>NC_071325.1:1822500-3085000 GCF_943734725.1 Anopheles marshallii
GAGGATGTTGGTGGGGTGGGGTTGGCGAGGAGGTAGGGTGGAGAAGAACGAGGAAGGGAAGGGGATTTGGGTTGGGAAATAGGGAACAAACAAAAATGAAGTAGTGGAATGCATAATGCACATACCGTAATGTACATGCGTTTTTGCAACAAAAAACAGTGCCCACCACCCACAAACCCCCACCCCCCACGAAGAGAAAATAAGAAAAACTGAGGCAGAAAGCAGAAGAAACTGGCTGTGGGACGGGGATTTATTGTGCTCGCCAATGAATGAGCCAAATGGAGAGCGATTTTCCATAACCATAACCTCTCGAACGAAAGTAGTGCGTGCGGTAGGAAGAGCGACAAAGCGAGAGAGAAAGAATGAGGGAGGAAGACGTGGAGTGTACTAAAACCCCACTTTCACGTCTAACATTCCCGGGGCAAGATGGCCGCGGCTGGAGGGAGTTATTGAAGGTGGATAAGGAAGGCGCGTGATGTTGTGCTGGAAAAAAGCTGCACGAGGTGCATTACAAGTAAACAAACCTTGCACAAAACAAAGCACACACACACACACACAGCGCAATTGGAACAGCAACAGCGATGCACAAAAAAAAGTGTGCCGCGAATCTTCGTCCCTTTCGCGTGGCTGGACGCGGGGCCCGGTACGAGACAACAGGACAAACGACAAACAGGACATGCCAGGGAATCCATTAACCAGATGAATAGCTGCCAGAAATGCAATACACCCTTTCCCTAACCCCTTCCTTTTATAACCCCCCTCCTCGCATTTCCTCCTCCATGCCCACCCACTCCTGCATTTGTCGTAAAAATAGTGCAAAAGCCCTTCCTTTGGCACTTACCTTTGCTGTGATTACCTCCCCCCCCCTCCCTCTTCTCCTCTATTCCACCACCTCCCCAAAAAAACCCGTCCTCTTCACACCCTTACCGCCTTCCTTCGCACCTGTTACTACTACCCACAGCCTCTCATTTATCGTCATCAGCGTCCATTTTGCAGGATGCTACCTTAGATGCAACAAATAAACAACGCAGTGAATGGGTGGAAGGGAGAGGGGGTGGGGCGGGGGGGGGGCGAGCAAAATAGCGAAGGGAAAGGGAGGCAGCAGGATAGATCATCGTTTTCGTGTGCACGTACGTACACGTGCAGCACACCGGGGTTTTGCTGTAGCTCGCAGTACCAAGGATGAGCCTATCGACCTCCACCGGTGTGGGCCTGTTTATACTGGGGCAGCAGCTTCGCTTACTCACCCTTCGAAAACCTCAAAGCGTTTAAGGGAAACATAATGAAGGTTGTGAGGGGGGAGGGGAGGAATTAGGGCATCGAGTAGGAATAAGGGAAGAGAACAGAAAATTATTTCCGATGCTTCCGCACATCAGGCCACGAAACCTGCAACACGTTGCTGGATCAGCGCACTACCAGCTACCTAGCTGGACTGCACTAGCTGCAGTCACCAGCCCACCGCACGTTGCGAAACGCTCGGTGTAGCGATTGGCTATTGGCGCTCCAGCATTTGCGGCAGAGTGGTTTGCAGTACAAGGGACAGTCTATTTACGGGTAGCGCACCCGATTAACCGCCTTTGTCGGTGCTTAAATATTTAAAGCCACTCTGCAGTGAGCAGTTGTGTGCGGTGCATCGGGGGGGGGGGCCTTGTTTGCGGGAAGCGAAAAAGGATAAAAGAACACAAAATCACGTAGCTTATTCTTAGCCGTCGTGGATGGGTTGAATCTTTGCCGGAGCGTCTTTTGAATGTCATGCCACGTGTGACAGTTTGCTGTAGTAAGCCATTTTGAAGGGGGTAGTGACGATATAGTAACGCCTCCGGGTTAGTAACGCCTGGAAGTTATGCTACCGTCATGGCACCAAACGTCAAACGTCGTCTAAATTTAGTACTTAAGGGCGGTTTATAGTGATGGGTTTGGGAATGCAATTAAACATTCTTGGAGCTCGAAAATCTTCTATTGACGGATGTGTTGGAGAGTTGCTGTTATATTTAAGGCATTATTTCACCAGAAGAATATTGAAGTTGTTCTACCTAGGTAACGCATAATTTTTAAATATAATCATGTGGTAAAAGCTATGTGAAGCTGCCCTATAGCGTTACCACTGGTATAACATTTACAGTATAGGAGCGTTATAGTGACAGCTAAGGCTAATAACGGAAGCGGCAGGACACACTCGTTCTTCTCGATTGATTCGTCGGCTAGATAGGACGCTTGATACAAACTGGTAGAAAAATTAGGTTAATTAGGTTAGTTAGGTTAGTTTAGCTTTAAAAAATATCAATGTTATAATAAATAACATAATTATATATTAAAAACGGCAGGTAAATACTGCGGAAGTATCTCAAAGAGTACAATGCTTAAGCAAACCTGTAGGTAAAGTAAGGTTAAATGAAGCGTGGAGCGTAAAATAGTCTATCATAGTAATGTCTTTGGAGTACATATAAGGGTGAACGTTATTGAAGTTAATAACCCGAATGTCTATCATTACCATAAAACCGTTCCGTTCCTCCTAGTGGAAACATTTCTTATCTATTACAGCTCGGGCTTTCAATTACATCAATGCTACTCCATTTTTTTTACCCCAACTGGACGTAAAATAAGCGACGGGGAGAGGCAACGGGGTAAAAAAGCTCTTTCTCTCCGTTAGGCATATTCCCGGTTCTGGTGCGGTTTATGTCGCTAAAAGGAAAAAAAAATCCGAGGTTATGTTTACGTACCTACCAACATTTGCTGACACAAACCAGGAGGAAAGCACAGAAAAACAACAAAGAGAGAGAAAAGAAACGTTACTGTACTCTATGAGCGCACGGTTTCATGCCGGGAAAAGCTAGAACCCTTCGTTTCCTATGAAGGGCAGTAAACGGTTAGCAATCCCCCCAACTCCCCCCCCACCCCAGTTTGGCCCGAAACGAGCTGCATAATTTATGTGCCCGCATAAGGACAACCCGATGTCTGTTCCCAGTGCCGGCAACCAATTGCTGCAAAAACCCAAACCTGTCGATTTGCTCGGGGGAGCCTGAGGGTTTTTGCTGGGTTGCGCCTGATGCATATGCAACCCGAATTTGGGCAGGTGCCGGTGACCACCGTTTAACCCGCCAGCGTACGCCAGTGCGAACGGATGCGTTCGGGGGGGCGGTATTGGTTTGTGCCGCCGGTTACGAAAACGCAAACATTCGGCCAAAGCGGCATAAGACGCTAAGACGTGGGACGTTGTGGGAGTGTGTGTGCGCAACATTAGAAGCAAATTATAGGAAGCGAATGCAAATGTGTTGTTGCACCCAGTCGGTACCAGCCGGGGATCGTTACAATAGTTCCCTTGATTTCCAACGCGCCCCAATTCGGGTGGCACTTTGCTCGGTGGGGTGCTGTTTTTGTTCTTTTTTTCTTGTTTTGCTTCACCGGACGAAAAACCGGCCAACCGCCTGTGGGGCGCACACCACTCGCCGGGCACTCACCGTTTGCATCGCGCGCGGTCAGCACTGCGGCACTCAGCACGATACGCTGCCGTTCATTCGGGCTCGCGCATTGTAGTGGGATGCTGCGTTTGAAGATGGCTCTTAATAGCTATTTTATTTTTATTTTCTACAAAATGTTTTTTTTTAATATACATTGAACCATAAACATTTTTTGTTTGCGTAAAACTAGAATTAATTATTAAATGTTGCTCTTCGTTGGCTGGATGCTGCCTAGCAGTGTGCCACCAGTTGGACCAGTGGGTGATCCAAATAGACGATGATAGTTTGGCCACTCACGGTTACCCTTGCCAACAATGAGCTAAAATTGTCGTTAGATGTCAAAACTTAGCCATAAAAACTAATATTAGATTTGTATTATGAGTTTGAATCGTGAGTGATTCGATTTCGGTTCGTTTCGATTCCAAATTCGATTCATTTCTTGACGTTCTTGATGTTCAGGACCGCCACGATGCCATGGCAGCATGCACTAGAATATGGCATTTAAGTGCCTTGAAAAGCTTTTAAAAGCAATCTGCTCATGCTAATGGTTGTGGGTGACATACACCGCTAAACGTTTGTTAAATTGTTGGTCTCGGGTGTTCGTTAGTGTTTAATGTCACGGCAACTGCTACTTACCATCTCCGAACCATCTCTTCAAATCGGTTGTAGAATTGGAAATTTTTTAGCAAAATAAATCCGCTTTACTCTTCCCTGCTCGCTCATTTAATTTTTTACTACTTGAGGTTTATCTCTGATCCTTATCAGGTGTTATGTTCATAAATAGTTTAGAAAATAATTAGCCACCGCTTCCAAAATTGCTCCCAAACTGTTCTGTTGGGCTTACATCCCTTTCTCCAATGCTGCCTATTTTATATTCCAAATGATGCAGCTGTGAACCGAAATATCACAAAGGCTGCAGATTTAAGCAAGTGTTTTTATAACCTTTTTGAGTGGAGTTGCATGGTCTTATCAGTATGATTTGTACTTAACAGGTGTTTAAAAGGATTTAGCTATGTTGAATAATATATATTTAATAAAAACGAAGATGATTCGGTAGTGTAGTAGGTAGCGATGCTTATCCCACAACGACAGGACTTAGGAAAAATCCCATCCGGACCGTTCCCTCATTTCCCAGACTATCCGATTTCGTGGTAAAATAAATCTAGTTCTAGCATGACCTATTAAACATTTTTATAGAAGAGGATTTTTAGAGCCCGTCGACGAGCCTTAAAGTAGAACGGAAACATTGCGAAGGCTTGTGGAACAAATTTTGTCCATTCGATCCGCGGGCGAACAGCTCACCGTGCGCACGATGCACACTCACCAGTCAGCCCTTGGACGGAGTGTGCCGAACCCGATAAAGCCGAAGCACTCACGCGCAACTGTGGCACCCGCCGTGCGGACCCACGCTTCAGTACGTTTGGAGAGCTCCGCGTGCGAGCACAGGTACGAACCATCGTGCGGGTGAAGCCGGAGCGTGCGCGTACACCCGGAGCCCCAGACGTGTCGTGTTGCTGTACGGGGCTCGAGTGTCTTCGGTGGGCATCGTTACGCGTGCGAGCCCAGCGCGCTATCAGACGCTGGGGCGTTTGGGCTACCCGTGTTAGTAGCAGTCCGGGAGTCGATCGGTGCACACAGCGAACAGCTGAGCCGTACGAACGATCCAGTTGGTGCCGTGCGTGGTTGTTGGATGGAGTTGGTTCGATTTAAAAAAAAACAACGGCGAAGCAACGACCGCAAGAATAGGACATCCTGAGGCACGTACGCACGGGAGCGATTCGATCGCTAGATAGCAAAGCAGTGCAGTTATCGCTTGAAGGAAAGCAGTAGCAAGAATAATCGCTCATTGCAAGATCTTTCCGAACCGGACGTGAAAATGCGGGGTTGCAGCAGTGTACGGCGTGAGGCAAAATGGAACGAAGCGGCGGGTCACAGTCACAAAACCAGAACACACCGCAAAAGGAAACTCCCTCCACTTTCCTTTGCGCTTTCCCCCCTTTTCTTCAACACACGCAAAGTCTAATTTTTTTTCCACCACCACGCGTGGAGGACGTGGGGTTTTTGGAGGCATCGGAAAAGGGGGTGAGGATAGTGGCGAGAGAATCCCTAAAATGGCAGTCTAATGCTTCTAGATCCGCGCGCGCGAATCCACTGCAATCCACAAATCCAAGTGCTGTGTCTAATGTCTCGTCTCTCTCTTTCTCTCTCTCTTTCTCTTCGAGTCAACCCATTCCCGCCCACACACATGTGACGGATTTATTGATAGATGGAGCGAGATAAGTGTACGGGCGAGTGTTGTGTCAACTTTTGGACTCACGTTTTGTCGAGCCCCAGTTTTTTTTTTGTTCTGTTCCTGCACTGGCAGCCAAAACCCCACCCGGGAGATCCCGGGGGAGGTGAGAGAGATTCGAACTCTCGACACCCGGGTGCCGAGGAGACGGTGACCTTACATTTCGCTTCCCGATCGAATGCTAGCACGATCGGCCATTCGGCGCGCCGGTTGATCGATCGGTTACGTTTCGGGTTTTGTCTGTTTGCTCGTGACCCGAACAGGCAGGTGAAAGTGCTACAGTTCAGTGACACACGTAACCCCCTACGGGTTGCACCATCTCGAGCAACATCGATCTTCACGCGGTGGTTGACTTGTCTTAACAGATATACACACACACACAAATGCACGTTATCGTGATCGTGCCTACTTTTTAACATCCCCCCCCCCCTCTCCCCTCCCTCCTCCACACATCCATACACACCCTTCCCTCCCAGCAGCTGTCGGCATGATCGAACGATCGACGTATCGGAATTTGTCTCGCCACTCTCGGTGTTCTGTGTGCAGCCCGCCTTGTTTCGTTCGCTCCGGCCTGCGTGCCTGCGTCTGCGGGTCCCCCATCGACCGAGCGATCGAATGTTGCCCCATCGTGCGTGTGTCTCCTCCCCATGTCAGCCCCTACTCCCAGCCACTCCGCCTCTGAAATGGCAAACAAAAATTCGGCAAATCTCTGTTTGTAAAACTGTTTCACTGCTTCGAACTCAGCGAGTGTGTGTGTGTGTGTGTGTGTGCGAGTGTGTTAAATTTTGAAGGGCAATCGAAGTGGCAGTTGGTGTGCAAGTGTGCGGGATGATTAACAAAAGCCAAGCCGTTTGCTCACCGTGGACTCTACCGAGCTGAAGGTCTTGCACTAGATCTTTAGCGTGTGTTTTTTTGTTGCTCTTTTGCTGCAAAAAGCTATAATCAGTTTTGCCTTCTTTATCGGTTAAAAGAATGTTCTGTTTTTGGTTCCTCTCCTTCCTTTTTCGTGTGTGATAACGCTATTGTTGCTTTCTTTTTTTTTTTGCTACGGTGGGAAAAATTTCCTTTGCTGACGTCAAACACCAGGCGCCTCCAGGGAAAAGCTCAACGAGGGGGTGTTTTTTTCCTCTTATTTCCAATTCGGTTGTTGTGGGGTTTTTTCCCCCTTCCTCCTACTTACACCTGCTTTTATTAGTGTGGTATAATCAGTGGTTTAACAGAAATGTGGTTATGTGTTGGCGTGCTAAGGATATTTTTTTTTCTGCGCGAATGTCAAACGATCCTTTTTTCTTTCACTCATTCGACTTATCGATCGCTCGATAGATGCACGGGCAAACGGGCGAGTAATAGAGGGAAGGGAAGAAAAAAAAACACATGTGATCGTGCTTGGTGCGTGTGTGTGTGCGATGCTGCCCTTTTCCGTGCCGTGTCTCTTCGATCAAACCAATCAAACTTAAGGTGAAACACCCGAAACTGACACAAAGCAAAGCCCTTCGCCAATCAACGCACTAAACGGCACGGCAGGAAACGCCGACGGAGAGTCCATTGCATCGTTGGGCCAGGCGTTAGACGAAATGCGAAAATGCTACAATCAACCGAAAAGGCGTTCGATAATAGGTAAGTGTTAAGGCGTTAGCAATAAGATGTTTATACTAAGGATGAAATGGGTTAGGAAAGAAATATTTTTGTTCAAAGAATATGTGCAGTGTGTCGGTTGTTATTTGCTTCAGCTTTTGCGGCAAAAATGCCAAAACCCGTCGGTCAATTTGCGTTTTTGATCACAGTAAGTATTCCTTTTATCAGTGAACTAGTTCAGTTCGTTCTTATTTTTATGTGGGAAAATGCGGGACATACGACTCTGAACAAACTAGTTCAGTTTTTTTACGTTCTTTGAGTTAATTGGTTCAATTCTTTCTTGTTTTTATAGAGCAAATCCATATAATTTTGTTTTGACACAGTTAAGATTTTTGAAAAGAACTGTCCACTCTTTTTTACGAACGCAGTTCGTTCGCTCATTTCAGAGAATCGCAAAAAGCTGCTATGTTGTATAAATTTACAGTAAAATATTTTATGAAATTTTTCATACTTCTTCTATTTCTTCGTAGTGCAACGACCTGCTGGATCATTCTTTTTTTATTTGATTTTTTCCTTATACCTTTTTTAACAGAGGTTGTTATGGTAACTCACAATAAATAACCTAAAGCCGATCCCACCAAAACGTGATGAAAACAATGTATTTCAAAATTTCCTTTGAATTATGTGATGAAATATCCAGGTAGGTTGGCTTTGTTGTTAGTTCTGTATTTCTTAGTATTTCCGAGGTCGATAATCATATCTACAAAGGAAAATATGCAATATTCCTTTGAAAATGCTCCTTAAATTCCGAAAATGTATGGTACACAAAATTGTAAATTCATCCTAAACGCAGCATTATTCGATCGTTCAATCAATTAAATCGACGCTGGTGTGACACAATTTGCTTCGCACATTCCTAAAATCGCAACCCGACTGACTGTGATGGGGAAATGATTTTCCGGGAAATAAATGATTAGCAAAGACTCGTGGTGTGGCACAAGAAAAAAAAAAAACAATGGCACCGAGCGCTGCCTAAAGAGTTTCAATGAGCGTGTGTATTTATTGCGCGTGGGTGAGCAGCATCGATACAAGCCACCGAACTGACCTTTGCCCTATTCGCTTACCGATCTGTAGCGTCGGCATGTAGCACGGCTTTGCTGCCCTCACGTCGCGGGGTGGATATTATTGTTGTCTATTTTAGGGCCCCAGTTTGTGATGGTATAAATAATGCACCAAGTTTCTTCAATACATCCAACAAACACCTTTCATATTCCACCTGCCAGCTCGTGGCTGCTTGAAGCCTTCGTACAATTTTAAGTAACTGCTGCGATGCCGTCTTAACTTGCAGACTTTACGCTCCTCCGCTCAATACCGAGGCTGGAATGAGAAGGGGGTGGCGGTGGGGAGGGGACAACAAAAAAACAAATGGAAAATGAAGGAGGTGGAATTTTCCGGATGGCAGTCTTCTTCCGTCAATTCTACGGAAAAGGCGGACAATCCCGCGTAGAAAAAATCCGTCGAATCTCCCCAACCCCCCCCCCCCCCCACCCTCCCCCCCTCAATTTCGGCCAGCGCAAGGGAGTTCTTCGGGCGTGACATGGTTTGTTGAATTTTCTTGGCAGGCCACAAGCACACACACGTATATATGAAAGGGACTAGAAGCTTTCACCTCCGCACGCACAATTTGGCATGTGTCTGTGCGTAGGTGTCGTTCAAATTCCGGCACGGGACAGGTGTGGGAGTGGGTGGCACAAAAAACGATAGCTTGTAATAATGAATATATAATCCGGGGCACAATTTTACTAATAGAAACGCAAAGCAATGTAAAACCATCCGAGCTCGTTTTCCGTTGTGTGCCTCGCATCTAGATGATGGGGGGATTGTGAGTGGGTGGAGGGAGGGGGTGTCACAGAACACCAAGAGTAGATGTACTATAAGGGTTGGTAGAAAACAAAAGGGTGTCTGGGTGGAGAGAATGTGGGGGGAGGTGGAAGGGGGAGAGTGTTATCTTTTGGTGGGACATTTTGTTTTGTTTTTTTTCCCTTTTGCTTCACTGCACCGTCGTGGGTGGACAATTTATTTATTTAATTTTTTTTCGCTTCAACCATTCCAACCCTTGGACGTGTTAGTGTCCTTTTTGGGGTATCCTTTTTTTGAGCGCATTTATTTTCGCGTCTATTTTTTATTTGCTCCGTCAAAACGACGCCAGTTATTATTGACAGTGCCAGTTGTTTTTGTTGTTCTACCATTTTGTTTCTACGCTGTAAAATGCTGAAAAGTATGGAGCATTTCTGTCTGTTTTGCAATCGTTCAAGGCGATTTAATTGTGTGTGAAGATATTGCCCACTTCATTGCCAGGGGCAGACCGGGTGCGGCACATGGAGCTTCATAAATGGATGCGCCTACAGCAATGCAATTCGCATTACAAAATTACCTTTTTCCCATACTCCTGCCGCCCTAACGTTGTTTGGTCCTTGTAACACACCGGCCATGGGTGGGTGGTCCTTTTTCCAACCCACACGAAAACGCCGGTGTACAAATAGAACATTTAGCGGTGGTTGGCGGAGTTTGTATTTATTGGCGGGGCGAGTTTATGCGGACGCTGGGAAAGGAGCGGCTGATAACCATTTGATAGTGATTTCGGTTTGCTTTTATCTTGCGGCGTGGGGTGGAAAAGCTTGCGGTAGCGCTTGCGGGCAGAAGAATGGAAATGGATTGTAAAGAAACCTCCTTTCGAAATCGAAATCGAATCCACCGGCTCGCCATGCATTTTGGAAATGCAATTGCAAAAGTGCATCCGGTGCTGGTTCACCTGGTTCTTCATATTCTATTTAGATTGATTCTCTCTCTCCCATCTATTTGTTTTCTCACACATAGACAAACGGCAGAACGTTTGGCAGTACTGTCGAAGTACACTGAGGGCAGTTTTATCGCTTTTGTTTTCTTGTTCGCTCTTGATTTTTCACAACCCTCCCCCGGGAGCGATGCCCTATATTCTACAAAAGGTGCATACCGAACCGGGTGGAAAATACCGCACTAGTCGAATTTTATTGTTCTTCTCCCGCACCTTTCCCTGCATTCCCCCCCCCCCCCCCCCTCTCTTCCTCATCCCACTCGTCCTACCGTCTTAAAATACGTCGACTTGGTCAGCCCACGTAACAGCGGTGCTGCAAATAAAACGTGGACTCCGAACCGAACGTGGACCCGCAGGATGAAGAGAGGCGGGGAGGGTGGGGTGGGGTGGAATGGTTATAAAGGAGGACATTCTGACTGGTCGTTGTTGTTGTCGCTGTTGTGTTCGAGCACATTTTCCAAACAATAGCACGAAAAACACCAGCAAAATAAAAACATAACAGCGCTAGCATTTATGCATGCTAAAATATTCCAACAGCCAACGCAATATAATTGACGCCTGCCCGCACCGTTGGTGGTCAGTTCGATGAAATCGGAAGTAGTTGAAAAGGGGAAAAAATGGGCGCTAGGGGAGGTTGGGGAGAGGGGGTATTCTATGAAATCGCAGGACAAGTCGTAAACATCGAGGTACAGGTTGGTGGTAAGTGAGTGGAAAAGTTCGAATTGTATTTCCATTGGGAAATCTTGTATTTTTCATCACTCCCGCCACCTTCCCGCCGGAACCCTCTCCTCCTTCCTCACTATCACAGGTTGCAGAAAAAAGTTTATACATTGCGGACATTCTGGGTAATGATTTCCATAGGTGAATGGTTGTTGAACGATATTTTATCGATGAATAACGCCTGTAGGTATGCAACGCGTGGTACATTCATATCCCTTTTGGCGCTGTTGGGACTGTTTAGATTCGGACCGTATTTTCCTTAGAAATGTTTAAAGTGCAATTGAGCGATCGGCAAGGAAAGTAATAAAAGAATGCTTTTTGGCAGACAGTAATGAATGGATATGGATAAAAATGCTTCAAACAAAACTATAAGTGGTTGTTCCTATTAGGTGTTGTTGTCGTCTGCTAAACCTTTATGCCGGTCTTGCTGGTGGACGCATCAACGCCAACACTCCTTCTCATCTCTGCTTCCATGTTGACCGCTCAATAAAGTGCTCAATAGCAGACTCATAACTCCCATATCATGTGCGTAGGTTCACACCTGAATGAGGTGTTTGTCAAGGTTTTCACCTCCATATAACCTTGAACAGTAGTTCATTTGCACTGGATGCCTAGCAAGCTGTGCAATGTAGCATAAGAGCTATTGCGTCAAGTTCCCCAATATTTCCCTTCATTCGGCGGTTATTTAACAGAACAACCCCACCACAACCCTCCTTTTTTTCTCGTCGCAATTAGTGCTTACAAATGTTGCCCGGTGGAATTAATTAATTGCCTCCCATCAAAGCATCATGCAATTTATTAAAATGTATAAAACTGTACCTAAATGGCGTCCGCAAGTACCGATTCACTACGTCACCGAGTACACCGTGTCATCTTTTTGGCAAAGCAGATGAAAAAGCTCTTGGATGCTCATCCCCATTGTCTGGCGCTTTGCTGCTGGAACGGTGGCGGTGCCATGCCTGCTTGGTTCGAAGACTTCAATTACGCGAACGTAACGAAACCAGCCGCATTAAAGATAGTAAAGGGAAGTGAAACCCGCCCGACGTTGGGATGGGAGGAACATTTCGGTAACTACCGTTTTCTGTTTCAACTTCCCCCATAACGCCCTGTTGCCCTTGCTCCACTCGTGATTTACATCACTTGGAAACCGACCCTCTCTTTCCCCACCCATCCCGAACCCTTGTTATGCGCTACCCTCACCATCAAACGCCGGCAGCGACAACGTTTCGGTCGGTGACTAAAAGTGTGGTTAAAGATATTCGCACACAGCGCACCCGTTCCCGTTTTTGCTCCACCGCCTTGAAACGTACTTTTTTTTTTGTATGCGGTGGGTGGTTTTGGCACTCACAAACCCTCGCCCTCCCACCGCACACTTCCGCCACCGGAAAGGGGTCGGTGAGGCGTGCGCGAAGGCGTCGTAAAGTTGTTTCGCGAAATGACCAATATTTGTACCGCGTGTGAAAAAGCGATAAAGATAAATTTATGCACTTGCGGGCGGTTTTTTTTTTCTGCACCAGATACCCTTCGCCCAGTGTACGGTGCGGTCGCGTTGTGTCCGCGTGACGTACAGCATTCTGCCATCGACGTTTCCCTACCCGCCCGCTCCCGTTCCCTTCGCTCATCACATGCTCTAGCACGGTCTGGCCGGAGCACTGTTAAAAGGTGGACTAATAAGCTGTAAATAAGGTTTTTTTTTTACATCAAACGCGCTACTTTTGTCACGCGGATTAGCATACAATTTTGTTTTGAAAAACCAACACGCCTAAATGTCTGCAATGCCGTGCACAAAATGACCTTCTTGGTGTGAATAACAGTGTCGTTCAAGTTAATGCTGAAGCGCCTAAATGTAGGCAATCGCTTTTTTACATGAACATCGTGGTCTTGCGTGCATGTCCTGTTTGTTCGTTCGTACTCAAACGTTCTGTGCGATAAACGTATCGACAACCAAATCGAAACCTAATGTGGACATATTAGGAAATAATGTACAGGGGAAAAGGACAAAAAAAAGGATACGTTTCAAATGGGATTCGCTATAACATGCTCCTTTAACGATTGGAAATTGCAGGCCATTTCTTCTTATCATCTTTTTATTTATGGTCCTGTCCTTTTTGAATCCTGTTTTTTTTCTCCTAGCAGTGGGGAAGATCATACTTTCAACTAGTTTTTGACGTTTGGGCTTGGGGTATTTGACATTTGGAGGCTTAACAAGGCCTTCTTTCCCGTATGATTGTGTTTTTAGCATTGGATTGGGTTGTGGGTTTGACGTTAGCCGAAGGAATGAATTCTCAAGCTGAATATTTATCTTCCTTTACAACTAATTGAGCTTTAGTTACGCTATGTTATGTTATTCTCCATGTTAAAATTATATGTCCTTGAAATGAATTGATCCAAAATGTTACAACCTGGTAGCGGGATTATTTGACAGATGCCACCTTAAAGCACTAGTTATCTACGTTTAAAGTATGATCTACCCCAGTGTCGATATTCGTCTTTTGAATAAAAAAAACATAGAAAAAAGTAAAAAAATATTTTTTTTTAAATAAATAAGCCCAAAAAACTGATGAAATAATAAAAAAATAATTTGTTGAAAGTTGAATTAAATTAATATTTTTTAACAACCACCTCACGTGGGCACTGCCCGGACGCGTTTCCTACAGGGTGGTGGTGGTGTGTATCCTGGGACGGGTACAGTGGTTGTGACAAAACTTGGCGATTAGCTGGCGGAAATTTAAAGCGATGAGGAAAATCTACGACCAAAAAAAAACAAAACAAAACCAAAACCGAAAGCCAAACCGTTCAACTCACACGTACGCACCAAAAGAAGCAACAAATACACCCACGAGAAGCGGGGGAGAAAAATACGGCGACGGTCCCGGACGGTTTTCCGGGAGTAAAGTAATGTTGCAGCACGCTCGCTTTTCTTGTGAAGTTAAGATTGGCTGAAATTCTTCTTGGTGTCGGCCGAAACAGGCAGGAGGGTGGGCGCAGCTAATTTATTGACCTACTGGGTTTGTGTGTGCGTGAATACCCGGATAAGGCGCACCTAGTTGCAGCGTCACCGAAGCAGAATCCATTTCATGGTGTGACAGCATTGATAGGTTGTTTTAGAATTATCGGAAGCAGTGTAAATTTGAAAAGAAAATCGAAACAGGAGAAGTGAAGCGAATGGAATGGAATGGTGGTTCATGCTCACGCATTCTGTTTTTTTTTATTTAACAAAATAGCACCCTATTAAACCCGCTAGTAGATTTATCTAGCATCTCCAATCTCCAATTCATTCTACCAAATCTAGGTTTGGGAAACTCTGTTACACACAAGTTTTTCACCAACTCGCCGAGTACGATTTCGAGCTCTTCTGTGGTACAGCCTCACCCTCCCTTACCCAACTCCATCACCCCCTCCCACCCCTTCGTGTTACACTAAACTTACCGACCATTGTGCAGGCGCCATCTTTTTGTTTGCTGTAGTTTTGAAGGTTTTTTTTTGTGTTATTTGTTTGGTTGTCATTGGTGCCTGATTTGTTTTGTTTTTGTTTCACAAAAGTAATTTGTGCAAGTCACCCGCACATTCCGAAACCACCGTGTACTAAAAACAGACACAAAAGCGTGCACCACGTCTCGACAGTCTCCGGAACCGAATGGGATGCGCCATTTTGTAGGGTGGAAGCAAAAAAAAAACAGGGAGCAACCCCCCTCCCCCTGGTCCACCATCGTGCGATTCGTTCCACAAAACTCCAGGATAAAAGGTGACTTGCGTAGCGATGAGCATCCAATAAATATGCTTTATACGATGATTTAGCTGAACTGGTTGGTAGCGGGAAGCCGAAGCCGAGCCGAGGGTGGTTTCCATCCCGTGCAATTGGTAAGCGGATGGGGGTGAACATGGGTTGGAGCATAATTTTTTTTTATAGCTATTTTTTACGCCAACCCACGATCACGATCAAACTTGATTGCTTTGATGTGGATGGGGGGAGGGGGAGGTGGCGGGAGGGGTGTAGTAATAGCAAAATACAGTTAGAAAGAGAGGGATAGATATCTAGCAGCTAGAACAATGTGGTATTTCTTTGAAAAAGGACGGAAGTAGCTCTGGTTATGAGGATGTCCCTGGAGAAGCACATTTAACACTATAACGACCGAAATTCGTAATAGCATGTATCTTTAAATGGTGTTTATGATATGTTTTTCGTGATATTCATAAGCTCCTTTTTCTATGTCTTGGCTAGCTGACAGTCGAGTACGAGATGAACCCAAATTTACCTTGTAGCTGCTTCTTCTAAACAGATTCGTTGTACATAAATTAAACGAAATATTTTTTTATCGCGCTGATTATTTGAACAGTTGTGCAAATTACTAAATCGCAAATGTTTGGAAGCTCTACATTTTATGAAGATAGATGAAACCTCAGAGATTCTGGGATCTTTAAATATTGACTCAGATATTCACGATTATTTATCAAGGAGAGTTTGATCAGCATAAGGATTTTGATTGAATGAATGAATTTTTCAATATTTCAGTTACAGACCTCATAAACATGCGTTATAAACTTAAACAAAAAAACATTCAAAATTACTAAACGGCGGTTATTGTGTAATAGAAGCTTATTTTCAAATAATTGTGAGTCTTTATCGATTGAATTATAACGTTGAATGGAGTAGTTGATGTGGGTTATGAAGAAAACCCAAAGTTTCCTCCAAAGGTACGACTGGAGAAGAGATGGCAACGTAAGAAATGAAATAAGGAAGTTTATGTGTTCGAGTGAGAGAGAAAAAAAGAGACAGAAAGAAAGAGAGAGAGAAAGAGAGACAGTGAAACAGCCGGTGTGGTTCGTTGTCGATCGTGCGTCGAAACTTCAATCGCAAGCTCCTACCACCCGTTGCAAAATGGTGTCCGCCCGGTGTATCACTGCCTGTCCTGGTCTGGACAGCCCCTGTTTCCACCCCCACGGGATTTTTCTCGGTTAATGTTTTGCCGAGCTTGAATTTGCAGTAAGTATTCCGATTCACAGACCGGGCCATGCTGTTGGTGTGGGCAACAGGGAAAGGTAGGCCGGTAGGTAGGTGGTGGTTGGCCAGGGTGAGAGTTTTTTTTAGGGGATGTTCTAGGGCGGGGATGGGAGTGGTTCGATGACGAACTTTTCGAGTGCCCGCATCACCCCACCACCGGTCGCTCACGGTGACGGAAAGTTGTTCGCACTAGCAGTGCCCTTATCAGCGCCCAACCATGCCTCACCGAGCAACAAGGGGAGGGAGGGGTAAGGCGTGATGCTGACAGGTGGAACCTCGCAACGGTAAGGAAGAACTTTTGGGGTGGAAATAATCCCGACGAAATGTTCCTGTTTCGCCAGCGCAAGGAAAGTCCGTGAGCGCTTCTTGTAAAGTGCTCCGGGGAGTTATCCTCAGACAGGAACAGGCAGCCGACTCAATGCTGCCTGCAGGACGGGGAAACTAGTTCCTGTGCCGTAGGTTTAGTTTTATGTTCATCTTTCTGTGTGTGTGTGTGCGTTTTCCGAGCTAGCAAAGAATGAAACAATTCAATCCAAGTTTTTGTTGCAACTATTAAGCCACCCAGTCTGTCTTTGTCTCGCGGTTGGCAGCATTTCTCTATCTGTTCGCCTTTTGTTTTCCTCTATGTGTAATTTTCAACTTCTTCATCCCCTGGAAGGATTTGCTTCACAACACCCCCACCCTGCAACACTAAGCCCCCCCCCTTTGCATTACGCGAAGAGGGAGCTGAACGGTGCACATCTCGGAGGAAAATGCGGGATAGTTTTTAGGCAAGTGAAATCCCGTTGCTGAAAAATGGTTCGGAAAAAGACTCTGTAACTACGAGAAAGAAATGCTCGCAGAAGACAAAAAAAAAACCACTTTAAAGCAGCAAAAGAAAGCTTAGAGCGAGAAACCCAACTAGTGGGACAAGGTGGAAAAGCGACGGAAGAACGCCAAAAACGGGAGGGTATGAATAATCATGGTAAGACATTTTGCTGCTGTTTTAATAATTTATTTGCTGTTACTTTGATCATAATGTGTTGCCTTGAAACGTGTGGTTTGGGGGATGATTTTTCGATCATCCCTTCGCCGGTGTACCAGGTGGAGCGGTTCTTTGTGAGGTGGGTGTAATAGTATTTTGGAGCAAGTGAGAAAAATGAAGAGTATGAAAGTATTAACATATTTTTCCTTAGCCGACAGTCAAGAGGGATGCGAGGGTACTTGAAAAGGAAGAAGGAAGCTTTCCACCTTACACCCTCTTTTCTTTTCCTCTAGAAATGGAACGTAACAAAAAAAAAGATCATTTATTCGGAGTAAATTTGTTCCCGCTTTTGTAGCTCTGCCTCCCACCTCGCTCCTGCAGCCCCCCCCACCCAAAAAAAAAAATGAAAGAAGGGTGTGAAAATTTGCAATACCCATGAGAAACCGTTTAAGGTGGAAAAGAAGCAAACAAAAGCGAAAAAGGCAAAAACTACCCAGCTTGCCCCAAGTGTGGCAAACACTTGAGATCTGTACATCGTACGTCGCGTGTTAAACTGCCCCTCCCCGTTAAGGGACAGAAGGAAAGGGAGTCTTGCAAGCTATGTCAAGAGCCTCCCTCCCCCCCCGTAATGCAAAGGTTAGCCGTTTTCTTTGTAAGGCTCATCCCACGAATATTGCGATGGGATTGTATGTTGGGTGGCGTGCAACGCAACAAGAAGGAAAAACAAAATTGGAATCCGGACCTCTTCTTCGGTCCTTTCAGAAGCCTGGTTTGTGTGTGTGTTGCGTGAGGAAAAGGGGAAGAAACATCCAGCACGGGTAAGCCAACGCACAAGCAAATATCCTCCGAAATTCCGAAGGGCCACTGGCAAAGTCATCCTAATCCTGCTAACCATCGTCGCCTCGGCAAAGCACGCGCGGGATTAGTTACGCAGGAATCGCGCCGGACTCCGGCGGGATTTCCGCAAAATCGCACCATCCATCCCTGTTACCGCCCAGCGAGCAAATGGGTGCGGTAACATATGCCACGGCCGTTGCTCCAACTGCGAACGTTCGAACGTCATTAGCAGCAGATTAGCCGTGGAATGCGTCGTTCTCGGCTTTCCCATGTTTGGCGATGAGGTTTCGGCTCGCTGTACTCAATTAAATGGTTGCCATATTTGGTGCGGGGGTGGGGGAGGAGGTAGGTGAGAGTGTGTGCCGTGACAGGAAAGGTTAAGAACAGCAGAAGACACAGGGTTGTTTTGTGTGGCCTTTTATTTTTGTATGGTCTACAGACTTTTGGACTGCAGAGGTCGGGATTGGGAGGAGTCAGATTTGGATGAACGTTAGTGTGTGTTCTCGCTTCTGGGCGAAGCTTGATAAGCGAGTTCCACTGCGATGTCTAACACGTTGGGTGTGCGTGCGGATATTGAAAGGGTATTTTGGGTTCGAAGAGTGTCCAAATAACTACTCAACGGGAGATCATCCACACTTGATGCTAATATCAACCGCAACCTCACGTACTTGGAACTCGGTTCGACACTTTCAGGAAAAAACCTTCCGAAATTAGTGGATGTACCAGAACATCATGTGTATTCGTTAATATTTTAGGATCTCTGAACAATTTAGACAGGAAACATCCAAAGAAGTAAGTTTCCACTGTTGTATGCTCTACTACTTGGAACTCGGTTTGACACTTTGAGGAGAAACCTTCAGAAATTAGTGGATGTACCAGAACATCCAGTGTATTGGTTAATATTTCAGGATCTCTCAACAATTTCGAGAGAATACACCTAGAGAAGTAAGATTCCACTGTTGTACATTTTACTTAATCATCTACTATAAAATTCTTCGACTAAAGAAGCATGTTTGCCCAGGCCCCCAGTGTTTGCGGTACGTAATCAGTGCGTCGGTACATTGCAAACACTTGTGACAACTACAACATGTATCTCGTCCCGAACGACACCGCCACACCAGCGTGGAACGAAAACGGACCCAGAACACTGGCGGCTTTCACGGACGGATCCCGCGTTACGAGGGATCATCAGCGTTATGCGCCAGAGTGGGGGGGGATTTTTAATGCGTCCCCCTTTCTTGGGCAACGCTGCTATGCTGAATGTCAATTTCCGCGACCGGCTTTATGAAGCTCCCGGTAAATTTGACGTCCAATTCTTCCCGCTTTCGGTCCTTAACTCCGTTTTTCCTTGGGGGGTGGGGGTTGGGGTGGTGTAAAATTTTACCACCCTACAGCAGACTGGGTGGAGCAGTATTGGTGGGTGCGTATTGAATGTGCGTTTTGCCATACGGTAAGGCTTGGATCGATCTTGGACGTACATCCGGTTGATGGCGTGCCACACACCCCCACAACCGCAGAAGCAGAACGTACGAGTTCGCTGCAGTAGGTGTTGGAAATGTGTCTGACGAAGGGAGGGGGACGTGTCAACGTGATGGTGGTAAAAATGGCGCAACGGACTTGAATAGTTTAATGTCATTTTCTGTTACAAATTTAACGCTTCCTTTCGGGTCGGTATGCTGCTGGGATGCGGTAACACACATGCCGGTTGGCAACGGGACTCGTGGGACATCGTGTGGTGGCGAAATGTCTGGAGGTGATGAGCGCCAGTTAAGGATATGTTTGATACGACGTTTGACGCCCGGAAGCGACGCACAATGGCGTCGTTACGGTGTTCCGGTGCTGTACGTGGCCGTGCGCCGTATAGCGCCACCCCGTCCTCCAACCAGCCAGTGCAATACAAATCACTCGCTCGCATTGAACAGCGCCGCAATTTCTGCACAACAAAAGCCGGCATCCACCTTTTTTTTTTGTTTGCCGTCGCAAAAGGAAACATACGTGCGGCGCCATGGCACCGACGTTTGCATGCAGCCGTCACTCGGGAAAGTGACACTTCATTCCTTCGATAAAATATAAATCCTTCAATACCGCCAGCAGCTTTGCCTTACCGATTTTTAAGGGATGGTGGCGGGGGGTTGGGGGTGTGCGAACAGGAGGAGGGAGGGTTCGTTTTTATTCCTGCCGGCGAATCATTTCCTTCCGACAATCAAACCAAAACCACGCCAATCCGATTGGCTGACCTGCGGCGGAGGGTGCCGAGTGTTGGCCCATGCCATGACAAATTGGTCCCTCGCGAAACGGACTCGGTCGGCATCTCAATTTAAATAATTTACCCTTATTACCTGTACAAACTATAGCTACCGCGCCAGGTTTTCGTCCCGGTTGGATTCGGTCGTTTAATTTTGGGACGCGTCGGTGTGTTAAATCAAATCTGGACCGGGGGGAAATTTAATTGTGAGTCCGAAATAGAGGTGAAGGTAGCACCCACGCGCCGAATATAGTCACAAGGCCTGCCTAATCGAGAGACAGAGCGAGAGAGATAGAGAAAGAGAGAGAGAGAGAGAGAGAGAGATAGTTGAAGATGCGAGGGCTGAGGAAGTTGAGATTGGATGAAAAGTTCCCGGACCCTTTTTGGAAGATTTCCAATTCAAGCAAAAGAGGGAGAAAGAGAGAGAGAGAGAGAGAGAGAGAGAGAGAGAGAGAAATAATCTTCTCGAAATTTGAGGATAAAACATTCGAGCATACTAACGAAGGGAGATTAAATTAAAACTCGACTTTTGGTAGAAGCTTTCCTCGGGGTTTTGCGTGACACAGTGCGACCAACTCCCGCACAGCTGCTGGGAACTGTTGGATTACTCCACTCGGAAACCCTGCATAACCCTTTTGCGGTTAATTTATTCTCACCCACCTGTTTGCTAAATCCCTTACACGTCTTGCTTTAGTTTCGCAAGAAGTTTTTGTTGGACAAAAAAAAGTACCGTGTGTGTGAGTGTGTGTGTGGTGTTTAAAAATGGACCTAAGATTCGAGCAATAAAAAAAAGGTTCCAGAAGTGGTTCTTCTTGTGGATTTTTCTGATTCGGTTCAAAATGTAGAATCGATTTGTCCCAGAAAAATTCTAGAAGAGTTGATGTTCCATAGCTTCTCTAGGCTAGAAAAGGTCGAAAGGATCTCTGATACTCCATATGACTCTTGGATTCTACTAAAAGGAAGTTTCTGAGCTAAAAGCCAAGGCATACAAGAAGATAAGCTAAACATTTCAGGAGTTCTGAGCATGACCGCAATGCTGGAAGTAATAATAATATTCCCCAACGCATCTGAAGGATAAGCTCCCTGGCTGGGAGGATGGAATCTCATCCGGTTTCCGTTGCCAAACGCAACGGTTCCCCTTTCGATAATGGCCAAGATATCCAAGAGATGCTGCATTAAGACATTCATCTGTATGAGTTGGACAACATCTTCCATAATCTCTTCGTAGTCTGGAGTGAATATTTGATGTGGGATTCATGGAGCTTACGTTAAATGCTTTTGAACGAATGGAATCCGGGAGAGTCTCGGCAATCCGAGCGCGGAAGGATTAACGAATCGAAGCAGAGAACTCGAATGGAATCACAGTAGAGATCCGACCAGTGTTCTAGCGAAGTTGCTGCGTTTTGCGATACGTCTCATTACGAAACAGTCTGGATCTTTGGTCAGCATAGATTGATCCCGTGTTGTTCATCAGCGAGCTCACCCTCGGTACAAATGTTATTCCCCAACACGCGACTCCAGCATGGCGGTATGTCCGAGCATGTTACACTAGAACCAGGGCGTTGGTCAAAGCGCACCGTGTTAAGCACGAACACCGGTAACAGGACGCCCCGTCCGGCGTGTCGGCTTACGGCGTGTGGACAAGCTGCTGCCCCAAACGCAGGCAGGGCGAGTAACCCAATCGCGAGCAACTCAACACCTAACGCACCGCTGTGTGTGCAGCAGGTTGAGCCCGGCGTTGACGTTCCGCACCGGCGCAAATGTTCGGGCGAACATTCCGCAAATGCAAACACGCACGCACACCAATACGTCCCGATGGCGGGTGGTAGGGGGGTGGGATGGGGATTCTGTTTCACTGGACGCGCGTGTGTACTCGAAAGAGACGTGCGGATGACGTGACGCTGGCGTGACGTGACTCATGTTCGGTGAAAGCACGGTCACGGGTAGCTAACGCTTACCAGGGCCATGTTGTGATGTGTCCTCCGAGCTGGGTGGTTTGGGTTTGGGGGCCAGCGCCCCGTGTTCCGCCGCTTCGTGCGATTATCGGATGAGTTCTTGAAGCAGAAAAGGCTGCATTTCGGTCACGGGACACTGTCAAAAGCATGCAAACAAAACACGGCGGAAAAATAACCTCTTCAAAACGCAAAGCTGATTCCTCCCCGAGCCCTTTCGGTGGGAGGATTTTGTTATTTTTTATCTCTTTCTTTCGTTGTTTTTTTTTGTTCATATACTTTTATTTTCTGTTTGTACCCGGGGACAAGTGAAAAGGATACTTCAGCTTTTTGGAAAGTAATTTGAAACAAAAAAAAAGAAAGAAAGAAAGCAAGAAAAATCCCGCACAGTTGGGAAAACAAACCCTACTCAGTCGCACCACTCGTCTTAAAGCGATTTCATTTACTTTGGAAATCGCACAACCCCCTGCTGTATGCGGGGTAAGTACCAAACCCCCAGCCTGGCCAGTGTTTGTTTGTTTGCATTTCATCTGATTGCTTGTCCCGCTCGAGACCCACCTCCCCGCCGGAAGGGAGGAGGGTGGGGTGGAGGAGGGCAACAAGGGAATTATAGCGGAAGGGCTTAAATTCTTTTCACTCGGATTCGGACCCGAAAAGAAAAACGTGTACACACGACACAGACCAGAACAACCCTCTGTCAAAACACCGTTGATGGCTTCCGGGCCCCGGCCCCGCGAGGAAAATCCGGGTCCGCGTTGCGTGGGAGAGGAAAGCAAGTAGGCAAGCAAAAAAACAGAAGGAGAAAATTGTTTGCGTGTGTTTTTTACGGTCTTCATACTTTACTTTCCGTTTTTGTTGCTCGCACCGCGGTTATGGGGTTATGGGTGGGGGGAGTGGGGGGGAGGGATCGGGATTTTTGGAGCTGTGAAAATGTTTACACATTACCGCTGCCGGTGGTGCTGCGACTGGTTTCGGGATGGTCCCGCCGGTGAAAGGTTTCAGCGGGTGCGTTTAACTTCTTAATTAAGTTTGATGGCCGTGCGCGGGGTCGCTTAGTGACAGTGAGTTGTACGATGCTTGCTTGCACCGCAAGTGCATCTCATTGCATCGCTGCTGGGGGAAAACTCTGTCGGTCGCACGATTAGCGAGCTCATCCTAGGACAATTCCAAAAACGATGATATCATCATGAAATGAGGGAAAGTTCTTATGTGGAACACACTTTACAAAAAATTGCAGGGTTCGCTACTGCCAATATTAATCTTAATTGGCACAAAATTTTATAGCGAGCTCGAGAAAAATCCTTTTACAAATGTAAAATTAATAATAGAATACTCCCAGCCCGCACTCCACAACTGGAAAAGCTGCAATTAATTGCAAATGTAAAAAAAAATGGTGAAATCGTTTTTCAGATGTGTTTTCCCTCTCGCTCTCTCTCGTCGATTCCAATCATCTTTCGGCCACCGAAAGGCTTTCGGGCGGGCGCCCCGTAGCAAAAAAAAAAGGGCGAATACTTTTAAGAAGCTTATACTTCGGAGAAGGCGCGGCAAACCTTTACCCAGTGCCGTTTTACGATTTAATTGACCAATTGAAATGGGCACGATTTGTTTACGGTGGGCAAAAGCTATTCCGCCGCGACGCATAAAGGGAGGACCGCATCGAATAATTTGTGCGCTGTGCAAGCGCTGATAAAAGACTCCCTCAAGGGGAACTGGGGCGAGCAAAGCACCGCGCGTTTTACGAGCGCTTGCTTTATGTGTTGGCATTTTTGTAAATCATTAAAAAGTGTACCTTGCAAACGCTGCGATCGAGCGGTGGCGGTGCGGGGTGGTTTTGATTTATGAAAGTTTAATTGGTGTAGAATAAATAATGCCAATGAGCAGCGCTTTGCTCACCAGGGCAGCAACTATCAAACGCTTTCGGAGAAATCTTATTTTATCCTTTCTGCAGGTGAAATTTCACTCCACCAGCAAGGACGATTAGCGGTGGTACGGGATGGAGTTTGCTGAGCAGCCCATCAGCGCGGGCTAATTTATCGCCTGCGGGAACGAAGCCGGCCCGCAAGCTATGCGTATCGGTTGCGTATCTTCACTTTCTATCGCATACTCCCGCTGGGCCGTTAGCATGCTTGGGTGGGGTTTTCTTTTTCGCACGCATTCCACCGGACGGCCCTGTAGTCCATGCTGCGCGGCACTATTATAATGCTGTGAGAGTGGTGTAGCTGCTTTTTTATTATCCACCCAGTCCCCCATTCCACGATGAGGCATGTCGCGTGATGGAAAGCTCCTGTCGCACCAGAGAATGGTCTTTTAATACCCGCCGCGTAGCAGAGCAGTGGGCCCAAACTTCAGGCGAAAAATGCCACCGGCACCGGAAACGTTCACGTCCGAGTTAAGGATTTTTATTTCACATCTCGGTGGCAGGGTGTGATAAATAAATATATATATATATATACACCTTCTTTTCATTTCATTCCGCAACGGGGAGTTTATTTCCTTTCTGTGCTTCCCAATTTTTTTTGTGCTTGGTTACCAAATGCTGTATTCGGAAAAGCGCAAAAGATAAGGCGCCTCCATTAAGGCGTGCGAAACGGGAATTTCGTTTTCCCCGGGTGCGAATGTTAGCATCCCGGAAAAAAACGGGGCCACGCACGCAGGAGTGCTTAGGTGTTTAACTGTTAAAATGATGTTTTAAATTTTATCGTGACCCCCTCATGGTCGGTGTGGTATGCGTTTGTGCTGTGAAATGTGTGCTCGATGTCGCCATTTTGTGTTATTAAAATTGTTTTTATTAAAGAGAAGATATAGCGCAGTGATATTTATTTACAAACACATGACAAAAACACTCATTACAAAAATAGTTTTATTGTATGGCGTTTGGACTAAGTTGCCAGTTAATATAATAAACGCGTCACTTAATTTAGAAAACTTTAAATGGTGCTTCGTTGCAAGAAACATCGCTTTACAATTTAGTTTTGACTGACGGCTTCCAAGCTGCCAGAATCTCTGCTGTTGATACTAAATGCTCTCGATCATCAGCCGGTCAAAATTGAGTTGTAAAACCCTGTAAGTGTATTTAATTGCAATAAGCTTACAGTGTATTTAACATTACTTAATTTTATAATAATAATTTGATTTTTGTGATATTGGCAGGAGTTGTTTCTTTCATGCGCTCTTTTTTCGAAATAATGTTTTTTAAAAAGCTGCCATTGTTAGTCATATTTTATAGGGGTTTGCACTCTAATCATCAAATTTAATAACAAAACTGTAGTTTTCCACCCATATTATGAAATTTGGTTAAGAAGTAAATGGTTACAAAAAGTGTTGGCTGATCAAACAAATTTTACTACAAAGTTGCAGCTTTATTGGACGATTTCGATCGGGTTGGCAGTTGATGTCATAAACACGTCACTTAATAAGACAAAGGTGCAAATGACAATCGTTCTGTGGTACCGTTTTTGTCAAAGCAACATCATAATCCGACCGTATTGGTATAATGGAGGATAAATGAGAAAATTGATTGTGCTGGAACATCGCAACAATAAATCCGTCCCATAAAAGAGATTCTTCAACACTGGCCGGGCAAGGTCAAAAACAATTAAACACTCAATCATAACCCTTGCGCAGAAGGCAGAATCGAACCCATATGCTGCACCAGCACCGCCCGCTTATACTTTACCCCCTTTTCGCCCGGCTACGGCCGGTTAGCACTCGCACGTGCTGCACCGAATGCAATCGACGAATGGTCAGCTTTTACGATCGGTTCGTGCCTTTGCAGAATGCCTCCCGTACCGAACGTGGTGCTGGTGAGGTTTAATTGTAAAGAAATGTTTATTTCCACAGCAAACATGGTGCTCAGAGACAGAAGGTGAAGCGACGGCCAATAAAACGCAAACACATTGTGCTGGCACATGTGGCTCGTAGGGGGGCGAAATGAGCGTAAATGGAGTGTGATTTATGTTTTTTTTCTCTCTCTTCTGCTAAACACACACTAACCGTTTCAAACATCATCATTCGGCATTGCCACAACAAACTACTAATAGTTCTAGCGAAAAGAAGAAAAGTACCACCCCTCCACTGCCACCTCCAGCGACGCGATTTTTTGACGCATCGTGTCAAGATTTTTGAAAAATTGGCAAAGGAAAGCAGTCGCGATTGGATACGGTGGTGGAAGCGAAAGCCAAAACGGGGACGGTTCGCCGACTAACGAAGCAATTTATTTTTCAAAAAGTAATGAGAAAAGGCAATGGGACAGCTCACTGGCTACTGTGTGACGTGTGAAATAAAACGGAAATAAAAGCTTAAACACCTTTTTATCTTTCGTCCCATTCGGTACTTTTTTTCTTCTTTCGCTGCTGCCCCTGCTGCTTCTGTTCGGGTGTCTTTGCTGGTGCAATCCGCTAGGGGAGAATAAAGCTGGGTAGAATGGTGGACGGTCCACGGCGGGTGGGTTAATAATCTAAAAAGGTGACATACGGAAAGCCGGCTTGAAAAAAAAAAAAAACACATCGCCAGAGTCCGGGCATGGCCAACCCAAACAGTTCATACGAAGCGATTAGAGCGGAAAGGAAAAGTTTTGGACGAGTTTGTTCCATTTTTATTGTTGTTTATTTATTCTTCCATACCTCCGGGCCAGGCAGCACGAAGTGGCCGCGACCGGCTGAAAGCGTGGAGCAAATGCGGAAAGAATGAAATTCCTGCTAGAAAATGCCGTTCATTTTTTTTTTTTACCATTTTGGGTTTTGTCCTTCCATTTTGTTTTTGCATCGCGTACGGGTGTGATTGTTTCGCCTGGTCCCTTGGTGGTTCCTCGTGTTACGAGTGACAAATATGCGCTAGAGAAGGTAATTGTGTAATGTGAGTTGCATTAATTTAGGCGCCTAATATTTGCGTCGTTATGCGCTTTGCATACTTTCACCAGCGAGCAAACTCCGCAAAACATAACGCGGCAAACGCAACATACAGGAAAACGCCTAAAGTTATGCGATTTGCAAAACAAAACTACTTTAAATACTTGATGCGGGGCTTTCTTTTCTGGTGAATTAAAAACTGAACCCCCGTCACAATGGGGAATGGAAAAAGCGAGTTAAAGGAAAGCGTGGGGTGGTGTGGTAAAGTTTTTCTACCGAATTTTCCTTTTTACTTCGAGTTGTATATTTTTTGTTGTTGTGGCAGGAAATATAAAAAATAAAACAACTCACCACCCATACACCTAATGACCCTCAGGACCACAGTATTGTTGGCCATCTTTGTTGCTACACACAAACACACCACACCTTCATCCGCAATCGCCACCCCTGTCGTGATGGCCAGAAAAAGGACGATAACACGAATTTTGTTTCCATCTTCCCTGGTACAAGCTCGCACAACAATGAATGGTGGCTATTTGGCACCTCGAAAGGAAGGTGGAACGAACAACAGCAAAACGAAAAAGTAAAGATCACGTGTTCTTGGGATCACGAATCGGCCAGGGTAGAAAGAGGGTAAGTGGGGTGTGTCAGGGTGGAAGTGATGGTAAATTAGTCACTCGGGGGGTTGGGTGGTGTGGCGGAACTCCTCTGCTTGGGTAATACAACGAACATGTGTCCGCTTTGCTGTATGTGTGCGCGCGCGCTTGTGTTAGTGTGTAGTTGCAAACAATTTGATTTTCCACGAAGGAGACACGTGCTGGAGTCACGGGTTTTCCCGGGGAGTAGCTAATTTTACTCGCGCAACCCAACACGGCGAGGCTGAATGAAATCTGATTTTACCTTCCCCCTCCCGGGTAGATCGAACACTAGATAAGTGGCCGAGATCGAATAGTTGTGGTGGGGCGGGGTTGGGATGGGATGTAGAGTTTGTGACTCACCGGAAGTTTCGTGGAAAACCTTGCGCGCTATTGGTGGACGGAAGGTTGGGAAAACTTAATTAGCGGGCCCCAAAGTGCCCAAAGTTGGGAGCGTTTTAAATGCAAACAGTGATTAGGTTTGTGTGGCAGGGGAGGGAGAGGGGGGATTGGGTAGGTGGCACGGCGGGAAAAGAGCGTGTGGCTAGGATAGGTTTTCATAACGATCCGAAACATGACACCATCAATTAAGCTGTCCCGTTGTGATCATCTACCATCGAAACGCTTCACCGTCTTAGAGCCGTCCCTTTCATGGTTGTTGCCCCTGCCCGGATTCCCAACCCCTATTCCACAATGTAGTGCATTGCGACGGGGGAGGGGGAGTAAATTTCCGCATCGAGCTTTTCAATCAGTCACATTAGAGGTTGACGATTATGGCAGAAAAAAGCGAAAGCTGGGATGATTTCAAGAGCGGAAAGGTAGGGAAGAGATGGAGGGAGGAGGGGAGGGGGAGGTTGAGAAAGGGTGGAATTTATATACAATGTACAGCAACGGGGGTAATCTTGGTTCGGTGTGAGTGGTGCATGATCGTTAACTGCGATCGCACGAAGATCTCACAAAGTCCCACTGAAGTCATCGACGAAGGTGTCACACCGCACCAGGTGTTGGACTGAGGAGTAGAGTAGCGTCGTCGCGGGAGGGCATAATCGGTATGACGAGCGGGCAACAAAGTGTGCCCGACTTTTGCGGTTGCGATTGTTTATTCGGTTCCTTCGGCGCTGGTGCTACAGCTCGTGGTTTGCTATAAATGTCTTGCTCTGGTGACTTTTGTTGGTGACAGTCGGTGCCACACGACACCTCAGCGCGTGTGTAGGAGTAGTCGGAAGGCACAGACGATCGCTTTATGTTCCCGGTCCCTTTCGTTCCTTCGCTGACGAGTGACGCCGCTCGTGCCGGTAGGCAGGGCGGGGGTGCAGTCGGACCCGGCAGATATTATAGCACCCGAAGCGACTTGCGAAGGGGTGTGTGTTGACGTGTACCGTTCTGCCGCAACGTGGAGTGGTGATCAAATTACACACATTAGACGACAGCGAGAGCTATCCAGCCGATTAATAGCGTTATGATGCGTGTTATCCACGCGCGCTCGTCTCGCCGCTGTTGATGTCTCAATCCGAGCCCGACGCACGGCGCGGAGTGGCCGGGAACCTCAACCTGTTCTCGTGGCCGTTTTTTCGGTTGTAACGAAATGGGAAACCGTCCCACCTGCAGCGGAGCGTACCTGCCCAACCTTTCCAGCAGGCGACACGGTTTGCTGGCTTTTGACAACCATGCGTGCAAACGTTAGAGATGCTGGCAGCAGCAACAACCTCGCCCGTGCTGACAAACTAATCCGCTACAAACACGGAAGCTCTCGCAACCTGTAAAAGGGGTTTCGAGATCTTTTTGTTTTATTCGGCGGGAATGGGGCACGGTGGGCCGATGAAATGTGTCTCCAAGTTTGGAGTACTGCACGAACGGAGCCGCACGCAGTGCATTAGCGCGTCGGACGGTTTTGGGAAGCAAAATGGAGATGAAGCTGCCCCTGCGGGACGCTAGACGAGGCCGCCCGAACCGTGGCCGAACGGAGGCACGAGTGGCGACCGATGCCGAATAAAGTCATTCGGGCGCTAAATCTCGCCCGCCACACACGCGGGTATGCATGTATGGGCGGCCGACCGAAACGTCGGTGAGCTTCCGGGGCTGAGCGCCCGCGCAGGGAGCTTACGCTGAGCGTGTGAATTGATCATGAGCAGACGGGTTTTGTTGCGGTGAGTGCTTGGGCGAATGACAGCTGGCGTATGGGAAGGCACTGGTCGGCGACGGAGTGAAGAAATCGAAGCAAAATTCTTGTCGTCTGGATGATTCCAGTGCGATCGACGTACAGCAACAGCAGCAGCAGTTGATGATTGAGACGCTTCCTTCGCATTGCTAGACTAGCCGCCGGTACATGCCGCGGGACGATGCAAAGCCGAAGTGAAGTTCCTTATCGATGAGCGACGAGTTCCACGGGCAGATGAAATGTTTAGATTAATCGGTGGATGTTTTTTTGACAGATGGCGAGCAAGTGGAGCCGTCCGCGTTGCGACCAGCGTTGTATAAATTCTCGATAGTTGGAATGGTTTTTGGGACGGCTTACGCTTCGATTCTCGTGTACGACTGCCGTGGTGTTAGTTTCACAACTGGAATGGTTTACAGTGCGGGTAGAAGCGTTAACTTTGACACAGTGACAGTGGTATTGAGAGTAGTGGCCATTTTTTTGTTGTTTACCAAGGCTCTCGCATTGGAAGAGAACTGAGCCCCCTCAAGGTCGTTGGGAGATAAAGTGTACTTGCGGACGCTGTTCCTGCTTCCTGGTCGTGCGCCAACCACCAATCACCAGCAGCACCAGTCAATCATCCGTACACACCTCCAAACACACTTTGGGGCGGGAGCGGCCGGACTGACGACCTCGCGGCCGCAACCTTCAATCGTGATGGTGCGTTGGCGGGCCACAGCACCGAGCTCAGCGCTACCAAGAACACCGGTCCAGTTTCGTGATCGCGATCGCCTAAGCCGTCGCTGGCCAGCGGCCGAAATCGGCCATCGGGGTGTGGGGTGACTAAAGGCACGGACGGCTTATACACTGCCCGGTAATCATTTTCCATCTAATGCGCCCTCGCCACCGACGCGCATTGCTGGCGTACTCGTGCGAAGGCGCGCCGAGCAGAAACTACGGTGTGTAGCAGCACGATTTACAGCCGGCCGGCCCGAACGCCCTGGATCGCCACGGAATGGGAGAGCAGGTGGACGACTCTGCCTGCTGGAACGGGCGGGAGAAACATTGAGGGTAATGTAGCAGAGACGTGAACACTGTGCCGTTGTTTTTTTTCCTGTTCACGCTTAGATTCATTTCAATTTACGGCCTGTATGTGTGTGTGTGTGTGTTTCGATTCTCGTTTCCCTTGCTTGCGTTTGGCTTGGATGTGTGATTGAGTGGTTACGGTTTTGGTATTTGCTCCTATCACCTGCTCTTCGCTCTTCGCCGCCATTTTTTTACAAGCAGAAGATGAGTAGAGAATCGTACCGCTGAAGGTGAAGTGACGGCAAGTTTTTGGACGCGGACCTGTTGAAACTGTGCTGCCAATGAAACGGGTGCATTGCAGGGTTTCTCACGAAAAACAGGGACGGTGGTGGAGCGTTTGACTACCCGCACAGATGTGTTTGTTTCTTTGCTTCGCAAGAAATTTTGGTGCTGCAACCTTTGCCAGCTGTCGGTGTTGTGCATTTCCGTACAACACCTCGAAATGCCTCATCATAGCATAGAACCCCAGAACGTTTGTGGAGTAGATTAGCTCACTCCTGTGTTTAGATTCCCCTCTATACTTCAGAACCTCGCAACTTATGAGTTGTTTAGCTCTTCATTGAGGACTTAGAAGAACAATCAAATGAACTAACTACTTATAACGAACTACTGGTTGTATTTCCGCCGTTGTAGTCTTATGGAGGTAGGTTATTGCAGCTTCGAAGTTGAGATAAAACACCTATCTTGAGTCAAAGGATAGCGCCGACAACAACATGACAAAGTCCTTCTAGGTCGTCCACATGGCCTGAGGAGTACGTGGAAGGCTACGTGGCAGGCTAAAATTGAGACGGAGTGCATAATGGATTAGCTGATGACGGCTTGCTCGATCATGAGGACAGTCTAGACTTACACAGACTATTCCAATCCGAAGCAATCAACAAAGAACTTGACATTTTCATAACATGGAGACTGTAACTCTGTCGAAATTGATTTGTTCTGGTGTCCTAGTTCTTGAGGGACAAGACAATCAAGGACTTAAGTAATATTGGGTAATACTTAAGATAGTGAAAGACTGACTGATGTGAAAGAGTTCCAAGTAGGATCTAGGAACAAGTGCGTTCGCTACCAGTTTCAATCCCCGACTGACTTTTATTCGCTACTGTCACTTTGACAGATCTGACAGAACACTACATTGAAAGTAGGATCACTCTCTTTGTGTAACCCTTAAGGGTTTTCCCGAACTGAGTCTTCTAGAATAGGGCACTATGCTATTTTACAGGAAGAATATATGTTGTGGAGATGACTGCCTCCCTCAGGTGCATTAGCAGGTGATATTCTTGGGACATGACCAACTTCACTGATTAGAGGCTATATGTGATGCGAGGTATATACGAGACATCGTCTAGTGAGCCTTGGCACTAGATAGCAACCCCTGCTGAAACACTTCCCAAAGTGCGCGCCAAACTGCCACGACCGTCCGCCTAGAAGGACTCCCTCGCATCCAGCCGCTCGCTTCCACACGGTGCGAGAAATACCTTCGATAATAATAGTAATAACTGACAACGGTCGAACACCGGCCGGCGGCCGGGTGAGGAGCAACCATTCACCCTAAAAAACAAAAAAAAACAAGAAACAAAAACTAAACAACCCCAACACACACACACAGGACAAAACAAAAGAATGCACAAGTCACCACCACGGGGTGCGGACGCAATGGCGTGAGCTTGCGCGTGCTTGCGCCCGCGCACCCAGACATTAGAAGTTTCGCGGATGCGTGTGTTAATTAAGACGGCACGTTTGCGGCGATGAAGAAGGCCGCTGGTGTTCGCGACCAGCGCCTCGAAAATCTTGTTGGGGGAGCACAGATAGGCAGAGCAGTGACCCGTGACAGCTAGCCATCGATCGCATCAGATCGGATCGGAGCGGTGATAATGATTGCGACGATGACGGGTATATATAGGAGCGCGCTCTCGCTCTCTCTCTCTCTCTCTCTCTCTCTCTTTCGCTCTTCCGCATCACTGTGTGCCGTTCGCTGTGGGGAGAAGGCCAGACACCGAACCTGCCGGTTGCGTCGTGTGGTTTATAATTTTCTTGTATTGATTATTTTACTTGGGTGCTGGGGCTGATTTGTTTCTTTTTTCCGCCCCTCTTTCTTCGTTCGTGGTGCGGTTACTTGTTGTTCTTCTGCTAGTTTCGTGCTTGACCCGATGACACAGCGCAAACGAGTGTGTCGGGTCGACTTCCACATCTCTCTCTCCCCGACTGAAGTTGCGCTGCGGCTGGCAGGTAGGATTTCATAGCGGGAATGCGCACCACCGGACAAAACCTTGGCCATGTGTCGATTCGTGGCAAGCATTGTGGATAGCTTTTTGCGGGAAGTCTCTCTTCCTGTTTTCTATGGCCCGGCACACATATCCACCGCCCGGGCGCTGCGTTCTGAGACATCGCCCCTTCGGGAGGGGGTGCCGGGTGATGTGTTGCGTGCCGAATCGTATCGCATTAACATAAATCAATCCTCTTATCGAAATAGCACACCGCACACCCATACACGTACCTTCCCGATAAGGACAACTATCAGACGGTGCAGAAGGGTGCGCACTATCCGGGTGTCCTGTCCACTGCGGCCGTGTGTGGTGTGCTAATGTGGTAGAATTTGGGGAATTCGTGAACGGGTTGTCTAAAAGTGTGATTTTCCAAAAACTACACCCCCGGTTGCCACCGCAACACGCCGAGGGCGGAGAAACCATTTATTCGCCTGATGTTTTATGCAATTCGCATCGATCCGGGGTTGTATTGAACCGTCCCGGGCAATGCCGAACCCCGAACACATTATCATAAACGAATAGAATTCCTGACATTTCGGTATCGTTGCGGCAGATAGGATGGAATGCGATTTGCCCATCCCGTCCAGCTGTGGTGTGGGTTGTTCGGGCAGGATCACTGAAGGTGCGCCTTGGCTTGCCCACAGGACAGTCGGGAACTGCTGCCACAGTGGGGGTTGACTGAGACGATTTATGCTACTTTACCATCTTCTAATTCCCGCCTGCTAGTCGTCCGGTAGATCATTGGCCTGTCAACGGCTAGTGGCTGCTTCGGTAATATATTGCCCGCAAACGTAATTGATTACTCATTTATTACCTTTGCCCAAAATACGTTCCGAAAGAGCAAACTAGGGCACGAGCGGCACTGCTGGCAGCGTCCCGTCTCGAATGGTATTCAATTATCCATTCCTTTGGCGCGCACAAACATCGGGAAAGAACGTTCCCTGCCGAGGCAGAGGCGAACGAGAGTGTGGTAGGCTGTAATTAGCAATAGGCGCACATACCTTCGGTGGCGCTTTTCGCAGCGTAGCGAATGGTTTGCAGGATGGGCTTTTTTTCGATCGAACCCAATGATTAGTGAGGCTTGTGGTAAAGTTTCCTAGGGAGGAGTTGATATTTTTGTCGTGTAATAAGCCGTGCTGTATAGAGCACTGCACTGTTCACTTCGTTCCAACTTCTGCAGAGCAATAGTGGAATGGTGTGGATTTACTCTGATTGCGTCGTAAAGTAAAGCGGACAATTTTTTTTTTTTGGTTTGCCTGGTACTCACAAAAACACTGGAATGAGTAGCAAAAGAGCTCATTAAAATTTGCTTGTATATTGTTTTGGTTTTTTTTTTGGTTATGTTGGGTAGAGCTACTCCAAATTACCGTCGCCTCAGTGCGAAGTAATTTATTTAAACGTCCGCACTTCTTATGCGCACTGCTCAACACCTCGTCTTACGCTGTTATTATAAGGAGTGCTTGTGTGGTTTTCTTTTATGTTTTGCTTGCTCACTCTGCAGCATCTTTCGTGGAACTCATTTGTCATTTTTTCGCCAACATTTGTGCGCTTACAACAATTGGCTGGGGATGGGGGATTTTGTTCTACGCGTTAAGAAATAAAGTTATTTTCAGCTTCTAAACAATTTGGTGGTCGGTTGACACGCAAAGTTAATAATTTTTGAATCTCCAAAAATTAATTACTTTAGAAAAAATCATCAAAATTCTCCCATGATAATTTCATTAATTTCATCAATTTTAGCAAATTTTGTTATTATCTAATCTAATAACTGTGAGGAAAACAATTTTTTAAATTCATCTTGATCACTTTGCAAAGGATTATTTTAAATTTCATCCTGATTTTTCGATTGCATCAACCATTCAATGTCTTAAATGGCCCCCAAAAACGCATTTAGCTAATGATTCGCTTCTGTATCCCTATCTCTCTCTCTTGTGTGCTAAACGCTGTTCGAACCAAAGAGCCATCTTTCCATGGGATAAAACGAACCCAATTATTTTGTTTGATAATTGTTTTTTTGCTACCGCACAAATAATCCTTCCAGTACGGGGAGTCGCATAAAATGTGGTGGCCGTGGTTGTACAGACCTCTGGAAGTGTGTTAAATCTGGAAGTGTGTTGAATAAAATAAGAGCAAATACAGTTGCTCATTGGTAGCACCGTGCCGATGGCGATGGTTTCGATATACGGCGTCTTTAAAGGAGGTTACATTGAATACATCACGGCCATGTAGTGGAACGATAGAAAAAAGGTTTGCTTTCGGTTTGTTTTTTCTATGGAAGCAGATACAAACGGTCGAAAAAAATATCATTTTTCCCAACTAATACCTACGTGATGGATGAAAGGAAAACAGTTTTTTTTCTTGGATTGATTTTGACCTATAGGCATACGATATTTTGTAAGTATAAGCGGAGGTTTTGATGCTCTCGCTGTCATAAAATACAAGAGGAAGCCATTAAAAAAAGTTATAGGCGTAATATATTTTTTTTTTGCAAGACGAAATAGAGTGTGATGTAAGCTAATATCTTATTCTACACAGAAAATCAGACGTGAAGATTACAATGTGTGAGCCTTCACATTACGTATCATCATCACCGCCAAGTTGTAAAACCAACAGTGAGGGGGGAGAGGGATTTGAACCCGAGCATAGGATAGATTACAAACCCTGCACACTTGACCACTCGACCACTCAGCGCTCACTTCTTGCTTCGGCAAGAACTCAAACTGCTTCCACACTCAAACCACCGCCACAAACGGCAAAGCTGAGCGCGTATTATCTACGCGATGCTTTTCTTTCGCCGTTGATGGTAGCAGCTGTACGATGGATGTGAGGCCGGTTTGCAAAAAAAAAAATTTAAGCTATATCGAATTGATGAGAATGGGAATAAAGGGGGGCGGGGAAGAAAAGCTATCAAATAAATACAGATAAGTCCCAGCGCTTATGTATCGCCCGGATAAATCGCAGCTCGTGCCAGGGTTTTCCCACGTAGGAAAATTCCTTTCGCTCAACACGCGTGCCGGGTTTTATTTTCTTTCCGCTCCCGGTGCATGCGTCATTCTCGCCGATGTTGAGAAAATCCGTACCATCTAAGCAACATATCAGGCGGGTAGGAAAGTATCGGATGTTGCTTCCGCCCACAACCGGAACGACAAACATAGCATTGGTCGAAACAACAAAAAAAAGTGAAAGAAAAGACAGAGACAAAATAGAACGAAGAAAGTTGGCATGAATTTCAAGTGAAAATCAATCACCATACGCCCGGTTTGCTGGCAGCAAGAAACACGCGCTATAAACATTCAAAGAATATGTTTGCCTACATTTGGGGGGCGCTTGGAAAAGGAACAACAGCAGCAACAACAAAATCGCACCGGAAAAACGCCCCGAAAGGGGACAGCAGAGGGAGATGGAAGAGAAGAACAAAGATGTACAAGGCTAAAATACAAAAATGAAGGACAACATCGGAAAGAATGTTTGGAGACTGACGTAAAATCATGTAACAGCAAACGGTTTTGGTAAACTCCTCTCGAACAGGCCGGCATTCGGGTGTGGGAACCAATTTAGAAAAATCCTGTTCCGCTCGCTCGTCGCCATCGCGTCATGTTTATATCGCGATTCATCAACTTAATTCCCCAACAATCCTCATCGCCTTCGCCTCATCGCAATCATCTCCCACGCTCCTTTCCCCGTCCCATTCGTCGCTCACCCCATCCCATGGATGAGGAGGTGTAGGGATAGCGAGAACAAGCAGACGATACGACAAATTCACTCCCAATTCTGCTGCTGGGCAAACATCTTCACAATACGCCACCATTCGCATCCTCCGCATCAAACCGTACAATCGTTATCATCTGCCCCGTTGATAACGTTACGCAGGATTCTGCCCGCTTGTAAAATTTGCTTGCGACAGCGACAACCTTTCGCAAACAGACTGTATTGTGGCCTGTTTAGCGTCTAACACACACAACAACAAAAAAACCCCTAGCTGGCCAAAGAGGGTGGAGAAAATGATGTGGCGAATATAGAGCAAAAGAGCGAGAAAATAAAAGAAATAAATAAATGTAAACGGAACGCACGATGAAAACCGCCAAAGGGGGCTTTCGCTGCTCGATCATTGTTTATTTTAGCTCAAACATGCTCAATCCGCTGTGCCCGGTGCACCGATGATTCCATGCATTCCAGTACCCACCTTTTGGCGGATTATCCCGGGCAGGATAATATTATTTGTGACTTATTTGTTGTTTAATGATTTTGGCAATAAAATACCGCTTTTCTAATGCATAAGGCACTAAGCTTTCTTCACGCCTTTCTATGCTACATTTGTAAAATATTTAAGAAATTCGCATAAAAAAATAACAATAGCAAAAAGCAGTAATTCTGAAAGCTGTTTATTAAATAAATATAATGATTGTAAAAACAAAGTAATACAAAACCATAAAACTAATACCTCATTTGAATACAAAACAAATAAAAACATAAAATATTTAGAATCATACCACAAAACACACGATAAAGAAAATAACATTGAAACATAATACCAAAGTGTATAACGATATAAAATTGAGGAAATGACATCAATTGATGAATAATAGAATAAAATCAAAATGTAAAGGAAACAAAATATCATAGAAAAGCGCGAATCAACAAATATATTCTGAAAAAAAATCGCAAATTAAGCAGACTGTAGCAAAATCCTTTAGCTAACAGTGATTATACCACCGAAAAGTAGAAACAAATAGCAGAAACGCCATCGAATGCATGGTTGGGCGTTTTGCTTTTCTTTCACTTGCTCAATTTCCAATTTTAAGTCCCCCCCCCCCCCACACACACATATACACATACAACCACACATCCAATGCTCCTTTCGCTGCGAAAGGAAGTCAACGCCACGCTTTAACTGCTGCCGGCTATGTATCACGGTCGCTATCTATGGTTTTGGGGATGGCGCACTGTAAAGAGTTGCTTGCTGTTGGCAAGCTTGGCAGAGTGTGTGGAGTGAGCAAGATCCGTTTGTTCTTCATTGATTTCGCCATTTTCGCGCGAGAATCCGAGAATTTGGCCCCATCTGCTGGGTTGCGATTGTTGTGTTGCTGGGAAAAAGGGGATGATTTGCGGTGGTTGGATGGAACTCACACACAAACTCATATATCGTGCCGAATGGTGGTCGTGGTGGCTTTCGTCGCTTAATTGTGTCTTGGGTTTTGTTTGCAGCGGCGGTTTGCTGTCTTCGGCAGACGCGAAATAACATTCGATCTTCGGGCGGAGCTTGCGATGGGTGCAGAAATTCAATCTTTTCCCTCTTTGCTTGCCGCCCGCAACGTGCGAAGGTGAAAAAGCGAAAGGTAGGGGTGGTTGGTGATGTGCTGCCAGTGACACGGGCATAAGCGAAGCTCGTGCTTCCCACTGCGGGAAGCAATGGAAAGCTCGCGACTCGCGGTGGGCGTTTTTCGATAATCAGCTTCAAAAATAGATAAAGAAAACCAAACGTGATTGTAAACTGACGGGCATGGGGGATGTGTCGAAAGCTCGCCCACTGCTTTCATATCTCTCGCTACCCACATTGCTGTACCGTCTATTCCAAATTCTGCGTAGAATTTTCCCGAACTTTCCAAACCGCGAAAGAATCGACTTTGTAGTTCTGGGTGCCCTGCTGGGAGGCCCTGCTTCCCGTTTCGCAGAACGTAAAGCCCAAAGTCAGTGCGCTCGAAATTAAAAGAACAAAAACAAAACAAAAAAAAAACACCCCAGAAGTTGGGAAAATGTTGCCAATAGCAACAGAAAAGCGTTGTTTAAATTGGTACAAAATAAGCAAAAAGCAACGAAAAAAACAATCGCACAATAAATATAAGTGATCTAAGGGTGGAACGCAATGGTATGGAAAATTATTGTTTCTTCCCCATTTTCCACCAGTCACCGCCGTCTTGTGCTTTGTTCGCGGAAAGTTTTTCCCGATCCCAAGGCGAACCGAGCCTTGTTAAGCGCTTGGGACAAGCGTTTTATCCAGCCGCCCAGAAGTAGGCAATCCGCATGACAAAATCGTTTCTATTAGTGACGATAATTTCGTTCCGAACTTACTACGTTCTTTCCGCTCCTTTTGTGGAACGTTCGAACCTAGGAAAATATTTTATGAGTTATACTAATTATATCTTATAATGGTCGTGAATATTGTATAAAAAAAATACCGGATTATTTAAATATTCCCACAAAAGAAGGTTTAACAAATCTGCTTGGCTCGTCCCGCTCCTTTTTTGAATGCGTTCAGTTCCGTTTCGAAAAGCTTCCCATCACTACTTTCTACTATTACAGTTTTTGAGTCAACAAAAACCTGACCATCGTGGTAGTGTTTTTATTTCGCGGACGCGTGTGGAAAGGAGCGTTATTTTGTCAGACTAACCTGACTCGTTCATGCGTTCAATCGTGCGTGACAGGCCAGGAATGTCACGACGGTTTGTTATGTGCTGTTTTATTGTTGTTTTTTTTCTAGTTCTTAGTATCTTGCTGTTCCACCTAGAGTACCGGTCACCCTTATCTGCTACTTTTCACCTTTTTTTTTGTATTCTTTTGCTTACTTTTCCTGCTCGTGTTGCCCTTACTTATCCTAACGAAGGTCATTAGGTGTCCTGTGCCCGGTACGGGGCATGGGCGATTGGAGCGATTTTAACAATTTCGCTTTCGACCAGACGCACCGCTGATACCGCTTTCGCTCTGCACTCATTACATCAACACTGGGCGCCTTCCAGGGACGTCACAGCCCTTCTGCTGGACGCTGCTAGCTGGAGCTAATGATAATTGATACGGTTGGGCCCCGCGGAACGGCAGGGCGCGGCGGGCAGGCATGATAAGAATGACGCATAAGCGCAGCGTGGTAGCGTGAATGGAAAATAAATCATCCGACCCTTATCTCGAGCCAGGGAGCTGGGAAAAATAGGAAGAAAGCTCCAATCGGCTACGGGATCGGATAATGGGATCCGGTGAAGCGTAACGGGAGGGTTGAAGGGTAAACTTTTTGTACACCTTTGTTACGGGTGTAAGGGAGGGGGGAGGGGGGGGGGGAAAGGGTGGTATGGGAGTAGGGATGGAATGAAACGGTGTTACACGATCCATTTTCCTAGGACACATCGTTACACATCGGTGGTAGATGAGTGAAAGGAAAAGTTTCCATTCGGTAGAAAATGCAGTATCTCCCCTAAAGAAGGGGAGTGTCCTGGTGGAGGAGGAGAAGGGAGCAAGGGGAGGGGGGGCAGGGTAGTGGGTGGAAAAACATGGGCACAAATAATTTTTTGGCCCGGCGCGCCAACCATTATCCTTATCATTGTCATCAGACCAGTACACACAGCCGGGTGTCCTTCGGTTTTTCCCAAATTTCCGTAACCCCACCCCCCGTTTGGAGCGGAAAAATGTATAAGATCGCTTCGTACAGTGATGGTAGACGACAGCGAAATTAGTGGAAACCCCGAAAGACGCCCAGTGTGTGGTGAAGGAAACGCTTCGTAGGCTTTTCACGGTCACCGAAAGTCAGACAGCGCAGCGGCACGTTTCATCTGCCTGCCCTTATAAGACTGGAAAGAAAGATGGCGGCACATCATTTTTATCCCTGCCGAACTCGCAGTAAATCTTCTAAAATAAATAAATAAATAAATAAATAAATAAATAAGTACAGCGTGTTGTGTTGTGAGTAATTCCGTTACCGGCGGTCTATTTAGCAGTCTTCTTTTTTCAATCATTTTTTGTGTCCCTTTTTTTGTACTATAATTCAATATCCTCCCCTTCACTTCCACTCGGTGACACGGTGGGGATGGCAGCAAACCTCGGGAGAATATACGTGCAAAAGAAAACCGAGGGAAGGAAACGAACGTCTTCCGATTCATATCCCCAAATTGAGCACAAAACGGGCGAATAAAAACTGTCCCGATAGACCGCCAACCGGACAAAGCGCCCGGGGATGGACTGGTTTTTGCTTTGGTTTGCTTCGTTTGCTGCGTCGGCCTGTAACTTCGGCTTGTTCTGGCTGGGTATGAGAAGACACGGACCATCTGGAAGTGGTTCAAAGGTCACCCGGTGCACAATCCTTTCGATCGTTTGTGATACGGTGGGGTGGAATAACAACAACCAGGGAGCAAAAAAAAAAAACCCTTCCCTTCAGTCTGTGACTTGCTTTTTTCCTCTACCGTATCCGAAGTGTAATGGAGGTGATACAAAAGAAAATAACACCTGACGGTTAGGTTCTTTCACCTACCCGAAAAATTCCACCAATTACAATATTCATGGTTTTGTGACCTTTTTTTTCTTCATTATTTCGACGTTTTTTTCTCCAACTGAGGGCCGCGAGCGGCAGCAAAATAGATGCGATAAGATGAGTAAAAATTAACAACGAGCAAAACACATTCCACAAATTTGCTGCAAAATATTCATACCCTTTTGGAAGGAATTGGTAATCTGTTTTATTTTGTGTTCCTGTGTTTTTTTATTTGTTTCACCTCAGTTCGAATCGTTTTACTTTTGATTTTGGGACCAAGCACTGCGAAGATCCTTCAATCATACCAACGCAAAAACGGGGCAACATTTGCGAGGGACTGCGCTACAGACTGAAGCACAGCATAGATACGAGGTTAAAAATCTTTTTCGAGGGTGTTGTGTTTTCTGGAGTATGTTTGTAGCTCTTAGTCAGGGTACGAAACCATTCGAGCTGTTTGGGAACGTCAGCTGTTGTGCGACTGTGTTATAAATGTAGCTGCAGGGGTTCTGGGAGGCGATACAGTGAGGGACATAATGAAGCAAATACCTCATCAAATTGAAGTTGAATGTGTTGTGTAGCAGTGTTTTATGGCTGATTTGTAACATTTGTATGAAGCTACGTTAACTTAATATAGAAAATTGAGTGATAACCGGCCGTGAGATTCGAGAAACCCTTAGTTACCAGTTCCCGATCGATTAATTCGATCGTCGATTACTAAAACAGACAAGATCAATAAAATGATTCTCAGAAGGGCACAAAAAAGTTAGGAGATTTAATAAGAGGCTAGTTAAGATGCTAGTACATACCTGATTTTTTGTAGATAAAGAGGCTTCTGGAAAAGATACTGAAGTACCTACAACAGGTACTGAAGTTGGAGCGAGGAATTAAGTATTGACTAAAAGTAATTGGTTATTGTGTCAATGATTTAAAGATATCATTTACCGTATTTTAGCTGAAATCGATGTCTTTTTGCTATGCTTAAACCCCTGAATATGTTTATTTATCAATTATTTCGACATGGAGTAATATATAAAATAAGAAATAATAAACTCCACGGTTGGTTTACTAAAAGTAATTCAGATTAAAAAAGCTACTCCAGTGAGTGAACTGTTTTTGTGAACATCACTGTATATGTGAGTTTATGTGGCATGTACGCAGCATTATAACTACCACGCGAGTTCTTACTCGTTGTTGAGAATACTTGATTGGTTAAGAGGATTTGCTTGTCTCCGCTAGAAACTTAGTGTTTTCCAGGAAAAAAAATGGCCGATTTACTTCCCTTAGTTGTCTTTATTGCCGAAGGATGGCAGTGATGCCACGCTGCTTGTCAAACTTTATTCCACACACAGCCTCCGATGAGCCGAAAATGATTGAAATCGGTGGCTTTCCAATCGGTCGGGGCGCAACGTATGCGGAGGAGTCTCCCAGGATGCATATTATAACTCCATTCTCGGACAAACGGATGAGTGATTTCTGCTGAGTAAGAATAGTGAGCAGGGAGGGAAACAAGATGGATGCCATCCAGTGACAGCCGGTGCTGGTGCTCGCGGTCCCAGAAATAGATGATCCGGAACGTGGCGTAAACGTGTCCGGAATGTTTTTTGGAAAATTCCCCGGACATCTCACCGGTTCTACGGGAGGGCTGTTTTGTTTCCTTTATTTTTTGGAACTCTTCATCGACTTTCCCCTGGCAAGTTTGCCGTGCCGCGCACTGTTTCGCGTCTTACTTCCCAACCGCTTGTGCCATAAAGCACACTGCCACTCAAGCCGACATCTCTTATCGTGTGGTTTTTTTTCTCTCTTCTCAATGTTATATTTCTTTCGTTGCAGGACCACCACCAGAACTGAGGCATCTGAAGAGGAGCGGACAAGGGACAGGCAGTGAAAGGCGAGCGTGTGAAGTTTTCACGCATCCTGAGCGAACGGTGTCAGGCACCGGTGATCGAAAGCCATCTCCGGGCACGTTCGTTCAATGGGCGATTTTTGTGGATGGACTTTTGCGATAGAAAAGCAGCACTTCTTCGGACTGATGTTCCTTCGGTCAGGAGTTGCCGTACTTAATATACCTTTTTTTTGTTCTCCCTATCTTTATCCTTTTTCTCTTACCTTCTCGTGTTAAATAAATAGTGCTTAATGAACTTCCTTTATAAAAAAAAAAAAGGGGAAAGACGTACAGGTGCCGAAACGATGTACAAACAGCAAAGTGACAGCGAAAAGAGTGTGAGTTTACGTGTGGCAGGGCAGTGTCAGTAACAGCGCTCGTGTTGAAAATAGTGAACTTGTTAAATTAACAAAAAGAAAAGAAAAAACAAGAGCAGCAAAGACAAACCATCTTCAAGTCAAGATTTATCAAAAGAAAGTCGTCGAAAAGTGAACGTAACACAAACATAATTGTGATGCTCTTAAGAATATTAGAGCGAAACGAATGAAACTGCTGCACAAAACTGGAAGAGAGCATAAAACGTAACAGAGAAAAAAAGTAGCCAAGTGAAGAGGTGAAAAGCAGCAAAGAAAGACGATCGCAAAAGCGCGAAACACAACGTGAAACGACACGAAACGGAGTGAGGCGCCACGCAGCGCCAAGCGAATAATCTGGTTGGCCGGGCGCGACACGGCCACCGTCGGTGAAATATTTCACAATTCATAAGAGCACGCCGCACCGAAACACCTCGCAAACCGGGGGCGCAGAAAACTGTCAACGTCAGCCGAATACACATCCCCGAAGCGGTTCGGTTCGTTCCATCCTCCACGGAGGAAAGCCACCCGAGCGGGCCACAGCACCCGTGGTGTGTGCGGGCCCGCCCGAGTGTGTGTGCAGCGTCGACACGGCAGATATCTTGCCGTGCCGGTGAAGGAACAAAGCGGATTTGAGTAAAACAACAGTGCGGGTGCAAACGAAAAGACGCGGACGGGTTGGCCGGGCGAGCTGGTGGCGGCGGTGTGAGAACGAAAAAGTGCTTCCGTGTCGGAATTCCTTCCGATTTGTCAGCGGTTTTGTCGGCCTCGAATTGTGCACAGCGGCAACCAAAGCGAAGCAGTAGAGGACAGAAAAGGAGAGAAAACCAAAAAAAAAAAGGCCCAGCAGTCCACGCCGTCTCCGTTCTCCGAAACCGCACACCTTCACCCGCACCGCCTCCTCCAATCCCCTTCCCCCCCCCCGCGCGCAATCGCGGCGTCCTAGTGTGCGAGGGTGTGCGTGCGTGTGCGTGCGTGAGTGTGGGCTGGAGCTGCTGCTGCTACCGCTGCTGCCGTTGCCGTTGTTTGAGGTCGTTTGAATGGCTTACGGGGCGAGTACGGCGAGCGTGAACCAACTGCTGCTGCTGCTGCCACGACCGCAAAATGGCTAGATTCTACCAGACGGCTACATTCGGCAAACTGTTTCACAAATGGATTGAAGGTAGGTGTGCTGGGGTTCGGTGTGTACTTGCGCTTGTTGTTGTCGTCGCACTGTCCCCCCCCCCTCCCCCTCCCGCAGACTGTTTCTGTTGCATACGATAGGAGGTTTTTACGCTTTACTCGTTCTATTGTTCAGTGTGATTGCTGGAATTTTGTGACGTTGTGAGCGACAGCCAGCTGTAGCAAGACGACCAGAAGCCTGCGACAGTGTCGTACGTCTCCTTATCGATCAAGAGCGGCACGCAAAAGCGATCGATCGGAACCGCCAGTCTGACAGCTCTCAAACGAAACTATTGGCGGGGACGGTGGTGGTGGTGGTGATGATGAATAGTTGATAAGGTTGTGCATGTGATTTGTGTAATTTCTCTGCGCTACTGCGAGACGATTACGTCTCCGCACTGGAAAATCACAGCCTGGTGTTTGCTCAGTTGTTCTTTCGCATTTAAATGACGCCAGAAGTTGTACGCTACAGCTGCAGAAGTAGTGGAACGGGTAGGATGTTACGGGTCGATTGTTCAGACTCCATATAGAACTGATGACCTGATCACCTGAAATACGATTTGGACATTGTGTCTTCAAATCAAAGTGGCTTAGTAGAATCTTGGCAAGAGCTACAAGGTTGTTCGAAATTATAACACTTCTATTAGTACTCTGCTACACCTTGGTAGTTATTGAAGAATCCAAGTAATTTGCCTTCAGGATGCTCTAGACACCTATGCAAGACTTCCCTGGCAAGTCAATTAGATCTCATAAGTATCTCACCGATCTCCAGAGTGTCTTATCAATGTTGCGCTATTTGGTATTGAGGTATGAGCTTTAGTAGTCTATCTCAAGGATGCTCCAGATACTTGGACATCTTCAGCGTCATGTCAGGTAGATCTGTCCACAGTTGGTTCCGAAGATCAGTCTATTAGGTTGAATCTTCTAGCTAGTTATTAGTGCTATAGTACCTATGATGATCTCAATCTTCATAGTATTTCAGTCTCCAGAGTGCCTGCTCAGATCCCTCTCCAGAATTAATACTGATTTGCCGTTCACAAGCAAACATTGCTAAAAGACCCTGTTCTTCAGTCTCGTTCAGTTCGAACGTTTCTGATGTATGTGATCTTTTGGTTTAACCCCAGTGTAGTCCATCATTGATTGAAGGTATTGGTACGTACTTCTAGTACGTTCTAGAAGAAATGACACCTCAGATTATAGGAACAGAGTGGTTTTTGAACAAACCTCAAACGGAAATTCCAATCATGTTGAGTTTATTGGTGTTACAAAGACATTATTATTGGACAGAAAAGTGACTACTCTTGGGTCAGAATACGAGACATTTAGGTTATGTCTAGCTTGTTATTAGAGTTCTAGTAACTATGGTGAGATATAAGAGACATCCCAATAACTTCAATATAGAATATCTGTTGCTAGTAGCACTTAATTTCTAATACATTGAAGAACCCACATCAATATCTAGTGACACGCTATGGCAAGCACTTGCGCCATTGGTATCACCCATTAAAAGCTGCAACATCTGCAATGATAGAAACTTATCTACCGTTGCCAGCACCACAGCAGTACGACCATTTCCTCAGCATTAACCTTTACCCCGATGCTCCGCATTCGTACGCTCATCTGACCTCCCCCCTCTAAACATGGTGGCATTGTAATGTGCGATAAAGATTCGCAACGATCGGGTGTTTCGACGCTTTCGTCGTACGAACTATCCCCAAGTAAACGCCTGCTAACCGGAAGTGCTTTAGCCGAATGGGTCGCCCCACCGGTGCAACAGAAATAAAGTCTTGCCCACGCTACGCCGAGTTGACAATGTCTGGAATCAAATAAAATGACGTACAGTAAAGCGCAACGGAGCGGTTGCGGCTGTTGCGGGATGGAAATGGTTGCGGTGTAACAGAAGCAACAAAAAAAAAATAGAGGAGAACAAAATACGGAAAATCACCCACAAAATAGCGATTCCCGTTTGGGAAACGCCATTGAATCGTTTCGGTCCCGCAGCCGTCCCGCTGCCCGTTGCGTTTGGGATTTATTCCTCGCCGGTTCCACCACAGCTTCCACATTTTTCCCGGCCATCACACATCCCTTGCGAGCCGCGCACCGATGTACGTTTGTGCAGGGCGGAATCGCTTTTCGCATCATTAGGCAATGGCGGGTGGCGAATTGTTGTGGTGTCGCCTCTGCTTTACCTCTGATCGATTCGATCGAGCGTATCCGAACGGTTTGCCATTCCGCTTCAGCTTTTCGCCCGCACCAGCAGCGGAAGGGAGGGCACGGGGGGTGAGGGTGAGCGGGAGCACTAAAAGGGGGCGATAAATTTCGCCTCGTTCACTATAAACGTTCAGTGTGCAACGTTTCATCCTCGCTTACAGGGGCAAGTGTCGCGCAGGGCAACCGTGCAGGGAATGGCGACGGCAGCAAGAAAAAAAAAAAATCAGGAAAAGCGAGGATATGGCGCGTAACGATTCCACCGGTTGGCATACTGGGGATTGGCGGGGCATTGCCTACGGTGGAATGCTTGGTGGCAGATAACACAAAAGGGGAATTGTCCGATGAAATAAAAAAAAATCGTTTCATATGAAAAGTAGATATACCGCAAATACCCGTACAGAGCGATTGTTGTAGTGTTGTTTTTTGTCTTCTCTGCGGTCTATAAAACATTTCTAGGACCGAGTTGCCACGCCTGGAACGCCGATCGGCATTGCGGTGGGGTGTGGATTCCGTGAACATCGATAAAAAGGCGATAAAATGTGTGAAGCTTCAATCCGGAAAATCTGGGAGCTTCTGCAACAAATACTAAAAAACAAAACCCCCACCCGAAAGGCCTCGAAACATTCAGCCGCTGGTTTGATGTTACGCTGACGTTTGGAACCGGTGTGACCAGAACGGATTCGATATGGCTGTGTGCGTATGTTGCCCAATGTCGTATCATCCCGTCACGTCACAGAGGTGCTAGTTGGTAACAGAATTAGAGGTGCCAAACAATCCATTAGACCTACCCGAAGTTCCGAAGCGGTAGGAAAGGGGGGAGGGGGTTTGGCATCACCCAGGACGAATGTGCACATCACGCACGCTCAAACTCCAACCCGACCGCAGCTGAGTGCTAATTACGTCCGTGCTAAAGACACACCTCAAATATCGTGCGCACAAACAAGCTAATAGACACCACGGAAGAAGGAAACCAGCGTTTCCGATGTGACCTTGCCTTGGCAAAAGTCGATCAACAGCAAGGGTGAAACAAAAATTACCCGCTTTAACTCCGCCCACCCTTCGGTTCTTCACCCTGCGGTTTTGGAAATCCATAACGCCTGAATGTAGGCAAATGTGGCGATGACGCACAGAAGGGGGAAATAAAACATATTGAAACCATTGAACCAGCCCGAACCATTTTGGTCGCTTGAAGTTGCCCATTGCCAGTGGGGGGAAAAAAATGCAGTGATTTGTAGCCGCTCAATTTCATTGATTCTTTCCCCCTTTGCGGGACTCTCTTCGTATTGTTACCCATCACCCATTCAGGCTCATTTAATTGGGTCCAGCGTAGCAGGGGCGTACAAAAAAATAAAGCGCAAAAGGATAAAGAAAAATATGGCCACTTCTTTTCTCTCCCACCCCACTATCTGCAACCCCCAAAGGTCCCAGCAGGCAAGATGGCGGTGCTTAAGAAATTAAGAACGGCAACAGCAATCACTCATTTCAACTGCCCAAAGTTTCGTACTCCCGGGTGCCTATGCCTAAAGGTCAGCCTTATTAAACATTCAATTTACATTTTCCTAGCCCTGCTTGTGTCGCCCACCCCTCCACCTACGGCTCGGGGGTGGTTTCCCCCTGCAGGGTTGCTACATTTAATTAGTACTCCTTTTTCGCTTTTCCACGCTTTTTTGTTCCTTGCTTCGCTGGCAGCAACTTTCCCATGCGTTCGCTAGGGGAAGCTCCATCGTAAAGCGAATACCAATTCAGACGACATGTTTGATAGATAGGGCACAAAAATAGAAGCCGGTATATAGACGTCATTAAAATTCTGTCCGGCCTGCGCCGGGTGGCGTGCCGTGCAGTGAAGCTTGAACCACTCATCGCGTCATCGTCTTGGCCGGGTTGTGTGTCTTCTTGCAGATGGGCGCTTCTTCGACAGTACGTCCATCTTGTCAGCAAGTCTCTGGCTTTGTGGTGAGGGGGGAGAGGGCAGAGGGTAATCAATCGCATCATACTTTGCTCGCACACATACACTGTCGTTATTATCCTTCAGTGTGATGACCTAGATGGTGTGAGCTGGGAAACGGCAGGGGAAGCACAAGGGATGAACAAAGGGCGTGTCACTGAAAGTACCGAGTACCAAATATCCCACTTACCTGCTCGATTACGAAATTGACAAATGGTTCGCTCGCCCGGTACGCTTGTTCGCCAAAAAGGTCGAATGCTATAAATTATAAATTATTGCTGTTGGTACGTCCTCCACCAGCGCGTTCGCCCGTCCCGGAGGGGGTGGAATGAATGGGAAAATTTTCCACCCTTCCAGCAGGTAGAAAGAAGGGATGGGGTGAGAGGGGTGAGCTTCAAGTTTTATGCTAATGAATGAACGGGTTCTTGGCATCCACACCGAACGGCCTACTGCCTTTCTACCCACACGCCCCATCGGCAACGAGAGTCCTGCATGATCGCTCTCTCTCTCTCTCACGTTTTATTCTGCCCGGTGCTAAATCAAACCAAACATAACCCCGGAATGCGTGGTATCTATGGGTACCCACACAGAACACTCCGCTGTCGATCAGACCCTTTCCAGAGCGGTGTTGCAGATAAGTTTATCTTGCGAAAGTTCATCTACGGTTTAGTGGGGCGATTCTGCGAACGGATGCCGCCGGGGCATCGCCACACGGAGCGAAAGCTCTAAACAAACGCACGCACCACTAGGAAGGTATGCTGCAAGCGTGTGTTGCAAAACCTGAAACCAAATACCATAAAATATGTAAATGAAGTTGAAATCAAAACCTAACGCAGAAAGAAACATATAGAAATAAAATAAAATCTCCAACCACTGCAGATGTGAGGTAGGTATCACCGGAAACCGTGGGAAGCCCACCACCACCTGCACACATGCAAAACCGATGAGCCAATTCAAGCTTTGCTTGGTGCGGGGTTGTGTGTGTGTTAACCCCCCCCCCCCCCCCCCCCATTTTTACCGACCCAAAACCCCAGCTGGCTTCAGCTGATTGGGTTTTGCCGAGTCGGAACGCACACTGCACCAGGGCAGCGATGGAAACAAACCGGGAACGCTTTGCAATAAACCACCGCAAAAGTAGGTGAATAAATATTTGAAAACAAACTGAGCTGATGAAACATTCATCGCCCGCACTCCGACCGGAAGATGGCAAACGTGGGGATTACCTTCCCTTCTTCAAGGAGAGCGTGTGTGGGGTTGGTGGTTTTAAACGAACAAAACCTCGTCGACTACACCTTAACCAATGCTGGGTGTACCGTTGCCTTTCTGCTAGCTTGGAAACACGTTGGACATTTCCACCGGGATATGCGTCTAGAAAAACAAAGCGACGCAGCAAGTTTCGCACTCCAACTACGAACAGAAGCCATAATAATAAGCTTCTACTTCATTTTGGTACGGTAAATGAGGTGAAGAATGTTGTTAAAAAAGATTTTCCACGTTGCAGGACCAGGTACTAGGCGCCTCCACTCTGACCGGGTCACATGTGGCTTGCGGTGTGAAAAGAATTATTTTTTTGTAAATATTTATTTTGGATTCAACCTTACAAAGAGACATTGAAATTGGGTTTGAAATTTCGATTTCATTTTAATGTGGAAAATGAGGTGGATATTTCAAAAGGATTTCTTGAACTCAAGGACTAAGTACAAGGCGCCTCCATTCTAACTAGCTCATTTGTGACTTTGAGGATTTACTCTTCACATAAAAAATGTGTATGCAATATTCTAATGAAGCTTAAAAAATGACTTTAGATAGTGCATTATCAAATTTCTTATTTCCTGTGGTGCTACATAATTTATTGTATTTTAACTTCGATTATTTCGACAAGGATAAGCTCCTAACAATTTACAGCAAACATCACACAAAAGCAAACAAAACTGAGCTGTTATATTAAACATCAATTTCATTTGTGTATGGAAAAGGAGATTTTTTTTCAAAAGGACTTACCGATACTAAGGACCAAGTACCAGGCGCCTCCATTGGTGTGGCGCAAGGTGTGAATAGTTGCATTGCTGTGAAGAATAATATGTTCTATCAACATATTATAAACAGTTGTTATTCTGTATCATTTACTGTAACAGCATTTTTAACTAACTCTTCAACTATTGTTGTTTTGTTCAAAGAAAAACTAGCTGTCTTATAGTCATGGTAGAGACTGTATGTACTGCATGGCATGGCGCAGATGTGTCAACGTACCCACTCCCGAGTTGCGAATGCAATTTCCATGCCATCTGGAGTGTGGATGCAATTTCCATTCCCGTAGTTTTATGTACTTACGAAAGTGTATTATAATACTGCGCCAAAACAGCTTTGAGGAATTGTGCAGCTGCTAACCAGCATACAAGCTGCCCTTTCTATCTTTGCATCTCACAAAGGGAATTGGAAGCTCCGGAGCATCATATCATTTGATGAAGGAAAATGTAAATAATTCGTGTATAAAATACCCACTCCTGCCCCATTTGCAGCCCAAAGTGACCAAAATTTAAAATGTTTTATCGATTGTTAATGCCAAAAAAAAAGGCAAAAACAATTTGAAAACAAAGCTCGTACTGGTACATTTCCAATCGCGTTCCATGTCCGCGGGGCCACTGCTTGACTTCCGTTGCCATTCGATTTGACAAGCTACTGCCCGCGTACAAAATCGATGTATTTTTCAAAATAGCCGCACAGAAACGATTTATTCCCCTCCCCACGTTGGCTAGCCACAAATCCCAATTGTTCGGCGTTGAGCGCTAAGGGTTTGGATGGTGTGTACCGTGCTCATTCTTTCACTGTATTGCAGATGCTAGATACTCGTGCGCTTTCTCGCTCTGGAACTCTGGAGCACATCTTGTAAACAACGGACTCCAATCCATCGTGTTACGGGGTGAGAAGGGGGTAGACATGGGGAGGGGGAGGGGATTGTCGTGTACACCTGTTCGGTGTGAAGCTCCCTGGGGGTTCGGGCACGAAGGCATTCTTCACCCTGTCACGAGCACTGTTAACGCTGCATCCCCCAATCCCCCACCCCACTCCGCTCGTCGAACAGTCGGCAGTCACAGGGGAGGAAAGTGAGGGCGAGCGGAGGAACGTGGTGGTTCGGGTTTTGGAATATGAAAGCTTACAGCGGATTGCCTGGCAAGCTTAGTGCTGGGTGATGGCATGGTATGGTGGTGCCTCACACACCACGCCAGATTTAAATGGACGCTCGGTGTCCTTCCAGGAATTTTCACGCTGCACGCGGGGAACAACATCCAGCCTGGGCGAGCACTTACAGGAAAGTGTGAGACCCGTCCCCGTATGCCTCGTAGCGCTCGGAGTGGCTGGGACCAGGACCGGCATTGGGAGCTCTTGCTGATTGGTACTTGCTCGCAATCGAGTTCAATTAATGTGCAGCTTTGGTGTTGGTGGTGTGACTGCCCCCGATGCTTCCCCCCCCCCCTCCCCTCGGACACGGCCCCGGGGTTGTGCTCCCGGGATAGTTGTCCTACATTAAACAGCAGCAAAAGAAATAGGCACCGCAAGGACAGAACGCAACAGCACGGAGCGATGGCCCATTTGTCGTCGAATGCGGGCCCGCAATTGAGCTACAGTTTCCCGTCCATAAACCCCCGTTTGGATGGCCTGACCTGGATTGCAAACAGAGGGGGGGCATGCATGCACAGCAGCAACGTGCGAGGTTTGTCTGATGCATTATTGACTGCCGATGGTTGCCACTTTAAACGCGTTCTTCCCTGCGTTCGCTCCCATCCCCGGGACAGGTTGCGGACCATTCAATCGGGCAGTGGAACGATAAGCCATAAGGCGCACTGATCGATTATTTCTCAATTCGAGTTGAACGTTGCACTTGCCGGGGGCCTTCGAGAGAGATGCAACAGGCAGACGCCGGATGACGTAGATCGCGCTTGGCGTGATGAGCAATGGTGGGTGGGTTTGGAACTTTTGCCCCCCCCGAAGGCGACAGGGCCATCGAACGCTGAGCCCAGCGTCGGCGAGGATGACTTTGACGTAGGACGCTTGGGACGCCGTCCCAAAACAGTGAAGAGTGTGTGTGTGCTAAATCGAGTTATCCAATTATCGTTCGATTGGTTGATGTTGGCTTTATTCTTGGCCAGCGATGAGGTTGAAGTTTGTTGACGGCGAGCGGTTGAGTCGCGGGTCAAAAGCACCGTCCGCAAGAAGATGATGTCCAAAATAGTTCAACAGGACCCGCATAGCCATCTTGGCGGATGGGAGGGCAAATAATACCACCCACGCATCGCAGATCTTGAGCAACTTCCATGCTCGATCTCTCGAACTTCAATCCTCGCAAGCTCACTCTTTCTTTCACCTCGTGTTGTACTTTCTCTCATTCGCCCCTCTTCTTTCTCTCTCTCGCTCGCTCGCAGGGGAAAGACGCCATGACGCTACTAGCAGCAGCAGCAGCCGTCGCAGCCGCAGCCACATCGCAGTAGCTGCCCCAGCATCAACGCACCACACCGGAGCCCACTGGTCGCCCACTAGCAGCGTTCACCGCAGAGTCGTCAACGTCGTCAACGTCGCGAACCGCCACGGAACGGACCGGAGCCATGAACGAGTCGGAGTGTGCCAGCCTGCTCGCGTCCGTACAGTGGACGGATCCGACCAATCTGGTCTCGCTGGCGGTGCTGGCATTCATCAACGTGCTCGTCATCGTCGGCAACTGTCTGGTGATTGCGGCCGTGCTCTGCTCGCACAAGCTGCGCAGTGTAACCAATTTTTTCATCGTTAGTCTAGCTGTTGCTGATTTATTAGTCGGATTAGCTGTATTGCCATTTTCGGCCACCTGGGAGGTGTTTAAGGTAGGTTTTTTTTTTCCTTTCTAAAAGGGGGTTGGAAGGTTTCGCGTCTTACGTTCCCCGGTGGCCGGTTTTTGTTGACGGTGTTTGGCAAGGTTTTGCTCGAGCGTGCCGGCATTTCGAGCTCGTACTCGTTCCTTCCTGCTTTCCGCGGTGCATCACGATAAGCGCTTTACGCACCTGACATCTCCACCTTCTCCCCGCCTCCCCGGTCAGGCTCTTTCCTTATGTCTTTCCTCTCGTTCTCAAACGAAGTCTTCAACCGTCCGCTCTCGCGTGTACAGCGCGCAGCGATTGATCGGGGACGCCGATTTTCTATGCAAATGCGCAAAGTGCAATCGTCTCCGGCCCTGTGACACCCACCCAACACCCCGGGCTGTTTTCCACCGTCGCCCGGATGGAGAGTGTCACACGGCGCGACACAAGGTGGCAGTAACGAGGGTGAATTGCCGCGACTATAATAATGGGCTCCAACCCTTACATGACCCGCGCGACTCCCGGCGCCAACGCCAACCGGAAAGGGGTCCACCGCGTCCGGAAGTCGGGCAACACCTCCACCACCGGTAGTCCCGATGATATCCGGCCCGTCATCAAGCCGTCACAACCGTCACGCTAATGCCCCGTAACGGTGCCCATAACCTGCAAGGGTTAACGTGCCGCGACGCTGTGCGAAACGTTCGGCGCACCACATCGCCGAGTCACGAGTGTTAACATCTTGTCGCAGAAAATCTTCGCATACGGTCGATCGTGTTTTTCGCACCGCCAGCACTGGCCGATGACGGCGATGCATTTACATTTGCAACTGCAAACCGCACCGCCGCACGCTCGCCTCATTCTCACCCCCGTTGGATTGTGTTGCGTTCGGGCGCGGGCGAAACGTGCACCGGCAGTGCACCACGAAATGGCAATTATGTTCCACGCTGCACGAAGCCCACGATTGCTCACTTTGGGCCCCGGTGGTGCTCCAACACCCCTCCCCTCCCCCCGGGGGGTGGGGGCGGCACGTTCGTGTTTGGGGCGAGCAGCGTAATAAAATAAACGACATCCACCTCGGAGTCGACAAAACGATGGTCAATGTTTTGTCGTGCAACACGAATGCCCGGTACGAAGGCACGTGCCTGGTTAAAGATAATGCCCGCTTAATAAAGCAACTCCGATCGATCTAGAGCTCGTGCGACAAACAAAAAGGCTCCAAGATGTGGCAGAGCGGAGCACTTGTTTTGTTGTTTTCAAGATATTTTATTAAACCTGCTGCTCAATGCTGTCTCTGTGCTGCAAAGATGACTGTGCTGTTGCATCTCGAATGAGTGTCTGAATAATCATGTGATAGGTTCGTGTGACTGTCATTCCCGTTGGCCCGTAGTTTGGTAATTTAGAAATTGTTAATTAAAACAACACTAAATATTTATCCGACACTGACAAAACTGTTGCGACTAACATAATTCAAAGGCTAATTCTAGCGACAAATACTATGGTACAACAGAGTGAAGAAGTCATCATGAGATACCTGATGAACGAAGGTCTTTGCCATACCTGCTTCGATATTCGGAAAAAAGACTCTCCTTCTCTGGAGTTCTGGAAAGAGCCTCTAGCAGATGCCTAATGTGCTGCAGGGACTCAAACTAAAGAGCGAATGTCAGATGTATTTTGTAGGTCACCTGCGAGGAGATGGTGTAATATATACAATAAAGTCTCTCTAACCTGCAAGCTGAAGGGACCGCTATCTTAGAGAGACTTGCAGCTTTGGGAGACAAACACACTTGATTGGTATCTTCAATCATACTCTGTAAACGAAGCCAAAAGGACTTTCAGAGACACTGCCTTAAAGAGGCTTGACTGTAGTAAATGCGGACTCTACTCGACTATTGGTCGTATATGACCTCGGATTGAAATGTTACTTTGTTATTGAAGATATCGAGACCAAAACTCGGATAGGAGGCCACTGCTCTGCAGGAAACATCCCAGTTGACTTACCCTTTACAAACTTTCACACACGAAATTGTGGAACTTTTGGCAATGTAAGCTTTTAAACTCCGTACAGATTAGGGCTTCAACACCTGGTTTTTTCTGTACTAAAACTCACTTTACCTTCATGTCTGCTTAATATTTAACCTCTTTGGGATGCTTCTGTAGTGTCTGCTTTATTGTCAGGAACATGATGTTATCAGAAAATTAATTATTATAAAAACATTTCTTCTGAATTTCTTTCTTCCCGCCGCGTTGCTGAGAGGATATTTATGTAAAATCTATAATTGGAAAGCAGTGTCGGTGCACAAGACGCAAATTGTTCAAGCTAGTGCTTTTGGGTTTATTCGAATAATTTCCAAATCCACCCCCTTCCATTACATGGGCGGGGAAGCTGTCAATCCATATCATGTGTCAAAATTGGATCAGCACATGTGGACGATGCTGGAAGGTACGTTACCGTAGACACCGGTAGACCATCCACCACCGACGTACGGCCCTGGATAGGCTTAATACGTGCAGCTTAATTAAATTGTGCCGAACCTATCCGAAAACCTCCACCATGAAAGCCACAAATGACGCCCGACGATGTTTATGATCCTTTCGCCAGGCGTGCAACCACCGGACCGGGCTGAACGTTATCGTTATCGTGCGAGTGTACGATACACACGCACACACCAGCAGCAGCAGATCGGGCATTAAAGCCGGCTTCTACTGACCTCAACGGCTCGGCCCAAGTGAGTCCCACGGTGATCTTCCAGCAAATTTCGTAACGTCCAGACAGCACACTCCCGTTACGGGGCAGCAATTCCCGTACCGCTACGTGATCGGCCGTTGATTGAGATTATTAATTTTCCCACCCTCCAAAACACCCCACCCGAACCGGCACTACCGGGGGGCTCCCACTCCCCAGCAACAACCTCGAATGTAATGTAGAATTTGCGTTTCCAGCAGAGCGGTTCCCACTGGATAAGATGTTATCGTCCTGGTGCGAGCGATACGGTTTCGAATGGGCGACTAGCATAAAAGAACAATAACGAAGTGGTCTAGCTGTAACTCGGGGTGGGGTTTCGGGCTGTACGCAGGACATCGCCGCTCCCACCTCCCCAACCCGGGCGTTTGGGTTTGGGAAACACGATTGTATCGAAAAACCACAATCGGCCCGTTCAAACCCACCCCATCCGGACCACTCCACTCCAAACCGCACCGGGAAAACCGGATCCCACTAGGGTTGAGTGTGTATGTGTGCTGTTTTTCCCATGGATGTGAACCCCCGTAGTTGGGGGTTGAAACGAATGACTGTCAGACGATAAACTGCAGTTTGCCACCAAAGGATCTGGGAGTGAAGTGAATCAGTGATTCATTCTCTCAACCCCCGCCTGAAGGGGGTTGCTGCTCTCCGTTTGCTGGAACGGGGGTGCGTTGTGAGGGAGGTGGGGGAGGTGGATGAAGTAGCATATGCTCCTTTGGGGATATTTGCTCACCTAACGGGCAAAGGCAACATCGCAAACATCGAAACAACCCCCTTCGATGCCTACAAGTGGGCGAGGGTGCGCAAACGAAAAGGGTACGCTACGCCCCTAAATGTATGCAGAATCAAGAAGATACACCCCCACACCCTTCGGTGGAAGATAACAGCCAAAATGTGGTGGTAGGAAAAAGGGAAAACCAGTACGCACCACCAGCACAAAAAACCGAAACTCAATATTCATTCAAATTTATTCAGATTTCTTATCAATCCTTCTGTCCCGCTGTGCTCGTCCTTCCCCTTCCCTCCTATCGGTGTGTACATTTTTCCGTGTGTTTGGGTGTATGTGAGAGTGTATTAAAAATCACTGCTCCCATATTTCCAACCCACCCACTGGAGACTCCCCGTTTCCCGTTTTCCCTCTTCAGACCCTCGATAGACAACACGACCTCTTATTCGGCTTGTGAATCATAAATTTACAGCTACGGGAAGCAACAAACAACAACAAAAAAGTGTGCATTTTTGGCTTTTGGAAAATGAGTTTTCCGACCACCCTCCCCCTATACGCTATCCCCAATGTACGGAGCTCGAACGCACGTGCTCGCATGGTTTTCCATCGTGTCGAAGGAGTTGGCTGATGATCGAGTCCGGCCCAGGGGATAGGCGAGAAAAGAAAAATGGCATCAACGGTTCTAGCCGATCGGTGGCAGTTTTGGGAAGGAAAATTCGGAACCGGAAACTCCGTATCCAAGTGTGTGTATGTGAGTGTGCTTGAGCGCGTTCTGAACGGGGTGAAAATCGGGCACGGCAACGTGCTATCACAAACAGACTGGCGGGTGGGTGGGCGAAGCAGAAAGAAGAACCGAGTATCCTCGCAGCACACTGAGCACCAGGATCATATTTGCGATGGTGTGGGTTCGGGGGATGGATGAGGTGGCGCGAGCTGATAGCAGCAGTAACTCCCAGCAGTGCGAAAGCGTACGATAAGCCAGTACTTGGAGCCGCAACAAAGAAAGAAAGGGAGGGGGGTAAAAAGAAAAGCAAACTAGAATCTCCGAGGATGATCTGCGCCATCTTGCGAGCTTCGTGGAAAGGTTAATCGCTACAGTGGACCCCATCCCATATTTAACATAGACACGGCACAAGGATGATGCCTCTCTGCTGCACGTCGTGCTTCGTTCAGGTTCCGATCCTTATCATGCCAGCTGGGCTCGTGGCGGTGTGCGCGCACACAACACCTCCCCCCTCCCCGTTCCGTTTCCGTTGGGTGAAGCACAACCCCCTACCCGGGGATCGGTCGTGTACCGTTGCAGATTGAATTATCTTATAAATTGGCTTTATTATGAAAGCCAATAATTTTATCTGATAAAGGTTGCGTAACCCTATTTCGCTTCTCTTCATCTGCTTCGCACGAAGACGCACACCCCCATCCCTCCTGCTCCCTCCCAATCGCTTCTCTCCGCCCTTCCACACTGCCCAATGCACCAGGGTTTCTTTATCGGCAGGTTGGTTTTTTTTGTTCTTTCTCCGGATGTAGTTTTTCCATTCATTTTCTCGCTTCACACTTGCTTGCAGCTGTTTATTTTTGCCTTGTTTTGTTGCCTCCAATAAGGTTTTTTGTTTCGTTTGTATTCCAACCTCCACAGCTGGTGGTGGTGACATGTGACCTGAAGAGTTTGTATGTGATAAACACTGATAAGGATTCGCTGAACGAAGGGTGTTAATGGGAAGAGAAGAGGAAACGTTGAGGGTTTTTTTTGCTTCAACCCTGACGTTACGCTCCTACCACTAGATTGAAAGGTTCTTTTTTTTAAATAGCAGTTTTTAAACTTTAATTGCATACTATTAGGCGGTTTGTCGCGTCGTGCATTGCATACTCTTGGGCGCTTTTGTGATGTGTGCATTATATACGCCTAATGGATTACAGCACGCATTACAAAACTAGCGCATTGAGGTGTTTTATTGTTACAAATTTACTTTACTGAAAAGCTGTCATATTGGAATAAATCATTAAATAAATAAATATTTAGTTTATGCTTCGAAAATGCCATTTTGCCAATCTTTTAAGAGTCTTCTCCTGACTGCTCATATGAATAACTTCTTACTAGAGTTTCATATGGATGGATCGTCTTATAAGTCTCATTAAGCTCAATACTATTGCTACTGGAAGTATATTAAGTACCAGGCGTCCCCATAGGTTCTTTTTTCCATTACTTATGTTTTGTTAATATAATAATTTTGTAAGAAGCTTTAAAATTATGAGATGGAAAAGCATTATAAGATTACAAAACAATAAAACACAATAGAATGTCTTGCGCTTTGGGTAGGGTTTTATTGTCTTTTTTATGATTTAGCGCCACCAGGTGATAAAATCCATAACTAAACATGAAATGTACTTTACTATCAATTTTATTGCAACATTTGTTCAGTGCATTGGTGTGGGTAGAGTTCAGCTTTACGCGCAGGTGCGTTCCATCTTGTTGATTTCCCACCCCATCGTAAAACCGACTCACCCCTCGGGATGGATTCTAATATACGTACTTTGCAGCGTGATAATTCTTCAAAAGCTTCCAATAGCTTTGATGGTGCACGAGTTAAAGGAAACCCTCGCCCGGCAAGAAGCACCGTGAGGCAAACTGGATGGAAACGTGCTCGAGCTTCTCCCACCATCACTGGGTGGGGAAGTGGGAAGCCACGAAAAGAAAAAAAAATGGGCAGTGCTTTTTCTGTGGCTCCTTTTCCACCCCGGCGTGCTATTATTATTCAGACGAACCATGACTGTGTACGTGTGACGATAAGAACGTTGCCACTCTATCTCTGTTTTCGCGTTTTTTTTTACTTGTTACCTCCCAAGAAAAGCTCCCCAAGCAAGAACGGTGGGTCATATTGTCACCTTAACCTTACCACCGCGTTAGTCACACTCTTGCGGGGGGTGTGTGTGTGCGTGTAAAAGAAAATGGTATCAGTTTCGGGGTTGCAAATTCATTCAATATCCGCCAGACTGCGGAGAATAGGTGCGGAAAGGTGCGCTAGGATAAAACGAATCCTTCCCGAACCGGCCAGAGTGCTTTGCGGGGGTAAAAAGGGGATGGAAAGCAGGAGAGAGAATACCATCCGCTCAAACCCTCCACAGAAGCGTCACCATACACTCGGTGCTCTGTAACTCTCGGGAAGGATTGGGTGTAAGCCACCATCATCTTCTTCATCATCATCATCATCATCACCATCACGATGCCCTATTCCAATTCGATTTGGCCTCATGGTGCGAGGTGGTCGGAAAATGGCGGATGAGTGCCGGTGGTGTTGTAAGGTAAATGTGAAATGAAAACGCCTCAATCAGCAGATCTGCACTGGGTAGCTGTGGCGACGACAAGTCGACAGCTCACTTCGTCGGTTAATTAAGTTTGAAGTGAGCCCTTCTTTCCCTTTCGTTTGTGTTTCGTTTTTCTCTTCCCTGCTCCTTTCTTTCTTTTCTAGTTTTTTTTCTCTCTCTCTCTCTCTTTCTTATTGGCTGCTGGGTTTTGCAGTTAAATTGCTTTAAAGAAAAGCAGCGGGTGCCGGTACGGATGCACGGTGTCACTCTTACGCCGTACGTTCTCATCGACACTATGAGGGATTTCCAAGTTTCGCCTTTCATTTGTTGAATCATTTAAATTGCATTTCGCACCGTTCTTTCTGTGACCATTATCCCGGTACGTTGCGCGTGCTTCCGCCCTTCCACAGCAATCGTCCGGTTTTGCCTGCTTCGCCTGTGCTTTTCAGTGAGCATTTGGTTTAGGGGGGTGGTAGGGGGGCGACATTTTTTATTTTTCTATGCGAGAGCAGTTTCCTTTTATTCTTTACCACATTTACATTCCCCCTACCGCCCTTCGTTGCCGCTGTCCCGGCACACTTTGCAAATGTGTTTCTGATGACTTCATCGAAACGGTTCAATAAAAAAAAAAATGTGCGAAAGGAAAAAAGCAGCAATTCAAACAAACTTTTTTCTCAAACCTTCCATTGGCAGCTTAGCAAATGCGGTATTTAGACTTCTTTTACACTGTTAACATTAAAAGCAGCAAAACTACACTAAGCCATTGAGGAAAAAATAGTTTATTTTAAATAAAGGGTTCGTCGCTTACCGCCTGCCACCGGGCACGCTAAGCGACTCACCGAGCGAATACGCCTAAGCTGCCCCCACGATGTGAGTTGGCAAGCCTCGGAACGGTGTGTGGAAGTTTACCGATAAAAATGATCACTAATGCTTTCCGTCTTCCTCTCAAAAAACCAAAAAAACTACCGTTTCTACGTTTTCGTCGCTTCAAGCACGGCCAAAGAACGAAGGCGGAAGGTTTTTGTACTCGCTTTCGCTCGCTTCTTAAAAACCGCCCGACCGTAAAGCGGGCAACCAAACCAAGGAGCTAGTCAGTATGACCGCCAAAAGAACCGGGCACGACGAAACACGCGACCGGGCCAAAAAGTTTCCGTAAGGTAAACCCCCGCCCCGGTGGATGATTTTCCACATGGTTGTTTTTTTGGCTTTAGTTTAGTTTTCCCAAATTTTGTACGACTGCTAAAATCGCAAGGAAACCACGCTTGCAGTTGGTTTAATGTTGCATTATGGTGGGTTTCTTTATGGAGTGGCTACGAAGCACCACCACGTTTTTGTTCGGTTGGTGTGCGACTTGTGTGTTGAGGCAACTTTACGCGATATAAGTGAATGAGAAAATATCGGTGGGTTCAACAGCTCCCCACCGTTGGGCGTTATATATCTGAAGTCGGCAAAAACGCGAAACTCTAGAAGGAATTATGAGCATTTGTTTGGAAACAACTTCCACCGCGGTAAAAAAAAAGTATATTAAAAAAAAAACTTTACAAACAAAGATCGATTATAGTATTGCGCCTAGATGGCGGCAACGCGCACAACAAGTTAGTGGGACATTGCGTAATTATGACCGATCACCTTTATCATTGCGCTCCGTGATGAATATGGCGGTTGTGTATGTGTGTGTTTAACGTATATTTCCTTCGCTTGCCCATATCCTCCCCCCCCCCCCCCCCTCATCCCGCACCCTCCCAATCTTCGTTTGTCCCATTTGTTTCTATCTGACGCCGTGGAAAAGCCTACTCAAACCTTATGGAATGATATCCATAGCGCTGTTTTGAGGTTTATTCTCTCTCTTTCTTTCCCCCCCCCCCCCCCTTTCCCTTCCTTCTCTTTTTTTCCTTGCAGTTTTATTCCGAGTAGACGCGGGTTTTGAACACTTTGAATAGAGCGATTGTGCAAAAGGTCCCTCCATCTTTCCCCTGTGTCGGACGGGTGGAAAGGACACGTGTAGTGGTTTTAATAAATCGGCCTCTGTACCGTTGGACGAAACAAATGGAGAAGGAAGAAAAAAAACCCGACATGTACGCGAAAAGCTTGCCCGTACTCGGTACGTTTGAAGTAGTTACCTAACGGAACGGGGAGTATGAGAGGTTGCTCAACTTTTGCCGTTCAAGGCGCTTCTCCGTCGAAGTTTTCCCTTACAATAGTTTTCATTATTTTTTTGCTCCCTACCACACCAACCCCCCCCCCCCCCCCCCCCCCCCCCCTGTATTCTTACGACCCTGTTTCGGAAGGCACTTCTCCGCATGGGGGTGTTCGGTCGTTGCAGCTGGTGTCTGGTAGGGGTGAGCGATATTCTACCAAACTTCAATCCGCTTGCGCTCGATTTTCCCTTTTCTCGTTCGGTGAGCGAGGGAAAGAAGACCAACAAAAAACACACACACCCATCAACGGATAAGCAGAGCGCTTTTCGTGCATCATTAAGGTATTCGATTTGCTTGCACCGCACAAACCGCCGCCGGTTCGCGTGTGTGCACCAGAAGGTCGCATCCGTTTCCGAAACGGCGTGCTGCATATGTCCGATTACTATTTTGGCGTTCGTTTGCCACGCCGGGACGGTGGCGCAACTTTAATTACGGGCTGGAGTGGCCGGGTAAGCGAGGCTAGAGAAATAATGGTTTCGACCTTCGTCCGGCGGGGAGGTTCGTCGTCTTGACACGGCGATACGGCTTATCGATTGGACTGTGCGGTTGGGTGCTTTGATTTATATGCGCCCGTGTTGCATTGTGCGGTTTGGTTGGGTTTGGCCGCTCCGTGCATATCCTTGAAGTTGCGAAACGGTTCATGATATACGCTAAACAAACACGAAGAGGAGATGGATCAAGCTCTTCTGGACGTCACCAGTGGAGAGGTTATGTGTGTGGTATTTCGGGATCTTATCTCGTGTATTTCAATCTTTTTTTCCCATTATCTAAATCGCTCTCTTCAGTTCAACCAAAAGGTCGAAGAGGGGAGTTTGTCCAGTTGAGAGTTTTCCAAGCGATCTTAAGCAAATTACACAGAACATCTAAGTGACTACAAAATAGTCTTTCAATGCTTCATTGAAAGTCATTTTTCAATCTATCTACCATCTGCGTACATCAAATTGGAGTTTGAGTAACTGCTTAGTAACATCCAATCAGAGTTCTTTCGGCTTTTCAAATTCAAAGTGCAATTTTCTCCTAACCTAACCTCGGCAAATATATTGCAGTAATAGTTGAGGACATCCAATTTTAGTAACTGTAGACCTACATATTTCTAGTAGCACTCCTTATAGCTATATCTCCTCCAGTACTTTGGAGGTATGTTAAGAGATAAATACAATGCAATATGAAGCTCAAGAGTTCTGCTGTCTGCAAAGAATAACGCACCGAATCTGAGCAGCATGAAGTCTCGAAAAAAGTTTCACCTCTACATCCAATGTCTAACAAAATACGTCAGGATCCAACCGGGGTTTGGGTTCTGCTATCCTTTACCCTGGTCCATGTTGTTGGGTGAAGTGCACTGTTTAACCCTTCCTGTGGTTTTCACCATCAAATTTTGTCCTCGACGGAGTTGATGATATCACGAAACTCCACGTCGAAGTTTGAGCGATATTGGAACGAAATCCCTCGCCGGACTGTGGAGTAACTCCCCATCCTTGAATCGTTCCTTGAGAGATCCTTGAGGAGTATGTGGCTTGTGATAGTAACGGTCCCGACTTTGTGGTGTTTAAACCCCTTTCTGGATGCTAGAAGGTCCTCAAATGTAGAACAGAGGTATCTCCCAAGGTCAGCTCCCAACCATTCTGCCCAGGTTTTCCAAGGTTCTTAATCCGCCTATGTCTCGAGTGCCTTACCCGTGTGCATAAAATTTGAGCAATTGTAATTCTTCATAATCTTCTGCAGTTGTTCTACGTTAGTTTCCTCCAAACATTCAAGCAACACAGGTCAAAACAATCTCTCTTTAGTTTTGTTACCTACTATATCCCCCCGGGTTGCGTCGTTTTGGTCGCATTGTCCACATGCAAAACTCAGCCAACCATCATCATCGCGTCACGTTTGTCGACTGGTGGAGCAGGAGTTCCCCTATCCTTAGACCTCCCCACTCCCCTTAGTACACCTCGAATTATGTGAACGCTTTGGTGCGTGAGAACAACGACCATCTGGGCACCTTCGCGATGGTCTTTCGGTGTCGTTGGCGTGCAGAACCGTTGGTACGTCCATTAAGATAGGCCGAAACGTGCCGCTGGTAGAGACCGCACGGATAGATCCCAAAGGATAACAAACGCCCGCAACGACCATAGCCAAAAGCACCCCGCTGGGATCGTTACCATAAATCCGGCACCCAATACCACCCCCGATACCGACCCGTTGCGTTGCAATTGCTGCGATATAGGGCTGCCCCTTTGGTCACACAACCGACCCACAGCGTACGAACATCGGTGCCAAAGGGAAGGAGATCGAGCTGTAAATAAAACACAGAAAACATGACTATTTATGCACGAATTTAAACGCTACCAAAACGAATGGCAATGGCGTCGCGCCAGCGAGCCTCAAAGATGGCGGCGGAATGGAAATGTGTTGCCTCCCGGTACGGTGGGTGGTAGTGGTGTATGGGGAAAGGTGAAAGTGTCGAAAACCTTGGCGCACAGCACAGGGCAAGGGGAAGAAACCCCGACGGCGAAAGAGTAACTCAGAAACGAATAAATAATAAACGAACCCACAGGCTCAGATTTACCCGTGAACGAAGCAACCCCTTTTTTTGGCATCAGAAGGTCGAGCTTTCGTTGATTTGACTGAATTTGTGGAGGGAATGAACAAAGGGGTGCATGTATAGAAGGGAGGGGGTGGGGGGGTAGTGTTGGTGGTGGAGAGGAGAACACCTCTTTCTTCTTTACCACTCTTGCGTGTGCCAGAGTGTGTGAGTGTGTGGTAGACAAAACAAATAAAAGCACTCAAAGCACATCCTCATGCCGAAGGACCCAAGCAGCGCGAGTGCACGGTGCGATGCACGTATGTGCGGGTGAAAGAAATGGCGAGAGTGGGGGTGTCTGGAGGTCGTTTATTAGCTTCTCTGCCTTTGCCCTAAGCGGATGCACACGTACTCGCTTGAAACAGTAAGTCGTCCCTTCCTTTTTCTCTAACTCTCTATCTTTCTCCTTCCCTCCCACACATACACTTACACATCTAACCACGGTGAGTTTATTCGCACGTTCCGGAGGCCGCGGCTGGTGATTAAAACACGTTTTGTGTAAAAGTGATAATGCGATTAGGTGATAATTGAAAATTTATAATTCATTCACCGCAAAAAGGGCACACATTGGGGCAGATCATACTTTAGGTTAGAACGCTTAAATCTAAACACGGCATCTGTCAAATAACACATGTACGTGGTTGTAACATGCTGAAGCAATTCGTAAAGGGTGTAACATTTTGACTGTAAGATTTAGGTATCATTTTAGCGGAACCACAATTTGAGGAACCTCAATAAAAGTTTATAAAATATAGCATTAAAATTCATTTATATAAAACAATTTACAAACCTGATTTTTAAAACGATTTTAAATTGAAACTTTATAAATGTTTTTATTATAATTTTGTAACAATAATGAGCATTGGACAACCTCATCACGAAGCGTTTGCAACTAAAACTAAATAATCTATATAGGATGAAAATGATTCCGCTTGCGATTTCATTGGTTTGGCTTGCGTCAAACCACGAATCCAACCCGATGTTGAAGACATGACACCTTAGAAGTCAAATCAGCGATCAAAGTAAAAGAAAAAAGAAAAATAAGAGGTTTTTTGGGTATTAGGGAAACAATTCAATCCTCTTTTCCCTGGACCAACCTGGGTTGCAAAACTTGAATGGCAAACGTCAAAACGCATACAGAAAAACTAGTTGAAAGTATGATCTACCCCACTGTTTGTGGTCTTTATCTCCCAGTAATCTCTCCCTCTCTCTCTCTTTCCTTATTTCATTGTTTTATTTACACATTAATATTTGCTTCTTTTTTACACTCGTTTGTTTGCTTGCCTTCGTTATTAACCGCTTCGTCCTGATTCGAGGTTAGAGGTACGGCTTTCACCATTTTTCCGAAATGGTGCCGAAAAGCTAACCAACGATCCTGACCGCGCCTGCTTCCTCGCACCGCATGTAAACCAATGGAGGCCCGGTGTGGAGTAATTTGTAAGACGCCCCCCCCCTCCAGGGGTGGTTCGCATTTCTTCCACTGCGCTCTTCTTGGTGCCTCGTTAGATTTATTGCGTGGCATGTTATTAGCGCTGTGTGGCTTAGTTTGCTTTTGTGTAACCACTTCACATTAAACCGCTCCGAAAGCAAGCTACTGCGGGAGAGTGAAAGACAAGGGGAAGAAACAAAAAAAAATCACACAGCAGTTAAATTTCCCAACTGAATTCGGCTCGAAAGCATCCTTTGAGGGTGAAGGTGGGTTTGCGGGGAGGGGGGGAAGGTGGGACTTTGTAGGACCACTTCGATGGGTCCGTTTGCACGTTTCTGTCCGTTACGAAAGAGTTCTTCCCCTAGAGTCTCTCTTGGTTCCCATCCCTCTGCCACCCTCCACCCCTTCCAACCCCTCGCATCTGACACACCTTTAAGCGGGTGGGAAGCGCCTTGCAATATTGGTCGCGCGAAAAAGAGCTTTATCGACTATTTGTGCTTCTTGATGGTTGGGTATTATTTTTCTTTCCTCCCTTACATTCATACTTTCCCATCCTACTTCCCACACTCCTTCCTCATCCTTTTCAATTTTTTTTTCTTGTTTGTAAGTAGACGAAACTTTTTCTTGCTCTCTCTCTCTCTAGAGCAAACCGCAAAGCATAATTTCTTGTCCACTTTTCGTGTCCCTTACATTCAATTCATTTCCCTCGAGAGGACTTCACTCCTTACGGGCGCTTGCTGCGGGAGGGGAGGGAAAGCACGGGCAAACGAGGGTGGTGTGGAAATTGCGTATCGTCCGGTATCGATTTTCGACCGAACCGACCCAACGTACCACCCCAGCCTTTGAGTGGCGACACACTTGAGCTTGTGAAGTGCATTCAACTGCGGAAAAATCCCTCCGCACCGAAGGTTTGAAGAGGATGGCAAAGACTGTGGTCGGGGAGTTTGGTAATTTAAAAGCGCACGGTAGGATGGGATGATTTCGTTTTCGCTATTTTTATTCTGCAGTTGGGGGTTTTTTTTATCCATTTCTACTCGTAAGTATTGGCCCTTAGCGGTCCTTGTCAATTGACCACTTGGAGCAGTTCGCCTTCACGCACCCGTCCCGTTCCCTCCCTTTGCCATCTGCAGTCATACAGTTACGGCCCCACGCACTATACCGCCGAATACATTTACACACTGGATCAGCAGCAGGATCACAATGGTTTGAAGTACCATGCGCCCGATTGAAATTCACTCCCCCGTTTTCATTTGCCTGTTTATATCATCCTGTCCAGCATACACTTTGCATGATGTATGAATAAAGTACACGTGGAACGGGTGATCTATTTGAATGCGTAATGTGTGATGATTTGAATGTGTAATAACCGCACCGATGGGCAACCATTGGACAGTTGGCGAGATAAAGTGCGACATAATTAACATTCAATGAGCGGCAAAAACCCAACATGCTTTTTAATCTGTCGCATTAAACAAAGAAACATAAAAAAGCAGGTCTCTAACTTATCTGGTTTTTGAGAATGAGGCTGTTAAAGTCAGCTTTGTTGAAAATTTGTTATAAATATTGAAGAAGCAGTGCTTTAAATCCATACAACTCTACAAATCCTGGACCCCTTTTGATGATTTGTTGTGATTTAGCTAGTAGTTTTACGATTAGATTCATATTTATACTCGTGTTAGTGATGTGTAGCTAATTTAGAATAAAATTTAAAGGTTGTAAAAGTTTGCATTTTTATGATAATTTTTTCTAGCAACAAGTACAACAAGGTACTAGGCGTCCCCATATTAGATTTTATAATTTTTTATTGGCTTGCATGCGATAGTGAGTGCGCATTTTGTAACTCCAAAGCAACATACACACACACTCGCTTTGCTCCAATTGACACCCATTTGGAGCATCCCGGCTAAGATGGCCGGGAATGCTCACACACCTTTCTCGTCATTTGTGTTTATAGTGGTACATAAACTAGGAAGGTCATTTTGGCCGGGACCGTCCCAACCGGGGATGATCTAACCCCAACGAACGCTGGCAGAAAGGGCCATGCCGGAAGTACATCCTTCCCCGGGGCGGGGACATTATATCAACCTCGACCGTTCGACTTCTTATTGGCAGCGGCGTGCAGAAGCTTACCGAACACGCCGGTTTTAAATCCCAAGTACACTCGCATCCGCCATATTCGGTTGTTTGGTGTGAAACATCCGGCTTCGTCTGCATGCTGGCCGCGTGCTTGGGTTCCGATCCTGCACGATACCCAGCGCCTACGTACCGGGTGTCACCTACCCTGTGCCGTGGGACATCATTTATGTGCAAATGAGATTATGCTGTAGCTCGTGACCGCCTTTCGGTTCGCTGCACTTCAACACCGTTGGGGTTTATTGGGGTGTACTTTACTTTCAATACTGGGGTTTTTTTTTATTACACGCTTTTATTCTTTGACCTTCGGTCGGGTGCACGAAGATTGGAAGTTTGGCGTACCCAGGATGCTTAGCAGAGTTCCGGGAAAAAAGGTGATCTAATCGCATCCCCTTGGTGGACTTTTTTATTACGCTAGTTGTGCTAAGTTAATCAGGTAATTGATTGTCAGAATATAATGAAGTTGTGTGCGAGGTGCGGTAAAAAAGTTTTCTCGGAGCGCTTCAAAAACGGTGTAGAAGAGCGCTAACATAAAGTACCTGTCGCTATCATAGTGTTATAGCGAATATAAAACTAAGCAGATAGATACCTTATTAAGCAGCGTCTATTTTTGACATCAGTTTATGAGCAAACCTTGCACGGGACGAGATAGATATACTCATTACATATGAGAACAAGTTTTATTATTCAAAATCATTAAATTATACTACGTACAAAATCACTAACATAATTTCGGTAACTATCTACTACTCCACAGGTTTGGATATTCGGTGACGTCTGGTGCCGTATCTGGCTGGCGGTCGATGTCTGGATGTGTACGGCCTCGATCCTAAACCTGTGCGCCATCTCGCTGGACCGGTACGTTGCCGTAACCCGGCCAGTCACCTATCCGAGCATAATGTCGACCAGGCGCGCCAAGTCGCTCATCGCCGGGCTGTGGGTGTTGTCCTTCGTGATCTGCTTTCCACCGCTGGTCGGGTGGAAGGAACAGAAAGTAAGTACTAGCGGTGTTGAAGCAAAGGGATTTTTTTTTCTCTGCAAAATGGAGATGGAAGAAGGATGAATTAGGGAGGAACCTAAACGGGACGCTAACAGCCTTTAGTGGTTTGCACTGTGTCCAGGGCCCGGAAGTCCGGAGATGAGATGTGATGTCCGGATCTTTCTGCCTGTCCTAGTCTCTTGGCACCTCACTCTATCAGATACTGTTTTTTTCATGTTCAATCTTCTCTCGCTCTCCCTCGCTTTGTTTTTTCAATGTGGTTTTTATATTACCTTACACTCGAACACGCTTTTGCCCCCGTGTGACGGGCGGGCTATAAGGTAAACCAGCGCGAAGCACAAACAAACAGAATGGGAAAAGTAATTATTTTTAGCTTTCCGTTAAAGGCTCCGGCAGGCTACTTTGGTGTGGCATCTCATCTCACCCTGCCAAACCGCAGTGTCCTCCGTTGGTCTCAACGGGCACAATCGAGATTTTCCAATCTGCAGCACTGTTTACCTTTGTGTGAGTGTGAAGTGTGCGAGTGTGTGCCCTTGCATAGTCGGTGAGCACATTGTAAAGGTGAAAGTTTCTGCAGGACACACAAGCTCCTTCTATCCCTTGGATGAGGTGAAGGTATTGGATGGTTTTACGTTTCGGGTTTTTTTTTGCAATCTCACTCTACCTCAATTTCTTTCGCTGATTCCTGATGTTCTTCGCCACCCGATCATCAGCTATCCGTCCACCGAACAAAGCCTCATCAAGGCAAAGATTAATTTCCTGCTAGCATCCCGTCCTTTGCAAGGTAACACGCAAGCACACAAACACCGAGTCAGAGAGAGAGAGAGAAAAGAAAGAGAACAATCGAAAACAGTAACCACCGAAAGTGGTTGGTCGCTATAAATAAAGAAAATGGTGATGGTCTCAGATTAAATCAATAATCAACCAGACGTTCCAGAGCGGTGCCAAACACTTACCAGATGCAAATGAACGGAGTAGCTGTCCGGTGCTGGTGTGTGAACGTTTTCTATTTAACAGACAAAACTTCCCCCCCCCCCCCAACTCACCATCACCTTCCCCCTTCCAGCTGGGTTGATAACGGTAAAGCTGGCGAGGGGGAATAATTTAAACCGATTACGTTCACACGCTTCAACGCTCCGAAAACACGTCCGAACTTTAAGGCACCGTTCGGTAAACAAAACTCTCACTTGACCACTGTATTATGCAGGTGTAGCGGCCATGGCAGGTAGCCCGGTGTCGTCTTGTTTGTGTGCGATTTAGCAAATTAATTACACAAACTATCACGCATCAACTACACCGAATCTCTTCTTATCTGTGCATTCGCATCTCTTTCACGAGGCCCACGCACTCACACACTCGCCGGCCCGTTTATCTGCTTTCATCTCTTTCTGTATCCAGCTCTCTCTCTCTACTTTAATCTTTCTATCTCTGTTTCGCTTTCTTCCTGAATTCTGTGCATTCTCTTCGTCGCAGGTGAAAGAGAACGTTTATTATCAATACGGAAACTACACACTGGTGTCGGTGACACCGTCCCCCGCGCCTCCACTTCCCTGTCCCTGGACGTGCGAGCTGACGAACGACGCCGGTTACGTCGTCTACTCGGCGCTCGGCTCCTTCTACATTCCCATGTTCGTGATGCTGTTCTTCTACTGGCGGATCTACCGGGCAGCGGTCCGGACGACACGCGCCATCAATCAGGGCTTTCGCACCACCAAAGGTAAGCAACAATCCGTAAACCAACCTTCCCTTCCCCCCCCCCCCCCCCCCCCCCTCTCCTAACCTCCCACCTCTCTTTACCCATGCCTTCCATGCCCACCAACCCATTTACGATGCGTTTCCCACCAAACCCTCCCCACTCTATGCTCTCTTTTGCTCGTATTTGACGCTCCTGCCACCGTGTGTGGGTGCGCTATTGAGCCCATTAATCCTTTTTGCGAAACAGCCTCCGCTATCCAACCACTTCCGCACTGTCCAACACCTGCCCCCGTTTGTGCCATAATCCAAACCCCATCAACCCGCACTATCGTGGCGCCCTGGCTCCCTCTAGCAGCATTAGAAATAGAAGAAGAAACAAAATCAATCAACACCTATTAACTCCATTATCACACTCCTAACCATTTGTATTTTCCTGTCGATTTGTATTATTATTACTTATTTTTTGGCATTAAACTCATCCACGCACCTGTGTCGTACATAGTGAGATATACATATTTAGCTTTATTTATCCCCCCCCCCCCCCCCCACCGTTGTACTTGTTTTGTGGATGTTTTGTTTGTCGGTGTATGTTCGGCATCTCTGTACCCTCCTCCCTCCGCCCCGGTAGAATATCTCCTCGCTCTTCTCCGCTTCATTGCCCTTTGTTTCCAAAACCGCAACGTGCGTAGGCGCGCATCTGTCAGCTTTGACAGCTAACTTCACACTAAACTTCCACTGCTACTCACGTCACTGGCTCGCGGGCAATTCGCTACTCGCAGAATCCATTGTACAGCTTCACCCCGCACTCATCCCATTATGCTTCCATTTCACTATTACCTCCCCTCCGTCTCCCTCGCCCCGTTGCATTCCCTTTCAACAGTTGCAAACTACTTCCCTCGCTCAAGGGTTCGTACAGGCTAATGGGTTTTATTTTTAGTCCACTCGCTAGTGATGTCCTCCACCCCCCCTTGGGCTTTGAGTAGTTGTTTTGTTTGTTTAATTTGTTCGCTGGGCGAAGTACTCGCCATCGCTCACCCGTTGGGGAACAGGCAGATGAGCCTGTTAATCATGTACCAGACCATAGCACCCGCGTCACCCACACGCATTTAACGTGGCACTTGCAAAAATCGCCCCAGTGGACGTTCCTGGTGGCGTTCGGTACTATTGATTTTTAATTCTACGAAGATGCGTTGGGGTATTAGCCTACCGGGAGGTAGCGCACAGGATTGAATGCGTTGCCTAATGAATTGTGACACATGTGTGTGTGTGTGTGTCCGAACGTGCGAGAGAGAGAACGAGAGAGTGCAGGAAGGGGGAAGAGTCGTCTCGAAATAATTTGCTGATGTATTCAACGACAGGCTGCAGGTTTGCGTGTCCGCCTTCACCAGTCACCATCACCGATTGATTGCACCATCCGACATGTTGGACTGCTGTAACGTTACAAACACAGCACCGTACAGGTTTGGGCAGTAGCAAAGCGAGCCTTGCACTAAGGCCCTGGAGGTCCCTCCGTCAGCCATCTTCGGGCGGGTGAGTTGTGCAGAGGGTTGGCAAAACTTTCCTTACATCCTCGTCGCAGGGATGTAGGCCACCCACGCATCCGGATGCAGTCATGAATAATCAAAACATAATGAATGCATCCACTCCCCCTGCTTCCGCCCCGTCGACCAACATCTGGCACCGGACTCGGCGAAAGGGGTGTGCTGTAGATCTTGAAGTGCCTGATGATGCGCCTTTGTGTAACTCTTGCGTGTGTGTGTGTCCGTAGTAGAAGCAGTTGGGCAGAATCTTGGTGAGTAAAAACGACACGTTGATTTGCCGGGCAACGGAGCTAGAACGAGATACGGTACTGTCCGCCATGGTCCACCCACGTACTGTGTCGGGTCCGGTGTTCAACATCCGACCCTTGCGGAACCACTTCCAAAGTGTCTGCTGCGAGTGAACAAACCACGTATGTGTGCCTGTTGTGACACCTGGGCTTGAGTGCGCCCAGCTCCCATTAAACACTCACAAGCGTGCTGATTGGGTCTGATGAGGGTCGAATCGATCGCACTTCGGCGTGGTCGTGCGCTCGAATAAACTCGCATCAAAACCACTCTGCCAGAACCGTACAACCTGAACCGATGGGTGAGTCGGGCAGTTGCTGTGACGGCAACCTGTCACCGGCAGCCCAACAAATACCTCATCGGGGCAATCTTCCCGGTCCGGTCATCGCTTCGGAAACGGTCACCGTATATGACTGCCCCAGCATTCGGAACTCTTGAGCCTCCCGGCTATTTCCCACCGGACTGTCCTCCGTCTTCGTCCGCTTCCTCTGCCAGTAATTAGATAACGCTGGAACAGTCAGTAGGCGGTGAAGCAGCAGCAGCAGTAGCAACACTTAAGCGCACGTGAGTCGAAAACGCACGTCCCCGTTCGTTTGCCTTGGTACAATCATTTAGCAATCTAGCGTGCGAGTCGGCGTGCGGTTCAATTTTGCACTGCCCAAACGAAGCAACGGGAGACAGTTTAAAAACTTCTTCGCCTAGTGTGAGGCTCCGATAGGAAAAGGAATTCGGTGGGAGTCACAGAACAGGACACGGAACGCTCGGTTGATACATTTCGCTCGAAGAGACAGAGTTACTACATCCAACACTCAAGACATTCCTCGTTCTGTTGCGTTGCTGCGGTCCGCAACAAGAAAAAACCCCAACTCACAAGACAAGTCCAACGGGAAGGGACGGGTGAGAGGACGACCCAAACAACCCGTACCGCGTTTGAACTAATTGAATTGCATCTTCATTTTTCGCTTCCGTGCTTCCGTTTTTTTTTTTCGGTGCTGCTGATCGACTCACTTCGGGGTGACGTTATTTCTGTAATTAAATTTCCCGCTGCTACTGCTCGCACCGTCTGCACGCAAGGCACGGCTCGCTTTCTCCGCTGGTGTTTCCTTTTTTTGTGTGTGTCTGTGGCAGCACACTACGAGCATTAAAATGTGTCCTTTTTTTTCTGTGCCACCCGGTTTTTGGGCAGCTGCTGCAAGAACGGATTTCGCTTAATGGGCTTCCCGCCAATCTTATCCGAGACGCGAGATTATTGCATCCGAGCCGGGCGCCGGTTGAGCTGAAACTTATAGCGGTACCTTTATCCGACATCTGGAGCACATTTCTCACCCCACTGGTACGACGAGTCGATAGGCGGGGTGTAGTGATTGTTGGCCGGGCTGGGAAGTTTGGGTTGCTTTGCTACTGACCTACTCGACAAGCGAGGTTTGGGAAGAAATTCGGCCCAAGGTGTCCTTTCCGATGGTTCTGCCTTCGTGGCACTGTAATTAATTTCTTAATCGAAGCCATTTTTGAGCTGCTGTTGTTTCAGGCTTCCTTTACAACATCCTAAGGGTTGTGGTAAATGTTTGGCAAAATGTTTCGAAACGAATAGTATGCAATCTTTCCAAGCTATAAGCGTCGATTCAGTCGCTCCTGGTCACGGCACCAAATGTTTTGCTTCCTATTTTTGCATCCTACCACGGTTTTTGACTATATTGGAGTCTGGTTTTTATTTTCATACATTGAATGTCCGACTGCTGCCCAATTGTTTGTCTCTCGAGTTATCTCTCTGTCAATAGGGGTCTATCCTATATCATCTGCGATCCTTCTAACGATAGGTCAGGTCATCAGGTCAATCTTTCCTAAATCGATGCTGAGGACTCTTTTCAATCAACTCAAATTAATCCTTTGGAATTTCGTTTAATGTTTACCCTACTTCTGTTACCCTGTCATCATCTCCCTCCCCATCCGCTGTCGTGTTGCCACCCAACCGTCACATTCCACCGCAGTTGCAGGAGGAACAAATTGCCCAAAAGCAAAAATACACCAAATCAAAAGCGCCTCCCCCCCCCCGCCCATCACACAACCGATCATCTAACACCCGGGTCCAGTCCTGGTGCAAAGGGCTGGACGAAAGCATCCAAACAGCACAACACTGCCCTACCAGATCAAACACGATTCGGCTATCGCGCTCGCAACAGGCATTTCCAGAGTTAAAGCACACTGTGTAAACGTGCCCTTGCAGTGCAATCCACCGTACCTGAACAGCAAGATAAGGCAGGGTTTCCCTCGACACACACACACACCGCACACGGCCACTCAAACACCCACACACGGTCAAAGAAAACTGTTCGATGTGTTACATCTGTTTACGTTTACCGCTCGTTCTGTTTACGGATTGTTTCAACCGCTCTGCTCGGTGCTCTGTTTGTTTCGGTGTATGTTGAACCGTCTGACCTCCTCCCGGTGTTGACCGTTCGCCCCAAGCAGCCCAAAGCAGCTCCGGTCCGTTTGCTTGATTTGAAAGAGTTTTCTTTTTCGAGCTGTTTACGCTTGTGCTCGATTTTGCATTTTGTTCGCGATGTGTGTGTGTCCGTACGTGTGTGTGTATATGTCTGTGTTTATTTAATTTGTTTGTTTTGTCCGTACTGTGCACCGAAACTTGATGGAGCTTTCGCTCGTGCGGGGATCGGTGTTTGAGGGACTTTTTTTCCCCTTCCTCGTTCTATGCAATGAAATGTTCCAGTTCCAGTTTACCATCTTCAGATTTGTTTCTTCATACGCCATTTTTTGCATGTTCTTCTATCGCTCGTTCTAAATTTCCAACCATTTTCTCTCGTACCGATTATCGTTCTGTGAATGTGCCCCGGAATGTAGTCGTTCCTTGATTGCAGATATCCGATTTCCCATTCCTACACCGACCGTTATAACCGTTGCTTTTGGGTTTTCCACAGCAAAATCCCCCACGCATGGGTAGAAGTTACAACCAAGCGTCTCCGTAAGCGCCGTGAACTCCACACACACGTGAAAAAAATGCGTATCATTGGCTGTACATTCTCCCACACAGGGTAATTCCGCGCTGCTTGGTCTCGTTCGTCTTCGTTTGCTGCGGTTCGTTAGGTGATGGATGGTCCCGTAGCAACCCCCGCCGGGGAGAAAATCCTTCTGGCACCGGAAAAAAAGCCCCAGCCTGAGGCTGGGGGCTTAACGCGCCTAATGAATCAGTAAGCTAATCGTGGTGATTAGTGTCATTCGCACTCGAAACATGGTCGATAATATTGAACCCATTTGTGCGGGTGTACGTTTTGGGAGTTGTTAGATTCTGATGGGAAAAAACTATGCTGCCGCACAGTAGGTACATCACTAGGTTTGTGGAATAATGAGCGCTTTTAGCAGCATTAATTAAGCTTATAAATAGAATGGAACTTTAGCAATTTGCATCAAGAGCGGGAGTTATTTTGGAGCAACGGAAAAAGCTAATTTTTAGTACAATTTTCAAAAGAATTAACTTAATACTATTGCTAATCCTTGTAGGATTCTTAATTCCAGTATCTCACCACGTATTGTATTGCTACAGAGTTAGATCTTTCAGACTATTTTTCAAGAATAACTCTACGCGATAAAAGATCTCACCTTTTACTAGCATCGAAATATTACTGTGCAGGATTTCACCTTATACTGAAAATGCTCTCTGGCCATCCATAAATTAGGCTTATTGCTTATTCTCACAGGTGGCGCCACTATCAACCTCAGCTCGTACTTGTAGTGCAGCGGGTTGCCTATATGCTAGGCGCATTGAAATAATAGGAAAAGATATTGTGAGCAGTTCTTGAAGTTTCAATACTCCTGAAGGTCGTTTCGCACAGCGATGGTTGACATTGAAGGCAGTGATGACGCAGAAGTTGGTCACTTTCCAGACCTCGACCAGGGTATAATACAAGGAGAAATATTGCGCTCGGTTGCTTGATAGGGTGCTGACTAGGCTAGACCCTACAGCGTCTCCTGTTATAAATATTGCATACATTCAGGGTTTTAAAGCCTTTATGTTGGCGAGTTTGTACAAGGTTGTTGTAAGCGAAGCGTTATCCTTCTCACGTTCTAGATAATGTTTATGTTGTAGTCTTTTCTCTATCTTTCGCTCTTTCTCTGTCTGTTTCTCTCTCTCTCTCTTTCTCTTTCTCTCGTTCTCTTCTTCATTATTAACCAGTTTTTTTGTGTTAAAATCTAACTGATCTGCTCCACACCCAGATTAGAAGTATCCGCCGCCGTTTTGGGGACTCAGAATTGCCCTTCATCAAAATGTCTTCTACTTTTCTCTACTACACCACACCTCCACCCTTTCCTTCTCTTGCAGTACATCATCAGCATCGATTCACACCTTCCCTACGCATACATCATGAAGCACCTGTACTTCGTTCGCGTTTTCGCTCGGTGTGTTTGTGTGTACCACATTGTTTGATTTCTGATTTAAGCCCCCCGTCAGCTGGCCTTCCTCCCCCTTTACCATAGCTCTGTTTCACCCTTTTTCACATCCATTGTGAGGTTTCTTAATATATTCACTTGTAATGTTACTTATTCATGCAATCATCCACGGCAAAACGATCGATTTTCATCCCTCACGCTCAATTTAGTGATCCTTGGTCTCTTGTTTTTTTTTATATTTTTTATTCTTCCATCCCTTCACCTTTCATACTCACGACCCCCCTACTCCTTTCTACCCCTATGTGAGTGTGTGTGTGTGTGGCTGTAGCTAAGTGTAAATGTTTCTAGTCCACATCAACCCATCCGCTAACACGCGAGTTCCACCAAGCGTGCATTTTAATCTGTTGTGTTTTATTACTCCTTATTATCAATCTGCCATCTTAGCTGCTCTTTTATATGCAATTTTATTAAAACACTATTCGCCCTTCGACAGTAGTTTGTTTCGCCAACCAATTGGAATGTTTGGTTTTGCGTACGAGCCGGTTTTATTTTGTTGAAAATTCTTCACACGCCCCACCAGCCTCCCCCCGCCCCTCCAAATTAGATCCCGTTCCTCTTACACCCCTTCTTATTCCAACCCTTTCTTTCAACCATCGCTCCCTCTCCACCCTACCGCCATCCCAACCATTTCCAATGAACGTCAAAAATGTTCGTATATTAAGTCTTCCATTTACTCTATAGCATAATGTACATCAAATTTTGGTCCTCCCGTATGTTTTTAGACGCATTTGTGAAATCGTTTCCGTGTAGTGGCTGTTACAGGGGGTACGCACAGTGTTTTCTTTTATGGGAGTAGGGGATGTGTTTGGTCTTTCGTCCTTGTTATTATGATAGCGTTACTATGTTTATTTACTTTCTGTTCGTAAATCGTAAACTCCTCCCTAAAACACTATTTTCTTCCCTTCCTGTGTTACACGGCCGCCGGTTCATGTTGGGGTCGTTCGGAGCTTCGAACACGGAATCGGACCGCTGTGAATGGCACAACACACCATTAAACAATTAACCCCTTTTAATCACCCCCTCCCCCTTTCCTAGCTCGTTAATATGTCGCCCTGCCCCGTTAGCTCACTATGTTATTGTTTTTACTTTTATGTGCTCTACCGCTCTCTCTTTTTCTTTCTCGCTCTCTTTCATACCTCACCCCAACTTCCCACTCTTGTACTCCACCAATGGTAATGTTCCAAACATGAGTATTATTACCAAATCTATCTTTAGCGATAACCAAACGTTTAATGCGTGCCAAAAAAAAACCAACATCACCCAAACAACCCAAAACAAAAAACTTTTTATCAAAACTGGAATGCTGTTTGCTGAGTTTGCGTTTGCATTTGGAATGAAGGAAAGTTGTGTTTCACATATTCATATATATATTTATATCTATATCGTATGTTTACTACATGATTGCGATCGACCAGTTACATATCTGCAACCGTTTCCATACGTCTGTGTTTGTGCAAGCAATTTACATATTGGATGATGCGTGAGTATCGTCCGAAATTCGAATGTTTGTTGCTGTACCGTACCATAATTTTCTTCGTTTTTGGTTTGATTTGTTGTTGGGTTTTGGTTCGGAAACTTCTGCTGTTTTTTTTTTACATCTTGTTTGTTTTGTTTTCTGTCTCTCCCTTTTGTTTGCTCCATTTACTTCCACCTGACCGAGTTGTGCGAACGAAATTGTTTTTGTTTTGGTTCCTATATATATTTTTTTTATACTACCATTTGTGTGTAATGAGTTGTATGATTATTCCTGTCAGCAAGACAACTTTAACTAGAAAACGTGCAAAAAAAAAAAACGTTGTAGCTGAGTTTGCGTATGCGCCCACCGTGCGCCCCCTCCTTCGAGCAGAGTTTGTGTGCATGTGTTCATCAGACCGTTCACGGATGAGGAATGTATATAAACATCCAACCTTACGTTTAGCAATACTGAGTTTCGAATGTTTATTGGCAAGTGTTTGTGTGTTCCCGAATGAATAAGAATAATTAAAAACAACAACAACAACAACAACAACAAATTTGCATACAACACACAAACCATTAAACAAAACAAGCTACTCACCCAACCTGACCGGTCAACAAACATCCCCACTGATACAGATGATAAGTTAACTAACCAAATAGAAACATGCTTCATCTATTTTGCTACAAACAAATACCATTACTACCAACAACACTACTATTACTGTTTCTTCTTCAATACTTCTGTTACTACTACCATCTCTGCTTATTCTACTACTACTACTACTACTACTCCAGTTGTCAAACAACACGATCGTGATCGAACAATGGCAAGCGCTAGTGAGCAAAGCATCTGCAAACATGTAAACGACACCCGCTATATTTATAGCGATTATCATCAGAAACAGAACAATTCCACTCAATCTCACACCAAACAACAATCACCACCCGGCTGGAATGAGCTAATACAATGGCGCTCAGCAATGCGCCCGGAACGTATGCAAGCCGCGGTACGCCGCTCGATGAGTGGTGCGTATGTGAAGCAAAAATTGTCATACGAAAGACACGCGCCTACACATACACACATACACCTACACACGCACACACAAACACTTCGCCACACACCGGAAACACATCTCCACAGACCGAACGGGCATGAGTGCAACGGGAACGGACCCCAAAACCCAATCGCTTCTCGCTTTTCTTGCACGAAACGTTCGACCAGACCATCGGCTGGTAGTGGCGCTGCTTTGACGGGACGTGATGGAATGGGAGCTTACTTCGCCGGCAGACCTAGGCAAGTTGGCAGGCTAGTAGCGGCTTACCGAAACACGCTGTAGTGCTACCAGGCTTCAACTAGCGCGACACAGGCCCACACAATCCGTCACACACAACAACATGAACACACACACACGTACAAGGTTTTCTTTGTTTGGGGACAGGGACTCGACTGTCAGAGGCATGGATGCCGAAGGCCGGGGAAATAAAAGGTCCCCGTTTGGCAGGAGAGTAGGAGCAATTGAATAGATCTAGCCATGTGAAGTACACTTAGTAGCTCGAGTGACATTTGACACATGTGTTGCAATAACAATGGCAACAGCGCCCACACCCAACACCTAGAGATGGCAAAAGAAAGCGAAAACAGTTAATTACAACTCAAACATACACACACACACACACAAATACACCACAGCTCGCCCAGAGTTCGGCTGGTTTTGACTAAATTGGGAACAAAAGACAAAGCACACACAAAACAACATGGCGTAGCACACGATACACACCTTGCCGATCGCGCTCTCCTAACACACGGTACAGCAGTGTGATGCAGTGTGCACTTACAGCTATGATCATCACATCACTAACACCATCTACATATACGATGCATCTAACAACAGCCAACACGCTCAACCACCACCAACACAACAGAAAGTAACTCTAACTCTACGATCCTCTACCAAAATACCGCAACCACCACCACTACCACCACCACCGCCACTATTAACCATTGTTAAAGCAATTGCCAAATATGATAACACTAGTCACCGATAACCCACTATGACCGATACACCCGCTGAGTTCCAAGTCAATAAATTTCTCTCTCTGTTTCTCTCTCTCTTTGCCCCCCATCCGCCAACGTGTGATTGAACGCTGCAATGTGCGGCTATTGATTGGATGTGTGTGCGCGCGTGGATGTGTGTTTGCGCTCTTGGGTGAATGGTGGCCTCCGGGGTCGTCCGCCTGACCTGTCTGCAACGACATGGTCGGCATATCTCCCATTCCTTGTATACAAACCCCCCCCCTCTCAAAACTACTCACTTCCTGTCATACCTCACCTTACTCCTTGCTTCCTTTCGAACAACTGCGTCCCATTCCCGTTCCCCGGTATCCGTACACTTCCCTCCTTATGCTGTTATTGTAGGTGGCAAGAACAATCTCGACGATAGTCTGACGCTGCGGATGCACCGCGGCAAAGGTGTTGCCTCGCTGATGGAGTCGACGATACGCGCGCAGAATGCGGTCCGTATGTCGCTGGAAGGTTCCGGCCGGGTACCGCCGCCAACACCGCCACCCCACTCGACGCTGCAACAGCATCATCCACCGCCACAGGTGGACACGCAGAACGGTGGCACCAGTACGGACGGTGGCAGCAGCGGCACCTCTCCGAATCCTCAAATTTCGATCTCACGTGCCTCGAGCGGTAGCGTCGTCGTGTTGCCCTGTCCGCGGTCCACCACCACCACGAACGTGTCCGCGCCCGGCCTGCAGATATCGCTGCACAATCACCACCATCACCACCACCATCATCACCATCACCACAGCTACCATGGGCAGCCGACCGGGACAGGTGCGGCGGCCGCAACTCCCACCTCACAGTCCTCCCAGCAGTCGGCGACCGGTCGGCATCATACGGGCAGCAGTAGGCGCAAGAGCGTATTCAAGGAGGCGCCGGTCGGAGTGTCCCGGGACCTTTCGCCCAACTCGTCCAAAAAACTGGGCAAGAAGCACCTGAAGGTGCAGGTGAAACGCTTCCGCATGGAGACGAAGGCGGCCAAAACGCTCGGCATCATCGTGGGCGGGTTCATCTTCTGCTGGTTGCCCTTCTTCACCATGTACCTGACGCGGGCGTTCTGCGCCGAGTGCATCAACAGCATGCTGTTTTCGGTGCTGTTCTGGCTCGGGTACTGCAACTCCGCCGTCAATCCGTTCATCTACGCCCTGTTCTCGAAAGACTTCCGGCAGGCGTTCAAGCGCATCATACTGCGGTGCCTCTGCTCGAAGCGGCTCAAGCTGAACCTGCTGCTGAAGAAGAACTCGGCGCACAACAACACCACGAACCACTCCTACAGCCCGTCCGCGTTCACGCCGATCGCGTCGACGCCTCGCACCGAGATCGCGGAGAGTGGGGTGGCCGGTGGTGTGTTCAGATGACGCGCCAGTCATCCGTCGGGGACCGCAGCTCCCGGGTCCGGATCCGCCGCTGTTGCTGTCGACGGTCCACAGCAGCAGCAGCAGCTGTTGCTGCAGGTACAGTCGTCGGCGGCAAACAGTGCGAGTGTGGCACCGACCCCGATCATGGTGGAGGGCGCGGACAGTGCGGACGATACACGACTACGGCCTCCGATCCGGGGTGACCAAACGGCAGAAAGTAGCTTCGACGATGATGAAGATGACGACGGAGAGGAGGAGGAGAAGGACCCGGAAATGAACCGGCAAGGCTCGGGCACACGACCACCGGTAGCCATCGTTGAGCACTGTCCAACGCCTAATCGACAACCGTCACAGCACAGCGATGGTGCGGAACGAAGTATTATACTACTGCATGACATCTCGCCGACGGTTCCAATGCGCACCACCAGTCCACACGAGCCGGCTCGAGCGGACCGACGTGACGATGCTTCCTCCATAACGTTCCTGTGAGAAGGGGAAGAACCAACGGAGCACAATCCGATGCGGACCACGGTCCGGATCTTTAGTTTTCCAGACCTCCGCAACTTATCGGCCTGCAGACATCCAACACGTAACACACAGACACACCTACACACGCATAAACATTCACATGTATGCACACTACTCGCCAACTCGTACACGCAGCTGTCACGGAGCCTGTCTGCTGGCAGTTACTACGTTAGTGAGTGCAAAATGTCAATCAGCAAAGCAAAACCACTACATCTACACAGGGTATTAGCACGGTAAGCGCAGACGGCGCACGCGGAACACGCGCTCCATTCGTCGGAACCGTTCGGATCCGAACGGACAATTATGGAGTATTTCTCATCTCCGATCGTTGTGAGTAGACGTTAAGCAGCCCGTTGATGGGGGAGGGGGAGGTGTATTCGATGTAACGGATGGACGGTGGTAAAAAAAAACAGTATTCTTCTTGCTTGTATGTGTGCGCGTTAACACAAACGCTCTCAGTATCCCGGGTACGGGTCTTACGTCTTACGTAACGTCTGACGTCTAACAAGACGCCCACCTACACACCTCCGCCAGTCTGGCTGGGTGACGTAATGAAAATAAAAAAAAAAAAAAACAACAGAATCCATCACGCGCAGGTGAACGACAATGGGATGAAAGCAGCACGCAGCAGCAGCAGCAAAACAATCCTGACAAAGAAATAATAATAACTGTAGCAATGATAATGGATACTAGTAATAACCGTAGCGTACTAATGAGCGTAAGTCCGTAGCCAGTAAGCAGAGTAATAATAATTATTAATAATAAAACAAAACACAATTCTCCATTTGCCATTTTGCGCCGAAAGATGCGTCCTGCTTGCCAACAGACTGGACCCGAAGCCGGTACGGCTTCGGTGACCTGCTTGCTCTTGTGCGCTGTTATGCATTCATTTTCCGTTGGTTTCGGTTCGGTTTTGTTTACCATTCATTTTGCTTTTGATGTGTGCCTTTTCTTGACCGTCACTGTTTGACAGTTTGCTTTAAGGACGTTTGACGCTTACCGTTTGACAGTTTGAGTTTTGACGCTTGACAGTTACTTAATAGTGTGTTTGTTTAGTTTACTGCGGGAATAATGTTTATTTTTCTTTTCCTTACTTTGTCAAACGTTTTGTGAAGTAGTTAAGTAAACGTATGTTGTGACAAGCTGTTTGAAAATGTTAACTTTTGAGCTTAAAGGGAGTAATTATTGTCAACACAAAACGTGACAGAAATGAAAAATCAGGAAATGCTGTGTACTATCACACTCGTTCAAGGTTTCCGAGCGCCTTGTACTGATGTTATTTTGCTCAAACATGAAAGTAACATCGAGACGCGAAATTGTTACGCATTGTTGTTGTATCGATGTCGCAGGGACAATACATTGGCCCGGCAATCTTGTTTAGACTAGCGATAAATGTTGAAGCAGCTGTAATGCATGCATATATTTTGTGTGTGTCTAATGTGGCATTTATTTGACTGGCACCCAGTCAAAACAGCTCCAAGTGTGCCAACTGTTACCGACTGTTATACAATGAATAAATCGCCATTATTGCAACACAACAAACAAACAACCGCTGGTCAACTACCGGCTGGCAAATGGGGGGCCCGGTTTTGGTCTAATTGGAGAAGCTGTCAGATTACCAGCTTCACTGGTGCTGGCGAGAAAGATCGAGAAATCACGTACCAACTCACGGGTGTCAGCCGATGGCGATAAGCGGACATTCAGCGGCGCGGCCACGGATCACGGCACACATACAAAATGGCGCCCGTCGTATGGTGGGTGGCATGATTACGCTTCGTACGCTCCCTTCCCCCCACTATTATTGTGCTGCCACTAGCCAAACAAATCACAACCACAAACTCCTCATTACTTATGCCTTCGTGGCAGCAAAACTGAGTGCTAAACAACAAAAAAAAAACAACAAACAACTGGGGATCGAACCTGTGTCTTCCGACTTCCGGGCAGGCCAGTTGACGCCATCACTGAGATTGGATCTGGATCGGGGAAAAGCGATGACAGACACGCTGCTACGCAAAGCACGTCGCCATCGCAGCGCGAACGGTTGGCGGAGAAAGCGAAAGGTTTTTCCGTCTTCTTTCGCTGCTGCCATACATATGCCTGTCCGTCTGTCCAACCATCGGTGGGTTCTGGCAAGTGCGCAATTTAGTAAAAGCGCCCAATAGAATACAAACAATAAGCTCAAATAAAGACAAAAAAAAACTGACATGGGCTGAAGGAGGATGACCAAAAAAAAAAAGCGGGAGGGAAAAAAAGGAAGGAAAACGGGAAGATAAGCGAAACAGGCAAAACCAGATTTCTTAACACATTTCCTTGCAGAAATAATCTTTTCATAAGGAAAGAAGCACAAACGGCTGGTATAATCCAGAGGCGAAATGAGTAAACATGTGAACGATGAGAATACAGAATACCAAAACGAGAAAAAAGTAAGACGGAGAGAAAAAGAACAACCACTAGAGTTACAAATGGTGGCGCCCCCTAGCGTGAACGCTTAGCATGTCAAGCGACTAGACGAGTCACCCAAAAGACGCGAAAAAGAAAGAGAGAGACAGGGAGAGAAACAGCAAAAAATAAGGAAGAATAATAGAACGGTGTAGTTGTTTACATCAAACAGACAAACAAACTAGTAGACGATGTGACGCACGGGTAAAAAAAACAACAACCTCCCGATACAACCCCGGTACACAACATAATCGCTTTCGCAGACAATCAAAAGAGCTCCCGGACGGCAGGAAAGCCATCAATGTGCGTGTTGCCTTCCCGGTGTGGTGTGCGGTGACAGTTTAGACATTCGACACGCAGGGCGTAGCACCGCAACACCTAGGAATGGACGCCACAAAAACCGTACCAACGACAGCAGAATCAGCAAAACAAACAGAAGCTGCATGCCACTGCCGGGGTGCCAAATGGGCGATGCGGGGAAGGTGATGGGCGCTAGTTGTACGCGCCACGCCGTTTCGCAACCGGTGCTAATTGACATTCCTGTCATTGTGTGTTTGTTTTCGGGGTTTTTTTGGCGCGAAGCAGTACTGTCACCCGCTTGTCAATCACATTCGTTTCGGGTGGTGCGGTGTGCGAGACCGAGATTCCGGGCACGTAACGATTAGGGCTGCATTTAATGGGAGGTTTTATTTTTTCGTCCACGCCAGACGAAGAATTGAAATTAAATGCTACCGTCGCACAACTGAGGATGGTCGTTCGAATTGATGGTGGTTGGATTGATTTTTTTACCATCTTCGTATTACTTTTTTTCTTTGCTGATTTAAGTATTTCGTATAAGAATTTTGGTTTCAATTCTCGTGCAGTATCTACAGCTGCGTCCCACAATGTGGTTTTGTGGCATTTCCGTTCCGTTGCATTATTATGGTCATCCTTCCACCCGGGTCGTTTCATATTTTAAGCGGCCCCTTACCATGTTTGGGGATTATTGAATTTTACGATTTGCGGCCGCCGGGCAGCACCTGGCCTGTGTTAGTAGTACGGGTGTACTAAGACTGATATGCCCATACGCCCACCTCGCAGCGGAGTGTGGGTGCGTGGTGTAAAATTTAATGCGAAAAACTTCGCCCTTGAAAACCGGGAACGGAAAGTTCCTCTGCCAGTAAGTTTCCTCCGTGCGAGGCAGCGAGCGTATTACCTACCGGGCTACTTGATGCAGAACGCTTACCCAGCAAACGCCAGATGATTATGAGTGAGCACTCCAAGGTAGGATTTCGGTAGCTCAACCGGCACTAAGCGCCCAGTACCGTGAGAGATGTAATGCGGGCTTTGGTTTTTTGTTTTTTCATTTTTCTTGGGGCACACCAGAGATATAAATTAAACCGAAACACCCGGTTCAACAGCAATATGGCGCTGGTTTAGTGTGCCCTCTTGGTACTTTTGTTTTAAAGAACAAAATCGTAAAACATTTTCCATCAATCCGCCATAGCGACCACAGCTTTGGCGGGCCATTTGTTTTCTATTTTAAATACTTCCTTAATTCAAAACCTTCCAGACCATTCCAGCTTTGACTTAAAACAGTTTCCCTTAGTAATCTTAATTTGTGAGGTTAAATTGTTCTATTGGTCCTACTAGGCGTTTTACACCAGATGGCGCCAATAGTCCATAACGAAAATTATATCTTCTGTTATTATGTAATTATTTAGATATCCCTTACAAATCTCTTTCGAATGTTACAACCTGGTTTGACAGATGTCTCCTTAAAGCCTAAGCATTCTAACTTAAAGTATGTTCTGCTCCAATGTTTGTAAAAAAATCACCTATTCAAAAAACACGCTTGGCATACGTGCAACGCTGCTGTCCGGGGAGAAAAAAGAACCGAACACAACCATGCCCGCCGTTTTGCATACATTACAGGCGCATATAACCGAGTGACAGCATCGGGCAGCATCAATCGTTCACGCGCCCGAACAGAAAAAGCAAAACCGAAGCGAGCTTTTTCCAACCCTCCCAGCCTCCCTTTTCCCACTTTTGTCTACTTTTTTATTGTCATTTTTTTCAGTTTTTGTCTTTTTGTACCTTCCACAAACACGTGTTGCCAAGCGGCAACGAGTTTTGGAGAATGCAGCTCCATGCACTGCAGTCCAGGTGGGATGTGATGGTGTGGGTGTTTGAGTGCTCAGAGCAGCAGCCGAGCATTATCCTTATTATTTTGCAGTCACGTTAAATCTTCGCTCGTCCGCTTGTCGGATCGAGTAGGGAAGGGGCGTGAGTCGCGCACGTGACAAGCGCCTGCAGCGTAGACAAGACGCACGAATCCCGGTGCGGTTCCTCACACTCGGTAGGGTTGCGCCTGGAGGGTAGGCAATAGTGGGCTGCACTGATATCGAAACCATCGCGAAAGCTTTTCTTGCCCCGTGTTTTTGATTTTCAAGCAACACTCATACTAAACGTTTATTCCAATTTATTTTCCATCCCTTCTCTTCTCTCTGTTCTCTCCCTCTCGCTCTCTCTCTCTCTCACTCTCTAACACATTCCCGTGTGTCCTTTCTTTCCCCTCCCTACTCGTTCCACCGTTCCGTCCTCGGTATTACGGGGGCCCGGTAACGGCCGCCCCGTACATTTCTCACAGGCATGGGCAATCGCTTCGACGACAATCGGCTCACGCTGCGGATACATCGGGGCCGCGGCTCGACCAGCGCACCGTTACACGAATCACCGCACAGCAACGGCAGCACGCACAGTACCACGACCAGCATCGGTAGCGCGTCCCCGGAGCGGCTGTCCCGCTACTCGACCCGGGGCAAACTGGCCACCCACGGGACCGGGTCCCATCCCACCGCCCACCATGAGAAGATTAAGATCTCCGTCTCGTACCCGTCGACGGAGAATGTGGCCCAAAGTTGCCATGCCGAGACGGGCGCGGCATCCACCTCCTCGATGGGTGGAACGGCGGGCTCCACGGCGGGGGCGGCTGGCGGCACGAAGCTGCTGTACGCCGTCCACTACTCGTCAGCGAACGGGCGGGATAGCAATGCGTCCCAGATCTTCCGCCGGTCGTCCAAGGAGCAGCAGATGAGCAGCGTACTTGGCGGCTCGACCCAGTACCTGACCGTGTCCGAACAGCAGCAGCAGCAGCAGCAGCACCGCGAGCGTGGCAGCAGCTTCCTATCGCCCCGTGCCAGCAAGCGGATGGGCAAGCGCAACATCAAGGCGCAGGTGAAGCGCTTCCGGATGGAGACGAAGGCGGCCAAAACGCTCGCCATCATTGTCGGGCTGTTCGTCCTGTGCTGGTTGCCGTTCTTCACCATGTATCTGGTGCGGCCGTTCTGTGACGACTGCATCAACGAGCTGCTGTTCTCGATCGTCTTCTGGATCGGGTACTGCAATTCCGCGATCAATCCGATGATCTATGCGCTCTTCTCCAAGGACTTCCGGTTCGCGTTCAAGCGCATCATCTGCCGCTGCTTCTGCTCGGGCGGCCGGTTCCCCGGTGCGGTCGGTAGCCGCCGCGGCTCGGACATGTCGCAGATGCGCGCCCACGGTGGCCGCACACCGAGCATCTCGCCCAGCGCGGCCGCTCAGTCGCTGTGCGACGATAGCGATCCGGTCGGGGGCGATCTGTCCGACTCCAGATGACGAACGTCGTACGCGCCGAGCATCAGTTCGACGTCCAGCCCCGGCTGCGGGATGCTGCTGCTAGCGAACACCGGCGGTGGGTCGGGAAGTGGTGGTGGGGGAGGGGGCGCAGGCAGTACCGGGGGTAACGTTGGGGAGGGTGGTGGGCATGGTGGGAGAAGTAGCATCAGTAGTGTGGGAACGGTTGTCACCAGCAGCATCGCCAGTGGTACAGCCACCTCCCATACAGTGACAGCGGCCGGGCCGAGCACGTCCGCCACCACCGGCAGCGGCTGCACAGTGCGCACACCGAACGTGTACGACATCTGCCATCCGCTGGTGATGGAAAACCCTGCAGCTGGTGGTGGTAGTGGAATTGGACCGCTACAGGGTCATCCGCTTGCTCCACTACCACCGCTACGGAACCGTCTCGAACCGGACACTTCACGCAGCCTCCGGCGGCTAAACATTTGATCGTTTTGGGACCGCTCCATCTGGCACTTTTGCGACCAGAGCTAGAGCACACACACGCGCACACGCGCCATGGGTGTTGCGAGAACTGCGAATGCAACAGGGAGGGGTGATGAAGGGATGGAGGGGGAGGAGGGGAGTCACCCTGTACATAACGCCATAACGTTCACCTAGCATATCATTCTAATGTCGCATTATCATTAAAAGCCGCCTCGAAACCAAAAGAAAACAAGTACAGTAAAACATTGGGAAGAACCCACCACGCGGACGCGCAGCGCGATTGCATACTATGCAGGCGTAAAAATTGTGCTAGGGTCACATCACATGCTTACGCTTCAACAAATATTTACAACTTTCCCGTAAATATGAATCTCAAACAATGGGAAAAGGGTTAATGAAACGATAGCAAAGAGATTTACTATAAATTGATTAAATTTTGAAGTGCAATAATGATAATTTCATTTTCATAACCTATTCAAATGTATTATATTAGGTATTCATGAGAAAATCACGTTTCTCGGTGGAGTTTATTGGTTGCATCCAATACATTTGTTTAAATTAGGTCAAACTATATAAAGGAAGTTCATATCGTATTACGTTCAATTTTCATAGATGTATTAAATGATAAGCGAAGGGCTGTATTACTTAATGTTTTATGCTCGTAGTGCATGGAGTTTTCTTTATAATTAGTTTAAGGTCATATCTATTATTTTTAATCGGGCATATTTCAATTAATTTGTTTATAATCTGTCAATCAAACACAAATACACTGAAATATACTTCATAAAGATTTGAACCATTTCCAGTATTCATTTAAATAATAAAACCTTTTTCATGTTAAGATAAATATAATCATAAGCAAGTCAACTACAATTTGGCATCGATTTCTTCCGATAAACACTCTCCAAATGACGCCGAGTAGAAAAGGTTCAATACTTAATGGATGATAATTTATTTAAAAAAAAATAATAAAACCAAATAATATCTCTTTATCATAAAAAATGATTTATTTATAATAAAATGAAAACAGATTAATATTTCAAATTTTAGAACAATAACGAATATTCTAAAAATAGCTAAATCAGTAACGGGCAACTCAAACAACGATGCGACCCTGGCCCAATTTATACGCCTAAAACTATGCAACCCCGAATATACATCTACGTAAATAGTGAGCGCTTTTTAGTGTTTTACCCCAACAAAAAAAAACACTTCAATCTGGTATGTGTGTCTGGTAACTTCACTCTGTGTAACTATAAATATGTAGCATAGTGTAAGTGTAAATGTTTATCATATAATACGGGTAAAATGCAAAATAAAGTAAAGTAAAATAACGTAAAACCAAGGTGAAAAACCTTCCAGGCAGAACATCGGATGTGGGCGGCTAACAATGGTAGCGATGTCACTCCAACAAAATGGTACAAGTTGTTTGCATCCTTCTGCTAGTCCTTCTGGTCCTGTCTGGTCTCTTAGCAGCGACTGGAGCAGGGCGGGTTTCGCTGAAGTTGGGTTAGGGGAAGTAAGAAGTTTACCCTTCCGCTTACCGTTGTTCCACCTCGCCTCCTCACCCATTCCCCTTCCTCTCTCTTTCTCTCTAACTTGCTGTTGCTGTCAACTTCTTTACAGCAGGACAGAAATCACAGCACCATTACGGCTAATTAGCAGGACAATGCTTGATAACAACCGGACGGGCGGGAATTGATGTTGCCGAGACGAGCAGCGATCCGCCGTACCGATTCTAGTTTCTGTCGATGTACGTGCGTGTATGTGTACTCTCGGTGCAAAGTAAACTGCGTCCCTCCCTCCCCACCTCCCCGGTCCGGGTGATAGTGTGCCTGGAATCGGTTAAGAACATGGAAAATGGGGCAGAGTGGCAACATCACGCAAAACAACACCATCATTAGGAGGTCGTTCCATCCCTCGACACAGGAAAGGGGCGGGAGGAGGGATGAAATACAATGAAAACAATAATTTTCAAACATCACTCACTCCAGCCCGCATGCAGGCATGGCTTGCGAGAGTAAATCCATGAATGCAACCAGTAAGGGAGGTTTTAATAAGTCATCCCATCTCCCCACCACCCCTAACTTCGCACCCATTAACAAAGCCGCCTGTTGTCGTGCTAGGGGTTAGACAAACAGACAAACATTTTACAGCCACGAGTGAAGAAGCGTTTTGTTTGCGTGGCCCCGTTTGCAACGGAAAAGTTTCTGCGAGCCCGAAAGCGCTAGCAAACAGGAGACCGCACCCGGCGCTTGCTGATTCCCGTCTTGGTGCTGCGGTGCTTGTGTTTGTTAACGAAAATCCGTTCCTCGCTTTGCGCCAAACGCAGCATGCGTTACAATATATTACAATCAAAACAACAGGAAAAAAAACACACATATTTAATACAGTTGTGTGAGGGGGGTGATGGTGATGGAGTGAGGGGATGATTTTCCCGCGTTTTCCTTCCGGTTTCAACCAACTCCGAAAAGACTTAAAGCCGTTAAATCACACAGTAGCCACAAACACACACACACACACATGATTGCCATTTGCATGTGTTTGGGGTGTATTCTTCTTCTTCGTTTCCTTTTTCCGCTTTTCCGACTGGATAAGCTCACTGCAAGCTTGCGGCCCATCTATGGCAGCAGTTAAGCGCCTGTAAGATAGACTATCCGCAGTGCATAGCGAAGGTTTCAACCCCTACGTGCTCGAAACGCTTCACGTGTGCGTTACTGAACCTTGGTCAGTGTGCGTTGTACACAAAGGCACCAGAACAAAGGGCATCGTTGTGAGGGAGAGCTAATAAACAAAAAAGTATGACAAAAAAGTGAAAACAAAACATTTACTATTGAACAAACAAAATCACTGGTAAACTAACTCTCGTTCTTCTTATTACAAAACAAAATCTTTTATACGAATCCTTAAGGTATATATACACAACACAACCGACACCGTCAAACGCAACCCAAATCGCAAAAAAACGAGTACAATATGCGCCTACTAATTGTTGTTTCTTGTTGTCTAGTTGATCTTCTTGTCGTACATGCATGAAATGCATCCTAACGAGCAGCTCCACTCGAGAAAAAAAACCAAGGTGGCTGGTCCAAAAAGCAACAAAAGAATGAAACAGGACAAAAAATATACAAAATGGAAGAAACCCGTCAGAGATGCTGGCAGTGCAGCACTGTTCTTCAGCACGCAAAGCAAAAAGAAATGATGAAGAAAAACCAAATGATGATGAGTGGAGGATAAAATAAACTTAAAATAGCATTAACGCCATAAACAAGCTGCTGCACCGAACGCGCGAAGTGGTTTTATTTATGGCAAAACATTTATTATCGTTACGCACGCTCGTTGCGGTGCGCGACGAGAGTGAGAGAGAGAGAATGAGAGCAAAAATGCTTCCTGACTAGTGAGAGAGTGAGAGGTTAGGAAATAGCAAAAACGCGCTGGGATATCCCGGGACGATGAAGATATCTGTTTCACTGTTACGTCTGTGTTATGTTTTGTAGGTGTGTATGTTGCAACGTGGGACGATTGATACACGCACGCACGACACACACACACGCGCTAAAACCGATTTACGCACAGCAAAACACACGCACACGTGCTGATCTTGTGCAAACGTGCGTGCGTGGAAAACACCTGTTAAACAACTGTAAATGTAGCACAAAAGTTCTAATCCAAACAACAGAAAACGTACACTCACCCGAGGCGAACACCGATCGTGGAAGCTTCACCAATACCTGTATGCGTTATACATGTAGGGAAAAGAGAGATAGATGTACATTAACTGCTTAAAAGAATAGAATTTACTTACAACATAATGTGAATATAACATAGAGTGGCAAAGTGAAGTGGGTAAAATGTAGACAAGAGAATACTGAAGAAAACAACAAGTAAACAATGGAGATGAGAACAGCTAAACAATACAAAACAAAGCAAAAAAGAGAAACACAAACTTGCTGCAATGTTTTAAAGTTACACTGAAAAAAGAAACTAAAACCAGAAGAAAAGAGACGAACACAAAGCATACAAAACAAGGCAAAAATCTTTAATACAAAGTGACAAACAGCATCAGTGAAAACCGTTAGAGATGGTAACAAAAAGACATAATCATAACGATGCATACGTATTTTTTCGCCCCCATATTCCAATAGCTCGTTCCTTGAGTCCGGGAATGAGAGAGCACTACAGACTAATCAATTGTATGAGATAGCTATCAAAATAGATCTAAACGTCCATAATTCTTACTCTTTATCTGTTTTCGTTTGTTCTCCTCTCTCCACTGTTCCACGCCATATAGTGTTCCGTTTTTATTTTAAATCCTCATGTAAGTGTGATCATTGATCCATTCCCAGTTTCTCCATGTACTATTTTCCCTTTATTTTCCCAAAAAGGATAATGTTGGCAGGGCTAAAGTGTGACGCACGGAAACACAAAAAAGGAAAGAAGACGGAAAGAACTAGCAAACTAACAACAGAACTCAAAAAATACAATCACAAAAAGCAAAAGTAAGTGTAGAAAGGAAGAGGAAAATGGTAAAGTAAGAAAAGATTAAAAAGAACATATAAAATGTTACGGCCGAAACAAAATGAAGAGCAATAGTAAAAGAGAAAAAAAGGAAAACAAACTAGCATCACACACAATCAGACGCAAACGAAAACAAACAGACAAACAAATTGTGCATTGTAACCAGAGAAAGAGAGAGGTAAGAAAACGTAAAAGAGAAAGTAAATGGAGTGGGAAATGAACACGATGATCAACATTCCAAATAAACCACAGACAAATAGATTCAATTTGTTCAAACATATACATATAAAAAAAACATCCTGGGTGTGTTTTTATTAAAAATTCTGTTGTTTTTTTTTTTCGCCTGCTTTCTTACAAAAATCCCTCCGCCAACCTGCTTCTAAGCTATTTTCATATACATATTATCAAAACAAACCCAGCAAAAAAGGGGTTTTGTGTTTATTGCTTACTCACTAACACAACGCATAACAATAGCGTTGAGTATTTAAGGGTTTCGGATTAGCGTAGCGTCGACGCGTTTCCTGTGCCTTTCCATCAACGCCGCCTGAGTTCAAGCTCAATTCATGCAAAGTACAAGCTCGCCTGTTCTATTATCAGCTAGTTTCGTTCCGCGCAATCTTGATCTGTTTGGTTCGTTTCATTCTTTTTAATTTAAGCGACAAAACGAGAAAGAAAGTGTCTTATCTGTATTCCTTTCGCTGTTTCGCCCGTCGACTCTGCTCTAATGAATCATGTGCCAGAAACGTGTGTTATTTTCGAGTAGTTTTGTCATGGTGAGTAAAACAAAAACAAACAAACAGACCACACCGCAACAACAGCAAAAAACGGCTTCAAAAAGGGTACGTGGAACGCCAGTCAGAACACGCTGGACGTTCCTTTCACCACGCTGATAGCGTTTACAGTTGATTCTTCGAGTTTGGAAACATCGAAACACAAGATGGATGTATAATCAGTCTTTTCTTCCCTTCATTTCCCCCATGTTTTGTCTTCCACATTGGGGAGCTTTAACATTTGAAGTTCTTCAAACCAGTTCCGGTCCTGTAACTACCTGATCCGTGTGGTTCTCGCTGTGCTTGAACATCTCCGGCACGTTTGTATCCGGGGGTGAGGTTGTGGTGGAGCATGGCCAACAGCTGGATGCGGCGGGTGAGTCCGAACCGGAGGAGCATACCGAGGAAGTCATCGAGCTCGTGCCAATACCTGGCAACGCCTTGTGTGCGTAGTCATCCTGACCGGGCAGACAGAGCAGTACCAGACCGGCGGCCGACAGGGCGATCAGCGCTATGTTCCAGAGCACCCAGCCAAGCCCGATCGTGCTCAGCAGGACGGGAAGAAGCCGCACGGCGAGATACACCGAACCCCAGCAGATGGCGGTAGCGAGAGTTCGCAAAGCGAACAGATTCTCATCCGTCGCCTCCGCTGCGAGCAACGTCCCGGGCAATCGGTGGAACCCGAACGCGTATGCTGCGTAGATGAGCGCAAAACAGTACAGTGGCCACTCGGTGCTCGTCTCGGTCAGATCGAGGTTGCGTGTGCGTCGCTCGTGGCAGTGCCAACCTAGGGCGAGTGACCCCGCTGCGATCAACAGCGCGCTGAGCACCAGCAACGGACGCTGTTGAAGCTGACTGCGGTTGAGGTAGTGACTGAGCGCTGCTGTTGCGGTGAAGATAGCTACCACCATGGCGGACACCTGTTCCGGTGACTGCTGCTGGCCGGCTAGTTCGAGCAGATCCGTCAGATAGAACAGCATCGGCAGTGCACCGACGAACGCTTGGAATGCGAACAGTGCGAGCAGTGGCAGCAGCAATGTGAGGTTCGTCTGATGCTTTATCGATTCGAGCAGTCCCGGGCCGGGTTGCTGCCAGCGTGCGAAACATTCCTGCAGACCGGGGTGTACGGTGGGCTCATGGGTGCGTTGCAAGATGGCAGCGGCCTGCGACACACGTCCAGTCACACAGAGGAACCGTGCAGATTCGGGCAGGAACAGCAATCCCACGAAGGCGAGTCCGGGCAGTGCACCCCAACGAAGGGCGTTCCACAGCGGATCCGCCGGCTGTGGGAGTAGCTCTGAAAGGCGTAACAGAGCGCAATTTAAAAGAGGCGCTTAAAAGAGCAACCTGGTCACTTACCAGCAGCGAAGCGAAGTAAAACACCCAACGGTAGGGCAGCCGCCAGAATCTCATCCAGTGGAGGTCGGTTCTGCGTATTAAGACGAGTCGCACCACCGAACTCGTCGACGTACGACGGTACGAGCGTGAACGCAATGCCTGCAGATATCCCGGCCAGGATGCGGGCCGCACTAGCACTCCAGTAGGTAAAACCGTATGCCTCCAGCGCGCTCGACCCGATCGCCAACAGGGACGCCGTTAGCAGGAAGGCTTTCGTGCCGATCCAGCGGTAACAGCGATGGACAACGCAGGCCGTCACGGTGATAACGATGGCTGGTGTGGCGGCTAGCGAGATGCTCCAGTTGTCTAGCAATGGTAGCGGAACGTGTTCCGAAGAAGATGAGACGGAGCGACGGAAGGTTCCACTGCTCCAGCCCACCATTGTGCCAGCCGTGACGTAGGTGAGAGCGGCTGCGGAAGAACACTTGCTATTAGTAAATTCGCCGTGAGGTCCACCAACTACAAACCGCCATTTTCAATTATATTCTTCAAATAATCTGATCTCGTGACGTTCTCTGCATATACATTTTAAATAACTCTAACTCATTACAGTTTTATGTTCAATAAATACCCCAATTCTACCTACAGCAGCGAAAGAAGTCACTCATGAAACCTTGAGGTAGATACCTTGACCAATGACCAGGATGTACTTTATCAGCATGATGACGCGTCCTATTGCGCTTCAAAAAATGGCACAATAAAATTTTGATACCCGGAACTGGTGTAATCTTGACCCAGAATACTACTTCTAAGACTCAGTATGGATGTCGTCCGAGTCTCAGAAATTCAATATTCAACAACCTCGAAAGATTTTGCTAGAGATATATCCGACATTTTGCTCTGTTGCCATTTTTCCCCGAAATGTAATCCATATGCGTCTGGTCTGTATTCAACACTGAAGGTATATCATGTTCACCCAACTGCAGAAAAAAATCATTCTTGAGGTTTGCTTTATCCAAAGTTAGGCCGTAAGATGCTAAAGCTTTTTGGCTGTTTGTTTTATCACGCCAACGGCGCTGTTATACCAATGGACTTTTCACTTGTTGCAAAAAAATGGCTATCCTTCCGACTGACGGGAAGTTAGGAACAAGTTAAGAATGGAACAAGATTGCCAGCAGGCAACTACGAGTATCCACGTGGGAGGGAAAAAACAAACCAACCACCTCTTCAACGCATTCGTACCTTCAGATCCGCATTCGTTCCAAACATTGGCCTCAGTGTGCGTAAATGAGGAACAAAATCGAGAAGAATTTGCGGTGCGGTTGTTGAATTCTTGAACAATTTGTAGCAAAAGAAAAGTGAGACACTTACCGACCAAGGTGTATAGAATGGATGTCCATTTTTCGTCCAGCAGTGGTGTGCGCATTTTCTCTGCGTGATTGCTATCGAGGCTACTGTTACTGCTGCTTCTACTGCTGCTTTGATTGCTGATGATGTTGCGGGAGGAGTTCTGAGGCTGTACCTTACCAAACTCTCGTGCCATTACGCTAGCGCCAATTGCTTACACACCCACCACCTCAAGAATGCTCTCAAGAATGCGTTTTAGTAACTATAAACACTTTTAAGTAAAAAATCTCAAATTTCTCACACACGGTCCGTTCAACAAATGCTCTTCCGTACACTGGAGATCTCACAGAAAGCTTCACTCGGTAAAGAATGCTTTGCGACTTACACGTCCAGAGCTGAACGTCGCAGGTACTGGACTGAGCAGTGGTTCGCTCGGAGTAAGAATGCCGCCCGAATCACGGTACCGGCTATCGCAGGATGGCCGTCTTCCTCTTCTCACCAACACCGTCCCGAGAACCACCATCTCACCGACTGGAAATGAAAAGAGGACGGTCGAAAAATCAGCCTCACTCACAGATAACCGTTCGCTTCTCAGCCAGACGCCGACAACGTGAATTTTTAAACGGTTTGTTCTATTGCATGGTGCGTTTTTTTTGTTATTTGGGGTAACGATGGTGATAAGCGCCTACAAGCCACATACACATACAACCGGTGCGATTACGCGGAGACGCCACCCTGGCGCTATCTGACTGTGTTCTCGGATCTGCCATCACGCGTTCTGCTGCTGTATCTCTGCACACGAGCAAAGGGCGACCGGGACTGACAGCTGTCAATAATAAATTATTTAGTTGAATTATGCAGTTTGAAGCACGGCCGGTTGTGATAACACACGAAAATATCTCGCTGTCGCAACGCGACCCACATGCACCGACGCGTGTGTGTGTGTATATAGAAAAGGAAATGCGAACGAGAACACCGGCAATACACCGATACACCGAAATCGGTTCTCAAAATCCGACCTTATCGTGTTACGCTAGTGGTCGAGTGTCGAACAGCGAGATGTAAAAAAAGAAGAAAGCGTCCTAATGTAACCCATTCCTTTCACACTGCAGTACCGGTTAACGGCCGGCACCACTACCACGTACCCAACACAGGCACAGACTCTTGGCAGCTAATCTGCAGTGATTAGCATTCTAGCGTGGCGGCTCGAGAACAGTGCTGACAGTGGCCGAGTTCCTTGCTTATCTCGCCGGATGGAAAGGAACGCCACGGTATTGGGGGAAGATTTCTGTGTGCAAGCGTGACGTAGGAGCGTGTGGGCGGCGGTAGTGATCAAGGGGGCCCGGGTTTTACATCGTACGATGTTTTGGCCAATCCGTGACTGCCGACTGATCGCCGACCTTCGGAGAAATATAGTAAAAAGCGAACACGCACACTATCGAACAAAGCCACCATTTCCGTCGTGTTCCTTTCACAACATAACAAACATCATAATAATAGTTTTGCATGATGGCGGCATCTTTGCGTTGTGTGCAAAGGTTGGGCCGAGGCAAAAAAACACACACCAAACGGTCAGAACACGCGATCAGAATGAGGATTCATCCGAGTGGCTGTGGCGTGATTAGGTTTGTATTGCTTGTTTTTTTCCTTTTCTTGTTTTTTCGTGTGCCTTGTTGTCGCTTTCCGGCAAGGCGCACTTCTAAAAGGTTCGTACCGATGCCGGTGTTTATCCGCCAATCCCACTCGTGTTTACCATTCGATCGGTTCGGTTGAGGTGGGCTGGTGCACCCGATAAGGTTAGACGAGCGATAAAAATTGATTGTTTGACAACTTGGACATGGTGTGCCGTTCTACTGCACACGGGATCGGGAGCAGTCCGTGGAGAACCGAAACGAACAGGTTTGAAATGTTATACTTTATTCGGTCTCAAGTGTGGTGCAGTGCGAGAAGAATCTCAAGTGTTCCTGTTTTGGAACACCTCGCACTGCACAGGAACAAGGAGCCGTTCTGTTTCTTGGATGTTCAAATTGGGTTTTCCAGATTGGGAATTCGTTTAGGAATCGTTTAAGATATTCAAATAGTTTGACAGTTTACCACTGTAGTGTGTTTAGGACGTCAATCGATAAAAGACTTGGAACTGGGCTGGGGCCTCATATTAGAACCATTATGATTGCATACTTTCAGGCGTTTGAAAGCCAAACATAAAGTCCAAGAGAATACTATTCCTGACTCTACAAGGCATGAGGCAAAACATAAGGCAATAAATATACAAAGTTAATACATTCATGATGAGAAACCGGTCAATATATGCCGCAGGGTCTTCCTAACCTATGCGGAACCCGCATCAGTTCCTGCATCACCGCATGAAAAAGAGTTAGATCAGCATAAACTCCAGCAGATTTCTTATGAATTGATTTCGTTTTGCAAAACAGAGCACTGAACGCACCGCATCGCGCGTTATGACGCTCTGCATATGACGATTCCCGAGACTTGACGCAACAGTACAGGATCTTTGGTTTGATTACGGACAACATGTGCCTTTTTGGAGCAGAAATGAGCTTTTAAAAAGACTGCCCACTCTGTACAAGGTAGTTCAATACCGCAAGTAACTACTCTCGAAACTGGAGTTGCATCTCCTGCTTCTCTTTTTCGCCGAGATCGAAGCAATGTAAAGGTTTTGTAAAGAACTTCTAATCACTGTAATGAATCAGTAGGTCAGATGGAACAAATCCGCCCGGAGCTCATATGACCCATCGAAAGACACCAACTCCACATCATTACTGCACGAAGTTATCCCCCGCAGGGTACATTTTCCAGTCCATTTCCATTTTTGCCCAGGTGGAGTCGTGCGATCCGGTGTTGAAATGGCACTCGGTGTGTAGGGACACTTTACATCCATGCCAAACGGTGCCCAGGTTTGCTGTGTACTGTTTTTTTTACTCCCCCCGCTCGATGACAGTGATTATACCGATCAATCCATCCAGCTGTCAGTCTTCATACGAAAGCAACACCTGCCGCTGGAACGATGCGTCCGAGCTCGGTGTGCTCGTGTGCATGTGTCGCTTAATGGCGCCGAAACAATGGCGTCCAGAGCGGGGCCGAACGATTAGTTGCGTTGGTGCTGACGCCGGCACCGTCGGCATGGAACCGGAAGCACCCGGTGCACCAGTAAACCGTTTAGGGTCCGGACCGGGTTGCGGGGCAGCAAACGGCAAGTATGCAAGTAATTTGTCCTGCTGCACACTGACGTGGCTGTCGCGTGTTAGTTTCCCCCCGGCGGGGGTTGTATTGCAATGTGCGACGAGACGAGGCAACGCTTCACGCTGTTGAATTGCGTTTAGCTGCAAGCGAGCGAGCAGAAATCTATTTTTAACCAACAACAGCTCGGACAGCTACGAGGTGCGCACGTGTGTGTGGAGGGGGGTTTGATTAGATTGTGAGGCTCTCTATCGGGCAGTGCCGGTAAAGTGGATGCAACGATGAAATGGTCACGCGTCCGGTCTCCTTCTCTCACACACACACACACTCACTCGCACCCGATGTGCATACAAAACCGATTGGCTGCTGCGAGAGCTTTCGTCGACGCAAGCCCCCATTTCACTGCTCGTAAACGCTTAATGCGCCTGGTAGGGTAGGCAACACGCATCACACATCTTAACTGACAGCATTACGAACGCGCTCACAAAAGCAGTACGAACGATTGGCAAAATTGAGTTTACCATACCGTCCCACCGTCCCACCTCCGACAGCACCACCCACCCTCTCGCAACCCAGTGTTCCCGGGTGCAGCAGCACAACACGAGCACGGTAACGCCAACCAAGCGGCACTCACCAGGGATGCTCGACTCGAGGCGTACCATTCTTCCGCACGCTGACGGTGACGGTTTTGAGCCATGATTAAGAGCTCGTTCCGGTCGATCCGGGCCGACCATCTGACCGTCGAACAATGAGGAAACGCCTCGGACGCCGCACCGTATCTTGGACCGGTCGTACCGGGTCCCCGGGTCCCGTATCTCTGTCAGTGTCATCGGCAAACGGAAACCGATTAAAGCCGCAAAGCCAACCCCATTGTTGGTGCGTCGGTGCCCGCACACCAAAATTAGCTCGCCAGAGCCATGTTTCGGACATTGTTCCTACCGTGCGGTTGTGATATGCGAAACCGGGCTCATGGGACACGGTTTGCCGGCCTTGTCAGCATTATCAGGCGGGGCGGGGAGTTGGTCGCCCCGAGAGTTGGACAATTTATTAGAATGCTATCGAATTTCACTTTTCTCTGGCTTGTGTGTGTGGGAGGGGGGGTGGTGGGTGGTTTTCCCTGTCTGTCCCACCCAGAAGTTACAGTGGAGGAGAGGGCGACGAGGGCCTTCCTGTGTACGAGCAGCACGATATCTGTCGGGTGTCTCATGCGGAAGAAGAAGTTATGTCAACTCCAGACAATTCTTGTCTCGCTGCAGGACTCGGAAAATGTGATGGAGAAGGGGGAGCGTTGTCGTCCTTGTCGCACACGTACGCCCGGAAGCGAGTTCGGCAGAACGATATGAACCTCAACAAGCAACACCCGGTCAGAATATGGAAGACTTCAGTGCTACCTACGCCTGCTTACAGCGGGCTGATTTTGTTGGGTATTTGAAGTAAATAAATTGAACTTCAAGTTGCTTTTTCCGCTCCCGACTAAAGTGTCCTGGACGGCGGGCGGATCCTCAGAGAATTCACCAGAATTATGTCATAAGTGCTCAGGGTGACCGAAAGATGCTTCCCAAGCGTTGTAAAATCTCTGTCCAAAAACTTACTGCCCAAGCAGCACGTGGAGGAAATGAAACTATATCCTGCCTTCCCCAAAAAAAAAAAAAACGTTTGCCGCCCGCCTTGGTACACAGCACACCAATTACGTGTACCACCATGCAGCAGGAAATGGGGCACTCAATCAAACAACGCACCAGAAAACCGGTGTCGTGAGTAAACACTGAGGTGCTCTGCACGATCGCCGACTGTACAGCCAACTCCAACCACTCCACCAGCACCCATTGACTTATGTCACGATGTGGTAATGGCCGGGTAAGCGCCACAGGCACCGATAGTCACAGCACTGGTCAAGCAAATCAAGTCACACGCCGCAACCTGCCCCATTTGATTCATTTAACACAGCAAATCGGTACATTTTTTCTTCTCTTTATTGATCAAGTTCGTAACGCAAAAGGAAGTTGGAGTAAATAAAAAAAAGTAAAGGTAATAGAGGAAGATTGGTAATAAGTGAAGTTTTTTTTTTGGGAAGTAGAGGGCGGGGTGGCACGGAACCGGGTGGTGGTGAAGACATTATTTTTATACATGCACCCGGTTTCCGTGCCATGTTCACGCTGGAACATCTTGTTCGTTTTTTTTTTTTGTTACATTTTGTATACATTTTCCATGTATGTTTGCAGGTTGATACGTTGCTATCCCGAGGTCTTCCTTTGCTAATGATGGTCATGGCAGGTGGTCGTTATGACTGACTGACTGCCGTGGGGGTGGGAGTGTTGTTGCTTACTTCCTGGAGTGCGGAAGTTGCATCCCCAACCGGGCACATCGCGCTATCGCCGGACGGGGGGACTGGACGGGTGTGTTGCACTGGTGAAGGTGTGCGGGCGACCACAGTGGCGCTCCTGCAGCTTCGCTCGACGTTCCGGGCTTGGACGATGTACGGTGTTCCCTTTGCGATTGGTTTGGCTGTTCTGAAAGGAGCCGGAACGGGCTCGCTGCAACTGGGGCAGCTGTTGGTGCAGGACCGGACCGTGGCGTGTCCGAGATGTTTACGTCCAACCCCTGTTGGTGGCTCCCGCACTATACCTTCTTCCGGGAGTATGGCTATTCCGCCCTACGGAAAACTCCATCCTTCCGGCATCGTGGAAGGTGAGACAATCCTGGCACCCTGGAAGGTGCCGGCGGTTGGTGTCGCACTCAAAATTTACTAGCTCGTTTGGTTTGTTTGCTCTTGCAACGGGAGCAACCGATGTGCCTTTGCATATGGGTGGGATGGGATGGCAGTGGTCCCCCAGGGGATACCCTCGGGATATTCGCAGAAGCAAAAGCCACGCGAGTGGGCGACGGTAGGCAACGGCAGATGGGGACTGGGTAACGGCTTGTGGAGTATAATACTGCAAGATGCGGCGCATTCCGCACTCCGGACCGTGCCGCAGGTTGGCGGGAAGATAGCGGGAGTTTGACAGAGTTCGAGTATTTGGTTCGAGTATTGTTAGGTTAGCATATACAGCCGTGGCTTACTGTTGCGACCGGGTCGGGAGCAGTTCCGACCGTGCCGCAAGCAACAAGACGCGAAGTAGGTGGACCGCTCTAGTAGTGGTTGTCCCATCGGCCATCGTAGCTACCGTCGTCCTCGTGGCCAGCCGGGGCCCAGGCACCGGCACCGGCGCGGGCGCTAGCCTCCGCGATGGCGGCGTAGTGTGCGGCCTTGGCGTGCTGCACCTCGGGCGTCTCCACCGGCACACCGTTGTGGATGACCGGGATGTGCTGCGGGTAGTACGAGTGTGCGTGGGCCGGCGCGTATCCCTGGGCCTTCGCGATCGCGGCAAAGTGTGCGGCCTTGGCGTGCTGGACTTCCGGCGTTTCGACCGGCACTCCGTTCTTGATCACCGGGATGTGCTGCGGGTAGTGTGCGGCATGGCTGACGTGCGCGGCGTGGACGGCGTGCGTGTGGGCGACGGTCACCGGGGCGACGGCGTGATGGTTGGCGCGGGCAGCAACATGGGCGGCAGCGTGGGCAGCCTTAGCGTGGGCGACTTCCGGCGTGTCCGCGACCGGACCGGCCTGCGGGTGCGCATATCCGAGGGCCTTCGCGTGTGCGGCAGCGTGTTCCGCCTTGGCGTGGGCAACTTCGGGCGTGTCGAGCGGGACTCCGTTGTGGCCGAGCACGACCGGGGCGGCAGCGGCATACGTCCACGGTGCGTACACCGAGCGCTTGTGCAGACGGGCCTTGGCGGCGGCATGGGCGGCGAAGTGTGCTGCCTTGGCGGCCTGCACCTCCGGCGTCTCGATCGGGGCACCATTGTGGCCGAGCACGACCGGGGCGTACGCGTACGCGTTCCAGGCCGGCACCGGGACGGCATGCGGTGCCGGACCCTTCGGCAGGTTCGTACCGGACACCTGGAAGCCGTGGATCGGGTCGGCCGTGTACTTCACGCTCTGCACATGCCCGTTCGCATCGACGTACGAGTAGCCACCGTGCGTAATGCCGTGCGCATCCTTCGTTTCGTGCTTCTGCGAGTTCGGTTCGGCGTAACCGTACGCGTAGCCACCGATACCGTCATGCGCCTGGTACTGCGACGACAGCGCCACACCGAGGTAGGAGGCGGAAGCCGTGGCCGAAGCCAGCAGCAGTACAGCAGATCCCAGCACCTGCGACGGACAAGAAGAAGCAATATTGAGTCGGGGTAAGCAACAGTGCGCCGAACGGTTTGAGTGTTGTACGGTTTGGTGTGTTCGTGTGCATATGTGTATTGGTATATGTGCCGCAACAGGAAGTGCTTCGTAAGGTTGATTGGTGTTGGTTGGCTGGATGGCACAAGCAGTGTACGAGCATTGATCACTTCCTGGAGCGGATCTCCAACACGGCACCCTTTGCTTTGTGTTTACTTACGAATGCCTTCATTGTGATGTGCTTATTATGCTCACAAAACAAAAATCACCACGTTCCACACACTTCACACACTAGATCGCGACGTCTCACACGCAACGTTTCGCACACCAACACGCTGAAAAAACACTTGCTACACTTCCGGCGTTGGTTGACACTTGGCCAAAAGGAGTGCTTTTGGGGTTTGTAATAAAAAAAAACGACTTGCAACGCTCTCTGTTAGCTAGATTTTGAGTGCTGAAACCTCCTAGGAGCGTAGGACTCTAGGACTGTTTGCGGACTGTGCCTCAACAATGCGTCGGGACAGCGTTTTATAGTCGATCGGTCCGGTTCGGCCGAAACCGAAAGGCCGAGAGAGAGCAGCAGAACAGCAACGCAACGCGCAAGCATCGGGTGTGCACAGCGGTACGGAGAAGGGCGGGCGAGAGGAATGGCCTCATCGTCGTCTAAGCCAAACGCGTTCGGCTGAAACGCTCTCTGCAGCACAAAAAAAAAAGCCCCCACAGTTTTCCTGCTCCACAACCATCGTTCTGCGGTTCATCCAACACCAACATCGACAGACACACACACACACACACCGCTTCCCCGTGCTGGTTGCAGCAAGAGCGGGAAACTCTTGGACCCCAGCCTACCATTACTCCCTAATCTTGATGCCGCAACAGGGTTCGGTGCGGGTGGGTCTGCGCGCGCTGTGCGAGGAAGCGATCGATAGTGTATTGGTTTTGTGCAGTGTGTGGCTGAGTGCTAGAGGTATTGTACGTTGTGCCATGGTGCTGTTTTGTTTTTTTTTTATTTCTTGCAAGCTTCGTTCGAGAAATGGGAAGAGCGTGTGTGTGTGTGCGAGATAGAGAGAGAGGGAGAGAAACACGGAAAAATAGTTCGACACCATGCCTGCCCCCGCATTATTAAGGCGCTTTGGTAAAATTATGGAATTGGATGCCCTCAGTCGCCAGAGTTGCAGGTGCCGATACCGACCGGCTGGTGGAGTCTTGGCCGAGCCCGGTCCGGGGGAAGGCTGTGCGAGAGCACACGGTGCGGTACGGTAAGCTCTTTTGGGAAGGGTTGGCATTCGGTTCTTGAGCTGTGTTCCCGTGCAGCTTCGTGTCCAAAGCGTACGATCCAGTCCATGGTGAGGTGTAGAAGGTTGTTGCTGGATGCGGTGCGGTGCTCAAGTACCACCAGGCGCATTAATCGCCGAACGATCGAAGCGTAGATTAACCCGGAGATCGGTGCGGAAAGGGACCGCAACCGGAGCAGGAAAAGAATTCGAAAGAATTTGAAAGCGACGAAAAGACAGCTACCGTAGCTACCGAGAGCTTGGACCTCACCTTTGCAGATTCGGCCCAAACCGAGGCCCCGGCTATGTGTTGTGGGCGGGTGGCAACATTGGCGGGCGCCACCCTGCCCGGTTTGCGCACCGGCAAACAAGAACCCACGAAAGGGGCCACAAGTCCACACCGAAAAAAAACAACAATCCCCCAACGCGACGACGCAATGAAGTGTCAAGAAATTGCGGTGCAAACTCCAGCAGGAAGGGAAACGACGGAATGCCTTTAGTCAGTGCAACGCGTTCTGCCCCCGTGCGGTTGCGCTGCGCCTCGCATCAAATGCATCAAATTATCTGGTCCGTTCTTTTCGGTTTTGTCCCCTCCACACCGCCCGGGCGCCCCTCGGGTTCGCCCGCGGGCGTTTCCATTGCACTGGCACCGGAATGCATCGGTGCACCGTGCGTCGATGCATGCGGGGTTTGCAATTGGGAGCGATTTGTGACACCCACCCACCCAACCGTACCGAAATTAATGGCGAGCGGGCTGCGTACCGCGTGCGCGAGAAAGTAAAAGGAGTTTTGGAGCAATGGCGAGATGCCTGGTGGTAGAATGTCTGCGATCAAGGTGCGAACAGCTCACGGTGGGGATCGATCGGTACGGCAGGGAGGAGAGTTCTAGAAGCTTCCTGGAGGTACGCAGCATACAGCAACTGCATGTTCATCAATAATCTTGACATTTACTCAGCGTCTTCTATTTCTTGTGTCTGATTCTCCAGTGATTGGTTGGACATCGTATTCTTCAATACCTCAATTCATATCCAGAGTATTACAAAGCACTGTCCTACACAGACACCAGAACTTTGAAGGTTTCTTTGTGTATAGCCAATTTAAGACGTTTTCGAATGAGACTAACCATTCTTAAGTATCAAAGCTTAAACAATACATATTAGACATCCATCAGCCTGCAGGTAGAGACATCAGAAGACAGAGAGAAAATTAGAGGATGTTGTTGCATTCTTCAAGAATTGACACATGTAAATGCAGCTATTCTAAGCGACCTCACATTACTTAGTTCTCATTTTTAAGACGACCTTGGACATCTAGAAGATTTTCGAATTCTCCTGGATGGTTTTGAGCTTAAAGAATAGAATTATGTATTTTAGGGCTTTCCGAAAAACAACGTTTGTCAATGGTGAGTTTCATTATCTCCTGAGGATCTCATTGTACTGGAGATCACATTCAACTGATCCTCTAAGTGTTCCGAAATTCTGACGGCTCGTCTATCGTCCACAGATGCCCCAACTAACTAGTAACGAGCAGTAGTAGTAATAGGCAAGTTCTCAGACTTTTTTAAGACGAGACCTTGAACATCTGGAGGATTTTTGGAGTCCTCTTGAAAGTGTTGAAGTTATAGAATTAATTTATGTCTGTAAGATGTAGGGCTTTTCCGATAGACAATGCTTGTCAATAGTGAGTTCTTGTCAAGTTCCTCTTTAAAAAAAGAATCAGTCCTGTAGGATCTCGTTGTACTGCGGACCACATTCAAGCGGTCCGAAATTCTCACGGCTCGTCCATCGTCCACAGACACGCCAACTCCAACCAGTAACGGGCAGTAGTGCTAATAGCAGTAATAGGTATGCCGTAATTGACGCTACGCTGCACTCATTTGATTGCGTACTCCTTCAGCTACCCCGCCTGCAATAAATGGCAGGTGAGTATGGAAATGTGTTTTGCGGCCACCGGTGTGGCCTTGCTTTCGCTTTCGGTACGCGGAAACGCGCGTTTGCGATGTAACGTTTGCCACCTTCCATCCCATCCCATCCGGAACCGGGTGGCGCTCCACGTGCTCCACTTCTTCGCCTAACCTTGGGCCGTGTGCTGCCGAAACCGGATTCGTTCCAGCGACGGAGGTCCTCTCTTATCGTAGCCCTGCACCGAAGACGCACCGGTGTGGAACGGGGTGGTGCAGGGACGGCATTCCACGTTTGCCGGTGGGTGTCGTAGGTCACCCTCGAAAGGTAGCAACGGTGCTCTGCGGTGCCCAGGAACGTCAGTGCAGGTAATGGAAGGGATCTACCACTATCGTCACCAGATGATCTCGGACGATCGCGGTGCAGCTTCGGAGCGATACCGAGCGGATCTCGGATCGGCCTGTTCTCGTTTTCTCTTTCCTTTCCCTTTTTTTTTTTGACGTGCAGCGTTGGTGCACTTGAACGTAAGAAATCACCAGAAATTAATCAACGCAAACAAGTTCTTTATCCAGGAGGGGTGCCGGTAGCTGTTTGCTGCTAATCGTCATCACCATCATCGACCGCGTTTACCTTCCTCATCCTCATCCCAAGGTGAGACGCTTACTAATCACCTTTTATGTTTCGTTCGCCCGCCCAGATGCGAGTGTGCGCCAACGAAAGAAAACTGCCGGTTAGCGAGGTGATTTGATGTCGGTTTTATTTCTGACAATCGAAAACCGATCCGTGCACAATCGAAGCTGTGTAGCGAAAAGAGAGAAAGAACTCTAGTTAAGCAACGAGCTTGGTGACGAAACCGGTGCCTGTCGATGCCTCACAAAAAAAACGCCTATTTCGCTAGACATTCCGGGAGTGAGTCTCGCTATGTGCGTGTATGTGTGTGTGCGTGTGTACCACAGCAGAAGAGTTTGGTGCCGTTTTTCGTCATTCTTTCGTTCATTATTTTAATTGAGCACTAGCCGGCGATGCGTGAGCAAACGAACCAAGGAAATCGGGCGCTTTCCAACCGAAAAGACCGAAACCCAATTTCGCCGTGGTCTCGGCACCGTATTGGATTTGCAAAACCGAAAGCAAAAACCCTTGAATGAAAAGAAAAAAACGAAGAAAATAAGGCAACAACACTCAGGCAAGGGGGATTTTCACGCACGAATAGAGATGAGTCGGTGTGCTCTTAGGGTGTTGGGGTGGGGGGAGGGGGGGGGGGGGAGTTTTTCTTTTTCTATCGCCCTCTCTTCCCTTTCGGTGGAGGGATTCGGCAATTGGTGTGCCCTTTCGGAAGCGCTTGGCTAGGCGCCGTTACCCATTCGGCCTGGTGGATCGCTGCTTCCGTTCTGTTGCCGTGTGTTGGCATGCAATTGGATTCAAATTTTGGACCCATTTACGGTACGAATGGTGATCGCGCTCATGGAAGCGTATAAGATGGGAGGTTTGCGGACAGACGGGTGAAGGCTGGGATGCTTTTTTTTTTAAATGCCTGATTTCTTTTCGTTGAAACTAGCCTTCCGAGAACTCATTGCAATGCCCGCGGAGGACGGTGTCCGGTGGGGAAAGGTCCAACACATTAAGGTGTTGAAGCTTCCTGTTGGGTGTTTTAACGTTCTCAAAGGGCTTTCGTTTGACGAGGTGAACTTGAAGAGGAGTTTTATTCTTTTACGAGCTGCCATGTCTGAGAATATTGGGCCACGTCAGAATATATTAAAAAAGCCACACAGTTCAACTTGTTATACTCAACTAACTCTTGACATATCGCAGTGTACTGCAAATATTGCTTTGTATAAACCCCAACTGCAGCTTCTTGAGGTCTATCCTAGTCGTATTGTACTGATACTCCTCCACGACGATACGAGCATAATGCAATAACGACTTCGTTAACATATCGACCATTAACTCCGGACGACTTATTTCAGTTTAAGCTTCAAATTAATAAGTCCAATCTCGTGATATAGTGACAGGATCTCTGTCTGGACCAACTTCGTTACAGTTCTTTCATTTCTTCATCCAGCTTCACTCCTCACAAGCCTCACCAAAGGCAACCAGCTCAGCTTCTGTTGAGGAACGTACCATACACGATTGTTCGTATGATGTCCGATATCTTAATCGTATTTTACCGACAGAGAAACCTCATTTCGAAGTACATCCTCGCAGCTGAAAGCCAAACAGTGCAGCAGTAGTATTAGAATTCCGGCTCATCATAAGAGTGACGTCAGATAAAGCTTGGAACGATGGGTACATCCAGAGCCCTATCCCTCTACAGCATGTATATTTATATCTCCTTCAAACTCAAACCACTCAAACACATTACAGTTGTGAGTTCCAAGAATTTGGAAGTAAAATTGAGTAAAATAAGATAAATAGCTTTGGAATTTATAGAACACGAGGAACTTCTTCTATCCCAGGAAGCTTTTCTGACAGGTATCGGAGTACGAACTCTGATGTCCATCCATGACTCTAGATAGTCGAAGTCCGTATAGAGAAGGTGGGAGTCTCTGAATGTTGGAGTTAAGACAAGAGTCTAAACAAATGTAGGAGGATACATCCTTTCTCACAAAAATAGTAGAAGAACTCTGAAGGCGTGACATCAAAAACAAATTCAAATATCAAATGACACATCCGTATTGCAGGATGTCTAGTTTTGGACAAGATGTACCATACTGAGGTGTCTAATTGTGAAGTTGATGAGTTGAAGCCCAATGCAGCTCTGTGGGACTTTTTTCAATTCGATTTGTCTCAATTTTCTTTTCACCCTTCATACAGCCAGCCTGTCAATTGCTCAATATTAGTTAGCGACCTCTCCTTCGTGTGTTGCATCTTTTTTTTCCTTTGGCTCTCCCTTTCAAACTGCTTCATTATCGCAAACCGCAAACAGCAAGAGAACATCAGTAACGCAGCCAAGAATGGTGCGGACCCCAAACGCAGACAGCGTACGAAGGAAATGCAAATGCAGAAAAGAAAACCCACGCCCATCCGTCGATCCAGACCATGTGGTAACTTCGGTTCCCTGTTGTTGTTGTTTTTTTTGCAAACAGTTGGCTGCTGCGGAGGGAAAGCACACGTACCACACGCGCCGGTGACCTTGGGCACGGAAGCGATCGCCAAAGTGATGGAATTTCTGTCGTTCGGTTCGCTTCACTTCGCCGCTGCAAGGTAGGGAAGCCCGCGTGAGCATGAGGGCCCCCGTAGTTTCCGCGTGCTGTGTGTATGTGTTGCGTAATCTGCTGCCAACCGCCGTTCTGCCCACTGTGCGGCCCCGCCGCGGCTATGGTTTGAATTCCGAAGCATTCCGTAACACATAATAATCAATAAACGGTCGTGTCGATCGCGGTGCAGTCAGATTGGGGTTGCATTGCACTAACGCCCACCACACTAACCCTTCGCTCGTGTGCGCATGAAGGCACAGGGGTGTTTCCTCCATGTTGTGGTACTCCTCACCGTGGCCACCCCCAGAGTGCAGGGGTGTGTGAAAACATTTAAGCAGTAAATTCTCATTTAATAAATATCTTAAGCACGCAGCCTCCCCATATATATTTTGTTTAATGGTTCCCCCATTGCTGCCGCTACCGAACCACAAAGAAATGTGTGAATGTGAGTGTTCTGGCCGGTGCAATGGTCACAGCATAAGTGGTCGCAGCATAAGGCGCACACACCCAACGAGCAGGAAACGACGTACTTAAAACGCTAATGTTCATCGTACCACCCTTCATGCGATACTTTGCGGAATGCTGCAGACCAAATCGAACCGGCGCATAACAACCGAAAACCTGATCTTGCACGAGAGAAGGGTGGTTCAGGAGAGAAATAAGAAGAAAGAAAAAAAGCACAGTCCAATGTGCGCGTACGTACGGTCGGTGAAGTTGCGCCCGGTCGCTAATGTTTCATTCTGACAGGCGCTGGCCATCAAAGCGACACTGCCGACTTCCTTGCTTGGGGTCTTGGAGTATCGTCGCCATTCGCTCCACAGAGTGAGTGACACTGTGGACATCTTGAAGGGTGCGGAGTTGGTGAGGACAAAAGGGAAGTTGTAAAGAAACTAGGCTGGGGAAGGACGTGAGGGGAAGCGAGTGAATAGCAACTAGAAACGGAGGGAGAACATCAGGACCACACAGATAACCGTTGGAATAGAAGCGGAACGATCGATCACCAATTAGCATAAGATCAATATTAGTCGCACATCTAGAAAACAAGTCCCATCGAAAGCGTCCGTAAAGGAGGAGGTGAGGGGGGGGGGGGTCAACAGGTGGAGTGATATGTTAGTGATTAATTAGAGCGACAGATCACCCGCAACACCCGCGGTCAGTTGTTAGAATCAATTCGCACCATTTAACCCTTGGGTGTGCAGGAAGCAAGCGCCTAGAATTTCTTGGGAGATCTCAAAGGTATCTCTGCCCTTTTGAGATGGAAGATTCTTTTAATATCTTACCATGGTGTTCTTATCGACTTTCAAGGTGTATTCTTCTAGCTGAGGAGGGCCTTATCACAATTCTTCGTCTAGAATATCTTGGGAACTCTCTAAGGTATCTCTGCCCTTTTTGGATGGAAGATTCTTGTGATATCTTACCGCTTACTATGCAATTCTTATCAAATTTAAAGTTGTATTCTTCTAGCTGAGGAGGGCCTTATTATCATTTATGTGCTAAAGGTAAAGACTGTATACTTTCTGTAGATCTGTTAAGAACTTTGAGATATTGGCATCTGAGTCTGGAAAATTTAAAGAGTCCGTTAGCCAATAGAGTCTCTGTACATCTTTTAAGGCCCTTGAGGTATTGACATCTCAGGCTCTCAGGAATTTGTCAACAGGCCCTTAATCAACATCTCTTCCATCTAACGCATTACTTTTACATCAGATTTAGAAAATTTTGTCTGCAAAGCATGGCCTACTAGATCGGACATTTTGGCGTGTTGTATGGACTTTTCATGGACTAGATCGGACATTTTGGCGGGTTACCTTGGGTACAGAAGACCAACAATCAGGTTACACGTTTCCGGCCACATTGATACGCCTCGCAATGCAGGCACCTGCCTACATTGTATCCCACCGGTAGCAACCCTTCGGTCTTTCTACCACCGAAAGGTTAATCCCGGAATTTATCGCCACTCATTCTCCGGCGGGGTCCACGCGCGGGAGGGAGGTTACTGGCGCTTTCGCGTTACATTGTACGCACCGGAGTGTGTGTTGGAAGTTATTTGAAAGTAGACTAACAAACCGCCCACGCCCCTTCCGTCGAGTGCGCACTCCCCACATCTCGCTGTATACCGCAGGTGGTATATCTTGCACGATCAATCATAACCATCTGGTCCGGGATATAGGTGTGTGTGTTTGCGAAACGGAAGGGAGGTACCGCGGGACAAACCTCGGCGAATCGGTGAATGGAGATCTGCGCTTGCGTGTTTTCTAGCTCTGCCCAGCACATGGGTGAATGGAATTGGGTGGTTGGAAAAGCCGCGCGCTATGCGTGGGCATTCGCGTGCACTCATGCTGCACCCGGGCTGCATGCGCATTAATTCGCTAAAGCGCTCCTCCCTGGTTTGACAGTTGTTAACACGCTCAACCGACACGATCGGACGGGACTGCGGTTTGACGTATTTGTTAGCATTTGCAATAACATCGTTTTGGGTTGTCCGTTTCGTCGCACCAGAATTGTAGCGACGACAACTCTCTTGCGCGCACCCAACAGCTCGTCACGTCAAGGATGGGAAGGGCGCACTGTTGGCGAACCAGAGCGATATTTGCATGTAATCGTCAGTAGATTGACTTGTCAGAAGTCAGGTGTCACTCCGGTGACGTCCAATCGGCAAGGTGTCTCGGGTGCAGGTGGGGTAAGTGGAGGATCCTGAGCAGGTACGGCCAAGGTTTCCCTGAGCGATACGCAAAGCTGTGGCGTAGTCTCCGTTCTAGGATGAGGGTTACGCCCATCCGTCCTTCGTTGTCTTTTATTGGGTGAGTGGGGGGGTTGGATTCAAAAAATAAGAAGGAAATTTTAGCAAAACAATGCAACAGGCTGGTAACCGTACGCTTCCCGGTTGAGGTAGGGCCGACCTCTCTGTGGCGGCCCTTTGCCAGCCGTTCAATCGCCTAAAGTGGAACCGGTTAGATCACGATCAATTCATCAACGTCACTAAACCGTCAGCGTCTGTCAAACGTTGGTGGCCCTGGACGGTGCTTTTGGCGTTCGGATTTATCCAGATCTTGCGGTGATTGGAAGATCAAGATAAGCAGATTAAGCTGCCATCATTTATTATCTCCGCTGTGTCCAAATATTGGATCCCGCGAATGCTTTGGTTTGTTTTCTTAATTATTTGTTAGTCGAGTCGGATCTAGCTTACCTTCAAAACAAACCTCTTCGCTTTTGTGTGTGTGTGTGTGTGAGACAAGGGCCCCAAGTGAACTTCATTTATCAAAACTGTACAAAAACCCCGGTTGGCTAGGCTATCTCCCGCTGGTTAGTTTGTCTATCGTGGGCGCCAATCTGTTACACGCCTGTCGTCTAGCGTCCAAGGTCACCGAAAAGCATCACCGCAGCTAGGTTTCCATTCTGACAGTACGCGCAGCAATCGAGTGATTGACGGAGATTAGTATTGCGTTTGTTTCCTGGTAAAATCTTCCGCAAGGCAGCAACGATTCCCGCAATTCCATTTCCAATATGGCGCCCACCTCGCGTCCCGAAACATCAGCGCGGGGAATTAGAATTTTCATTCATTTAATTAGCGTCCACACGACGCTACCAATTAAACTCCAACCGTGGAAGGAGACAGCATAAAATAAGTGGGCTCGCCCTCCCCCGTGTGCTGCAGAGAGGAAAAGCTCAAGCGTGCCGCCGTGTGCTCGCGCGATGTAATTAGCCGAACACGAAACCTCCGTTAAGCTCGGGCGGCTTGTTAATGCACCGCAAAATAAACATACCGCACAGGCCTACGGACCGTACGGGCCTTTTTTTTTTTGTTTCTGTTTTTTTCTTTCTCTCTCCCTCCCTTTCTGGGGCGAGAGTTCGCATTTCACCGCGGCACATTTTCGGCTGCAAGTTTGCTACCGTTCGCTGCAGTATTCCCACTTGTGGTTTTTTTTCTTCCTTCATTTCTGTTATGTTTGCTTCGCTTCTGGACAATCATTCTCTGCACCAACCTCGGTGGACGCGGTGGTGCTAATGATGAAATTGAAGGATGAAACAGTGTATTAATGGGAATTTGACGAGCGGAAGGGAATCTTTCAGGTGAAACCATTTTCATTTGCTCCTTTTTTTCCTGGAGATGGAAACTTTGGGTTTACTTTTACCGCGAACGGTGGAAGATGATTTATTTATACATTTCCGATCGATTGATTGTTGTTCCCGGCAGTACGGGAAAGATACGCGTCAGATGCAATTGAATTCCTCATCACCGTGGCGTAACGACCTACTTAGATTTCTGGCTTACTGGGAATTGTTTCACCAAGCAGCCGGATAGTCTGTGTTTAATCACCGGAATTAATGCATTTAATTAAATTGAATTATTATTAGATCAGAATGGTGTGCAAAGTGAGCGGCCGGTAAGACTCCGACTGCTGGCGGCGTTATTTCCAATTTCAATTCTTCGGCGTTAATCAATTCTTAAAAGCGAAAAAAAAAAACGTCTGTGAGTCCTGTGACCTTTCGCTGTGAGAGCTCTCTGTCCTGTTTGTACTGTCGTCAGAAGTCTCTTGCCATTGCAAGTTGTCCATGTCCCTGACCGTGTGACGTCTTGAACGAGCTGCTCGATGGCAAGTTTACACCGCACGACAAGTGTTGCAATTAACGTGTTTGTAGAATTTATCCTCCCTCTGTCGGAGCCGTCCCCGAGACGACCACTCTACGCCGTGACAACATGGTTTTGGGACGTTCGTTCAATTTCTCAACTGCTGTGCAAATTTGTCCTACGTTTTGTTTCGGGGTTTTCTTCCGTTTCAGCCCCGTGCTGTGAAGGTAAATATCACCCAATAAAATCCACCTCCCGGAATAGTGGCCGGTTCCGCCCGGCATAGCAACGATCCCCAAAAAAGGGAATGCACCGTTCAAACCGGTTCACTTTAGCACCGGACCGGAAACCTTTCCGAGCGGAAAAACGGCTCACAAATGGCACCAGCGGAGGGTCCGTCAATAATCACTAATGAACGCAATAAATTCTGTTGAAAAAACACTCACACACACACTGGGCAATGCGTACGAATTCCTGCGACATTCCCGGGGCACGTCATGTGACGGGTTGTTTGGCCGGTTGTTAAAAAACGGCAACAAGCTGTTAACATTTGGCGAAACCAACAGTGCAATTTCGTTTTGCTGCTTCACACCGCACACAGCTTTGTGAGGCAAGTTCCAGCGGCGGTTATTATTACTCTCCTCCTGCGCTCCCCGGCGCGTCCGCTCCCGAACCGAACCAATCCGACAAGAAACGCTCACAAAGCTATGCGAAGAGCGCGAACGGCGCAACGTGCAAGAAACATCTCAATCACCGTATCAATTTAACGCTCATTTAACTAGCATTATATCAGCAATCCGCCAGCATTCGTTGTGTTTTTTTTTCTTTTGCGGTGACATGCCGAGCGGGTCGCTGCGGAACGGCAAAAATTGGTGAGCGCCAATGTACACTGCTCGCAAGGAGCTTATTAAGTAGCAACGGTAGCCCGTTAAGCAGCGGACAAGTACGAGCTGGAGTTGGGTTTAAGAATGGGGTGGAGGACTTCATTTTTGGTGGGGAAGAGTGTGAAGGTATTGTCAAATTCACTGCTATACCTCGAACCCCCTCCCTCCCTTTTCCTTATGTTCCTCCCCTCCCCCCCCACCTTCCATCCCACCTTGGGGAGAAAATCGAAAATTCGAAAATTGGCTCCACCATCGTCGGCACTGTCAATAAAACGCAATCGATGCGACCACAACACCCCACCCCCCACCCCGAGCCTTGATTTCCGCCCCGCTCTCAGCTGGCATCCAATTATTTTTGCCTGTTAAAATTAATTACCAACCCGCCCGGAAACCGCCGTGCTGCTGACGCGTGTCGCACACCGCCCGGGCACACGATCGATTTTACCAACTTTACACCCAAAACCCGCCAGACGTGACGCAAAATAGAACAAGGTGAGGCAGTGAGAAAGCAGTGAAGGTGGAGGGGAGGGGGATGGTTCTCGTGCAGTTGAAACGTCAACGCTCCCGGAGGGCCCTGCGGTCATATAACTCGCTTCTGAAGAAGATTTTTTTTGTTGGTTCGGTGTGTGGAACCAGCCGTACCGCCACTCCGCCACTATCCAAACAATGCGCAAACCTGGCAAATAAGTTAGGTTAAACAAGTGCAAAGCACACGAACAAACCACGAAACGCAATATTATAAACTGTTTCCAATACCATGCCAATATCCGCAGGGTGTAATGGTGGGAGGAGGTTTGTAGGACGTCGAACAGCGCTGTTGGGGTTTCCCTATTTCTGGCCGAATGTCGTACAAATTGCTTTTGAACAAAGCAAACAATACAAAAATACCGACAACGATCTGACAAAACCGTGTGAATATTTTTATGTCAAATGTCAAGTTTGTGGTAGGACGAAATACCTTTGATGTAAACACCGTTGCCTCCCCAAAGGAGAATTGGTTGTATACTCTTGCTTAGACAGATGCACTGAGCGCCTAATTAATGGAAGCTTCAAAACAAATGTCTATTCTTGTCGTGCCATTTGTCAAATTCGTTGACAGTTAATAGACATATGAAGCGATCAAGGCTATTTCACAACAATTCTTCTTTTCAATTATTTATTTGTTATTAGAAGTTGTTATGAAGATAATCAATTCAAAGTCGACAAACCCTGTGATTGAATAAACTATTGAAGCCAGAGATCGAATAGTTGTGTCATAAGGCAAGAAGTAAAGACTTACTTTGATGCACCGGGGAATAGAAGTCGACAAAATCATCAAGAATTAATGAAAAACCTCTGACACTTCTGAGATAAATTTAGACGAGATTAGAATGTCCTACGTCACCTCAATAGGATATTACTCCCGGAGTTCTCAGAAGTTACTTTCGGAGTTCCCAGATATCTGACCTGGCTTGATTGTGTTGAATTCAATTGTGGCGGTAATTTACGGACATCTTTCTTTGACAATATTTCCCAGAAGTTTTGGTACGGAATTTCGCAGAAATAGCTAACATGCGGAACCAGCAACTTTAGAGCCTTACAAAACACCGTGTAAGCATTGAAGTACCATAACATATAAACGATTAAAGGTTGATTGATGATTCTCTAGTCTTCTAGTTTTGGATCAGAAGTTTAATATACAGGGTAGTACTATTAAATGAAGAGTTGATGTTAATAAACGTTATTTAACTTTATTTAACTATATTTAACTATCTAAGCCAGGTCGATTATCTGTTAAAGACCCAAGAAAACGCAAGATATTCAGATGGGTAAAGCATGTCACTTACATTTTCACTTAAGTACGAAAATATTTACATCTCTAGCATTAAAATAAATCTCTTTACAATACGCCTTTTTTGTAACAGCTACCGCAAACGATTTCGGGCAAAACCAATCGAACGTTCGCTATCATGATTGCCTCCAATCGTTTGTAATTATCGCCCGCTATAAAGCTAAACGTGCGGTATTGCTTTAAGCGTGCCACCGCAAAGCAAGTGCAAAAAAGGGGAGGGAGGGAGATTTTGGAATGGACGGAGCGGAGGAAAAACTGCATTCGCCAACAGCAACGCTAGTCCTTTGGAACTGTTGGAATGCAGTGGCCGCCAAGCGCTTACCACCCTTGTGCTATGGAGGGGGTGCGCATTGTGCGCGTTGTGTACGCCGTGAGCGGGGTGAGATTGGGTGCTTGAAACCAATCAAAATTCGGATCCCAAACACCTTAGCGGCTGCACACCGTGGAAGGGCGATGTTTAGGGAAACCGGGGCTGTTTTTTGGGGGGTGATCTGGTTTCTTGCTTTCCGCCGAACCGGGGCGGGCGTTCTTTGTGTTGGTCGCGTTACGAAGGTCTGCAATTTCGCGGCCATCGACCCACCGAGACAACGTTCCCCATCACCACAATTTTTCCGCGCAACGAAGGAAAAGGGGGTACGTTTCGGGGGGTGGGTCGCGTTTTTTTTTTTGTTGGTGAAGGTTTTCTGGCCAATCTTCTTCCGAGCCGAAATCGATTAGCGTGCACGATACAAACGCTCCCCAACACAATTACGCGCAGCCACCACAACAAAGCGAATTTGCGTAGCATTTGAATCGGTTTCATCTGTTTGCACATTTTCTACTGTTGCGCGTGCAGCCAAAATTTGACCGGTACAAAGTTTTCAAGCTTTTTTATATTTGGTTTTCTTTTTATGCTTAACTTTCTAAAGGTGGATGCGATTTATCCTAGAAGTATAGAACATTCATGAAACTTTTACGTGCAAATCTAAAAACTAAGCTCTTTGAGAATACCAGAATTCTTCAAAAATTTCCAGAATTTCTTCTAAAACTGTCCTTAATAAGTCGATCAAATGTGCTAACCCCTTCTTGCTGAGGATCTCCCACATATCAACTCAACTCCACATGAAGTCTCAACAATTTGCCATTAATTTGACAATTACCCTCTGTCGAACAGTCAGCATCATGCAGCACCCGCAACGAAATGGACATCTTGCACCTTCACAACCATACGCTGAAAAGGTTGCAAACCTCCACCAGCCAACTCATCACGCTAGACGACATCGCAGAATTAGACGACAGCCCTAAAAAGGTCCTCGAAAGGTTAGCTTATTTGTGCTATGCCGCTATTCTTCCCACTCGTGAATGCAATGCATTTAAGTGGCCCGTCCAAGCAGCAAGAGATTGAAAGAAGGCATGAAACACTTCTTCACCCGTGTACCTACGGGCAGGGGTGGAAGCAAAACGCATCATCATTACCAGCGGTACGGCATTTTGTCCGCGCGAAACACATCCCAAAGAAGACCCATTCGTCGTTTTAATTAAGAAAAATGTTTTCGCATATCAGAAGCCACATACACCCGGTCTGCGTGGGTGAAAAGCACGGTAAACCCTTGTACATACATGCAGGTCGCTAGTACGGTTCGCCGTACCATCCCGGGGATGATCCAGTCAGGGGCAAGCGAAGGCAAACGGTACAATAAACAATAATGGAGCATGAGGAGAAGATGAAAAGTTTAAATAAAACTCATCGTTAGCTCCCCCGGGGTAGGGCTGGTCGGTTTGAGCTGTACCTTTTCGACGTGGCCGCCCGATTCTAACCTACGAACCCGCACTCCGTCCCGTAACCTTCCGGAACGAATACTTTTTCCTAGATGTAATCTAATATTTGCATGCCGGGAAAATTGAAACCGTAGCAGCTGGCGAAGGGAACGCGGGTGTGCGCAAAGAGAGTTAAGAAATTTGACTGTACCGTAGAAATGGTTTCGTCCTACGACCAGGCACACAACCCACAACCCAAACGGATCGCTTACCGTGGAAATCTTGATCAAGATATAACTGTCGGCTAAATTAGCTCGTTGAGATATGCCCACACCGCGGCACGATGCCGACGAACGATGCCCGTTCCGCGATGTGAAGTGCAGTTAAATGAGGCTCAACGTTTCCATCGCTCGGCACCCCGAAGCGCTGGCGCACAGGTGAGCACCACGGACCACGGAGCGCCAAAACTTTCCCCTCGCGCGGTGCATGCGACGGAAGGAAACCGGATGTCGCAGCACTTGGGCCTTAACATTTCGGCACACAAAAACCCAACCAAACCGTGAAGAAAGTGTCCTTAATCAACAGCAGCAGCTGTGGCGCGTCTCCAAAGAAAGCAAGTAAAAAGGGAAGCCAAAAAAAAGGGAAAAAAGAACAACCGCTCCTGTGAATGTTTGCCGGCGTGTGGGCGTGTGGGTTATTTTCGCCGGCGGAAATAAAATTAAGCGAAGTTTAATTTACTTATACAAATCGCTCGGGCGGAGAGTCGCATTTCATCTTCGCTGAGATCTAAGCGCCACGCTGGTAGGAGTTGATTAGCTGTCAGTGGAGAAGGACTAGACACAGTGACGCACATGACGCCGGGCAGAGAGTCACGGATGGGATATAGCTGACGGGTGTCCCCTGCTTGAAGTGCGAATGAAAATCAACTGCAAAAATGTTGAAGATTTCCGTTTTTTTCTCCTTTTTATTTTAATGCTACACTCACACTCACGAGCCGGAAGTAAGGAAAAAACAAGAATACAACCTTAAGATGCTGATACCTGCCGGATATAGGCCAGATTTGATGTGCAAAAGATGAGAAATGGATGAAAGCGCTCAGTCATGTTTTTAAGCTGTAAATAAATAACAAGTAACATAGAATTTTGAGTTATTGCACCAAATGTCATTATAAGAAGAATATGTTGTACAGAAGGATCACACATTAACTGATAACGTGGTCGATTTGTGGCTGTGGCCTAATAACCATATCGCTATTAGCATGGTTGCGCAATATATGATGGATGACCGTGTGCAAAGGTGCAGGAAGATGCGTTACAAACGGTGGGAGTTCGATTCTCGTAACAATGAACCTTGAAATTTATTTGTCAAAATTCTTTTCTTAGGTGAATGTTGCACGGTTATTGGGGAAAATAGTTCGCAGTACATTTAACGCGTGACTCCACTGACCCCAGACTCTTGTAGCAGCTGCTTAAAGCAAAGCTATTCGGTTAGAGAAGGGAACCACCACACGATCTTGTGTGTATTTCCCCATTCGGCAAGGAAAATCTGCTCTCCCCGTATCTACGGGAGTGGCATGAAACATTTCCGTGGCCCCCGCTTCACCCCAATCCCGTCTGGTATGCGGATGGTTTCAGAAAAATGGAGCCCCCTCAGCAGTGGTGTGACAAGCATCTCGTTTGTGTCACACAACGGTGATCGATCGCTCCTTCCTGTAACGTTTCAGTTTTCGCCAGGTCCGTGGAACGGGCGCCAAGCAGAAGCAGTGTTCGGGGTTTTGGAAAGGCATCGACAAGGTGGGAACACTAATCTGCCGGCGCCATTTTGCCGGGGCCACCTCTATCTTTGGGGTGCGATCGTGGCCGCGCCCTAAGAACGATGTGGACGCGTGCCACAAGCGACTCCCGCTCGTTTGGGTACGCGCTATTTATCGCAAACCGTTTGGCACGGCATCACATTCCTATTTCGGTGGCGGGTATGGGATGACATTCCAGACAGTTCGAGCGCGCGTGCCTGGTGTGTGAGGTTCTTAGCGCCAGGTCTGATCGGACCGGCTAGAAAGGAAGGACACACCGGTCGCTAGTCGTTCGGTTTGCGATTGCAATCGATGCGGGTGTTGCTGCGGTTGTCATCATAATCTTACCGCTCGTCAAACTGACACGCGGTACGTAACGAAGTGAACATGTTGCCGAGGCCAAACTACACCATACGATAGCGTATCGCGATTATCCTACCAAAAGTGCCGAGAGTGCGGCTGTGTTTCTGTCGGTTTGATGATCGGTGCCGTAGTGAGGCTTGACAGCCCGGCATCTCAGAGCCTTGCTAACAGAATATCTCACCGAATGCTAACAATTTGCAATCACTCAGACGTAGTAGTTTACTGAACTTGGGTTTTTTAAAGTCAAATAAACTACAATGTAGGCTAATACTGGCTTAACAACATGCTGTGTGATCTCAGAATATTGCGTCGTAATAGCCAATACATACGTGGATATCTTGGTTCCAAATCTGAGCGTTACGCCACAGAGACCTTGATGTTTTATTGGCGAATTCTGATCTGAAGTACAGTAGCTTCACCTCAGCTTTCGGGATCTTGATGGAAAGTTCTTGAACAGCGGCATTCTGAGAAGTAATGCATCACTATCTATTAGAGCACTGGCTATGCCAATAGGTAATCGTGGTTTACTGAGATACTAAGAATGTGAGACGTCATTCAGATGTACACTTCAAAGTCTCCACTTACCTTCAAAAAAAACCGTCCTATTCCAACTTATGTTGAGATACTCAGTGAGTATCTCAGACTTATTTCTGACTCTCTTGAGCATTGATATCTATCCAAGTCCTGTGTATTAGGGAACGGTCTTGAGAGGATCTGGAACCAGTTTTGTCTAAACCACTAGACCTTCCCAAATACTGACTGTTCAGCTAAGAGTAATCCAAGCCTCAGTTGGACGACATTTCAATAGTCAATGAATGTTTAGATATTCTACAGGTTCTTCAGCCAACTAAGAGAAGGGATACCAGGTATTACGATTACGAATTGAACGGAGGAGTTCAATAATGATTCTAACCCTATTGCAGGTGTAGACACTTGAGGCATATAACCTGAGGCATAATACCTAAACTTGATCTCTTTAAAACCCTTAAAGAACGTACATCAATATTTTTTAATCTAAAGAGATACATCTCTCATCTTCTAAGAGTCTCTTGGAGAGGCAGTATTTTTCAGATAAATCACTATCAAACTGACACATACGTCCTGCTAACTTGTTAAAAATTAATCGGATCAGTAGGAAAAAGAACAGCACACATAAAGTGCAGGCTCCATCTCATGTGTATGTCTCAAGTACGAAGCACGCAATTTGAAATATATCTTCACCAGAACCGAAGCCCATAAGCGCTGGCGAGGAGGAAGCGTCATATTCATTGGGATTTGTGCCAAGCAGAAGACAAATCACAGGCCCGCCGCCTTCGCTCTCTCCACGTTACTCGCACCTCTCGTACGATCGCACACCGGGCCGGGCCAGGTGTACATTGGGCCATAAAACAACCTTAGCGTTCGGTTTAATGGTGCCCCATTATCTCGTTACACTAACCAGCGCCCGATGGTTATTATCGTCATAAAATTTACATTCTAAATGATCGATTCGCTCACACGGCGCTTAATTCTGTCGCTAAGTATGAGGCACTGGGTGCGGCAAACACGCGCCTGGCTGTTAAAACGGATTTTCGTTTCGAGACGTACCCACACACAGGCCCACACCCCATCAAGCGCCACCTGGCGAAGTCAACCGGAACCACCAACGTTTCCGAAACTGTTGGCTTACGCGAAGAAAGAGAGCAATTCGCTTCAAATGAACACAGCAAGAAAATAAAAAAACAGAACGAAAGCAGGTGGTAATTAGTTCCCCGTTTGCAGTGGCGAATGCAATCTGCAGTTTCGGTTGCGTCGGTGTTGCATGTCGTCGCTTACACGCGTTTTACGCGTTTCCTCAACCGTTATGGCTCAATTGCACGTCTCCCCCCACGGCTTGAAAGGGAAGTGTCTACAAAAACAGCAGCAAAAAACACCTGTGGCGAATTTTTTTTAAAGGGTACATTAATATTCTTCTTTTATGCGTTGACTCGTAAACCGATTTTTGCGCCCCCGGTTTAGTGGTTACGGAAAATTTTGCGACCAAGACAACCACCGTACCTGGGGCACGCCAACATTGTGGCGCGTGTGGTGTGTTAGGCTAAACTTTTGGACTGTTTGGTTTGCAACTACCAGCACACTTCGTTGCCGGCCGAATGTGTGTTCTCGATCGTTTTGGGTTGGAGGTCGGCTAACGAGACACTCAAGCACAGCACACGGCTGCTGCCACCAATCGGTCTCGGCAAGTTTAGCACGCGTACTGCTCATTAATGCGGTGCTGTGCCGTGTACTTGTGGTCCTTTTACCGGCACACTGTTGGCATGTGGGTCTAATTTGTTGGCCATTTCTTTTGTGAAACTTTCACTGCTACGCTCTCGGAGGTGTTTTTGATGCTGGTTATTTGAAATTCAGCCCAAGCGAGATACGGAACCAAAAGGACTGACTGCCCGACTGGTGTAAATACGTGGAGCAAACTGTTACAGGGCAGTCACAACGAAATAGATCGTTCAGTCAAGAAGAGGAGTTAGAAACGGTCCAGCAAGGATGTTATAAAAAAGAAGAGGCGTAGGTAAGAATAAAGATGCTAACAAAGAGGTTTAAGGTAAAGCTCATAATAAACTTCAAATTTTGGGGCTGTTTGGTCCGAAATCCCCCGTACTCAGTAATGACTATCTCGCTACGGGTGAATAAAGTCCAGGAAAGCATCTTGAGGTTGTTGTGCCGATGAAGAAGAAAGTTCAAAACGTTTGCAAATACATCAGCAGAGTAGAAGAGATTAGCCATCAATAAGGTCAATTGACACTGAAACGAAGCCAGACATTATCAAAACTGCATCTTCCAGAGCAACACGAGCTAAAAGTGATGTATAGATTGATCTCAAGCGTTATCCTGATAACATGCTACCACGCGTAAGGGTTTTGTCGTAGAATTATGTGTTCGTTTGGTCCAGATGGCTTAGAAAAGAGTTGTGCAGGACCTCAATCAATAGAAACCCCTGAGGCCCACGTTTGTTGACAATCTTAAGATCTATATATAATATTCTCAATTCTGGAGGATTTTTGTTCGTAAAAGTATGAAAAATTGCCTTTGAGACATGATCTCTATCCTGAACTGGTGAAATATTCCTGAGCTCTGAAGGATTTTTGGTCATTATAGGTATGAAAATTGCTCTGTTCCTCTAAGAACTGGCCAGAACTGAAGAATTCCTTTTTAATTCTGAAGAATTTTGGGAATTTATTTCGGAATATGTATGCAAAGTGCTCAGTGCCTCGTACGATGACCAGATGTCAGCCTTTAGGCATTTAGACATTTAGACAGACAGGAAAGAGGACGCGAGAGATGCAGCGATGTCGTTGATGGGACTGCCGGGAGCAGTTTGAAGAACTCCTTCAATAAATTCGCTGTTAAATAGAGCTCCTATTGAGACTTTAAGCTCTGGAGGTTTGGTACTTGCCTTTTCATAGAATTCCAGATACCTTTTCTACAAGGATTATTAGCAAGAACTCAGCACCAGTGAGTCCACTTCACTGTCGAGAAACGGAACGTGCGCAGCTGCCAACACAATAACCGAAAGAAAAATACAAACCCATTCAACCGGGACCAATCATCGTCAACACACCATGTCGCTAGATGTAACGCATATAAATAGAAGGATACACACTGCGGGTGTTCGACGAGAGACAGCGTGAGACTTTATTGCCTCAAATAAAATTTAAAAAAATATATATAATTCAACCCTCTATGCGCTACGCGTCAGCAGATCCTGGGTAAGTGGCCACCCGACCAGGCGTACCATCCTTCCTGGAACGAAGTCGCCTCCAACCGAGGAGCCCATCGCAGGTCCCGGTGGAGTAACAATCGTCTCACGTCAGTCCGTGTGTGCGTCAAGGCTAGACGCAAGGCGTAACCCATTCCTTTCGATCCGTCCGCAGTGTACGTGATTGTGGTGTGTTGCACTGCATACGGTTCTGCGGTATGTCGCTCACTCCAGCATCCGATCGATACACCGAACGCGCTCAATCTCCGTTAATCAATGTCAATTTATCATCGCGCGATTGATTTAATTAGAAAGTTTATGGTACAACTGGTACGGTGACATTGAGCCGCCGGCCGGCCCGCCCTCAATGTTGCGCGGTTTCGGTTGCCGTCGGTGGCCCCACCCCACTAGCAAAAACCATCCCCCAGTGGGGATGGGGTTAAAAACTTCCTGCATGCAGTTATTACATTAGAGTGCGATGCTTCACGATGCCACCGGTGGACCTGGCGGTGGGCGCACCGGCAATGCTATTATTCGTTCCACAAATTGAATGGGTTGCACGCGGGCGGTCGCTTATGCACCGGGCTAACTATCACATCCTTCCGGTTTGTTTGCATTAATTAACAGCACCATTGGAGACTGCCAGCACTGCTGATGAGTCCGCATGGTGGGGCTGTTCCCGGCCCCCGGTCCGGTCTCGGTTCGGTGTAATAAGCAAGACATTCTACACTTGGTCACTGTTTAAACATTAAGCAGCTGCTGATGGGCACTCACGGCTGTCTGCGCTCCTCTCTGCTCGACATCAGCTTTAACATCTCCACATTCATTTCATCCAACAACCTTAGAAGTGTGCTTGTCTTCACGAGAAGCGAAGAAACATAAAAATCGACTAGAGGAAAAAAAAGCGCTCCACGTCCATTAACATTGGCCAAACGGGTCATTTAAATAAATTATGAGCAAAGTTCACAGAAGCGGACTCCATCGTGAAGCGTGCGCTGTACAACGTTAAATGATGTTGTTTTCTTCTTCTTGTGTACCGTGTGCTTTCTGGAGCTCTCGTCCGGAGTCGTACGGTCGATGCTGCTTTACACTTAACCGTGCATACGTTTGTTTGTTTTTGCTTGCTGCTGTTGTTTAAATAACGTTCCACCGAGATTGCAACCCGTTCTCGGCCGGAAATATATGTGTAGGAAGATCCGCACGTGTGTTTCGAAACGTTCGCTCTGTGCAACCGTGCGCCTCCATTTGTGTCCATGAGCTTTCCGGTTGAATTTGGAAATTCATCGTCGAAAAACTAATTTTACAAATTTAAATAATTCCGGCTGACCATCGAACATCAAACAGTTTGTGTTGTAAATTTGTACATTTTGTTATCTTATTTTTACTAAAGTTTTATTGGCTGAATAGATGTTGTTACCTTATTTATGTAAATAATAAATTAAACATAACCACCGAGTGAGTTTTGTACATGCAGTTTTTCTTGCATGGAAGCGCCTGGTACTTAACATGGTCGCTTTAGAGCCATCACTGGGATCTTACAGGGTGTTGGTATAACTGGCATTGCAAGTATATAACTTACGTCTGTCGGTGAGACACATGAACAATCTGAACACCGTTTTACAAAGATTAGCAAAATTCAACCTTACATCAATAAAATAAATTAGATAAGTGCGAATATTTGGGAAAGGAAACTGAATTTAAACTGATACAGTGTGCACGTTGACAAAACAGATGAGCATTAGTGCCAACGTACTGAAATACCAGGCAAGTTATGCACACCAAATAAAGCAATAAGATATGCTATAGCCAACAAAAGCATTAGTACTACTACTTAACAAAACAAACTAAACACGTCGAATAAAGTCGAACGAAACGATTAAATAATGTATTGCACACAAATATTAAATTGCTACAGCACCGCGCAACAAAGCTTGCAGCAACCCGAACGCCGCTCAACCGGTTCCTGTTTTGGTATCTCCTGCTGTTGCGGTACCTGGTCCTGTTCTGGTACCTGGTCCTGTTCTGGTACGTGTTCCTGGCCTGGTACCTGTTCCTGTTCTGGTACCTGTTCCTGGTCTGGTACCTGTTCCTGTTCTGGTACCTTTTCCTGTGGCGGTACAATTGCCGAATCCGATTCCGACTGTATTTCCATTGAATCTGAATCGTCTGGCCACCGTCGTTGCACGTCACAGTTTATGCAATGCGAGCAAAGTGACCATGACGATATATTGTCCCATCCTTCCAACGACTGAAACCCGAGTTCCAGTATAGTTTCGTTCCCTGTTTCCAACTGTCTACCTCTTTCCATACATGTGGCACAACCGGAGCAGTACGTCCGTTTACTCAACTCAAAAGTGGAGATATAAAATTTGACTGGTTCCTTTTCTCGTTTAATATATCTGACCATTTCTAGATATTCCTGGCTATAATCAGCGTACCCTGCGAAATGCGTTAAAAAACCGATTAATCTAATGTATGAGCGTCCATAGGCCTATGCAAAACCTTACCGGCGTTTACTGCTTCCTCCTTCGGAGTGGACGATAGAAGTTTGTCCATTACGCTTCAGATGCTGCACGTCTGGTTTTGGTGAAAGTTGTAGGCAACAGATTTAATGATAATGGCAGACAAATCAATTTTCAACATGAACTACAATTACCTTCGCCAGTTGTGCTGCGGTTCTTGCTTTTTTTCCGACCGTATGGTCAATCTCTGGATCTGGTATGGTCAAGTGTCAATCTGAGTACAAAATTGTCATCCCGACCGTTCAACGCTTACTGTGATATTCGAATATGTTGTCTCCATGCTGTGTTGTTATCCGGCGTGCACCAGCGTAACGCTTTCTCGCTCTGCCCAACGGACAACCAAAGCTGACAAAGCAAGAAAGAAAGCATAGCGATTTTTCTCGTTCCAAAAACCAAAAGATATGTTTGCAATGTAAAAACACGAACGGTTTTACGATGGTAAAATACAACGTTCACAATCCCATAATCATAATAATTTGCGCAAGTTCAAACCGGACACGCAGCTATTTTTTTATATCGTAAATAAATCTTATGGTTTTGGAAAGTTAAGCATCGTTATGCTTTCTTGCTTTGACAAGTTTGGTTGTCAGTGAGGTAGAGCGAGATGGTATCAACACGCTATTGACACATTCAAATCGTTTGCTTTCTTTCTTGCTTGAGGCTATCTTTCTTGCTCTGACAGGTTCTGCAAATTTGGATTTCTGCGCACCGAATTTGAACGGCTTTGAGCTGCTGGTGCTTTGATGGTTTTACCCTAAAAAGGAATTAATCATAAAAATAAGGAATGTTTTAGAGAGCGAATATTGGTCGATAAGCATTGAAACTTACCTTGCACTTATCAGTATCCTTTCTAGATACACGTTGCATTTTTCTTATCCTCCTAATACGATACCAATGTAATTGTTTTTTGTTAGCCACCGATAAAATAGTATGGAACCTTCTAAAAAGTCGAAAAAAATCCTCGAAAAGACCAGAATAATTAAAATTAGAAGAACTGTTGAAAAATAAAACCCACCGCTAATAAAGGAAATTGTAAAAGTTATTGTTATCAAAAACATACTCGACTCCTAGAGCAAAACAAAAAGCTTAAGAAGAGGCGTTTAAAAACATTAGAGGAATGAAAAGACATTAGAGAAACACGAAGAGAATTCATTTAGAGTATGTTGAGGTTTGTGGAGTTTATTTATTTTACTTCAATCCCATTTATAATTGTATTTATATAGACCCGTTTTAGGCGAGCGTATATATATATATATATATTTGAAGCTAGGGTAAATGGCTTTACGGGCCAATCTTTAACCGGATGCAGTTCATGTAACTAAACGCTACCACATTTGATCGTACTCCGTAACGCTTCTTACCAAGTACGCATATAAGTTAAATTACCAGATTATTAGACTTGCGAAGCGGTAAAGGTAACTTAATCTATCCTGATGATCATAATATAGTTTCCATTTTCTTCTCTAACTTCTCTAACTCTAACTTTAGATGTAAATAAATTCTTATTCAATAGTCACAGTTGTGGCGTTGAGTACAAGCGACAATAATACATCAATGATGGTTGTCTGTGTATCAATGAACAAGCTGTGTACGCGTAACCGCGCATGCAAAATTGCTGCGTATCTGAGTGGAAAAATAACCCGGGCTCCGGAATAAAACAAATTATTAGGGGCGGGAGGACTAGATTGTATCGCTATAAGTATGAATACGTTATAATTCAATTTAAATCTCTTTTTTGTCGCTTTTTTGGGCGATTTGTGTAGTTGTATGACGTACGTCTTAAATAAATGGACACCCGTGATCTGCGGGATAATCTAATCTCAACTGGAACGAACGAAGACTAACTATCTTGGCGCAATCGTACAATTAAACCACATATAACAAGCTGAACGATTAAGCATTACGATAATGTTCATTAGTAAAGTATATGTTTAATTGCTACCCTAAACACGCTTTAAGTAGGTTGGGTTCCCTTCACCACACGATCTCAACGTTAAGCAAAAGAAAAGGAAAAACTCATATCTACTTCCGTTGCACGCCACCGAGCGGGGGGGATTTCTGTACACCGCACTTGGACGACTGCTTACCAGCGAGTGTTCGCTTCGGTGGCGGGATACGGCTCGGTTTGCTAATCTTTTCACCCTTCGCTAAAGGAATTTTGGAAGCAGATGTGTTGCTTTTAATATCCGTTCCGGCTTGGTCGGTCGCCGTCGATCCCACCGTTGGCATGAGCTTCGGAACATGCACCGTAAGGGTCGGTTTATCGAGCACGAACGTGTCCTGTCGTGCGATACCGGCCGCCGGTTTTATTGTTTGGTTCCTCAGAGCCTTTGCTTCCGGTTGGTGCTTTTTCATTGTGCCCGTCACGTTCGGGCTCCCACGTTGCGAATGCACTGGCAAAATCGTTTTCCCCGTCGGCCGATGAATAGGGCTACCCGTTGATGGCTTCGTGTTACTTCTACCGGTTGCAATGACAACCTTCGACATAGCTTGCCGCCCGCGCACAAACTTTGCAACGCCTTCCGCGACAGGTTTTATTGATGTAGTCTGTTGCTCTTTTTTCAAGCTTTTGGCTGCTAGTGCTTTAATAGGTTTACCCTTAAAAAGAAATCGATCATACAATGTTAATGTACCACTATTGGCCGTAAAGAATTGAACTCACCTTGCACTCATCTATTTCCTTGGTAATGGTAGACTCGCGTTGCATTTTCAGAATCCTCGGCGAACCAGGGTTCGATACCACGCGTGCAGGCTTTGCCCGATTTGGTTGCTCCTCTATCGGTGCGAGCGACGAGCAATCGTGGATACCGGGCCCAGCGACATCGTGCTGCACATACGGCATAGACAGCTTGTACAAAATGGATGGTGGTTCTTCGGACTCTAGATTGACTTCCTCCAGATCCTCCACACGTGCATTATCCTGCAGGTAAGCGTTCAACCCCACACCAGATCCACCCTGAATGTTCGTCACCACTTCGCCTATCTTGAACTCTAAAGCGGTCGAAGCGAACACCGCAACGCTCTCAATTCTGCCACCCTCGGCCAGATCCGTTCGTACGTGACGTTCTTCCACCTGCGCAACAAGCTCCTGCGTAAGCCGTTCAACCGACCGAAGCATTCGTTCCGGGTTTTTGTGTTTCGCACAGGTACCACTATCGATAGAGAGATCACCCACACCCGTCTCACTTACCCTCCGATCCTTTTCAGACCCAATCAGGACTGTGCGGGCGGAAGGCATGGTCACCTCCTCCACCATTGTTTGCTCGTGGTCCCGCCGCATGTCTGCTCCGGTGATCGTGCCGGACGGTGCCACCCCGGTGGTGCTGTCGGACGTGGTCGACACAGATGACGGCAGGCTGAAGTAAATGGTTGTGTCGGTGCTGTCGGACGTATCCGGTTGGGAACGGGCCGCCGGTGAGGGTTTCGCTTCCGGGGCTCGCTGCCGGCCACCGTTGATTGACCGGGCCGACGGTAAGCAGTTTTGTTTGCTTCCTACGCCTGGCGACACTTCGAAGGCACCGACACCCTTCGACATCGCAGGCGTAGTTTGCACGTTTTTTGGATGAGACGTTTGCTTGGTCGGGTTGGTGGTGATGTGGTTTGGTCTCTGCATCATACCACCCACCGTTAGTGGCAACAGTTCCTCATCGTCGTGATAATTTGTGACCACCGGAGCACCACTCTTTGCCGGACCGACCGGACGCATTCCCTTCTGAATACATTCCACTAGCAGCTGGTAGTCTTCCTCCTGCTCCGAATCGTCATTATCATCCGGCAGACTATCGTCATTGGTTCGTTGCGCCTGTGGCGGTGATATCCAGCCACCGCTCGTCGTTGCCTCACAACGCTCGAACGTATCATTCTTCGGTTGTTTCGTACCATCGGTAACATTGCCTAAAAATAAAGTATTATTAGCAATAAACGTCATTGGTGTTCAGACGGGGTTAATTCTCTAAGTTTTTCTTATGGTAGAGTGTGAATCGTTTAAACAACCATCTTACCACGAGCCTGCTGCACTTTACCCGTGATACCGGCTGCAATTGCTTCGTCCAGCAGATGATCGTCCGTTTCGGACTCGACCGACGGTGAACTGACCACCAGCTCCCGTTTCTTCGGAAAGCCATCCTTCACCAGCGAATCAATCAGCTCACGGTCAATGCTGTTTGAGATTAGGAGAGGATAGATAAGTCAAAATATCCTATAACGTAGATTGTTTCTCTAAACAAACACTTTTACCTTTCGAGAGATTTGTCGTGCATCGAGGTTGCATTCGTGTCGGATGCCATCGTCAACTCGGACAGTGCTGAAATGGTGGAGAAATTGCACGGGCTATCCTCAATGTGGAACGGATTCAGCTCATCGTTTGCCGGTGCCACCATCGTATGGTTCGTGCGCATCATTTTGAACGGGTTCTCCTTCATCACGGGCCCGCCCGGTGGCATCAGCGGATGGGACTGTTTCGGCTTTGGCATACCGCTTAAGATGCACTCCTCGAGCAGGTCATTGCTGTCGGACAAGTTGGAGCTGTCGTCCGAATCGTTTCCCCTATCGTTACCGTCCCGATACCTAAGCGATTGCATCGAAGCCGCTTGGAACGAACTGTGCTGTTTCGCAACACTGCGAGCAGCGACACTATTCATGCCAATACTGATGCACGATGCAAGCAGTTCATCATCCTCACCGCCACCTGCATCCGAGTCCACATCGGATGCGTGGCCCTCGTCAGTGGTAGTTGCGTTAGTCGTACCGTTCATCATACCGAGCAGTACGTCCGCCGGATTGGGCAGTATTGGTGGTTGCGATGGTACACCATCTTTTTCCTCCATCCGATTTTCCAACCCATGGTGATGTTGCTGATGCTGTTGTTGCTGTTCCACCTCCTGCTTTATCTCCTCCTTTTCCTCCAGGCTAAGATTGCTGAGGCTTGTGGCGCAAGAAAACTGCGCCGGCGTGTGCTCGACGTTAAACTTGCTGACCGTATCCGCGAACGCACCAACACCATCATCGCCCCCGACACGACCATTCCCACAGCCACTCTCACCGTCCGTAGCACGGCCCTCACCATCCTCGTCCGGCGGTAGTGTCTTCGGCAGCATCGGTCGCTTTGGCTGCGGATGCGGTGAGTGTGGGATCGTTTGGGTTGGCGAATCGGGCAATTCGGACGGTGACATCACACCCGACGCCATCCGGCTAAATTCGCTCACGATCGAGCTCTTGTCGTCGGTGCAGGCCGGCTCAGCGCTTGACAACGAACCCATGGAGCTGGTGCGCGAAAACATTAGTGGCGTTTCGTCGGCACCACCGGTATTGAGAAACGAAACCGATTTCCCTACCGGACCAGAAATGCTTCCGTTCGGATCGCCGACAACTACTGTCGTGGGGGTGGGTAGTTTCGTGTGTTGCTGCTGCTGGTGTTTATCGAGCTCACGTTGCTGGTGCTGTTGCTTCTCGTCTGCCCTACGTTCATCCGTATGGTGCGACAAATCGATTATACTGAGCGATGCCTCGCGGCTAAAGTCTGGCGTGCCTTCCTCACAGTAGTTGAACGGTTTATCTGGCGTGTTACAGCCCATATCATCGCCAACAGCCAGTCCACGTCCGATCGGGATCGGATTTGACTTGATCACCGGCACCCCAACAATGGATTCGTCGGATGCCACGACTACCACCGTCGTTGCAACCGATTCCGCCTCTACCGGTTTCATCTGCGACCCTGACACAACCGCACGCAGATCACTCATCGAGGTGGCGCTCGAGATTATCTGAGGCGTACCCTCGGTGTAGTAACATTTGACCGAATCCTCCGGCATCAGTACGTTAACCGACGGATCACCGTTTCCGCTTGCACGTCGCCGATATGCCACCCCTCTTTCATCGTCCTTTTCCTCCTCATCCTCTTCCGAGTCTGACTGATTTTCGGCGTACCTCAGCGAATAGTCCGTCAACTGATCAATGTCCGTTTCCTGGTAATCATACGAGTGTTGATGCAAACGTTCCTCCGATAAACCATAGTTGATGGGCGTTTCCGGCTCCGGGTCGCGATCCGGTGACGACACAACGTCCCTTACCGTGTGTACCTCCTCACCGCCCGTGTCCTGTCCTGTGTCGGTTTGCTTCCGATAAAAAGCACAACCCAGCTCCTGTTCCATGGCACGTTGTTTCCTTACATTCAACCCCGGCAATCCACCACCACCCTTGCCGGGTGGGACTATCACACCATCTACCTTCCCGTTCCACCCTGGTGTATCCGGGTGCGTCTCGTGGAGGTTCGTGACGGGTGCTACCGGTGGACGATGCTGCTGCTGAAGATTCTTCAACGCCAGCCGGGATCCGTTCGAAATAATGTTGTGCTTGCTGTAGATGAGCGAACGCAGCATCGGTATTGCACCGTGCTCTCGAAGGAATCGCTGATCGTCATCGTTCTCGCTGGACAGGTTGCCAAGCGTGCCGCACGCATTGCTCACCACCGTCAAACTGGGCGACTTGAGCTGATCGAGCAGCAGCTTCAGACATTGCTTCTCCCGCAGTACTTGCCGAAACTGTTCGCACTGTGCGATATGACTAGAGACGTTGCGCAATATGCCGCCCGCGTTCTCCACAATGCTCCACGTCTTGCTCGGCGCTTCATACGTCAGCAGATCGATCAGAAACTCAAGCGCACCGGTTACCTCACAAACTTTCGCCCGATTCTGTGCGCAATGATTCGACAAGTTCCAGAGTGCGGACAAGATCGATTTGAGCGTGTTCTCTACCGTGCAGCGCATGGCCGCCTCCATCAGCAACGTTACCGTTTCGATCTCGACCAACGTCTGCTTGGTGATTGCGTCCGCGCGCCAGGACAGATTGCGCAGCACGGATGCGGTCACCTGTACCAGCTCGGTGCAGCTAAGCTGCGACACGAGCGCCCGCATAAACTCACGGTTCGAACACAACAGTGCCTTATTGTTGCCCTGCCCGAACGTAAGGTTGGTCAGTACCATGCTGGCGTACCGGCGCAACTCGACACATTTCAGCGCATCGGGTGTCGCGTTACCGTGCGCATGATGGTCCAGCTGGATGAGGGAAGCGATCGTTTGCAGCGCACCGAACTGACACATGGCGTGCCGGTGCTCCTCGTCGTAACTTATTTTAGCGAGCGTCCCGATCGCCTGTATCGGATGACGTTCCGGATCCGGTGCCGTCGTTGATCCGCTTCCAACTGGCGGTTCTTTATCGAGCAGTACCGTATCTTCCGCTTCCGGCCGACCGTTTTCGCGCGTTTGCTCTTTCAGCATGTCAGTATAGTCGATCAGCTGATCGATCAGTCGGAGCACTTTCAGCTCGCGGCGAGCAGATCCTTCGTCCACATTGCATCGAACCACATTCACCAGTGCGTGACGTGCGTTCCGGCGTGCCACCTCGTTTGGTTCGTTGTGTATGATGTGCACCAGCAGTGGGACACAGCCCGAACGGCGCAGTGCGGAACACTTTTCCTCATTACGTGACAACTCTAGAAACTTGCAGGACATCTCGAGCACGTTCGTCGACCCGAGCATGGACAGTAATGAGTAGACACATTCCATCTTCGGACCAACTTCACCCAATTCGCCACGATTTAACGAATGATGTTGCTGCTGGGGTTGTTGCTCTTGTTGCTGTTGCCGTCGTGGTGACATTGTTACGGGACGTTCTTTTAGTGGCCACGTGCCACCTCCACCACCTCGTGTACCGTTTACTACTGCTCCCTGCTTCTTGGCCGGCAGGATGTTCAGTGTGGTCACCGTTGCTGTAGTTATATCGTACGATACATTCATGATCGGTATGGTGGCCGTTCCTTCTGGTGCCACCGGTGCACGTTGGTAAAGGAACGAATGTTCACACATCACCGTGCCGAGCGGTACATCCACTTCTTGCTTCTTCTCTTCCCCGACCTCCGTCTCCTCTTCCTTTTCGGCTCCATTCCAACAATGGTGCTGCTCGACCAGCTCCGCCGGTGATTTGTTGTCATAGTCCAGAAAATGTGGCTTCCGCGATACGGCCAGCTCGTCTAGCTCGAAATCATCGTCCAGAGATGAATCCGGCTTGCCGAGCGAGCCGTAACTTTCCTCCGATGGTTTCGGCATCACACACACCCGCACACGCCCGCACCACACTGGGTTGGGGGTTGTACACAGTTCCTATTGCTCTTAGCTGTGCGCTACTTTAATGAATGAATTGTCCGTGCTTAAAATTACACTGTGGAAATATTCATCACCCTTCTGCATAGCAATATTCCTGCTGGCCATCGCTAACAAAGGATGACGATGGAACTTACTGCAACCACATCCACAACACACCAGGTACGTGCTAACCGCCATCGCTTTACCACACCGGACATTTGTGAAAGCCTATTGTTTGGTCGTATTTGAATACTAACACTGGAAAAAAACATGCACACACACACAATTCAACGATTTGCTGTTTGATTTTTTTCAACACATTCCGAAACGGTGTTCAATCGGTGTTTCTACATTAGTTATTCTTGTTTCTCAAAGGGTGTTCAAGGGCTTTCCTTGCCTTGCGTTCTGCTCGTCCTCGCAAAACTTACACCAACCCTAAAAAGGAACCAGATTACAAATAAAACACAATGCTTTAGTGCACCATTCCGATTGCCAATTGTCGGTTTCTTTTCCCAACATACGGTCGTAGCAAAACAAGACCAATTGTTAAGCGCTTTTGATCACAATCAATGGAAACATTCTGCACGTCCTAACTTTTTCACTGCCCTAGCCAAAAGCAATAACTATTTCAGCCGTTTAGAATAAACTCACCCGTTTCGTTTATGTGTGGAAAGAGAGCAGAATATCGATTTTTTATTTGCTGCGCCGTTCATTCCAAAGCGTTTGGGTGACAGCGTAACAGCATGCGTTTATAACGCCACGCTTTGTACTGCATTGTCTAGGGTGTGTATCTCTTCTCAGTCAATTTCTCTCTTTCGCTTTTCGTACATTTTAGTACAATTTTATGATTGTGTTTTCAAATATTGTAAACATTTTTTTACAAGCCACATTTATTCAACACGATACTGCAAGAGTTACATTAATTAGTTAAAGCCAGTTTTCAAAAGCTATCATACTGAATGGCGCAGAATGTTTAAATAATTTATATGAATTGCTTTGAATTCTTTGCAGTATAATATGTGCTTGACGAATATAAAATTGTGCGTTTATGGTCACATGGGATTCAAAAGATACGTGGAGAATATTTGTACTCAAGCCAGTTAAAATTGTACACAATCAAAACTCGAACTTTGTAATAAGGAAAATATTGTGTTTCAAGGATCTCAAAAAGGCTCAATGCCTAAAAAAACCGGCTATTTAGACGAGAACACGATAAGGTTTTTATTCTTGTATATCTGCCAATTTAACAAAATTAACACTCTATAGACATGTTTTAAGATCTAATCGAGAATTACTCAATAGTGGATTAATATCAATCATTGATTAATCTTACAATTGGGGATGGCGCGCCTGTTCTTATCGAGAAGCGAGATTAGAAGACGACCTGCCAGTATGACTGAAGGAAAGCTAGAGAAAAGAATAACAGCTCGTAAGCAGCGCTATCTGCCGTAGATGTAGAACCACGTACGTTAATCTTTGTTTATCATTATGTTCTGATCGAAAACGCTGTAAATAGGTTCGAAATAACCGTTGCCTCCGTAACCGTGGTTAGTAAAGATTAAAGCAAGACTTCGAACGAAATCACTCACAGTTTTGTTTATTCTTTATTGAGATAATATATTTGGTACACATGTCAGCATACTCTCTTTGAGTATTTTATGTACAAAACAGAAAACTGGAATTCTTTTGGTCTAGTAGCTTACTTAATATATTAGTAATAAAACAAACGGAAAGTAATATGTGATGTCCACCAATCGTTGTTACTGAGTTTAGTTTTTCTTGTGAACTAATATCACATCAATATGTCCAACATTGCGGTTTGATAGTGTAGCTTACGTGGAAACTAGTAAGATAATAACATTTTTCCCTTGATTTCAATCAACTGAGCAGAGCAGCAGACAAATTCCGATGAACGTTATTTCGATATTATCATGAAGCGTATAACCTCGGAAGAAAAACCCAACTTTACAAGGGTAGTACGATTCAGCATTGTTATTGAGCAGCGACTAATGATGTGATAAAAAGAGTTATCACTTTTCGATTCCCCTAAAAGATTGCGAAAAGGCAATAGAAGCTGTCCTCTACAGGGGTCATTTATCGATAGCATTTCGATAAATCAAACCCGTAGATAACATTATTCAGCAATTCAATATTGTCTCGCTCTCCCTCCCGGCATACACCTGTAGCGAGAAGGAAATTAATACACTGCAAAACCAACACCAGTGTCCAATCAGGTTAATGAGTATTGAGCGTGTACCTATGATACTGGTAACAGTGTGTTAGTTTTTGTTTGTTCTCTTGCGTATATCCGACAGCTGCTGTAAACTGTCGTTTATAGAATTCTAAAATATATCAAACTCCTCAAATAGACCGTGGTCTTAACGTTCAAATCCTTTCCTATGTGCGTGTGCAGTGATCAGATAAGCTGGCTTGAGTTCTGATCCAGACACTGGGTAGGTACTTTACAGAGCAGGAAATATTCGATCCTCAAGACTACACCAAACAATAACCAGAGCTGCTGGAAATAGCTGCTTTCAGTCGCATGTACTTGCACAAATGTCTACTAGTCACTATCTTTTCATGCGCGCCTCAGGTCCCACACCCAGTGGAGTAGTTGGTCAGTGCGTTTCTGCCATTATGGAAGGTTAGTTGAGAATGTAGATGCCGATCAAGACACGGCACGACACGATCGTTGATCCACCTACCAAAACTAAAGGCTAGTTTGTTACGTAGATAGCTACAGATTCGACTTATCCGTCACGTACATGCATTGTATCTAATGGCATTATAAGGCTTATTCGTCAGCACCATCGATGCCGAATATCGAAGCTACCGGTGTTGAATCAGATCGCGTCCCACCCCGGTTGCTTACGGAGATTGATAACAGCTGCCTGTCGAGCGGTTGCCGTCATTCGCTGTAGTTGCCCGTCTCCCGTTTGATCAACTGGTTGATGGTGAGGTTGAGGCTGCCCGGCTCCTGCGCCGGTTCACTCTGATGGCTTGCATTGGGGCTGGTGTGGCAAAGGTTTGCCGCGTCTGCGCCACCGGACTGGAGGAAGGCGTTGGCAAGGTTCGGCAGCGCTAACGATTTGGGCGAAAACAGTGGCAATGCGGACAGGCCCCGGTTAGCCGCGAGTGAGGCGGCTAGCTTCATCGTCTTGTAGTCTTTGCGCAGATGCTGACGGATCTCCGTGTGGCAGTGCTCGTTGTTTGTTACGATGATGTCGCCGGTATCGGTGGTCGTTACCCGCGCCTTGCAGTTGTACTTTCGGGACAGATTGCACTGCCAGTACTTCTTGTCCTTCCGGATGTACTGTATGCCGAACGAGTGACCGTCGTGTACGAGCAGCGGTTTCCCACGCTGGCTCAGCATAAACTCCAACCGGCCCTGGAACCACTTTTCACCTGGCGTCACTGTGAAATGAGAACAGATACGAAAGGGTATGGAGTGAAAACAGATCTTGCTCGCTGGAAAACAGATCGCGTTTGCTTGCTTGTAGCGAGGTGTGGTGTTTCGTGATCTGTCAGGCTTGTACGTGAGACATGGTCATATACAGCTGTAACGAGTAGACAGATTAAATACGGATGAGTGTGATGCATCTAAGTACAATATGGGGATGGTGATGGCGACATGCATACCTACTACCAACAGCAATCTAAGGTTGATGAACTGATTTCGATGTTGGATATTTTTTGTTTTAATGAGTACATGCACTGTAGTGTAGCAGAAAGGATGCTTTTCCTAGTATAGTCGAGGCACTATGAAGGTTCGGTACAGACATGGAAGAGATCTAAATAAAAGACAGGAAAAACAGAATGGCTTACTTCTTTCTTCGCTCTTATTTGCTCTTCCAGCTAGTTTCAGTTAGTCTATCAAACCTCTACCAGATAGTAATGCTAGCGAGCGTTTCAGATGTGCTTTAAGGTGGAGGACATCTTGTTAAGTTGGACGTCACTATCGTTATTTTTAGGTTACTTTACTATAATTCATGTTATTCTTGGCCAAACTACATTCTCGTATAATGCCAAATGTTAAGAGCAGTATGAAGATATGACGTTAATGCCGTCATCCACAAAACCCAAATATCTTCTATTCTGTCATTGCAGATTACTTTGAGGAACTTCAGCAACCACATGAGATCCCTGCCGAAAATCCAGTATTGGGTAGTTCGTAAGGAGGCAGTTGTGAGTTGCTGTTTCAATTCTGAGTTGAAATGTGATAGTTTGATCCACAACAGATGCTTCACACAGTGCTAATCACTGAAAGCCATATAAGACAGTGCACTTGATAATCTGCCCCGACCGTGAGCATCATCGAATTGGGATTTGCCCTCTGATGCCATTCGCCTTAGACGCAACCCCCCCCCCCCCCGTTCCCTTGTAGTTCTATCACTTTAGTTTACCCATCCGCTTGTCCACTCGCGAGCCATCATTGATAACGAGGTCTGATGCTTCGTTTTTATCTGCTGATGGCTGCTTGATCGTTCGACCCGCAGATTCAAAGTAGATGTGGATTCGTAAGGTATTTGCAAACATGCCATAAAAACCTGGCGGCAAAATCGCGCCATCACCGTACAGCTTCCTGCACTATCGTAGCGTGCGGGAAAGACCAACCAAAGGATAGAAGCATGTACGCCACCAACGGGCAGTGAGGTTTGTCAAAGCAGGACATTTTGTTGATTATAATTACCTCCATCTATTTACCAGAACGATTAACGCTCTCAACTTCCCTGCCCTCGCACCGGCCACCACCAAGATTACCGACTGCTCCCCTCGCTCATGAGCCAGTCCTCTTCCTCGCGTAAGGAATGCGCAACATCCAACGTGATGCGCGGGATCGCATCATTGCCTTCAAACAAACAAAAAAAAAAGAGCCTGACACCCGAATTAAAATTATGCCCCATCGGAAGTGATTAAGTGCGCTCCAGATTAAGCCAAAGCCCGCACTGTGTTCTATATTCGTTTGGATGGGTTCGGAGTGATCTTAAAAAAAAAAAACCGATCGGTGCGACTAATATGTTCGACCATTCTGCGATGTGCTTACCCGGAGAACGCCAGTTGATAAAAACCGATCCGCTTTACCGAAAGCGACAGGGGACGGTTTCCGCGGTGAAGATGACACGGCAACAGCGTTGGAGAGGCGGGCACGGTGGGCCGTAATGGGTAAAGTTCAACCTCTAACCTTCGCGCGCGATCATACGCCGTTAGGCAGCGACAGGATGGATCGGAGACTTATCGCTATCAAAACGGGCAGCGGGATGTCGTTTCCGGAGCGACGCGAAGACAAAGTTTCCCCCGAATATCATCCCGAAAAACAACCAGCCTCGGCCGGCACGCACGGCCTAAACCCTCACACCCTGCCCCGCGTCAGACAAGGGCGCGGGTCCGCCAGGCGATTACATTCCGCCTAGCGAGCGTATGTCATGCACACGAACTCCTTCAAAGCTTCCCAACTGGAAGGTGAAGCGAGAGAAAAAAAAAACGCGTGTGTATATGTACGTTTCAATGGAAATATAAAGGTTATTATCAGTCCCGCGATGCTGTTTGCGCTCGGTAAGCGAAGCAGTGTAGTTACGGAGGATTCATCTGAAAAGCGTCATCCGATAAGCCCGGACCCGGACTGGATCTGCTTCGACCAATACGCAACCCAGCGCGATGATGACGATGTGTGATGGTACGGGTGCGGGCACCGATCGTCACCGGAGACAGTGTGCGAACACGCAGCAGGAAACGCCATTACATTTCTCCGCACTATCTTAGCGGCTTATTATCTATCTGGACCGCGCGGAGAAGTTTTCGTGTCGGAAGATCGGCCGCCCGGTAGCGCAACAAGCGCACCGGGTTAGCTCGCCTATCTAAGCTTCTCGTGCGGCCGCCATTACGGTGGGCAACGAGTGTTCGGCTTTATCCTTTATCAGCAAAGCGAGACTTATCGGCCCATCGATGTCGATGTGTGTTCGGCTGTTCAGTAGAACATTCCCGGGAGCGCATCCACCGTGCACCACCTCGGGTGCCCTCCTCCCGCTGCCCACCGCGCCCGCTTGGATAAGCCGATGGTTGCGCTAGCGGTACTTTACCCGATCCACGATTGCTCGGATTGCGTGCCGTGTCCGAGTGCGGTGGTTGGTGTGCGAGCTGCACACTTCGATATTACCCGTCGTTTATCGACACTTCACAAAATACCCAATTCAGTGCGGTATCTCCGGGAGGCAAAATGGGTAGGGATTAGGCGGCACATTCTATCGGTGCGCACTGCAACAGGCAGTACGCTGCGCCTGCAAGACCGTCCGCAGCCATTTTGTAGCGGCGGAAGCCGCACACACATCCACCAGCGCGCGCTCATTAGCGAGCGTACGCCGGCTGGTGATAATAAAACCACCGAGTTGATCGAATTGCTGGTTAAGGCGAAGGCAGATCGGCTCTACCAATCAGCGCCCAACACTCGATAGAAAAACATCAACCGATCCTCGGATGCTCGGCGCGGCACGTTTGCGCCCGTTGGTGCCATCGCTCTATCCTACGAGGCAGCAAGTTATTGGTATTTCCTTTTTTTTTGTTCTCTGTTGTATTGCAAATGGATGAAAATGAGATCACAATATGGTGTGCTAACCTTTGGCATACGGATGAACAATATTTATGATATTGAGCACGAGTGGTTACGATGCGAGTCGCGGCGCAAAGCTATCTGTTTTGCTAGCGTGGTAGGTGCGCGCCCGAAACGCTTCGGCCGCAAATAGTAACACCGTGCTGGTGAGGCATTGGGGGCACCGCATGCAAAAACCGCACCGTTAGCGTTACAGGATGAGAAATGATTGATATTAGAAGTTTTCGTAAACAGTAAACACGGTAACCTTATCATCAAGCCTTGCTTATCACCGTGCGGAGGATAAACTAACACATTCTCCGGACCGGACATCCCTGCACTGAGGCGGCGTGGAGTACTCGCCCGTCTGATAGTGATCACGACCCAGCATCGCGTACCGTGTTTTGTGTCCGTATGGCGGATGAGTGTGGTGATTGTGACTCCGATTGTGCGTTTGCCTTCCCGGTGGAACCTCACTTACCTGGTGCGGTCTTGCCACAGGGCGTTACGTTTCTGCCGGTGCTCTGCTTCCGTTTGTCCGCCTCGGTTGGTGTTGATTGGACGGCGTTGGTGAGCAGCTTCATGCCCACGCTGTCGTAGTACGGCCACAGCTTGTCACCCTCGTCGATCGACGACGGTTGAGAGACGGTCCGCGGTGACATTGTCGCGTCGTGGATTGATGGCGTAAGGTCTGGGTCGCGTCCGGGCGTCGGTTCCGGCTTTACCGGTGACAGCGCACCGGCGTGCTGGGACCGTTGCGGTGACGCCGGCTGTACCGTGCCGTGGTCCTTCTCCCGGCCCGCGTTTGTCGTCAGCTCCACAGGACTAAGGCCCGGTCCATCGGTCAACTGCTCATCGTCCGAGTCCGGTGCGATGCGCTTCCGGTTTCTCGGCGCCATGTACTGCGACCGTACGCTTAGCCTGGGCGGTGTCGCTGCGTGGTCTATCGTGTTCACGTCATAGCCCAGATAGCTGCCGGCGGACCGATGGTGCGTTTGATCTTTGCCCTGATTCCGCAACATGGCGACCACCGGGATCATGTCCAGATGTTCGGCGGCCGCTACCACGTTCTCCAGATCGCCGTTAAAGATGGTCGCCTCGCCGTAGTACAGAAACTGCATGATGATGCGCATTACGTGCGGCGATACATCCTTCAGTACCACTGGAAAGAAAATTTGTTGGAAGCACACGGAAACGATATACTTGCAAGACGGCAGGGCGCAAGATGTCGACATCGCGTCATTGTAGCAGCCGACGACACGTGGTTCACGGCCTATCAGCGGAGCACAATGTGGTATCGAAACACAATCGGTCTATTGCGGCCGGAGCACTCATTCACGCGTGATATCGAGAATGATAAATCTATTAACAGTAATCCTGAGGGACACTTCATTACGCTGATATCAGTTTAATACACCGCTCGATAGCCAACGTCGGTACGGAGCCCAATGCCTTTTTCTCAAGCAGCAATCCTCGAGGCGTTGCCCAGCGAGGGAAGAGGGGGGAAAAAGATAATGCTACTTCAATGCCTATTCTCACCTAGGCACCACGGCCCGTTACCCAGATGTCGTCAGGATAGTTGTCGCAGGCCGCGAGTGGAAGGGATGATAACTTCAGTTACCCAATAATGCCGATACACCGGCGATACTTCGCTACAACTCGGGGCTGTTTATCAAAGTAGGGGTTTTTTTCTGTTGTTCACAGTGATATCAACCAATTTATCTACTCGCCGGAGCGCAGCCTTTATCTCAAGCTAAGGCGATAATTTGTACAATTGAACCATCGCCTGTGCACAAACACACAGGGCGCGGGCAGCCTCACAGGAGCTACCGTGCACCGGCGGCTTACCGGAGAAAATGTTTCTCCTGCGGCAAGTGCGTGTACAACACGATAAGTGACATGACAGACGACAAGAGCATCACCATGTACACACCGAGAGCGGTAGCCGTACCCGTTGCGTATCTTGTAAAACAGCGCCTATCGACCTATCGTACCCTGCGCTGGACAAGATAATCTATCTTTGAACGATTTGTAATGGAAGATGGTTTCCCATGTATCGACAACATAGCGAACCGTACAATGAGAATGACGGAATCTTCGAATGACGGATGAATCTTCAACCGCTCTGGTGTTTGTTGTAGATATGGTAACTCAATGGCCGTGGTGTCTTCTTCAGGATATGAACCAAGGTTGTGGCTGATCTCGTGTTAGATATTGCTGTTTGGTTCTTCTCTAATCGATATCGGCAAATCTACATGCGTAGATTTAGTGACAACTCTGTCAGGTTCATCAGATGCAAGAATCTGATCTTTAAACTGAATGAATGGCTCTGACTCATGAAGTTTCATGACTCCTCAAAGACTCACGAATTATCAAAGAGGAGTCATGAGGTGATCACCGATGGTGATGTCAAGATGTGATGCATGCGGTGACTCATGAACCTTAAAAGATTCATGAATCCCTAACGATTCATGATTCGCTATCGACGAATTATAAGCTAGAATAGTTGCTTGAGAAATCAAAATCTGACGAATAGATCCAAATCTGATAGCAATTATGGATTATGGATATTCAAAGATGCATTCCTCCGGGGGTCATGAATCTTCGAGGAATCATGAATCTTTAATTAATCCATGAGCCTCTCAAGATCACTGAATCAATGACGATTCATGAATATTTTAACAATCGTTCCATGATGAGTCATTTAAATCATGAGTTCAAAACTATGATTCGTACAATTGACTCTTCGCAAAAGGCTAATTACGAATGGCTTTTTAGTAAACGTGGCACGTGGCACACCGACGGAAGTCCTGAGTGCATATCGCAGCTCAGAGTACATCGATCATTCGTTGGTTAAATTAAATTAATTTGAATTAAACTTTAATAAAGTAATGCATTAAAAAAATTATTGAATTGAATCAAAAATACAAAATTCCCTAACAACATAAATGTAACGCTAAATAAGTAAAATCATAACACCTCTTACCGGTTGTGTTTGTGTCGTTTTGTGACAAAATTTTGTGAAAATATGGGCTCACACTCGCCAGTAAAAATCGGTGCGCCCGAAACAGTTCGCCCTCGCACACGATCGTACAATCCTCGTACGAATGGTGATGCAAAATGTCTTTCACTGCACCGTACAGCTCGTCAAAATGTTTTTTCCACAAAACTTGTTGCATGGTGCTTTTTTTTTCTCTTTGAAAACAAAACAAAAACAATTTCAAACACACGCAAACTCCCGAGAAGAGCAAATTGGGCACGGTTTGGCTTCCAACCGGCTCAAACACTCGAATGCAACTGAACATGCAGCATTTGTACGCACGATAACTGCCGTTTTGTACTAAATCGGCGTAGGTTTGTCGTTTAGTACAACAAGGCACCACGGTCGGTTTGTTTGGGCGAAGACTTTGCAGATAGAAAACAGGCGTGTCGCACTTGTCTGAAAACGGCACGATGACAGCAGGGAGTTTTTGTGTTTTACCACACACCATGCATCGGTTTATATGTAATCGAAACAAACACGTCTAATCGCTCATTTTATATTTATATTAAAAAAAAAATAGCGTCAAATTCCACTTATTATGAATATAATTGCAAACGCGATATATTCCTTGCAATTAATTGACTCAGAGGAGTTAATTGTGTTAAATGGAATCTGTCTGGCCTTTCTCAGTTATTATAGTTTATGCGACTATCCTTGAACTTCATGCATCATTTTGAAAATAATTTTTAAATTTTTAGCGAAATCAAGCAAGATTATATTGTATTTTTTTAATTTCACCTTAAACTACAAAACAATCGCTCAAAATTAAAAAAACGCCACGCCCCAAAATATCTTTAAACTTTGGATATTTTTAACCACAAAATGTATAACAAATTCCCATTGTTGGCTGACAAATGACCAATGCGGATGTAAAATAATCCTGCATGTGCATCTTCTGTCACTTCAATTTTACGATTTTTTTTTCATTCTCCGGGGAAATAACAATGGCGACCGTTTTCGCCTCGCGGCCATATTTGTCGGAACAATCACAATGGGCTTTATTGTTTACATGTGATTTACTTTTAAATGTTTTTTTTTTTCATCTATAATTTTTCAATACCGTTCTGAGTGTTGAGTAAAAGAGTACGAACTTCGTTTATAAAAATTATTTCGATTAATTTCGTTTGCATCAAACGTCAAGGAATATTATCAAATGTCAGGAGCAAACGGTTTTCTGGAACGATTATAATAATAGACCTGTGTGTGTATGTGTGTGTTTGTGGGTGACCAAGGGGGTTTGCTTTTGCTCGTAATACGTCATTTCGATTTCGTACGGTTCGTGCATTGTGCACCAGGTTTTTGGGTTATATTTTGCTACTACTTTTTACACAGCTTAATGCGATGAGTTATAAAACCAAAGGAAAGGATCGTGATCACGAGAGCAGCAAATCCCGCAACAGTGTGTCGGGATTAAATAAAGGGCGCGACAAGGAACGCGAACGCAAAAGGTAAGGCAAAATAAAGGCACCGTTCCGTAGCATGGCGTCCCTGTTCGGGGTGTTTTTTTGTCCCGACTCCTACACTCCATGCTGTACGGCCAGTAATGTATTACGAACGGAAACGCATGTCTTTCGGGGTGCAATGAATATTAAGATGAGCGAAGAACGTTCTTAAGCGTTGGTAACACGAACTGAAATGATTTTTCTTCAACCTCACCCACAGTGAATACGATGGCAAGGAGCGGTATTCGGAGAAGGGCAATTTTAGCACAAAGGAACGCCACCGCAGCCGGAGTCGGGAGCGTAGCAACGAACGGCGTGATGGACGCCGCAGCAGCAAAGATCGACACGGACGGAAACACAGCCGGACGCGTGACGACAGCCGGGAGCGTGATCACCGCAGACGGGAGCACCGTGAACGGGAACGACGCAGCCGAAGTCGCAGCCGGGATAGGAAGCATCGCAGCAGCGGCGGTAGTGGTGTAAATGGTAGTGGTAGTGGTGGTAGCCGGGATGATCGCGACCACCGTCACCGCTCCCGCGAGCACACGGAGGACCCGCGCAGAGCGATCGAGAGCAGCAGCAGCAGCGTCCGGATGGACAGTCCGGAAAACTATGAGTACAAGAGCATGGAGTTTACGCAGAACGTTATTTCGACGATGTTGCTAACCGCGGCGACAGCGAGTGACTTTGCAAAATTACTAAACAGTTATAGCCAACAGCAGCAGATACAGGCACAGCAGCAACAGATCCAAACCCAGCAGGCATTGTTCGAGCAGCACAACGAAAATAGCTGCTCCTCGGTCGGATCAAAAGGTAAGAAAAACAGGGGATTTGTCATGTTAAACTACACAGGGTGCGGCATTAGGATAGAACGAACACTAGTGTTATATTGTTTTCATTTGAAAAGAGTCGTTCATATGAATATTCTGTGAAGCGTCATTCAAATCAGGAATAGTTTTGAATAATACGGCCACGATTTATAAACATAATTTATATATAGATTCGTGTGAACAATTTACAAACATATTTACTCTGCTCGTTTGATATAGGTGAGAATGGCGTTACCGGTTCGCAAGCGATATGTAATGGCAACAGCAGCGGTGGCGAGGGCGGTGAATCTTCCCGGCGACGTAAGAAAAAGTCGCGATGGGCCGGTGGTGATCACGATAAAACGTTCATTCCCGGAATGCCAACGGTACTGCCATCAACGCTGACACCCGACCAGCAGGAAGCGTACTTAGGTAGGCGTTGTGAAGCGATCATTTCCCTCGGCGGCACATTAATAGCATCTTTCTTATTTCAGTGCAACTGCAAATAGAGGAAATAAGCCGCAAGCTACGCACGGGTGATCTCATGATACCGCAGAACCCGGAAGAAAGGTTAGATTTTTACAACAACAATACTAACGCATTAAAAAAACGCCTTTTTTCATTCTTACCTACATACCTCTCAAAGCGCACAGAGATTGTAAAATGTTAATCGTTCATCGTAACCGTTTTCGCGGCCGCGTAACCGCGGCGTGGATAAAATAAACCCGCACGTTATACGGCTAGGGTTACAGAGCGATATGATCGAGCTACTGTTTTCTTCCGCTTCCGTTCGTATGTAACGCGCTATTTTCAACACCGGATCGCCTCTTTCTAGTGTGAAGAGCAGTAAGCGACTTCATCGTTGTTTAAATTCTTTAGATGATTTTCGCATAATCATTTCCCTAACGGCCGTACTCGTCAAATTAGAACCCCAAGCAAGATTGAATCGTTTAAACAACACAAGCAAAAGCACAGCTTGAATGAGCACTATCATTAAATGGAGAGAAATACGTCTTTACCCGTAATTTTCTGTATCTGCTTTCGCATTGAGAGGAAAACTAGCTCCCCAAACAAATCTCTAGACTGTTTAACGTGAATTCTCCATTTAAGCACACTAATTTACTGTATTTTGAAAAACAAAACAACAAACTGAAAAGCACACGGCGCTGCGCTGATCGTCCCATCATCCAAAAATTCTTCCACCACGTTGTGAAGCGGGACACGTAAGTGGACAAGACACCCTGACCTTAGTGAAACAGGTTACCTTCCCCCAAGTAGCTTCGTGTCCTTTGAGGGGTTGATGCCGTGCGCGTTGCGGAAAGGTGACCGAGGCCATATGTACACGTGATCTTACACACACACTCCATTCACACGCTCAATCTTTGGAAGATGCGCACTCACCAGGAACGACTTTAATCTCTAAGTTTCCAGGAACATTGATAACAGTAAATGGCGTTTCCGCTGCAGTCGATGTGTGGTGCTCCACCGAACTAAATCCCAACCGGTGTTTCGGAGATCCTGACACACACAAGCACGGCATCGGGTGGTGTGTCACCGATACCTTCCGGTTGTTTTTCTTTTTTTTATTGGGGGCCGAAAGAGCAACATAGCGCAAACGAAACCGTTATGTTGGTGCGTGGCTGTGCTCGCGTGTGTGTTGGTTTACGAATATTGTAATCTCATCTGTTTTCTGTCTTTTACTTGAAGCCATCGGACAAATGACGTAATCTGGCGCAAACCCTGTCGGAGATGGAAATTTTCAGTTTGTTCCAGCATTAAGCACAACACCCACCCACAAGCATAAACACACATACACATACATACAAATACATTGTATGTTACTCGTTCCTAATTCCTAATGAAGTATCATAATGCAAGAAAATACTTCAACCCACTAGTTGACGAGCAACATTTTATATTAATAATAAAATTTCAACAAAATGGCGGATATGTAACGTTAAAAAATCAGTTTTAAATGAACATTTGTCAGTATTTTATCTACAAAACAAAGACATCTCTTACCAGACACTGGCAATGTTCTGAGCAACACCCGATGAACTGTATTTCTCGGAGAAATGGGCCTCAGGCCTTAGGGAGAATTTAAGATTAAAAAGATTTATTAAGCACAACACTTGTAACCTGTCCTTCGTTCCCGTGCATTATCCTCGCAGCACCTCCAGCAAAAGCGGCATCTTCTCGTGCCTTTTTTAATGCTCCATTCGATGGCAATTGAGTCAATCGAGCAATTGATTGAGCCCCACAGCAACACCGTCCCATAGTCGGGGATGAATGTGCGTGTATGTGTGTGTGCGTGTGTTTGTGTGTCAGGGCATGTGCGTTCCGGGTGCGGGGGCGGGGGTGTGTATGTCCTCCCAGGGTCTCCTTCTGTGAATGAAGCGAGCGGTATATTTATACGTAGCGATTTTAAAAGGATTACATTAACATATTCCTTTTTTTCTTTCTCTTTTCTAATGACAAAAACTTTTACCCCCCATTCTTTTTTACAAGGCTTAGGCATAAATAATTCTAATTACTTTACAGTACAAATATATAATTATATAATTATTTAATTTTTTTTTTCAAGCTAAGGCTATGTTCTAACAGATTACACATGTACGTTGAAAGCAATAATATACCGTTCTTTTTTTCCTTCGATCCTTCACGCATAGCTGTTGCGAGCGAAACCTTAGGCGACGCGATGTGTGTACCCAACTGTGCTTTAGAGTATGTGAACAGCAAGGCTATTTCCTTGGAGTGTGTGTGTGTCGGTAGACAGTAAATTCCACACATATGCACACAAGCGCATACACAAGAACAGTAATGTAAAAAAAAAGACAAATAGTGCTTCTTCCTTTTACAGTATCATAATAACAATATAATTAATTTTTCCAAAGGACTAAACTTGTGATCGCCTGTTTCACGCCTGCCTAACGTGTACACCATGTGCCGTGTGTGGTTTGGGTGCGTGAGTGGGGGTAAGGGAAGGTAGTTGTGTGTACGCGCATTTGCGGCCGAAAGCAAAAGGATTCATCCTCCACACTGTAACGCTCGTATGTGTGTATGCGTATGTGCGTGTGTCTGTGTATGCAACGTTCAGCAAAAGAGAGACCCTATTAATTGTGTATCTACTCTACTGTTCTCATCAATAATAATGATCAACTTTCAGTTTGCCCGTGACACGCCACGGCGGAACGGTACACCGTGCCCAGCCACGTTCGCATCCTCCTGTCAGGAACAGCCACTTAATAATAATAATTCGATTTCTCTCTCTCTCTCTTTCTCTCTTTTCGTTCGTTCGAGAAACTGTGAACTCCGAACTCCTCTGCCCCGTGTACGCTTAATGGGGGAGGGGGTGGCGGGTCTTGCCCGTTTTGCGAGCGTTCCCCCCATCAGTGGACCCTACGCACATCCAGTTAAATAACCGCCAGTTCTATGTTTTTTTTTTCGTACCGCTTTCTTCGCTTTCGCACCGTGCAGGTCGCCGTCGCCCGAACCGATTTACAGTAGCGATGGTAAGCGGCTGAACACGCGCGAGTTCCGCACGCGCAAGAAGCTGGAGGAACAGCGGCACCAGCTGATTCAGCGCATGCAGTCACTGAATCCCGACTTTAAGCCCCCTTCGGACTACAAGTAAGTGGCACTCTACCGATGCGTATGCGTGGCAACATAATGTTAATCATTGTTTGCTTTTTTGTTTTTAGACCGCCAGTAATTCGTGTCAGCGACAAGGTGCTGATCCCGCAGGAGGAGTATCCGGACATAAACTTTGTCGGTTTGCTGATCGGTCCGCGCGGCAACACGCTGAAGGCGATGGAGAAGGACACCGGGGCGAAGATCATCATCCGCGGCAAGGGTTCGGTAAAGGAGGGTAAGGTTGGGCGTAAGGATGGTCAGCCGCTGCCGGGTGAGGATGAACCGCTGCACGCGTTCATCACCGCCAGCAACCCGGAAGCGGTGAAGAAGGCGGTCGACCGGATCAAGGACGTTATCCGGCAGGGCATCGAGGTGCCGGAAGGGCACAACGATCTGCGTCGGATGCAGCTGCGCGAGCTGGCCCAGCTGAACGGTACGCTGCGCGAAACGGACGGACCACGATGCAACAACTGTGGCTCGAACGAGCACAAGAGCTGGCTGTGCCCGGACAAACCGAACATCACGAACAACATCGTCTGTTCCGCGTGCGGCGGTACCGGCCACATTGCACGCGACTGTCGCAGCAAGCGTCCCGGCCACGGTGGACCACCAACGGCCAGCGGTGGAGGTGGCAGCACCGCTACGAAGATCGACGAAGAGTACATGAGCCTGATGGCGGAGCTTGGTGAGGCGCCACCGCCGCAGGACAACAACCACGGCTACGGTCACGGTGGTGGGAATAGTAACGGGGGTGGGGGCGGTGGCGGTAACGGTGGTTCCCGCGGTTCCTACAATATGTTCGAACCGCGGTCGGCACCACGTCCACTGATGGCAACACCGCACCATCCACCCTCGCTGATGGGCAACAGCCAACAAACGTCGAACGGCGGCAGTGGTAACACCACCCAGCCTGGCAATGGTGCCGGCGGTGGGAGTGGAGGCGGAGGTGGAAGTGGTGGTGGTGCTAATTCCGGCAACAGTCACCAGTGGCCACCAATGATGCCGATGCCACCCATTCCACCATCGTTGCCCACACCACCGCCGCCTCCACCGGCCGTCCCTTCGCTGATGCAGTGGACACCACCACAGCCACCCTTACCACCGAACGGTGACGCGATGGTACCGGCACCGAACCACCATTCGTACAGTGCCGGTGTCGCACCGCCTGGCCTGGGTGGGTGGGGCAAGGGTAGCGGCAGTTTGCTGCCGTCCGGGTGGCCACCAGCACCGAACGGGTTCGTACCACCGCCGCCCGGGCCGGCACCACCGCCACCACCGATGACCGGCATGCCATCACACATTTTAGCACCGCCACCACCACCACCACCCTCCTAATTGCTTTCTTCCGTCGGTTTTTAGTTAGTCGATGCGAGACACTACAGCCACCATGATGCAAATTCTGGATGCACGTTTAATCAGCTATATTTTATAGAACTATATATGTATTTGTTTTACTGTAACACACACTTTTAGGAAAGCTAGCCGTATTTTTGCGTGTAAAATACCACCCACGGTATTGAAATTGTGTACACGCTGGTATTTCCGTTTTCTACTGTTTTATTTTACCTTCTGTGTTGCATAACTTACGGTAGGTTTGCGCACGTAAAATATACCGTAAGCTTACGGTAGAAATTTTTAACCAAAAATGTGAAATCTAAACAAAAATGCAGTTAATCCCGCACCGGCAACTTGTTGGGTGCTACGGCGTACGTGGATGTGGTAGGGGGCGGTCGAGGCAAGTAAGCAAACGCAAATCATATGATGCTAAGCAAAGCAAATTACGGTAACCGTTACTGTAACACTACGGACACACATTCAATAAGGATTCTTTGTTTTTTTTTTATTCTTACTCTCCTTAGCATATAATGGTGGGTTTAATACCAAACACCCGCTTTGTTCTTATAGTATATCAGCTCCAACACGTGCCCGTCGGTCACATCAATTCTCAACTGTGAAGAAATTCTAGTAATTCCTAGGCGTTATGCAGGATATAGTCGGTGAGATAATTACGCATAATAGGCGACACAAATAGAAGGATCACCAGGAATCGTGCGCGGCTGCGTTTGTGTAACGTTGTCTCATTCATTACATGCACACACAGACACGCAATCACACGTAATCATTCGCCCACCCATACAAAGACAGCAAAATAATCGCTAACGTTATTTTTTCTTTCCTCTCTTTGTGTCTATATACTATATAAACGGTTAGCAGCGCTTAAGTAATCATGGTTTTAATTTTCCTTCCTAATATCTTTCCTTCGATGATTCATAGCGCAGGATGGGAGTGAGGGAGAAGAAGAAAGGAGGGCGAGGGAGGGGGTCTAAAGTAAAATGGGGAGTTAAGAAAAATTTGGATGAGTTTCCTGTTTTCCTCCCAGGGCCGCTCGTGTCTCACTCGTTTGCATTGCGCAGCAACACATTCATGTAACTAAATGAACTACTTTCGAATAATAAACCAATATTTTAGGGCAGTCCATTTTGCCAGGTACAGTGTGCATTTCGCTGCGTTTGGTGTTGTTTTTGTGTTTTTTAATCCTTTAGTACAGATGGATCCACCGCGCATTGCATTCGGATTGCGGTTACACTACTGGAAATTATTTTAGGTCCATTCTTATATCGTCAACATTTACACGGCTTCATCAATCGTATAGAAAAACATTTGAGAATGGTTATGTTATGCTGAAAAAAAACTTAATAATGGTTATGTTATGAAAAAAAAAAATTTAACCTTAATTTTTATAATCTTTTGACCAATCAAACTATGTTTGCCGATATATTCCACGCACTTCACGATTTCACTTCAATTTTCATAAGTTCACGTAGAGTTTTTAATAAGGTTAGGCTACCAACTAGCCCTTCTACAGTCTGAGGAAGCTTCTTTGCGGAAAATTCCTGTCACGAGAACCAAAGCTGGAACTATATTGAAATAATTACACCTTTGAGATGTAGACTTTGTTTATAACTAAAGACAGTCTCCAAGTCTTCTTGGATGGAATGATGGAGGAGCCGCTACAATGACGAACTCTCTGAGACGGATTTACTATCATACAGCGAATTGGACTCGCCAGGCTCAAGAGGGTTGACTGATTGAAGGATTTCTTGGACCTCGGTATAGCATGGAATATGTAGGGTAAAAAAGAGTGTCTCATCCAGTGGCACGCCCATGACTTTAACGGAGGTTACTCTAATTATGAGAACACAACATATATCAGGACGTAATGAAGGGCTACTGTTACGACACCAAACGGAGATCAGCTGACATAGTCATAAGAAAGTAAAATTGAAGGTAGTTGAGGAATACCTGAGGAGCCTACAAAGCAGTCGGAAAAACAGGACAACACTTCAACTCTATACGATCTACCGTGGATATATGTTTCGACCCAAATTAGTAGCTGACACCCCTGGAATCCGTTTTATGTCCCATCCATCCAGACCAATCCCCTGTATACAGGACTGACTATCCACCGCCAGGTTTAACGAATGGCAGTCCAAGCCCTCTTGAGGTTGTTGTGCCGCTAAAGAAGAGGAAGCAATTCAATTCGCTAACACGCGAAGTACTGACAAACACAACTTAAGAGCAAGACCACAGAAGTCGCTTGAAAACTGGGTTGCCACACTAGAACACGCCGCTCAAGGACGCACCTCGCATGTATGTAGTGGAGCTGGCCGGCAACAAAAATGGTACTCTGCTAACCTTGAGTCCGATTGCAGTGATATTTCGTGGACGAATTCCTGCACCTGCTCCAGATATTCTCACTCCCTCCAGCAGCGTGTTTATCATGAGGAACCAGCAGCGAGGCGAGTTGCTTCCAGCGTGTCGGGGGTTTTGCAACACACCGTGCTGGCGGATTCTGCGCGCCTAATGAGCTTCTTTCGGTGGGGAATTCTTCACCATCAGACCGATCGGGCACGGACGGAAGGGAGTGAAAGATGGTGATCGAAGCGCTTACGTTATCCCGCACCAATCAGCCAAATGGTTTGTCACCTTAATTAACGTGCACTCTCACTGCACTGTTGCGATTGATTAACCACATGCGCGCGGTAGTTTGTTAGACACCGGCAGACACTGCACCAGAGGCTGCCTGGTTGCATGCCTGCCCAGTGCTGGAGTGTTTTTTTTGCTCTGTTGCTTTGTGTCTTGTACACATCAATTTAATTAATGAGTTTTCCCCCCGTTTTCAGTGCAACGCAGCCCAGTCGGTGGTGCCAAATATGGCCACCATTTAGCCATGTCCGGCCATTTGCAGCGGGGTGTGCTTTATCGAGCGCTGTTGAAACGCCATTATCCACTTGGCGTTCGATAATGGGCCATGCACCGCTAGGGGACGCTCCATTTCGATCATGATAGTTTGGACAAAACAGCACCACCTTCAGGTGTTTTGGTTTGTTTTTTTCGGAACGCGTCTGAGGCAACGGTTATGGGAACTCCAGTAGCTTAGATCTGGTATCTGGTCGCTATGGCGATCGTTCCTCAACACCTTCGCGACCTCCACTTTAAAGACACGCTTCAAAAAAAAAACAAAAACCTCTTCCACTCGCCAAGAGATGTTCCAATTTCCAAACCAAGGCCACACCTCGCAAGGGCACAGTGACCCTTACCTCCATCAGCGGGGTGTGAAGCGGTCAGCGAGAAGCAACAAATCTTCTTAACCATTCCTCTCCACCCCACAACCACGCGAAACGAATCTGTTTTCGCTGCCCAAAAATCCCATACCAATCCGGTGGCAATTCAACCCCCGATAGGTCAGGGTCGCACAGCAACGCATTGTCCGCGGGTGTCACTGTGACCAGCGATGTTTCGGCCCCACGGCATGGCGAATGTGCGCCAAACCTTTCTCGCACATACGCGCTTCTCCCCGGGGGAGGGGTGGGCTGTCGCCGATGGAGTCCGTTACGCAAATGTGTGCACGAAATAATCGCAAAATCGCTAAACCCTCGCAGTGGGTCGATAGAGAAGAAACGATAGAAGAACGGTGTACTGCTAATGAACTAATGAAGGACAAGATGGCCTGTCACCTGGGGCCCCTGTGTCTGCCTGGTGCTTCACATAATGCGCGCCGTTGTTGATTTTCTTTTGCGTTTCGCAGCATCTCTATGCTAGCTGCTTCCTTTATTCTCTTGCCCGCCGGCATTGCCAACGAATGTCGTGAGGATCCTACACGAAGTCCAGCTCACCGGTATCGATCATGTGCGGTGCGTCATGGCCTTCGCTGCTGGTCGAAAACAACACGTGGAGTTTTTGGGAGTTGTTGAAGAACGTAATTGACATGTTTACCTTTTCAGAAGACGGGGCCCCGCAATGACCTTCCTGTATACCAGCAAGGTGGAACATCCGTAACCGGGTGAAACATTGTAAACAAACTGTTTTCGACAGTTAGTGTACTACTGCAGCTGTTTGGGATTGGGAAGCTCCAATAATATCCACTATTCTTCCACTTATGGAGCAAATAGTGCAAAAAAAACAACAAGTAGCCACCTTGAAATGTAGTTCATTTTGATTTGAGCTCATCAAAACATTTGACTCATCTTGGGCCATTCTTCTGTCAGGCGATATTAAAGTTGAGAAGAGATCCTGATATTGTTTATGAAGGAGATGACCTAGTATCAGAGGTGCTTTCTGGAATTAAGTTCCCAAGAGTACATGAGTGCATCATCTTACAAGGAAATACAACTTAAAATATAGATCTTTAGTCTCCTAACCGTCTCTCAAAAACCTCCGGTTTTCTGACAACGACGCCCCTGTACTTCTTCCTGAGATATCTTCCAGATATTCAGTTTTACACGTGGGAGCTAGTACGCTGATCTCCGACTGATTATGCTTATCTGAACTACGCAACCGAAAACAATATATTAGTCCTGTTCATGTCACAATTCTGATGAGTACCTCCCAACAGCGTTCGTGGACAGGGTTCGCTCGTTCCACATTGGCAGGTCACGGGTACACATTTGTCTTAACCAATTACGCTCTAGCCTGTCTGCCGAGATCCTGCAATCGATGCCGACCTTTCGATGCAGGTGCAAATGAAGTCCTCTAGCAAATTGCTCACCCGGTGCCGTGTGCCGGACAGCCCCACTCACAGTCGCTAACGGTGGTCCCGGGCATTGGGCACGGTGTAACGGGCACGGGCAAACCGCAACAGCAACCATTAGCGCGCCGTCAAAAGCCTGGAGCGTCCGGTTCTCGCATAATCTCAGCAAATCGCACGCGAAACCCACACGGCCTGCCCGTGCCCTGTTTCGCGCTTCCAGCCGTGGCTCCGTACGGTGCTGGGGGGGGGGGGGGGTCAGAACCGCAGCAAACAAAACTCCCCTATTCGCAACTCAAGGACTCCAAAGTCATGCGCCGCACGGGCATTACACAACGGCGCACGGTTTCGCGATTGATTTGATGCGCGTACACACCGCTCCCCGCGCCAATATCCTGCCCGCCTTCGCCACCGCAGGAATGGTGGACGAGCACGCGGAGTCTGCTGGTCGCCATTTTGCCCATTCGGATCGATTATTTGCGAGTGATGCGCGCAACATACGGCGCAACGCCAATCGATGAGCGATCGGCACAACCGCACCGCCGACAACTTCTTCCCCAGTCGGCTCCACTTGCAAATTTTCCACCGCTCTTGGTTTCTCACTTCGCTTCCACCGCGCGTGCGCAGTGTCGCCAGCGCGATCCGATCCGTCCAATGGTCCAATGGACTTTGCTTGCGCAGTGTCATGCTTTTGTGCGATTTGAATTGCACCAATTTGTTTTACTTTTTTTTTTGTGCGACGAAGCTGCCGATTGCGACTACGGCCGTACGGCTTCTTGATCAGCTGTGGCCGGTCCGGTCTGTTCTAGTTTTCCTTGGCGCACGGTCTGGGGAAAAATTGCACCAACACTGCGGTAATATCTGGCCATTAGGCGAAAGGAGGTTGCGTTGTGTGGTGCCACGCCGTCCGGGCGGTGGCAACCGCTTCACTGGTTCACTTTCCCGGGGTTCGGTGGAAGCACAGAACAACTTCCCCTTTAGCTCCCCGTTTCCCACCCTACCTCCCACGTTGCGTGATTCTTTGTGAAGATGTAAGAGATAAAGAGAATGTCCAGTGGAGTATGATATCTTGCGACAACGGCAAGGTTATTACCGTGGAACAGTATCATCAGCGGGGTGCTCTTGTGTTCAAGAATTAAGGACTCGGTTAAAAGCAAGCATAGAAAGCTCTCCAAACATACCAGCGTCCGTTACAGACGAAGATGCCGCCATAAAACCCCCTCAGCTAGGGCTCTACCTACCTGATGGAAACTTGATGGTTTGCTTCAGCAACTACCTTCTGCTCATCTAATCAATGTACTCTCCCCAAAGCATATCTGCCACAAGCAAACACATGAAACGTTTTTGAATCAACCGATTCAGGTCACCAGTTGCTTTGGGGTACCGCGTGGATGCATTCACGCCACCGAAGGTCACATTTTTATGTGACGTGATATAGATTTTTCGTACGTGGCAGTGTAATAAAACTGCCACGCACCTTCACCGCTGACTATTGGCGATCGGCGAGCACCGGGTGTAAAATCACGTTTGCCCAGACGGCGTCGAAACTGGGCCGAAAACGTGGTACCCTAGCCTTCTCTAACCCTTGCGGCGGGGACAGAACGCACCGGGGACGGGTGGGCTCTATTTTGCATCGACTTTGTGTGTGTTTGTTATCTTCAACGACTTCTACGACCATGCTGGCATTACCGGTGAATATAGTTATCGCCTGGAGGAGGTGTGCTGCAATGGGTGCGGTTCCAAAGGACGCGTGGTGGGTCCGTGCATGATCCGAGCGAAGTCGTAAAGAATGACGCCGACGCTGTACGGCGGTTGCGAAATAATGGTTTGGTGCGTGAGGAGTTAAATGAGGCAGCATAAACCATCTGCCAGAGAAAACGGGCTAACTAAACAGCGAAAGAGCAGAAGCGCACACACACATATTTGCTAATGCCCCTTTAATGGTCGTGTGCAGTGCTGTGGGCCTTGCATCCGGAGTGTGCTCCTTAATGAGCATCTTGCAGCTGTGTCCCAGTTTCACATTATCTGACCCCATAAGCATCGAACGAAAGCGAAATCGCACCGTTTCAAATGATTGAGGAGGCTGTAGTGGTTTTTTTTTATTCCCTTCTTCTTCTGTTTTCATGCTATCGCGAGCAATACGTTCCCTCCATTTTCACGGTGTGATAGTTGTTTGCTTGCTGCGGCACAGCAAACACAAATCCCAGAGACGTGGTGTCGCGATACCGCTGCAAATGCAACGTGGTGCAGCCGTGCCAGCTGTGCCACGGTGAAAGTGCATCCCATTCCCACTTCCATTTTGCAAACGCTGAATCGGGGCATAATTGGGCGGGCGGTAGTGAGGGGCCCTACTTCCTGCCCTGCGCGGTGTGTGCCCTTCCGCTTGTACCTACGAAACGGCGACCTTATTGTTTCACTGTTGTTTTTAATTTGTTGCTATTCTATTTTGCTCTTTTTGTGGCTTTCGTTCCCTTTAAACGCTACTAAACGCAACCAACTACTTCGGCGAGTTGGGCCGGCAGGGATAGGAGGGAGGCTGCTTAGGGAAGCGGTATGGTAGAGCATAAGTGCACATACCATTAGACACACAGACATGTGTGCGTTATACAATAGTGTACGCGCACGCAACAGGCAAGTTAGAGGCAAAACGGTCAGAGTGAAGGCTCCCTAATCGAATGTGTCATAATATAGACGATTAACCTTTTGTTATTTGACGAGCGGAGTGATTGATGAGAGAGTGCAATCGAAAAAGAGCATCGCCACGCTTCGTCCCAGGTGGCGATTCAAATTGGCCTACAGAGCGGAGAACTTTCGGTGACCTCTGATAGCCGTGCGGCTAGCGGCGGTAGTCGTGTATGTGATTGATACCGTTGATAAGCATGGGTTCAAATCCCGCACCCAATCATCATCAAGAGAATTGCAATAAAAATGTTTTTTCAGGTTAATTGGAGCAATTTATACGAGAGAGATTACTTGGCATCATAAACTCTTCAATCCCCTTTCCCCCCCCATGATTGTCCACAGTGTTGTTGAGAAAATGGTAATAAAATTGCCAAACAATTACTGATCACACACCACCAGTGCATTTAATAAATAATCGTTTCTCTCCACACACGGCACCACCGGCGGTGTTGCTGTTCCTGAAACACCAACTATCTGTGAGTCCCCGTTTTTCTCTCCTCCTATACTGTTCCCCTCGCTCCATTCACCGTAACAAATCAATCCTTCCCGTGCAATGTTGCATAACATAAATGCATACCACCAACCGTGCCGGAGATACACACTGAGCCCCCCTGGGTTTGGGATAGGGTGAGGGTGTCTGGGGCCGGTATTGATGAAGACTTGTTGTTTTTATTTTTGAAGGAGCGAAAAGAGATTGGCCTTGTAATACACCGGTGCCGAATGTTCCGAAAGCCGAAATAAAAATAAGAGTAGGTCAGGCAATACCCGTACCGGCCCCTCAAGGGATCAAGCGAAATAAGCGAGAAAAATAAAACATAGATATAAATTAGGGTCACCGAAGGATTGTGTGGGTCCCCCCCGCTCCTCCTCTCCCCTTCCCGCGTGTGGACGAGATTGTGCAATATGCGACCCGGTCCCACACTGGGCCGCAGTGACATTTTCGTACCAAGCGTGTTCCGTTCCAGTTCCAGCTCCGGTGCTTAAATGGTCGTTCGATTGACATGTGGATTGACATTTTTAGTGTTCAACTTTGCTGCCTCACCGTGCATTATTGTGCCTTACTTTCGGACGGATTAATTACGCTTAATTCCACGATTAAATTCTAATTTAACGATGGTCCATAAGGCGATAAGGCCAACCGATCGAACTAAAAACAATACTAGATTGTTATAATGCGTCTTTAGATTCCAACGATTTTGCATTACGGTACAGCTTCATCGGCACATTGCTTGTAATTGGGAAGGAGGAGCCATCCCACTCCCAAAATATCACAGCATTACTCATGTGGTTATTTCCTGATCAATCATAATTGCGCCGAGAAACATCTGAAGGACTAGGGTGTCAGAAAGCCGTACAGCAAAAGCCGCTTACCCATGACCCTTTGGTGAGGTGCTTGTGGCTGGGTCGCCTTTTCGTACACCACCTGTGACGATGAGCATTGATTGTTTGGATGGTGGTAATGGAGTGAACTTGTGCCTTCCCATCCCATTCAATGTCAAACGCCGCTACAAAACAGATCACCAAGATGTAGAAACGAGTATTAACAACAACCTTTGCCATTGGGATTCGAAATCAGGATGATGGGCACTGCTATTATCTCACCGATCGTGCCCGGTCATGCGATCTACTCAGTAAGCGAATGGTCTATTACAGCGAATTTTTATCTCAACTCTTTTCTATTAAAATTTTTAATGAATATCTCAATAAAAAAGGTTAACTTCCGCAATCGTTTGAGCAATGATTCAGTTTCATGAATCTGAATGAATCATCGAACTCTGCAGCGCTTCAGAATGAAATGAATGAATCTGAATCTCTATTTCAAGGATTCATGAGTCGTCAAATATTCATGAATCATCCAAGATTTAAATAACTCACGTCCCTCAAGGGCCACTCTAACTCCGTCTGCTCACAAGACTCATGAATCTTTTGAGAGTCGATTCCTGATTGGAATGGCTCCCCGCTTGAGATTCATATGAATGACTCCTCAATTAGGATTCAAATGAATGACTCCTTACTTAAGATTCATATGATTGACTCCTCAATCAAGATTCATTTGATTGATTCCTTATTCAAGATTCATTTGATTGACTCCTCATTCAAGATTCATATGAATGACTCCTTACCTAAGATTCATATGATTAATTCCTCATTTAAGATTCGTATGAATGACTTCTCACTTAGGATTCATATGATTGACTCCCCACTGCAGATTGCTCTGAATGGCTCCTCAGATACGATTGATATGAATGACTCTTCTCAAAGGATTCATTAAGCACAACACTGGTATGTTCGGTTATCTGTGTAAATATATTAGCCGGTATTGGACCAGTCCTCAGTTTGCATCAACAAAGGTTAAACAGAATAAAAGATCAACCCCACGATAAACACACTTCCCAGGCTCGGGAGGCTGTGCAAGGAGTTCATTGAGTAGGACTCCCGCCCATGAGGAACGGAACGGTACTGCACCAGTTCACGGATTTCCCGTGGATTACGTGCACAGATCGTAAAACTACGATAAATAATATTTCACCCCCTTCCCTCCTTCCACGCCGGGTTCCACCCATCCTTATGTTCACTATCCAAACTCTCATCCTTGTTTATGATGGCGCGCCTCGAACGACCGAACGACCGAACTCATTCCATTGCACACACACTGTTGCGAGGGAGGGATTGAGAGAGGTTAAAGAAATAATAATGTTACATGACCGGGTATGGCTGACAAAAAAAACCCAAAAATACACAATATAAGATAGCAAAGCAACAGCACCGCCATACAAGAAAACCGAAGCAAAACAACGGGGTGATATACGGCGCAGGCATACGAAATTGCATCTCGCGTACGTCGGGCCGGCTGAGAAGGCAACCTACATTTCGTAATTGAAGCAATCGTTTCCAATATTCGAACGATATCCTAAGCGAAAGAGGGAAGGAGGAAGGATGGGAGGACGGTGGAGGGTGGGGATAGCGTAAGGAGAGCTATTCCGTTTTTAGCATTACCCTGCGCGCGACCGCCCGTTCCTTGCTTCCTTGCGCCCTCGCCCAATCGTTCGGCACAGCCTTTGACATGCCTACGCTGGAGGATGCCCGATTCCAAGCCGCACCGTAGTGCGTGTCTTGGAAGGAAACGGCGAGAGGGAGCGTGATAGAGCAAGATGTGCACGTGAGAGGTAAAGGGAAAGGTGGGGAGGGAGGCGGAGGCTGTTCCATGGTCGGCTGAAGGTGGCCGGAATCCTGTCGATCAACTTTCTACACGCACACGATCCGGCGAACGGCCCCTGTTGGGCCCCTCCACGCTGGACTGCATAATTGGGATGGCGGACACACATGCATATACGACCGGGCGGCGTTGGTCACCGGTCCGCCTGGGTCAAAAAGTCGCGAATTCTACCCACCCACCGTTCCATCCCCGATGCACAGCAGAGCGTGAACGGAACGGCGGGGTCTCAAAGGGCACGACAAGACAGGCGGCGAGGCCAAATACGACATGATCTCTCGTTGTGCGGGTTGAATGGTGAACGAAAAACAAAACTGGAGCCTCACTTCCCCCTTGCTGCATGGAACCCCCAAAAGTACACGGTTGCAACTTCCCCCCCGCAACAAGAAGTCACACAGGCCACCGACATCGGTGTGACCCGTTTAAACCGCTTCCAAAAAAAACGCATAACGCACGGTAACCGCCCTCCGAAACTGTGGGGTTGGATCCTTTCAGCAATGTGGTACGCTAAATGAGCGATGACAAACGGTACCCCGAGCCCGGCGTCAGATGCGTTAAACGAATTAGGGAGCGTTGGTGAGACACGACACCAAAAGTTTGGAGCCCGAGGGTTCGGCTGGTGGTGTAGGGGAAGGTTCGGGCGGGACGTGTATCAAGGACGTTCGACGTCGTAACGGCAAGCGCCCGCAGGCAGGATCGCCAGTGCGTGCGAGATCCTGCCTGCGATGGGAACCGCTCGCAGATGTGTGAACCAAAAAGCATCCGAAACAAAAACAAAAACCAAAAGGGGACAAGGTTTCGGTGGCCTTCTGCGGCGGTAGCGCAGCGAGCAAAAAGAAGGAACCACGGCTGGAACGTCGAGGACAAGATGAAGGTACAAGGTAAAGGTAAAGGTGTGGTGTAACCCACTCACACACGCTGACTCACACAGCAGGCCACCTGAAAAAAGGCGTCCTTTCGCGAGGTGACCGCGCGGTGCACCTACGAAGGTGAAATCAATCCTAATACCTGCGAGCGAGCGTGATACGATCACCACCACGTCCCCTATCTAATGGTGCGCTCTTGCAGTTACCCACGGCCAGCTCCACACACACACACCCGATCTTCCTTTCTCTTTCCTCGTTCGCGGTTCGGCCGTGTGCGTTTGGGTGGTTTTGAACATAATTTAGGTTAACGCCGTGGTTTTCTGCGGCGCAGGTATCCTGCGCGGCACGGGCTGGTAGGTGGGCGGATAGACCAGCGGCGGCAGCAGCACGAGAGAACGTTAATCGCTGTCTCGTTTAAATGCAATCGGCTCGAACGGCGCGTACAGTTGGAAGCGTACGTGCGGCAGGCTAATGTCCAAATTCGCATTTTCGATCAAGGTTTATCGACGCTAGACGGCAGCAACCCGAAGTGATAGATGCGAGATGGGAAAGATTAGCTGATGTTTATGATTTCACTACGTTTTCTAACGTACCCGCAGGTTGCTATAATAACTTAAAAATCGAGACCAGTGTAACGGTTGCTAAGTGAAATATATCTACACCATTTATCTCCCACTTAGGCTCGATGGTAGCTCACTGTTAAGAATTAAGTTGGATTTTTCTAACACTCGCACCTAGAAGATATTTAAGTTTTATCATTATCCATTCTGAATCCTCAAAATCCCCAATTCTGGTCTAATTTGGTTTTCTTGGAGCCTCGTTTGTCTAAAGTACCTCAGGCAGATTAGATCCTCTTCCACTCTTTTACGCTCAAAAAAATTCATTTGATTTTAACTAAACTTCAAATATCTATATTATTAAAGATCTCTTTTAGCAAGGCTGTTACAGTTTTTGGGGCTTCTAATGTCTAAAGTACCTCAGACATATAGATCCTCTACAAATCCCGTGAATTCCAGGGAATTCAAAAAAACTCCAACCAATGTTTAAACTTCTTAACTATTTGAAGACCTGTATGATGCATTACTGTTGTAGTTTTGAGACTTCGAGTGTCCAAAGTTCCTCAAACAGACAGATCCTCCAGGAATTCTATAAACTCCAGGAAATTCATATAACTCTCACCTATTTTCTAATATCTCAATTATTGAAGACTCTTTTGTTATATTGCTGTTGTAATTTGGGTGCTTCGGGTGCCTAAAGTACCTCAGACATGTAGATCCTCTACAAGACTCTTCACAAGAAGAAATCCCTGAGAATTCAATTAACTCCAACCAATGTTTAAATATCTTAACTATGTGAAGAACTGAGACTGACTGTCACTCAGACATACAGATCCGAATCCTTTACACTTCAGAAAGTTCCAAGAATGCAAGATTTTTTGTTAGCATCTTTAAACTACTTGTCATCCTCCCCGGAGCGTGTCTCGTTTATTTGTAAAACGGCTCAGCCATTTCGTGTATGTCACCTTTTTGGGAAAATGTTCGCGGCTATGCATATCGCCGTTAACGAGATCTGTCAAACGTCGTTAACGAACTGGGACGAAAGGGAATCAGCTCCAAAACTTCACGATGCGTAGCGATGCCACCGACCATGGGAACCGACGCCACGGTGCAGCACGGTGGTGGTGCAGTGCAGTTTCCCTTTCTTGCCGCCAGAGGGTGTCAGAGAGTGTTCGATTTTTCGTGTGAACAGCTAGTGCACAGCGTCCCAAAATTTCTGACACACCTGCCCACCTGCTGCGCACGATCGAGTGAACTCAGCGAGTTGGCTGCACCAACTCCATCACCCTGTTGGGGATTTAAACGACCCAAACGGTTGGGTGCTAATTTTGTTTGAAATTAAAAACTCCCTTAAGGGAGTTTTACCCCTCACGTTATGGAGGGGTGTGATGAAGGGGGAGGATGGGAAAAAACCAATCGATCGAATCGACTGCAAACGACGCGAAAAGGTCGCCACCTCCGGGCATCCACATCGCTCTAATTGCGGATCGATCGGGTGAGTGAGTGCGCGTGCTCGCGCGCGCGCGCTCACCCGCGGACACCCCAGCGAAAGGCAGGTGAGAATTTTAATGAAATAAATTCATGAATGACTTTGATTCGACCGAATAGAAACAACAACAGCAGAACGAAACAAAAACACACACACACAGAAACGTTCGATCGAATGTCTAATCGTCTTGTCTTGGGCCTTTAGTGGGTTGGTGCGTTCGTACGGATCCGACCGCTAGGTCGAAGAGGTATTTAAGGTGAATTGGAGGTTCGGAGGAGCCGACCTCCAGCATCACTCCCTCTACGCAGGCCACACAGAATCCAAGCGATGACTTGGAATGTGGACAGACCCAAAGCAGACAGAGAGCGAAGGACCGAAACGGAGCTATAATAAGATCACGAAATAGAACCAACCGGAGCGAAGCCGACACTCGACAGTGAACGGTTTGAGCCGTTTTTTTTGCATGGCGTCTCTGTCACTCGCCCTTTCCCTCTGCTGCTCGTGCCTTGTGCGGCTGGTGGCTGCTGGACCAATGACCTCTAGCTGTACTTTCGTAGCATGAACCCTTCAGCGCCTGCCGGCACGTTAAGAAGTGCCGCCACTCGGACACGCCGCCCGCCCGGTTGTTCTAGCCCCGCGCGTTGCCAGCCCCGAATTACGGTCGGTTGCGCAATGTACGCCCCTGCGGGAATGACCCGACGCGTGTGTTCCACCGTCCCACAGACGCACAGCGCCGCAAACCACCGAATCGGTTTTCTACCCGCCACGAGTATCGATGAAATATAGAGCTGCCGATCGTTATCGGAAAGTGAAAAAACAATTTGGGTGCCGTATAAAGATTTGCTCCAAAACCCTTCTGACACGTCCGCGCAATGTGAAGGGGAATGGTTTGCATTACGACCTTTCGCACACAACGCGCATTAGCCCGCGACACCTGGTGCAGGCACGTTCTCGGTTCGTGCTGCCCTGCCGCCAACCGGGTAGCTTTACTTTCTCGCTGTCCCATGGCAACAGCGGGCCGTGGATGGTGATATGGTGTGGGAAATTTGGTTACTTTCGTTTCGCGACACAAGCGCGGGCACTTCGTGCTGGTCGGGAGGCGAGTGCAAAGGAAGGTTGCGGTTAAAGACTTGAGGTTCATCTTGGGTTATTGAAAAGGTTATTGGAATAACTATAACGAAGGAACTTTTCACTTCACACACGAAAATGTCTGTTGGTGTTTTGGTTTCAGGTTGCTGGAACTTTTCAGATTCTATCCCGCAGATAAATGTAATTTAATAAGAATAAAACACTGCGTCCCGTGAAGGGGGAAATTCGTAACATGCACACAGCGCTGATCAATCTCTGTTAAGATCAACGAACGTGGTGGGAGGCGAGAGGGTCATTACCGGACCCCGAGACAGCAACAGTGGGCAGTTAAATAGAATAAAAATTGGATTTTTATCAGCCTTTCTACAGTGCCTAACGCAATTGTGCGGCAGCTAGTTTTAGTTGTGCGAGTAAAGGACAAAATGGAAGGGATTTGCTGAAAATTAAATATAGATATATGATGTCCACTAGTATATTATAAATTATTTATAACATAACATTTCATACTTAGAAACTTTATCTTTCAATTCAATCCATTTAAAGTAATGTATAAACATACTTATTGAAACGTTCCTAGATGAGAATTGAACCTAGAGGACCGAGTTTTTCATTAGGTAACCGATCTAACTCTCTTCTGCTAGCTTAACATAGTAATAATTTTAGCAACATTCTTCGACGCGTCTTTCAATGCGCCTTCGGTGTGATGAACGCCGCTGAAAATGCTTCTGTGAAATTGTGTTTCCACGTCGTGCGGGCAACAGTGTGGGCATCATCCTCCGGTTACTATCAGGTACGCAAGTACGAGTAAGCGAAACTCCCCGGCGAAAGTGGTTCTGGTTACATCAGTATCTTCCGTTAGTGTACCCCCTCTCCTCCCACCACCCTTCTCCCTTTACCCCAACCAACCATACCATAACCATAAACTGACCCCGCTCAGGCTGCAGCGGATGATTTGTATTCATTGCCGTAACAAAATTCGCCTCCGTTTCCACCAGCGGGAAAATCGCGCCGGGTGCACGATCGCGAAAATGTGTGTCCTTTTCTAATTTCATTTTTACAACCCCGTGTGCGCGAGTATATATATATATATATATTTTTTTTTTTTTGCTGTGCGTTGCTTTTCATCTTCACTCGATGCAGCAAAGCGAAAGTGGAAATGTTTCACCCGCCGTGAAGAATGCAATTTTAAGTGCAATTTTAAGTGTGCTGCTGCTGCGGAAACGCACCGGACGTCTGGTTTGTGGTCGAGGCAAAAAAAATCACACCAAATATGCTTCACACCTGATCACACAGACACACACGGTTCCATGGGATAGTCATCCGGTTTAGCGGCGTGTAATGAGTAGCGTCTCTACGTGTGGGTGGACGTGTAGGAAAAATAATTAATAAGCAAACAAACAAACAATCTCCAGCAAACACTCTGGTTCTCGGTAAGATTCTTCCCGTTTGTTGTGTGTTTGCTGTTGTTGTACCGCAGCAACCACCATGCGCCACCGCCGGTACGCGCAACCACATCACGATAACGAAAGACTGCAAGCGACGAACCCCTTTCGCAGTACGGTGGCAACCGGATCGGGTGTGCCGATTGCTGATCTGGCACCCCGGGAGCTGTGCACCCTGACGGTAACCTTCTTATATCACCGTAAGCACCCTTCTCCCCCCCCCCTCCCCACCCCCTTTCCACCTATTCCGTTCTTCCTTTCCCATTCAAAAACACTTCATTCCGCTAGAGCGAGAGCGACCGAGGGAGAAAGAATCGAAACCAAAAAAAACAAAAAGACAAAGGTATCGGAATCGGAACGGAAAAGTGCCAAGTTCCCTCAAAATACCCTTCATACACACCTCGTCATCTTTTTCTTTGTGATCGGTGTGTGTGTGTGTGCGCGAGCAAAAGAGAAAGGGAGAGGCTAGGATTTTCTTTTATCTCGCTGGGCGACTCCTCTTTTCGGGTTCGCGTGCGACACGGGACAAAAGACACCCGAACGGACAGGTTTACGTACATGTGGCACTGTGTGTGTGTGTGTGATTGTATTTTTTGGGCTCCTTTGAACCACGGCTATCCTCAAACCTCCGCACCCACCGTCCCCTTGCCGCGCAACCACACATTTCGCGTACCAACATCTCCCCTTCTCCAATGCTGTGGGGGGAGGTAGGAAGGCAGGGGGGGGGGGGGGGAGAAACAACAACAACGGCAACAACAACCCCATAGACGGAGCCACGACCGGAGCCTTACGTGCCGTGTCGAATTCGTGCGGTGCGCTCAGTTCTAGTTGAACCGTTCGCGGTAACGGGTGTGCCTTTTTCGCAGTGCAGACCTTTACCATTACCGTAGTGTATATGCGTGCGAGTTGTGTGTGGAGCGTGTGAGCGAGCCTTATCGCCTAGGTTAGTTTGCAAATTTATATAATTTTTTTTCCCTTCTCGGTTTCCTGTTGTTGGCTAGAACTGGGTGCGAAACCCTGGTAGTGCACTGGATGGACTTGATTTTCTTATGTTGTTTTTTTTTATTATTTTCTCCAATATTACAATTTTCCTAAAACTAGGCAACCCAGAAGAAGCGAAAAGAAAAACATAAACAAAATTGTTGATGAGAGAGTGTTTTCGTCGTGAAGTGTTTTTACCATAACGCCCGTCGCAAAGTGCATCGATTAGTGAGGAGCGTGCGAGAACAAGAGCGAAACTTCCGGTCAAAGGGGTGTGATAGGAAACAGAGGGCGCACGGAAGGGTGAAAGCCTTCCCCTCTGTCGGGGCGTTACGGTCATACCAGTCAACCAGACATCTCTGCGCAATCAACTAACTCCTTTGCAGTTCGTCACACGCCAACATGATCAGGTAAGGGTTGCTACCAAAGCCACCGATACCCGTACGGGATCCTTTCACCGCTCGCTGCCAGTACAAAGGCACGTTTGAGGGGAGGGGGAGAGGAAGAGAAGCAATCAGTAGGGAGTCATGGGACAGGGTAGATAAATATGATGGAAACAGCAGAACGGTTGCAGGTTGTTGATTGCGATTGCAGCTGGTGTCGAGTTCTTGGGTCACGATTAAGCAGCGCCCTGCGGGGGAAACCGAGAGGTTTCGGGACGGTACCCGACGCGAATTCGAAACCCGGCACTATTTCCCTTCCAATTCTGCGCAAGAAGTCGTGTGATAAGTGTACGAAGAACTGGCAATCAGATGTCCACACGTTCTCGGGAACGGAGTGTTCGCTCCACCGTTAAAGAACGCTCCAAAACAAAAAAAAACTGTACCGATCAAGCGACGAACCCCCGAAGATCGGTTGCTGGAAGGATGCGGTGAAGGTTTTTCGAAAGTGACAGTGAAGCCACCGATGCACACAATACACCAGGCACCTGAGCAACATCTGTACCGCGGTGGTGCGGACGAGTGGATTCGCCGAAAGAAGAACTTATTCCCCGCACGAGGTCACCGTCAAGCCTTCCGTCAACTCGCAGACCCCGCACGACGGGGATGACTCGGCTGTAACGGGTGGGAGGTCGGCAATCGGTTTCAAGTAGGCCACACGCTCGCGCACACACCATTTTTTGCGCCATTTTCGCGCCGCCGTACACGATCTAGAAGCAGGCAGCTTCAGGAAAGCGTAGAAAACGGCAACAACCACACGTGAACAAACCGCTCGCTAGAAGGAGTGAAGGGAAATAGCACCGTAGTGTCTATTCCTGGTGCTTTGCCGCACCACCGCACCGGGTTCGTGCCGTTGATGAGTTGTTGATGCGCGATGGAAATGGAACGTGTCATCGCAACGCGATCTTTATAGTGCGCGCGCGCGCTTCATATGAACGTTTCAGCGATGCCCTCGCCGAAGACTCGGTTTAAGAGGTGCTTTTCGCTCGGGTACGATGAGCTAAAACACTCAAGGGGATGCGATCAAGTAGACAGCAGAGGTCTACTGTTTTGTATTTTTTTTGTTGTTGTCGATCTGATACATCACGGCGTGGCCTTCCAGCCAGCCGCTCCACATATAACATCGCCGAGGAATCATCTGTCTGCACCCGTCAGGCCCAAAAGAAGGATTGTTTCGCGGACAGGCAAATGCTTGTGTGACCATTGCGCAACGATGTCTGACACAATGACCTGTTGCGAAAGGCGAAAGGGTTTCGATTCCAAGGCGATTGGTTGTGTTTGCATTCCAAGCGGACGGACAGGTGGAATCTCGGTGGTACTGTGAGAAAATTATTCCAACATTTTTGTTATATTTCATCATAGTCGTCCCATATTGTTCAAGAGTTCTGACGGTGACGACCCTCTTCTTCTTCGCTTGTTAGTTATTGAAGTTACTTCTATAGAATAGTTTTTGAAGTTACTCATACAGACGTCCCATATTGCTCAAGAGTTCTGGCGGTAACGACCCTCTACTTCTTCGCTTGTCAGCTACTGATGTTAGTTTTAAAGAAGCACGACATGAAGAATACGTAGTGCCTATCAGAGTGATAACGATATAACCAGTAGACCAACAGCAAAAGTAGCACAACCAAACAGTAATACCCGGGTTGCAGTTCCTGTCCAAAATCTAAGGTGCTAACGAAAACCAACCTCATATGTATCTCACCTCACTGAGAACCTTTTCACCTTTCCTTCACCCAAGTACCAGACACCTGCCAAGCCGTGTCGTATGAGCAAGGTGGATGAAGATTCTAAAAGCGCTTGGATGATGTTGATGATGCTAATCTTCCCGCTTCGTGAACGGAAAGAAGGTCACACCACCAGCGGGATGTCGTTGTGTGGGTTTTGTGTTCTTTTGTACGCATCTCGCCTGTCCCACCTGTTGCCTGGAGTCCCACCATCCGTGGGTTCCCGGGGCATAGTGTCGCTGGGTCGTATGCCCGCCTCTGCTACATCCATCGGCACATCGGGAAAGTCAGAAGCGCTCTAACGGTTGTTCGTTGTTGATACTGAGCAACCCATTCTTTGACAGGTGGCGGCATTTTATGGTTATCGCGTTTGCTCTCTCGCTCTTTCTTTCTCTTCCTCTCTATCGTGGAACATTCCGCCTTGATTTTCTTACTAGTTTCTTTATTTATTTATGTATTTTCTCCCAGGCTTTCTCCCTTGTCCTGATTCTCCCCCTATTTTCCTCGCCCTTTTTTTTCATCTTCCGTAAAATCTATACACACACAAACGCATGTGTCACCTGTAGCGCGCGGTGTGTCGTATGTGATCGTAGATATTCACCTCACTTACTCACTGTCAGTGACCGGACCACGATCAGCATACATAAATACATGTGCTTGACACCGTCACCACACAACTCTAGCATTCCCCATACGCGCACACACACACACACACACACACACACACATAAACGTGTTTTTTTACGTCAGATGCATCATCCGCTTCGACACGGTATACGCAACCGTTTTCGCCCATTTTCATGTCATTAACCCCGTTATTTGGGGGCTTAGGTTCTGGTGGATGGTTTTATTTTTCTTATCGTACTGCTGTTATTTGATTCCCAATACCGTTCCACTTCTAACCGATCCATCTAGCATATACCGCCTGCGGTGGGGTATACACTGCGTCGGGTCTTTAAGACTTGCGCGAAAAAGTAGGTCTGCTCAGTGGGACTCCCGGGGAGAAAACCGACACAGACACCGAAGACTAATGCTTCCGCCCGTGCTGGTGCTTGGCGGTGCTCTCCAGTTCGGAGTTGATAAGCTTAGCTGGTGTTCTTGTCTTCTTCGGCTGTATCGGTACAACAACCTCCAGCAGGCCAGCTCTTGTCTAATGGTATTCAAATATTCGTTTTTTGGCAGATATTGATTAAATCTTCTTAAATACTGACCTGAAACCTCTTATCCTGAATGATGTGCTACTAAGTCCGAACTAAAATGATTGTAGAAATAGATCTCCCCTGATGACTTTGAAATATTCAATGTCTTTAAGCTAGATTTCATCAATATAAGCAAGAACTCCCTTTCTCTGTGGATTTGGTTATTCCAGCTGAAAGAATGTCATACATTAATAGTGTACACTAACTTCAACTTGAAACTGTTGGGTGTTGGTCTTTTAGAAAATATGGTGGATTATATCATCGCTGGATTTTTTTTAAAAGAGATCTCAATATTTAGAGAAAAGAGCTTCTTCCGTTTTGGGGTTCGTCGTATACTCAACTGGAGAATCGACTGGAGCTGGTGTAATACAAATCTTGATGAGTAAACTCTGCCAGCGGATCTCGTACAGTAGTCTAGCTATGAATGCCTCGCTTCGGATGGACTTTTGGAAGATTTGATATCAAGGACGAATGCAATGCCCAGCTGTACGAAAGGTTGGGTAGTTGGTCACCCGCAACAGAAGCCAAAACTGGTGTACCGAAACGATACACATTGTGCGATTCACACCACTGAAGAAAAAAACACATTGCTTTGTACATCACCCTCACCCCTCACCGCCCCAAAGCCCACCGCACCGCGCATCAGCTGCTACAATTAAAGACGTGGCGGTACCGCCATCTTTCTTTTGCCGGGTACCGCCAAGGTTGCGGTGCCGCGCCACGTTCGGCGGTTTGCTCCATAAAATTAGCATTTAATGCTGCCCATCGCTTACTCACCGGTCCCACCGGGGACACGGGGATGCATGTCGTAAATTAAAACCAGACAACGACAGCCACAAAAAAAAAATCTGCTGCCCCAACCCATCGCAATCGCGATCAGCAATTCCGCTTACTGATCACTCGCCCCCGTCTTTTTTTGTTTGTTCCCCCTAGCAAAAGATAGGCCACCGTTCGGCTCGGTGCTTGTGTATGCGAGGCTACCTTTTCTGATCTGACCTCCGGATTCGCATTGCTCGAACTGAAGGCGCTTATTTACAATCTCAAATTCGTTGCACGAGACAACGGGAGTGTTGCATTAAACTTTAGTTTGAAGTACTTTCCGTCCAAACGGCACCCGCAAATGAGGAGGAGTTGGACGAGTTTTTTTTTACATCTTTAAAACACATTGTTGCTAACTTCGTTGAACAAAGCAACACTTTCATTAATTATGTGTAATTGAGCACGGTGAAGACACCAGTCGCCAACACCAAAAAGGCCGGGATGGCCGATTGCGCGATTTGATGTCAATAAAATTTGAAGAAATAAACGCCAAAACCAAACAAGCCAACAAAAAAAAAGAAAAGCTACCGATCCGCTAGAGGGCGCACTTGAATGTTTGTGGTTTAAAGTGAAGCGCTCGCGGCTTGAAATTTCGCTTCCAGCCCAAATGGCGATGTTGCCAAAGGGGGAAGGAGGGAAGGGCGAGCGGATATCAGATGCGGTGATGTAACTCATCTAATACGCATGAGACGTACACATTCGGTATTGGGACGGTTTTGCGAATTACGAATCGAATGAACAATGTACTCCCTTCTCTTCCATTGCAGACAACAGGCAGCCGTGTTGCAGTACCTTCATTTGCTTAGGTTATACCCATTTGTGTTATAGCACACACACCCCGATTATTGGCTCTCGAGCATGCTGGTGTTGATAAATTGACTATTAGTGATGGACAATAGGCAAAAGCAACAGGATAATAAAAGAGGGGTATTGTTGTTTTCAATGATTTTTCTATTGATTTGTTAGTGCATTGCCTGCATGTTGAATTCCACGCAGTTTGAATGTTACTTTGCAAGCGTAACTTTGAACTGCGTATTTAAACGCCTGGTAGTATGCAAACGCTATTGCAAAGCTACTGTTTTAGGACGCAATGACGTAATTTGTGATTTAGTAGACACTACGTAATGTTAATACCGTCGATCTTGAAGACCTTTGGTGATGGACTCTGATGGCTTGATGGTTGGATGGATATTCTCCTACTCTTATGAAGGATTCTTGAAGACTTCCCAAGTTTTAGTTGGTAAATTTCTTCGGATTTGAAGGCAGTTTTCTAAAAGTTTGTTAGTATTTATTCTTACATCTCCAGATTTGCAATCGGTACTGTCCAGACATTCTCAAGCCGTGTGCGTCAATCTTTTAGACAAATAAAGCAGTTGATAGGGCAATTACGTCCCAACGTACGTCACCGTTTGTGATAACGCAACAGAGTCTACGTATATTATATAGAGACGGTTATCGATATTCTTGGCTGTCTAATTCATCCTCGACTGAATATCAAACCACCATTTCACTCCTTCCAGACTTGTCTTTGACATTTGGTTTTCAGCAAAGGCAATGGCGACAAACTTCCAAGTGCGCGACAAAATATGTCAATACGCTACCGATCGCACACATTCCGGCCATTCCGGTGTGCGCAAGACTGCCGTGTGTGCCATGCGTCCGGAACTGGTTTCCCATCCGTTCACCCTTTCGGCACACACCCGAGCGCGCCCAATTTCACGGTCGATGTCGTTGCCCTTTTGCGGATCCCGCGGCCGCGCAACCGGAGCGGTCTTGCGTTCGGATGTGTCCCGCTGCACCGCGCATGTGCACGGGCAATGCTTTCGAACCCGCCCGCAGGGGGGAACCAAGCATACGGCCGACCTCGAAAAACTCCAGTTGGACTGGATTCCCATTTTTGGACCGGACCCGGCTTGTGTGCTCGAACCGGTACGGGTCACACTTTTCCCTTTCACCCGTATCACGGGGCGTCGACGGTGTCTCGCTTGCTTGCAGCTGCAGCTACCGGGTGCAGGGCCCGGCGGGTGTCCGGAACGCCCGGGATGACTCCGGAACTCCAAACCAACGGTTTGCAACGGTTTTGCTGCACGTACCGGCAATAGGATGCGATGAAATGCTTTTACTTTCCTTCCGAGCTATCTGGTTTCAGATCGGGTTTCCCTTCACTCTGCATCTTCAATTTCCCCCAAGACATTCCGCCCAACTGCAGTGGAGTTTGCAAGACTAACGTTTTAGGAGGGTTTGTTTTTTGCCTCTCTTTTTGAGAAATAATCATCACCCAACCTTCCATCTTTAATTTCGTACATTTGTTTTAATCCACCGACAAGAGTTCAAAAGATGGTGAATACTGGGGGGGAAGATAAGAAACCCCCCCCCCCCTTCCTTTTTGTGATCGTAAATAAATAGCAAAAAGTCACAAGAGCGCCCGGCAGTAAACGGTCATGCGCAGCAAGCTCATCTTACTGCAAAACGGTCGTCGCGTGCCACATGCGAAACCCCGGGCTGCGCTCTTCCCAGCAATTCCGTTTTTGGGTAGTGCGCGCACAACAAACTTCCGGAACGCTGGACGTATGCCGGGGCGCAGTGGATGCAGTTTTGCGCCTGCAGTAGAAAGTACAGCGCAAATGTAGCGCTGTGTGCTGTGGACCGAAGGTGAATGTACCGCCAACGGATGGCGAAGAACGTCCGGAGGCGCAAACAGGGCGTGGGTCGCGACGGCCAGGTCCGCGGGTGACGCTGCGGCCGCACGTATATTTTACTGCAAATGCAAATGATTGGAACAGCGCTGAAAACGACGCCGATTATCGCAACACGAACGACTTACGTAATGCTGCCCTCAGATTCAGAGCCACCGCACAAGATCACATTACAGTCCAGGTTCTCCGGTCTTACCGAAAAAAAAAAAAAACTGACGTCTAAAGGTAGGCGGGGGCAGACTTGTGGAACCTCAACGTATCTGCAAGTCATGTTCGTTCTCTCCATCTTTCTCTCTCCCAGGCAAACAAAAAAAAAAATACAGAAATACACGCACAAACTTCGACCACACGTGGGAGCAGTGGGCAGGATCCTATCATCCGCTAGCTGACGCAATGCCAGACCAATAACCCTACCTCGAACCTATCTGGGTTAACATGATGCGAATCGAATCCCTTTCGGATTGCCTATTGCAGAAGAATGCCTTTGCCTAACAATCGTACAGCAACGCGTGGTGACACGGTACCCCCTTGCGGTGGACTTTTGTTACGACGCAACCATCCATCGCAACCTGCCTGCTGCTCATCGATCCGCACGGGGGTTTTGTCACATCGAATATTGTAGGGCTTGACCTGATTGTACGAAAGTGCTCTCTCTCTCTCCGTACAACGCTGCATACGTGATGCCGTGTCGTTGCGAGACCCCAGCGAAGCAACACAAGAAGCCGCTCATTTGTGATGCTGTTCATTATGTGTGCTCGGTCATTTTTTTCTTGTTCCATTCTCTGTCTGTATCTCCTCCTCCGCAAAACGCCTCCCCTCAGGCGGTCAGTGTTGCCAGCTTGCACAATCGGCATTTGACGAACGGGTTAATACTGATTGAACCGCCCGGGTCCGGGTCCTGGCGCACAAGAATGCCACCACCGCAAAGGCAGGACCAGCAAGCAGAAAACGGCACGCAATTGCGCTACAAGAACAAGGCTTGTGTACAAGGCGACCAGGTTGACGCTGGGGAAAACAAAAACGAGGGAGAGTAGTTTGCGCAACGGCAAAAAGCACACAGTAAACCAATATACACACCTTCCGACAGGACAGGACAAGGTTGTACACATCCCTTTTGCATTGCATTTATAGCTTGCCGTCTGCCAACCTGCAACCGCCGCCACTCGCGCACCAACTGCTGCCTGTGCGGCCGGAAGGCCCTACGGTCAGTGTAATGGCCGCTCCAGATACGCAATGCGAGTGCCATAGCCACGCACACGCACGCAAACGGTCAAACCGGCACTCGGGTCCGAACGTGAAACGAAAGTGAAAGTACATCGCACGTTCGGCGCTGCTCCAGTGGGTCGTTTTGTGTATGTGAGTTTTTTTTTTGTTGTGTGTGGCTTGTTGTACCTGCTGTAGATCTCATACTAGGTCTACCGAGTGTCGTTTCGAGCTACGTTCATGAACCGACCACCATGATCGAGGCTTTTTTCATCTCTCTCTCTCTCTTTCCTGACGCTTATTGTTTTTTTTTTGCATGTCGCTTCCCTTGAAAAGCTTGTTTCGCATATGGCAGCCAGCAGCGCTTGTGTTCGTTTACGTGTAATAGCACCGTGTATAACGGTTGGGACGAATCTGACGGGACCAGAACCGCACACCCGTCGCGCTAAGGTTTGTCCCGAATTGGGGCTTACAACAGCCCAAGGGCAACAATTGACGGTGGGCTTCCATAAATTGGAATAAAACAAAATAATAACCGGAGTGTGTGTGTGTGTGTGTGTGTGTGTGTGTGTGGCTGTAAAGTAGGGCAAACGTATAGGTAAATATGGAAGAACACCTCCTTTTTGGCTTTTATAGCGGTTTTGTGCGCGCTAGGGCCTATGTTTTGGCCTCGAAACCTTCATAATAAAAGTCCTTGGTGTGGTTTTTCGAGCGACCAGGGAAGACGAGATGCGAACCACGACCTTCGGTGTAGCAACACCAAACACCAGATCACGAGACCACTGGGAACCGAACATTTGATCTTCGGGACTATGTCGTGCAATAGGCAAGACGGCCTGCTTGGCAGAATTTCACGTTGCCAATACGAAGTGGAGCATAGTGTGTTAACCGCTTGATTATGTAAGGATAAGGTGTTGAAGGCAGCTGATCACTATCATTAAGAATGTGTTGTCGCGTTACACCAAGAGATTAATGTAGATCGGGAACGGGTAGATAAGAGATGTCTAGCGATATAACGAACCAGTTTTGATCCATGCTCTTTCCACGCAGGTTACTAGCAATAGCTGCGGCTATTGCAATCGGTGGCATCGATGGTCAGTTTCTGGCCTTCGATCAGCATGCGACCGAGTGCGCACTGTACGTGAACGGGCCCGGCAAATCGTCCGCCTTCGACTACAACCTGAATCTGTTCCGTGGCACAATGTAAGTACGGGCTGGGTAGTGGTGCGGATTGAACCGTGACTGCAAACCTCACATCCTGTCACATCTTATGCATCGTATAACAGTGCACCACTGCATGCCGAACCGACCACTTGCATTACGTACGATGCCATCAACCAGGCGTACTTGGATGCCCGGAAGCGGATCCGCGTATCGCAGCCGAAAGGTGACTGGAAGACGGAGGATATCGCCACCGTCGGGGAGCTGCTGCTCGACATCTCGATCCAGCTGGCAAGGACGTAAGTGCCTACGCCTTACACTAGTATCTAGCCGTTGCCTCACCCACCCGTCTATCTCTTTCCTCCCAGGTACGGTTTGTCCTACGAAGAGATCGAGAAGGGACTTCCGTCGATCGACACCTCGAAGACGCTGATTCGGGAGGTATGTCCGGCGTTCCTTTCTGGGGTGGAGTGCCGCCCGGGCAAGTACCGGCGTGTGGATGGTCTGTGCAACAACCTGAAGCATCCGACGTGGGGTGCCGCGATGACGCCGTTCCAGCGGCTGATCGGCCCACTGTACGCGGACGGTATCAACGCACCGCGCATCTCGATCACCGGCCATGATCTGCCGCTGTCGCGTGTCGTATCCCGCACGATCCATCCGGACGAGGGTTACCATGACCATGCCGGCACGGTGTTCGTTATCGCGTGGGGACAGTTTATGGATCACGACTTTACGCTGACCGCTACGCCACTCGATCCGATCAACCGTAACGATCCGGAGGAGTGCTGCAAGCGTCCGCCCCATCTGAAACACCCGTACTGTAATGAGATCCGCGTCCCGGACGACGACTACTTCTACCGGCTGTTCAACGTCAAGTGTATCGACTTCGTGCGCGGGTTCCCATCGCCCCGGGCCGGCTGTCGGCTTGGTTCTCGCCAACAGTTCAACACGCTCACCTCCGTCATCGACGGTAATACGATCTACGGCGTGAATGAGAAGTTTACGCGCAAACTCCGCACAGGGTATAACGGGCTGCTACGCATGAACCCTGTGTTTGCCGAGTACGGTCTGAAGGATCTGCTTCCGCTGAAGCTGGACATTCCGGACGAGGGTTGCACGCGACCGAACAAGAGCATGTTCTGCTTCGAGGCGGGTGAGATCCGCGTAAACGAGCAGCTGGTGCTGACCTGCATGCACACACTGTTGGCCCGCGAGCACAACCGGATCGCGACCGAGCTTGGCAAGATCAACCCGCACTGGGACGATGAGACGCTGTTCCAGGAGTCGCGCCGTATCAACATCGCCATCATCCAGCACATCACGTACAACGAGTTCCTGCCCATATTGCTCGGCAAGGAGGTGATGGAGAAGTTTGGTTTGCTCACGCAGAAGGAAGGCTACTGGGATGGGTACGACGAGAACGTCAATCCGGCCATCATTGACTCGTTCGCGTCGGCCGCATTCCGGTTCGGACATTCGCTGCTACCGACCGCTGTGGAGCGTTGGTCGAAGGCGCACAAGTTCATCGCTTCCAAACGCCTCTCGGATCTGATTCGCCGACCGTACGATCTGTACCGTGCCGGTGTGTACGACGAGTACCTGATGGGGCTGATGAACCAAGTCGCGCAGGCGATGGATGACTCGATCACGCAGGAGGTCACTAACCATCTGTTCAAGAAGGAGGGTGCCCGGTTCGGTATGGATCTGGTGTCGTTCAACATGCAGCGCGGTCGCGAGTTCGGTGTGCCCGGCTACATGGAGTTCCGCAAGTTCTGCGGTTTGCCAGCATCGGACAACTTCGAGGAGCTGTTCGGTTCCATGCCGAACGAAACGGTGCGTCGGTACGAGAGTATCTTTGAGTAAGTAGATATCGATCCGCTTTTGGGTCAATGTGAGATCTATATGTGAATACTTCAATATCCTGCCAACTTTGGCTACTTTACAGCCATCCAGCTGATGTGGATCTGTGGTCCGGCGGTGTATCGGAACGTTCGCTGCCTGGTTCGATGTTGGGACCTACCTTTGCCTGCATCATCGCCACCCAGTTTAGCTATGTGCGCCGTGGCGATCGGTTCTGGTATGAGCTGCCCAACCAACCGTCCTCCTTCACGCCAGAACAGCTGCAGGAGATCCGCAAGGCGAAGCTATCCCGCTTGATCTGCGACAACACTGACCTGATCGATACCGTGCAGATCTATCCGATGGTGCTGCCAGATCACGAAATGTAAGTAACGTGCAAGTGGAGTGAAGATTTGCGTGCTCTAACCATTACCAATTGTACTTGTTTTGCTCGACAGTAACCCGCGAGTGCCATGCAAGAGTGGAATTCTTCCATCGATCGATCTATCAAAGTGGGCCGACTATGGTCACGAGACTCATTCGCCTCATCAATATGTAAGTGCCGCCATCCTTACACCTGCTTATCTCTATGGTTGTACGAATCTGATCGGTTATTACTTAAAATATTTCAGCAATTCCTGAACGACATACCGGAGACGATTGGATTCAAGTAGAGGAGCCTTCCTATAGGTCGGCAACCCTTACCCAATGTACGCTGAGATTCTAGATGTATCATTCCTCTTATCGTAGCCTGAGTTCCTTCCTAGGATCAGCCACCTTTAACATTTAGCCAGCATTGCCCCTTGTTCTTCCTCACCTGAGCCTCACCTTCTTCATTTCCCTCTGTCTCATTGTATTATACACATTTCAAGTTGGAATTCGAATCGCCCTTTCCATTGTTACATTACGAGCAATGACACACAATGCTGCTCCAGAACGCATTTAGCCGAGGTACACCTCGACAGACACACCTAGACAATAGTGGCCATTAGCGAAGTGGTTGTACCGTGCGCCGAACCCATCCGGAGCTCCCAGAACACGCATCATATAAGGAAATTCGTCGACCTAACGCTATCCTGACCTCTATGGTCTTCTGAAAGCCATCATCACCTTGCATCAAACATACAGAAGTTTCTACTACAAAAGAACAACAAAACTAAACCCTCCGCAACATGAACCTCGAGTCCGATGATGTTCCCAGAATTGATGCGCTGCAGAATTTTAGCATCATCGAGAGAGTCCGGCAGTGGACATACCACAGACGCGCCGCAACTGTGCCCCTTCCACTTCTGCTCAATGCCACGGACGTTCTTCACCTTAAGAGAATTTATATATAAATACGTTTATTCCGTTTTCCCGTGTTTTTGTTTTATGTTATTTTTATTTTATTGTTTAGAACGGCCCCTTGTTTTTGTGTAATATTTATGTAAATAATAAATTGTTCGATCAAATGGGTGCTGTGCGAGCGTGTGTTTATTTCTACTTCTGTGCTGCCTCTTCTAGATCTTCTAGATTATATCACGAATCTTTTAATGAAATTTTGAGAACTCCATGACATTTCCTCTAGAGCCTTTTATATAGATTTTTGTATAATTTTTTATTGCACCGTTTAACAATTGAATAACACTGTCCAAATAAAAATTCTAAAATAAATAACTAAACATGACAGTTCTTAGGCAAACACATTATGCGAACTGATTAGACATTGCCTGGAACGCTAGGAATGGTCCATTAGCGTACTCTACCTTCAGTTGCAGCTTTCTTCCAGTACTGCTGGGCAAAAAGATAATTTTTCCCATGCTCATCTCAATTTCCGATTCGGCAACCTTTAACTTTCCTTTACCGCTAATAATGAGTAGAATTGATCCATTCATAGGATTGCTTACGACGTATTCCCGCACATCGTTTGGTAGCCGTATCTCCGTTACTGCAAAGTCCGGCACTGGAGGCACGAATGTGCGTGTGTGCGGTTCCTCTATGGGCTGCAAAACTTTCGGCTGAAACAGCATACTTTCACCGGGCAAACAGTCGTAAGACACCAAACGTAGCAGTGTATCGACATCCTTGAACTTTGGTGTCAATCCAGCCCGCACCACATTATCCGAACAGGCCATACACTCGACGCAGTCACCGTCGAGGTAGGCGTGCGGTACATTCGCCGCCAGATAGATCGCTTGGCCGGGTTTTAGTTGAAGGTAATTGAGAAAAAAGATCGACAACACACCAACATCCTGCCCAAAGTCGGCGTACAGACGCATGAACAGCTGGTCCTTGGACGTTGGTTCTAATCCAACCATCCGTTTAGCAATACCGTCGATACAACGTTTAACATCATCCGGCGCACTGTGCATCAATCGTTCGTAAGCAAACTTTACGGCTGATTCGTCCTTGAGTTGGAATTTCGTTAAAACACTTGACCCTAGTAATTCCTGCAGTTCGGGATACTCCTGGAGAAACCCGTATATCTCTGCGTGCGGTCGAAAGCCACACAATGCCTGAAACTCAGTCAACGCAATTGCCAACTCCGGCTTATGGTTCGGGTCCTTGTAAATATCCGGAAACTGACAGTGTAGCTTTTCCGCCTCCACCTACAATCGGTATATCAAAAACTATTAGTCATAATGTATGCTATGGATCTGGTTGCGGTATTACCTTATCCGGATGAACCTGCACACTGAGCGCCTTCCGGATGCTTAACACCTTGAGCAGAAACGGCAGTTGTCCATCGGCCGTGCCAATCATGCCGTGCGGATCAGCCCGTATCACCTCATCTAACCCTTTGCTATTACTTCTTACCATAGCCGGCCCGTTAACGTGGTCACCCATCCAAAGTTCCGCGTACGGAGATTCTTCCTCCACCTTCAGCTGGGGGTTGTTTGATAGGGCGAGCTGGGCAACAAACGATTGCCGTCCAAGTTTGCCCCATTCGTAATTCTTAACGTTACCGAGGATCTCCATTGCTGCTTGTAGGAAGGAGGAGTTTCGATCTGGCGAATGAGCCGTGGAGTAACTTGGACACGAAAGTGATGTTGTGTTTTCCTCCACCAGGACAAAACAACAAATCCGCTACAGCTGACAGGTGGCACGGAGATGTGTCCCAAAACTAGATGATCAAGCAAGTTAGGAAATCTTGTATAAAAACTATTACAATTACTTTGAAATATCATAATTTCGCAATAGCATTATTCACAATACAGAATGTTTAGAAAATAAAAGGAACTTAGCTAATCTTATTAATTATTTCGCTTAGCCAATGGTGCAAACAGAAGATTGGTTAGATTGTATACTTTTTCGGTAAAATCGTCAATTTCCTTACAATATTCCTCATTAGAACTCGACAACCACAAATATAGCAGAAAACATTGTTAAAGTATTAAGTATTATGCTATAAACACAACGCGTGAGGAATTGACGTTTAACGGGGTCAACGCGGACTTGTTTACCAAACCGTTTTGGCTGCGTATGGCATAGTGATGTGATAATCGGATTTTTGATTCACCGGATTCACGTAATGGCAAATCCGGACAAAAGGATTGTTTGGGATTTCAAATCCCCTGGATCCTGGATTAAGGATTGGATCCGGATTGATCCGATGAAGGATCGAATCCGAGAATCTGATCCGATCTTATAGACCAACACTATTGTCAACCACTAGTGCAGTTGTCAATTGAAGTTTATTTCACTTCCACGAGCTTCGAAGATTTTCGCTAGACAAACTCTAATCTTTTTGTGAAAAAAGTTTAGGTAGAAGTGCGTAAACATGTGGTATTTAAGAAATATTAACACGGGTAAGCACTTGTGCTCAGCGTCATGTCGCGTGAATCACCAAACCAAGTTATTGTGGCTTTCAGAACACGTATACTACCTGGTTTCGCAACCCGTGGGTCATACGGTGGGCCGTGCTGGCACAGGTCTTATAATAACCGGTGATGAATCGATCAGTCGCTATCATGCCATGCTGTGGCCAATCAACAACGTACTACACCTAATCGATACAGGATCTAAGTACGGATCGTACGTCAATGACAATATTGCCAAAAATGTCCGCATTTCGAAGGAGCAGGCTACGGCACTGAAACCCGGTGATAAGATACGATTCGGTCTATATAAAAGTATCTGGCTGGTGGAAAAGGTGGATTTCCGGTGTCTCACCTCAATGCTGTTTATGGACAATGGGCTAAAAACGATCCTAGACCAAATTGGAGCCGAGTTAGTGTCCACCTATACCGAAGGGGTAACACACCTAATAATGCCCCCAAATATCATGCATACGAAATTCCTCGAATGCTTGGCAGGACAGGTACAGATTGTTAGTCCCGAATTTTTCCAAACCATCGCCAGGGATTGTATCGTCCATGGTAAAGCACTGCCATTGGAAAAAGATTTCACACCGGCATACACAGGGCCGTACATGCGATATGAGCCTAAACTGTTACACCGTAATCCTTCTCGGAGCAATCTTTTCACGGGAAAGGAATTCATCTTTCTCAGCACCGTTCAGTTTCGCCATTTTGAGAATGTTGTCAAAATTGCCGGTGGGGTTTGTTTGTGTGCATCGGATAAAAAAATTCTTAAATCTCGCTTTGTTGAGCCAAACGTCATTGTCATTAAACTAAACTCATCCAGCACTACTCACCCTAAATCGGTCGAGACATTGTCCCAGTACTTAACGTCGCACAGACGTCGCATGGTGCTGGAGGTGGAAATCGAATATGCGCTCATATTCTGCTCGACGGAAAAGTTCTGCAATCCGGACTACAACTTTTTAACTTCGCTTGCCAAAAGTACGAAACAGGATACTGTGAAAAGCGGACAGGAAGATTCCGGTGGTACGTCGAACGGTGGAAACATTTCAAAGCGTTCGTAAAGGTAGGTGTAGATCATTTTTAAAATGTTTTATTAGAGGCCAATGGTTTATATTTGTTTGTTTGTGACTTTTATTTCAGAAACTCAACTTCCCGGACTCAGGACGGCATCATTTCTAGTTTAGACGCTTTATCATTTCACACTATTCGTTATAAATTTTTGTATTCTGTTTGTCGTTCACTAAAATACAATTGAGTTTCAGAAGCATGGTTAAATAAGGGTGGTGTAAGACATAATTCTTTTACGGTTCCCTGTACGGAGTTTTCCCATCGGGATCCAATCCCTATACAATCCCAAATTGATCCAATCCTTTTAGAATCCCAATCGGGTCGAAACCTTTTAGGATCCCAATCGTATCGAATCCTTTTAGGATCCCAATCGGATAGAATCCTATTGGAATCCGTCAAATGGGATCCAATCCGATCGGTTCCTTCAAGGGATCGGATCTTCTAATCTTCCGAATCCCAATCTTCCCACCACTAGTACGAAACATTTAGTGCGAAACTCGATAAGGTGCAGTGCTAGCACGCCCTGAACGCGCTGGGCAGGAGGTTTGTAAATATAAATCATCCTATCAAACCACCTTGTTGTGAAAGTATGGGTGGCCGACCCTTTTCGTCTGGTTAACGGTCGCAACATCTAACGCACCTAGTCATGTTGACGTTTCCATGGCTACGAATGGAAACATTTACGAAGGTGACTGCATGGGGCAAGGTGGATGAAAACGATGCGACTGGGGCTTGCTGAATCACAGCGGCAAAAATTGACAGACAATTGTTTTTGCGTACACGTTACAGATTTGTTTGGAAAAACGTCATCCGGAGCATTTGGGAATCTCAAAGACCTGTTAGTTTGACTTACTTGCCACAATGTATCTGAGCGTGTATGTAAGAGAGAGAAAGAGAGAGAGAGAGAGAATGGCGCAGGCACGCTAATGCATTGGGTTGGGTCAGGGGGATACATGTGTGTGTGAAAAAAAAGTGCATTGTGATGACGAGAACCACAGCCCTGTGCAATGTATGTGAAAGAGTGCGATAGATAGACATTCATTCTCATTCAAAGTATTCTCTATGAGAGTGAGAGCGAGAATAATCATTATTAACTCGAAACAAATACAACTAACGGCACGTAAGCGCGTTGTGAGAATGACAACATCACCCTCACTATAGTGAGATGCCCAGTCTCGCACTATAAAGTATCTCATGCAAATGCACGCGAAAGCGTAGACCATTACTCATCTCTTTCGGTTGTATGTGACGCGCGTACAAACGATGGAGAGCGACAGAGGTTAAGAGATAGAAACTAACGGGCTCGCTCGCACTGCGAGATGAGTGAGATGTCAGGCGGTGGAATGCGCACGTACGATATAGTGTGTGCGTGCGCTCGTATCTTGCGCGCCTGCATGTACGCTTGTGTGTGGTGTGACGCGTCAGTAGTGAGCAGTCAGTACCGATCACGGGAATAGGGTGTGTACACTCGGCATTTTTGCTCCGGACCAACGTCTCGGCAGCGCATTCGGTTCGCGCGCGTTGTTTAGTGCCTCCTTTACCGCCACAGTGCGCGCGTGTGTGTGTAGTGCGTTGACGAGAAACAATTCGGGGGTGGTTTTTAGTGTTGTTTTCCTGCCCGTCACAAGGTGTAGTGTGCAGTGGTGTTTTTTTTACAACGGTGAAGATTGTTTCCTTCATTTTATTAGTTGGTTTTTGGAAAAATAGCCCACATTGATGCTGGATTGAGTTACCCGACGGCGTGCGTGAGTAATGCGTGAGCAACAGTTTCTGACACAAGGGGACCCGCGTGATGATACGCTCTCTGTCTCGTACCGTCTCGCTTCGTCACACGGAACCGGTCTCAGGAATGTAAAGCTGACAAACGAATTGTAGTTAAGATCATCGGTATGCACGTCGTTATCCACCGATGAACATCTTCCTTTACACTTTTATGTTTGTGTGCGTGCAAGGGGGAGAAATGGTGGGCGTTTATCGGAACTGTGCGGCTTTCCAGTCCAATTGGAAATTCGACGTGTAAAAGAAAAGAGTGAGACAGTGAGAGAAAAAGAAACCTCACATCGCGTTAATGTAGCTTGAGCCAAAGCATCCTGTAATTGTGGTGGTGAGGTGCGTTTCACGAAAAGTGTCTCTTGTTTTTTTTTTTTGGGGTGGGGGAGAAATTTACAAGGCGAAAGTGTTTTTCGGATTAGTCATCGCAAATGAAGGAGAAAGAAATGCATAAAAGAACTACAGGAAAAAAAAAATGAACAATGGCAGCCAGAAAGTATAAAACAACCTTCAAACAAAACCATCAACCGAACCACCAAACAAACAGTTAGCAACTTTCCTCAATCAACGCATGAAAACGCCACTGCCTTTTTGTGTGCATGTGTGTGCGGGAATAAGCTCACGACCAGGTAGCGAGAATGAGAAGGAAAACGCATGGGGGAAATGGCTCGCATACACAAAAATTCAACAAAGTAAAATAAGCCAAGTAACAAAAAGAAAAAAACAGAGGGAATAAAACAATACACTTGGTAACGGTTTGTTCCTGAGATTAGAAAAGAGAGAGAGATAGAGAGAGATAGAGAGAGAGAGAGAAGGAGAGCTATATATCCACACACAGTTGCGCTTACGTACGCACTTGGTGAAGTTTTATCGCACACACATACACACCCTTACACATCAGTGTGTGACAGCGAGCAGAGAAGTTGTCTCTGGAGCATCAATTGGTTGTTATTCTGTATCGGCAAACAGACACGGAGGTAACCATTGTTTTGTGCCATATATCTTTCTTTCCCTGGAACATTACGCACGCAACGGAAACGGACCAAGTTCGGAATATCCCAGAACTCCTCATTAAGGATTAGTGCAAAAAATATCGGATTTTCCCACCAAATTCCTTAACGAGAAGGAGGAAAAGCGTTATCCTTTTTACGAATTGTTTCCAGAGTGTGTTTGGACGAACTACGACCTTCACATTTAAAACCGATACGATGTTGGCGTAGACGGTATCAATTTTGCCCTGCCTTCCTTCAGTTTGAGAATTTGCGAATGCATCCCAGTGTGTGTGTGTGTGTGTGCGCGACTGTGTGTGAGTGGTGGGAAAAATAAAACGTGGGAAAATCTGCAGATTCCACAGCATGATGACAGCGCAAGAAACAAAGTTGTGTGGGACACACACACACACACACGCACACAGCAAAAACGGAAAAATAACGTAGAATAATACACAAACTCTACCCTCCAATCAACCCCAACAACCAACTATGCTGTTACGATGTGTGTGTGTGTGTTTGCGAAAGACGCGTTCGTCCTTTATTCTCGCGCGGCCACGGTTATCCTTTATGGTCCAGCTGGTTAGGCCCCTTTGCGAAGGGACCCTATGGCTGGGAATAATTAAGCAGGGCGGGTGATAATTTTCCCGTACCGCTATGGGGTTGCTTTTCTTTTCCTTAGTGTTTCCGCGTTTTCCACGCCCCGTACTGCAACGGGTGCAGTTCTAGTGCAGTGTCGTGCGTTTATACTACCCAGGGTAGAATAGATTCACAGGCAGACAGACAGACAGCAAGTAAGAGGTGGTTGGGTTATGTGCGTGTGTTATTATTTTTTTGCTTCTTTCTACCTTTGTCCTGATAAGCGCCTCAATGTTCTAAACCTAAAACTACCCCTTCATTTATCGTTCCGCAAAGCTCGTATGATCGTTGTGCCACGAACAAACATAGCAGTGTATGGGTGTTTGAACACTTGTGTTCTTTAGCAGGTAACGATCGCACGTCCTCGGTGTTTTAGCAACGAGAACGTCCGACGACCAGCGGTAGTAGCAACGGGTGGTGGAGGTTAAAGGCCGCGTCGACAGGGTAGGTGGAGGTGGTGTTGATGTGGATTGTCCAACCGTCACCTACCGATCACGGCTGCATGGCGTGTGGGAGTTAGTTCTAGAACGTGGATCATCTCTAGAAGGTCCTTCCGAAAACCCTCCGACAGGAAGAGACGGTTAACCTCTCCCTCTAGCTACGCGCTAGAAGAGGACGAGTGAGTGAGAGATAGAGAGCAAGAGAGAAAAAAAAGAGTGAGTGATTGTGAGATATTCAATACCCGTAAATTGGTGGCGGTTAAAACGACGACGACGACGACGAAGATCTTGACCCGGGAGGGTAGACGTGCCTCAACCCTCAACGAATTAGGGGAACCGACAAAGTACCCGTGCAGCCGCCAGGATGTTCAAGTACATACCGATATTTAAGGGATGCAACCGGCAGATCGAGTACGTCGACAACCGGCACTCGTCGCTGCCGAACGTGCCGGAGGAGATCTTCCGCTATTCGAACAGTCTGGAGGAGCTGCTGCTCGATGCGAACCACATCCGGGATTTGCCGAAGGTAAGTGCAACCACTGGTTCAATCCCACCTACACAGGACTGACTATCCAGCTACGGGTAAAAATAAAGTCAAATAATGCCAGAAATGACAGGACTAGCCCTCTTTGAGGTCTTTAAAGCTCTTAGCGATCGTCGAAATACGAGATTAATCGTTCAGAAAGGTATTAATTTATGACAGTTAAGCACAAAACTAGGTGCTAAACACGGAGGAACAACTTACCGGTTGCCCAAGAAAGATGTAATCATTTCAACCACACTAGTTACCTCTCCCATGCTGCCGTACTATCTAGGAAACATTTTGTTTTTATTAGTATATGCTGCATTTTCTTATCATTTGAGTACAAAAAGAGTCACGTCGACGTGACACAAGAGGGTGTTATCAGATGCTGATACTGGTTGTTGATAATATTTATATATTTTATATTGGAGGGCGCGCACAAACCAGATTACTGCTGAAAGGTTGACATTATTTGCCGTGCGTACGAATGTAATTTGGAGTTCGTACCTGATTCGTTGATTAAAACATCACTATTAATGTATTACCTCCACGTAAGGACGTTACTGGTTGAAATGTAACACCTGCCCTAGTGTTTGTCCTGTTCGTGTAGTGGTTAGCGTGCCCAGTTGCCAATTTGCCGGGTGTTTTTTTGTGCTTTTATTGCATAAATTTCCAAGCAAGCAACGTTAAATAAACCCTTTCTAGGTCATTTAAAACAAAAAAAAGAATACAAAAAAACTTAGCTTACTTTATAGTTGCACAACATACAAGGAGTTTATGCGAAAACGGGTCGGATCTTCCTACGTGTTATTTGAAAGCAAATTTTAAGAAAATCGTAAAAAAAGCACATCACTGCCACCGCAAAAATGTTTAACTGCGGTGACTCCTCTTCTTGTTTTGTGTGGGTACAGTTTTTTTTATGGTGTCTTTATTTGGCCGCCGCATTGAAGCGAAAACTCCAACCCGGGGAAGCTTTCCAACGCGTATTCTCCCAGGCTGGCTGATGTAGACACGGTGGTTGATGTCGTCACAGCACCCAGTCCCGGCACGAATCTGTATACGCCAGATTGGAATGTACCGACAAAACGAAGTGTGTGTGAAGCGTGGAGTCAATGGGAAGAAAGAGAGAGAGAAAAAGAAAAAAAGGTCTCCCCATCCCTCCCGATCTCATGATCGTAATGATGATCATGGCAGGAAGGTTCTAGGGTGCATGGCGAGAGAAAGGAGCGATCGCGTCCACCCTTTCGGCAATCTCTCCCATCTTTCATCACTTCTCCAGCGCGATTTGCTGGACAGACGCGCACTAGTGTTTGTGTGTGTGTGTGTGTGTGGGGTGGACCAGTTTTTCCAGCCCGTTTTTGGGCACGGGCTAAGGCAACTACGCGAACGCGATGACGACACCACCGCATGTTCTTATGCTTTTTTTCCCTGTTTTATTATCCATCCACTACTATGCTATCGGCCTCTTGAACCGCTACCTTGTCATCAGTTACTTTTGTTTGTGTGTGTGTGTGAGTGTGCGTGTTAGTGGGGGGAGGAAGTCTGTTTGAGTGAAAGACCGCTGGAGGGTTTTTCCTCCCGGAACGATTGCAACAACCGTACGGTTGCGCTTGACATTCGTGCTTCTTTCCCTCGTTTGGGCCGCGGTTTGCGTAGTTCGCTTTTATCCAGACGCAGACAGTTGGTCCATTCTTTCACCAGCACGAACAATGGATGTTGCCTCGCTTCCGCCGTACGTGGTGCGGTTATTTTCGGGCATGTGCACCTTTTTGCTGCCGAGTGATCGATGAGTTAAACACCGTAGGCGTATGGATGTACCATCGACATGCGATAACACTTCATGTCTACACATGTGCAAAAGGTACTTGAGCAGTCGGGGGAAAATGATCGGGATTATTTTCGATCGAACAGTTCTAGACACTCGAGACTTTGGGCAACTGTTGACTAGCTTTCTGTAGCTGTATATTTTAGGTCAAACATGACTGTACCGTCACGTAGAATTGAGCACACTAAATTTTATGCTTGGAAACGGACCATATTGAAAGTAGCTCAGTGTAGATTTTTTTTCTTTATTACGGAACAGATAAAGCAAACATGCACTCCCATTTCTTTTTTAAAAATATAGAAAAATCGTACATGTATCTGCGTTGCTTTGTACAGTGCACTAGTTTAGACACTCGAGACTTTGAGCTACAATGAAGTAGCTCAGTGTAGCTCTAATAACTACACTGCTCCGCAATATGAATTTTTGTTATTTTTTATTCATTTTTGATTAATTATTTCCGAAAATGTTTTATGTTGAGAGTAGCTCAGTGTAGCTATTTCACTTCTAGAACTAATAAAGTTAATATTAACTCCGTGCTCTGTCTTAAAAAATATACAATATTCACAATTGCATTTGTTCCTTTGGTATAAGGCACTAGTTCTAGATATACATTATCTTAAAAGTAGTACAATAACTCTCGCCTATTTAAATGCAATAAAACTGAAATAACTTTACTCTCCCGCGATTCTTCCTGGAGAGTTTCGTGTGACACACAGTTTGTCGTTGTTACAGAACTTTCACGGTAAGCGTTCTGTCTGTCAACCTTCAATGACATTCCCTTGAAATCGACTACAACTGCAGATGTTTCAACGCGTTAAAGAGTGCGTCTCGTTGGCCGTTCACTCTACACGGTTGGGTCAGATGCGCGTTTTAATCTACCTCACTCTGCACAGTTTTACATGCTGGAAACGCGTTTACCATCACTGTGTGCGTTCCTTTGTGAGACGTACCACTGTGTGTGTGTTTGCTTTCTTCTTCCGGACCGGTAGGGTCCGCCGTGACCGTGAAGCCATACACACCGAGCCAGCGAAAGGGATGCATGGAGAAATCAGTTTTCGAACCACTTGCGTCCGCTGTGGCGGAAAGAGCTGCACTGATTTATCGGGAGCGTGTGCAGGAGGGAGATAAAGCACAGTTATCATCTCGGCTAATTGACAGCTCGATCGATTCTGGATCGACCTGGAATGATCTTTGCACTGCTACTGCTTCCCCAGTGCGGTGGCAGGCACGGAACCACCCTCGTCTTTGACCATGACTGGAAGAAACTAGCCGTAGAGCACCATTATTACGGCACCATTTTGCATGTCATTTCAGCGATTAAAATATGTGTGTGTGTGTTTGTTTTTTTTTGTTTTGCTTCTCTTGATGATGGCTTTAGTTCGCTGTGGCGTTACACGCTGTGGGTTCAATGGGACAAACGACAAACAAAGATTGATCGTTACCCGATTGCAGTGCGTCACCCGTAGCGATTTCGACAGCCATTTAGCTATGCCTTTTTCCCTTCTCCCACTTTCCTTTTTCACCACACCTCGACAACCCTTGCATGCGCACCCGTTGCACGGGGTTCCTCCATTTCGGTTGTGTGTGAGATATGCGTGCCAGAGCGTGAAGACACTTGTCTCCCGATGGCTCTAGTATCGTGTTTTGAGCAAATGTCTACGGCCCTTGTGCAAGCCGATGACACCGATTGGTTTCGTATATTAGCAGGTGCTCAACCATAGCGAGGAATGCGCTTTGGGGTGTGTTCCGGTGCGTAAAACAGGGCTGACGTATGCTGGGCGATAAGATAGCTGCAGGGCGCTCGACACCTTGACTGGTTGGACAGCTGAATGAACTGACCACAGAAAGATTTATAGGTGGATAACTTTCAAGCTGACACATGGAATGGAACACAATATGCCTGTTTTACTAGTATTGATTTAAGGGAATAAATATTATATAACAACATTTCATAATCCATGTTAAAAATATGACAAAATGTTCTTTAGTTCTATCGTTGGAGTAAATCGTAACCCTCCTACGGGGTGACTCAAACGGGCTGAAATAATCACTGATATCCAGTTCCAAACTTTGATATTTATCGCCGATAGCGGACCATGAGTTGCAGTTGTTCCATGGTATCGTACCATGGTGAAGGGTCTGATACACCGAAGGCCATGGTTCAAAACTCATCTGGACCCGGGAAGTTATAGATTAAGCAGAACCGATAAATCGTTACCTAACAAACATAAATCACCCAGCCAAGCTTTTCCTGTTCGTTCAGCCAAGCTAAAAAGGCACGAAAATGGAAAAAAAATCTATCCATATTTTAATTGACTTAGTGGCCAATATCCCGTAATCCTCACCACATCCCATATTGTGGACATCCACGAAAAGTGAAATCTTGTGACAGCAAATCAAACCGAGCTTTTTTGAGGCGCGTTAAATCGCCGCAAAATGTTTGCTACTTAGGGAAAATTAACCTGACCGTTAATGGTTTCCACGTATCGGATGGGGGGTATAACATGTTATCCCTTTTGTTGTTTGTTGCTTTTATGGCCCAAACTGTTGCGGCAGGAACCCACACGCGTCCCAGCTCGGTCGGCTGTTTGTTCAAGGATGCGCGTAACCCGCGTAACCTGCGTAACACCTCAGCAGCTCGTGCTCTGTTGGGATGATCTGGAAGCGTGGGATGAAGAGAGAGAGAGGGACAGAAAAAAACCCCTGAAAGAGACGATAAACTCCGTCCCTAATTGCATCCACAACAGGTGGTGGTGTTTGTATTGTTGAATCGCTGCGAGGGATCTCGCTGGGGCAAGGATGAGGCACAGCAGCAACGCAAGCATTATACGAAAATAAACTTTAACCCACTGCCCACAACAACCCTCCCCCTCCCTCCTTCTCCCTCTCCCCTCCCGCATGCATTGGACCCCGGGGGAGATCGGGAGGGTCCTGCGGATGCCGCTCAGCCCAGGAAAAGGAAGAAAGCATCATCAGCTTAAGCGGCCAAGGCTCCACAGTGATGCTTGTTATGTTAGTGTTTCCCTTTCCTAACCACCCCCCTCTCTATCCCTCTTTTGCGTTTAACCTTCGATTCGATTGTTCGCTTTCGTTGTGCCTTGTGGGAGATCAAGTGTGTGCAGTGGGTGTTCGGTACACACTTTGCACACTTTTGCGATTGGCGAGCACTTTCGTCCATTATGCCATAACCTCATCATCATCGCCGGTGTTGAGATGCCCCGGAATCCCGGGGGGGAGGGGGTGGTGATGATGGAAATGGAGGGGGTTGGTTCGTAGAACTTGCTCATTACTTCACTTCCGGCCGTTCCGGAAAGCTGGACAGAAATAGGAGGATATAGGGAGAAGGGTGGGCAGGGGGAGGGGGGGGGGGGGGTAGTGGAAAGAGGGTAGGCCGAGGGAATTGGGAGAATGGATATATAATCCACTTTTATAACGCTCGCGGGAATAACACCAAACATGGGCACCAAATGCACCAGAGCCACAGCAAAGGCAATGGGGGATGAAATCCACCGTATTTCCAGGAGCTTTATTTATTTTCTAACCCCCCTACGATGGGCTAGCGCGGGGTGGTTTCTGTACCAATTCCAATTGCGCGATCTGTCTATTTCTCTCTCTCTCTCTCTCTCTCTCTCTTGCAAACCAGATACGAAACGAGGATTCAGTGGTATCCTGTTTTTTTTCTTTTATTTTCCTTTAATTTCCTCCAACCTCACCCCCTCCCCATTCCCACCCTTATTGTTCTACAGCAATAGAGGGGAAGCTGGCCCGTTTGGTGGCCGTTCCCCGGGGGCATGTGGCTTTCGCGTGCACTAATAATAAACAGTTTCGCCTACCAGACCCACTCCTGCAATCGCTGCTGCCAACAGTGCAGTTCGCAGATTGCTGACGTGCGACCGAGTTAGCGCGCTTCGTTTTCCCATTGGCCCCCATTGTTACCGTTTTGACAAGCGTAACTATTGGAAGAGATAATTTCGTTACCTCGAGTTGCATAATTTAAGGGGCGCATCGTTTCGACCACCACCCGGTCCTGCTGCCAGTGGGTGACAAATTGTGCCGCACAGTATGCAATCCGCATGCCAAACGTACCTTGTTAGCGGCATTGGTTGATCGGGTTTATTAAGCTGAGCGCTGCGAGCGCACAGCAAACAATAGTGCCGGAGAGTGGATGGTTGAATCCTAGAAATTTACAGATACTTTTCACCATCACCCCTCTTCCCCCTTCCCACTCCCTTGTTCACGTTTTCTTTCTTCGTCGTATCGATAATATGTGCGCGCTCGTTAGCGACTGCGGGTTCGAGGAAAAAATGATGTCCATCCATGGTGTAGGAGTAGAAACCGGCGAAGGTCCTGTCCTACATAATCATGTTGTAACTTTGCTACCTAACAAGCAACTACCAGGAATTGTACATCATCATGGTGTGCGGTAGGTCTGTGTGCACCGGTGCACATCCTGGACATTCTGTTCCCCTCATCCCTCATCCCACCCCCTCCTAACCTACCCCATCATACCCCCCCACCCAGTATCCTGTAGTTTCCTGCTGTTGCTATTCTTTTTTTCGGTTCGCACGGAGGCTTTTACCAACAAAGCAACATCCACCCCCCACCAGCACACATCGAGAGATCGATTGGTTTTTCCGTTGCACTGCCCCACTGGTTAGCGGGGATGGAGGGAGAGGTTTTTGCTTTGCCAGCTTGCCGGAAAGCCCAGGAGAACAGGAAACGGTTGCACAAGGATTCGACGAAAACCCTGGCCCACGACCAGCGCGCCGCCTGCGAGCTGTTTGTTGAACGGCAGCTTGCTAAAACAAAAGAAAAAGCAAATGAAATAAACGAATACAAGTTTAGAGAAAACAACACCCCGCCAATGGTGTTCAACCTGAAAAAAAAACCATTAACTCTCGTATATCTCGTACTCTATGGGGGGGATGAGAAAACATTAGGCGAAGGATAGAGAATCATTTCTAGTTCCTATACACATATGTCAGTGTGTGTGTGTGTGTGTGTGTGTGTGTGTGTGTGTATGTGAAAAATGTTTTTCACCCCTTTCTGTTGCACTTTGTTGCAAACCACGGAAACCGATTTTCCGATTCTAACCCCCAACCACCCCCCACAACAACAATTTCATCAAATGGGGGGTTTTTCCCTCATTCACCTTCACCCAGAGAGCAGGAGAAAAAAAAAAACATTTAATTGAATTGGAAAAGAGTGTTCCGTTTTCGCTGCCCCGTGCCACAAAATAGGTGGTATGGGCTGTGGGCGAGGCTTGGTGGGTGGTTGTTACCAATCTGAAGACCACAAACTGTATTGCTGACGATGCACTCGGCACTCAAATCGTGCACGAACACACAAACCAAACCACTTACGCAAACAAACAAACAAACAAACACCAGTTGCACTATCTGATGCTGAGCATCATCATCCCCAGCGTCACGACGTTGGGGGGTTGGGCGGTGGTTTGTTGCAAGCGTTTGCCTTCAAACATTTGCACGTGCACGTGCATTTGAATGCTCCGTTTTGTGTGCGTTTCTTTGCCGTTCTACCGCTTTGCTACCCTGCAGCCCTGTCAAAAAAGGGGGAGGCAGTTGCTGGGGTTGGGGAAAAAGGGAGGGAAGTGGGGTTGTTGGGAGGAACGCATCTACATCCGGCCACAGGGTAGGAATGCTGTTTGCGGTTAATTGCGGACGCAGCTCAATCGAAGAACGGGCACCATTCCTATCCACCCCTCCCTCACCCACTGCCTTCTTCCATCCTCACTGTTAACCTCCCCACGTCCATAATTTCCATCCTACCGACGCTGGTTGGGTGTGTCGGTTGTTGTTTTGCGATGAATTCGCACCGTTTTGTGCTTTATTCTCCCGCGCGCTTATGTGTCCCATACCTTCCCGACCCCTTTTTATCCCCCCCCCCTCGCCCCTCTCTCATCCGACCTCTACCCTTCTTTGCACGTCTGCTGAGCAACCTGCGGGACAAGATTCTGTTCGCGTGCGTGTGTGTGTGTGTTTTGCACGATCGATTATGGAAGTTTTCCCGCTTTTCCCGCTGTGGAACTCATCGAATGGAAAAGGTTTTTTTTTCACTATTCACTAGCGGTTTGTGTTGTATCTCGACATTTAATTACATTCGAGGTCCGACACCTCGCCACCCCCAACACCCCCGCGATAATGGTGGAAAGGTGTGAAGTGACAACAGCCTGATGCGTTGAGCGACCTAGATCTGGGAATTGGTGCTGCGGGTGGGATGCAATTAAAAATTGGTGTTTGCTCAAACTTCGATACAATGACCTGCAGCAAGCGCACACCTGTCCTTAGCCGTTGTTCTAATGTTCTTTAGAGCTTTAAACAATCTTAAACTGCTCGACTCGGAAGTTTGGATCGCGTACAAATAGTACATTCATGTTTAAACATTGGAATATTCGAATAAGTTAGCGGAATTTGTTGAAGTACTATCTTTGTGGTGGATCAGCACATCTAGAGAACACTGTCGGAAGATTGTCGGACAAGAGTCAGAGGATGCACGAACCTGTTAAATAAAGATTTAGATTTATTCATTCAGTTTAAAGATTCATTCCGATTCATGAATGTGACTCAGATTTACTCAACACAGGCACTTTCGTTGTCGGAATATTGTCGGAATTCGCTTATTGAACTAGTTTCGCAGCAAAAAAAAAAAACAATAATTTTAATTTTTCGTGTTTTTATATCCCCCAGTGGGGGCCGACACGCTGGGTGCAGAATGAAACACAGCTTCGAAGCATAAATGCGCATTACAAAAACGTGACAATTTGGAAAAATTAAGACACATTTATGTTCGACTTTAACGTCCTTCAAGGACACTCCACATCCAAAATTTCACTTCACCCGCCCGAAAGACATCAGCGGGACAGAATGGCAGGGTAAAAGAAAAACTGCTCTGCTTTGTTTACCGCACAGACCGCTGTTGTTTATAATACTTTAAATTCCTTGAAGAAATATGACGACCCAGTCAGGGTGGCACATTGTGCGTTTTGTGTGCCACCTTCCAGCGTACGGCCCGGTTCCAGTCAGCGGCGCGCTGCGTGCCGATGACTGTTATTATAAAGTGTGCGTCAGTCACGTCAGTGCAACACGGTGTGTGTGTGTGTGTTTTTTTTTTTGTTCTCCGATCCGTTCCGGATCGTTAGAGTCCCGGTCCGGGGCGATTTGCTGTAGCTTCAAACCTCCACGGCCTGTGGCCGCCTCGCACGGAATCAATTCATGTTAATTTAATTTTAGCCATGATGGGTCCGCACAGACTCTTTTATTTGCACAGCTGCCTGCAGGCTGCCCGCGTTTTTCCGCTACACTTGCTTTTATTGCTTGCGATCGGCCGATCACCGCCGATTGGTGCGGGTGTGTCTGGCTGTGTGAGTGCGGTACCGCCCGAGTGCCATCTCCTCAACTTCTCTGCATTGGTTTTGTTGGCATTTGCTCTGCCCTGGAGGTAGAGTCAGCTACACCCTAACCATGTTATGCACGTTGGGTAGAACTAGGAAAAGCATCGGAATGATCTCGCCTGGTGGGCTTACACCCGCGTGCGAGATGGACCATTTCCGAACGAGTTAACGCACGCTGTCCAGCTTAATCCAATTTGGGAACCGCGCGAAAAACGAGATATCCCCGCGACTGTGATTCAATTTCAAACTGTCCACATCGTGGATGCGCTGGAAAATCGAGCTGAAACGCTGGTCCCATACCGAGTCCCACGTCCCCTTCATATCGCGTGGGGTTGCAGCCATAATTAAATTATTTTGTGTACCATTTTAAACATGCCGTTTTGGGTTGACATTTTTCCGACTAATGTTTCCTTTTCCATTCCGTCGATGCTGTCCTTTTTATGTTTGCAGGGATTTTTTCGTCTATATCGGCTGCGGAAACTCGGACTGAGCGACAATGACATTATCAAAATTCCATCCGACATACAGAACTTTGTCAATCTGGTCGAGCTGGACGTGTCACGCAATGGTAAGTACGCACGGAGAGATCTCCCAGCACGGTTTAAATCCAGAACCAGACCGAGTGGTATCGAGGGTGTCATGCACATGCATATATATATACGTACGCTCTCGCTTCCAGAAATCGGCGACATACCCGAGGACATCAAGCATCTCCGCAGCCTGCAGATAGCCGATTTCAGCTCGAACCCGATCTCGCGGCTACCGGCCGGCTTTACCCAGCTGCGGAATTTGACCGTGCTCGGTCTGAACGACATGTCGCTCATTTCGCTACCACAGGACTTTGGCTGGTAAGTAGTGGCTCGCCGCATCAAAACCTGGTAGCTAGGTAACCCCTTCGTAGCCCAAGCCCCTGTTTGCACGGTGGCGTAACGGATGAACCCACCAGTACAGGAAGCGGGAAGTGTGATTGATGGGTTGGCGGTGGGAGGTGGGAGCCGGGGATGGATGAAATAACGGAACACCCAGCGCGATGGTTGCTTCACATCAAACGCGAAGCCCGTAAGGTCTTCCCCGCTTGTACAGTGTTGTGTACAAGCCTCTTTTTGTTACTGCCCGGAACGTCTAAAACCTAGCGAACCAGAACCCTCGCACTCGCTGCACACTCCCACCCCGGTTTTCCAAAGGGGTTTTGATGGGCGAATTATTTGTGCTTTGAAATTCTGCCTCCCCACCCCAAGCATCACAAGAGGGTAAGATTGGGAACAATGAAAGTACAAAGGGTGGTACTGAATGGTCCCTTCTCCAGCACCCCAACAACGGTCACCGTGTGTGTGCAATTTTGGGGTTTGAACCTATCTCCTACGCTTCTCGGCGATGGGTTTGTGTAAATTGCTATTTACCACCTTATGTTCAATGACTACCGTGAAGTTCATGACCGGGTAGTTGCTTCGGCTTTGTTAGGTGCCTAGCTAGCGGCTAATGCGCATTTGCTAGATTAAATATGTTTCTTCATCGCCGACAATAAAACTATTATTAGAACATTTTAACCGGGGACACACGGGAGCGCGACAAAGGTTATCGGAGTAGCGCGTACGTTTGCAATAGCACTGCATTCCAGGCGAATGTACAATCGCACGAAAATCATCCACTGTCGCTTGCTAACAAGCTGCACGCACCACGCTAGAATTTCACTCAATGCGCACCTTTACTTTGCCCAACAGTCTGTCCAAGCTGGTGTCGCTGGAGCTGCGCGAGAACCTGCTGAAGAACCTACCGGAGTCAATTAGTCAGCTAACGAAGCTGGAGCGTCTGGATCTGGGCGACAACGAAATCGACGAGCTTCCGTCGCACCTCGGCTATCTGCCGTCGCTGCAAGAGCTTTGGCTCGATCACAACCAGCTGCTGCGGTTGCCGGCCGAGATTGGGCTGCTGAAGAAGCTCGTCTGCCTGGACGTGTCGGAGAACCGGCTGGAGGAGCTGCCGGAAGAGATCGGCGGGCTGGAGTGTTTGACCGATCTGCATCTGTCGCAGAACCTGCTCGAAACGCTCCCGAACGGCGTGTCCAAGCTGACCAACCTGTCGATCCTGAAGCTGGACCAGAACCGGCTGCACACGCTGAACGACAGCATCGGGTGCTGCGTGCACATGCAGGAGCTGATCCTGACGGAGAACTTCCTCAGCGAGCTGCCGTCCACCATCGGCAACATGCTGGCGCTGAACAATTTGAACGTGGACCGGAACTCGCTGGTAGCGGTGCCGAATGAGCTCGGCAACTGCCGGCAGCTCGGGGTGCTCAGCCTGCGGGAGAACAAGCTCACGCGGTTACCGTCCGAGCTGGGGAACTGTGGCGAGCTGCACGTGCTGGACGTGTCCGGGAATTTGCTGCAGCATCTCCCGTACTCGCTGGTCAATCTGCAGCTGAAGGCAGTGTGGCTGTCCGAGAACCAATCGCAACCGGTGCCAACCTTCCAGCCGGACGTGGACGAGGCGACGAACGAGCAGGTGCTGACGTGTTTCCTGCTGCCCCAGCAACGCTACGTCCCATCGAACCCGAGCCAGCGCGAGGACACGGACTCGGAGAACTGGGAGGAACGGGAAGCGTCCCGCACACATTCCGTCAAGTTCACGGAGGACTTCGGTGCGGACCGTGACACGCCGTTCGTGCGCCAGAACACGCCCCACCCGAAGGAGCTGAAGATGAAGGCGCACAAGCTGTTTGCAAAGGAGCGCAAATCGGACGATCTGTCCGGTAATTTGGACACACTGTCGGAGGAGTCTGCATCCCGCCCTTCGCTGCTGAACCGGTCCGGGTACGGTGCGACCACGATGGAGGACATACAGGGTCACGCTATACCGCACGACGAGGAGCAGGGCGGGGAAGCGGCAGCAAGTACGGAGGCGGGCAGTGTGCAGGACAATGCGCTGGACGAGGAGGATGATGGGTACGAGAAGCGTGTCGGTTTCGAGGTGAACGAAGACGAAGAGGACGATGCCGAGCGGCAACAGTACGCCGGCGAGGATGGCGATGGCAAGAAACCAATCTCCAAACTACATCGCAGGTACTACCTCGTTGAAGGTGTTTCTGTTTTCGGGGCAGCTTTATTGATGGGAGTTTCCTTATTTGCTTATTGCTTTTTCAGAGATACACCACATCACCTGAAGAACAAACGGGTGCATCATACCATCACCGATAAAAACACGAACCTGATGTTTACCTCGCTGAAGCTGAAGGAAATGACACCGCCAAAGCTGGACGAGCATCCCGTGCTGGTGCAGGTACCATCAACTGCTGCCAGCATCGCTGAAGGTAAGTTTGTCGACTCCACGCAGACAATCTCTCGGGGAGTTCAAAAACGTCAGAATGAAGTTAGACCTCTTACAGGAGATATTTATCGCCAGAGTAGCTGAGCTAGCTAGCATGTGTGTTCGCATGATGTCACTAGACCTTTGCCAGGGTCATTACATCATTTTCTATTGCGCATTACATCATCTTGACTTCATCTCTTCGCTGAGAGATGTCGAACCTCATCACCACCCTAACGGGCGTCGGTGATATGTTCACATACTTCCCATGCCACTTCAAACGTGGCGATGGCCTTCTCCGCTACACTGCTCAACGTGAAGGGCTATCAGTTGCCACATTCCAATCGTCGTCATCATGCTCGGAGCGATAAGATAAGAACCGAAGCATGTGTATGTACGTGTGCCATGCTGTTGATGGACGCGCCGTCCGCAATACGCAAGGCACCGGAAGTGTGCAACGGTAGGCACTTGTGTTTGGAAAACGGTGCAGAATAAACAGATCAGGTGCTAAGGTCGCAATCCGGTGGGCAATGTTGTTTGTCCTGGCGGAGTGCGCATCGGTACGTGGCCACGGTACAGTTTCGCACCTTTACTCTCGCTACCGCGTACTGCACGCGCACCGGGGACGATCGTCAAAGAGCGATGGTAATTAGCATGCTGTGGTGGGCAGAGAATGGACAAGTACCGAAAGGGCAACTGCTTGTTTATTCCGAAAGGTTGTTGTTTTCGAGCGTTCCGGGGTACCATGGCCAGTAGTTTGCCTTTCGGACAAAACCGAACGGGTCGCACCCGATGGAGAAACGGGCGTAATGTTGGGAACAACAATGGGAAGCGACGATCCAGCGGCGTGTGCACCATTTAGCAAGCGTGCACAATGAGACCGAGCGCTCGTACCGATATTAACACCCTCGACCGTGTACAGCGAGGCGGTCCCCAACACCGCTGCTTTACCTTCCCCGAGTGTGCCGTCCATGACGCTACCTCCAGTCCGAAAGCTAAAACCATTTAGATAACGCAACAGCCCTGCTATATTCGATAAACATTAAATTAAACACACCGAACCAGTATGCGACACGACACGTAAGCTAAGTATGTGTGTGTAAGTTGGTGGAAAACAAACAATCGTGAGCTCCCCAACGCATCGCAAGTACGCATTTGTGCATGCGAAGGCACCCTTTTTTTTGGGAAGCCAGGCAAAACCCTACATGATCAAGCGCGCGACAAACAAACCAAAGCGTCTCTTAGTCGTCGAGGGCCATTTTGTGTCAAGGTTTGGTGGGGTCGGTTTTCTGTGTGGCTTTGAAGTTTTTTTTTTAATTTTCCTTCCAATAGCGTATCACCGTATGCGGGGTCTACCGTTTCGTTGGCATGTGTATGCGCAAGGGTGTTACCTGCTTCTTTTACACGTTAGCACGTTATCAGTGGCTTTACCGTGATAACAACCAGTGGTGGCAAACTTTTTTCTTCATCTTACTGTTTGCAATCAAAGCAGGTGTGCAGAACACAGGTTAATGTTGGTTATTAACCGAATGAAGTGACAAAAACAGAAAAAAAACATTAATTTATTCCTATTTGATCAATAATCGTCTTACAATAGGATAACAATAAGAAGCTGTAAAGAGCATAGTTATTTTAATTATTTATTGTATGTTCTAAAATAATGAATTGTCAGTTTTTTTCATGCGAAATTCACACAGCCACAGACAAAGGTTTGAACTCTCGCGTACTCTGCCCTTCAGCTGCTAACAAGGGTGCTTTGTGGCACTTGAATTCTTAACAGGCTAAATTTGAACCTTTGTGAGAATCAATACGACCTAGACGTCTATTATGCACTTTGAAGAAGAAAAAAAATGGATTACTTGGTACTATGCAGTGCGGGATATTGTGCTTTTTCTCTCGTCAACTTGTCGACCACTGGTGTGGTTTATTGTTCCGTACACTCATACACCTTCCGCCACACAGGTTACGCCACGTACACACGCGGTACAATCAAAATACGTGTAACGAATTAAATTGTCTGACCCGCTTTGTTGACAGTCGATCGGAAACATTTCCAACGTTTGCTCATGGTACTTTCCATAGACGTCAATGAGGTCTTTGTCGACACAAAGGGGAGCACTTTTTTGTCAATAATATTCAAAACCGCAGCCCCGCCGCAGGCGTGTTTGCCATGCCTGGTACGTGACGCCCCACGTACACACTGTTCCGTATCGGAAGGAAAGTTTAGGGAGGTAACCCTTTCGCGCTATTTCTCTGGATCGGGAACCGCTAGCGAAAGATAACGCGCGCCTTTTATCACGCTCCACCCGTTGCCGTTATCAGTGGCGTGGAATCCTTCAGGGGGGTGCAGGCTCATCACTTGGGTGCAGAAGGAATCCGCGGATGCGCCCGACAGGTTGACAAATCACCGGGAACGTTGCTGCCGTGTGGTCGTGACGCACTGGTGTGGATCTAGCTGGAGCAGACTGTGTGTGGTTGTTGTTTTTTCTTTCTTTCTTTTTTGTGCGTTCGAGGCGGCCACAAAACAATAGCATCAGGGCGTGCCCTGGCCCGCAACACCTCAATCGGCACCATTTCAACGTAGTGCTGCTGCAGCAATCAAACATCGGAGTGGAGAAACATAACCTAGCTTCCGTCCGCGTGATGAGTCACGCCTGTTTTATGCTGGTTCCGATCTGCATCGCTTCTCCAGCATCAGCTACGGGTGGTTTCTTTAAGTGGACCTCACTAATTGAAGGTGGAAATTAGGTTGCTTCACACAATTAGTTCAACCCCAAGGTGAAACGTGTGCGAGAGGAGGAAAAAAAACCAGGCCCTGTGCGGTGGTGGTGACCCGTTTATGCGGCGGTAGTATTCATGGGCGCATACTGTGCGCCCGTGACGATTTTGTTTTCTCACTCTCGTATTTATGTGTGGTTAAGTGCGTTGTTGTGTGAAGCTAGTACACGATACAGCAACTGCGTGCCATTTTAGTTCTTACCCCGGCACTCCGACAGTCGCAAAGAATTCCCAAGACGCTGGGAAAAGTTTTACACGTCTAGCGCAGACACCCAGTTGACGGGAAGGATGTTTTCAGTCAAGTTTAAAGTGAAGGATGCCGGGAAGGGACCGGGCGGCCGGAAAGGGCCGGGGGGCCGTCCACTATCCCGCCGGTCGTCCGGTGCGTCCTCGTTCCGGTCGAACGGCACGAGTGGGTCGCACACGCCCACCAGCATCCTGTCGAACGGGAAGAAGAAGGGAGGCCGCAAGGACGACAAGCGACGGATTCGCATTATCACCGCGGTAAAGGACGGACGCACGTTGAATGGCGGCGGGACTCCGGGTAAGGGTATCGGCGGTGGCAGTTTCGCCCAGTCGTCGTCACCGTTGTTTGGGAAGCGGAAAGTCTACGGTAAGCGAGATAAAATGCGCCTGTCGCTGATAAGGGGTGACGAAACCGAGCGCGCGCTGCCGTTTCGGGCACCGTGCGTGTTGGTTTCGTGGAACAGAAACTCATATATGGGTGTGATGAATCAATAGGTGGACTGTGCAATGAATCATTCATGGTGGTCATTATGCGGAAACAGTCCGTTCTATGTGATATGTGGCAATTGCAATTGCTCTTTAGAACTTTTCCGGACATGTGACAGCTTTTGCGAAGTTACTCAAATTTGATAAGTGTATTATAATATATTTTAAAATCATCTCACAACTCGACAGCTTCTCGATGCTAATATTACACTCAATTAATGTTTTAAAGTTATCTTAGAGTTATCTTAGAACTCACAATCTTCAATATGTTTAATTTAAAATCCATGTAACGTTCAATCGGCATAATTCGTTTAGTCGGCTTAATCTTCGTTTAATCTCTGGAGCAAAATTAGTACAACGTTATCTTACAATTTTCACGCATGAGCTCATAAAGCAATTAAGTTTTGTTTGTAAATTTTACGCCTTAATACGTTGCGCAACTAATTTATCGGCATTTAACACGTCCAACAATAAATGCAGTAAATGCTCCCGTTGTACCACCGCGAATCTAATCGCAGCATAGGAAAGCAAAACATGCAACACATTGTTGTGGTAGCACCCGATGGGGTGATACTCTTAGCAATTTGCACCACCGATAAAGAATCATGGTCACACAGCAACGAGTGGCAGGAAAATGGGGGAACGTAGTGTGTGTTTAATAATAAACACGATTCGGCACGGACCGCAAACAGGCCGCATTAAACTCACGCGGGTCTCACTAATGTGGCTAACTAACGCAGCTTCACCGCTCGTTAAAACACTCCAAGAAATGCAAGCGTATATAAGCAACCACTCATTTATATTGTATATATTTTCCCAGTGTGGCACAAATTGATGTTGTTTGTGGTAGCGTCACATCGTAGCAACAATAACTTTGGAGTTTTCAAGCGAAGCGTAAGAAAACAAGAATTCTGCGTCTATACTGAAAGGAAAGGGGCTCTTTGTTTTTGGGGAAAACATCAAAACGGAAGGGTTTTTGAGGTCCGATATCCGCACGAACTGTTTAATCAGGTGCTTTGCTTCTGCTTTGTTTACTTTTAGACACACTCGACACGTACACCGCCCTGAAGGAGGAGCGGTTGGAGATACACATTGAGCGCACGTCTGCCGGGCTCGGGCTAAGCATTGCCGGTGGACGCGGCTCGACACCGTTCAAGGGCGATGACGAGGGTATCTTTATCTCGCGCGTCACCGAACGGGGCCCGGCAGATCTGGCCGGCCTGAAGGTGGGCGACAAGGTACGTACTGCCAGGATGACGTGTTGTGGCGCAGCATTAACTAACGTTTCGCATCATTCTCCCCCAGGTGCTGAAGGTAAACGGAATCTCGGTCGAGGATGCGGACCATTATGATGCGGTCGAGGTGTTGAAGGCATGCGGTTCCGTGCTGGTATTGTTTATTTCCCGCGAGGTAACGCGCCTGATCGGTCATCCGGTGTTTGACGATACGGGTTCGGTGGCACAAATCAATGTGGTCGATCAGGAATCGTTGAAGGCGAGCGGAGGCCCACCGCTGCTGGGCGCTCCGCTCGGCGTACCGACTGTTGTCGGTGACAGTGTGGGCGTCCCGCCGTATATGGGCGCCCTGTCCCCGAACACAGTCGGGCTGCCGAACGGTGGTGGTGGTGGTGTCGGTGTCGGCAGTATGGATATGCCGAACGGTAACGAAATAACGCAGAAGATTATCCTGCACACTACGCTGATACGGGACCAGATCGGACAGGGGTTAGGTTTCAGCATCGCTGGCGGCAAGGGCCATGCACCTTTTAAGGACGGTTCGGAAGGCATCTACATTTCCCGCCTGACCGAAAACGGAGTGGCACACAAGGATGGCAAGATAATGGTGGGCGATCGGGTGCTAGCGGTAAGTAGACGGTTGGTTCCGTGTTCGAACATTGAACGGTGGTCCTTAATAAACGCTTATTCTTTGTAGATAAACGGAGTCGACATTACGAACGCGCATCACGATTATGCGGTACAGCTGCTTACCGATCATCAGCGTTTTGTACGCTTGGTGGTACAGCGTGAAGTGAAGGGACCGCTGGAATCGCTCCATAGTCCCCGCAGCCCTGTCGTTGGTCCGAATCGCCCCGGCGCGTACATGCCCAACCGACTTGGTAGGTCACAAATTGTAACCACCAAATGAACCATTTCTAACACCGTGCCTCTTCTCTGCGCTTTCCAACAACAGCATCCACCTATACCGGTTACCGCCGTACGGCAGAGGACGGTCAAGACCCACAAAATGCCCACCCACACCACCACCTAACCGAGTCCGCCAAATCGCCCGACAGCGACCCGAAGGTGGTGGATGAACAGCACACGCAAAAGGTAACTGGCGGGGCTAATGCACTTTCACCTAGCTCCTCATTTGCACCGCACACGCCATCAGCCACACTGCTGCAGGGGCCAACGCAGGTGGATGCTGCTAAGCAGCAGCAGCAGCCTCCCCTGCCTGCACCGCGTACAGTATTAATGCAAAACGTAAATAACAAACACAGCACCGCTAACAGTAGCTCTGACGGCAGCAGTAACGGTGTGATGCACAAGCCACAGGACCATCAACCGTCCGAATCGACGGCAACCATCAATAATGGTGTGGTAGCGCATGCTGCCACTAACGACGACTCGCAGGTAAGTGTCCGGAGCCGTTGCTACGAAGATATATGCGAGCGGGGGTGCGCTCGCCCCCACACGCTCGCTTTGAAGCTGGATGTTTCCGGGGCATGGAAACCAACCTACCCCTCCCTTTCCCTTCCCTCAATCTCTCAACCCTCCAATTTCTAACAACGTGTACGTGATCGGATGAAGGTAGTCGGTGCTGCTCCCGCGAATGCTGCTCCCGTCGTCCCGTTTGATATCAGGCACCACCCTCCTGAACCACCCTAGTAGAAACACCCTGTGTGCAAGTGCTGCCTGCTAGTTGACTCTCTTCCCTACTTCAACACACACACACACAAATGCACACACACGCGTATTCACGCATACACACAACTCTTGTTTTTTTAGGAAGTTTAAAAGCAATACACATTAGACAGGACAGGTCGCGTTTTGCTGCGGCGTGACAGCACACACAATCCTAGCACGCGTGTGTTTGCCTGATCTCTGTACACACCTGGCACACGCAGCACGAGAAAATTTGCTTAACAACTTTGCTTCGTACTGCCCATTCATTTGATTCATCATCATGCACTGTTTGTTCATCATTCCCTTCCATTGTCACGAACGAAACCTACATTCCATTAGATGCATCTAGACGTTACGATCTCGGCATTGGCAGTTACATTTGTTTGGATTGGATAATGAAATATGAAAAGAATTTAATATTGGAACGTTCCACATGTAAAATGCTATACAATTAGTTTCATCATAAACGGATCGTAGAGTCTGGGAGTATCTATTGCAATTCGTTCCCTTCTGATCCTGCTCCTCCTTTCCTTCCCCTTTGCTCATGTCACCTGCTCATCAGCCGCTGCTAGTGAACCATTAATTCCGTTCCATTGTCTAACACCATCCTCCCCAACATCCTCTTCCCGAAGGGACGGACAGCTAGTCGAGCTCTCCAAGCGCATCTTCACCGGCCGTCACTTATTATTATATATATATCGCTAAACGTACCATAACATTAAACCACATACAACGACCCGCACCGTTAACAAGCCAAGCATGATGGTCCTAATCCAAGGTTTTTTCCCCTTTTTTTCTTCTTTTGTTTCTCTTTTCCATATTGCCTCCTTCTCGTTGCTGTATGTGCCTGCGCCCAATTCCCACGCGCCCGGTCTGTGTGTTCTGTGTGGGTGTCTGGGTGTGTGTATGTGTGATCCTTCCGAACAAATCGCAATGATTAAAAAAAAAAAACAAACCAACCCTCCAACACCTGTACCATCATGTACTGCATCAACCCTGCGCATCAACACCTCTGGGCTCGCATAATCTAATCCTTCTGCGCTCGCGTATTGCATTCATTTTCTGCTCCATCTCACCATCTTCTCTACCCCCCCAAACACACCCCTTCCTGGTGACCGCTCGACTATTTCTCGCGCACGTGCGTGTACATGTGTGTGTGTGGGTGGTGGCGTTTGGTTTTGTATATTTTTTTTCTCCTGTTGTGTGTATGCATGTGGATATGTATATTCTCGATCAACTTATTTATCTACCCGGCGTGCGTGTATGTGTGTGTGTTTGGGTTTTTGTTTGGGTTGGAATATATCCTGCATCCGCGTCCGGAATGAACTGTGAACTGAAACGTCACCGGATCCTCAACATCACAACATCAACAAATACCTACATACACACATCTACTCTCGATATCCCATTTCCTCGTCCTCATCTGTTTCCGGTTTCCCATTTACAACACAACTACAACTACAAACATCCACATCCAACAAACAACACACACGCGCACACACGTCCATATCGCAGGTTGCAGCGAGGCCCATGACCAGCGCAGATTTTCAGGCCATGATACCGTCTCACTTTATCAGCGGCGGGCGGCAGGTAACCGTGGACAAGTCCGACCACGGTCCCTCGGTCACGGTGACGGTGCAGAAGGCCGTGCCGGACATGCCGATGTTGCCGCCGGCACCGACCGAGCTCGGTACCGTCACGGAAACGATTACCAAGTCAACGTTCACTGAGACGGTAATGACCAGGGTCACTGACAATCGCTTATTGGAACCACTAATCAGCGAGGTAAAATACATTCTCCAACCAAGCAAACCACAACGCTATCAAAATAGCAAACGAAAAACATATTAATGAAAACAAATTCGCAAGCAAACAAACGAACAAACAGCGGAAACAAGAAAAACCCTCTTTCGGTTCTATGATCTCTAGCCATGCCATACTACTGCGCGCACAACTCAACAGTGTCACTACTCCTACATCCATTTTGTATCGGCACTCGGAAGGAACCATCATCTATTTATTACATTTTGTTCTTTACTCTTTGTATCATTTTACGTGTACCAGGGGTTAACGATGGTGAGGTGAAGAATGTCAACCTGTCAGCCTAAATCTTTAACCCGTTACCATCCGAGAGCGTTACGCCATTTGAATTAGTCAAAACTAATAGAAGTGAGGCTTCTCCTATTGTACCGTTAAGGTTCTTTAGGAAAACAAACCTCAACAAATGGTGCTTTTAAGTAAAAATGATCAGGAAGTTGCGTTAACTTTACCCTAATTACGCATATTGGACGGTTGGATACTCTGTTTTTCTTCTGCGGGGCACAGCATCATGAAGAGTATATGTTAAAGCCTACTAAACTAATTTTGCTTGTTGCCACAATTACTTACAACATCATTTTTTTCTGTGTTAAATGTTAAAACTATGACTTTGTTCTGTGTGCATTGTATGTAATTTATTACCGTCCCGAGTACCATGTTCTGTCTAGTATTGAAGTCATTTATAATGAATGAATCTTTTGAGACGAGTCATTGATATGAATCTTCAGTAAGGAGTCGACTCCTAAATTGTTATTGTATCCTTATAGATTCAGTATTGAAAAATCCTCAATGATGGCTGTTTCTTCATAGATTAATGAACTTTTTCGTCTTCTTTATCGGCACAAAAAACCTCATGTGGTGGGGAGGTCTGTCATTTCTGGCTTAATTTAATTATTTTCGTTAAGTAAAGGGGGATTGGTCCGGATTGGATTTTGGACAGGTCCTGTCTAAATCTAAATCCGTAAACATTGCGTAGAATTATGATTCTTGGGAGCATTATTGAGGATTCGAGAATCTATTGGGACTTATCAATCATTGAGGATTTGTTTCTACAGAGTAGAGCTACAGAGTGATAGAATCAGTTCAAAGATTCATTCAGATCGTTGAATCCGAATGAGCGTCACCCAATACTAGTTTTGACATGATAGATAAAGATTATTGTGTGCCTGCATTAACACAACTACCACTTGCATAGCTAGCCAAAACGCGTGCCTACCGTTCCTAAACGTTATTAATCTTTTCCGGGGCTTTTTTCCCTCTTGTTTAATGGAACATCCTTATGCGCGCTTCAAATTAACCGTAATAAAACAGATTATAATACACCCGCCTCACGCCATACCGCCCACTACATATCCCGACGAGCGTGCGTGTAACCGAAGCTGCTTACCCGAATCAACAGCCCGTCATCAATGGGGACGAGCAAAAAATGTGATACAATATATCAGAAAAAAAAACACCCATGATCATCATTAATACAGTGCTGGGCCTATTTAACACACCGCATACATCTTTGCCGGGGCCCTGCATTGATCGCGCAGCGCATCATGATATTAATAATTGGGTTTAAAATTACTTAAAAAGGGCTGTTGTGGTCCCATTTGTCTACAAACGTTAACGCTTTCTTTTAATTTTTTCTCTCGACTCACGCGAACAATTAAACTGAATCGAAAACACATAAAGGAACCTTACTAAATGCGACTATACGCGTTTTGTTCTTTCTCTTTCTCCCCTTCCTATTAAAATTGCACATTATACACGTATATACACACACACATTTGTATATCGCGCTCTACGCACAAACACACACACAGGAGGTTATCCTGCCGAAAGATCAAGGATCGCTTGGCTTCAGTATTATCGGTGGCACTGATCATTCCTGCACCCCATTCGGGGCAAACGAGCCGGGCATATTTATATCGCACGTAAGTAAACCGTTCACATCTGCACTGGCTAATTGCAATGTCTTCTTCTAGAGATTCAGTGTTAACGCAATTTTATTCTTTATGTTTTTTAGATCGTGGCCGGCGGTATAGCTGCCCTGTCCGGTAAGCTACGCATGGGCGATCGTATCCTGAAGGTGAACGGAACTGATGTGACGCAGGCCACTCACCAGGAGGCGGTGATGGAGCTGCTTCGACCGTGCGACGATATCAAGCTAACCGTGCAGCACGATCCGCTTCCGGCAGGCTTTCAGGTGCGTTGTGTGGGTTAGCATAGCGATAGTAAAGGCAGCGTATACACACCACGTCCACGTACTGTACCGAAATCCAAAAATGTGTTGGATGTGTTGGTAGTCGCCATACACGTGTCCATAATGCAGTGGAGGTGAAGTGGAAAGAAGCAATTATTGAACTAGAAATACGCATTGTTTGTAATTCGATTAGAATGAAACGTACGGAGCATTCGGCTCCGCGATTGGAGGTTTCATCTCGGCATCGAAGTTATTTTTATGGATGCTAGATGGCAGAATGTGGACGTCCATTGTGTACGCAGTCTAATTGAACCATATATAAGGTGGGGGAGGTGTATCGATGCCCTTCCCCAATCCACAAAGTCATAACATCACCCATGTCGAAGGTGTACGTCCAGACAGCTCAGGACCACACAGCCCAATATGCTTTGCGAAACGCGTTTAGAACTTTCTCTCTATAGTGCGCTTTCTTTCTCTGTTTCTATTTCTTTGTCCGTTTCCGTTTCTTTTGCTCTCTACCGGGTGTCGGTTTTGCATAAAAAATCATGCATCATAAACGCAAAAAAAAAACAAATTTGCTCCTTCTTACTACCTACTACACACTACCGCTCACTGCCATACTTCAATCATACTCAGCATTTTGAAATAGTTGCATTGAACACTGAGGTACGTAAAACGTGGGGTTCACACCGTTCAGTGTTTGCCGTTCCTGTTTTCGTTTTACTTCGCCGCTGTGAACGAAATTTGTTCGAACCTAATTTTTGTTTTTTTTTTCGCTGTCGTAAGGGCGTACCCGCCTAGGACGCGGTTGCTCATTAATATTTTTTTTATTTTTGTTCTATTTTTTTTTTCTAACAAACCCCAATGTCTCTCTCGTTCATTTTGTAATTTGGTTATTCCCGGTTCCCAAAATAATACGAAAAAGAAAACATCAATCTTACCATAGCTGTACTTAGTTGCATGCCTGTGTAATGGTAGTAGTGAGAATGTTGTCTGTGTTTTATGATTTTCAAAAGGACAGTGCCGTCCCTCTGTTCTTCATTCGGTGGAGTTGGTGCTATCAATACGCTAGGGTGTTTTTGTTTTTCTGACACTAATCTTTTTTTTGCATTGTTGTTTATCATCGCTCACCATTTCGCCGGTCATTAGGAAGTAGACATTGTCAAGCAGGATGGTGAACGGCTTGGCATGCATATCAAGGGTGGCCTAAACGGTCAGCGTGGTAACCCGCTGGACAACGCGGACGAGGGTGTTTTCATCTCCAAAATCAATGCCAACGGCGCTGCCAAGCGTGACGGACGACTGCGCGTTGGCATGCGCATCCTGGAGGTGAACGGTCTGTCACTGCTAGGTGCGACACACCAGGAAGCGGTCGATGCACTGCGCGCATCCGGCAACAAGCTCCATCTGGTCGTGTGCAAGGGCTACGAAAAATCGGACCTCCTGCATCTGACCGGCAGTGCGGGTGGTATGAGCACCGGACTAAGCAACAATGGCGATAGTGCGAGAATTGGTAAGTTTGTCTGGGTGGTCTTTACGAGCCTCGATACTCACAACTTTATTTCGGTTTATTATTGTAGGGTCGCGTGCATCTGAAACGGGTTCGGAGCTTAGCCAGAGCGTGTCCAGCCTCGATCGAGACGATTCGGTAATCATGGCCGAAACACACCGGAAGCTAAGCGTGGACAAGATCGATGAAGAGTCGCTGCCTGTGAAACCCACTGCCGACGAACCGATCGACCAGCCCGAACCTACCTCCCAGGCTCTTATCAGTGTCAATCCAACCGATCAACAGGTAGCGATCGGTTCGAAGGAGAAAAGTACCCCCGAAAAGGTAGTTAAGCGGCAGCGAGCCTACAACCAAACATTCTCTAACGTAACGAACCTTCACCGTAGGTACTGGATATCGTACGTGCAGCCGAATCGCTGGCGCTCGGTAGTCAGCTAGTCGAAAATGGACCACCAAAATCACCAACGGAGGTGACGTCCGAACCGCTGCAAAAAACGACCACTATCGTGATGTCCAAGCACACCCTCGATACCCAGACACCTCAGGTATTTAACCATCATATCCATGCTCATCAATCCCTTCCCACAACATCCCTCATCTACTTTAAATGTCTTATTGTTTCTCCAACCGAACATACGGTATGTTCGTGCTTTCCTCATTTTGCTTCATCCGGGGCCTATGTGTATGTGTCCGTAAATGACAGAAAAAATCAAAGCACCTGTATACTAAGAGCCAACCGGCAGCAGCAAAATGATCTGTGCTAATAGAACACTATTAATCGGAAGGATATGGCACATACACAGACACCGTTACCGTCCGTTACCGACACCATCCTTTGCTGTAACCGGTAAAGGAAACCCACACATCAACACAACAACACACACAGAAGAAACTGTTGTTTCACAACCTCCATTTTAAAACACTCACTCATACATAAGCATACATATGCCCATACCATTCTTGTACCATTACAACACTGTGTTGTTCCTATTTTTATATATTAGTTCGTACATTGATTTGCTTATTGTTTTAGGTATATATTTTCTCGTTGTGAATTTTATTCACCTTATTTGTTGTATTTTAAAAAGAATTTATCTCTCGTCGTGTGTCGTACGGATTAGCTGAGTAAGAGTGAAGTATTTGGCAAAATGACGAAGATGATTTAGGAAACCAGTTGCGGCAGTTTTAGAAATATGTGTATGAAAGATGAATTTCTTATTTGGTGTTTTACACTATTTATATCAACTCAAGCTTGTTGAACATTTCAAAAAAAAATTATTATTTATTATAATAATATTGTTTTGTTTTGAAAATGATACATTAAATAGATGAAATGTGTTATACGTTATTATTACATGTATAACACTTGTTAACGGACAGTGCATATAGTCCATCATCTTTTGATTGATTTTGAGAGTTGATTTTTGCCATATGTTTGTTAGTTTTGTTTTTTGGAAACCAACTCCTTTTCCTTCTCCTAGACACATATCTAAACGAATAATGATTCTTTTTGTCTACCCCATTCTATACAAATATTACCAATGCAAAGGTAATGGAATGATCTAAATGAATTCTTTCTCTCTTTCTCTCTCTCCCTCTCTTTTCTCTTTTTCCTCTGTTTTTGACCTATTCGGATTAATGGCGGGTCATTTTGTTTTCTTTGTAATGGTTTTTTCGTTTTCCGCTGTTGCCGCTTATGTCCACCCACAGTTACGTACATCGACAAACAATCTTCCATAATATTAGTTTTTTATACAACTAACGAAGACTGAGATATTATAATTTAGCAAAAAAAAATATATATATCCAATTGATAGGAGAAATTTGGTCGATCCGAAGCCGACCGGTGGACGGGGAGGGGGTAGGTCAGAACATTTCGGGTTGTACAATTTTCGGTAAACTATTCTACATCCTTCTCCCACCCACCTCAACAAAGAAGAAAAAAACACACGCACACCTCCGTTTCGATGCGAGCGGAAATGCCAAAATAGAATTAGCGCGTATGCGAAAGCTTACAAAGCGCAATGCACCCTCCCTATGGAAGTGTTGTGAGATCGTTATGGGCCCACCTGCCGATATGCCCCAGACCGACAAAAAATGTCATCAATCTTTGGGCCTTTGGACCTTCGGCAACCCGTAATGGTGACTACCATCGACTACCATTCGCGGCCAACTCATTCCGATGATTGAACTATGTGTGCGGAAGGCGTAGCGAATACATGTTTTTTGAAGTGTCATTAACAATTGTAACTGTCTCAAGAATACTGACTATGTAACAAACTCTCACACACTCACTATTACGTATAAATGTATAAACCTGCCATTCGCGGTATATCTCCCCAGGCACAAAGCGTAGCAAACAACAAACAAATGGGGGTAACCGCGTTTGTATTTATACCTTTTGATGTTTCCATATTATATACGAAGAAGGATTATAGGAGTAAAGCGAGAAGGAAGAGAATAGAGGGAGAGAATGGAAGAGAGAGATATAGAAGAAGAAAAAACAAGCGAACAAACAAATATTAGCTAGTCTTTTTGTACCGTTTTTTGTGACCGAAAACAGAACCAATGTTTTGCTGGCTATGAAACAACTAAAAACTAAAAACTTAAACAAAAACTGTTAAAGTAACGTACAAAACTAAGCAGACAAATCACCTGGAAAGCAGCCCCGTGCGCCTGTGCATATGATGTACTTTGTCTGTTTGGACATCCAATTTACATTTACGAAAACGATGTAGGTTTAGTTTGCTGCTGGCAAAATGTCAGTTACGGAGGCACCACCCGCAGACACCGCCCTTAGCCGGTGGATGAACTATTTTCCTTATGTGTCGGAAATGTACCGCCCCGTCACAATCCTGTTCCTGCAGTTTTTGCTGTGTAAGCAGCACCCGAATAGGGGGAAGGAAGAGGGGGACACTTTCCGGCCAACGTGTGCATAGCACCTGCCCGGAACACCCTTGTTACAAAACACTCTTGTTGCTGTTACGTTGCTGTTTTGCTCTTGCTCTGTTTCTTGGCTTAGACAAGTGTTCACGGATATACGAGCTGTGGACACGCAGTGTAAATCGACCACACCGAACTCAACTGTGTTAGTAGTGAAAAGCTTCAGAATTGTTCTTGGTTATAATAATACACACAGGCAGGTTCGATTTAGGGTAAACGTTTACAAATGCCATCCCATGCGGGGATAGGGAACCGCATGGAACATTCCTGGGGGGCCCCTAGCGGCTGTTCCAGCGTTACTGGAACAGGGCTTTGGGCCAAACACCATGTTAGTTGCTCGAAAGAGACCGACACCGTAGGTGGAAGCTATTCATATACACCAGAGACACTCACCGGATTCCGGATTTAAACGTTAGCTAAATCGATTGTATGAAGACACAACCCCCTTATAGCTATAAACAACCTCCTACGACAGTATATACATACCATCTTCGCGGAGGCGTGGGGGCTGGGGATTAGAGTTGGGTTAGATGAACTGAACCAGTACAGTTCGATCAGTTATTTTAAGTGAACTTACGAACTTCGGTCGTCAAATCATGTTACTGCAGTTCGCAAATGGCGCTCGTTGAACGGCTTGTAACGCAGGTTTAACTGTCCGTAACGCAGGTTGAACGGAATGTAACGTAGGTGGAGCGATCTGCAACGGTAGGTTGAGTGCACTACCTGTCAAACGTAGGAACATTTGGTGAGCGATCTCGATCGGCAGATTAAGCGATCGAATGTAGGAATCTATCTGGAACGGTAGGTTGAGCTAACTATTTGAACGAATTAAAGTATGAGCGACACATTTTTTTATGACGGACAAAAGAACGAAAGATCTCTACCGTTCGTTCAATTCTTCACAAAGAACGAACCGGTTCGGTCAAGTTCATACAAAACTAAGCTCTTATTCAACCCTACTAGGGATGAGACAGGGCTGGAACTGATAACTGGAACTGCCTTTGGTTTTGGTATCGCAATGGAATTTTTCAATTCTACTCAAAAACAAAACCCGGCCCCATCACCACCCTCCGCTCTTTCTCTATACCCCCTTAGATGTCACCATCCATTACCAAATGCTGCCACCTCTCTCAAAATTCAGACCGTCAATATCAAATCGTGTGTATGTGTGTGCGTGAGTGTGTGTGTAAGCAAGCTAATAAGCAAGATGTGTTTCCTACCGTGTAGATCTTTAGGCTGTAAGGATGCGTAACTGGAATTGTTCATGTCGCAGGGCATGGTGAAGCGTTAGAAATAGCAGACGGGGGAGAGACCGAGTTTGTTTTAGCCGTCGCAAATGGCAATGGGTTTCATGCGTATTTAAATGTTGCTCGGGCGGCAGTGATGCAGCTCGGATTAGCGTGTAAGGCGATGCATGCAGACATGCAGGCAATACCTTCAATGTTTCACTACTTCGTGTACTGTATGTATTTATGCCCTCGCTCTCTACTATAGTTACTACATATGCAGCCCGGCCCGTAAAGTGCAGTGCTGTGCTTTCCCACTTGTGTGAAGCAGGCTTTCCCGCCTAGTGAGTGCCGCTTCTTCCCAAAATCTTAACCTCGCATCACTGTATCGTGTACGACTCCACGGGAATCATTCGCACCCGCATCCAAATGCTGGAGAATGGAGCATTTACTCTGTGTCTGCTGAAAATGTAATGCAATTCCCCATGCACACAACCACAACCAGCTTGTGGATACTCTTTTCGCACTCTTCTACACGTCTCCCCGAGTCGGAGGGCATTCCTCCAGCACCGCTAGTCGTGTAAGTACGTCTACGTCTTGGATGTTGCTGGAAGGATGGTTACCTTTAAGAGACAAGACAGTGGAATTTAGACCGGTGCATCTTGATTTTACGTTTGTCTATACTATGTGTCATGAGATGCCCATCACCTGAAGAAGGTATACTATCCTTTTGTTATATCAGTCGCCATTATCGGGAACTCTCAGCTAAATCATCAAGACAGTTACTAGACATAATTATTGTACACCTTGTGGTAGTGTGCGATTCAAAGACTTGGTCTAGCAAAGCTCTAATACTCGATGTTGGTTAAGTTTCGTATACCTGTCACTGACTCAATAACATTACGCTTTAGTGTGTGAGATTATGGTCCCCAAGCAATGTTTTGGAGTGCGTTATTTTTCAAACTGCTCTCTGTACCATCATAGCAATAATTTACGTCAAAAATTTGACGTCTAAAAGACGTGTAGACATGTAAATAGTGGAGAGATATACAAAATCTCTTTACTAGAAGCTATTATGTTGTGTTTTTCTTTTGTTTCATTCGAACGCAATCGGTAAAAAAATCACCGTCGAATAAATAATCTTCCCGGGGGAGGGTATGTATAACTGTGTCTGCACGCTGTGTACTACGTCAGTACAGTACTATACAGTACAGTACTGGAATAATATAGTACACACCGCACACAGCGTGAAGGAGAGATGGGTAAACCGTGTTAAATAATCTTTTGCCTTTCACTTTATTGTTGAACACTTGTAAATGGCATCGGTGGAAAATATACATATTACCTATATTAATGTAAATGAACACCCACACACACTCACACTCAGTATGTGAACACAGGGTTCGTGATCAGTTGGGGCGTTGAACATCATCGTTTTCGGCACTAGCGGAAGCTGTTTCAATTCGTTGCCCCAACAAAAACTACGAATCGCCAACACAAACGTAGCTCCTTCGGTTCGAGCGGAAATGCAGTGTGTGTGAGAGAGAAAGAGAAAATAGTTCATTGCGTGAACATAAACATACAGACACAATTCACACTGAGTGGGTAAAATCAAATATGCCAAAAACAAAACCCCAAACACACACGCACATACACATGGATAAATACTGTCCTGCGATATATAGTACAGGAGTGTTTCTTTTGTTTTGCCGTGTCAGTGTGTGCCGACACCTGTGAGAGACCGAACGTAGGGAGAACAGAAAGGGGAGAAAGGGGGAAAGAATGAAGAGAATCTTTACAATAACTGTTGAATTAAAATGAATTACAAAAAAACAAAACAAAAACCTTGTGTAGCCCAAGCATCAGCGAAACAAATGGAAAAAAAACAAATACATATTTGACGAACCAGATGCTGTATTTTCTTGTCACATTCGTTTCTCTGTCTTTTTTTTTAGCAGTTAAATCTCCTATTTTTGGGCGTTGAAAAGAAATTAGAAAATAATATAAAGTTTATTTTTTCTTCTCGTTTTTTGTGATGTTGCGGAAGAACCCTACCTGTTACGATCCCAATAAGCATGTGTCGGAATGATTACTGTGCAAGTGCTTTATTGACGATCGTCGCAGTTTCTACATATTTTAATGTTTGCCGGCAGTTTTATTCTTTATTTTTTGTTTAAAAACAAAAAATCCATCCTCCATTTTCAATTTTGCATAAAGTTTTTATAGCTGCGCACCGTCAGGAAAATCACTCGAAATAGAGAGAAAGAGAGAGATACTTAAGAGGAAGCTTAACCTTTAGGCCAAATGGAGGTAGGGAAAGGCCTCCGCTGAATGTACGAATTGGTAATTATACACCGTTTCACACAATTTTTGCTCTGTTTTGTTTCCCGTTACCAATGCACATCGGTCCTTCCGTTTTTTTTGTTTCGACTGAAGGGGTCGCCACACATTACGTAGCTTATATGACGCGATGTGCATTTCTTCACTGATCCAATTATCGCTGTTGTTCGCTGTTTTTGTTTTACGAAAGATCCTTTCTGGGGTGGGTAAAAGCAACAGGTTGTTTTTGCGAATGTGTGTGACGCTTTTCGTTTGTGTTTGTAAAATAATGCGTATCACTGTTTGTGTGTGTGTTTTGCTCGATTTTAATACTTTTTGATGTTTGCGAAATTAAAAATCCACCGCTCATCATCATGAGACTTGGGTAGTTGGTATGGTTTACTACTATGTTGGTATGTGTTATGGTAAAATGTATTGCTAGGTTTTGACTTTTGGTCTGGTTATTTAGCTGTACTTTTAAAATAGTAATTCCGGTATGTCGGTAGGAGTAAACGGAGTAATCTGTAAATAAAGTACATTCGTTTATTTTATGTTACCAGTAAAGTTCCTCTCACCCATATTGGAGATAATATCGTCCGCATAAGCATTCGGTTTGTAACCACTAACACCAAGAACGATTAACGTAAACAAAAACTTGAGACACTATGAAGAATTGATTTGCTAAGTATCTCTTCGAGCAGTTTTCGAGCAGTAGCTTGGACACACTGGAACAAAAATCAATTCTTCCAAAGATCTTTAATAGCTGAGGGATATTCTTCATAGGGTCTAAAGGTACCTTAATGTCCAAGACTCCACTCCTGCGACCCATCCGCTTCCCGCACACCTATACGTCAAATTATGGTTTATGTTATTCCTTGCTGCCAATAATCCTGTCCGAAGCTGTGCATTTCCTCCTCCTACCCCCACTCTAGGCCCCCTTCCACTCACACGCTTCCGGTTACCGGTGTATCATCCCGCATTCGCTGCCAGTTTGCCGTTTAAATCCCCGTTCGTTCCTCCCGATCCCTGTACATCCCTATTCTCATATTCTCTCTCTTTCTCTTTTTGCATATGCGCTCGCCTCCGTCTCCATCTCGTAAACAAAAAAAAAACCAACCCAAAAATATCAAAACAAATAATAAACCAATTCCCTGGCGTACCACGCGCTATGTAAACTCTGTAGATCGAACGCCGCTACGGAAGTGTACGGTTGTTGTCGCATGCGAACGAACCTCCCAACTCCTCAATTAACTCCTCCACCACTGTAGCGAACCCCGCTGTCGATACTAACTACAGCCATCCGAAGGGTGTGCAGAAGATTGTACGGCCCCATCGACCACCGCCACCACCACCACCAACCACCGTAGCGTCGGCAGGTTCCCTCACCCACGGCGACCAATCAGTAGTAGAGCCGGCCGACACCGGTACGGATCAACCTCCGACAACTAAACCACCACCACCACCAACAACAGCAAAACCCGAAGCGAAAGAAAACGTCGTAGCGCACCGGAAATCAGTTAGCTTCGATCTACACGAGGAGACACACGGGTTCGATGCGGCGCTCCATCATGCCCGGGCCGCATTCGCGGGACCTTCGCCGACGCCCGATCTCAAGGGTATATTGCGCGCGAGCAGTCCGTCGTCTTCCTCCACGAACCGGAGCAACAGCTCGACACCGGAAGTCGTGCAGCTACAGCAGCACCGTGTGCCGCCAGCGCCCAAGGTAATGGTGGCGAACATCGATTCCGATCCGGATATCGACTCCGACACCGATTCCGACACCGACTCCGACACGGATGCATCGGACGATGGACAGTCGCACGGTGAGCTGGAACCGTCGCAGGTGAACGATCGTACCGGTGCGGCAGAGCAGAGCCAGATTCGTCGGGCGGAAGTCGTGCGTAACCAAGCGGCCCGTAAACTGCACGAAGAGTTCGGGCAGGGCGATCTGGTAGAGTACGAGCACGATTCCGCGACGAACACGATCCGGGAGGTGGTGGTAGGTGGTGTGACCGGACCGGTAAGACACCCCGAGCGGGTCGAGGTGCTTCCGGCCCGGTACGAAACGCTACCCATCAAACGGACGGCACAGTTCGTGCACGAGAATACACCGAACAACCTGCTCGTACCGGACGAGGTACACCGGCAGGTACTGCTGGAAGAGAACGAAGTGCGCAACAAGCTGCTGGCACAGTACGCACAGGAACAGCAACATCAGCAACCGCAACAGCACCACCAACACCTCCACCAACAGCAGGTTTACACCATGCACCACCACCACCATACTGGCGAGGTGTTAGGCCGTGTGCCGTCCCCATATCTGTACGATTCTGGGTCCGCCTCTGTGTCACCGCTACCGGCATCGTCCCAGTACATTCCGGGCAGTGTGTACGACCACCATCACCATCACCACCTCACCAAGCTGGCCGGTGCGCAGCCACCGCCCGACATTGGTTACCATCTGCCGCAGATCTACCCGCCGGTACAGATCCTGCCCGTACACTACACCAAACTGCCCACACCGCAGCACACCATCTACACGTACGCGTCCGGCTCGGTACCGGTCAGCCACGCGCCGATCGTCTCACTGGCAACAGGCAGCCAACCTTCCTTACCCTACACCACCGCACCCTACCATCTACCGTACAGTGGCATCCCGACGCGCGTAGGGACGTCCACCGTTGGTACATACGTGTCTTCCGTACATCACCCGTCCACGATCACCGCCCCCGTACTGATGCCGGTGAGTGATTCGATACGGCTTGTAAGCACACCCCGGTCGGCAGCTCCAGAGCACTCATCGCACGCACCGTCTTAACCACGGCCACTCCTCGCACCTGCGTGTGACGAAACGGCTGACGACACTGGATTGATGAGACAGGCGAGGAGAGGCATTTATAACACGCACACACGCACGAGAGTTGCACACAATATTTGGCGTGTGGAAATGCAGGGGTTTGGGGGTTTGGGCAAGATAAACAATAGCAAAAAAAAACAACAACAACTGAAAGGTCGTCCGCTAACCTCACGGGATAAAGCTAACAGGATACGTGCAACAGAAAACTAATCATTCCATTCTACACACAACCCTTAGACAGTAAGCTCCATATCCTACGTTGCGTCGCGTTACGTACGCAACGTAACGTGCGTTGCGTTCTGCCTACCTTTCAGGCGCTCCTGTTCGAAGCAACGAGACGATGGCGCTGCGTCTCAGTTGTCGTTGGTTTTGAGTTACAAAATTCCCATCTTACCAATCCTGAATGTTTCATCCGTAGCTAATATGCGGCCGTGAGTTGGTGTGCGAAAACGAAAAACGAACCGAAAATATCTAATTTTAAACGTAGAAGTAATGTAAAAATCACATCCTTCCAAAGTAATACCACTTAGAGGCATGAATGTAGTTTCAGCATCCCACTATCACAACGAAATAGAACACGGAAGTAGCACTAGCCCAGTAGAACTTTTGTAGTAGTTGTATAACCTTTGTTGTCACTTTATTTACACTAACTAAAACCCGTACTTAATTATAGTAAACGTCCTTGCTTTCTCCTATTCGAATAAATGGCGGTCGTACAGAAGCAGTTAGGTTGAAGCAAAACTATTTAATTCACAACTTATGTTTCGCATTGATTGTGTTACACATTTTTAATATTTTTAAATGTTGTTTTTTCTGTGTGTGTCGTCTAACAATTTATTTCAAGTTTTGCCCGTTTAAACAAAACGCAAAAAAAGAAACAAACAAGCGATACAATTTGGGATCCATTTTGATCTCTGTGAATCAATGCATGAGTTTTTGGTTTTTTTCTTTTTGGTTTATTTCCTGCTTGTGTAATAATGTTACATCAAAATTTAAACTTTTTACTTACCCTGGTGTTGCGTTTCGTTCCCCCTCGTTGTTTTTTTTTGGGATTTGAAAGGATACTTTAACCAAAATCCTTTTCTATATTTCCTTGTCGTCGATTAATATGTCTCAAGTCCGTACGTCGCGTGTTATAAACAGCATTGCAACCGACAGCCCGACGGCAGCGGTTAGGGAATGGTGGCACCTTTCCTAGCGGAGATCTTCTTGCACTTAATCTGCCCGGTTTGATTGGAAGTCTCGCACCGGAAGCAGCCCTGACAGCACAACCATAATAGGGGACTCTTTCTCACCATCTTTCCACGAGATGGAGAAGACTGAATTAAACGCTAGAATCTCCCTCACCAGTTCGTGTGTTCGTACTAAAAGGCTTTTATTACCGTTTTCCTCTCCACAGTCACCACCCCTAGGGCCGAAGACACCGAAAAGTGTGTCCGACAAGAAGCGATTCTTCGAAAACGCCATGGAAGATCAGCAGAAACCGACACCGAAATCAGGTAAGCCCATAATAGCCAAAAGAAAACATTCCACTCATGTGTTTTTTTTTTCTTTTTAGATAAAGTTTTCTCCTTTCTATCCCAAGACGAGGTAGAAAAGCTGAGACAGGAAGAGGAGCGGAAAATTGCGACGCTCGGCAAGGACCGGGTGCACCAACGTTTCGGTGCGGGCGACGATGAGGATGACGATCGGTCGGATGGGGGCGATTGTCCGACCGGCGATAAGTCGGACATTAACGATAATAACATGAGGTACGTACTGGAGTGATGCTACCGTGCTCCGTCCGTGTTGTCCGTCTGTGGGGTGCTACCGCGTAGCCCAAGCGCTATCGCCGTGAGTCGGAATGCCGGCGTATGGCGAGCGCTACGTAAAAAATCCCCCCTGATCCGTTTTTAAAGGAGTTCTCTTTTCCGCTGACCGTAACCAACCGCTAGCACCACCGAGCTGATGTGCAAAAGTGGAGAGTGCCTTTTTTTTGAAGTAGTACTAGTAGTCATGTATGATTTCGTCTCACCTCACTCACTATCTCGTATCTAGTGTCGCACTTATCGTAAATTCGTAGCGTACGTTTGAAGGCAAACAAAAAAAAACAACCAAAACTAAAAAGAAAACCGCGTGGGAAAGTAGTTTATACACCCACTATTACTACTACTGCTACTACTACTAGTACTGTCTGCGTCTATTCCGCTTGTAGATGCAACCTTTTACTTTCAATGCTCATTCCGGTTTGACGGATCTCATATCATTTTCTGTTGCTCTTCCTATCTATTACGCTCGAAATAACACTAGACTACTAATCAAAACACTCCCGAAAAACAATAAGCTAGATATATGCTATCGGGCCACGCGCCTTTACCCTTGATTAAGTTTTCTAATCGTAATGCTGATATTATCCTAACCGTTTCACCTTGTACTTCCTCCAGGAACCCGTTGGCAGAAATTGACGCTATCATAGAGCGTGATAGAGAACATAGCAAACAAACTCAACCACACCCTCCTTACCAGCCTCCGGCGCACTAACACCAAATGCTTCCAACACAATCCCCACCCCCATACGACTCCCTCCCTACGTATGTTAAGGTCCTTGCGTTGGTGGCATCCATACGCCTCCCTTCCTCGCCATCCCCTTCATTCCACCCACCCGGAAAAAAGCGGGTTTGGGGAGCGAGGGGTTTGGAGGAAAATCCTGCTTATCTTCTCCGTGTTGCTGTATGCGTGTATGTGTGCATTGCCTCTCTTATATTCCCGCTCGTAGCGTTGCCGCAGCTAAGATCAATTCGCTCTTCATTTCCACCGTACATTCCCGTTCTTTTACACGAAACAAACAATTGTATACACCCTCTTAACGCGTTAGTTAGAGCAAAGCAAAAGAAAAAAGCAAAAAAGCGGATCAACGGAACGAAGAAAACATAAACACGAACAGTCAGGATAGGATTAAGCGGAACCAGACTTAACCTTGAAAAAATCCGTGGTTTAGGTGGTTATAACTAGCTTTGACTTTAGCTGTTGTTTCCTTTAACGAAGGTACACTGTTAGTGCTGTTAGTATAATGTTAATTGCACATTTTTTTCTTAACCTCACCTTGTCTGTTGCTCCGGTGTGTGCGCGTGCATGGCTCTGTCATGTGAGACGGACACGCACGTGCTGCATTTGTGTTTGTAACTGGTGCAAACTGGTTAGATCTTAATTGTATCTATGTTTTGTATCCTTATTGAAGAAGCGGGCGTTGACAGGAAGCGGGAAACACAACAATTGTATTCAAATGACAGCTTTGTTTGTAGTAAACGTCCCACAATAAGTGTACCCGTTGTATCGGGACGCTGGGCATTAGCGCTTGAAACGCACAGTTGAATATGTGTAGTTATGTATTCATGTTCATATTTTATTGAAATGTAAATTAAATTTTAAACAACAATTCCCATACATACATTTAAAGCATTTAAAGTGTTTAAACAAAAATCTTCCAATGATTTTTCTTTGTTTTTGTGCTGATTGCTGTATGATAAACTTAATTTTACATAATATCCTTCCCCTTTCCATCCTTCCCTTTTTTCCTTGTGTAAAATACATCGACCAGAAACGGGAACCAACCAAAACAAAAACAACGTTTAGCACCTATCCTAGTTGCTTTTCTTAATCTTAATCTACGTGTCGAATACAGCCCCTCTGCCCGGTATACATTTTATTGTTTTTAATGTGTTTTTTTTTCGTTTTTGTTTTGTAAATACACATCTTCAAAGTGATAAATAATAAAACTAATTATTGTAATGCTTGGAATGCGCTCTATTTCTTTCATCGTGGTTTTTTTTCATTATGTTCTACATTGCTACACGGATATACCTCTTCCACAATTTCTATTCGATCTAATAATATTAAGGGTCAGGGTGTTTAACATAAAACTGGGCGGCAGTGTAATACGCTCGTTTTAGGTGACGCTCTCTCTTTATACTTACTCTCTACCTTTTTTGTTTGTTTCGGATATACTGTGGGATCGTAAGTTTCATCTACCTCTTGCGCTTTTCCTCTATCTTTCACCTACTATTTATTTTAATTTTACACTCGGATTTAATATAGTTGTAAAGAAAAAAACCAAACAAACATTTTGCGTAGCTTTATAGTAAGGCCCACCACTTACACTTAAGTATTCGAAAGCGTACTGTAAACTGAACCATCTCCGGTTTCATAAAGCGAGCCCGTTTAGCGATTTCCGAAGTTTTTTGCCTTATTTCCCCTCAGTTGATAAGAAAGATGAACGGTCGTTGGATGCCATTGGGTGGTTTTTAATTGGTCTTTGCCGATCTGATGAATAAAGCAAAGCAAAGCAGTGTAGAAAAAAAGCATCATAGCTAAGTATGCTTCCCACTGGCATCCAGCGAAATCTGGCCAACAGTTCGTCGTCTTTCCATCTTTCCACCATCCCCCAAGGACTTTCTACGTGCCGAGCGCGAAAATCTATCAGCACGCGCGAACGCTTGCGAACATTTTAACTGATCTCTGGATATGTAACCTCAATCTCACCCCTTCTATAACAATGCCTACCACATATAATTGTGAACGCTCGTCGGTGTGTATCGCATTAAAAAAAATACAAACGAAAATCAAAACAAAAACCCGAATGAAACAAATCATTCGTCACCGATGCAACAACGACGCAATCGAACGGTTCCGCAGCGAGGATCCGACGGGGCGCGACAGTACCGGCGAGGAGCAGAGGATGGTTGGTGCGTTGCTGGCGGCGTCGTCACCACTCGTCAAAACGCCCATGAGCCGCATCCCGATACGTACCGCGAATGCAGAGAAGAGAGCCCGAGCCAGCAACTGTTTGCCGCCGGAGTACGACGAATCCAAGCTGAGTCCGTCCGAGATCCGCGCCCTACGGTAAGACAGAAGAATCCTCACCCACTCGAACATGCTTAACGATTGTCGTTGCTTTCTTTTTAGGGCACAAAAACGAGCTGCATGGCGTCAGGCGCGGCTAAAATCGCTCGAAAACGATGCGCTGCAGGCGCTGATTATGATACAAACGATGAGTGCCGCCGGGCAGCTAGACGAGTCGGCGATGAATGCGAGCAGCGCTAGCGAAGGTGTCGATGGTGGTGCAGGTGATTTGCCACTGGCGGCCGAACAGCCGGCTAGCAGCAGTAACGCAACGCCACCGTCACCGGCACAGTCACCACTGCCGTTTGAAGCATCATCGTCGCCCAACAGCAACGATGAGGTAAGGTTCTACCGTTCCCCTTTGTAGGTTTTTCTCTCTCAACCCCCGTGAAGATACTCTTGCCAGTCGTCTCAATTAACTTGCTAGTGCGTAGGACACCGTGTTGCGTGTGTGTGTGTTTTAAAACTACTACTGAATGTGAGATATCCCCTTCTGTGTTTCCTTCCCAAACAACTCTCGTGCTCGATGTTTTTAACCGTATACCAAATACACATACAAACTCCCACCCCCCACTCCCGACTATGCTCACCCCACATAACCCTAGCAGCTCGGTCGTGAACCGGTCAGTGACGACGGACACCACGAGGGACGCAGCAGCGAGGACGATGGCGGTGACCGTTTGCATCAGCGATTTCCACGTCTCGCCGTCAAGTCGCGCCCGGGCAGCGAAATCGTCGTGCGCGAAACGGAAAAGGTCGTGGAGGAGAAGGTGACACGCCGGACGGAGGAGGCACCGGGCGGTGGCGTCCGGACGGTAGAGTACATTGAGAAGGTCATCGAAACCGAGGTTAGCATGGGTGGCCGATGCGATGATGGCACACGCACAAAACATTCGTCTGGCACAAACTTTACAACACCTCCCATTCCATAGCGTATGCGCCACACACCGTACACCCGTAGAGCATGTGTTGCTGTAGTAGTATTGTTAGTCGAGGCCGATAATGGACGCTTTTGGGGGTAGAACCTGGCAAAATCCTGCTTCCATGGTCGCGTCCTCCCGTACAGAAACAACCGCACATTGTGAGCAGCATGCGACGTATGCATTAGACAAAGTGGACCAACCTCGAAAATAGCCTCTGGACTGAGATATTTATTGATTGAATGAGGATGAAAAAGCAGCTCTGTATGTCAACACTCAGGGGTTTCACGAGAATTGAACTCACAAAAAAGTGTTCAAATCAGTCCATTTCTTTGATGCATACGTTGGCATTAGTGTAGACGCAGACTAACCCATTTAGTAAGGTCCTGGCTAGGGATGAATGTTATTATGTACTATGTCCCCTTTTTTGCGAGGTTCCCTGGCAAATAGTACATGACAGTAAGCATCCTCTCCTATCCTTTGCAGCTGCTCTAGAATGGTTTTTGTCTTGCGCTGTTAAATTTCGTTTCGTTTTGTTTTTTTTTTCAGCAATAAATCCGCACACGTGTTTTGTTATTTGTTTGTTCGCCACTTGCCCTTAACCCTTAGATATTTGCACTTCCTTTCCCCCAACTGACGTTTCGCGGTGTTCCGTGGTATGAAAAATTAATTTTCTTTTGCTTGTTGCTTCACTACGTTTCAGGTAGAAACGATGCGCGAAAAGATTATTATGTTCGAGCTGGAGGACTCGTCATCCGGCGACAGTGAGCGTGACGGTGGAAAGATGGACGTGAACAATGGCGTCACCGAGCCGGACGGTCACCATCACCGGTGGGTGGATGAGAATGAGATGGAACAGCGGCGGGAGGTGGAAGCGGAAGAAGCGGTCGCGGAACCGGAACCGATCCAGCTGCAAACGATCGTCGAGGTGATTAACCCGATGTTGACCGGTGATGGTCAGCCGAACGATATTGCGATCGGACGCTACAGCGATGTGGTGTACGGCGAGGAAGATTCGCTCGTGGCAGCACCGCCAACGAACGCACCAGCCGAGTACGGTCGGTACGCGTACGAGCACGGAACGTACGAGTCGATCAACGACAAGATGAAGCACGTGCTGCGCGAGCTAAAGCAAAACGAGAAGGTTCGGCAAAATCTCTCCAAAAGCCTTACGGAGGACGAAATCATTGCCCTGCAGGCGCAGGAAGCGGAAGAAGCGGAGGGTGCGGAGCTGGACGACGAGGAGGAAGATGTGCCGGAACGGTACGAGGAGAAAACGGGCGCCATCGGGACGGTGTTTATGGTGCGCGAGCGACTGATCAACGATTTCTACACCCACCAGAGCGAACTGGCACAGGAGCAGCAGCAGCAGCAACGAAAGTACCAGCAGAAGCTGCTAGACGACAACGTGTCGTCGGCGTATCGTGACTGCGAGGTCATCACGAACCCGAACGCGGAACGGTTTTCGCCCGCATTCGATAACCATTCCGGGCCGGGGCAACTGTACCATCAGACGCTGCACTCGGAAAAGCTTAAGGCGGTGTTCGGCAGTGACGACGATGATGACGATGACGATGAAAAGGAGGGGGAGGACGACGAGGTGGACGATCAGCGAAACGGTAATGTTGCTGTCGGTACGGTCGAGCCAGTGACGGTGCGTGATAGTGCCGCTGCCGGTGGTGAGGATGAGGACGACGACGAGGGAGAAGAGGAAAACGTACCGAACCGCGTTACTGGCCAAACGACCAACGGGTCGAGCGAAACCACCACAATCACCACCACCAACAATACCGTCCCTTCGGCAACGAACCTCACGACCGGTGGGGCCAGCAACAAGCGCAAGAAGCGAAAGGGCAAAAAGAAAAAGTAATATACGATCGGAGGTGTAACAGTAGGGATGGATCTGTATCTTCCAAGAGCTGACCGGGTCGACGCTCCTTCTTAGCTAAATGTAAACGATTTTAATAACTGAGGGGGGAGAAAAAGGAAGTCGATGCAATTATCTCCCCTCTCCGTGTGGGATATTGAGGGGGCAGTGAGTTTTTAGGTTTATTTTAACAACATCCCTAGATAGCGAGAAAGAGAAAAATAGAGATAAGGAGAGAGAGAAATCAAAATGAAACACCTCCGCTTATAGACAGCGATGTCAAACGATAATATAGGCATGTTGGCACGAGATACTGATGTTTGCGAGCATATAATTGGTTTTTTCAACAAGTTATTCGAGTTTTACAAAAGATGGCGCTAACAAAATGGAAAGAACTCGTTTTTAATTCGATGAATCTCTCAGAAACCAAGTTTTTATGAGGTTCTCTGAGCATTCATCTTTGAGGATTTATGAACGTTTAAGGATGATTATATCATTTAATAGTTGTATATTGATTAAAATGACTCCTTGATGAAGATTTATGTGAAAGACTCTTTGTACTACGATGTTTCTTTCGATATTGCGATCTCGTAATAGTAAGAGTTCTCAATAATATGTAGAATTTCATCCTTGGACCTCGTCGGCTAAGTATTAGTGAGCTATTCAAACAGAAAAGCTGTCCTTTGGATAGCAACCTAGCAGTCTCTAAACAAACATCTTATTACGAGACCAGTGCATTCAATAGACTTTTGTGTTGTTGGAAAAGTGTATCGCTATTGTTAAAATGTAACTTCCAGAATGAAATCCAATTACATGCTCACATAAACCGATATCTCGTGGAACTTGTCTGCATAATCATGGAAATCCCTTTATGTATGTATTTATGTGTGTGTCTGCACACCGCAAATAAAATAAATATGTGGGCGAAGGGAAACGGAGGTAGAGAAACAACACTCGAAAACGGAGGCAGCCAGTGCAGGTGCAGCTTTTGAATTAAGATATATTATTTTTTTTGCCGATACAATTCTTACAATTATTTTTCCCAATTTCTGTTTCTATTTTTTAATAAGTCCTCATACTTTATCGATAGGTACCGTGTGGCGTGTACGATGAACCGCGGTTAATTTATACGAAATGATGCGTAGCTCCGTTACGCTTACTCCCGCCCCGCTGCCGGTAGACATTTTTATTATCAGCTGCAATAATGATCAATACTGATGATAATGATCGAACGAGAACGAGTTCTCTAACTGCTTTCAGTTTTGTGTTTTCGTATTTTATCATGAAGTTTGTATCTCCACATAGTTATTTATCGCGACGTATTGATGCATTGTTTGAAGCACACATGAATTCTGATTCGTTTTTTTGTTTGTTTCGATTCTTACTTATAGCTTTGCAAAACTCCTTACAAATGCTTCATTTTGATATTGCTTTACACAAGGTTTTATTATATTTTAGTAGTTAAAACGGAGCCCATGAAGTGACAGGTAGAAGGTGCGGAAGGAATTTGGGTAGGGGGAGGGGGGAGTCACAGAAGAAGATGAAGGATAGGGAGAGGGTAAAAAAAAGGAAGTTACAGCATGAATGAGTGAGTGAGTGTGCATGTGTACGTGACGTTTTTTGTGTGTATGGGTTCGTGAGCATGGAAGGCTCCGAGGGAAGCGCTAATAATCTGTTTTATTTTGTTTTTATTTTATTCGGAATCAACGCCTCCATTCCTTTTTGGGCGTGTGTATGCGTGTGTGTGTGTTCAAGTGTGCAGCATTTTGGGGAGCCCTCCATGTCGCGCGTATTTTAATAAAAATCTTCTTCCCTTTCCTCTCCTTTCCTCTCTCACCGGGGAACCCATCTCCGCCCGCATCCCTTCCCACTGTACTTTTGTCCTTCCGGTATGGCAATATGTAAACCAAGCGAAATAAAGAAAAAAAAACAACTATTTAACTCCAAAACAATGTCTAACGAAGCGCGAGTGTGTGTTTGTGTGTTTTAGTGTTATCTTCTTAGAGAAATGGCGGATGACAGGTGATTCACTATTCACTAACAACTAGGGGAACAGGGGACACTACTGGCACAATCTATCCACTAACCAATACGAAAACAGCGGAAGGAAGAAACCACCACCGTAAAGTGGGGTGTGAGTGGTGGAGGGAGGTAATGGCGGGAAGAATAGCCCGTCCATTGTACTAAACACTAAAAAAATGGTAAAAATGGTTGATCGCAGCATTGCGGGATTGATTGTGTGTGTGTGTGTTTTTGGGAGGTCTAGTGCGACTCCTGCAGCACCTTCTTCGACGGTTTGCTTAACACCCGGATGACGCTGGCCCGATTGTTGACGCTCTTCTTACCACCGGACGACTTCTTCTCCAGCGTGCCGTTCTCGTTCGGGTGATTTAGCATCGGGCTACCACTCTTGAGACGCTGGTGCTGTAGGTGGGTGTGAGGAATTCTATAAGAGTTGTCGCCCTGCACGGGAGATTCGCGCGTACTACCTTACCTTACTGTTACTGCAGCCTTTCTCACGCTCGAGTAGCTTGTCCTTGTAGTCGAGATCCTTCTTGTCGGTGGTGGTACCGTACGCCATCGCCAGTCCACCCTTCCCGAGGCCGGACTTCTCCAGCAGGTCCACCTTGTGGTCGACGTGCGAGGCACCACCATCAAGATGGTAGCCGTCCGCGCCGGAGTGATGGTGGGCATGGGGATGGGTTACGCCACCGGTCTCGAGCTCGTAGTCGGATGGTCCGCCTGGCTGTCCGGACTTTTTGGCACCGGACCCAGCGCCGGTCGGGAGTGGTTTCGCATGGTAGTCGCCGAGTACGCCCGCCGCCGAGGGGATCTGGGAGATGTCCAGGATGAGGTTCTCCTTTTCTGGCTTGGTGATGATGTAGTTGACGCAGATCACCGTCTGGTCACTCATGTTCTTCGTCTGGCACACCATCGTGCAGCAGGACTGGATCCAGAAGTATCCCGCATTCTTGTTGAGGATGCGATAGAACGGTGTCAGTACCTGGCCCTTCTGGATCACTGGAACACCAGCATAGGGGGGGGGGGGGGAAAGAAGACAGACGCCTGCGTGTTAACACTCCTGTGTTTGCGTCTCCCAACACATCTCAAAACACTTACGCTCACTGTGGCTCTTCTTCAGCTTGTGCGCATCCTGCCCGTGGCAGAGACTGTAGACGCTCTTCCCGTTCAGCTCGTCGGCGGTGTAGTCCAGAAAACTGGAAATCCTACCACAAGTGAGATCGGGGATGTTCAAAACTTGATCGCGTCCCAACCCGCTACTATTTCCCCGCTACTGCGCACACAACCTACCTGTTCTCGCAGTGGATGATCGTCAGGTCGAGGCTGGTCCGGAAGACGAACATGTCCGACTCGAGCTTGATCTCGTGCAGGGACGGTGGTGGCAGTGCGATCCCGATACCGACCATCCCGATCACCGTCTGCTTGTCGGTGTGCGCATCCTCCTGTCCTGCGCCCTTCTTGCGCAGGTGACAGAGCAGCAGTATGACCCGATAGCCGGACGACTTGAAGTGGCAGCCGCGCTTGGTCAGTGTCGACTTCATCCGGATGCAAAACGCCCGGTCGTCCCCTTCGTACGATTCGCCCGGCAGCAGACCCTTACCGCCCGGCGCATCCTTGCCGAGCTTCAGCACGGTTGCCTTCTCGGCCGGTGGGTCATCACCGTACCCACCGTAGCTCGCATACTCCGCACCCTTCTTGATGCCGAGCTGTTGCTCCACCTCCGCGTGGTCGTTCTTGTGCACGTAGTCGAAGATGCTGCTGCCGGTCATCTCCACCTGCGACAGGCCGAGGTAGATCGAGACCGTCTCGGAGATGTAGAGGAACCGGCCGTCCACACCGGTGGAGATGGCGAACCCGTCCAACGACTGCAGGATGTGGGTGCCGAGATGCGTTTCGAACATCTCGTTGAAGTACTGCGGTGCGTTGTAGTTCTGGAAGCCGATCGGGTCCTTGCACCAGGACGGTACACCGTTCTCGCTGAACTCCTTCAGCTTGAGGTAGCTGATCGTGAGCCGTATGATGGACGCCTTGTCCAGCTGGCTGGTGATCGCTGCCGGCAGCGGTAACATCTTCGCCAGCTCGTAAAACTCGTAGTTCTCCTTGCCGCGCCGCGACCGTGCGGCATCACGGGATTTCTCCTTCCGCAGCTCGATCAGGCTGTTCGGTGGATGGATGGAGTGACGGTGTGGGGGATGGAGGGCAGGGAGTAGCGCGGTTTGGAAATGAGGCGGAGTTGAGTGGAGTATAAATTTGAATGTGGTTTTGATTTCGTCTGCTTCGGATGCGTGGTCATCACTTACCCCGGCTCAACCGTTGCGAGATTACTCGAGACCCCCGAATTGTGGCCCTGAATCGATGAGTACGTTATCGGGCAAAAGTCCTGCCCGGAGACGATCCACGAGTGTGGAAAGCCGGAGTTGCTCATGCTCAGGGCGTTCGACATGATTTGCGATGAACGGTGAAAATTGCTATACTCGACTTGCAGGGAGGAGAAAGGGAACATAATGCTGGAAGCGATAAAATAGATATATACATTCACACCGTCTAGCACACATTAATTGGGGTGTAAAGGGCCTTGGTCCCCCTTTTTAGCCACCAACATAAAAAAAAACACAACCAAATCGTATTCTCGCGAGGAATTGCACCGCCAGCGAAAAATAATTCAAAAGTTCGTTAAGTTCGCTTGCCACCCGATTGAATTCGGGTTAATTTCTTCTCTTACCCGTACCCAGGACCGATTTAAACAATGTCCTAATTTTACGGACACACTGCCACACCGACCAACAGCACCAACAGCGGAGTAAAAGTATTTTCACCAGCAGTCGCCAAACCCGTGCACGGTTTTCGATGTTAGCATTTCAAACGAAATACGTTAATGAGCTCCCCGCACTCGCATGCACCGAATGCTGGCAGCGAGCAGCAAAATTAAACGAGCAAATCACTCGGGACTACTTACGTACACAATTCCCGATCCAGTAGTGGTTGGTTTCGGTCTGCTAGAATTACACACTAAGCGCACTTTTGCAAAACTCCACTGTTTCCTTCCTTTGGTTTGAAATGTTCGAATAATTCAAACACGCACCACTCAATTGCACATTGTACCGTGGCGAGCTGCAGCGCACGACGTTGAACGAAATGCCGTCGGTGCTGCTAGCGACGCCATCTTAACGAAACGGCAAACGGTTGAACTATTGTTGCGCACGGTGGTCGGCCGCGCGGACAATTCGGTGATTTAAATTTAAATTAAAAATCGTTAACATAAGAGCAAATATTAACCTGGTGGGTTTAAATGATGGTTAATATCTACCGTAAAGATTAAAGCTAATTGCAAACGAAATATATAATATGCTTTCAAATTGACGAAGCACATATCTTTTGTGTTGATAAAAATAAAACAAAAATTATATTTCCGTTCTTCTTAGCTAAAATACATTTGGTTTGGTTTTATGACTTTGATTTGTGTTATGAGCCAACTAGCGATATTAACAAAGTGCTGAAAAAACATGCAAGATGTTTAGTGGCTCTTGGACGAAGAGTTACCCCTGCTAGAATATTCTTTCGAATAAAACAGAACTCTGAATAATGAGGTCCTTTTTATTTTTCCATTTACATATCAAACAACAGTACGGCAGCCTGCTTCATGTTTAAATATCAAATATTTATTTGCTTAAATTTTTCCTAACTGTTTCTAAAAGAACATGTTCATATGGTCAATGAAAGCATTCCCACTGTCGGCTATATGGTGTAAACAATTCCAGCGTTTATTGAAAAAGGCTGTACAGTCATTTCCTGAATTACGTGACACTCGAGATACGTGAATATCAAAATATTATCAATTCGTGTAATTTCATATGTCGATATCAAATTGTCTTAATCAGAAGAACTTAAAGTAAAGGAAGAATAGACGTATTCATTCCCTGAACACTAGACATAAAGGGAATTTTAAAAGCAATTCGTACAGTACAGTACAATATTTGAAAAGAAAGTGAAGAATAGGATCGTGTATAATAACCTTAAGCTCGTGAAGCGTTTGCTAGCTGTCAACGGATGAATTGGCTGTCAACTTCACCTGCAACACTTGGGTCACATTTAATACAACTGTGACGATCACAGTTGTATGCAGCTGTGACCATCACGGTTGCGTTTGCAAAACAGTTTGACTGCTAATTATTAAAACTGTGAAGAGCAAAAAACTTTTTCTTTTTTTTTTTTATTCAATAAGGACGGCCAGACCGTACTCCTCAAAAAAAAATTTCTTGTATGAAGAAATCTTTAGGGACATGTTTGTTTTGTCCAGCAAATATTATTTTTTTGTTGTTTTTTTTTGTGTTTGTAACAAGTATTGTTTTTTTATCGTAGTAGGCTATGAAACTCACAGTAGTGGCTGAAAATCAATATAATATTCGTAAGGCTTGGGTGGCAGAAATCGCTCGTGATTTATTTGCATCTATTATGAATACGACGATCCTCGCAAGAGAACAGTGGCGATACAAAGCGGATAACGGCTTGAAGCTGCCAAAAAGGCCAAAACAGTAGCGCCACGTAGTGGTGAAGAGCATGAAGCTGCCACCAAGCTCATAAACTGTCAAACTGTGCCGCTAGTGTTGTTTAGCAAAGGCAACTGTGATGGTGTTGCAGGTGCAAACCTATAGGCCTGTCATTGCGTGCACACGCGCTTTTCTGTGTGTATGTGGGTGCGTGCGCATACGGATTTTCACAATACCACCACCCCGTGTATCCGTGCTCCGCGCTTTACCGCTCCCTACGCCACTCGCATATGACAACCGAACCGGAGTGGGTCGGTCACTTGCACAGTTTTGTGAGCAGTGCGCAGGTACCAGGGCGAGCGTGAAAACTCGCCACTCAATCGCAGCCGAGCGGCCGAGGAAAAAAGGGCCCAACTTTTCTCCACTCGACCAACAAAATCAGCGCGCGAGGGGTCCGCTGCCACAGCCCGCAAATATACTAGCAGCGCCAACAAAATAGACGGCTGGGCCCGCGATAAAGGAGCCGCAAGGGAAAAGCAGTCCACCGACCGGAGCGCAGAGCAGGGTAATAATAGTTGTACATTGCTGGACAATCGTTGTGCGAGTGGCACGACAACCGGACAATTCACCTTGTCCCGTGCATGGAAGAGAAAGAGAGGCAGGAAAAAAACAATCTCGCTTTTGTGGTAACAATCCGCTTCCGGAGTGTGGTGCTTTGCAACAATTTTCCTTTTACCAGCCCGGACCGGAAGCTAGTGCAGTGTGTGCGTGTGTATGTGTGTGTGTGTGGTTTGTGGTCTGTGACCGTGCCGTGCAATGCAAGGAACCGGGAAAAAAGAAGGCTACATCACAGTAGACGGAGAAAGATTTTCCGCGTTTCGCAACAGCAGTAGTAGTGGTTTGCCACTCCTGATGTCCTGTTTCTGGGTGCTTTTTGGAAGCAAGTTCTCCCTCGTGTAGCGGCGAGAACATTCCAGGAGTTGAAGGCCCGCAAAGGAACATCCAGATTTGCCATCGATCCATCCCAATTTCTGTCAACAGGAGGCGCAGCTTTTTGTCAAAGTCTCTGCAAATCTGTTCTTTTCTTCTTCGTTCGTTGCTACGTATGCGTGCGTGTGTGTGTGGAGAGACCAGGAAGAGGATGGAGGGACAGTGAAAGAGGGTTCCCGCACCCAGTGTAGTGATCTTTTTTGGCTGTGCGTGTAATCCGTGCGTGCGCTGCAGCTGTGTGTGTGTGTCTGTGGTGTGTGAGAGTCAGGAATACGGAATATGGGAACTCTTTTCCTTGCAATCCATCCTCCCACCCATCCACACCTAAACCAAATCAACAAAAGAGTACGAAATCTCTGCAGCGAACATGGGGTTAAAACAGGGCTAAAAAGGACGATTTGAGTGGGGGGAGCAAGGTGGGTGATTTGATGGGAAAAAGGGCTACCGATACTAAAACTACTGAAAAAGACAAAGAGAGCGAGAGAGAGAGAGAACTAAGCTAGAGTGTTAGATTTTACTTTATTAGTGTGTTATTGTTGGTTTTGCTTGTTATTCGCTAGGATTTTCTTTTAACCACACCGCAAGAAAATAATTGAATAATCACATGGTTTCTTCCTGGCGGTAGGAAAAGAAAAAAATCCACCCATGTGGGGTGCTCATCGCACACACCGTGTCGGTCGGTGGTTGCTGCGCGCGTACATTAGCACAGCAAGACAGAGTGATGTGTGTGTGTGTGTTTGTGGGAAAAGCCGGAAAAACCGCGAAATGGACACGGTACGGACCACCGGTGATGGGGGGGTGGGGAGGTGGTGGGGGGAGGGCAGGACTAATTTACCTGCGGTCCATCAGTTGTTTTTTTCGGCATTTCACAAAACCGAACAAATTTTGCCCCCTTACAAAAAAGGGGTGGGTGGGAGGTATGGTTGACAGAAGACACCAAAAAGAAAAGGCCAGGGAAGGACGCACGCATTAAATGTACGTGTGTGTATGTCCTCCCCCCGCAGGTGTCGGGAAAAATGCTATTTATATTGCCCCGCGCCAAAGAGAAAGAGCCGCGAGCGTACGGCACGAAATACAGATAGATCATGTAGCCATGTTTTCCGCAAGCTGTAAATTGTGTAGGGCGGAAAGAGAAAGAGAAACAGTAGATTTCAAAAAAAAAAAACAACAAACCAACAATTATAACTTACTGTAACAAGCAACACCCAGCGGAATGCCGTTTGGAAGTGGAGGGAGGCATTTTTTTTTGTTGTTGGGTGCTGTTCGATTCTACACCCTCCGCACTCACCCCTCCGATTGCCACACCCTTCGCCCACCAGGGGAGGGAAATTATTGCGGAAGGAAAAATTGGGTTCAACAATCATGTTCCTTGCTCTCGGGCGTTCAATTCCTGCTGAGCTGTGGCCTACTTCTACATCCACACACCCCCGCACACACACGCATGCATTGCTCATTCATTCAGCCCCGGAAGAAGTGGGATATCAATGAAGGCACAACCCACCCGCACCGCGACCAGGATGTTGAAAGAATGAAATCTCTTTCTTCTGCCGTTCTTGTTTGCGAAGCACTTGTGACAACAGTGCATCTCCGTGCGGTGCGCTTCTTTATTTTTATAGATTAATCAGCGTGGACGTGTGTGTGTGTGTGTGTGTTTGTGAGGTTGTGAAAGGATTGCGGAAATAGGAAGAAAGGCGAATGGGGGGGGACTATTGTTACTTTTGCTGCAAAAGAACGAACGTTCGACGGTCAAGGCTTTGGTATTTGGAGCAGTTTCATGAAGGAATTGGAATTTAAAAAGGAATTTCCACCATTCTCTCTGTCTCTCCCATTTGAAATACAAAACACACAGACTACATTCGTCATGCGCGCGCCTGTGTACGTGTGTGTGTGTGTGTGGTTCGGGTGTGATTAGTGAATCGATTTAGCAGGTCCCCCTTCCGAAAGACCTCTACAGTGAGAAGAGCGCAAGGACTTCATTGGCCATTGATTTGCTGCGTGATTTTACTCCATATTTGTATGTCCTGCGTGCGTGTTTGTGTGTGTGTGTATAACAAAAAGTTCCTAGCTTGACACTTCTCCAAGCTACATAAAGTTCCCCCTGGAACTGGTGGACCAACACCAACACCTTCCCTCCCCTCCCGAGGGGTGTATTCAATATCTTGGGCGTTACCCTGCCGAGGAGCGGCAATGCCCGGTTGTCCCGCCGGGGGCTGGAGGTCGACACTACAATCAAGCACAATCGGTGGTCAACACACACGCAACAACCCTCGCCAATCAACCCATTCGCACCTTGGGGTGCTCCGGCGATCAAATCTGTTCGGTGCCGCAAATCAACGGAAGTGTTGCGCCAGTACGTCATTCGCGCGAAGGACATTCAGACCCCCCCACACACACACACACGTGCAGCACGACCCAATGGAATTCATAGGTGCTGTGCTGTGTCGCTCCTTGTAAAACGTACACCCGTGCATGTGTGGACGAATGATGGCTGTCCACGTTTAGCAATTCGCATCTCGCTAATTAACTTCGCCCCTCCGAAAAAAAGGGATAACAACACGCGAATAACATTCAAAATAGCGTATTGCAGCCATTTTTATTAGCCAGATATCTTATCCTGTTTCGGAGGGGGTGGAAAGGGAAGCCCAAGTTTCGTGGCTTCGTGTCGCGTGACTATCCTGCTTGGACCTAGTTTAGTCTATGGCTCCGTGCACATATGTGTGTCCCCTTGTAGTCCGAAGCAACGGAAGGACATTAAGGATAACACACTGCCCTGCCCTGTTTCTCGCACGCGGCCCATGCCCACGGTGGTGCTCTTTGTTGGGGTTTGCTTCATCCTTTGCATCTTTATCTTTTATGTCATCCCCCCACCCCATCGACCCCTCCTGAGCACAGGACGAGCACGAAAAGGGCAGAAGGGGTAAAGAAACAATATTTTTAAGGCACGCGATTAGCGAACTGTCATAATCTCGTGCTCACCAGCGCACAACTTTCTCCCGGTTCACGGTTGGGAGCATGGGAGAGCACGCGCGCGCGCACGCACACTCCCATACACCAATGCAAACCACTCTCCCCCCCAACCCCCTTTTGCGCACACGGTCAAGGAGTTGTGCAAAAGTGGTTCTGCGGTGCAAAAGGATATCTAGATGGGGGGGGGGGGGGTTGGTCCAAGAAGAAGGAGGTTGGTTACACTGGATCGTTACTGCTGTGCCTTTCGGGATGTATCGATTTTACTTTGCCCGTCGTGCATGGTTGTGCACGAGATAACTGCTGGTCCGCAGCTATGAGAGCGTCGGAAAGTCCTTAGAAACATTCACACACTCTCTTTTCGCTTTCTCGCTCCCTCTCTCTCTCTCTCTCTCTCTCTCTCTCTCTCTCTCTCTCTCTCTCTCTCGCTCGCTTACGTACATACTGTGCTTTGGCATCCGATGACTTGAAAGGACACGACATTGCTGTGATTCTTGCTGCAGCGGAGCAAACGCGAAACGGCGAAGGACATATACAGACAGTGTCCTCTAGGTGCACGTGCAGTCGTGGATACTTGAAACCCGGCATGCGAACCGGGGATTGCAACGCTCCTCTCCATACGCGAATCAACCACCCGGTGTAGGTTAGCGAAGTACATCGCATAGGACTATCATCACCCCCTCCCCTCACCATCCTGAAAGGGAGGACGCTAATCAACAGTCTTCCCCGGGAGTTGTCCCCATGAAAAAAAAAAAAAACGGGATTCGGGTTCACCACTGGTGTGCCTGCGTGATAGGCGATGCGGAAATGCATGCGCCATCGGTGTGTTTCTGGTCCTTTGTGTTTGTGGTGTTAGCAGCCCTTACAGCTGACCGTATGCTCTCACCCCTTTTATCACACGAAAAAAAGAGACAGCGGGGAGGGGTGATGGGAGGGGGTCAGGGTGAGGACAAGCTACCATCCCAAAAACCGAATGCTCTTTGTGCGGGGAATGCAAGTGGCCAGCGGTAACAATGGAAAGGTTGGTCGGACCATGGTCTGATTAATCTCGTCCGCGAGATGGTGTGGACAACGCGGGCCGAAAGGACCTTGACGCAATTTGCCCGTAACCTTTCTGTGCGGTGTTGTAGCAAAGTGATGCGCGGATGATGTCACTGACATCACTGTAAGGGGATACGGTTGAGCTCGAACCGGCTTGCTGCAGTGGACGTTCGAGGCATTTTCAATGCATATGGTGGCCAGATACCTTCAAGAATTCATATTCGGTGCAGTTTGGTGCAAAGACTTTTTAAAGTGACGTGTTTGGGGAGGTCTTAAAGTGAACCATCCTTAAGAATTCGAAGATCTTCTTAAATTTTCCATTAATTGTGTCGTCTAGTGTTGTGCTTATTGATTCTTCTGTGGAGAGACATTCATATGAATCTTTAGCGAGAAGTCATTCAAACAAGGAATCGACTCGCAAAAGATTCATAGATTCTCAGAGCAGTGGCGGATCCATGCCCCTTGGAAACCTAGAGCTTCCAATAATAATATGGTGAATAAGATTCACCCTACGCTAGTGTCGTCCACTCACACCGAACATCACCAGCAGCCTAAAATCACGCAATTACGCTAAACAACGAACGGTTTCTCTGTGCTTCGTCTTCCAGGCAGTGTGACCAGCAAGTGCCCCGTAAGAAATCTTCCAAGCGACGTAGACATCTCACGTGAAGCGATGTGCACCTTCGGCTAAGTTCGTGCCGTCGCTGTGGTCATATGGTGCAGGGCCGCCCGCGTGCGTTTGTTGTGGTGTCCCGTTGCCGTGTTGCCCGACAAGCCCACGCCTTCCTTCTCCCTCCTTCCCATACCATCACAGCCGCACAGTGACTAGCGCCGCGAAACACCGCACCCCGGACGCACCCAAGATGGATGATCTACTACAGGCCGGCCACGTGGTCAAGGAAAGATGGAAGGTACGTATAGCGTACAGCGCCGATGGCAGCGTTCATCACCGTACTAATCGTATGCTTTTTTTCTCCACCCGACATCCGGTATTAATCGTAGGTGCTGAAAAAGATAGGCGGTGGCGGGTTCGGCGAAATCTACGAGGGCCAAGATTTGATCACCCGGGAGCAGGTCGCACTGAAGGTCGAATCCGCCCGGCAACCGAAACAGGTACTCAAGATGGAGGTGGCCGTGCTGAAGAAGCTGCAAGGTATGACCGTGTTGATAACGTGACACCTGCCTGATATCGGACAATTCATTCATTTTTCTGCACCGTTTGGCTTCCGTCTCCCTCCAGGCAAGGAACACATCTGTCGGTTCATCGGGTGCGGGCGCAACGATCGATTCAATTACGTGGTGATGCAGCTGCAGGGTAAAAATTTGGCCGAGCTGCGGCGTTCACAGGCACGCGGTGCCTTCTCACTCAGCACAACGCTGCGCATTGGCCTCCAAATACTGAAATCGATCGAATCCATCCATTCGGTCGGCTTCCTTCATCGTGATATCAAACCAGTAAGTCTCGGAGGATGTGTATATTTAGAAACCCCGCGTATCTACTTCGGCAGTGCTACGGCACGTAAAGGAATTGATTTTTGATTGTTGTTGCTTTGTTTTTATTTTTTTGCTCCAGTTCCCAAAGCCTGTTTTTTTTTTCGAGGTGCGTAACGCCGGTAAGGTTTGCAATAATGCGATTGGTATCGAATTAACCAAAAAATCAAACCATTGCATACCTTCGTGTGTTATGCGCTTTCCATTCCTTGCAGAAATGAATTATTAATACCCGCCTTCCTTTTTACCCATTTGCAGAGTAACTTTGCCATAGGAAGACTACCGCTCACTAGTCGTAGAATCTACATGCTGGACTTCGGCTTAGCTAGGCAGTACACTACCGGTACGGGTGAGGTGCGATGTCCCCGAGCTGCGGCAGGATTCCGCGGAACCGTAAGGTAAACACGCGTCACCTACTAAAAAAAAACGATCATACCCAATTCGGTTCATGCCTAATTAAGCTTTTTCCCCTCCCCCAAAAAAAAAAAACCCTCCAAAGGTACGCTTCGTTAAACGCGCACAAAAATCGTGAAATGGGCCGCCAGGACGATCTGTGGTCGTTGTTCTATATGCTTGTTGAGTTTGTTACCGGCCAGCTTCCATGGCGTAAAATTAAGGATAAAGAGCAAGTGCGTAAATTGTCCACCAGCATATCGTACTGTACGTGTACACGAACTAACTTGTACTAACCGTTCACATCTTCCCTCCTTCAGGTTGGAATGTTGAAAGAGAAATATGATCATCGTTTGCTACTCAAGCACTTGCCTTCGGATTTCAAATACTTCTTAGAGCATATTCAATCCCTTAACTATGCCGATAAGCCGGACTATGCAGTAAGTAGTGTCGTTTGCGTTATCTCACCATCGTCGTATCAGATGCACGCCGGTACTCACCTCCCCCGTTTTGTCTCACCACCCAGATGCTGATCTCTCTGTTCGAACGATGCATGAAGCGTCGTGGCGTGAAGGAAACGGACACGTTCGACTGGGAAAACAACGCCGACTACAATGCTGGCGAAGCCAAAGCTATCAACGCAGCTGTACCAAAGAGTGAACTAATCAAAAAACATAAGGATATCGAAATGACCGAGGTACGGACGCCCCACCGCGTAACGTGTACGCTTATTCATTGCGCCTTTTGTTTTGTTTTTAGGAGAAACGCAAACCAATCATGGATTCGGCAAAAGTGCTCCACACGGAACCGATCGAATCGATGAAACCGCAGAACGTGGTTAATGCAGGCGGTGGTGGTGCAGCGGCAACCGCCAAGGCGGCCCTAAACCATGCGGACCAGCACGAACCGAACGAGGCAAAGATACAGCAGGAGACCAAAACGGACGCCGGACTTCCAGCGATTGAGATGGTGGTCGTGAAGGTACGGACCAGTGAAAATCAATCCTTATCCAACATTTTGCTTACTGCATCTGTTCCCTTTCGAAACACAAAAAATCCAAAACATAAAAAGGGAGAAGAGAATGGCATGCAGATGTGGCATCTTTGCTCGATTGGCACATTGCCGGTGTTGCTGTTGTTTACGTGTGCAACCGCCTGAATGTTTGCAATCGTTGCACGCTCGTTGTCCAAACTGATCCAGTGTTTGGGGCACTTGCTGAAGCGTGGATTGCAGTACATATTTGGACAGTTTGCACATAAACCAGTAAACAGTCTCACCGCTAACAGTGCCGCAGAGCGATGGTGTATATAGCTGACATGCCTCGTATAGCAATGGATGGGTTGATGGAAGTAAGCTAATGAAGCGTTCACATTTGCATCAGAATGGACTAGTGTTGAGTGAATCTGATTCAGATTTCTGAATCCTAACCCTCACAGCTTGGTGCATCCTCATAGATTCATGAATAAGGTTATATAATAGCATTCGATTCGAGAATACTGTAAAGAGGTTTCATCAATCTTTGAGGAGACTGGTATCTTTTGAGAGTTGGCTCATGGTTTGAAACACTGACTGACTGAAAATTGCTTCTCCAATGACTTTTCTCAAAAGATACCGCCAGCACGTCACTAGTATGGATAGCTTCATTGGGTTGCTTCCTTCAACAACGCTTTTCCCCTTTTTCGCACTTTTCCGCTTTCTGCCAAAACAGTGACAACCAGTGTTTTTTTATACAATATTGTTTTCTTTTCTTTCAATCTCTTCTTTTCGTTTCTTTTTCTTTTCTACTTGTTTCATTTTCGGGTGTGTGTGTGTGTGTGTGTGATTTTGTGTTGTGTTTCTTCCTTTCCCTTTACTCCCGTTCCGTTTCGTTCCTCGCCCCGGGGTTTGTTTGCGTAATGGCCTGTTCCTTGCCGACAGGGTCTAATAAGTTTTCCTATTCACCAGAACGAAATACCCTTGGTGCGGGCACACACGGAGGTTATGACAAAGCCGGCAAAGCATGGTAGCAACCGGTTGCGAATACTGACCGCGCCACCGGTCAACATCAAGGACTTCTCCTCCACGCTCGACAAGCAGCAGCAGCAGCAACAAGCGCAGCAGCATTCGCACCATCAGCAATCGCATCATCAGTCGCAGCAGTCGCACCATCACCATCACCATCCGCTGCACGCGTCCAGCGACGCGAACAATCTGTCGATGGAGCTGAAGTCGAAGCTGCTGAAGACGGAGGCGGACGATCTGTCGTACGCACCGGCGGACGGCATATTGCGCGATCTCGCCCAACACTGCCAGTCGGGTACGGGCGGATCGCAGAAGCATCACGATCCGCTGCAGCAGCACGGCCAGCAGTCGAACGCACTGCAACGGCAAAGCCTCACGCTCGGCAAAAGCCTCCGGTCGTACGGTAGCTCGACGACCGCGACCAGCAACAAGTACGCTGGGCGGAACGATGACAAGAGCTGCCGGGACTACTCGATCACGCAGCACGCGATCATCGACGACGATAACGCCAGCCAGCACCAGACACCCAAGTACCAGGGTGCGCTCACGTTGGCCTCGCAGTGGAAGAGCCAGTTCGACGATTCGGACGACTCGACCGACGGTCTCTGGAAGGGTGAACAACATTCCGAAAATGCATCGAAGAAAAACTACACTAACCTCAACAAGAGCAGCATCGCCGCGACGACCGCCCAGCAGCAGTCGGCACTACCGCCCCAGCCGCCGCCGCCGCCCCCGTCCCAGCCACCCCAAACGAACGGACAGCTAATTATGCCAACCGGGGGCGGCGTCGGTGGTGGGGACGGTCCGCTAAACACTACCATCCCCATCACCACAACCACCATTGCCGCCTCCGTCACCACCATCACCCGGAACGGGCACGGCGAGCCGGAGAACAATGGAGGGCCGGGCCTGCCGCCAAAGCCACCGCCACCACCGACCGAGTGTGATGAGGGCGCCCCGGTGTTGCCGGGTGGTGAGTGTGGTGGCGGGGCGGGACCGGTTGTCGACGCGGTCAGCCTTTTACCGTGCGTCGGTGGTCATGCGGTCGTACCACTGGACCATCAGGACCGCCAGCGGGAGGTGGCCGAAAAGGTGGACGACGGCGCGCTGGCACCGGAAACGGAACAACAACCAGCGGAAGCGGACGAGGAACAGGAAGAGGAAGAAGGCGTGGAAGAGGAAGGCGACGAGGAAGAGGAGCGTGAAGAAGAGGAGGAAAAAGAGGACGATGACGAAGAGGAGGGAAAGGGGGGGAAGTATGGGGCGGGAAGCGGTGCAAACGGTGCGCCGATGATCGTCAGCGTCGGCAGCCTGGTGGGAGGCTTCGAGGCGGTGGCGGCGGCCGCGGCTGCAGCAGCCGTTACCGCCACACCCGTTACCGCCGGCGGGAACGCGGAACTATCCAGTAATCTTAAATCTTAAAAGAAAAACTCTCTCACAGGACTCACACACACTATTACACAAACGAAACAAACAGCCACTAAGTGAAAATCACACTCCTTTCCTCTGCTAGCGTTTTTGGGTTTTCCTTCTTTTGTTTGCCAAGGCAGCTGCGAAAAAAACAAGCATGAGCTTAAGGCTATATACAGACCGAGAAAAAAACAGAGAGAGAGAGAGAGAGAGAGAGAGAGAGAGAGAGAGTATGAGTGAGATAAGGGAAGGAGAGTTAGAGCAATCGTGATGTTAGTAGGATATAGAAGAAGAACTAGAACGAAGGAGTGTAGGAGTAAAAGAGAAGGAGAAGGTATGAGACATAGTCAAGGTTCAATGGTTCGCCGCCTGATGAGTGAATAGGACACCTTGTGGCAAGCAGCACCGGTCCCTATAATGGTCGGGTGTTGCAAAAAAATATGGATTTACTGCTAACCGAGCCAGTAACTCTTCTAGTCCTTTGCCACGGGTGCTATAGCACTTGTTGGGGCTGTGTTTGACTGTTGTGCATGTATGATGAGTGCAATATGTTAGAAGGATCACACACACACACACACGGGAATGTGGATAAGGAATAGCGCTACTACACTACTGCTGTGAATGATCTCTCCTATCCCCCCGACCGTAATCCCTTTCGCCTTCCCCTTCCGTGCCGCTTCCCTTTCGGGCCTAGTGGTGTGTGCGGTTGTTGGATTGAATGCACACCTATACCACTATCCTGTTTATCTGATCATGACGAAGACTTCGACCAAGGATATTAAACCTCCACTATTTAAAACAAAAACGATCTCGCGGGACAAAGCAAACCCCCAAACAAAAAACACTCACAATCACACGAACGACACACGGAGGAGGCGTATGTGTGGTTAAAATATAAATAGGGGATATAGGGTGGGTCGGATACCACACAAACAAAGCCACCTATAGAGTGTAGGTGCGGAAGTGGTGCCGGTTGGGAGGTGGGAGCAAGGGTGAAGTTTTAGCGGGGGTGGGTTTGGGAAAGGAGGGAAAACATTAAAGAAATTCGGAGGAGGAATCTTACAGAGAGCAGTGAATCAAGGGAGTCGATAGTAGACACAATATTAGTCAACGGTGCGGTTGTTTTCAAACACAATGAAGAAAGAAGACAAACAAAAGGATACACACAAACACGATACCAAAATGCAAATATGAAAATCCATGACAAAGCAAGAACAAAACAAAGGCAAAAAACCACACAAACACAAATGCGTACCACAAAACACACAAAACCATTTACATATACTAAAACAACAACAACAACCAGCAAAAAAAAACAAAATACGTGAATAGGTATATGCGGTATAACAAAAAAAACTGAAGCAGAGAAGAAGAAATAAAAACAAGCAAGCAAATTCTCAAACCACACACATATAAGCAAACGAGTAAAACGATGGAGACGAAAGCGGCAGAACGGTGGGTAACACAAGACAAGTGGGTAAGTCGAGAAAAAAAGAGGAAACTACAAAAAAAAACTGAAATTAAACGCTGACGAAAATGGATAAAAGCGAATAAATCAATGATAACACAATACCAATAATAGCGGGAACGGTCGCTTGTGCGTGCGTGTATTGAAATGTTTTGCATTTGCGAAGGAGAGAGAAAGAGAGCGAAGGAGAACGAAGTATTGAAAGAAATGAAAACTAAATTTAAAATTGGAGTTGCGTTCGTGTTGTGGTTATTGAATCGTTTGAGAAGCGTCGTTCATGTGAATCTTTTGAGAGGAGCCATCTGAATCCGGAATCGACTCTCAAAAGATTCATGAATTCGCAGAGCAGTGGCGGATCTTTAAAGCCTCTAACGAGAGGGGGTCTATATTACAGATTAACGAGTCTAATATCATATTGATGTTGACATCCTCCCTCATCCATTGCATGTCATCCAACAGCTTGAGTCAAAGTGTGGGTTCTGTGATATCCATTGCCTACAAGCCAAACCACCATCATAACAGCCACAGTGCGTTGGTTTCGGTGCAGCACTTGCTTTTATTTTAATAAATTTCAAAGAGAGAGAGGGAGAGAAAATATAAACGTTAGCATTCGTTAGCGCACAACATATCTCTTCCTAAATGCGTGTCACGTTAGACGGGGCGCGGCGGGACACCGTCGATAAAAATGTATCTTTGTATCTAAATGCGATTCACGCACACACACACACCCTCACATAGCTCCCACCGCCGATAGAGCGTTTTGCGCCTTGCCCTTCGAAGATGGGAGGGAGAGAGGAGATATATAAATGAATTTTCGATTGTTTTTCATTGTGATTTAATGTGTTTTCTTTGTATTGTGTGTTGTCCTCTGGCTGTACGCGCGCGTGTGTGTGTGCGCGTATTTTTATATATATATATGTGTGTGTATGTGTCTTTTTTTTGTTTCAACACGGAAATCAACGCAACACACGATCGTTGTCTCGCGACATCGTACCGGCTAAAGAAATCACTCCGTTCCAACGTTTGTTACCATCTACCGGATCTACTGCCTAGTTACCTTATTGCCTACCACACCTACTGCTCGCTACCACTACCTCCTACTGCTACTACTACTGCTCCTCGGGATAGTGAATCTGGCCAAGATCCCGGCACAGGTTGTTGTTGGCGAAGGACGAGTTGTAGTTGAACGTACCGTACCCGGGCGCGGCGTACTGCGTGTAGGCGGCGGTCGGGAAGATCAGTTCCGGGTTGGCCGCCGCAAACTGGTCCGTGTTCTGCAGGAAAGCGGAATAGTTCGACGAGCAGGCGGCCAGGTGCGGATTCAGCTGGACGGCCGTGTCGGCCGCATCCGCCGCACTGTACGCACCCTCGTACGCGGCCGCCGCAAACCCTTGGTGCTGGTTCTGGGAGATGTTGTTGTTCATGTCGCTCAGGAACTCGATCGACTGCGTCAGGGTGGTGGGTTCGGTGGTGGTGGTACGCTTTACCGCACTGCCCGGCACCAGCTCACCGGCGAGTATCTTATCGTAGGTCGTCTTTACGTCGCTTGCCTGGTGTGCCTGCTGCTGCTGCTGGGCCTGCTGATGTTTCCGTGCGCTGCTATCATCCTCGATGATCACACCGGTCGGCATGGGTTCGTCCGTGCGGTGGTATTTGTGCGCCTTGTCACCACCGGCCAGCAGGAAGAGGGCATTTTCACGCGACCGGATCGGACTACCACTCATCGTGCCGGGCCGTGGACCGGCCCTCATGCTGCTGAAGCCGGGCTGCTGATTATCCGGATTGTTACCATCGTCCTGGGCCATCGCGAGCGAACTAACGAAATCCACACCGCCCACGAAGAGATCGTGCCCTTTGTCCTGTTGCTGTTGCTGCTGATCCTGACCGGGGCCTCCCTTGCCTATGCTCTCGTGCAGCATGCTCTCCGACATCTCTTTCGCCTCCTTATCGCGCTTGATACAGCTCAACATGCTGCCCTTCAGGTCTGCTACAAATAGAGAACATCGGGTTAGAATGGGACGGTCTCTTGCAGTAGTAGGGTCTAGTGTCGCGCTCAGCAACTTACCAGGATCTTCCTTGATGCGACGCCGTTTCGAGCTCGAACCGGACAGCGATTTCTGCGACAGTCCCAGCAACCCGTTGATGCTATACGACTGGGACGCGACGTTCTCCACCTGCTGTGGTGACTTCATCGACTCCTGATCGCCTTGCATCTGCTGATTGAGACACTCCTGTTGCTGCTGGCTTTGCTGCTGCTGCTGCTGTTGATTGTTGCGCGAAAGAATCCTGGGACTGTCTAGACTACTGTTGTCCGAACGTTGTGAGCTGTACTTGGCCTTCTCCGCTGCCTTGTTCCGTACGATTCTGTATGGGGGTGGACGAGTTGTGTGTATTAGTAAATCTTCCCGATTGCTTTACTCTTGCAAAAGTCCTACCGATTGATGGACGATACGCTAGGCACGTTGTCGTGCACACAGATACCATCCGCCAGCAGCTTATCACGGATCTCCCACGCGAACATGGTCGGGTTCTGGAGCTTGTAGGCGGCGATCGCTTCCACCACTGGTGGCGTTGCCACCTTCGGTTTCGAACCTCCGATCACGCCCGCCTTAAAGCTGCCCGTCTCGTAGTATCTGGAAGAATTACTCGTCAGTTCGAATCTCACACGCAACACCGACCACTGTGACACATACCTGGAAAGGATCTTCGAGACGCAACCGTGGCTGACGCGCAGCTGGCGCGAAATGTCACACGGCCGGATACCGTTGTGCGCCAGCTCGACAATCCGCTGCCGGACCAGATCGGGAAGGGGGCGCCCATTCACGAACACCCCGCCTAGTTGATTCACCCCACCATGGCCTACCCGTGGTGCCGTCCAGCAGGTGAAGGAGGGACGCCCACAACAGAAGACGTCGGGAATGTCGCACACGGCAAAGATCCCCGGGAGAGCAGACGGAGCCCGGTAGAGCAGTTGGGTAATTCAGAATACAGTACATTTACACAGTGTGTGCGTGTGAAGCAGCATGGAGCAAAATGGCGGCAAAAGTTGGAAACAGTATGGAAAAAAACGTGAAGAAAGAAAAATACGAAAAAAAAAGGAAACGAAAAAAAAACCAGACGGGGAGGGAAAATAAAAGAAAAGAACAGGTTTACGATTAACAAACATTGCTAAACAAAATACACGGTGAACGATGAAGGTTGACATCTAGAGGCTATTCTAGCAACTCGTCGTTATTAGGTTGCAAGCGAACTTGTACTTACAAAAAAAAAAAACAAATAAACAATACTAGTGCATGGAAAAAACGGTATATTATGTTAAATAATTTTCAAACAATGCATTGCAGGGCTTGGGTTCCCCCTGCCTTAGCGCCCCGAGTGGTTACTGCTCGGAGCACCAAGCGCAAGCAAAAGAAATCATCTAAACGGCCCTTTTCAGTGGGAAGGAAAGAGAAAACAAAAAAAGAAAGCGTTTGTTAGCATGTGTTAGTGCAACCACCCCCATTACCCCGGGGCATTAATCTTTCCACCGAACAGTGGGAGACAATGGGTAACGGGGGGAGGTTTGCGCCTAGGGCAATAGAGCAAAATGTAAGCCTTCTGGTTTTTCCAATCCTTTCAATCGGCGATCAATGGTGGCATCCCCATTCCGGTGTACCATTTTGCGCCTTGAAATTGCGCAATACGAAAGTGGCTGAACGCATCCTCTTTCGAGCGCTTAGAACAAATGTTGCACTTAGACAATGAAATGTAAGATACGTTACGAAGTTAGTTTAATGGGGCCCGGAGGGCAGCGTGACAGGTTACGTTGGGAGTGAGCGGGTAAAGGAAGACAGACGGGCCGGGCAGCGATACAACGACAGAAGAAAAGGCGGAACAGGTGGCATCAATTTTGACGGTTAAAGGGAACGTCACAAAGGGACAGGCTCGTACGGTAACAGGATTTAAATTATAAAAGGAAGGAACGACCCAAAAGGAAGACAAATGCGCGCGTGCCGGATGTCGAAAAAACGGTTGCCAGGGGAAGGTGTAGAAGCGGGCGAGGGAGGGAGGGGGAAGACACAGTTTTTTTGGAACACTAATTGTGAAGCGTTCATCAAAAGAGAACGAAAAACAAACCGAAGTGTTTCCTGCATCATTCCATCAGCGATGAAGATCGCCGATTCTTCTCTCCCCTTTTTCAACTTTAATGTGTTTGAATGTTTTCATATTCAACAATTTTTTTTTTCTTATTAGACACTTCCCTTTTTCTTTTTTTCCTTTTGGGTGTGTTAATACCATACATTCATGTGTATGTATAATGCGCTTCCGTTGTACGAAGCTGTTTTCCATTTTTCCTTTACCTAGGCGCTTGTGTCTCGTTATCTTCTCTATCTCGTTCGCTTTCTGTAACTGTCTTTCTTCTGTTACGTTCGTTATTCTGTGTACCCCCATTAAGATCTCCCCCTGTTTTTCCCGCTTTTCGTGTTTCCTGCTTCTTTCTTTTCTCCTCCTACTACTACTATTCGGCCGTTTTTCTTGTTTGTGTTTTTGTGTGTATGTGTTTTTGTTGCTTCTCTCTTTCTCTCTCTCCCTCATCCAGGTGGATTTTTATATGGATAGTGTGCGCGTTGTCTATCTGTTGATTCTGACTTAATTTTCCGCGCACCCTTCGGTGCTCGGACTTACATTTACGCACACACATCCACATATACAAAGTGTACTTTTTTCCCGTGAGGGTTTTCCACTCTTCCCGTGAATGAAGAAACATTTTGGGGGAAAAGTTATGAGTACAACACACATACACACACACAGTTTCAACCGTGTACGCTTTGGTCGGGAATAATATATGCAACACGCGTGCACATTACCTGGCGTCCCCTTAAAAGAAGAGCAAAAAACGGTAAGTCGTAAGAAAGGCCACCTGACGAGGTTTTGTCGTTTTAAGAGAACTGCTTCAACATCAAACAAATGAATGATATAGCTAACCTACAAAAGGTAACTTTGTATGAGTTCCTAAGGAAGGGATTTCCTAACCGAACAAATTCGATTCTTTATTTTTGATGTCGTTGAAGCTCCTTGTTATTGAGCTTTGTACAGTTTGTACAAGGCATTTCCTCCTTTTAATTTGCCTTATCCCAGCCATACCTGGTTAAACTAGAATTATTCGAGTTTTGAAAAAACTTATCTACCAAGCTCTCTAGTACCTGGCAGATGAGAAGTAGCCGAGAAAGCAAAAGAATAAAGGGAAGCTAACTAACCCCCCACACACACACACCAATACAGAGTAATATGATCATTCGGGTGCATTACCCTCCGCTCCGGTACGATCAAGAGGCTCAACCACCCAACCACCACAATCCACAGAACACCCCCACTTGCCGCATCCATCGTTCCGTCTAGCCAAACCTTGACAAAGCACGAGAGCGTTGTGTGGGGCCAACGAGAACGAAATGGCAAGAGAAGCAAGCACAAAAGGCAAAAATGTGAATAAACCTTTTACTACATCTTTTGGTGACGCGAGGCTGGCGGGATGGGTTGGTTGGTATGGCTTTGGGGGATGATCAAAGAAGACAATAACGCCTTCCACCCGCCCCAACCCTCGGGACACACCTAGAGTGGAAAGAAACCCGGAAAGAAATAAAACAGCCCCCGTATGCTTCCCATCGGGAGTTGTGTTCCAACAGCGGGTGAGCCGATTTGCATTTAAGACAAATCCTTTCACACAATGGCTTCCCGCATCTGCACACGGTCCGTGCATGCTTGTGTTTGTATGTGGAAGTGTGAGGCGTTCTCTCTTCGCATTTGCGTCTTCGCAACCCCATTGCCATCTCACCCCTAAAAAAATACAACTGTCGGTTGATAGACCTTGAACTTGTTTGATGACCTGCGCCATGTTTGATCGTGTGTTGATGTGAAATCCGTCACCACTCATGAGCGCGCGCGTGTACGCTCGCGCTCACACACCCCCGCCTACCCCGTTTCGTAGGGACCGTGGGGGGTGTGCGGGTGGCAAGCGGGTTTAGGTGGTAGTAGTTTCTGCTACTCCTCCGACCATTCTCGCACGCAACAGATTCGCGCTTGTTGAGTGACGGATGGAGTGACATGCCAGGGGGCAGAATTTTTTCATCGGTAATTCAGTGGTAGAATGCTCGCCTTCAACATCATCCTCTGTAGCGGGTGCGCGTGTGGTGGTTTGTGTTGTGGTAGAGCACACAACCGGTTGAGCACGATGATCGTGAGTACGGGCCCGTTTCGTGTCGGGAAGGATTTATCATGAAGAGAGGAAGCGTAATGAAGAACGAGACGATACCTCCGTCATATACGTGTAGCATTTTCCATCTCTCGCATAGAAGAAGTGTATTGCAATCATGCTTCCTGTCTCTTTTCATCCCCCATTCGGAAAACGCTAAGATGTCATGATGATCGTCGTTCAAAATGGTGCAGAATAAGTCGGCACATACAATTATTCCCGTATCAAACACACGCATCTGGATGTGGCAAGAAAACTCCTTCGCTTTTACTTCCTTGTGCAGAAAATGTGCCTCACACGAACAGTGGCAACTTTTGAGTGTGATCTTTTATGATGGGGGAGTAGTATAACAAAAAGGAAAAGGTTGATTGATCGGAAGGAGAAGGATCTAGCGGAGGTGTGGACGATCCGGCACGCATCTTCCTCTACTCACTCTACCCCTGTTAGTTCGCAATCAGACGAAATGTAAAAGATCATATAAGAAACGTGTAAAATCACCACCACACAGCGGTTCGAGACTCGGTGTCGTCGGCACGGAATCGCATTTTGTGGACGGATGCTTCGTGCTCCAAATCTGCTGCCGCTGCTAGCTGCATGCGCTCCCATACATCGCTATTCCAGTGCTCTTCTGCCGCCATCTTAGATCAATTCTTTCGACTCCACGGCGCAGCACAATGCGGTGCATGTATCCATCGCACGGTTCTGCCACACACAAGGTGTGCTGGATCTTCTACACTGCCCGCATTCACTTAGTAATTCACTTCCAGACGGAGTTTTTTTTCATCATTTATGAACTTTTTTCGCACTACAAAAAGATAACTATCAGGCGCACACAAAATGGTAGCTTTGTTCCCAAACAACCATCGCGTTTTATCAATCGCAGGATCGTTCTTTCGCTGAAAAACCACTGCGTTCATTGCTTCGCACTTGTACGGTTGCCATTTCCGCGATATCGAGAACATCGCAAGATCAAGCTTCTGTGCAAAACCTTCTCAAATCCCCTTTACGACACACACACACAGTAAAAGGGGGAAACCACTCTAGCAAATGCTCCAAAACCGAGATGCGCACTCCGGCGGCGCTGCGTGTTCTCTCGCCGAGACGCTCAAGCCAACAAACGGTGCGTGAACGAAGCGACAGCCGAGCTACCGCTTTGGTCGATCGTACCCCCGCGTGTGTGCGATCGTAGGCACGCACACAGTCCCGCAACGCATACACCTGTGATGCGGTGGGTATGGCGGCCGCTGGCAAAGAAGCGAACACACCATCGCAACCATCAGTGTAGTACCACGTTTGCTCGAATTATTTAAACGGCCAACAGTGTGTGGGGAGCGCGTTCATGGCGCGTTCGTTTTTTTTCCTTTTGTTCCTTTCTCTCTTCTTCATACGTGCGGTAGGCTTTACAAGAGGAGCCTTCCCAGATACAGGGGGGAATAAAATCGCTCTTGTGTTTGTGTGTGTGCGCGCCTTATATTACCCTTCGCTGCGAGGGAGCTACAGCGTTCCACACAGCGGAAGCCGGCAAAGTTAATTGCGCACCTGTGTGTGATGATCGATCCTGCCGTTTGCGTTTGCAGTGGAAACGCACACACAGCCAAAAACCGAGGGGTTCTTTCTAGCCGAAATTCCGACGCGGGGTTTTCGATCCCTCGGTCTCTCTTTAGGTCGCCACTCCACACAAGTGCAGGATGAATGGAATGCCCATTTAAAGGTACGTAAATGGACGTTAATTCCCCATTACCTTCGATACCACTTGTCAACGTATATCTACCAGGGGGAAGATGTCGTGCAAAAAAAAAAGAGAAAAAGATACCACGCGAAGGCTATACCGTGTGTCTATGTGAAGGGCACTTTTTTGTTTAAAAAAAAAAGGAAAAAAGGGGGAAAAACACCGATAACTAAATAAAGAATTACAAAGGGGAGAGCTTAGCAACAAAAAGAAAACAATTCTAAAAAGGAGAACCGTTTCCGTTAACAGCTAAAGTATAGTTGCACAAGCGGGTAATGTATATGGATATGAAATACAAAAAAAATAACCATGGCGGGACCTATCAGCAGGTCCTACCCTACGCCGTTCTTACAGGTGTAATACTCCAGTATGTTCTGCTTGCAATTAAACGAATTGTAGTGCATGGTGTGCTGGCAGCTGCGGGGATCATTGCATTACGGTACAAAACCCCGGGTAGGCAAGGGAGAAAGTTATCAAATTAGAACACCAGGAGGTACTTTAAATGTGGCTACTTTTACGGGTCTGCATGCAAGGCCTGAAGGATGTACAGGCGCAGACGATTTCTGTTGTGGCAAAGGTTTTCCGTTGCCAGGAAGCCGGGAATAGGACATGCCATTAACGCAGTCGGTTTTCCAATTTTCCCGCCAGCAATTGGATCTTGGTCGTTGTTGTCTTGGACGTGGGTGTACAAGTTCGTGGGAGTCTCTTATGACGGATAAGATATTCAGCAAATTGGGGAACCATCGGAACTTACCCTTCTGTCGACATGTCCGACCATCTTTAAGGTGTACGCCGTCATCCTGGATGTTTCTTTACCGGAGATCTTGATGGTGGTCCACCATTTCCCCTTGCCAGGGCTCTTGATTGAAGATATCCAAAGTAACATCAGAGCGGTATGTCCTCTGGCAAACAGCCTAAATGAAGGATATAAAACATTCCGTTTCTCTGCCCCTTCGGTTCCGAGTGTCCTGTACTGCAAGAATAAAAGATTAGTTTAGGTACCCGCGACTCCACGCGTTGGACCCGCTGGAGTCACCAACTGCAAAAACATTAGTGCATAAAGAACTGGGTAGGGTTTTGAACAAATCAAACACAAAACCAAAGCTAAATTCGCTCCCACGCACGGGAAATACAGTCGCCGGAAAAGGCACAAAGTTGGCACCGCGCGTAGCAATCCTGCAGTTGACAGGCGCGTGCGGTCGTCACTCAACCGTAACACGTGCTCCTGGCAGATTTGTACGTCAATGGTTGGTTGACTCGATGGCGTTAGCTTGTTTCGATTTTTTTTTAGCTGCCTCCTTCAGAAGTTCACACTTCCAACACCAAACATCTTCAATTAGTTTTCCGCTAAATAGAACACAGTTCAAACATTCTTTTTCCGGCTCCAGTGCCTGCGTAACTGTCAGTTTTCACAAGCGAATTTCAAACGCACGGGCAAAACCGACGGGCCATTCGCAAACATTGGCTTCACTTGGTCAGGAAAACGGACATTTAAAAAAGGAGGGCAACAATCTTTGCGGTACCTGTGTCGGTTTCTGGACGATGGCTGCTGAAACGAACGCAACGAATGCACCTGTACGCAACACACTTCACACGAAGAAGGACACTACGTAATTGTGTGACGGGGGAACGCAAATAAACACACGGATGCGCTTTGTTTTTTTCCCTTTTGTTTCTTTCTCCTTTTTGCTCTCGCTAGCAAACTACACACACGCTCACTGCCAAGTCGTCTGGTGGTGATTTCGCAGTGAGCCTCCGTTTGCTGTCGGTTTCGGTCTGGCATACTCGCACCCGCCTGGTACGGATGCGCGAATCCCTCCTCACTGCCGGTGGTGCGAACGAGAGCGAAAAGGAGCGTGAGCGCTTGCTCTTTCCCGCGTAGGAAGGAAGATGTTGCTGAGGGACATTAGCTTTGTGTTTCGCGTCATTCCCGAAGGGTTGCCGTCTGACTCATCCGAACATGCCAAACGAAAGAGTGAGCGAGAGGCGTACACGCGCGCATCGTTTCGTTTCCGTAAGCAGTCGGTTTGAATGAAAAAGTGACAGCAAAATGTGACAGCACGATGCGACAGCATGGTCGCGCTTCAGTAATTTCCGTGCAGAAGAATCTTTTATTGTAACTTTCATTTGAACAATTCCAAAAAAGTATGGAGCATTGTGGATGCTTTAAACAAAATAATTGTTAAATAAGGCTAAACGTCAAAAACTATGACAAAAATTAATTAAATATTGAACGTTTCAGTAATAACGGCAAGGGTACAACGGTAAGCTGCCACAAATATCCACAATAAAATACTTTTGTTAGTGAAATTGAATAACTTCAGGTGGTTTGATCAGTTACAATACATTGCCATTGCCAATTTGCAATAATAAATTAAAGAATAGCATCAATTTTCTTTGCAGGGGTTCGCATCACATAAGGGAATATTTTGCAACCAGTAAAATTTCAACCGTGCCAGTCGGTTAGGAGAAATTTGCCAACTTTATGTAATTGGAAACCCTGTAATAACAGCACAATAATGCAATAAACGCATTATAAAGCGATGAGCTTACTTTCGGACGATAGTAAAAGTTCACAAAAAAAAAAAACAAACCACAACACGGATTTTTTTGTTTCTTAGTTTCCTCTGTTTTTTTTTCTTCTTCTAACTAAATTCTTAATATTTGCGATCTTTTTTGTTTTAGGAACTTTCACATTACATTTGATGCGGGGATTTTCGACTCATTGTCTTCTCAAATTTTACAACTCAAGTTTTACTGTTCAGTAATACGCACGAAAAAAAAAGTCAAAAGAAAACGTCACTGTTATAAAACCCTACAGCCGTTACAGCACAGTAATAATAATAATAAAAATATATGTATAAAACGATTCAAGAACGTGTATCACTATTAAATTAAAATGTTTTGTTGCTTTTCGACTAACTGCGAGAGACAAAAAAAAATTATAATAAAAATAAAACAATCATAACGATATTTTCACTAGCAAATTGAAAGGCGAGGAAATTAACACATCTATCGATTACTGAAACCGCGATGCTTCAATGGCGGTGTTCTTTGCCCCGCGGCCTCCTGTGGGGCCCGCGCGGGGCGGTATTATGGAATGTACCTTTTTGTTCGTGATTAATAAAAACCAACGCGGCTTCTTTAAGATTAATCGTCATCGAGAACGAGAGAGTGTTGTGATGCACGGTACTGCGTCAAAAGCAAAGCGTATACAAATGAGTTGAGAAGCAAACAAAAAAAAAGGCATAAAAAACGAGAAAACGAAATAAAAAAAAACGAACGAAAGATCTCAGCCGGTGTGACGAAGCAAGTAAAACAGTGTTAACAAAAGGCAAAGTGATAAAATAAAAACCCAACAGACGAAGATTGAAAGGAGTTCAATGCGAAGTAGTGAAAATTCGTCACACCGCCCTGAGAGGTGCGAGGTGTTTTGTTTTAAAAAGGGTGTCTCGTGAGAGGGACGTTACTGGGAGCGAGGATGGGGGACACAGGGGAGTTGTTGGGAGAATGGAAGCAACGTTGCGAGGGGTGGGTTTGCTCACGGAGGGGGAGGAGAGGGGGAGGCTTAGGGCGGGGGTTAGTGTTGCATGCTAGCTGGTGCCCTCCAGCCGCCCCACGGCTCCTAGAAAGGGCAGTCGTTCTCGCGCGGTTGAAACTCGCGCCGGCTCACGTCGAGACTCGAGTCGGAATCTTCGCTGCCGCTGGTGAACGAGTGGGCGATCTGGGCGGCGGCCAACTGTGCCTTGGCGGACCGTTTGTTGCTCTCCTCCTTGAAGCAGTGGTTCTTCTGATGGCGTATCAGCTCGTAGTACCGCTGGAACACGAGGTTACACTTCTTGCAGGTGTAGTTGATGTTGATCGCCTTCTTCTCGTCCGACTCGAACGTCGGGTTGGGCTGGTTTTCGTAGATTTTGCGCTGCTTCTGGCGGGCATTCTGTGCGCGGGGAGAGAAATCATTAGCATGGGAATGTGTTGGAACGCAGTGTCTAACCCGGCCCTACCTGGAACCACACGACGATAACGCGGGGTGAGAGCATCAGCAGCTTGCTGAGATACTCCAGATCGCTGTCCTTCGGGTACGAGTTGTTCTCGAAGAACTCCTGCAGCACCTTGATCTGGTAGTCGGTGAACCGCGTCCGGTTCGCCCGCTTGCCGTTCGAGCAGGTGATCGGTTGCGTTTGCGGCGGGAGCGCATGCAACCCCATCGCACCGGGCGGCGAAATGACCGGGCTCTCGATCGGGCTCGGTATCTTCATCTCCTCGCCCACCACCAGCGTCGGTGGCGTTGCCATGTGCTTCTTCAGCGAGATGGCGCTCGGTGGCCGCATCGGCATCGGGCTGGAGTTGGACGAGTCGAGCTGCAGGTCGGCCGGCGTCGGACTGTCGTTGGACGATTCCGACTTGATCTTCTTCTTCTTGCCGCCACCTCCACCGCCATTACCACCCCCACCGCCACCACCGTTGCCAGTAACGATCGATCCACCGGTACCGCCGCCACCAACGCCCGCACCGCCGATAGCCATCGACAGTGGGCCACCGACGGAACCGGGGCCGCCGCCGACAGCTGCACCCAGCGCGACCGCATCGGCAGCCGCCCGTTGGAAGTAATCCGACACGGAACCGACCGCGTCCGGGCCGGAGAAATCGGGCCCACCGCCCACACCGACACCGCCACCTCCGCCACCGAACGTGTCCGGGAAGAGGCTCTTGTTGAGGTGGAAGGCTGCGGCGGCCCCAACCAAATCCTGCCCAGTGGCGGACTGGTGCTTGCTCAGCGACTCCAGCAACGATTTGGACAGGTTCTGCTTCATCGCCTCGTTCAGCGCTTTGCTCATGTCGGTGGAGCTCTGGGAGCAGGAGTTCTCCTGCGACAGGGACCCCACCACGTCGCCCGCTGACTTGAACGACGTCTCCAGGTCGGTGACCTTCGCCTCGCCGGTTCGCTCGTACTCCTCCACGTTCAGCTTCGTCGACGGTGGGATGCTGAAGTTGTACGGGCTGTCCTTGTTGCGCTGGCGCTCCTTGAACAGCGTGTTGCGGAACCAGTGCTTCACCACCTTCTGCGGCAGGTTCGCCTTCAGCGACATCTCCTGGATGCTTTCCTCGCTCGGCGAGTTGTTGATGTCGAAGTGGGAGCGGAGGATGCGCAGCTGCTCGTCGGTGATGCGTGTCCGGGCCCGCTTCTGGGTGCAGGGTTGCTGCTGCTGCTGCTGGGCCTGCTGCCCGCCGAGCCCCGGCTGCTGGCCCAGCTGCTGCGGCGACTGGCCGGCCAGCTTGGGGTCGAGCCCGTGCGGCAGCAGGTTCAGATCGAGCGGCTTGCCGTTCAGGCTGACGGGCGGCAGCACGACGCCAGCACCGGACGATGTCTTACCACCCTTGGTGACGGGATCGCCGTGCACCCCACCCCCACCGGGCGATCCGTCCGGTTTGGTGGGATCACCCCCGCCCACCTTCGGCGGTACACCTCCGAAGCTCAGCTGCGGCGCCAGGTTCAGATAGCTGAGCGACATCAGATGGTGAAAGTGCATGAAGTTGAGCACGTTCAGTGCGTTCGGGTTGAGCTTGCTGGCCGGATCGGTGGCGGCGAACTGCAGCAGCGAGGCGTTCTTCAGGAAGCTCGGATCCATCAGGTTGGCGGCGGCGGCAGCTGCTGCGGCGGTTGCGGCCGGGTCCATCGCCGGCACGAGACCCTTCGCGCCGAGCAGTGCGGCTGCGTCGCCCGGCGCACCGAGATCAAACCCACCGGTCAGCGCGTTCACCTTCGCCAGCTCGCTGAGCGCCTGGTGATGGGGGAAGCCACCGTCCGACGGGTACCCGATCGGACCGCCCGGCTCCGGCAGACCGGTGGCGGTGTCGAGCAGCTTCTTGCGCTGGGCCAGACACTCCGGGCTCAGCTCGAGGTGCGTCTCGAGCATCAGCTTACCCGGGAACACCTGGTAGCAGCATTCGCAGACACAGATTTCGGGCTTCTCCGGTCCGTTGCCGCCGACGGGAACACCGCAAAACAGCGGCCCGAGCGCCTGCTGCTGATGGAGCTGCTGCTGCTGTTGCTGCTGCGCCTGCTCCGATGGCGACTTGAGCTTGCGCATCGACACCTCGTCCAGCATGTTGGGCGACTGATCGCGACTCTCGGGAATGGGATGGATCAGCGGGAACTCACTCTTCTTCTTGCCTTCCGCGCCCTGCGGCGAGGGTTGCTGCGCCTGCTGCTGGGCCGTGTTCGACTGGCCGGTGAACAGACTGCGCTCCTGCAGTCGGCAGGCACGCGTCTGGTGCAGCACGCTCCGCATGTGGATGTCCAGCGTGCTGCCCTGCGTGTACGCGACGTTGCATATGTCGCACTTGAACTTTTTCCGTGCCGACTCCTTCTCGTCACCGACCTCCTTTCGCTTTTCGCCACCACCACCACCACCACCACTGGTGCCACCGCAACCCTCCGCGAACGCGGGCATCGTGAAGGGTGTGGCGGCCTTCTCCCCGAACGGCACGGTCGGCGACGGTGAGTTCTTGCCCCGGTCCGTGCAGCCGTCGGCCGCCCCGGCGATATCCGCCCCGAGCAGCGACCCGGTAAACATCTGCGCGAAACCCTTCTCCGCCTTCAGCTTCTTCAGCTTGTTCAGATGCGACACGCTGTTGTAGTGCACCAGCAGGATGTTCTTCTGCGTGAAGCTCTCCATGCAGATCGTGCACTTGAACGGTCGGTTCGGGTTGGTGAACTTCTCCGACTTGATGTCGTAGAACAGGGAGCTCATCTGCGTGCTGGAGGAGGAGGACGTGGAGGACGTCGTCGTCGACAGCGGTTGGTGTTGCGACTGCTGCTGCACCTGTTGCTGCTGGTGTTGCTGCTGCTGCTGCTGCTGCTGCTGGTGATGCTTGGCGAGGGAAGACATCAGCGAGGCAGCCAGCGAGTCGGGGGACGCTTTGTCGTCACGCGGCATGTGACAGGCGGTGGCAAGATGGCGCTCGAGCGCACCGGAATCGGTGAAGGTGAACTGACAGTCCGTGCAGGTGTAGCGACCCTCGGACGTGCCGCTGCCGTCGAGACTTTTGTCGTAGTAGAAGCTGCTACTTTTCGAGCTGACCGACTTTTCGCTGAGACGATCCTCGTCGACGCTGTCCCGATTCGCGTCCCGCCCGCCGGACCGATCCGAGCGCGGACTCAACTCGTTCCGCTGCTGCTGCTGCTGCTGCTGGCTGTTGAGCATCTTGCGCTTGAGATCCTTGAAGAAGAGTATGGACGCGTCCGGTGAGGCGATGCCCGGCGGCGATGGCTTGCCGGACTGGAGCGCCTCCTGCGGGTGCTTCTCCGCGATGTGGGCCGTCAGCGAGTGGATGTTCTTGAAGTGATGGTCGCAGTAGAAGCACTTGGTCGACTCGCGCAGCGAATGGTAGAACAGGTGGCGGCTCAGCTTCTCGTGCGTTTTGAACGCGAACGGGCACTGTTTGCACCGGTACCGGTACGTGTGATGCTCGGAGATGAGGAAGTTCAGATGGCTCGCCTTGAAGTGCTGGTTCAGGTCGGCCAGGTTGTCGAACGCGTCCTTGCAGTCGTGCAGGAAGCAGGCGAGATCGTCCGTGTCCGCACTGCGCCGAAAGTGGCTGCTCTCGTTGCAGTGTATCTTCAGGTCGACCATCGTGTCGAACGAGGCCTTGCAGTACGCGCACCGGATGCTCGGCACGCCCGGCGACACCGAACCCTCCTTGCCGCCGGACGGTGAATGGGGCGACCCCGGCTTCTCCACCGGGCTGCTACTGTTGCTCGACGGCTGCTGTTTGCCGTTGGTCGTTTTCAAAAATTGCGAGGTATCGACCAGCTTCAGCAGCCGATTCAACCCGTCCATCTTGATGTTATGGACGCGCAGCACGTGCGTTTCCACCGTCGCCTGGTCGAGGAACGCTTCCGCACACAGTGGACAGGACAGGGTCGGCGCGTACTGCTGCCTCTCCAGCGTTGGCGAACGGGCGGTGAAGCTGTCGTTCGCGTCCTGCCGTGCCGCGTACTGCTCCAACATCTCCGCCAGATTGCCGTGCTTCAGATCGTTGCAGTTTTCCTTCAGCGCGAACGAGTCACTCATGAAGGTGACCTTCTCGATCTGGCGCAAATTCTGCGCGCACCGGGCCTCGGTCAGCGTGCGCAGATAGTCGAACGGTTTGCGCGCGTGCGACGGCACGGCCGGTGACAGTTCCGCACCGCCGAGCAGCTCGTTGCCCGCGTTGTGGTTTGCGAGCAGATGCTGCATCACGTTCACCTTCTTCGAGGAGAACTTGTTGCAGACGCTGCACACGAGGCACCGATCCTTGCAGCCACCGGTCGCCTGCCGGTTGCTGGCGTTCTCACCGTTCCACATCTTCTTCTCCTGCAGTATGCTGCACAGCCCGTTGTCGCCCGTATCCATTGCATCTTGGGCGTCTAAACCTGCAAAACGAGCGTTTAGCAGAGAAATTAAAAGCAAGAGAGAGAGAAAGATAGTTAGGGAAGAAAAGGATTTAATTTATAAACAATTAGGACTTTTCTATAAAAGGTTACTTCATATTTTTGATAAAATCAAAGGGCTATGTTCGAATTTTTCCTCCCAGAATGACAAATTCCTCCTTAGCTCGTTAGCATCCCGGTCGAATAACTAATAAGACATGATGAAAAACACCTACTTGAAGTTGTAACTCGTGCAGGTATAACTTTTTGCACCAACATCAAAAATGACTGTTTGACACTTTATGATCATGAGAGCTTTTTGATGCTAGAATACTGAATATTAGGGCAGCTGGGGAGTATGCAACGCGCATAACATCTAGGTGCCATTTAGGTGTTGGCGTCAGTACAGTAATGATAGGCAAGAAGGAGAGAGATAAGTCCTCTGGGATAAATATAGGCAAATTGTTTTTTTTCTATATGCTGCTTTAGGGTCCTCTTTTTCTTTCTCTCCACAAGGTTTGGGTCAGTTCGGCTTCCCATTTCCTCTCTTGTCTAAAAAGGACGGAAACACAGCACAGTGTGTCCCTCTCCTCCAGTGATCAATCTTGCTATCTCTCTCTTCCTCCTTCCAATGCCAAAAATTCCCCTGGCCCGTAAAACCCTAATACAACCACCCTCTTGCCCCACAATTTTTTCGCTCTTAGAGTCTAAATAGTCTATTGAGGTCTAGTGAAGATTTGAACTCCCACCCGCGCTTGCTACTGGTTCGTACGTTAGCAACTTCACCGTTTCAACTAGCATTTGATGTGCGGCTAATAACGATTACATCTCTCAGAAACAGATACTCCCAGGAATTACTTTTGCTCGGCAACTTTACTCAGCTCAATGTCCATATATTCTCATTAGAGTTTTCTCCTTTTTTTTTTGGAAAAATGATAGAAAGATCTAGAACACAAAAAAAAAACCATCTGTCACATCCCTGCCACAGTTCCTCAGCTTTGGCCCTTTTTTTATTGGACAGGATGCCACACACCCGGGGCGAAGATGATTGAATGTCACGCCCTGTGCGTGCCGTATATGATTACTTCTGCTGCGCTTTCCGCTACAACAAACTAAAAAGCTCAACCACCAGCAAACCATACAAAAAACAGACGAGCTGTCTCCATTGGAAATAAATCTTCTCAAAACGAGAAACACTAAAACAGATATACATTAATGCACACCATCAAGGTAGGCCCATGTGTATATATATATGCCCCTGTGATTGAAGCGTGAAATCTTCTCGGACGTTTTAAAGTCGTACCCCATTTAAGGGGGTTTTCAGTTATTATGCGTGAGCAATAAAATTCATCATTTCCTTCACACCAAAAACGCACACACACACACACGTTGACGGTGGAAGTGGTGCCGCACCGTGTGCGTGGTGTGTGAATGGGATTCATGCTGCTTTCCTGCTGCAAATAGAGCAAAAGGGATGGAAGAGTAACTGCAGCATAAAACGCTGCAACCACGCCACTTTTATGCTCGGCGTTCCCTTTCCGGCCTATGCGGACGCTTCACGCTTCACCGCGCACATGCACACATTCACGCACTCCGTGTGTATGGGTGTGCACTCGGACCGAAGCTGTTCAAACACCACCGCAGCACCATTGGCAAGGGAATGGAGGACGACTCCCGTGGTACGGCTTGGCCCGGTCTCCTGTAAGGGTGCGCGTGAGTACCGGTGTGTAATATGCGTAAGCGCGTTGGTTCCTGCTGCGTATTCGCGTACGGGGCCGAGCGCTTTTGTTTACTCGCGTATCATCGACTTGGCGTGTACTGCGCAGCAACATAAAAACGCTAACGCTCCAAGCACGCACTGGAGTCGCGTGCGTTTCTGATTGTGGCGTTCGTTAGTTGAGGTTTTTCTGTTTTTGGTAGATTGATGAGGTGCCGCTACCTTAACCTAACTTTTGAATCTGTTATACCTACTGCAAGGCATTGGCTACGTACATAATGCGTTGAAATCGTAACGCATCGCGTCACGCTGATATCACACCGACTGGCCGGGTATCCAACGTCAATTGCATCAACAACAGAAAAGCGATCGCCGGTCCACCAAAAAAAAAAAATCACCACAGATTTCCGCGACACTAGCCAATCGCAAACCGAGAGACACTGAGATTGATACACGCAACTTGCTGGCACGACGCTCCGGCTATATCCTGACAGACGGATAGCCAAATTGAAACTGAAGGGACAAGAGGAAGATGGCCGGCCCTCGTTCGGGGTCCCTGAGTTATCCCTAACCTCGGCATTAACAAAAAAAAAAGAAACACACAACAAAAACCACAACCCCGAACCCTACGGACGGCCACCGTCTACCGGTTGTTTTGTATCAATAATGTGTGCCTTCGCCCTGTGCATTGCAGGGCCACATTTTTCGCGCTCAATTCCTCTTTTATCATGCTGTGCGCTAGTCAGAGAGAGAGAGAGAACCTGAACCCCTCTTGCTGTAAGGCCTCTCAAGCAGGGATGAATAAAACGAAATAACAAGAGCAACAACGAAAAAAAAAAACCCCAGATATAAGGGTGATCGAAGTTTGTTAAAGAGGCAACGCATGCACACATCGCTACAGCCTGTTTACATGCAAACGGCATGGCATTAGTGACGCATCGGGTAAGGATGTGCAAGCAGGACGGCACAAACGGCACTTATTGACCAGCAACCAACAGCAACAGCAGCAGCGGCGGAAAAGGGAGAAAGAAAGAAATGCTGAACAAATAACAAAAGTCGAGCAAAACCGGCTTAGCGAAGGCTGAATGGTGCGAGGTCTGGAGGAATGGATGTCTATCCCGCTCGCACCATACATCGGTCTCTTTCCATCGGTGTCTTGTACAGCCCGATCGGGAACCTTAAGCGACCAGCAGAACAGCCGACTGGAAAGAGGATCTCTCTAGGTTTCCCTTCTTTTCTATTATTCGTACATTCAATTGAAATATGTATGTTTGCTTATTCATGCCCAGGCGCGGCAGAAATTTCTTCTCCTGCGTCGACGACTCCTCCCTCCCGCCCCGGTACGGTGTGTGTCCGTGTGCCTAATGTATATATCTTTTATCTACTTCCAAAGCGTACTTTCGTCTATTTTGCTTTGGCTTCGTCGGGTTGCTGGTGCAGGACAGTGAGAATTAGAACTTTTGATAACTCTTGAGAACGATTTCTTTTGTTGGGAATTTGTGTTATTTTAGGACATCCATTACATAATTTGTCACCCAATACTCTTCCCGCAGTCACTCAACTGGTGTTGAGTTAAAGAATTATAAATTCTATCAAAATTAAAACTCACTTTATTTGCGTCATGTTGCTAATTAACGTGCCGTACACACCAACATATGCACACATCAGCTTCATGATAAATGGTTCCAACGAACAACAACAAAAAAACCAGTTTTCCAATGTTGGAAGCGAATGGTGGAATGCGTGAAGTTATTCATAAATCGTAACTCGTAAGAGTGCGCAAAGAAGCGAGGTGACAATAGATTAAGAGTCATGTCCATTTCCGTTGCACGCACCCATACCGACGCACTCGTGCGCACCTGGAATCGTCGTACGTAGCGTTTGGTGCGAGCGAGACAGCCGTGTGAGACTGAGAACCCCCGGAGACTCGTTATGACTGAGCGAGATCGAGAAGGGATCGATCTGTCAGTGTGCCGTGACGAAGAGGGACGCGTGAGTGATTGATGCCAAGCAACAACACCTGAATAGAGCAAATTGGATCTTTTCAGATCAGATGACGCTTTAGTGAGGCATGACATTTAAATCGGGAATCGACTCTCAAACGATTCATGAATCTTCACGGATTTATGGTTGCTCAGTGATTTATGAATCCTCTGAGATTTATAAATTCCCAGAGGTGAGTCCTTAGAGCTTCAAGAAACCTGAAAGACTCGTGAATCCTCGATTGATCCTCTCTGAAAACATTCATATTTCATGTTCCGCATATGACCCACATGAATAAAATGCCCCTTGCGAGCACCCCGCAGGATCACCTACCTTTAGCTGTCAGCTTGAAAATGTTGCGCAACCCTAGCAGGTTGATGTTCTGCTCCACCTTGCAGCTCTTCTTGAGATGGTGTATCATGTAGTAGATGTGGTCGGTCTTGAAGCAACAGGGCACGCAGGTCAGCATCAGCTGGGCAGCTTTCGGCGAGGATTGCTGCTGCTGCTGCTTTGCTCCATCTGCAAGTAGCATCATTTGCATCAACAAGACACGTGAGCTGTGGTCCGTCGCGGGTTGATGTTGATGGGCGAGCAGCAACCGCTCGGCTAGTTCACACTTGCCTTCACTCTTCACGCCAACGTTCGCCAGGGTGGACTTTTCGCTCGAGATGAGCAGCAGATAGTCGAAGCAGATGCGCCGGAAGATGTGCTTCTCCGACAGGCTGTGTATGCCGATCTTCTCCAGCGAGGTGGTGTAGAAGTTGCAACAGTTACACTTGAGCTGCACATTGTCCGGACACGAGGAGGACGCTGATTCTGAGGTCGAGTGGAGAAACGCATATGAGTGATCGGGTGAAGGATCCAATAATGCCATCACAGCCGCATCTTGGAGATAGCGATATATACTTACGTTCACTATCGATACCGTTCGCGCCGGTCGCGAAATCCCGCTCGATAAGCTCGGTTTTTGGCTCGAGTAGCAACATTAGCGGAGAGCGCGAAATTTCACTGACGCTTGGCATCTCATCGTACGGAAATTTCGGTTCCTCCGCCAACGGGAAGATGAGCTGCAGCTTCTTGTACAGCTCCTGGCCGACGTACTGGCGCAACTTGGTCGCCGTCTTGTCGCGCCCCTCCAGCAGATGTATCATCAGCTCGAGCCGCCGCAGATGGTGCTCCGCCTTCAGGTGCCGTTCCAGCTCCGACCGGTCGTGTGCCTTCTGCCCGCAGAGGAGACACTCCTGGCCGGCGACCAGTATCGCATCCATCGCGCTGCTCGTACGATCCTTCAGCACGTGCTTCTTCAGCTCCTCCAGATTGTTCGTCTCGAAGTCTGCACACACGAGACAGCTGTAGTACGTGACGGGGTCGAGCGACAGCCGGATCGGTGGATCGAAGTGCAGCGGGTTTTTGTCCTCGTCCAGCTGATGGTGATGGTAGTCCCGGTCGTTGCCGGGCTCGCTCGCCCCGCTGAACGGTGACGGCTGATTCAGGAAGAGCGAATCGGGCGTGGCCGTCTCGAGCGGTGCGCCGAACGGTGACGACGGCATCGACAGTGGCTTCAGGCTGCTGCTACTGCCGGTGCTGTTATTACCAGCGGCACTGGCGGTGGCTGCCGCGACTGCAGCAGCCGCCGCCGCCGCCGCCGTGTACTCATCCACCCGGGCCATCGGCGAATCCTCCTTCAGCGTGTTCAGATTGATCGCGCTCAGGTAGTCGAGATTGTCCGACTGCTGCTGCAGGCTCTGCAGGCTCTTCAGCTGATTGTAGCTAGATTGGAACGAGTTCAGGTTGCTGATATGTTTTTCGCTCGTCATGTGGATGCGCAGGTTGCGCGCGATGTTCGTGTCGTAGTTGCAGATGTCACACTTGAAGAAGGATTTCGGCCGACCGCCGGCTTCATACCCAACCGGGCCCGTCTCCTTGGACTGGACGCTACCGCCACCGCCACCACCACCAACGCCGCCACCAACACCACCACCGCCGCCACCACCACCACCACCGCCAAGCTTGCCCGACATCGAGGAGAGTGGGGCGGTCGCTGCGGCCACGGCCGCCGCTGCCATATACTGATTGCGCGAACTGTTCACCACCTTCTCGTTCGCCTGCAGAGTCGCGAGGTTAAGGAAGCTCTGGTTGCTTTTGTTCATCATGCCGTTCAGGTCCTGCATGTTGTTCAGATGTTTGTCACTCTGCATGTGAATCGACAGGTTGCCCTTGGTGGTGGTGGAGTAGTTGCAGATGTCGCACCGGTACGGCTTGTACCCGCAGGTGTACGATTCCCCCCGGGCCAAGCGCGGATGGGCCTGGCCGGCCAGACAGTAGCTGCAGGCCGTCTCACCGTCCGGGTGCTTCTCCCGCATGTGGATCTCGAGCGTTTCCTGGTACTTGTAATGCCAGTTGCACTGCGGACATTTGAGCGTCTTGCAGGAGTTGCGTGTCGAAATGTTCGGGCTGAAGTTGCTGTTCCGGAATGCAGTCGAAGGTTCCCTACAACAAAGTACAGACCATTGCACGTTAAACCAGTGCGAAAAGCACGCGTTTGCAGTTCAGGGTATACTCACGGTTCCAGCTTCTTCACGCTGATCTGATGTTCGCTCTTCAACTCCTCCCCGACGTCCATCGCTTCCGGTCGGAAGTTGTTCGCAATCAACTGCTTGTACAAATCCACCGGGCTGTACTTCTTCAGATGGAAGTCAGCAGCACCGCCACCACCACCGCCGCCACCACCACTCCCGCCGCTCGCACCCATATCCGGCAACCCACCCGGTCCGGCGCCCTTGCTGGAGGCTACCGCCGCCACCGCAGCCGCCGCCAGCGGATTCAGCTTCATGTCCGCCGCCGAACTGATCAGCTCGAGAAACTTGTTCTGCTTGCCGTACAGATTCTCCCCGACGCTGCTGAGCATCTTCTGCTGGTTCAGAAAATCGGTCAACAGCTTCCCACTGACCGCGGCGGCGGCAGCACTGGCCACCCCGCCCCCATTGCCCCCGTTGCCGGTTACCTTCTTGTCGCCGTCACCGGCAGCGGCGGCAGCTGCAGCAGCTGCGGCGGCGGCGGCCGCCGCAATCGCCGCACTTTCGTTCATCGCGTTGCTGTACTTTTCCGCCGCCAGCTTCCAGCTTTGCTCGTACAGCAGCGCGTTGTTGGCGGCGAGCTTCGGAAAGCTGCCGGCGGCATCGAACCCGATGCTGCCGGGTGGGAACGCGTCCGCAGGATGGGTGACCGTCTGCTGTAGGTGGTGCTGTTGTAGCTGAAGTTGTTGCTGCTGTTGGTGTTGTTGTTGATGCTGCTGCTGCTGTTGGTGTTGTTGCTGCTGTTGTTGATGCAGTTGCAGCTGCTGCTGTGATAGCAACCCGAGAATGCCATTGTTCGTGCTGTTGTTGCTACTGCTGCTGCTGTTGTTGTTGTTGCCATTGCTGCCACTGCTGTTGCTGGTGTTGTGATTGCCATTGATGTTGCTGTTGCCTAGGTGGGTGTTGCCACCGACCGTGCTACCGGCACCGATCGCGTTGGTAGCACTGTTCATACTGCTGTTGCTGCTGCTGCTACTACTGCTGCTGTTGCTACCGCTATTACTACTATTGGTCTTGTATCTCTCTTCACCCTCCACATGCTTCCTACTGTTACTATTGGCTGAAGATTTCTCTTCGAAAGGAACCAGAAAAAAGAATTGCTTCTCAGCATTCGTCTGTATGATGGCACTGCTGTAGTTCTTCTCCAGCAGCATCCGCTCGTAGTCGTTCAGTGTGAGACTGTGCTCTATTTTGGCATGCGCTATAAAGGATCGGCAGGTGCCGAAGCTGAGCTTGCAGCTGAAGCACATCAGGATCGCCTTGTGGTTACTGGTCGACCCACCAGCCATCGGTACGACGTTGGTGGCAGTAACCGCCGACGGTGACGCCGGCGATCGTGTGATGAGGTTCTGCGCCTGCTCCTGCTCGGCCGTCGCACCACCCGTCTCATCGTCGGTGGCGGCAAATGCGTCACTACCACCGCCACCGCCACCACCAACCCGGGCCGCTTCGCTCTCCTTGCTGAACGAGACAATTCGGAAGGAATGTGTGCGAGGATTCGAATTGCTGTCGTTCTTAGGAGAGGCGACCGGGTCGATGATGCAGGTGTTGTCGTTACAGATGATGCGCCCGTGGAAGCGTTCCACCTCCTTCTGATACTCTGGCAGTACGGTCTTCACAGTGTTGTTGCTGCTGCTACTGCTGCTGTTGCTCGTGGCGTTCGATTGCGCAGATTGCTGACCCTGCAAAGGCATAAGCGGCTGTTAGTAAGTTGCACCACCAGTTGCGTGCGGATTGCATACCTTGTCGACAAAAAGTTGTATAATGCCTTTATTGTCTACCGGCTTGGACAACAGTCTGAAGATCGCTTTGCTCAGTGAATCGTTCGGCACTGGACCTATGGTATCGTTGCACAGCTTCAGTATGCGCGACTCTCTGTGCTTCAGGTAGAACTGAATTTTGGTGGAGAATTTTGTCTGTTTGCGAGTAGTCATTTTTGTTTGTTGCGTTCGTTCGTTTTTGTGTGGTGTGGAGCTTGTTTTATTGTAAAAGTGTTGTGGAGGAGTTGCAGTGTTTTTTTGTTGTTGCTGTGTATAAGTTCTACCCGCTCCGTTGCGCGATTCCGTTTTATTATTAATAGATATATAGGTTCAATATATGTATTAAGATATAATTATAGTTAAATGTAAGTTATAAATAATGCGAGGTTTATAATTTTGTAAAACTTTTTCTAAAGTTTAAATCTTAAAGTGTAATTTTTCGCGTAATTTCATTATAACTAAGTTGTTCGTTTCATTAAATAGGGATATCCTGCAAATGGGAAGAAACAGAAGAAGGGAAGATTGGGGGTGTGTGGGATGTACACCCCAAAACATATTTTATGGTTAGGATAGTTTGACTAATGGCTTGTGCAGCACGGTCCAACGCTTGTTCAATTGAATCCATTTTTTTTCTTGTTGCTTGATGAAATCATTGTGAATAATAATTCACAATATGTTTATGTATTTTGCGCTCTTATTTCTATGCACTGTTGTGATATTATCAACGGATATTTGATTCAAAAAGGCACTTGCACAAAATAGAGAAATCCTGTAAACAACTTTGTTTGATCATTAACACTTGTTTTGCTTTTGGAAAATCTTAAAAACTTTGTATAAATATTGAAAATAGCAATTTCAATTGGTAAACATTTGTAAAACACATGAAAAATGTTATAAAAATCATTTCAAAACATAACACAATGATAGATCAATTAAATATTTTATAATTGAAGAAAACTTCACATCACTTTGCTGGCAAAAAAGTGTTATGGAAGAATATGTGTACTAAAGACACATATTAATTAAACTTCAACGCACCGGTAATATTTTTTTTAAAACAATAGTTTGTAGATAAAAATAACGATGGCAAAATACATAGAACAATGAAGGTACAGGGTAGAACAATAAAAAAATAACACAAAGGTTCGCTTTGTTTTCATTGCATTTCTTTATCGCACATTTATTTATCGCACACACACACACGCCTAGAGAGCAATTAACGCTTGTTTCAAGAGAATCCATTTTTTGTTTGTTGTATTGTGTTTCGTATCATTTTTCACAGCTAGAAAAGTGCAGCCATGTTCGTGCTGTGCATGGGTATATTATATGGGTAAGAATAATAAGAATTAATTAAATCATTTATTATGTAACGATGGGGCAACATTTTTGTTCGGTTCACACACATTGTAAAGGGAAAAAAGGGATAGGGAAGTTTGTAGGTGTGTTTAGTATCCGAAAATTGTGCTTTTGGGGGGGAACAACTTTTAATTTCACATAGAATATAGTTCACTTTACCCATTAAAATTAATAATATAATATATTTTTTGATAATATAGAAATATTAGGGCAATTACCCCTTAAAGAACAAGAAACAAAACAATTTGCAATAGTTTGCATTTTATAATAATATTTCATATCACATTTTAATGGTGTTCTGTAGGAAACTTATATTCTTCCATTGCGTAAGTGAGAAGAATTTGATGAATATATAAAACATAATATTCAAATAAGCAAATTATTCACCACAGCGACATAAATTTTCCCGTTTCTTTTTTTCTAATTATGTTAATTTCTTTTCTCCTTCTTTATGCTCACTCCGTCTTCATAATGTCCCTTTGGGAATAAAAAAAAACATGTTCCCCTCACAACATCAGGCATCCACCCACCCACACTGCTAGTTGTCATCACAACACAGCAACACAGCAATACATTAAAAGAAAAAGGGAATACAAAAAAAAAGTTGAAGCTTGCGCCGTATCAACACACCTTAAGGTGGACATTTTTTTTAATGAATGCACAAACACACGCGCACACGCGCCGACGAGCACACAAATGTGTCTTACGGTGTGCGTTTGTGCACGTGCTTGTTTGTGGTGTTGGTGCGCACGATGACGAACCCGCACGGGTTTCAATACTGTGCGAGAGAGCGAGAGAGACGCACACACATAAGAAACAATAGAACCAACGCACACCATTTACTCAGCATGATAAGGCTGATAGAAGCGAATTTTCTATTTCCCTTCTGTTTCGGCTCCATCGAAAGGGTATCGTACTTTGATAGGTTACGGATTTTATCGTGAGGGTGGTCGCTTTAGGGGCGCCGAAGGGTGAATGCACATCTTCATATCGCTCGCTCTCTTTCTCCCCACATAGGGGATGAATATAGCACAGAACAAAAAAAAAGCTCAACCTCCCCACCCCCTATCGAAATCCAGCAAACCCACCCGAAAAATAATGCTGCAACCGTGACATTCCACACGAACATTTTGGCATTTGATTGGTGCGATTGAATTTGATTTGAAATCAGTTAGATGGAGTTTCGCTGGTAGATGTGTGGGAGTTTCCCATAACTCTCTCGCTCCCTCTTTCTTTCTCTCCAACCCCCAAACCCTCTACGGTTCATCCACCTTTTTGAGGTGTTTATAGCAGGGACCATGCTTTCTTTTGCATTTTCTCCATTTACTACAGGCTACGCATCGTCACACACAGGCACACACATACACACGCACGCACACAAACACACCCCAAAGCCCCTTTTCACCCCCAAAAGGAAGGGAGTTGAAAAATTAAACTTCTTCCCACCTCCACTTCCTCCCCACCAACCCACTGCGGCCATTTTCCCTGCGACACCATTTTTTCGTGTAAAGTGAAACAACAACAAAAGAAAAAGGTTGTAAAATTGTTATCAATTGCTTCCCTCCTACAGCAACATGTACGCACACATACACACACGCATACATATGCACGCACGGACTTAAATTTTAAAACTTAATAAATGTAAAATCACTCTATGCCCTTTTCCATTTTTTTCCACCTACACACACACACACACATCCACTAACACAACATCCCTTGGCTTGTTCGCCCTTTCTTCCACCCTCTACAAAAGCTACCCCTTTTTCCACATAGTTTACATACACACGCGCACGCACGCACACACTTTCACACAATCACGCTACGCTTACCAAAAAAAAACCGTGCAACGACTACACACCCGCTCACCCGCGCAGGGCGAAGGTAGCGGTGGTGGTGGTTGCGAAGCTCCGTGACGAACCTGCTGCTGCTGCTGCGAAAAAATGGGACCCTGGCCCACCGAAACACACAATATTGCAAGACGAAATCCAAACCGTAGCGGCCATTTCCCTGGAATCTGGTGTTTCACCGGTTTTAGCCGAAAAACGCCCAGCACACGGGACCAACTCAACACGGTACGGCCATCGTTTACTGTGCGGTGGGCTTGGAAAATAGGAAGCGAAAACTAACGCTGAACGAACGAACGAAGTTGCTGAAGTTGCGACGCTGCTTTGCCCTGTTCTGTTTCTCCGTTCTCGCTCACGGGCAACAGCGTTGAAGGGTGCCGTTTTGGCAGGTCGGCACAAAATTTCCCAACCCTCCCCGAGTGGATTCAAGCAGTTGCGTATCGGGCAGTTTATTCGAGCGGTTGCTGCAGGGGAACAAAAATAACCTGCAGCTTGCTGCGCTGTCTTTTGTATTGACTGTTTGAGTTTATTTAAGGATTTATTTTGAAAGACTTTTTAGGATGTATTCATCTAATTTTAGGGTTTGTATTTTTTTATATTTAATTTGTTTGATATCTCACTCCCTCTTTTATGTCATTCCAAGGTAGGTTTTTTTTTATACGACTGTTGTAGGGTTCCCCAATCTGTTCTACTTGCACTTCGTAGTGCCTTAATATTAATCCCTTTCCAACTGGGAAAATTAGGGACGAGACTCACGAGACAAAGTAACTGTACTGACACGGAGGCCAAAAGTATTCCAAACCTTCACTTCTAGCCAGGTAAGCTTTAGGGTACGATCGGTGACTTCCTTTGGGCGACTTTCCGCGTTGCTGGACATCTTTAGTCTTTCGGGATTGGGTACGTTCTCAACTGTTTTTCAAAGTTGATAAATTATTTTATTTTTATTTTTATTTTTTGTAAATTTTCCTTTAATTAACCTTTTTTTATACAGTGGTAAATAAAGGAAAAATCGGTATGCCTCAAAGGCCCAATATAAATATGTCAAAACTGCTCGAAAGGGTTATTTAAGAACTGCAAAATTTCCTCTCATTCACCCTTATAATACCCGGTAATTTAAGTATGATTTCAGGGTAATGTTACAAAAATTGTCTCAATGGGTGACTGATTGGTAATAACCTACTCGAAAGGGATATTTAGAAAAATATCCGCCATTTCAGCCCCGGTGAAAAAACGATTTCAATTGAATATCGCTGGAAGAAAAAACATGGGGCTGTGGAAGGTCGCGATGAAAATAGCATTGATGAACTAAATTAATAAACTGTTTGAGTGTATGAGTATGCTTTTTATATTACAAAAGCATTTTCCTACTAGAATCAAGCAATTGCATTGAAAGATAATCCTAAATGTTAAATTTTATTAATTATAAAAAAAATGTTAGAAAATATTTGACAATCGATGTAATGTCAAAACCTTTGTGCAGGTGAGGGCTAGTGTAACAGCCAAGATTTATATGTATGGTGTGATAACATTAAAATTTAAGTTTTTACTTTATCTCAACAGGATAAATTTAATCCATCCCTGCAATACACAGTAATTTTCATGCAGTTATTTTCGAAACGTTACCCTTTTATTCAGGCTTTGGAAAATCAACACAAAAATTGAGTTCCAAAATATCAAACGCCAAAGTGAATTTCACGTATCAGTCACCTGTCAAAAACGGCCCGACGGCACACTGTGCGCGCACTACGCACCTTGGTGTTGTGTCCGTCCCCGACATTTCGACAGCTAACAACCCCTAAACAGTACACGCACACATCGCACACAGGAGGGGGCGCATTTTACGGTGGTTCACAATTTTCACGCTCGCACCCTCCGCCGCGTGAGTGTGTATTCCACTCTATTTGCAAACATTCGCGCATTGATAAAACAAGTGTTGTGACTATTTGCTGGACGAACAAAAAAACAACAACTACGAACACGTTCCGGGCTGTCCCGCTAACGCATCCGTTTTCTCGATGGAACATGACTTCAGGTACAGGTGGATATTACAGCAACCGCATACCGCACGCCAACAGAATTTCATCCCGCAGCCAATTTTTAATGCATCCCCTTTTTAGTATGCGCTAGTGTACTTACGTGTGTTTGTGTGAGTGTGTTTGTGTGTGTGTATGCAGGGCAGGCAGAAAATAGCAAAAAGCGATAGGGAACGGAACAGGTCCTAGAGACGGGGGTCTGTATGTTTGTGTGTGTGTTTGGGAGCGTACGTTTGTGTGTGTATGTGCTTGTTAGGGGACGAAATCGGTGGTGGGTGTTGTGTGTTGATTGAGGATTTGTTGGGTTGGGAAAAAGCAAGTGAACCGTCCTTTTTTTTGCGCTGAATTGCACTCGAAATTAGGCATTTTCGTTGTTTTTCTTTTGAGATAGTTTCGAAGATTCGATTTGCGTGAAAACTGCCGTTTTCTTCACTACCACCGAACAAAAAAAAACATACACCACTCGCACCCGTCTGTATGTGTGTGCGCGCGCGTGTGTATGTGTGCGTGTGTACGTATGATCCGGAAATGGTACGACTGGAGGGGGTTTTCTGGATATATATTTTTTTTCATTTGCTTCCTTCCCATCACTCTCGCTCTCGTTCACCGTTGTTAGGCCCAATGTTTTGCTCTCGCTCGCTCACCTTTTACTCACTGCCCCTGTGTTTTCCAACACTCCCTTCCATATAATGTTAGGATGGGTTTTCCCGCGGTTGGGTGGAGCGGAACAGCGGATGAAGCGGGGGAAGGTTTAATAATATAAAACCCGAGCCTAGGCGAACGGGAATATAGGGTATAGAGCCATTTTCCCTTCTATTCTTCATCCGTGTGCTCGTGTGTGTGTGTGTGTGTGCCACTGTATGTGTGTGTGAGTGCGTGTTTTATTTAATTTTTTTGTTGCCTTCCTACCCGTTGTTGCTGCTGCTTCTTCTGTTCCGCTGGGTAAGGATTCTGGCAGGCCCCCTTGTGCAGCAGCAGTAAAGGCACCAGTGTAAGGCGATTGCATACTTGCAGGCTGCGAAAAAAGTATGCGCCTGCATGTAGATTCTAGTGAAGGGGGTTTTGAGCCATTTTCTAAAGCTGTTTTCGCTAGGGGGGAGGTCTGTGTCGCCGCAAAAGAAGCTCCGATCAACAAAGTTCCTCTCCCCCCTAAATCCACCCACCCACCCTTCGCAACACGCGTGTACGTTTTTTCCGGATTTTCCACAAAAAAAAGGAAGGAGAAACACCAGCAGAGAGAGAGGTGCAGTGCTTGACGAAGGTGGAGGATAAGAGTTGGCAAAGGATTGTAGTGCTTAGGGGGTTGTATTTGTGGACGGTAAGAGCGTAATTCTTACTGCACTTTTCGGTCGCGTGTGAAAATGCGGGAGCGCAGGGTGGTAAAACTGTAGGCCGTGTTGAATCATTTAAGAAAGTTGAACGAAATTGTTGCGAAACGGTGTGCCGAGACGAGACAAAACAACAACCAACAACCAACAACAACAACAACCAAAATGGAAGCGGACCAAACTCCAACACGTACTGTGCAGGATTATATAAAAGCGATTTTATTTTAATGAACATCGTCCTTTTTAGCCACCCAATGTGGTAGGTACAGCGTTGATGGGGGGTTGATGGGGGAGGGGGGGGGGATTGAAAGATACGCACTGCTTACAGTGGGGGAAGAAGGTGAAACAGCGTAGCCCCTGCTCGACCAGTTTGTCTCTTTCTCTCCCATCATGACGCTCGCGCGTTGAAGGAGTAAAGAGCGAAGAAAAACAAGTGTCATGGAGCTTTGCTTAGCAGGAGGGGGTGGGGTGCGGGGGAAAGGAACGCGGGGTAGAGAATGAATGATGATGATTTTAGAAAGCGGAAGAAAGAGAAAGAGAGAGGGTAAGAGTGAGACAGTGTGCGAGGTGGTGGATGGATGGAGCGAAACAGTGGGCGCGAAGGGAAATCATGCGTACGTGAGTTTCTGTGTGCTTGCGTGTGAAAGTAGTAAAAGAACTGACGTGAAAAACTCTAGTGCTGGGTGGGAAAATGAGGATGGAAAGTGAGGAAGAAATTACTGAAAGGTAGAAAATTGTGAAACAATGAAGAAAGTGAAGAAGAATAAGACAATTGTCGAGCAAAAGAAAGGACGCAAAATGGGGTTGATCACGGGGGGAGGGGGGGAGGGGGGGGGGAGGGTTTGTATATCAGATTCAGGATGAGCTAATTTTGTACGTCATCTAATGCACATTTGTGTGTTCCGCTTGTTCCGCAAAAAAACATCAAACAATAATAACAACAACAACACAACAACCAACAACCAAATCGAAATGAAAAAAAAACAACCCCTTTTAAGATGTGTCCCGTGTGTGTGACAGTTTTGTTAATATTTTCTCTCTCTCTTTCTCTCTTTCTCTCTCTCTCTCTGTCTGTTATTATTGTTTCTTTTCTGCTTGTTGTGGCATTTTTTGCTTCTTCTAACCCATGGTGGTGTTTGCTTGCCTTTTTTCCGTCGTGCCCTCCCTCATGCATCAATCATAAAACAACAACCCCCTCCCCCTCCCCAACCCTCTTCCTTCCGGCCCCCACCCCCATTTCATCAGCGACAACATGAAATCGACTCATTGACCTCACACCCCCCCCCCACCCTCCCCACCCTTCAACCCTTTCGAACATCCCCCCAAATCGTACACCAGATACACACGATGGAGCAATGCAATAACGATCGTCCTTGTGTTATCAGTAGTGGAAACTTTTTTCCCCAGAACTCCAAGTCGAAACAGCAGCAGCAGCAACACACACAGGCAATCAGCAAGCATCTAACGCAAAAGGATGACCCCCATCTGCACAGCCCGCACCAGGATCAGTCGTCGCTCGGCGAGATTGAGGTGATTCTCGTGCAGCAGCACAAACAGGACGCCCTATCGGTGATCATCCATCCGCAGGAGAGCATGCAGCAGATCAACATGTGCCTGGGCAGCCAGAACCCGGGCTCGGTCGACTCGATGATGTCGTCCGACTTTCAGACGCTCTCGCCGATGCACGACCGGGACTCGCCGGTCAGCCTCAACACGAACACCTCCTACGCGACGCTGACGCCCCTGCAGCCGCTACCCCCGATCTCGACGATGTCGGACAAGTTCGCGTACTCGATCGGGGGCAACATCTGCGAGGCCTTCCCGGGTATAAACAGCGGTGCGGTCGGCGTGAACATCGAGATCAACTCCTGCTACAACCTGGAAAAGCTCGGCGTCATCCATTCGCCGGTGCATCTGAGCGCGGTGCAGGAGCTGTCACCGGACGGCGGCGATGTGCACGGGCATCACCATCACCATCAGCATCCGCACCACCACCATCACCATCACCATCCGGATGTGCTGCAGGAGAAGGGCACGTGCGGGCTGAAGGATGGGCTCAAGGATCATCTGTCCGCCAGCGAGAAGGACACGCTCGCGGACGATGGCGGGAAGAGCGGCGGCGGAGGCGGAGGTGGAGGTGGTGGTGGCGGCGGCGGCGGCGGCGGCGGGGTGGGAAGTGGCAGTGGGGTCAGTGGGGGAGACCCGTGCATTTTGGTTCGTGCCTCACCGCTTCCGCCGAGCCTCGGTACGATCGACGATCGGTTCCTCGGGTCGGCGAAGGGGGCGGAGCTGGTGGTGCGGCACCCGAAGGACGATGGGGAACAGTTTAGCGGCACAGTGCAATACCTGGAACACCCGAACGGGTCGGATGTGCTACACGGCACCAACGGTACCGGTCCCGGCGGTGGTGATAGTAGTGGCGGTGGCGGTGGTGGAGGCGGCGGCGGCGGCGGCGGCAGCGGAGGTGTGGGAGGCATCCTGACAGGCAAGGAGCACCATCAGTCGGTGTTTCTTAACAAGTCTTTCAGTTCAAAAACCAACATAAGCGACCTTAACCTGTGTAAAGAGATTGTTATCGACGACGTGTACGAGGAGTCGGAGCTGGACCACGTGAAGCTGGAGGAGAAAAAGCTGGAGGAATCGTGCAATCAACAACTGACCAATGGGGGCGGCCAGGGCGGCGGGCTCGGGGGCGGCAAGAGTGGGTCGTGCGTGTCGCTCGGGGACGTCGGCTGCATAAACGGGGACATCGAGGAGATCAACACGAAGGAGCTGGCGCACCGGATCAGCTCCGAGCTGAAGCGCTACAGCATCCCGCAGGCGATCTTCGCCCAGCGGGTGCTGTGCCGGTCGCAGGGCACGCTGTCCGATCTGCTCCGAAACCCCAAGCCCTGGTCGAAGCTGAAGTCGGGCCGCGAAACGTTCCGCCGGATGTACAAATGGATACAGGAACCGGAATATCAGCGAATGTCCGCACTCAGGCTCGCAGGTATATTGGCCCATTTCCGTGGGCGTCCGCTTGTGCCATGTGTTTAGTGTGCATCGTTATGTTTACGTACCTATGTGTGTGTGTGTGTGCGTTTGGTTGTTTGTGTATTTGGGTGTGTGTGTGTTTGCAATAAAACACACACACGCCCAAGCACAATGGCCAACACTAGTCAGCAACACACGCCTGCTACCTTTACACACTCCGGGTTTGAATCCTTTGTTTACAACACACTAGTAACTAGCAGATTGTGATGAATTTTATTGTTTAGCTTTATTTTATGATTTATTATCTAGTTTGTAAGCACCACTACCTCAGCATCTCAGTAAATCAAACGCTCCAAGTGCGATTAAACAATGTTTAAGTTTTCTTTTTTTGGTTAATATTTATTGTTTCCCTTCTGTTACGCCTTGTTTTATTCCTTCCCATTATCACTGTCGTATACTTTTGTTGTTGTTGTGCGTGTATTGACACTTAGTAGTAACTAGAGGTGGGCAAAAATGGCATACAAAACCGGAGCTGGTTCTAAACGGGGTCGTAAGCAAATTTCAGAAGGTAAGTGCAATTGGAACAGTCCGAACCTGGTGGAATCCTTTGGAATCCGTTGGAACCGTTTGAAACATTCGGAACAGGTTCGGAACTTTCTTTGGAAAGCACTAATCGGTTCCGAACAGCTCCAAATGGGTTTCAACCGGTCCAGGAAGATGAATAATCCGGTCGATTTCAACAGTTCCGAACGGTTCCAGATGGTTTCAACGGGTTCACCGGACAATTACGGGCAGAACCGTTGATTTCATTTCCCCGATGTTGAAACTACAAGAAATCTAGTCGGAACCAGCGAACCCTTCACCACTAGTAACGATTGTCCGCCATGTTTGCGCTCCGAGAAGAGTTGTTTACTTTCGTTTGCTGCTTTTTGCACATTGTTTCACTCGTGTTTTATTTGTATTTCTTGAAGAAAAGATGTGTTAGATTTGGATTTACCGCTTGTCGTTCTGCTAGCTCCGTTTATCTACTTTTGATGTTGTTCGTGCTTTTGGTTTGTTTGTTTTGTTTGTTGTAATATGGCTAACCATTGCACCGGAGATGATCCGGTACGGAAAGAACGATGGGTAATGTTGTGTTATGTGCATTTTCTTCTCTTCTCATTTCAAGCAACTCAATCGGCGAAACCAGGTTATTGTTCTTTTTCTTCATGTTCTCTGTTCACCTTCGATATCCTTTTGGTTCCAGCCATTACTAAGTAGTTTTACACCTGTTTTCCTGCTCCTTGATCCATTGTTCCTCCATGGTCCTTCGTTATCATACCAAAACATTTTCTAACCATGATCTATTAACCATCTTTCTTCACTAATATTTATATTCTACGCTTGCCACGTACAACAACAACTACTGCTACTACTACTACTACTACTTCTACTACTACCACTCGGTCACTACGGTTGGATTGTTTGCGGTGTTTCTTGCTCTTATCTTAAAAAAAAACTAACTCACCACTAACAGTTAACTCTAAGAAGCCAGAGGAACCCGAAAACCACGTCATGATGGGACACACGAAAAAACCTCGACTAGTCTTTACAGATCTGCAGAGAAGGACCCTTCAGGCAATTTTCAAAGTATGCTCTCGATGTTGTGTTCAGTGTGTGTGTGTGTGTTTTAATTATTTTCTTTTCATTTTAATTTTGTGTTCAAAATTTTATTTTCCACCGGAAATTACCGCGTTGTGTCCCGAATCCTCTCGCAGCCCCTGAAACTATGTAATGTGCATTGCATATATTTGGGCGCACCTTAGCAAATACGCTAAATTGTAGTGCTGCGTTTAGTGAACCTTTTAATGATAGCCATTCATATAAATCTTCAGTGTCAAGCTTATATAAATAAGCTTCAGTGAAGAGTCATTCGTATGAATCTTCAATGATAAAATCTTCAATAATATCTCAATTTGTTGAAAGATTTTTTAATCAGATCAATTCAATTCACCCAACACTACAAATTAGACGAGTGATTGTTGAAGGAAGCTGTTACTTCATACCTATTCCCTCTTCTGTTAAACACCGAATAGAACACTTTCGATACTTGAACGAAAATAAGATGCGATGTGAGTGAAACGACATGAAAGAAAGTGATTTATATGCTCGCTGTCCTTTTTTTATTTTTCCCCCCTGAACCTCGCTTGGGAACTTTTTGATTGGTTGTTTCGTTTTTTTTTGTTATTTTCAAATTCTTTTTTCCTATTTAATTTTCACTTACATCTTTTTTGAACGGGTGAGCAAATTCCATGGCGTGTCCTGGCGCGGTACAATGATCAGCTGCTTGATTTTGCAATTGCAGGAAACTAAGCGGCCTTCAAAGGAGATGCAAGTTACTATCGCTCGTCAGCTGGGCCTGGAGCCCACCACGGTCGGGAACTTTTTCATGAACGCACGGCGACGCTCGATGGACAAATGGAAAGACGAGTCGATGAAGGGTCGAAGCAGCAGTAGTGACAATGTTATACTAGAGCACCTGAAGGACGATTCGTCCGACGAGAACCTGGGCTACGATAGTGCGTTCGTGTCCGGCGACGGTCCGCTGGAGCACAACTATCAGCAACACGTTCTCAACTAAAGCAAAGTAAACAAAAAAAAACAACTTAAATCAATTCCCTTATTTAATTTATAAATTAACTAGAGAAAAAAAAGAACAAAACAAACAAAACTAAAGCAAAGACAAAACAAAACGTCACGACTAAGGTTTAGTAGAGCAAAGCAAACAAGGTAATAAAGAAAAAACCAAATAGCCCCTCCCCTCCCCAAAGCGCAAAGCAAAAAGAAAATCGACGCTGGCGTAAACCACTAATCTAATGGAAACAGAGTTGAAACAAGTTAGAGAGAAATCGATGCTAGATAAGGCAAATCAAACAAAATGGAAAGATTAAAGAAGAGAAAAACAACAACAAAACAAGCAGCTAACTCAAGTAAAACACACAACACAAACATAGAATAACACAGCAGTGAGAGAAGAAAAAGAAAATGGAAGAAAGAGAATAGAATCCAAACATAAACACAAAACATAAGGAAGCACTCAACACGCATACCAACCAAATAAAAAACAACAAACAAGTACACTTTATGCCAGAAGTAATTGCAAAAGAAACATTATGTAGGATTATTCAGAGTAATTGGAAAAGCAAAACAAGTAAAAGAAAACTATATGTATGGTGCAAATTGGCGAACTAATCAAGAAAAAGTGTAGGTGCAAAAACACACGATGCAATTGCCACTTAAAATCGGAGTCTGAGCAAGCAAAAACACTAAATAAAAATAACGACCATAAAAGAAACCAGTCGAAAGAGAGCTCTAAGAAAGAGAAAAAAGAGACATAAGAAGACATAACAAAAAAAAAAAACCATCGTAGGTGTGTGCTATCCCAAAGAGGAACGCTTGTGAGATAATATCGTATAAATTTTTTGCGGTTTTTCGTTTGCTGACTTATGAGAGAGAGAGAAAAGGTGAAAAATAAGTACTATTGTTTGTTTCGTTTCAATTTATCCGTCTAAGTAAAGCAAGAAAGTAATATGGCGGAACGGTAGTTGAAAATCGTATATGAGCACTTTACGTCAAAACAGTACATTCCTCTAGCTTTACACACATACGAAAAAAGAAAAAAACACACACACAAACACAAAAAACCCACACTATATTACGTTACGTGATAGATTGGCTTATTTAACAAAAAAGAAAGAAAGAAAATACACATATACTGAACACTGAATACAAGCAAAACCAAAAAAAAAACTAATAATTAAATGCCTCCTGTAGTCTGGCTCACTCTCGGGAAGATGCTACCCGAATCCTGGCGGATTCTAGCGGAAACATGACATCAACCAACAACAAAAAAAACAAGCAAACATAGAAGAAATCCTGCAATATGTAACTCAGCAAACAACAAACTAGGAGTAGAGAGACAACAAAAAAAAAAACAAAGCAAACCAGCAGAAAAATTCCAAAAATTGTACATGTACTGTAAAATTGAATGCCGTATCATTAAATGATTTCAAACAAATAGAGAAGAAAAGAAAAAACCCTGTATTTAGTGTTTTGGTTTAATCATTTATTTTACTTAAGGTCGTCTGCAAGTCGGTTGCCTAGTTCGGCTTGATCTCGTGACTAACAGCTAGAAGCATGGAGGAGGTTCAAACTGAACGCTGTGATGCCTTCAATGGTACCGACAGTGAAGATACAGGTGGTCTTAAGAGGAGATGACTGTTTGCTTTTTACCGGGAACTTCATGTTGACATTCTTTCAATATCACACACCGGGAATCGTGCGACAACCTGTCTGAAAGCGACGAGATGTTTATGATCATACTCCCAGATGTGTGACTTGTGCTACGTTGAAACTATTTCTAGGTCAAATCGTTCGTCCAGTAGCTAACACATGGTAGGATCGATTGGAAGATAGTTCTGATGAGATGCTGAGGTTATTTTAAGCCCACGTGAGTTTGGAGATCGCACTCAAACTGTAGTCTAGCATCAATATTTCGACAAGCTGGCGAGATGTCGGTGACACTGAATTTGAACGCTCACCACATGTGGGTGTAGTTGTCACTATTTATATTCGAAGTAGTTTCCTAGTTTTCACCAGACGATAGAATCGATTGAGGGCTGGTATTGATGTGATGCAGATGTTGTTTTAAACCCACGTGTACTTGGAGATATGCTAGCATCAATAGCACTTACATCAAGAATTGAGGTCGATGGCAATGAAATTTAACTCTCACCATGTGTGGATAAAGTAGTCACTATTTTTGTACGAAAGCAGCCATTTCAATTGTTACCACGTGTCTGCAGTGCCTTCCTCGAATATAGCAGTCGCATCAATTAAACACCAGAGATATGAAGGGCCAGTATGATTCGTCCATAAGAATTTCTATGTACTTTACTCCATTAATTAAGAAGTTCTTACAAGTTTTTAAATTAAAAGCAAATCGTCATCGAGGTTAAAAGGGAAGGATTTTTTATTTCGTGGAGCACAGAAAACACTGAATAAACAATATGCCAAAACTAAGGTCGATTTTTGGGAGATTATCAAATCGATAAAAGCGACATTTAAAATCATTTTCTGGTAAAAATGATAAAAACGGATTTAATTTTCCGTTTTCTTTGCCAGAAAAAAAAAAACAAAGAAAATGCACACAAAAAATTTGCATTGGCCAAATAAATATGGCTCACCCTGTGCTGTCACAGTTCGTGCCGACCGCATCTGTCAACGGGTGCCTAAAAACGAAGCGGCACTTTTTTTATTACTTCAAATACTGTGAGTGTATGGGAGTTTGGATACCTGTGTGTGCGCGGCAAGTATTAAATATGCGTTTGCGCATCGATCGCCTAACGACCAACGGACGGGTATAGCACGGTTGTGCGTGCGGAACTCCTTTACAGTGACTGTTTATTTTTTGTGAGTGTTATTTTCTTCCTCGCGAATGTGTCATTTTCGGTGCGAACGTGCATCAGCAGCAACAACAACACACGGCTAAAACAATAGAAATCATTGACGCCCGTTCCCATACAGGCAGTCTAAAGCGAAAGGCAACACACACAGCAAGCAAAGCAAAAAAGACGATCAAACAAAACCGCCCGTAAACAATCAAAACATCAAAGTAGGTGACAAAAATGTTTAAAATCGTTTAAAATTTACCAGTGCGTGTTTGTTTCGTGAAAGACCGTAAAACCGCAAAACGTGTTTAACTATCAAAATACACACACACCTACACGCTCAAGTGTGGCGGGATAGTAGCGCCCCACGTGTGTGCGTGTGTGTGCGAATGTATTTTTTTATTAATTAATATTTTTATCCCTTTTTTCCATACTACCGGAACAATAGATCGTTCGTACTTTGACGTAAGCGGTCGCCTGCTGTCAAGCACGTTTCGTGAACATATTGTTTTCTTTTCCTGCGTGCGAATATGCGTGTGTGCGTGTATGCGATTTTTCATACCAACAAGGCGTTTGCTTAAAGCATCGTGTGAAGAAGCGTTTGTTTCACGCATTTCTAGTGAGCCCGTGAACGGGGTTCTTCTCTTATCTTGCGTGCGTAGCTCCCACACACAGCGAACCATTCGCTTTATACGGCCGTACGTGTGTTTGTGTTTCTGTGCGCATTTAATGCTATCGCCCATTGTTTGTGTTTGAATAATAAAAACAAATAGTGAACACCCGCTCCTATTCAAACCAAGGTTTTGAAAAGAAAGAAGATCTGTGCAAACATCAAGTGTTTGTGTGTGTTTCCATGTTGATAAGAGTGTGAGACAACGACTGCTTATAGCGGGTGGTAGCCATTGTCCCACCAAGTGCCAAGTGACAGGACAATCAGGCACCGTTCCTCATTCAGCTACACCGTGGTTCAACCCATTCCACCTATATCAAAAACCCAATCCTGCGTGTCAGCAATCAAACAAGCTCAAGGAAAACGAAGAAACGTATCTATATACATATAGACACAAACACACACGCATTGTGCCTGAGACGGGGGGTCGCAACTGCAATTGCACTTTAGGCTGTTGGTAAGGAGCGGGGCGCAGGGAACGAACAGGGAGACGTAGAGGATCCGATCGTGGGTGAAGGCGCCAGACGAAGGTTAGTACAGAACGGTTCTCGATTTTCCGTAATCCCATGACCCGCTCGCTTGCTTCCCATTTTAGCCACATTAGAAACCCGAAAATAAGATAGACACTAACCTTTCTGCTGCACACTAAAAAAAAAAAGAAAAGAAAAAACAACTCCCCCCGTTACGACCTCGGCAGACGCACACATAGATGATCCGAATGACGAACCATTTCCGACCGACGCATTTCCAGTTGCAATTGCAATGCTATATGCATCTTGGAACTTCTTCACCCTTGTATGTCTTTCTCCCCCTCCCGCCCACGGGATGGTGAAGTAACTCCCACCACAATTGAAGCAAACCGAACCGCACTTGCTGTTGGGGTGGTGTGCGTGTCCATTGTATATATGCATGTATGCGAAGGAAACACAAATGCACTTTCTTGCGGCGTGCATCTTGCCACACGGCGGACAATAGATTCTGAGATTTCACGATGCACCTAAGCAAACGCAGACACGCAGATACACACACATATACTGGACAGAGATGTAATCGGGCACAGCGACAAGACAAACGAACGAGAGTACATACCAAAGTGCAAATGCGAATGGACCACCTCCTCCTACAACCTTCACGTCACCTTTTCTCGAACGACCGACGAAACCAGAGGAAGAAGAAAGATAGTTCTAATGAGAAGATACCATCCTTGACAAAGCAGTAATTGCCCAGCAGCAATCTTACCGAAAAATCAGACACATGAAAGGAGTGTCCTGTCCTGTTTAAATGGCCCTTATTCACAACTGAACATCTCTCACCTAAAGACTAGAATACTAGAATTACTAAGCGTTTGGAGGTGGTTACTTTATGAACAACTGCGAAGAGCTGGATTATATTCGAATATTTATTTGGCCTTGCCTTTTATGGAACAGATATGTAAAAGTCATGCATCAACTGCGGAGGAATTGTTTGAACTTCAATAAGTAATGTGATTGGTCGAAGCCAGATCTAGTCGACATGATGCCTCCAGTAGTTCCAATGTTAAGGGATGAAATTGGTGATGGTTGTGACTGGGGATGGGGAGATTATCGAAGGGCGAGAATAGTTTTGCCCTCCGTAGCAACAAGCCTGGAACGGCGGAGCCGCATCCAAAACGAAGCGAAGAAAGAGAGCACACGACGCCTGTATGTAGAATAATGCGTATTATAAAAGAGGGCATCACACATGGAGCGCACAAACAAAGGGTCGAACAGAGCGAAACCAGACATCCACCACCCCCAGGACGCACCCGAGCACAATATGGTTGCAGTTAAAAAGCAGTTGAAACCCCCGTACGTGTGTGGTGGTACTGTGTTTTTTTGTTTTATTCCTTTCTGTGCTAAAAAAGAATAATAGCGTGGGTTCGTGCGGCAAAGTGCACTCCTGCATGGTGGGTTTGTTCAGCGTAATAGATGGCGCCTGCAAAATTCGATGGAGGGAGAGATAATTTTAGAAAAGTTCATCCCCCACACACAGCGGCAATGTGGGTGCCGGCTTTTTGTTCCAAAAAACCAACTTCCAACACTCAATTGTTTCGGGGGTTGATGTTAGAATGGGGATCTAAGAGAGGGGGGGAGGCGTTTAATTTCTTAAGGATCTCAGCAAGGGGTTTACTCGCCACCCGCCCGTTTTCCATCCACCCATTATGCTCTCCCGCGTCGCTGTTTTGTTCGCCAGCAAACTCGCCGTTACTGAGGCCTGCCGTGCTCTGTGATGCAATTATTAAACAACTTTCGTCATATGTATGAATTTCTTTTCACACCATCATCTTCACACGGGGAGGCAGATCTGAGTTACAAGTAGTGCGGGGGGTGATATCGGGTGGGGGTGTGGTGTGGTAAGGTAGGCAATAAACGATCGCAACCACGATGCCGACGACGACGTTGTCCGAGCCCGAAGATAGTTTATGCTAGCCCACAATTCGCAAGGAGCACTCGCCGTAAAATTCCCACCGTACACACAGACACACACGCGATAGGGCAAGCGCATGACCCTGCCGGCGGCACACAGCGGGCTTAGGCAGTGGCCTGAAGAAGTAGCAGCAGCAACACACAAAACAGCCAAAGACGTCGTCGCTTCATTTCTTCGCTAACTCCGTGCGGAAGAACAACGCGTTGTCGTCTTCTCCTGCTGTTTGTTGCTGCTGCTGTTGCTGCTGCTGCTGCTCTGGTGCGCCTGTTGTGTACTGTGTGTGTGTTTGTGTGCGTGTTTTGTACTTTTTTTTCGTTCGCTGCGTGTGTGTTGTTTTGTGAAAAAATCGCGTTTTTTTGTTTTTAAATCTCTCACCTGCGGCTGTTCGCGTAGACCGTGTGCGTTTCTGTGAGCCGGGCGTACTGTGGTGTGCGAGCGTGCGTGTGTGTGTGTGTGTGTGTGCGGTGCGTCCGTGTGTCTCGAGGCTGTCCTATCGGCTTTCCATCTGCTCTACAGAAGCGTATGCGGGGCCCAGTCAAGGGGAGGCAGGGAGAAGACGAGGGTGGTCAGTTAGGGGTCAACATATTTTTACGGGGTAATAATGCATTAAACAACTTTACCTTACCAAATTTGGCTAATTGGTACCAGTTCTAAGCTCCAACCTTTGAAGGTTGTTTAACATTTAACTTTAACTAACTTGTTTTTTTGCTGTGAAATTTTGTAAAAAATTTAGTACAAAATTAATAAATTCAAAATCATCCGCCCCAAGAACAGCCTCCCTCAGCGCTTCCCACTCACTGAGGCCGTTCGATTTCGTCTTCGTTGACGGATCGGAACAGCTTGTTAGAAGAGCAGATTGAGCTCAGCAAACTTTCTAATTAAAATTGGCCAAACTCAATTACACAAAACGTTAGTAAACGCATCAAAAATGTTAAAAATTTGCAAAATTTCTTCAAAATGATAAAACAAATTTAAAAATTCCCCCCCCCCGAACGACAGGCACTGCAGCGTCGCACCGCACACAAGACGAACAAACCGAAGCCGAATAGCAAACAAAAAAATAAAGTCCCGTAAAGTAAACGAAGAAAAAGAAGAATCCCGCAGAAGACGAGATTGAAGAAGAAGAAGAAAAGAGAAGAAAAAGAAGAGGAAAAAGAGCAAAAGAAAAAACGGCCCCAAAAGCCATAAAGCCATGTTCTCGATTGAATCCATTTTAAAGTCTCAAATCTCACAGAGGTAGTGTAGCACGTCCCTGGTTCCGTTCCAGCGCACAACAGGATATGTTTTTTGTGTTTCAAAGCCGTCGAGCAAACTTGATGAGGAAACTGGTGGCCCCGGGGCGGGTCATGATTAGTATTGCCGTTTTGCAAAAGTTTCAAACGACCAAAGAAGCAATCGAACGCTGTCGAGGTGAGGAAACCACATCAACAACAACAACAACCAACAACAAGCAAAACCAATTAAAAAAAATCAACAACAGCAACAACAACAACAACAAAAAAAAGATAACCAACAAGAACGACAACAACAATCCGGGAGAAAACAATGTTGGGGGGAAAAAAGAAAATGGATATACCAACCAAAAAAAAACGCCAAAGAAGAAGAAAAAGAAGATGAAGAAAATGGAACGACTCGAAATGAAGAAGAAACAGAAGAACAGAAACAGCAAAGAACAAAACAAAGCAAACCAAAACGCAAACAAGGAAACAAGACTCAATTTCTTTATCTCTTACGGATTAGTCCGGCAGAGTTGGCATAAAAAAAAAAACAAGAAAATTGAATGTGTTTAAACAAAGGCTTTTTAAACAATACTTTAACCGCTTAGCGTAAAAGTTTGGTGCCAATGAATCGGTTTTTGGTAGGTTGATCAGTGAACTCTCGTGTGTGGGAAAAGTTCATTTTCCAGCCCGCGGTAGGAGAGGGAAGGGGAGATGGAACAGCGGAATAGGGGGTAGAAAAGGGACAAGAAGGCCCGCCCAAGAAAGTTGCCCGCATTACACGCGCGCGCGATGCACAAAACGAAGCGGTTAGTTGTTTAATAGCAACTCCCGGCCCCGTATATGATGATGCCCTGTGTACCGGTAGGCGAGGGGTAGTGTGTAAATTAGGTAAACGGGAAGGTACGTGCGGGGGTGGGTTTGGGTGGCTTAAGAACGCATCCGGCATCGGCGCACTTCCCCCCGGTGTGTGAGTGCGTGTCTGCGTGCGTGTTTCCGAAAGCACTTTTCCAGCACTGCAAAACTAGCAAAAGGGGGACAGTGCGGTGGGAAAAACTGTCGATTTTCCACCGTGCCAACCCTCAAACTTCCACCCCGGGCTGCCTGGAGCAAAACCGGGGGGTGGGTTCGGGTGTGCTTTGATAGTTGCTACGAAGGCGCGCACTATTATTAAACAACGAACGCGCGTCGGCGAGCACAATTAACCGTTTTTAAACAAATCACGGACACGGCCATAGATGGTGAGACCTGGAAGTTGGTGTTCCACCAGTCAGGAGATTCTAGCGTTTTCGAGGAGTTTTAGATTTTTTTTAAAGAAAAAAATCAAGAAGAAAAAGTATAATTAATTTGTTATTTACAATATCACGAAGCAATAAGGTGTAAAAGATGTGGGTTTGGCACCTACCACCATAAGCGGTGGTAATGGTTTACTGCGTATAAACATCAACGGAACAGAAACATTTGTCCTGAACTCGATTGGATCACAACCCAGCGCCAGTGTTCTATTTTTGAACAGAATATCGCTTGTTTTGTGACATGCAAACGTTTGGCGAAAAGTAACGATCATTACGCTTGGAAAACCACACACAGCACATTCCGCGTGCCGTCAAACGCATTTGCAATACGCCAAGTGTTTGCAATAAACACGGAAATTGGCGGTAGAGTAAGCACCGGTGCGCTTTTCATAGCCCAGTGAGCGTGTGAACGTTCGACCGCATCCACAGCCGTGTGCGATAGCCGAGCGGTCCTTTGGTTGCTTATCGTAGCCGTTGTTTTCGGGGTTCGAATCTCCGTTTCTCTTACCCGGTTCTCTTTATCTCCCGCTTTTTATACCGGTGTTTGTGTGAGTGCGGGGCTGTGCGTTAAATTGATTTTGGTTGTTGGTGAACGGGGAGAAAAGAACATAGAAAGACACTGTTTCAGGAATGGAAGGCGTAGAATGAAATCACAAGGTTGTTACAAGCTTTTGTTAAACTTAAAAACAACAATAAGCGGTCTGCTTATAGCACTCAATTGTTTATAAAACAACGACGCTCTTCCTGGGCGTACGAGAAGTGTGTGCGGAAGAGGAAAGGCTGTTTTGTCGTCGATTGCTCTCTTGATCTGTGGTTAGGAAATGATGTTTCAAGGATCTGCTCATAACGGTTGTTTGATTGCTTGCGATTTCCGGTACGACGAGAAGTACAAGACAGGAGGGAAGGGAGGAGAAGGAGGAGAAGGAGATGGAGAATCTTGAGAATTATCAGCGAAAACCCGCCCTTCCCCATCGCCAACCAGCAAGCGCGCGATGATGGCATTCCAACTGCGATCGATTCCCCTCCTCTCATGATCTCTCTTTGTTCCTCTCATTCTCTCTCTCTCTCTCACTCTCTCTCTTGACTTATAACATATAGTGCCCTTCGCCCGATTTGTTTTTCCTAAATACAAGATGGAGAATGATAATTTTTCTATAAAAAAAACCGCAACGTGTCATGTCGAACCAGTTTAATTAGCCGGGAGTTTGCGCCTGCTTGCTGCTCCTCTTTTTTCTTTTTCTTCCTCTCTCTCTCTCTCTCTCTTTCTCTGTTTCTTTATCTCTCTCTCTCTTAAACACGGAATTCGGTGCAGAGTTAGGATGCAGATACAGCACGTGCGGGATCTGTGCGCGGTGCCAGGGGCGGCGGCCGAGCTCAACTGTACCGGTGACATCCTATCCGTGCAGAACCTGCTGCCGCAGCTAGCGGCACCGGAGAACAAGCCGCACCAGTGCCAGCAGTGCTTGAAGAGCTTCTCCTCCAACCACCAGCTGGTGCAGCATATCCGCGTGCACACGGGCGAGAAGCCCTACAAATGTTCCTACTGTGATCGGAAGTTCAAGCAGCTTTCCCATGTGCAGCAGCACACCCGTCTGCACACCGGTAACGTGTCGCGGGGATCTCGCGTTCGATCCGACACCATCGGCTAAACCTGCGGCGGTCGCATTCTGCGTGCATCGCGAGCTCGGGCGATCAGAAGTCGCACCGAATTCCTCAATGTGAGTGTGGGTGGTTGTGTGCGTGTGTTGGGTTGTGGTGCCACACACCGCCGCACTAGCACGCTATGATGAAGGCTCCGCGTAGGTTAGTATGGGCTTGCTGGGAGCACACTCTGCAAGACTTTCAGAGGTGGAGTGAGAGCCGGTAAGTATGCGCTGGCTAGTTGGTGACCATTGAACGGCTGCCCAGAGCGAGTGACTCGGAGGTCACCGGACAGGTGAGGTTATCCTAGGCGTATAAGGCAACCAGATTCACCTTTTGGGATTGGCCCTGAGCGTGCGGGCCCTTACCTATTAATACAAGCTGCATAATACCTTCACTCTACACCGCAAACAAAGTACGACTGGCATTCTATAGTGTGTAGTGCGGTTTTGAACTGTATACGAATAGTTTTTAGTACAGCCAACGACACTCCGTTACCGAAAGCAACACCCAGAACCAAGACACTGGACGCTGTTTTCTGTCGCGAGCGTTCCCTATTATATGAAATGCATCTCTCTTCAACACCTTCTCGTCTAAGCTACTTCTTTTCTCGTTTGTGCATCACCTGCGCCGGCTGCGTATAGGCGAACGCCCGTACAAGTGCCATCTGCCGGACTGTGGCCGTGCTTTTATTCAGCTTTCCAACTTGCAACAGCATCTGCGCAACCACGATGCGCAGGTCGAGCGCGCCAAAAGCCGCCCGTTTCACTGCAACCTGTGCGGCAAGGGCTTTGCGACCGAGTCCAGCCTGCGCACGCACACTTCGAAGGTATGTAGGGCGCGCGTGCCGGAAGTCATCCAGAATGAAGCTTACCAATCTTTTCGTTTTTGCAGGAGCTTCAGTTGCATCTCGGTGTGCTGCAGCAGCATGCCGCCCTGATCAGCAACTCGAACAGCGTCACCTGTAACGTGTGCAGCAAGATCTTTCTCGGCGTCGAAGCACTCAACGAGCACATCAAGTACACGCACAAGGAGGTGGCAGGTATGGGTGAGGCATCTCGATTGGCGTGCCCCGGCGGCGAGTGGAGTCTAACGCGAACCTCTCTTACAGTGAAGCGGCGTGTCGCAAACCATCCCTGCCCGATGTGCGGGAAGCATTACGTGAATGAGGGTTGCCTGCGGAAGCATCTGCTGACACATCCACGCACACCGACGTTCCGTTCGAATCTTCAGATGTGGCCATGCTCGGTGTGTCAGGCGGTATTTACGCACGAATCCGGTACGTCACTGAGCCTTTTATTGCCCAGATGTCTGTTTTTAGAGAGTAGGTGGTCATACCTGCTGTAGCTGTGGCTTACTAGACTTAATTTAATAAGGAAACGATTGGATTTTTGGACCTGCCGTGTTAATGACTGACTGAGCTCCTGCGGCTTCTTCTTCTGGGAAAAGAAAAATAGTAGAAACTTCATTATTTGTCGATATATTCCAGTATTTGACAATTATTCTTAATTGTTTTGAATATCTCCCGCAATAACCGTTTTTTTTATTCGCATTTTAGGTTTAATCACCCACATCGAACACATGAAGATGGACCCGAAACATCAATTTGCCGCCCAGTACATGTTCACGAAGGCGGTGGTGGAACAGCGGGAAAAGGAATCGGCCGGCGGTGGTAGCAGTATGGTCGGTATGGGTGGCGTACCGGGCCTGTCCACCTCGATGGTGACGGTAAAGGAGCTCACGCACAACAGCATCTCGCCGCTCAACTATTCGGAAAATTCGTCCACGATGGGATCGGAAAAGAATGGCGAAAGTACGGGCGCTAGCGGCGGTGGCGGCACCGGTGCGGGTGTCGGTGTAGGCAGCGGCAATAATGGTGGCGGGGGCGGTGCTGGCGGTAGCGGGGGTGGTGTGGCGACGGGTTCGGTGTTCGATAATCACCGTATGCCCAACCCGCACGGTTTACCCTTCGGTGGTAGCGGGGGCACCAACGGAGGGACCGGCAGCGGGGGCGGCGGCGGCAATGGGGGTGCGCTCGGCGGTACGAACGGTGGCACGAATGGTGTGGGTGGTGGCGGGATCTGCGCCGGTGGTAGCGCGATCGATAACAATAATAGTCAATTTTCGCGCATGATGATGATACAGGAGCCGAAGTTCGAGCCGGATCTGATGCTGAACGAGGGCACACCGTCGGCGGTGCAGGCGGCGGTGGTGAATCTAGCGACCGCGATGCGCATCGGGCAGACGTTCAAGAGCAACACGATGCACGGCGAGCTGCACGGTAACGCGAACCTCGGTCCGTTGAAGAAGAAAAGTAATATGCTTAATTTTAACGACACCAAATACACACTAGCTAACCGTCAAAAATATCCCGTGGCGTCTACAGAGTCGTCGATCGGTCAGAACCACTGTCCCGCTACCTCGGAGACGGCGATACGGATCCAGCAGGCGGAAGCGATCCTGCGCTCGCAGGCCGAGGCCGCGTTGCGCTTGGCGGTGTCCCAGGCCCAAGCCGTCGTGTCGTCGAACGCTGGCATTGGCAGTGGTGGGGGCGGTGTAGGAGGTGCGGGCGGTGGTAACGGTATCGGTGGTGCTGGTGGTCCGGGGGGACCGGTCGGCGTTCAGCTCGGCGGCATGCTCGGGCACCACAATCCGCACGCGCTCGTGACCGGTCGCAGCTGCAACGAGGATGCCCGGACCGCCAACGACAACAACTGCGGCCAGTTCGATCCGACCGGCGAGCATCTGCGGGCGGCCATGCGCGAACATCAGGCCCAGCAGCAGGCGAACGATGATTGCCACCCGTTCGCCCACAGTCCCGTACCGCGCAACGGGCTGGACCTTACCGACGAGTTCCTAAAGAGTGAAAATGTGCTGAAGGGATGAGACTAGACGGCGCACTACTACCACCACTAAAACCCGCACCGAACCGAAGCGCCCGACAAGGAGGAAGCGTCGCACAATGGCAGCTTCCTTTTGTTTAATTTTTTTGTTTATTTTTATTTTTAGAACGACTATTGCGGGGGTTGTGCACGATCGCAACGCGGAGTCAGTTATTAACTACCTTTGTAATGGTATATCAAATACTTTGGTGCATTTACTGTTTGTGGGGCGAATCGAAAGGATGGGAAACGATAAGGTGGAACCGGATGGAAGAGTTTAAACAACACAAGCACACAGTAGTAGAGCGAAAGGATGCTAAAAACCGCTAGCAATCTTTGTCACGCATTGCGAATGACCTTCACCGAGTATGAAGCATTATTTTGTTTGGTTTTTTTTGTTTGCAATAATGTAAAACTTTTAAGACTAAACACAAAAAAAAAACGACGAAACAACAAAGTGTAAGAGAAAGGGATATACGATGAAGAAGAAAGCATACACAACAAAACTAACAAAAACCCGAATGTGAAGAAGAAAAAGCAGAGGGACTCGATGTGTGAATTATTAAGCAAAATATGAATTATATGTATAAAATGAAAGCAAACAAACAAACACAAAATAAACCGACAGATCCCCCTTTTTGCTGCATTATGCCACACTCGGAGCAAAACAGAAAAAAAAAACATTCGCTCCGAGCTCAAAAAACGGACAAAAACAAAAAAAAAAAAAACTTTTAGTTTGTTTTATTAACTAGGGTTTGCATTTGCAAAGAGAAAACCGAGACGCGATGAAGCGAGACGCTGGGTAATTCTGACAGCAAACACGATAAACGTTGCATAACGATAAACGTATCGTACGATTGAATAAATGAAAGAAAGTAGGAAGAAAGTGACACAAACACCGGGCGGTACGTACAATTGGACGCCTTGCGTCAGGAATAATAATAAGATTTCACTATTTATTGTACATTCCGTTGGTTTTTCTTCAAGTATTGGATAGGTTTTTTTGTTCAATTTTTGCTGTTGTGCTTTGTTTGTTTCAATACGTTCATTTCTTATTTTCTCTCTCTCTCTCTCTGTTTACCTTTTGCCCTTTCGAACCATTTTAATACTTTGTTGGCGTTGCTACTGTTTTGTTTCCTTTGTTTTGCTTCCCCCTTTTCCCCCCTTCCACTCTCTCCGTTCCGTTTCCCCTTTTTGTAATGGTCACAGATTTTTGTTTTACTTTTTATAAAAAATAGCTTATATGTCAAAAACACGAGAAACAACCATCTTGTAATCTTTCTTCCCCGTTTCCGGCTGGTTTGCTTGTTACGTCCGTCGAACGCCGCTGTCCGCCATTTTGTACGCGGGAATGCATCTGTTTGCAATGATATACTCATTTCTTCACGTAACATAACCTTCGTTTTCTCTCGTTATCACTCCCTCTCTCTTTCTCTCTCTGTCTTTGTTGTGATCATTTCTTTATCAGGTGATACGCACCCACACACCTGATCGCGTTACACCTTATGCACCATCGAGTTAAATTGTATTAAATTGTGTATGAGTGTGGGTGTATTTTGCTCTACTGCGTTCGCGTCCCCTGCCGGTGTGTGTGTCAATGAAATCAGGCTAAGAGTAGCAGCCGAAGTGTAGCGCTACTGGTACCGGTCGCCACCGGTCGATGATGGAGCCGACTCGAGGGCGGCCCCGTGCCATTAACTCTTGTTCCACTCGAGCGTGGACTGGAAGCTGAGGACGCCGGCATTGGTCGGCAGGTTGTACAGCTGGTTCTTCAGGTACATCCCGTTGTAGGACTGGTCGACGGCGGCCGCCGCTGCTGCCGAATAGCTGTGGTGCATGTTGGCAGCGGCCGAGTAGGCGAAATGGTTGTACAGCGACTTGTCGTCTGAGGTAGATGCGTGCGGGAAGCCGGCGTTGCCGCCGAGGGTGGGTACCGTACCCATCAGGTTCGCGGTGGAGCCGTCCGGGGCGGCCGAACTGCCACCACCGCCGGCACCATTCGGCCCGACCGCACCAGCACCGCCGGCGTTCGGGAAGGATAGCTTGAAGGACATGGCGGCCGGCGAGATCTGCTGCGGGGCGGCCGAATGGTTCGGGGCGGGCGGTGACTTTAGTGCGTCCAGGTTCTGGAACGACGGTTCCAGCGGGTACGTTTTGCTCAGGTAGTTGCTGTTCGAGTCCTCCACGCACATGTTCGAGTCGTACACGTGCGAGACGAGCGGTGCGCTCAGGTTCAGCGAGCAGGACGAGATGGACGCGTTCTGTACGGCGACGGCCGCGGCTGCTGCGGCTGCTGCCGCCGCTGCGGCCGCTGCCGACGAACTGCCCTCGGACACCGCCTGGGACCGTTGTTTCTCCTCCCGACGCCATTTGGCCCGTCGGTTAGAGAACCAAACCTGGAGGGAAGAGGACGCGGTGTTAGTTACTGCATGAGTGATGACTTCAAGGGAGTTCCTGCAACGTCGGAATGGGCTGACGGTAAACCTCGGGAGATGATAGGCCATCACACCTCGTCTAAAACCCCGAACACCTGAAGATTACCACAGATTGATCACGTTCTCATCGATGGCAGGCACTTCCATGCACAAAGTATGACAAAGTACCTGCTTGCTGGAGGGTCTAATCGTGGTAGAGCCCACCTAAACATGACCTGGCAGTCGATGATGGAGGAGAAGAGCTCTGAACTACGGATTCTCAGGGAAAGTATCGATAACCTGCTCGTGTTAGCACGATGCACTCTACTACGAGTGGACCAAGTCCTCTTGTTTTTAATCTCAAACCTGTCGAACTCTCACTCGAGTTCGTAAACTACGGCAATCTCACTAGAGATCTCACACGGTGGACTCATGCTGCTGATTCTGAACTACTTCATTCCTTCGGGAGATGGAATCTAGTGCTTTGAACTTCTGAGAGCTAGGAGATACAGGTGGAGATCAGTTGGAATCGGTTTGGAGTTAGTTGCGAACTTAGTTAACTCCATTGCAATTCGTCCAAATTAGACATTTTGAGTCATGTTCGTCCGCTTCTCAAGTCTACCTTTAGCAGTCCTTGTACTACGCACTGGATCGAGTGCATATCTGACGGCAAACTCACCTGAATTCTCGCTTCCGGCAGGTTCGTTTTGGAAGACAATCGCTCGCGGGAAAACACGTCCGGATAGTGCGTCCGCTCGAACTCCTTCTCGAGAAATTCGATCTGATCGACGGTGAAGGACGTACGGTTGCGTTGCAATTTGCGCTTCAAGCTCAACCGCTCGGTATCGTTATCGACGAAGACCTGCTTCGTGCCCGGCCCGCCCGGTCCGGGTCCCGCCCCCGTGCCGGGCACCCCCGCGTCCAGGTTGGTGAAGCAGTGTTTCGCAAACGGGTTCTTCCCGTCGTCCGCGATCGGCTTGACATCGGTCGGGTCCGTACCACCACCGCCCCCGCCTCCACCTCCGCCGCCGCCGCCGCCGCCGCCGCCACCTCCACCGCCAGCCCGGCTGTACGTATCGTTGATGCGCAGCACCGACTCCGCACCCTGCATCGAGCGGCAGCTGTCACCGTACTTGTAGTGCAGGAAGGACGCATCGTTCAGCGATTTCCCCTGCAGATAGCCACTGACCTCGTCGCCGAGTGTGTCCGATGCGTGCGGCTTCTTGCTGAACTCTTTCTGGGCGGCCAGATTGCGCAGCACCCGGTTGATGGAGGAAACCTGCGGGAGAGACAGAGAGAAAGAGGGATGAGATGGACGTTGGGCAGAGATCGGAACCACCGACGCTTACGCTGGGTATGTTCTCCGGCGTACAGATACGCTCGTTCAGCAGCTTGTCCCGGATCTCCCACGCGAAAATGTTCGGGCAGTTGTTCTTGAACTGTGAAATCTTGTTCACCACCTCCGGCGTTGCCACGCGCGGTTTCGACCCACCGATGGCCCGCGGCCGGATGCTACCGGTTTCATAGTACCTGCGGGCAAGATATAGCGAGTAGAGGCTTACGACGCTTCCGCTGCCGCCTCGGCACCGGCGTGCCGACTCTTACCGGCCGAGAATTTTACTGACGCAACCGTTGGACACCTGGAGGATGCGCGAAATATCACATGGTCGGGCACCGGCGTGGGCCAGCTCCACGATGCGTTGGCGTGTGGAATCAGGCAGAGGTCTACCGCCAACGAATATACCTCCCAGCTGGTTGACGCCGCTGTGGCCTACGGACACGTGGTCGATGGTGGCGAAGATAGCAACCGAACGATTAAAGAAGAATACATCCACAATTAATGGCGAGATCTCCAACACACACACATGTGGAGCTCGTAGCGTCCAAAGTACCTAACCCCAAAACCCAACTGCCCGCAAAATGTCCTGGTTGATGAAAAATTAATCCATAATAACGTAAAAGTAGAGAGAGAAAAAAAACAACAACTCATAGCACCAAAAAATGCCCCCACCCTCCCCCCTCCCCCTATCCCACCAAGTACACTCGGCAGAGGTGTGACGAACTAAACACGAAACAACAATGAGTACATTCGATTACCTTCGTTTTTGTATTCCATGCTGCAGGCAGGAGGAAAGGAGTAGTAGAAAAGTGACAAGAATAAGGGGTGGGGAATTGGGAAGGAAGAAAAGTGAAATATTGTTAGCATTAGTGATCGGCACACATCGAGCCACGCTCGGTGTCTTGTTTACACGTCGTGTTGTTTTACGATGCATTTGCTGCGAAACCGTAACCCGCCCCTCCCGATGCAAGCAAAACGTGGGAGTCCACCGAAATCGTATTTTGTTCCAATATATCCCTCAAACCGGCGGCCATCTTGGTGGGCCGCCACGTGCTTACTTACGTGCGGTGCTAAAGCGCCCGCCAAGTGCGGACGCCGGACCATTTCTACATGCGTACAAACGAGGCTGCAAAAGTTCAAAAAATGGGAATAGTTTGAACAAAACGTCGGACTATATTATAAACATGAACGCACGAGGCGTTTTTTGTTTTCGTTTTGGCAGATGTGCTTCCTGTTTCGTCGAGTAACGAACACCAACCGCCATTTTTGTTTTCCCTTTGTTTTCGTGTTGCAAACATTAGTTTCGATCGTGGATTGGCAAGCTTCAGCAAACATATTAGTATCTCGCAACAGGAAGCCATCTTTTAGTAGACGATGGGATGGTGCACTTATACGTCGACACTACGTTTAGCGCGCTTTTCGTGTGCGCGTGGGTGTGTAATGTTGCAGAGCAGAACATTCGTTGCATGTAAAACACACTGGATGGGTTTGTTTTTTTGGTAGATATCGTATAAAGGAAACCCACCCTGGACCTGGAGTTCCCGCCGCTCACATTCGAATTGCACAGGCATTACCGATGTAACCAGCATGGATGAACAACAATGCGTCTCCATTATGAAATTTCAGTTATTAAACGATTTAAAAAAACTGCCCATTGTTGACCAATGTCAGATGGGGAATTCAAAACGAACGCATGTGCAATGCGGTCCATTTGTGGTGAAACTGCTCCAAAAAGGGAGGCGAATTCAAAATTAGCCGCCTTTTCTGTGAGAGTTGCTAAAACAAGGACAACATGTAGCTATTTTAATACAGTACGTAACCATTTGCCCGAAGCCATTTAAAAACAAAACCATTTTCTTTTGTTTTGCATTCGCACCGTATGTTTGTGGTACAGATTTAATGCACGCCTACCAACAGCAAAAGCATAGGTGTTAACTTCGGGCCCTTTTTTGTTCACCAGCCAACAATTGGTGTGTTCAAGTTTACCGCCATTTAACATTTTTCAAAAAATTCAAACAAAACCCCGTGCTAGATGTGAGCCCATGCGCTAGAGAAATTGACAGTAAACGCTCACCACACTACCACACAGAAACAGCGAAACGCCACTGGCAGCCATCATGCTGTGTGGCGCATTCCTGCAAGATTCGCTACACCGAACCCAGCCATCATTGGAGCTCTAATCGAATGCAAATTGAACGTGAAAATCAGTCATGCGGAAACGGTACGTTTCGGGGCAATTTTTCACGTTTGGCGTGCGTTTTGCGGTTGGTAAACAGCTCGCGCCGGTACCGGGCGACGGGACACACTTCCGGGTGGTGGAATAATCGCCGAAAATACGCTTTGTTTATGTTTCTGCACATTCTGTTTACCTTGCGTGTATCAGAGCCATTAAATCAAATCCGCACCAAACTGTACACTGACAAAGGGATGCTGCGCAAGGGGAACCCGTGCGCGGCACGTCAACCGCCCGTGCGAAAGGGAAAATTTGGTTGACGTTTCAAGCGTTGTGTGCGTTTAAAGTGTCGGGTTGAAGGCGTGCACGGAAACTGTCAACCGGGCGCGATTGCGTTGTAATAAACAGTGGTAGAGTTCCTAAACAATATGACCGTAAATAATTATTTCTGAAATGAAATGAAATGAAAATGAATGAAAATGAGTGAAATGAAAAAGAAGAATGATCATGACGAATGCCTTTTTAAGGATCTATCAAACGTGATTTGTTAGGAAAAAGTCATTAAAAACGATTGTGATCAAAATACAGGCATTGAAATGTTATAGTTACAAAGTTATATTAAACTGCACCCAAACAACTGTGAGTTTGCGCATAAACTGATTAGATTACGGAAATTTGGACCCCGCATGTAAGTTTGTGGTCAGAAAAAGTTTCTTTAATCAGCAATTTATTTGAGTTTCCACTGATTAACAAATAAAATAAATTCTTATTGTCATTACATTTATAACTGAAAATGAAAGAAACATAAAAATTCAAATTAACCAATTTCAAACACAAATTCAGTAACCCTGCTCGTCACGACCGTTCGACTAGCCGCTGTAAACACGGCCCATCCATCAAACGAAACAAAGCAACCATTTTCACAGTGTTCGGTCGCATATTTCCATGCGTCATGGCCCTTCTTCCGCGAAGGAAGAAAAGAAACGACATGCGTAAAGTGAGACAGCTAGCAGTAGGCATCCAGCACAAGGGAGCGTTCCACGCAAAAACAGCACGCAAGAAGTAGAAGAAGCAGTAAAAAAGCAGCACGAATCAACAAGAGTGGACGACGGCAAGATGAGATCCCAAGTTTTAAGCAATGTAAAGTGTAGGCTAACAGTAAAATCGTAAAGAAACATCGTAGTTAAACGCAAAAGCAAAGGTAAATATAACACAATGCTAAAACGTGAGGTGAAATCGTTCGCAGTTGGCGAAACCGTTCCCATGTGAATGGTTTTCACTGGGTTAAGTTTTTCCTTCCATCCAAAGAGCCAACTGTGTCGGTTTGCTTGGGTCGATGAAGGGTAAACAGTGCAGGGAAGGGAAAAAACAGCCAAAGGGGAAAGAGAGAAAGGTAAAAAAAAAGTCGGCGGTCCTTTTCATTCCTTCACCGACGCGGCCGTACGCCATGGGTTTGTGCATGTTTTTTGTGGCACCGCCCGTACCCACACCTTTTGTCCACCTTCCACATCATGCCCCCTGGGTTTCACGTGCTGCTTCTTACCGTTCCGTTTTGGTGTGGACGCAGCGACGCTGCATTCCTTTTTGTAAACCACCGTTTGCGTGAGACTGTGTGGGAGGCTTTGGGAGAAGAAAAAGACCAGTGAGAGCGAGAGAGCGAGAAAAAACGCACGCCCTTGGCTGCACGAAGAGATGTAAGAGCATGTGCGGAAGAGAGAGAGAGAGCGAGGGAGAGATGCAAAACGGTCTGGCGCCTGGTTAATATTTTGGAACAGAGACGATTGAAAGAGAAAGAGTGCGTGCATGCTCTTCTTAAGCAGAAGAAATGGAACCATGTGTGGCGGTGTGTGTGAGTATGGTCTGGAGTATTTTTTTTTCCTCCAACGGGATGTATTAATGAAAGCATTCCCAAAATTAACTACACACCCTTGGTAGAAGATGTACCTTCGGTGGACCATCTACAGACATTTTAAGCGCATCACCGCTAAAAAACCACAGCCCTTAAACGCACAAGTCAAAGACAATTGTTGAACGCAAGTGTTGGGCAAAGACAGTAACAGCAGCGTTTTTGCCTGGCTGTGTGTATGTGTGCATCATCTCTTTGTCGTAGTCCAGGGGTCCATCATGGCGAATGGTACCAGCAGCATCAGCAGCAGCTTAGCAGGAAAGGCAACCGCTCTCACCGTAGCATAAACGCGCACACCCATACTACTAACCGAGTCCGTGTCGAGAGAACGTCGCTGTCAACGTCGTGGTGTTGGCGGAGAAGCTCAAACTTGCCCAGCGTGAAACGGCGAACGCGCAGACTTCCAGTACCCAGTGCCGAGCGTACGCGATAGAGTGGCTGACCAGTGGTTTAGAGACACACAGCGACCGAGAAAGCATACTGAGCAGCAAGACATCGGTAGAAGCAGTCCGCCAGCGGCCATCGCTGTTGCGTACGGTGCGGTACGTGTTTTTGTGCGTTCCGATTTTTTTTTCGCAAAACTCTTTTCTTTCGGAAAAGTCGAACAGTGGTGTTTAAAAGCTTCGAAAACGCACGCGACATAACAGCAAACTGCAATCCGCCTTTCGCCCGACCCCGAAAAGGGTGGTCGTTGCCCGCGCGTCGCGAAACCGAATCTCGGTGGGCAAAGGAATCATCCTCAAACGCTCAAGTTGGCGCTCCCTGTTGTTGGAGGTGTTGGTGTGTTATAGTGGTGTGGCCCGTGTTGTGTGTGTGTGTGGTTCCCGGAAAAGGAAAAAGGTTTACTCCGACGTATGCTGCTGACCGGAAGGCGCACAGCAAACAGGCAGCAGCAGCACGCCCGGCACCCTGTCGTGGAAGGAGAGTAGCAGTAGCCGCACCAGGGGCAATCCTACCAGCAAAAAAAAAAAAACAGCCATGACAGTATAGCACCGGATTTTAGGCTTTTCGGAAGAGAGCACACTGCACCTACTGCATCTGTTTCGGAAGGTTTGTCCAGATCGGTTTATTTTGCAAGTTCTTGGATTGCTTGGGTAGATCGAAGACGAATTCTCTGCTAGGATTTTCTGCTTTTCACCATGTTTTAGAAAATTTTGGTTAGGGGAAGTTATATTTCAAATCGTACTCAATAACGAAAGCAAGATTTTCACAGCTGCACCAACTTGGTCGCGATGGGCAGTGTGTTGCGTGCAAGGAAGTGTAGCGGGTGAGGTTAGGATCACACCGGAAGGAAGCGAGGAAGTTTTGAAATCAAACATGAGTGCTTCCGGGCACTTTGATCTGGAGAGATCACAGAAAACTGCACACGGGCAAATATGTTGCATTTATGTTGCTCGACCATGAAAGGAAGGAAAATATGTTCCACCCACACCGATTCCCTTTCGGTGCGAACCGCATCTGTAACCGATTCACACCCAGTGCGCTGGTGAATTGTGCGTCCGATTGGCGGGTATCACACCGGAAGCATGCATCTGTCCCTGTAGTGTGGGTGATTTCTTCAAAGGGATTCGTTTGATTCGCAATTCTTTGATTTGTGCCTTCGCTGCCAATTGCCTCTGATGTATCATGGTGGGTTTTGGGGATGTTTGAAAAATAGGCGAAGTTTATGTTTCTTTGCGTGTGGAGATATCCGTCCTCCGTTCTATGCATCTGGTAGTGTGTGTCCGGCTGTAATCACACCGGGACAAACATGTACGCCCGAAGGTTTCTCAGAAGTTCAAAAAGGGTTTTCTTTAGCGCTCTTTGATCCCCTCCGTATCTACATCCTGTCTCCGATCCCCTCTCCCCCACCGGGGATTTCACCCTCATTGTTCCCAGCGCAAGTGGTGGATGATGTCTGCACGCAAGTGTGCAAAGTTAGTTGTTACTGTTGGTGAGCGCGCGCGGTCATTTTTTCCGGTGAGAACAGACCGCGTACCCAAGTGTTGAAGGTGAGCAGCGCGAGTGTAAAATAGTTAGCTAAGGGTTGGTGGGTTGTGTGCGGTTGCATTATGTGCGTGGACGGGCGCGCGTAGCCCTGTTTTGCAGAAAACCTGGACTGAAGGGGGGGGGGGGGGGTGACAAAGAGATATTCAGAGAAAGAGAGAGAGAGAGAGTGTAGAATGTGAGCGAATTTGTGTAAAATGTGTGTACTGGAGATGTAAGACAAAGAGGAAAAGGAAACCGTGAAAGTAAGATGTAGAAGTGAAGGGATGAAAAGGGGGTGGCTGGGAGAGAAAAACACGCACGACGTTCCTCGCGCGCGCACATACACGTACACACACACACACACACACACACATTACATCGGTGTGGCGAAAATGGCAGCCGCTCCAGAAGTTACTTCAGGCTGTGGTACAAACCTTTCCTGCCCGAAGACGGGACCACGGATACAGAAGAGAAGTTAAAAAAAGGCGTGATCTCTCTCTCTTTCTTCCACTCCATCAATCACCCACCCCAACACCCCATTTCTTCCTTTTCGTGCATTTTTGTGTAAGTAATTGTGTGTATCTGTGTCTGTGAGAGGGGTTGCGTTGGTTGCATTCTGTGGGCGCACTTACATCCCCTTCCACATCTTCACCTTACCACCAACGTTTATACATGTGTCTGTGTGTGTGTGTGCTTGTTGGTGTGATTACAAAGAGAAACTGAATGAATCCCCACGGGAACCGTCGGTTGGTGCTATCAATTCCCCCACCCTCCCGCTCCCCACCCTGTGCATTGAAGAAGAAGTGAGTGGAAGAAGCTTTGCAGTTACTTCCTTACTTCCGGTGTAAGGCCAGTACAAAAAAAACCCATGAGCAAATGCACACAAAGCCATACATCCGCTCCGTGTGGTGGTTACCTTATCTTGATTTATTGCAATCCCGAACACCTTATCAGAAAGTCGTCCAAAATATGTTCAAGACATCTTCAAGAAAAAACCTGACCGGTGGTGCAATGATTGTCGCAGAGCGAAAACCACCGGTTGGAGGAAACAAAAGCACGGAGAGTGGCAAACATTTGGTTCTTGCGAGGGTTCTGGAATTATGCTGGGACTGATGATCTCAAGATGTTGACCTCCCCCCTCAAATCAGAAACCAATCAGAATACTCCATATGGTTCTTTCTTCCCTCGGGTTTTCTTGTTGTTGCTTCTGTTTTACGGATATTGCGTGAGCGTGTGCATTACTAATCCCGCTAAAATAACCACCCTCGCCCCCTACACCTCCCCCTTCCACGACGAACCCCCAGCATATGTACGATGAGTTCACCGTATCGGTTGAAAACTTCAGCACAGCATGGTAAGCGTTGGACACTTGTGCCACCGATGACGCACCGACCACCGGCGAATTGTTCTCATACGATAGGAATGCATAATTCGTCGCGCACATGTGGTTAATTCTTGCCACCAATGCGCGTAAAGTTAAACCACTTAACGCAGCTGCTATCAACGTCTACAATGAACCGAACAACGCACACACCCTGCATATCAACTCACATCAACACACAAACGCGCGCGCGAGTGGTGTGTTCAACGATCAACCTTCACAATGGCATCAGCACCCCTACAGAATGCCGGTGGAAATAAAGAGGACATCCACGGTGCCAATCGGGAAACATGTGGCCCAGCTGCCCCCGTACGATTTGTGGCGGTCCTTCGGTCGGAGCATGTCCAATTAGCTTTGTGTGCTGCTTAAGTTGTACCCTGGCTAACAGTGCAGATGCGGAAACCGTCGCCTATTCTAACTGCTGCTATTAAGAAGAAGTACCAAACGTCTGGTTCGCCATTACTGAGATCACCCAACAGGGCAGTCAAGACCGGGCGGTTGATGTTAGTCGGCAGAATTGCACGCCAATGACAAATTCCATCAGCTGCATGTCCGTATTGCGGAGCGGCCAATCACGTCATGCGAAAGACATCAAACGACCCAGCCCCATTTCGTCTGCATAGGGACGTCTAAAGTCCTTCAGAATTCATTACCCCGAATCATCCAGATTCAGAAGCACATGAATAGCCGAAAGCTATTATTACAAAAAAGCGCATTTGCATCCCTGGGTGCATTTGTCTTATTTTTGCTTGCCTTGCACCACTATCGGCGGTTTACAGCACTATCAGAGAGGAAGAAAAAAGAAAAAGAAATTGAGCTCTAATACACCACCGGATACCAAGGCGCAGGCTGATAACGCCGTACGCGTTCATTTCACGGGATGCACGGGTTTTTTTTTTTGTTGTTGCGTGGGTGGGGTGGTGGGTGTAACGGGACGATGTAAGTTCCACCCTTTGCACAGGACGCAGTAACTGTGTGTGGCGAAATGGTTACGTACCGATGCGCATGCGTCCCGGTGTGCCCTCCTTCAACCACTTTGCCGGTTGTTGCGCGCATCACGGGGGGGATGGGGAAAAAACGGATGGATTTTCGTGCTGATGGCAGTGGTGCGGTGGTTGGAGTGGAGGTCTGGTGGTGGTCTTCCTGGTTACTAGGCGCGATACTGGGTGTCCATTTTGGTTTTTCACCCTGGTCGGACGGGCTATCAAATACCTGCTCGATGTAAAACACCTCCAGCAGGGGAACCCAGCTTGTTATTGTCCGCTACGGAGGGTTTTGTGTTACGGGCGCGATGGTAGACATTTTCCGCAAGCAGTAGCCCAACTGATTGCCCAAAAAGCTGATCGATGTTTGCGAGTGTCTGGGTGTGTGTTTCTTTTTCAACGGTTTTTTTTCCATTTGCAGCGATCTTAGCAATGGAGCGGTTCCAGCGCACCGGCATTGTCCTCATCATCCTCATCAGCGTACTGTGCGCCCAACCGCAAGCCAATCACAATTTCCCATCGAAGGGAAGCAATGCCACAGACCTTAGCAGTCGACTAGTTAGTCAAATAGTTTTTAATTCTACACTCAACCACCTGGCGGTGGACAGAAGCACCGGATATGTGAGTATAACGGAAGAAAGAGTTCGGGTGGAACAATCCTCCCCAATATTTGGCTAATGTTCGATTTTTCATCCACCCCAAAAATGTGTCGCACAGGTTTACGTGGGAGCGGTAAACAAACTCTACCAGATAACGAACGATTTTAACATCCTGACGGTCGTGACGACCGGACCGCAGAATGATTCGTACCAGTGCACGATACTGGAGTGTCCCGGCGGTGCGGTCAAAACACCGATGGACAACGTCAACAAGATGCTGCTGATAGACAGCAACGCGAAGAACCTGATCGTGTGCGGTTCGCTGTTTCAGGGCATCTGTCACATCCGCAACCTGCACAATATCAGCATCGTCGAGCAGGAGGTGCTGGAAGCGGTGGTGGCAAACACCGCCAACGCCAGTACGGTCGCGTTTATCGCGCCCGGTCCACCGCTCACGTCCGCGGAGAACAACGTGCTGTACGTGGCGGTCACGTTCACTGGCAATTCGCCGTACCGCAGCGAAATACCGGCGGTGTCGTCGCGCAGCCTCGCCCGGGACCGGTTGTTCCAGCTTGCGGCCAGTGCGGTCACGACCGGCACGCGTCTGTTCGTCAACAACTACGCGCGCGAAACGTACATCATCAACTACGTGTACGGGTTCAGCTCGGAGCGGTTCTCCTACTTCCTGACGACGCAGTACAAGAGCAGCTCGCATTACGCATCGAAGGAGCGGATCACGAAGCTGGTACGAATCTGTCAGGATGATTCGCACTACCACTCGTACACGGAGATACCGGTCGACTGTACGAGTAAGGATGGCACAAAGTTTAAGACGGTCAGTGCCGCGTACGTTGGCAAACCCGGGCACGAGCTGGCCCACAGTCTCGAAATAACGACGAACGACGATGTGCTGTTTGCGGTGTTTGACGCACCGAACGCAAACAAATCGGCACTGTGCGTTTACTCGCTGAAGGCGATACGGAAAAAGTTCATGCACAACATCAAGATGTGTTACAACGGCGAGGGTTTGCGGGGTTTGGACTATATCTCGCAGAATATGCCCTGCATCGCGACGAAGCTGCAAACGATTGGGGAAGATTTCTGCGGGCTGGATGTGAACTCGCCGCTCGGTGGCGAACAGGCGGTTGCATCGCTGGCGGTCATCCTGTCGGAGGAACGCATGACCTCGGTTGCGGTAACGGCCACGTCCAACTTTACCGTCGTGTTTATCGGCACCGAGACGGGACAGCTGAAGAAGATCGTGATGGAATCGTCCGTGTCCGCGATGCAGTACGCGATGATGAACGTCGACCTTGGGTCACCGATCCAGCCGGACATGTATCTCGATCCGGCAAATGACGATCTCTACATGATGTCTATGTACAAGCTGTTCAAGATCCGCATATACGATTGCTCCGTATACACCACCTGCCATTCGTGTCTGTCTGCGAAGGATCCGTTCTGTGGCTGGTGTTCTCTCGAAAACACCTGTAGCCGCAAGCATGAGTGTCAGGACAGCTCGAAGGATCCACTGTCGTGGTTAAGCTACAAATCGGGCAAATGTACCACCATTACGAGCGTGACGCCCCATCAGCTGCAGCGCACCACCGCACGTACGCTCGAGCTCATTATCGAGAATCTGCCGAACCTGAAGGAACCACTCGTATGTGCGTTCACGTTCGCGAGCATGGAAAAACCGATCATCACGAACGCGACGAAGAAGCGTAATGGCGTCAACTGTACCACCCCTCGGACGGATCTGTTGCCACAGATTGGATATGGCGAAAGTGAGTGTTTTGTGCCGCATGTGCACCGAGAACAGCATTCTCTATTTTCCTATGCTAATTAATGTTTTTCTTTTCTACTTCTAGACCATTTTAACGCAACACTATCAATCAAAACATCCCAGGGGCCGGACATCGTGTCGACGACGTTTACCTTTTTCGACTGCAGCACCCATCTGTCCTGCACGCAGTGCGTATCGTCCAAGTTCCCGTGCGATTGGTGCGTGGAAGCGCATCGTTGCACGCACGATACGGCGGAAAACTGCCGCAACGACATCCTGGTGACCGGTATTAGCCGCATCGGGCCAAGCTATCGGTCCGGGCCCGGCTTCTGTCCCACGATCAACGTTACCGGGGACGGTTCGGAGATACTCGTACCGGCCGGTTCGAAAAAGTCCGTCAAGGTGAAGGTACATATCATCGGTCAATTCATCGTGCAGACGCGCTTCGTGTGTCAATTCAATGTCGAGGGTAGGGTGACGAGCGTCAATGCACAGCTGCTGGGCGACACGATCTACTGCGACGAGATGGAGTTCACCTACACGGCAAAGACGTCCAAGCTGAACGCAACGTTTGCGGTCATCTGGGGCGGTTCGAAACCGTTGGACAATCCGAACAATATCCATGGTAAGTTAGAGGGTGATGGTCTGACTGGCCCACGTATATGCTCATCCAATGTTTGCCCCCCGTTTTGCAGTTGTCATCTATCGCTGCCGGGATATGTCGGACAGCTGCGGTGTCTGTCTGGCGCTGGAGGAAAAGTACAAATGTGGCTGGTGTTCGTCGTCCAACACGTGCGAGGTGGAGGATCAGTGTGGCATCTCGGGCAAGGTGGAGGGACAGAACAAAACCGACTGGTTGAACAATCAGCAAACCTGCCCGAACCCGGAAATTCACTCGTTCGATCCAAAAACGGGCCCGTGGGAAGGTGGCACCAACATCACGATCCGTGGCATCAATCTCGGCAAGAAGTTCGAAGACGTGTACGGTGGTATCAAGATCGCCGGCATCGACTGTATGCCGTTCCGGGAGCTGTACGTGCAGACGAAGGAGATCGTGTGCAGCGTGGACGGACCGGGCGTTAAGTCGCACCGGTCGGGCCGGGTCGTGGTGCAGATATCGGACTTCCGCGGCGAGTCGGCGAACGATTTCGAGTTCGTCGATCCGGAGATTGAAAACTTCGAGCCGAAACACGGACCGATATCGGGCGGTACGACGATCAAAATTATGGGCCGATACTTGAACACGGGCAGCCGGGTCCGTGCATTCCTCGACCAGCATCCGTGCGAGATACTGAGTACGAACGATCGCGAGGCTACGTGCCGGACGACCGCTGTACCGAGCCCGATGCAGGGCAAGCTGAAGATGGTGTTCGATAATGGTGTGCGCGAGCTGAATGGTGACCTGTTTGAGTATGTGCCCGACCCGTGGATTGAGCTGGTATCTTCCGGAGAGAGCAAAACTGCTAAAGGTAAGTGTATTGTATTGATGTTTCTGGGCAAAAGCGTGTGAGTGCAAAGCGTATGAACGCTTTATGCACTCGTTCTAATCTGCAACTGGATGAGGAAGTAGAAAGCAACCACATTATGTCTGATTTGCTTTATCTTCTAATAACGGCGAGGACTTTCCTATTTCCCTTAAGTAATAGAGGAAATTCTGGATGGCTAACATTTTACTGACACAAAGGCAGTCACACGGCTTTGCACTGTTTTTGCAATAGCTATTCTAAATCAGCTGATGACGCTGAACTTGTTTATCTACGCACTACTGAGTTGCTAGAATTACGATGCAAAAATAGAATTACAACTAAATGCTATGAAACTCGTATGATAAAACCACTACAATCAGTCCGTTATCTACAAAGCATTCGCTGTTGTAACCGTTACTGTTGCCATAGTGACGAAAAGTCAGCTAGATTCAAGACATAAATATTAACTGCATTTCTTCTGATTCTGCTGTACAGGAATTCCGGCGGGTGGTATCAAGATGGCGGTACATGGTCGTAACTTTGGCTCGATACAGCGACCTCAGATCTACGTCTACTACAATGGGCAAATTTCGCTGAACGAGTGTAACATCATCAATCCGCAGCTGATGGAGTGTTACTCGCCGAAGATTGATCTGCAGGAAGAGGACCCGTTCGGGGAGTCAGACGACCCGATCAACCTTGAGTACGGATTCATCATGAACGATGTAATGACGGTGCGCAACCTATCGTCCCAGTGGGGCAGCTACTTTGAGCTGTACCCGAACCCAACCTACCAGCCGTTCGACGAGGTGAAGTACTTCAACAGCGAGTACCTGAACATCAACGGGCGCAACATTGATCGTGCGTGCAAGTACAGCGACGTGGTGGTGAAGATCGGTGACCACGGTATTTGCAACATAACGTCGATGTCGCGTCAGCAGGTTACCTGTTTGCCGCCGAAGAACCCGGACGCGAAGAAGGTGCACGTGAAGGTGATTGTCGGCAATTCGCTGCAGTTTGATATCGGCTACATGGTGTACACGTCGGCCGGCATATTGCCGAGCTTCAGCAGCAATGCGGTTACGTTCAGCGTGGTCATAGCGATCGCACTGTTCTTCTTCGTGTTCGTCGGACTGGTGATTGCGTACCGCAAGAAGACGAGCGAGAACAATCGCGTGCTGAAGAACATGCAGGAGCAGATGGACATTCTCGAGCTGCGGGTCGCGGCCGAATGCAAGGAAGCGTTCGCGGAACTCCAGACGGAAATGACCGATCTCGGTGGGGACATCACGTCCGGTGGCATACCGTACCTGGACTATCGTACGTACGCGATGAAGATTCTCTTCCCGAACCACGACGACCATGTGGTGCTGCAGTGGGAAAAGCCGGAACTGCTGCGAAAGGAGAAGGGACTGCGGCTGTTCGGACAGCTCGTTATGAACAAGACATTCCTGTTGCTTTTCATCCGGACGCTCGAAAGCAACCGCTACTTCTCGATGCGCGAGCGCGTCAACGTTGCCTCGCTGATCATGGTGACGCTGCAGAGCAAGCTCGAATACTGCACCGACATCCTGAAGACGCTGCTCGCCGAGCTGATCGAGAAGTGCATCGATGGCAAATCGCACCCGAAGCTGCTGCTGCGCCGTACCGAATCGGTCGCGGAAAAGATGCTTTCCGCCTGGTTCACCTTTCTGCTGTACAAGTTCCTGAAGGAGTGCGCCGGCGAACCGCTGTACATGCTGTTCCGTGCGGTCAAGGGCCAGATCGACAAGGGTCCGGTCGATGCGATCACGCACGAGGCGCGCTACTCGCTGAGCGAGGAGAAGCTGATCCGGCAGATGATCGAGTTTAAGGTGATCACGGTGTACGCGAGCATTACCCAGCCGCCGATACTGTGCAACAACATCGAGATGATACCAACGAACACAGAAAACATTCCGGTGAAGGTGCTGGACTGTGACAGCATCGGGCAGGTGAAGGAGAAGTGTCTCGACACGATCTACAAGGCGATCCCGTGGAGCCAGCGGCCCCGTAAGGAGGATCTCGATCTCGAGTGGCGCACCGGTGCAACCGGGCGGCTCATCCTGTACGATGAGGACTCGACCTCGAAGACGGACGGCGAGTGGAAGAAGCTAAACACGCTGCACCATTATCGCGTGAGCGAGGGCTCCTGTCTGAGCCTGGTGCCGAAGGAAAGCTCCATCTACAACATAACGCTGCTCGGCGAAAAGTACTCGGAGAAGATCCACAAGTACGAAACACTAAACATATCGAAGTTTGTTTCGCCGTCGCCACCGTTCAGCCGCGCCGGCAGCCCGATGAACGTCGACCTGCAGGAGAACAGTCTCAAGTACTGGCACCTGGTGAAGCACCATGACAGCGACGGTTCGAAGGAGGGCGAACGGGTGAACAAGATGGTTTCGGAGATTTATCTAACACGACTGCTAGCCACTAAGGTAAGGTGCTCACACGGGCCCCGCAACAGGGTCGGGTGACGGGTTGAGACTAATGGCGTATCGCAATTGCTTTTCACACCACAGGGTACACTCCAGAAGTTTGTCGACGATCTGTTCGAAACCATCTTCAGTACCGCACACCGTGGCTCCGCACTGCCCTTAGCAATAAAGTATATGTTTGACTTTCTAGATGATCAAGCACTCTTACATGGTATTACCGATCCGGAGGTTGTGCACACTTGGAAGAGTAACAGTTTACCGTTACGGTAAGTACCGTGTACATACTGCGGTAATGCTGATCGATAGTAACTAATGAGCTGTTTTGTCTACAGATTCTGGGTAAATCTCATTAAAAATCCTAACTTCGTGTTTGATATACATAAGTCCAATATCGTGGACTCTTGCCTTTCGGTTGTGGCTCAAACCTTCATGGACTCGTGTTCAACGTCGGACCACAGGCTAGGTAAGTAGCGGCAGCAAATCGCAAATCAAACACCTGTTCAATACTAATCGCAACCGTGTGTTACCTTCGCACCACAGGGAAAGATTCGCCTAGTTCGAAACTGCTGTACGCCAAGGACATTCCCTCGTACCGTGAATGGGTGGAGCGTTACTATAACGACATCCGGGACATGCCGGCAATTTCCGACCAGGACATGAACGCCATGCTCGCGGAGGAGTCCAGGGTGAGTGTAAGCCCGACAACGTTTCCAAGCCCCACCATTGTCGCCCCCCAAGCAGCCCTTCCCCTCTAACATCTTTCTCTTTCTCTCTCTTTCGCTTTGCGATCTCTTTCCAACAGTTGCACACAACCGAATTTAATACCAACTGCGCCCTACACGAGCTTTATCAGTACGCAGTAAAATACAACGAGCAACTGACTGTCACATTGGAGGAGGATGAGTTCTCGCAGAAGCAGCGGCTGGCGTTCAAGCTGGAGCAGGTGCACAGTATCATGTCCGCGGAGTAAGGAGTGTGTGTGTGTGTGCGTACCGCACTGTGCCGGTGATGGCAAACCGGCCCGCATCGGACGGGCCGTTGCACATTGACCGCTGCCAGTGCGGTCAGAAAACAACAACAAAATAATATATGTATAGATGGTAAGCTACCTGTATGGAACTTTTTTTTCTGTTCGTGACGAAGGGCGCATCGTACAGACCTACAGACATTCATAAAAGCAAACAAAGCAAAAATATAATGTATGCGATATTCATGTTGTGAGCCCCAATGCCGAGCGGGGTTAAAAAAATGTGTGGGTAGGCAAAACAAAATATTCTCATTCATCCAAAACAAATTCACTCACATTCACACAGACACAAACACCCTTACAGACACACAACAACACACACACACACATACACCATAGACAACCAAAACCGGAAGACAAATACAGAATCATTCGTGTATGGAGTGAAACACCGCGAACAAAGAGTATAGTAAAAGCATAAACGAAACGAAACAAAAAAAAATCGTCGCAAAACCAACCATTTGTCTAATACACCACGTAAAAGTATGTCGAGAAAACTAAGCAAAAGGGAGACTGAAAGAGTGCAACAAGGAGAGAGAGAAAGAGAGAAACGAAATAGAGCAAAACGAAGGGCTAGTACCCGAAACTAACGTCAAAATAAGCAAAAACCCACACGAGCAAGGCAAAAATATCATGTTTTTAAGGAACGTCATACATCGCTTTTGATTAATTGTAAAACGAACCGCAAGTGTGTGCATGTGGCAAAATCGAAAGGAGAGAGGGAGAGAAAGAGTGGGAGGGAGGAAGCATCCCGGTAAGGGTGGACAATTTATGCCGAAACCCGGCGAGTAATCTCAAGTGTGTGAGAAGGGGTCAGCGAAGGGAATGAGGGGTGTGTTCGGGTATAATAGGGTGGCTGCAAAGAAGTGAATCAGTTGGGCGTTATCGGCACCCGGTGCGCGTACAGAAACACGAAACGAGACAAAGAGATAGAACACAACAACAAAGCAAACGAAAACAAAGGGTATAACTTAGGCATTTTCTGCAGCCAAACAAAGCAAAATCACACTTCTAATCATGTGTCCAGCAAAACGATTTAAACAAACAAACAAAAAAAACTGCAGTCCGACCCGCAAAACGCTTCTTGCGGCTATACATATATACATATATATATATATATATATACACACAAACACATACATACCCCGACCGCTCATACCCGGCTCTTCCCGGAGCGTGCATTCTCTTCGCCTACGTCGGCTACTTGTGACCGAACCGTGGCGAATCGAGACAAAGAAGCAGAAAGCAAAAACAAAAACAAAACAAAAAAAGCTAAAACTAAAAAAAAAAGAATCCAGTCCTGAATGTCATTTCCAAAACGGTGTACCGTATAGCTCAAGAAAAGAAAACAAAAAAGAAAAAAAAGTCTAAATGTAATAAAAATGACAACTGTGTAATTGATGTGTTATAAGTTATTACTAAAATATAAGCCGATGATTTTATTAGTAAAAAAAAAAACTTCGACAAGTGTTGATTGTCGCTTTCAAAGTACTTTCTATAACATCCGAATACAGTTTGGTTATACTAGTTGAATCTAGCCCTAGTCTTAATATCGAACCAAGTAGATTACGAATATAACAGTAAAGAATTTTGTCAAATCGTCGCCTACTCCGGAGGGACTAAAAGATGGTGGAATATTCTAACTCCTGATAGAGAAATTTCACCTTACGGCACCTTGTGACACTTTTCACAGAAGAGAACGTATCTACAACCATCTCAAACAATGCAAGGATTCTTGATGATTCTAGAAGGCTGCAGCAGAAGCAACACGTCCTTTTAACCCTACCTGATCTCTAGTGATAGTGTTAAGATTTGATGAAGTTGAACCACTTTGACCTCAAAACGACTGTCACACAGGTGCTGTAGTGATCTTATGAAGATAAGAGACAACAGAGATTGTTCGAGATATTCGACGGCATGTGCTTGGAGTGTCGAGAACTCAATGAACATATAGTTTGTTGAGAACACCTCTGAAAATTGAGAACTATAGCCTCTTTCGGATGTGAGAATTACACAGATTCAACGTCTAAGCTTATGCAAATTTTGTCCTCTCTTGTCACAGGTGGTTGAGATCGTAAGTAAGAATACTGAGATCACTTGCAGGTATTCAGAAGCGACTTCGAGGATGTGCTGCTCTTCAAGCTAAGATGTACTAATTAAAATGACTTCAACAAAACAATTGATTACTCATTTAGATCTCCTTCTTCCTGACAACCTTCGTTGTTAGAAGAATTCTTCTGATGTCCAGCTAACCCTTAGACTGCAGCTGGTGTTGTTGACGTTATTCGCAATCTAAACTGAACCCGATATTGTCAACTACCTCCAACTCCATTTGCTTGTGACAGCGCGGACCGTTGCTGCAGTTGGGGAAAAATTTACCAACAGATGTCGCCCGGTAAAAGGTGATGCTAGCAACATTGTGGCACGGCCAAAGCTGTCAGCTAAACGTCATACGGCGAAAAACACTCTTCAGGACATTCCTGTGTCCTCTTTTCCCCTTTCATCCCTTTCGCCGTGGGGCTTTATTATCAATGGGTCACAGTTTATGGCAGACCCCGCTGATAAGAGCCTTGGATGAAATGAACCACCCCCCCTCCCCCCCCCCCCCCCCCTCTACCCACCCTCCCACGCTGTTTCTCGGTTCTGCTGCTCCTCCACCAGTTGAAACGTCACCAGATTTCAGTGCTCGGGCACGCGCACTAGACGGCCCGAGAAAAACACACAGCCTTCGCCTAACGCACACATACACACACACACGTGCCCACGCGCCCACACACAGCCACACAAGCGGGGACACGGTGTGAAAACGTCTCGATCTGTCACCGACATTCGACTGGAGGACTGTGCGGCCGTGTTTTGCAATGTTTGCCTCCAGTGAAATATCGCCACCGTCAACGTCAGCGCTGGTGCACACGGAGTAAGCGGAAGCAGCGGAGAAAGTTTAGTGCCTCGCGCGCGCGGGGTTTGTCCGCCCGACCCGACCGACGTTCCTTCCGCGACCGCTGACCGGAGGTACCACTCGGGGGCAGCGCGTACCAGCGGGACACCGTGTGCAGCGTCCATCGCCACACTGGGGTACGATCGGCAATACATTACGGGCGCATTCCAGGTGTTTTTCCACAGTAACCGTCTGCTTAGGAATGGTGCGAGGAATGAGTTATGGGGGGGGGGGGGAGTTTGTAGTTGTGGGTTGCATATGAGAGCAGTGTGACTAACAGCTTAGTTCCCGATGCACCTCCCCACCGTGGGCGAAGAAAAGAGTGTACGTATGTGTGTGTGTGTGTGTGTGTTCGTGCGTGCGTATGTGTGCGATTGTGCAAAAAAAAATCCCCGTACAATACACATCCCAACAAACAGTGCGACCTTTTTGTAAATATGGCGAACTCTTTTGTATTGTACCGTTTGGTTCATTACCCATTTTTCGACGTCTGACGTATGATTGGGGGTGGGTGGGATGGTCAGGGGTATTACGGAAGGGGTTCTCAGGACGCGAAAAAGCATCAGCGGGAGCAACAAAAAAAAACCCCCCATGTCAGCCCACCGCGACAATCGATAATGGCCACCTTCAACCTGAACGGGCGCACTACGCGTGCAACGTCACCTCAACACCGTTCACCCCTAGAACGCCCTCGCCAACAATCAAACCTAACCAAGCTAGTGGTGTTCCCTTTCCCATCCGAAGAGAGGTGGTGTGTGGTGATGGAAAGGTTACTACCCGCATCCAGCAGTATCTAGAAAGGCCCAGGCCACTGTAAGCCACTACCAATACAGCGCCAAACACTCGCACACACACGCATACAAATAACGCGTGTGGGTACAAACATTCGGGCAAAACACACACAGCTCTTGAGCGGCCCCATTCATCTCCGGAAAGAAATAAACAGACAAAGATCAGGTTCCGCGAGCTTCCACCATTCGAGGGTGAAGTTGACGGGCCAGCAGCACGAACGGGTGTGGGACAGTAGTGGGGTACAGCCTAGTACATGCGCACACACACACACACACACAGCGCCATATTAATAGAAGTTCAATTCTAAAAATAGCGCCCACCGCCTCCACGGCAAAACGAAGGAACCTTAGTTTTCCCAATGTCAAACTCCATGTTATTGTGCAGTGCCTGCGGTTCCACTCATGCTAATGGCGTCCTGTGGTATATGTGGAGCGTGTATGTGTGTTTATTAAACGGTGTGGAACAGGGTCTGGTGCTGTAATACTGTTGGGGATGAAGTGTTGCAGTCAAGATTCCCCACCTTGGGCAGCGAGCTCAGCAATGGGGCGGAAATACCTTAGTTATACATTGCCCAAAGTTCGTCTATATGCGAGGGTTTGATGAAGTAATGTTTTCGAGAGGTCCACTAATGCTTACCGAGTAATTCTTGCAATGCATCTTCATCTTACCGCGTCCAAACATTGCAGGTATGGACGATAACTGCTACGAAAGGTCAGCGCACACGAGTGATGGATTTACGCATGGCTACTACTGGAAGACAGGCAAGCTCGAGATACACACGGAAAATCTGCTGCCGCAGGGCTTCGAAGTGAATATGAACCACCATCAGCAACTCGGCGGCGGTTACGATGGCGACACCGCCCGGGGACATCAGGATTACTGGAGCCGGCCGAACGACTACCACGGTGGGGCCGGCGCAACCGGCAGCGGCACATCCGGCCGGCTGGGGTCGGTCGGTGCGGGTAGCGGCCTGGCCCACCCGGCACCGGGTGCCATCGCGGGCATGAACGCGTACAGCCCGAAGGGCAAACTGGGCAACCTGTTCGACACAGCCGACGGTGCGCTCGGGGGTTCCGGTGGGTCGGGCAGCGCCGGGCGTGATCTTGGCTACGGGTACGACGACGAACACTTCCGCCCGACCGGGTCCGCCTATCTGCCACCGGATCCGGCCCACAGCTCGCTGCCGAACGGTGTCGGCGGTGCCCGAACCGGCCGGAAGCTTCCCAACCCGACGCGGAACGGCAAGCGGCAGCTGCCCCAGCCGAAGGGTGGCGGCGTGTTTGGCAGTGCCGGCGACTTCCGGTCGAAGGCACCGACCGTGCGGAAGCTGCCGATACCGCAGCGCAACCCGAAGGCGATTAACCCAACCGGACCGCAGCCGCCACTCATCGACAACTTCAACATCGATCTATCGGTAAAGGTGAGCATCCACTGCACGTTCACTCTCGAACCTTATACTCGCTATCTCTCTCGCTCTCGCTAGCTCTCTATCGCTCTGTATCTCTATCTGTCTATCTCTGTCTGTAACGCTCCTTCCCGTTGACCACGATATATAAATATACATATATCTATGTATGTCAACTATCGTTCTTATGTTCGTTCTGTTTTCAATCAATTTGGTTATCAACTATCTATCCCCTGCCTACTACCCCCCCCCCCCCACACCCCCCTGCCACCCCACAACAAAACACACATTTACTATATGATGTATCTCGCTTTGCTCATATAAATCGGCATTTACGCACCTCATATCCTGTCCGACGTGCCGAGATTCCGGGCACATTAACGATCCCTCCACCCATTTTGCTGGTCATTTCATCCGAGACTCACAACGCTTTGCGTCTGCAAACAAGAAGTGGAACAACAACAACAAAAAAAAGCAACAAATAAGCAGCAGGAAAGAACATGGAAACCACTTAACCACCCACCGGGCAAATCGACTTCCGTTCCCCCTCCTCCCCCCCCCCCCCACCTCTCCAGTTCCCCCTTTTTTCCAATCTGCCTGAGTAGGACGTGGCGGAGGGAAGGGCCCGGTCGGGATGCCGCCAGGCAGGGAGGAAAGCGCACTAAGTGCAGCTGTAATGGAATTGGTGCTGGAATTGGTCTATCGTAACCGGATTTAGCCTGACCGCCCTTCCCTCCCCCTGGCACGGCCATCTATCGGGGTCCTGCACTCGGACATCCTCGGCACCGCTCACCAACCACGGGCCATGGGTTCTCGCTCACACTGCCTGGGGAGGATGCTGTGGCGTTGTGGCGGCCATATTAGACCGAGGGCACACACGCTCAGTCGTTTGGTGTCGTCCGGTCGGAACGCCTGGTACGCCTCAGCAACTCCCCAAGTCAAGGAGCCGGCCCAACAGACGGGTGAGCCCCAAAATTATTCCCGAACACCTCGCTGTATTTCCCGAAACAAAACAAAGAAAAGCCCCAATCACCCACCCCCCCCCCCCACGCCCATAACTCCTCATAGTTTTGGCTGACTTATCGCAAGAGTGTTTCTGAATGTGCGGTGTGTACTAAGCTGCCTGTGTGTGTGTGTGTGTTTGGGTGCGGTTCCAAGTGAACAAAACACGTACACGCACACACACGCACACACACTTTAATATCTCCAGTTGGTCCAATAAGCCGGAACGAGCGCGATCGCGAGTGATCTCCACAAGCTTTTTGGTGTTTTTTCGTTGTGTTTTTTGGGTTTTTCTTCCGTTGTGGCCCCACTTCCCCGTGACCGTTGACAGCAGGTGGCGATCACCTGTCCGCACCGTGCAGGGACACCTGCAGCTGCTTCTATACGTGTTCCTTCTGAAAAAAAAAAAAAACAGCAACAAAAAACAAAAAAACCATTGTTCTTGTGTTCTAGCCTCTCTGTCTCTCACGCTCTCCCACCTGCGTGTGCCCCTTAGTAACCTTCTGCTGCCTGTCAGACGGGTTTGCGCCTCCAGTGAAACTGCCCCGACCCCAGCAGTGCCGACCAATGATCTACTAAACTTACTTTCTTCTTCTTCTCACACTTGTTCTCGTTTACTTCTTGCTCTCGCTTTTTGTGTGTTTCTTTGTGTTTTGTTTTGTATTATATACGTTTTATCTCTCTCTCTCTCTCTATCTCTCTCTCTCTTTTTTCCTTTCCGAAAATGTGTCCACTACCACCAACTCCGTTAACTCCATTCCTGTCCTTTCCTTCACGCTCCCTCCCCCTTGTTCACGTTCCCGTCCGCGCCGGCACACAACTCTTCGTTCGTGGTTGCGTCCGCCCGGGCGTATGGATCACCGTTTCGGTGTACCTGCGGTGATATCCCGGGGTTCTATATCTCGTTATCTCCATACCTATCAATACATGACACTGTGTCTGTGTGTGTGTGTGTATGTGCTGTGTGTTGGTGCATTATCCAAAAAAAAAACAAAAACCAACCCGAAACCCCGACCCCCCCCCCCCCCCTTTCTGCCACCGACCCCTGCCCACTCCGCTTTCTCTTTTATCCACTCTTTCGGCAGGCGCGCAAGAGCATATCCGGTCCGATCGACGACGACAGTCTGAAGCGCTTGAACTCGAACATTTTCGGTAACTCGATCAACTACTTTTGCGATCTGTCCCAGAACAAGGAGAACTTTATCACCACCTCGTCGTTCTACGTGAACGACGACGATACGGACGATTACTGCTACAGCGACTTTTTCATGACCTCATCGATCACGCTGTCGAGTAGAAAGATCAAGAAACTGCCGAAAATACAGAACATTGCTAACCATCCCAGACCATCCCAGTCGATGTCTTTTATCGCAGCGGACGTGAATGCGGCGTACCGGAACTTCTCGCTCGTCGCGGAGGCACCGTACAACGATGGGTACGCACCGGCGGACGAGTACGCGGACGGGCGGGGGTTGCCGGCACCGCCGGTCGCCGGCCAGTCGCCCGGCTACTGCAACCACAATCCGATCTACAGCGAGCAGCTGGACAGCGCGAACAGCACGGACGTGGGGGCGCTGATGCTGAACGGTGGGCTGGGCGGTGCGAAGCCACCGGGCGGTGGCGGGGCGCCGAAGAAGCAACTGCCGTCGATACAGGCACCGGTGCACGAGTCGCTCGGCTACCCGTACAAGCAGCAGCACTATCCGACCGGCGCGTCCCGGGACGAGCCGGCCGGGCACGGTCTGCTGCCGAACGGCCACAAGGAGTACGCACCGCGGCCGACGCTCATGAACGATCGCGTGACGGCGCTGAAGAGCCGTAGCCGCAGCAGTACGCCGGTGTCGAGCGGTGGCGGGTCGAGCAGTCGCAGCGACTACTCGGGCGGTGCGGGCGCCCGCCAGCAGCACCAGCAGCCACAATCCCAGTTCGACCAGGGCTACGACGCGATGAGCCACGTGCCGGTCACCAGCGGGTCGGGCGCGCCGAAGCTGCTGCCGAGCAAGCCGGCAACCAGCAAGGGCCAGAGCTACCTGGCGGGCAGCCCGGACAAGAAGCCGCCGCTGCGCCGCTCGCCGGACCGCACGATGGACGGGCTGTACTACCACGACGACCCGGCCGATCCGTACCTGCTGTCACCGGAGCAAACCTCCCTGCCGAAGGAGGCGAAGGAGCCGGTGTACGAACCGCACCGGTCCAGCTACGACCAGCTGGACGATGCCGCCTCCGCCACCGGCCCGGAGCTGTACGACGACGAGCGGTACGGGGACGAGGACCGGTTGCCCGGGGAACCGCCCACCTCCAAGAAGTTACCGAAGGTGTCGCACCAATCCGACGGGCTGACGCTCAAAAAGCAGCTCCACTTCTTCGACGAGCGCGAGGAGTGCTTCGACGAGGAGCTGGAAGAGCTGGAGCAGGCCAACGCCGCCAAGCAGGGCGGGAATGTAGCGGCCGGTGGGGTCGGTGGGGCGGGCCTGCTCGTTGGTGCGTCCGCCGGGACGAACGCGCTGCTCGAGCACGGCTACGACGCGAAGGCGGACAAGCTGGACCAGCTGACCGGGACCGGGCTCGTCGGGAGTCAGGGCGGTGGCGTGGGCGGAACGGCCGGAACCGGCGGGACCGGTCTCGGTCCGGGCGTCCCGTCCGTCGCGACCGACGCCACCGGCGCGAACGACCTGGCGAAGGACATCACGCAGCAGCAGCCGCAGGGCAAGCGGGAAAACTTCAACGCCCGCGACAAGTGGCTGTGGGCGTACGATCAGATCATCAACGTGAGTACAACACCCGTCCTAGTGACTTGCCCTATATTGGACGCAAACCCCAAGCCCATGATTTGAGCCTGGCCCGAAAAGAGGTTTCGCAGATATCGTTTTTACTGTAGCGTAGCTATTTCTGTTTGTTGTTTTCGGTGTGCCTATTCTTTCTTAAGCGCTTTGTGTAGTGTCGTACTATTAGTTCCTTCATTCAAGTCATTGCATGCGTAACCAAATGAATCTTTTGGGAGGAGTCTTTCACATGCGTCTTCAGTGAGAAGTCATTCACATCAGAACTCGACTCCAAGAATGTCCAAGACTCAAGAATGCTCAAAGACGCACGAATCCTCAGAGATCCTTGAATTTCTCTGGAGAGATGACTATTGGCGGCCCCCCTGAATAATCTACATCTGAAGTCAGAATTCATGTCCAGAGATGAAATAATTGATTGACTGTGAGGTGAGCATCCATTTTAGTACATTATTTGGGGATGCCTGCCTCACTTTGCTCAAAGAGCAGTCTCAGAGCAAGGATTAATATTGGAGGATTCGTCAGGATTTTAGTCAGAATTCGTGATTCTTCGGAACAGAGATTCCGATTCATTCATGCTGTTCCGAATCTGCTTCACGCAACACTGTGGTACACAATATCGCCCTACTGCGGCTATTTTTAGCCCACTCTCGTCTAACATCCCTTACACAAAAAAAAAAATAGGTGCAAATTATATGGTGGAGTTGATGGGTGGTTATACGCACCTTTACACTCTAAAGTGACGCTCCATCTCCACCCTCAACCACCAAAAAAAAAAAAACCACCCCCCCCCACCCGTTCGCTGGAGCCCAACGTGACCTGTTGCGATGGTGTTGCGCTTGCGTTGAAAAAATTGATTTTCCCTATCCAACAGTTGTGGGGGGGTTTTGCACCGACTACAGTGGACCAGAGCGGGACCATTGCCCGTCCGCCAAGATACGTCCGTAGGAACTCTCTTTTCCACCCCCACCCTTAGCTCGCCTTATATCCTTCAGGAATGGGGAGGAACGGGGGGTGGGAGGGGAGCCTTTTCACAACAAGTTCACGCACGCCTCCGTCTGCGGGAGATGAAGGTGTTGATGAAGGTGGGCGGTCGCATGGGTGTGCAGACCTTCTCGGGCGTGCGTGCTTCTGGAGTTGTGCTGCGGGTGAAAGGTGTAGTTTGAAGCACTCTGTTGTTTGTGTGCCGTTTGACCCGACGAGAGTTTTTTTTTGGGTAGTTAGCACCCAACGGCCCTCCGTACGGTCACCTGAAAGACGCCGCTTTTTGCCAGTTGAAGCTGAAGGTGTTTGTGCGTGCCTCTGCTCGTGTGTCGACCATTGTTTGATACAGTGCGAAACCCCTCTGCTGCATTCCAGCAGATGGTGGTGTCACAAGAATCCACGCATCTGTCAGCGAGTGACAGCAGAAGCGGAAGGACGGCAAGGTTTCGCCACGCTTCTGTGGAGGCTCTGCTGCAGTTGGTGGGGAAATAAAGGGATGAGCGTGGAATGTCACTGTCAAAAGCTGTGCCTAGCGCTTGAGAAACATCCCGCAGTGGAGCAGGAACGCAACACGCAGGTTCTGTGGTGGAGTGTGCGAGGGTTCTAGCGTTTTGGCAAAATTCTACCGAGACGGCAGCAGTACTTGGAGCTGTCTGCACCGCTCAACGCTCTCGTACAGACCCGCGTACACCTGCAGGCGCACCTGTGCGGAGCCGCATTCTAAGTGTACGCGTACCTCACCGAGATATTGTGCTCGATTGCCATACACCGTAAAAATGTCGATGGCTCCGTAGTGGTAGCGTGTCGATGGCTCCGTAACAGTCATAAATTAAATGTCAGACACAAAATCTGGAGCGTGCGTACAGAGCGAACCCGACTTGCCGGAGAGCGCTGCTGGACAGCGCGGCAGACGAAAAAGGAAAGCAACCGCCTCGTCGGCGCTCTGCGTGTGCGACGAGCGAGCACGGCCATTACGATAAGAGAGATAACACGGCGAACAAAAGAGCATTCAAGCAGTGGCACGGTTGGTAGGAGAGTTCGTGCAGCAGACGTGAGAGCACGCGTGTGGCACAGACCGAGCGCTAGGGCACCGTGGACTGCGCTTCCTGCTTCAAAATTCCTGTCCTATTAGACGGCAGCAAGCTTTTAGTGCCCGAAGGTTTTAAAAGCAGTGCATTTGTGTTTGCTTCCGTGGGCAAGGACAATTTCTAAGTGCACCAGCAGCGGTGGACACACACGTTCTTTCGATTTGCCAACAGCGTTCTTTGCCCTCGCCTAGCAAAGCACCCAGGTGTCCTGATGTGGTGTGCGCGCACTCGAACAATCGATTAACCTTACAAATTGATTGGAATTCGCGTCAAAAATTCGGGGGCCCCTTGCGTTGAACGGGGAGGTGTTGTTTTCTTTGGGTTTAAATTTGCGAGGAGCCGTGGACGGGTGGCAATTCCAGTCTAGTGTTTGTGCCGTCTCGTGTCTCACGGCACCCACTGCTTTGCGACAAAATGTCACCGTAAAATCCCGTGTGTGGCGTGTGTGCGTGGTGTGAATGAAGCAACTGCAACTGCTCACGCTGTGCTCGTGTGACAACAGGAAGAGTGGTGTTGGTTTTGGTTGGTGGCATGGAGAGCACCCACCCGCTGGGGGCACCTTTCCCGTGGGGTGCGTGAGCTGAATGGAGTTGTTTTGAATTATTCAACTCTTCGTTGCTGTGAAAACGAGGAAGGACTTTTAATGTGAGAACACGAAGACATCGACAAGGACACTGGCGAACCACTGTGCGGTGCGGTGCTACGTTTGTGTGCGCCTGTCGGACATGCGGTTGCTGTGTCCTACATTTACTGTCAGCTTCTAGTGGGGCGCCGTCCTAATAGTACCCCCGTTGGAGGATCGCCCATCAACGAGAGGCTTCTATCAAATTCAATACGGACACGCTGTCGACAACTGCTGAATTGGTGTCTTCTCCTTCCCGTTCCCATAGCGTTCAACTATCAAACCGCTATCTTAAACGGTTACTGCAAGCGTCACCCACCCACAGACACATACACACAAACGTGGAACTAGTCTACATCGATAGTCCTTCTGCTGTCGTCCGACTCTCTAAAACCTCACCCCGCCACTGTCCCATCCCGCTGTGCGCACCAATCGATGACGATGGGAAGCGGAGTGCAAAACCTACTCTGAAACGGTGTGTATGTGTGTGTGTGTCCGGGTGTGGTGAAGTGTGAGTGCGTGTGAAAAGAAGCATGTGACTGCTTTGGAGAACGCTTTACTGCTCAAAGGCCCGTGTGTGTGTGTGCGTGCGCGCGTGTGTGTGCCGCTCTCTGTGTGTAACAATTGTCCAAGCACAAACAGTGCAGTAGCAGTTCACGATGGATGAAAACGAGGTGATGGCGGCGTTCCTGTGGAGCAAGCAGTCGCAGGAGATGTATAGCAACCAGGGGCTGAAGGATCTGCACCATCTCCACCAGGACTTTATCATCAACGACTACACCGACAAGATAGCGACCAACATCGATCTGCTCGACACGGAGCTCAAGTTCGCCTGGGCGGCGCTGAACCTGTTGAACGAAGAGTACACGAAGATGTCGGAGAAGGTGTTCAAGCTACAGTCGCTCAACATATCACAGCAACGGATAGTGCAAAATCTGCAGTTTATGGAGGAGAACCGGAAAGCATATCTCGACATGATACCGGACTATGCGAAGCATCACGAATTCTCCCTCCAGGAGCAGTCCCGGTTGCGGAAGGATCTCGAGTACCGGGACCGTATCAATGAGGCGTTAATAAACAGTGGCATGATACCGCTGCAGGAGGAGCAGGAAGAGTTTCTGCACCAGCAGCAGCAGCTGCACCTGCACCATCAGCAGCAACAGCAGTTGTTCCACCAGCAGCTCCAGAACTCTGCGCAGATGTATCATTCCGGGTCGCAGCTGGTGGCAGGTGCTAGGCATGGATATGAGGGTATGCATCTGCTTGACCAACACCTACACCTTCAGCAGCAACAGCAGCAACAGCAGCAGCACCAACAACATCAGCAGATGCAACTGCAGTTTGACAACGATTTTCTCATTTTGCAACGAAACCTTGCAAACGTGCCGGAGGCACAGGGGTTGAAGCCCCAGCTGGAGGCGGACCCGTATGCTGCCGTGCCAGCAGCGGTAGTGTTGCCGTCCCGCAGCGTTCCATCGCACCCACCACCGGAGTTGCCACGCATGTCGACGAATCCGTTCCTATCCGCGGGCGAAGCGGACCGGGGTCTGCTGCGGAATATCGAACCGGCGGACAGTGCGGCCATCATAGAGGAGCAGTTGCGCACCTCCTTCCTGAACCATGCGAAGCAGATCGAGCTCGAGTTCGGTACGCCAAAGTCGAAGAAGTATACGGCGGAACGGATCGAGAAGATGCAGAGTGAGGAGGTGCGGGAGCTGATCAACAAGATCATGAGTGAGGAGGACGTGGCGTCCCTCAGCAGCGAGGAGATGGATAAGGTGCGGTGCTTTATGGCGAAGAATTGTACCGAGCTGATGGACGTGTTCGATGATGATCTGCAGGTCGTGTATCCAGTAAAGTCGGCGGAGTTGCTGATGGCACGGAGTAAGCAAACCGTTACCGTCACAACTGCTGCCGGCGCAAGTCCACGGAAGGAACTGGCGAAGTATCTGCCGGAAGGTATTGCCACGCTGACCAAGGACGATCTGCTGACGGTGGAAAATGGTACGATTACGATACAGGACAGCACCTCGGAGAATGACTTTCGGCTAAACCTAAGCACGGAGCACTCTGCCCGGGTGAATGAGAACGGAACGTCGCCCAAGAAGTTGAGCGAGTTCTCACCATTCGGACTACAGGCGACGGCGGCGGCAGCTATCTTGGGTACTAATGAAACCACCCTCGATGGGTTCCGCGACCCACACGCACTCGAGATGGAACAGGGTGAGGTGTTGCAGAGCAATGGACATGGTTTGGATGGTAGCGGTAAGATACGGGGTAAACTGGCCCCGGAAGGGGACGTAGTGGAGGTGCCTAAAACGACTATTCCACCAACGTTCGCCTGTACAAACTTGGTTGGTTTGACCAACGGTAAGGCATTGTTTACTAACCTCAGACCCAACATTACGGAGGCACTGGAGATGACATCCTGTGTCGCCTCCCCGAGCGTCCTCTCGCACCAGCTGTCGAATGGTGTGGAAACGGTTGATGCTCGAAATGCGGGCCCGGGTATCTGCTCGGAAGCTGTGTCAGGTGGTTCCGCATTGCCTTCGCGCAAGGCTAGCATGGTGGATGCGACACCTATAGCGGTAAAGAGCACCGTCACCGTTACGGACACGTCCGACACGGCCGCTATCATACAGGCCATCATTAGCCGTCGGTCGAGCGTGGCAGAACCGTCGACCAGTCCGCCCACGTTTCAACCACTGCCCGGCCAAACGTCCATTACCGACTCGCCCGAGATGCAAGCCATCTATGACAGTCTCTCGCGGAAGTCGAGCATCCCGACGCTCAGCGATACGACCTTCTTTCCCTCGCTGGACATTACGGATTCCGGGTTTGCCGACACTAGCGACAGTTTGGGGCTGTTCTCGCAGCTACCACTGACCGTACCCGGTACGGAGGCTCCCATAAGTCTGCCGGACTTTTCCACCATGTCCGCCATCTCGAACATACCGGATAGCTCGGACTGTTCCTCGTTCCTTCACATGTCGATGAACTCGTCCGGCATCAGCGAGGCATCTGATAGTATGGCGTTCAGCCATCCGATCGCCCAGCCCGGTCTGGAGCAGCACACGAAGGAGACGTTGGTGGTAACAGCGACCACAATGTCGACGACGATCACCACGACGGTTGGTAAACTACCGGCACTGCCTCCAATAGGGCCGACCACCACGATGGCAGTGTTGGCTGAGGGTAAGCCAATAGTCGAAGCGACTGGTCTTGCACTGCCTTCGCTGACGTCTTCTGCAGGTGTGGTAGTTGCAAGTACAACTGTCACTGCCAACGGCACGGCTACGGTGCATGTGCAATCCAGCGTGACTTCGAGTGTTCCTGAGGAGACGAACAGTTTCAAACCTACTCCAGCACCAGTCACCACCAGCACTGCTTTTGTGAAGCCTGCTGCGGCAGTGCCTTCGACTGTGGTAGCGCCCCAACCAACCGCAACGCAGCCTGCAAGTCAACCGAGCAAGGTACCGGTGGTAGGTTCGATTCTGCCCACAAAGCAACCAGCAGCACCGGTGGCGCAACCTACCGCCGCGGAACAGAAGGGTGGTTTCTTTCAGTCGACCACGGTCAACATCGGCAGCTTCTTCAACAAGGTCAACAAGAACCTCGTGCATCAGGAGAGTACCGACAGTATCATCAGCGCAAAGTCGAAATCGTTCTTCGGCTCACTGAAGAGTTCGTTCAGTCTCGACTCGTCCAAGGCTTCCGTGGATGAGGGGGATGTGCAGCAGGTGGGCAATGCCCAACCACCTGCCGCACATCTGGACATCAACCAACATCAGCCGATGGATCTGTCACCGCTTACAGCAAAAGGTGAGTGCTGCAGGTCCTGACCTCCGGATGCGGGTTGTGCGATACTCACCCACGTCGGGCCGGTCGTGTCTTCCGCAGGTGGCATGACGCCTTCCGGTGAGGGATCGTTGCACGAACAGCCCACACCATCCTCGCAGCACAGTGAACTGCAACCGTCGCCACCTCGGGACAACCTGTCCTTCGAAGGTCAGCTCGAACCGAGTCCGGTCGGTACGCAGCCGAGTCCGCTGCAGGAGTACGAAGGTGAGGACCCGTACCAGACGTACGACCAGGACGCCATCAGCGGTACCGAACTGTTATCACAAGCTGGCGATGTCCAGCAGGCACTGGAGAAGGATTTCGATCCGAACGCAGCTGGTGCGGTTGCACCGCTAGCCCAACGCCGCCAGAGCTTATTTCGCGCCCAAGGTAGTGAAGGTAATTGCGAAGGACTTCCTCACTCTCCCTCTGCTCTGGTCTCATGAACCCTATCTTAACTAAACATTTCGCTTTTTTCCGTTTCGCTTCAGACGGTGAGGGCGGCAGCAAATGGAAGCTGCTGAAAACGCTCAAGGAGAAACGTATCGAGGAGAAACAGAAAGTAGTCGAAGTCGGTGAGTCCTTCGACGACGAGCCCGGTCTGTTCAAAAAGGTGGACGTAAGTGGCAAGAACGAGGAGCCCGAGGTAAATGACACCGCTGCGGCACCTGCTATCGGTGGGCGGATGCGTTTGACTATGCTATAACAGAACAGAAACAGAAAGTACCGAGTATCAAACAAATCTACCGAGCAAAACAAAAGGACTCCCGCAGAAGAAAACGATTATTGATTGCAAAAGAAATAAGCAAAACAAAAAAAAACGAACAAAAAAAGAACTAAACAAAACAAAAACAAACCAGATCACACACACACATGCAGATATAACAAAACAAAAAAAAACACACACACCCTAAACAAAGAAACATTGGTAGTAACGTCGCGCGCGCTGATTTGATTTGATTTGTGTTCCATTTGTGTTCCATCATCACCTGCCCGTGTAACACTAACTTGCGTGTGTTTGCCGGTGTCCGGCCCATCCCGGTCCGGCTGATGCGGTGGTTCCGTACATCACCCTCGTGTATATTGTGTGCTGTGTTGCCCATCTGTCTAATCTATCTATGTATATTACTACCGTTATACAATGCAAAACATAACCTGCCCCGCATAACCTCTATTGCTGTACCCGTGTGCGTATGTGTGTGTGTGTATATATATACGAGGGAGCGTATTGTTTTATGTTTCGTTTACGTGTATCTCTCTCTGTATCTGTATTATACACTTTTGTTTCGGAATCAGTTTCGGAAGGGTCTGTAGAGGTAAGAATAGTATACACTGTTTAAACCAAACAAAAAAAAAAACAAACAAACAAACAACCAAAAAAAAAACCAAACCGTTGCATCTCTCCCTTAGCTAGTGACCAGACCACCCGCGCTGGTTCCATACTTTTGCCGTAGTATGTGTTAAACTAAAAACCATTTACGTATTAAGTCTAAACCCATCTTTTGTCACACCCCGCGTTCATTTTGTGTACCTTTGTGCGTTCCGTTCGGTTAATTTTTTTTGTGTTGTTTTTCCGTTGGCTATTGTTGTTGTTGTTTTTGGCGAAACCTCTGTCTCTCTGTCTCTCTCGCTCAGATCAGTCTTATACATTCTTGTGTTTCACTGATGCAAGGGCAGTTTTGCAAGCAGGACGGTAGTTTTGTATCGCATTACCGTAGTAGAAAAGATGGTTCTGCTTCCGAGCCCGCGCGTCATCGCGTTTTTAAAACGAAGCTTACGTGCGTAGTGTACAGTACACCATCCACTAATGCGATCTCTTCTCTGTTTCATCGCACGAATACGGCAACCGCGCTTTGGGGGTACGACAGAAGCGAAATGGGACGGTTGATAGTGGACGGAACAATGGGTAAGTTGAGACGTGACGGAGCCGTGCACGGGGGTGGAGACTAATTCTGCATGACTTCCGCGCTATTTCGCAGGCTGGGTGACAACACCTTCTACAGCAACATCGACAGTATGCCGGACATTCGACCAAGAAGGAAGTCTATACCGCTCGTGTCGGAGTTGGTAGGTATCGTGGTGGTGGGGACAACACCCTTCCCGGTGTTTCCTGTCGTCGTAACCCCGGTTGCCACCTCTTGGCTGTGTGGAAACGAATGTCATTCGGCGTATCCTTCATCAGTGGGCACCATGTTGGAAATGTTATGACCCTTGGCGTACTAAATAACCCAAACAGTGTATCCGAAGACTGTGTGTAACTCCTGCACAACGTGTTATGGAACGCCTGAAAGTATGCAATAACCATTTAGTACAACTTTCAATTTAGTACAAAGATTTACTGAGCTCAGCAAGAATTTCTAGAATTCCCGCGAATGTTTTGTCCAGTAGGCGACTTACACGGCATACTTTCAGGAGCAAAAGTTTAAACCACAACCTTCCGTTGATTACGTTCCTAGATGGGGAAAAAACAAGAGTTACCCAAGTGCCCTAACCTTTCCAACCGCTCCTGGTGCAGCAATCCGAACCGAACCGGAGCAAATCCTAACCGTATGTGCATCGGCATACCTTTCTTATTTCTTTCTATGATGTACCTTCCAACAAAACCAAAAACCTCCTGGACTGCTCCGTACTCTGATCTCGATGTATCCCATCTGTGTGCCCTCTCTTTTATGTGCGGTATTTGAACAAAAAAAAAACACTTAAACTAACACACATACTCAAAATTGCCTGCCCTGTCATCGTATTCCCGTCGTATCTTGTAAACCTAACCTCAACATGATTTCGAAACGCTCTCCTCAACAGGTCCTCAAAGTAAGTGTATTTTTGAATTGTGGTTTTACTTTCACATTAGCGTTCTTGCACCAGCAAGGTATATCTTCCGTTTGTAGATGTGGTTGTAGTTTTTTTTAGTACAAACTTTTTCGTTTTGTTTTGCATTTGAGTTGATTCCATTTTTAATTGATCCAATAACTGTTGAGACCCCATGTACGATGCAACCCTTACACAGTTACCGTGTTCTGCACGATAGTATTACATGCAAAGGTTTACAGTTTGTTTTGCCGAATTCTTGAGCAAATTTTTATTGGACACTAATGTTGTGCCGGTTTTTGATTCCTGCGGCGCACGATGCAGACGATGGCGGCAACGAAGCGCAACGCAGGATTGACCTCCGCCGTACCGAGAGCAACCCTCAACGATGAAGAGCTGGTAAGTGGAGTATCGCGTTATACGTTGGGGAGTTTTGCTTATATCTCACTCATCTGTTGCAGAAAATGCATGTATACAAGAAGGCACTGCAGGCGTTGATCTATCCCATCTCGTCGACCACACCGCATAACTTTGTCCTGTGGACAGCCACCTCCCCGACCTACTGCTACGAGTGTGAAGGACTGCTGTGGGGTATTGCGCGACAGGGTGTGAGGTAAGTTTGAGGAGCGGTAGAGTCTGGTAGTGCCGCATCACTGACACGTCCACACTCTCTGTTACAGATGTACCGAGTGTGCAGTAAAGTGTCACGAAAAGTGCAAGGACCTGCTGAACGCGGATTGTCTGCAGAGTAAGTACAGAGGGTAATGGCGCATGCCCATGCTCAGGAACCATCACGACTGCGTATGTTCCAACTCGTTTCAGTGTGCTTTGCCGGTGCTTCCGAAAAGAGTTCCAAACATGGTGCCGAGGATAAAGCGAACTCGGTGATAGCGGCAATGAAGGAGCGGATGAAGCAGCGTGAACGCGATCGTCCAGAAATATTTGAACTGATCAGGTTGGTGAAACGTTGTATTGTAGCTGAAGCGAGGCTGCTGTCTTACACCCGATCGTTCTATCCCGGTGCAGGAAAGTGTTTGCGGTAGAGGAGAAGAGCCATGCCGGGCACATGAAGGCGGTGAAGCAAAGCGTGCTGGACGGTACGAGCAAGTGGTCGGCAAAGATTGCGATCACCGTCATCTGTGCGCAGGGTCTGATTGCGAAGGACAAGAGCGGCACCAGCGATCCGTACGTGACGGTGCAGGTAAGTAAGGTGAAGAAGCGCACCCGTACGATGCCGCAGGAGCTGAATCCGGTGTGGAACGAAAAGTTCAACTTGTAAGTAGTGCTGTCGCTGCGTAGCGTAAATGGTTGCAGCTGAAGTAATACTTTTGCCCACACTTCCAGCGAGTGCCACAACTCGTCCGATCGCATCAAGGTGCGCGTGTGGGACGAGGATAACGATTTGAAATCAAAACTGCGACAGAAGTTAACGCGAGAGTCGGACGACTTTCTGGGACAGACAATCATTGAAGTGCGAACGCTATCGGGCGAGATGGACGTTTGGTACAATCTGGAGAAGCGTACTGACAAATCAGCCGTATCCGGGGCGATCCGTTTGCATATTTCCGTAGAGATTAAAGGCGAGGAAAAGGTAGCACCGTACCACGTCCAGTACACCTGTCTGCACGAGAACGTGTTTCACTACCTGTGCGAGGAAGCGCTGGGAGCGGTAAGTCCGATTGCACCCCTAGGTTCACGCTCGCTCTCACAATGGTTAATGTTTCCGCGCCGTATACAGGTGAATCTTCCACAGACCAAGGGTGATGACGGGTGGAAGATTTACTTCGACGAAACGCCGGAAGAGATTGTGGACGAGTTCGCGATGCGCTACGGCATTGAGAACATTTACCAAGCCATGACCCACTTTCATTGTCTATCTACGAAGTACCTGTGCGCTGGCGTCCCGGCTGTTATGAGTACACTATTAGCTAATATAAACGCTTATTATGCACACACTACGGCTTCTAGCGCGGTATCGGCCAGCGATCGCTTTGCGGCTAGCAATTTTGGTGTAAGTGTACGATGCGGACAAGATGGTGGCGCGGTGGTTTATATTCTGTTTCCCTCTCTCGCCGTTATCATCCGCAGAAAGAGAAGTTCGTTAAGCTATTGGACCAGCTGCACAACTCGCTACGAATCGACTTGTCCATGTACAGAAATAACTTTCCCGCTTCCAGTCAGGAGAAGCTGATGGATCTAAAATCTACAGTAGATTTGTTAACCAGTATTACCTTTTTCCGTATGAAAGTAAGTCCCTGCCTGGTGCGCGCTCGGGTTCGTGACAAGCAAACTGATGACTCCTATGTTCTGCTTCCAGGTTCAAGAGTTATCCAGCCCACCTAGAGCAAGCACAGTGGTAAAGGATTGTGTAAAAGCTTGTCTACGATCAACCTATCAATTTTTGTTCGAAAACTGTTACGAGCTATATAATCGAGAGTTTCAGGTACGATGCGGTGTCTGGCATTCCCGCGAAACCGCGCAGACTGTCTGACTAACTAATGTCCACCGATTGACGACTTCTTCCTCAGGTTGATCCGAACGAAGCCAAGCGTGAAGGCGAAGACCACGGACCAAAACTAGAGAATGTTGATTTCTGGCACAAGCTAATAGCTTTAATTGTATCAGTTATCGAGGAAGATAAAAATAGTTATAGTGCTGTACTTAATCAATTCCCGCAAGAGCTTAACATCGGGCAGGTATGCGAACTGTGCGACACTGAGTTGTCACAGTTCCTTCACTCTGTATCTCTCACACTATCTCTCTGTCTCCCTCGCAGGTGTCTGCGGCAACCATGTGGAGCCTGTTCGCCGTAGATATGAAATATGCGCTCGAAGAGCACGAACAGCATCGGCTGTGCAAGTCGTCGGCGTACATGAACCTACACTTCAAGGTCAAATGGTTATACACGAACTACGTGAAGGAGGTGCCACCGTACAAGGGGGCCGTACCGGAATATCCGGCCTGGTTCGAACCGTTCGTGATGCAGTGGCTAAACGAAAACGACGACGTATCGCTGGAGTACCTGCACGGCGCGTTCAAGCGGGACAAGAAAGACGGGGTACATAGGGCCGGCCATCTACGGCCGTGGGGAACACTGACCGTACCGGGGGCTGGGTGTTGCGTAATGGTTGTGCATATGCTGACTATCACTTTCCCGCCTTGTTTTCTTACTTACAGTTCCAAAAAAGTAGTGAGCATGCTCTCTTCTCAAACTCGGTCGTCGATGTCTTTACGCAGCTAACACAGTGCTTCGATGTGGTAAGCAAACTCGACTGTCCCGATCCAGAAATCTGGAAGCGTTACATGCGACGTTTTGCTAAGACCATTGTTAAAGTACTGCTTGCGTATGTTGATATCGTTAAGTCGGAGTTCCCCGATATAATGCACGAGGAGCGAACAGTAAGCCACAACATTTTTTCTCTCTCTCTCTTATAACCCAATGACTCTACGGTATACCGTGGTGGTTTTCGTATCCGGGTTTTGATACTGATATTTCTATTCGCTACCTCGTACGTGCCTAGGCGTGCATACTTATGAACAACATCCAGCAACTGCGGGTACAGCTGGAGAAGATGTTCGAATCGATGGGTGGCGACAAGCTGGAAGAGGATGCGGCCAACATCCTCAAGGAACTGCAGCAGAACCTCAACACGGCACTGGACGATCTGGCGACGCAGTTCGCCAAGAGGTAAGTGCGACGCGCCTGCTTGCGCTTTCGGACCACCACTGACAAACATCTCGTTCGCTCCATGCTAGTTTGGAACCGAGAATCACCGGCAGCGTGCGGGAGCTGGGTGATCTGTTGCAGCAGGTTAAGCAGCAGAGCTCGCTGTTCCATGCACCGCCCGCCGACGATGCCAATCTGATCGCGATCGAGGCGGACGAGGTGCTGCGACCACTGATGGATCTGCTGGATGGTTCGCTCTCCATGTACGCTCAATCCTGCGAGAAGACCGTTTTGAAAAGACTGCTGAAGGAGCTGTGGAAGATAGTGATCCGGACGTTGGAGAAAACGATCGTGCTTCCACCGATGACCGATCGAACGGTGAGTATCGGATGGGGTTGGAAATGCAGCGCACACCTTTGCAGTATTAGCTACATTATGTCACTCCCCAACCTGCAGATGGTGTTCAAGCATCTCACCGACAATGCCAAGAATCTGGCAGCGAACGCAAAAATCGAGGACATGTCGAGGCTCATCAAGAACCACATGTCCGGCAAACAGGATGCCAAGAATGTGCTTAGCGGGGTAATGGACATCTCCAAGGAGGTAAGTTTGGTACCGGAATGTACTCTTCAAACCTGAGATGGTGCAGAAGCCTCACTCTCACACCCCGTTATTGGACAGATGGAGAAGAACTTATCGCCGAAGCAGTGTGCGGTATTGGAGGTGGCCCTCGGTACCATCCAGCAGTACTTCCACGCCGGTGGCAATGGGTTGAAGATGCCGTTCCTCGAGAAGTCACCCGAGCTGCAGAGCCTAAAGTACGCACTGAGTCTTTACACGCAGACCACGGACACGCTAATCAAATCGTTCGTCTCCGGACAAGGTGCTTCTGAAGGTAACGGTGGCGCGATCGCCTATCTAATTCTTTAAGGACATTATGTACTAATGCGGCTTTTCACTCACGCTATCTGCTTTCGCAGAAGGAGTTAGTCACGATGATGCTTCCGTCGGTGAGGTGTCCATACAGATAGACGTCTCATCGAACCCGGAGAACGGTGAACAGAAAATATCCGTCAAGGGTAAGATCAGGTCGCGCTCTTCACCAATCCCACACGATAGTAACGCTTCCCTCCCCTCCCCCATTCACAGTGATCGCAGCCAACGATCTCAAATGGACCGTCCCGTCCGGTATGTTCCGGCCATTCATCGAGGTGAATCTGATCGGACCGCATCTCAACGATAGGAAACGAAAGTTTGCGACCAAATCCAAATCAAACAACTGGTCGCCAAAGTACAATGACACCTTCCATTTGTAAGCATCAACCGGTTGTGGGGTGCATGACACCTCGATAACGTTCTCTTTTACTTAACGTTCTCTCTCTCTCTCTCTCTCCGCTCTCCCACAGCATTATCGGTAATGAGGAGCAGCTGGAGTTCTTTGAGCTGCACATATGCGTGAAAGATTACTGCTTCGCCCGGGAGGATCGGCTGGTTGGTGTAGCAATACTAAAGCTGAAAGATGTTGTTGATCAGGTATACTATTGGGATTGGTGTATATATTTCTCTATCGAATGTTTTGTGAGTGTGTGTATTGACGAATGCATGAGAATGGATGTTTGTGAAATGCAAGAAGAACTATTCGGCGCCTGCTGAAGGATGAGACGACCAGGATCACTACGACAACTTCAGGGAGTTCTAGCATCTTGGGTAAAGTATTTAATATCATCAAGATCACTATTAAAGCTAGGTTTTGTTCCTTTTAGTACAATCGGAGAAGAGGTGTTTTGCGGAGGAGTCAACAGGCCACCGGATGCGGCGAAGTGTGAAGCGTGTCATCACCCTTTCTGTCGAATCTGTTACAATAAAAATCTACAGTAAAACTCGATAACGCTCAATGGTTGTGATTTTGTTGAATGCGATGACGCATTTTATTTTTGCTTGCTGCACGTCACCTTGCGTGAACCTCGGAAGCATTAACATCTACACTCGGAATACAGAGAGTACACAGTGCCAAGGTTAGTTAAGTATTATTAAATATGGGTGTTCGAAAACGGGAGGAGATGACGGTCGGTCGGGTGGAGTTGGTGGAATTTTACATGGCCTCGTTCTTAATCACCTTGCCGGCGTCCTTGAGCGGACACTTCTGGTCGGTGCCGCTGTCGTAATCACGCGTCCAGAACTGCCGTATCTCCTGCCGCCGGTTCTTCATCAGACACTTGTACTCGGAGATGCGCATCTTCTTGCCGTCGATGATGCAGGTACGCTTCGGACGTGGCCGGTACCGGTAGTCCGGATGTTTCTCCATGTGCTGCTTTGACAGCTTCGCCTGCTCCTCGTAGTACGGTTGCTTCTCGAGGTTGGTCATCGCCTTCCACCGGGCGCCAAGTATTTTGGAGATGTTGGAATTGTGCATGTCCGGGCAGGCCTTCAGTATCTTGCGCCGTTCATCCTTCGCCCACACCATGAACGCATTCATCGGACGCTTGATGTGGTTTTTCTCGGTGCTGGACGAACGGCTCCGGCCGGTACCGATGTCCGGTCCGAGATCCATCCCACCGAGCGTCATGCCCTTGTCCTTCTTACCACTGCCGCCACCACCACCACCACCTCCACCACCACCGCCTCCACCACTAACGGCAGCGATCGTCTGCTGGCGCTGGATCAGATGGCGGTTCATGTTGTCGATCATCGCGTTGCTGTTGAACGGTGACAGGCCCGGTCCACCAGGCCCACCGTGAGGCCCTGCGTCGGCCGCCTTGATAAAGAACTGCTGGGCAAGTGGATAGGCCGACTCGCCCAGCCCCAAGCCGCCCTGCTTCTCGTCCGGGCTGCCATGGTGCGGACTCGGCGACTGGTGGTAAAGATTCAGCTTGGCATGCTTGTGCAACCCGTCCGGTCCGGGTCCGGGATAATCGAACAGGTGGTTCGCCTCCAGCTCGAGCCGGTCACGCTTCGACTTGAGGAAATACTTGTCGGACTCCTTCTCCAGCAGTGCGACAGCCGTCGGTGGCAACAGTCCGACCTTATCCGACATTAGCTCCAACCGGTGGTTCAGCTCGTCCGTATCGCACCCGGTGAAGAGTCCCGCCGGTCCGAACGGGCCGACACCTCCGCTGCCACCTGGCACCATCCCCGGCAGCTTCGTGCCATTGCTGAGCTCCAGTCCACCCGGTCCCAGCGGGCTGTCCCGGGACGGTTTCCGCTTGGACAGGTTGATCGGTGCGTCCGGTTCCTTCGCGTATCTTTGGTTTTCATCCTCCTTCGCCTTCTCGTACTCGTCGTACAGCGTGAGTGACCCCGGCCCGGCGGGCACGCCCGCACCGCTACAGTTTAATGGCGGCGCGGACAGCATCGGTTGCTTGGGGAGTATCAGCTGTTCCGGGTCCGCATCCGGTGGCATTAGGTGGGGCCGTTTCCGAGCATTGCGACGCATATTACCACCGACGGTCGAGCTGTTGGTAGCACCACCACCACCACCACCACTACTGCTTCCACCGGCCGCTGGTGGTTGGTAAACGGTACCGCCGGCGGAATGCTGTGACATCTGGCCGGCCAGCTCAACCGCACCCGACATCTTGCAAGCAATCGATTGAAATACATTTTGGTATCGGCGTATGCAGTTGTCCGGTTCGCTGGCCAGCTCGGCCGGCCCTGCTATATCACAGTCGATCACGGTGGTGCCCGCTGAGGTGCTTCGGTTCGGTGATGCGACCCCGCTTGCCACCGGTGTTGCCGACGGGACGGAGGCCGTGGAGGAGGCGGCCGGCGACATCCCGTTACCGCCCGCACCGGCACGTGCCGCACCTTCGCCGGTCGATGTGCTGCTACCGGCCGTGGCTGTGCTACCCCCCGACAGCAGACATGACGGTTGGTCGAGGTTGCTTTTGGAATAGTTGTTCTGTTTGTACTTGCGGTTTTCGCCCTGCGAATGAAAACGTTGAAAAGAGGGCAAGAGGTGGGAGGTAGGGAAGGAGGGGAGGAACCAGAGAGGGAATGGCAGAGTAACAATGCCGCAAAGAATGGGTATGAAATAGTGGTTACAATTTCTATATAACAGCACGCTCACTCTTCCTATACACGGAATAGTAGTACTAGCAACAACCGAAGCAGCAATCACGAGCAAGCGAAAGAGAGAGAGAGAGAGATGAAGACAGAGAAATGCCGGAAGGCAGTACGATCGAGCGGGTTAGCCAGTATTACACCAGGGACGCATCACTAGATAGAGGTATCGTGTAGAGTCGTCGCACACGCTCTAGCACAACTCCAACCAGGACATTAAGAAACAGAACCCGTTATTAGCGATCCAGTAGACAGCCAGCGAGATAGTATCACTGTGGTGTTAGTTTCACATTCCCGAATAAAAGGCAGGCGGTCTGGTTAAGGCACCGCAGCTGGGGTGGTGTTGGGTTAGCTTACAAATTCCGCCTTCAGCAGCATCTCGCGCCATATCGTGAAGTACATGATCAGTCGGTTGATGTTTTTCTCCTTCTCGTAGAGTGACTCCTTGAAGCTTCTGCCGGTGGGTGCATGAAATACAGTAAGAGCAACACGTGTATCGTTAGTCGAAGGGTGGTCTGCCCAACAGGTGCCTCGTCGCGAACCTACCGTTTGATAAGCTTGATGTTATTCTGCGTGCTCTGCGAACTGCAGTTCCGGTTGGGCAGATCGTCCGTGGTGTTATGTGGCTGGCTGTGGTTGTTCAGCAATGTGCTCGGTATCTCGTTCGGGAAGTCCAGCAGGCTCAGGTTAAGCCGCATCAGATAGATCTCGCTCATGCTGAGCTGCAGATTGGTGATGCGCTCGTCCAGCCGCGTACGAAACGATTCCAGATTGTTCTTTTCGAGATACTGGTTGTTCAACTGCTGGACCGTGGGCTGTTCTACTGGCGATGGCATGTGAACGGGTGGCTCCTCGCCCTGACAGTTGTTTGCCGCACCACCGTAGCTGTTCTTATCTGCAAGAGTGGAAACCGAATAGAGGTAGTTGTTTAGAAGAACAGGTTCTTGGCCTATTTGTACTGCTCCACTACCCACCATTAACGTTGTTGTTTAAGCTGTCAAAGTTGTCCACGATCGATTTGAGATGGTTCAGGATCATGTTGTTAATCTTGCGCGGTCCACTGGTTACACCGGGGATCTTCGGTACCGTCGTCGACGGTGACACTGGAGACGGTGGTGTCGCATCCTGATTACCGCTGGAGATATTCAAACTGTCCAGATTCATCGTCAGCTGAAAGTTCTCCGTCTTGTTCAGGGCCGGATCGGACCCCTTCAGGATGTAGCTCGCCACGTTCAGGAACGGCAGATTGTAATGGAAGTCGTGCTCCAGCGGCAACAGATGCTCATCGTGCCGGTTGCTCAGCAGATCGTCGTGCTTGAGAAACTTCGGATCGGCGCTCATCTTCTGCATCGCGATAAAGTTCGTATCGAACGCACAGTTCAGCTCCTTCACCGGGGACGACTTCAGGAACTCCTCATTCTTGAGCGAGATCTTCTTGAAGTTGTTCTTCTCTATCGTCACCGCATTGGAGAGCTTGTTCGGTGGTGACTTCCGTTTGGACGACATCGGAACCGGACCAACGAGGGACGATGACACGCTGCATGGAGGACGGGACGCAGGACCGGGTCACGCCGCCATTACATATTCGGGTGCGGTTGTGTGCGTTGGCAGAGCGAAAATTAGAGTCAAAGTTGGGTTTGTAAAACAAATGTGCAGAAGGACCTTGCTCGCTGGTGTACCACCGACGCATGGTAGCGAGAATGAGTGTGGCTTAAACTACTCGGTTTTAGTATCACAGGAAGATTGATAGTATCACATGCTGTTTTATTAGTTATCACTGCCGAAGAAGACTTCCTCCCGAACCGTTTGATACGAAGATGGTCATGCTTTTAGCAACTTTAAGAATTGAGCAAACCTATAAAATGTGTGTTATTGTTTTTTTGTTGTTGCAGTCTAAATAGTCATTTAGCTCGAATAATTTTTGGTATAAATATACGAAACGATTGAATAGCGAACAGACATCCCAGCTCTACACAACGCATCATGTATTCGTGGTGATATTTCTTTCAGCAAATAACTCCCATTTTCACATAATGGCAAAAGAAAACAATAGAAATGATTCCGCCATTACAGAGCGAGCGAGAAAGAAAAAAGGGTATAAAAAATCAATAATGACACACACACACACACAGAGTGAAAACTGTGATCAAGTATAAACGAATTTAAAGAGCCAGGGCGAAAGAGATGGGTGAACACGGAGAGCGAGATAGCGTGTTTATGACTGTATTGATTATTTACGCAGCTTATTTCACCCACGCGGAAGCGATCTGTTTCGTGTCTTTCTTTCCCTTTTTTTCTCGCTCACTCAGAATGTTTTGTGGAAAAGTGCAAAGCATTTAGGAAACAATAGCAACTGGTTTCGGATGTTGATGATTTAATACGTGGAAATAGAATAGATAAAATAAAACATGATGAGAAGATTGATAGCACACACACGCACCTACATAAATATATGTATAAGACGCTTCGTTGCGTCAGTGAGAGAGAGAGAGAGATTGATATGCCGTATCACTTGATGTGTTTTTAATTCAAAACTACAGGGTTTGGATTATGGTTTCAGCGTTGAGTGACTCAACCTTATATTCGATTGCTTAAAAAAAAAATTGGTGTATTATTTTGTTCCCGTTGAGCGATCTCTGTTTTTTTTTCTTTTGTTTTTCATACACAACCCTTTCACAATCCCGCCCTAGAGCAACCCTTTAACCCCAATTGCACTCACCACTTGCATCACTGTTTTCACACACACCGCGCGTACGTCGCCACATATCGCAGGCGGAACAACACGAACTTAACGCACTCGACGCACGGTCACCGCTGTTGCAAATAGTTGAACAAAATAAGTTGGCAGAATGACTCAAAGTGCCCCTCAAGGGAAGTGGGGGACCTTTAACCCTGCCTTTAGATGGTTTAAAATTCTTCAGAAATTCGGAAATTCTACCCAGGTACCGAAATTTGTAGCACCGAAAACCGAAGACGAAATTGGGAAATAAAGAAACGCCAATGAAAGGTAAAATCTCCAACAATGGAAGGGACAGCGAAGGAGAGGAAAACGAAAGAGTGAGAGGGAATGGGAGGGAAAGGAACAAAACAAAAGCACCTGTGTGCCTCTGTGTTGTTTTAAATTCTTTCTCTGTCTCTTTTTCTTTTTTGCAGGTTTTTATGGGCAAGGAAAATATTTAATCACACACTGAGGGCGCGTGAATTGATCGTGATCGAGTACAGCAGGAAAACTGGAAAGCGAAAAACATTTTCCATTGAATTGAAGACTTTTTGCTGCTGTTGTGGTCGAGGAGAGGAATAAAATGCGATCTCGTTTTCTCTTTCTTTTAAAAGCCACACTTAAGCGTAAGTGTGGGTATATGGGAACGGGATGGATAGAAAGATGTGTGGGAGAGAGCGAAAGGGAAAGAGAAAGAAAGGTAGCGAAACAAGGAGCGCGTCGTTCCTCTTTTGTGTTGGCGTTTTTCTTTTCCTAGTGGAGCGCACTGAAGAAAAAGCAATACCGTGTTATATTTTTTTCACGAAAAACTTCCTTCCTGGCGAACAGACTCTGCACTGTAAATACACAAAACTGTCCAAAAAAACGCGGCACACGCACACACACACACACTAGAAACAATCGTTTTGTTTTCTTCTGTAATAATTTTTGCTGCTTTGCTCTGTGCGTGCTGTTTGCTACACTTGTGTCCTCGCAGGCAAAGGGTTTCGTGCTTGTTCCCTGGGTGTGTGGTACTGCTGCTGCACACGGGGTGTTGCTGAGGGTTTTTGCTTCGCCACACGCAGAAAACACCACCACAAATGATTGCGAACGCAGGGTGTTTTTTTCTTTCTTCTGTGTGTCGGATGCTGCACACGCATACATGCGCGCATGCCCTCAAAAGGAAATAGCACTACGGTTACGGTGCCGGGTTGAGGAGCTCAGTTTAAAATCATTGATATCGACGCATTTAAGAAAACATAAATATTTATTCTATCATTATCATTAATTTATTGCTATTCTGTTTCCTGTTTTTTCTAAAAAATAACCCTTTTGTTCATTAAATTTAAAAGCAAATAAAACATCATTAAAAAGCATTAATACAACCAGAGGGAAATTTGATATTTTCGCCCTCGCCGAAGTGTGACAGAAGAGCAATGTAATCTTCACACAATGTCCACGTTACACTGCATGCACACTTCTGGGATGTAGATGGCGTTGTGCTATAAAAAGGGAAAAAAGAAAAAAAAACCCTTTGTTCAATGCAAAAAAAACAAACGGAAAAAGCGCAAAAACGGCGTAATAAAAACATATCTCCCCGCACATTGGATGGGTCGTTCCGATCACTTTTTAGATGAGAAATTCATATGTTTTTCTAAGAAACTTATATGGTCGTATTTGTTTTCGAGCATCTCAATTTTTTTGTTTAGCAGGTGTTTTATGCGAAACGAAACAACCACAGGAACCATTTTATAGAGCTAGAAGAAAGTAGGGGATGGGGCGATGGAGAGAAGGAGATGGAGTGAGGCATGCGCACAGCATCCAGCTTCAGCAGCGAGCACCTGAACCTTGTCCGGTCAATAGGAGCAGTACGCCTAAAGGTAGGCAAACCCCCAAGCACACAAACGCATCGTGTTTTCGGCAGGTAAAACGGCAATGGAACAGCAAAGACGTTGGCAGTGAATGTGATGGACTGTTTCAATTGGTCAGGAAATTGAATGTCACTTTAAACGGTGAACCTGTAGTAAACCGTACCGATTTCTTCTCATACGCGCGCACACACGCACGCACACACGCACGCACCCCCGTGTATTCTCTTCTCTCTCTCTTCTTTGCACGATCCGCCCGGCCGTCCAACCGTTGCCAACCATCAGTGTTCCGTTTGCAACGATGCAAATCCAGAGCAATATACAGAGCGTCAACTCGATCTTCGGTTGCAACTCGTCCGGCCACAGCGGCATCAACCAGCTCGGCGGTGTGTACGTGAATGGGCGACCGTTGCCGGACTCGACGCGGCAGAAGATAGTCGAGCTGGCGCATTCCGGTGCCCGACCGTGCGACATCTCCCGCATACTGCAGGTGTCGAACGGGTGCGTCAGCAAGATACTGGGCCGGTACTACGAGACGGGCTCGATCAAACCGCGGGCAATCGGGGGTAGCAAGCCGCGGGTCGCCACCGCTGCCGTAGTGTCCAAGATCGCAGAGTACAAAGCGGAATGTCCGAGCATCTTCGCGTGGGAGATACGCGACCGTCTGCTGTCGGAGGGCACCTGCAACAACGATAACATACCGAGCGTGAGTGGTGGTGTGCGCGGGCACGGTGCAGATGGCGCGCTCTAACCTCGTATTCTCCATCCCCCAAGGTATCTTCCATCAACCGTGTGCTGAGAAATTTGGCCTCCAACAAGGAAACGTCGTCGCAAAGCAATGAGACGGTGTACGAGAAGATAAAGCTGTTCAACAACACCAGCGGACACTGGACCTGGTGTCAGAACATTGGCAGCGGTCAGTTCAACTTTTCCTCCCATCCCATCCCGCACCTCTCACTGAAAACCTCCACCGAGCAACCATCGAAGCCAGGTATAGCTAGCAAGTGTCTGCACCTCCAGATGCAGATCTACTAACCGTATCACTGTTTCCATCGCTACTCGCACACAACGGCAGCAAACTGCTGTCTGGAGGAGATGAGTGACAAGTACTCGTCCGAGGATGACGAAGATTCCGAGCTGCGGTTGAAGCTGAAGCGCAAGCTGCAACGCAACCGCACCTCGTTCACGAACGAGCAGATCGAGAACTTGGAACGAGGTAACGAGCATGCCACGCCAACATCTTGCCGGTGGTGTTTGGGGCGTTATGCGCCGGGGCGTGCGTGCACATTCCCTGTGGCTGACATTCCTTTTTTTTGCTTCTCGTCCGACTTCGTCTTGCATTTCAAGCAGAATTCGAGCGCACCCACTATCCGGACGTGTTTGCCCGGGAACGGTTGTCCGAGCGGATCCAGCTGCCGGAAGCACGCATACAGGTAATTCTACCGTACCATGCTGTTCTGGTGCGGTATCTCAGGTAATGCAGGTAATATTGCAATCCTTTTCGGACAACCGATTGATAACCGATAGCGTCTTATTGAGTGTGTACGAGTTCGTTATTAAGTCACTGAGGTAAGTCAATGAGTGACCTAAGAATGAAGCAGATGCTCCAGTTGCGGTGACTTCAATACATAGAGAGAAGACCTCCAGAGCCCTTCAGAATATAGCGCCGATTAATAACTGATGGAACAGCTCGGAGTGTGTACGAATTCGTTACTAAGTCACTGAGTGACCTAAGAAGGTTTGGTATGAAGCAGATGCTCAAATTAAGGCGACTTAAACAGATATAGAGAGAGGACCTCCAGAGCCTTTCAGACTACAGCAAAGTGACTCATTATGGATCGAACTCCGTTGGATATTGTTGAGTTCCAAGGTAAAGTACTAATCAAAATAAATAAAAGCTTTCCTGAGCAGAGATATCAACGCAACTGAAGATCACGCAGAGGGCATCTCAACTGTCTAGAACGGAACGAGCTGGGAGAAAGATATGAAGTCACCTTTTTTGTCCCTGTTTGGATATCTTCTTCATCAAGGTAACAATATCAGAAGATTACCTAACTCTTAGATATATAACTAAAACCAATAATAACTAAAACTTCGGCAAGTGGATTAGAAAGTGCAGTTGTTACTTCATTGATAGTGATATTCAAGACCGATGACAGCTAGCTATTATGGTACAAGTAATAAACGGCATAAAGATGCTATCGGGGCGCCCTCTCCGTACCGGATGTCATGACATGACAATGCGTTGTAAAGGATGTATTCAAGACATTCAAAAACTGTTGCTCACTTTTGCCACCGGAGATGTCATCTTTGACAGTTACAGTACATGTTGGGACATTTGTTTAGTGTACTTTCATAATGGTTGTAGAGTTTAAAAGGTGTTTGAGGTATCTCTGGATATATCTTTGCCGTTTCGAGATGGACGTTTCGGACATTTGGGAGGATTTCCTTGTTTTGACAGATGTCAAACATTGACAAGTTTGACAGTCGGAAAATAAAACTCTACTGGGCAAATCGCTCTCAGTTTATGTCGTCTGTATCAATTAAAAACGCATTGAGAATGACTGTTTCCAGATGCCTCTTACATCACATATTTCTACCACCTCAGGAAATTCCATCCCGCAACGCAGGGAAGAACTCAAAAGTATTGACCACAGCAACGCACACGTTGCGACCACCATGCGGGCCGCCATCCTGGCTGGCCGCCGCCTTTATAACGTTGCACGGCGAAGTGTGGCGGCCGCAATCTGTGTGTTGATTTATTAGTCTAGACCTCACTGCACTGCAACTACTTCTCTGCGAAACGGCGAATCTCTCGGGCGGTTTCGCGCGAAGGGATTTGGTGTTATTTTTTCTCCCCCCTGCGTTGGGTTTTCCGTTTCTCAGTTATATTAATATCTTGGCCCTTCCCACGCTGCTCCCCATCCACCTCACCATTTGCCACCTACACATACACACTCGTGCATTCCCGTACGGGGCACCCCATCCCCCTCGCCGCACTACGGAGCGGCATCGTCCATTTGCCACTCATTCTCTCGCTCTCGCTCTCGCGCTCTCGTTCCCCAATTCCTCACAAACAAACACCAAACTACCCTCTTCCCTCACCAACCCCCCAACCCCAATAGTGATTTACCCCTGGTTTACATCCCCAGCATCCTAACCACTCATCAGGCGCGGTGAAGCAAACGAAGAAAAACCGTTTCGCCCTCGCTCCCATCGACCCTTTCCCCCACCCCCCTCACCCCCAACAAACCCACCCGTCCGTCAGCCGTCCGGTTTCCTCTCGGCCGGTGCATCAAACAGTACGCCGTAGCGCAGGGAGTCGCACGCTCAGTACGAAAAACGTTACGCACCGCAAACCAGCAGTAGGTGCAGTTGAGCCGCGCTGCCACGAACAGGACCCTCCGTGAGAGGACGCGCGAGAGTGTCGTGTGTATGCCGAAGCGAACGTCCGCGACGTCGACGCGAGCCACCGCCGAGCGACCGTACGGACGGGTTTGTGGCTAGCAGGGCGAACACCGAATGCAGTTGCATGCGTCGCTTCCGGAGGACGGAGGCGCGATCCCCGACACAGCGCGCACCACGCGTCAACGAACCAAGTTGCCAGGCGGCGGACGGGTGGCGGCTGCCCCAAACCTAGTGCGGGGGAACTGAACCTAGTTGTTATTGTTATTGTTCGGTGACGGCGGCGCTGACCAGTGTGGACGCGGCGAGGGAGCGCGGGTGTGTGCGTGTGATCGGTACGTCTGCGACTACTCCACCGCAGGTGCACAGTCCAGTGTTTAGTGAAGAAGGAAACAGGAAAAACACAGCCCGAGGACGGGGCGATTTCGGTAGTAATCGAGCGCGACGGAAGGGCTGACCTCGCACCGTATTTTTCCGTCCCACCCTTCCCCCTTCCCACGCTCCCCCTACCTCTGCTTTCACACTCCCACACACACACATCAACTCGTCCTTTTTCCGAAGGGTGGTCATAAGTGTCTTCAGAGTGCGCTCGGACTGCCTAACCCTAAGCCTGTGTGCGTGTGTGTGGCTGTGTAACGATAACTGTGTTTATGTGTGTGTGTAAGGTTTTGTTGGAACTCGGTCTCGGAAGTTATGCCGGCGTAGATGTAGCTAAGCCGACCTAGTGTGGTGCGCTCTCCCCCTCTCCTCCCCCACCACCACCACCACCCAACCCCCGTCGATTCTTCCAACGCGCTGCGGCAGTCCCGCGGGGATCTCTGGGCAGTGGCAGAGTGCCTCCGGTGCAAGTTCCTGTCAGTTTGCCGGCCATACACCCATCACCAAACAACTGCACACAATCAACGCTCGGTGACAGTATGCCGGAACAGTAACCGCTCCCCGACCACCGTGTGCGTGTGTGTCCTTCGCGTTTTTTTCCTTTTTTTCTTGATTGGTTGTTTTCGTCGGTGTTTCGTCGGTGACCTCGGCGTTTCGCCCCCCCCCCCCCCCCACCCCGAGCAGCCAAAGTTCGCAGACAACGCGGCGTAACACTGTGCGATCCGTCTGGCAGGTTTTTCGCTCGCTAGTCTCCCCCCGCTAGTACACCCCCTCGTGAAACCCGCGTTCTTACGTTTGTGTGTGTGTGTGGTGTGTGTCTATGTGTCCTTGCATCGGCGAGACCCGAACCGAGAGGAGCAAAAATCCACGCAGCGCCAGCCTGCCGACCGATCGAACGAGGCCGCCGCCGCCGCAGCAGCCGCTGTACGACGCCCGTCCCCGTCCATGTCCTGGCTGCGGGATCTCCAGCGGACACGGTGCATCCTCGCCAGGCGTACGAACCAACCGACGTACGGTTACCGTCACGTGCCACCCGGCTGTGCGTCCCGTCTGCCGCGGGTCGCCCCATACGCTGCCAGCACGGCGTCTGACCTGGCGCTAGTGCACCGGGGCCAGTTTGCTGCCGCCGGGCTGCTGGATGCAGCCGGAGTGCCGCCCGGCTACGAACCCGACCCCGTCACCGCTAGTCCCGCTATGCACAGGTAAAGCAGCTCCGCTGGTAGAATATCCGTGAGGTATCTCGAGGGGGGTGGAGGACTTTGGTGGCCCCTTTGGAGACGACTCCGATGGGAAGCGAGTGCGGTGCAAAGTGGTTGGGTGGCTTAGCACCCACTCGATGCCCATATTTACGTGCAGTGTTCGAAGGGAACCGAAAAGGGGGATGGGGGGGGGGGGGGTCGAGGGAGTCAAAATCGCCATGGGCGAACATCCGGACATCAAGTAATGCCGCAGCGTCCAGAAGAGAAATCTTCAATTCTGATGCTGTGTGCGTGTGTGTGTGTGTCTGGTGTTGCGAGGGTGCATGTTTTTAAGAACCCCCCCCCCCCCCTCCCCCTTCGTTCGTCCACCCGCTCAAAAACCCCGCTTCCAGCTCTTCCTATTTTTGGGGAGCATCCCGAGGGGGAGGGGGTTGTAAAAGTGCCAATGCTTGGAGAGCTGAGCAACGTTCAAAAACCGAAAATCTCCACTATAGTTACAGTTCAATAATGTTTGTTTTTTTGGGGTGGCGAGGAGAGGAGATGGGGGGGATGTTGGGGTGTATTGCGATGTGTCCGTCCTTGCGGGATGGTGTGTGCGCAAGCGTGCGCTCCCATTTGGTGGCACGTGTGTACATCATGTGCACCCTGTGTGTGTGTGTGTGTGTGTGTGTGTGTGTGTGTGTGTCCCTCGCTGTGTGCGTGCCTTACCGATGTATTGTTGTTGGAGGCTTCGACTGTGCAATACACGCGGCCACGATGCTCGGTGCTGCAGATGCATTTACGTCTCTCTCTCTCTCTTTCTCATTTTTTGGGCACTTTCTCTCTCGCTCTCGCTCCGTCTTGAAGATTGCGTGCAGTTATTTTGCACTGTTCTGGTTACGAAACCCGCCGTCAGCCGGCCGATCAGTGATGTTATTCTTATTTTTTCCACCCCCTCCCCCCTCCTTTTCCCACCTTATCCACCCAGTCTGGTGTTTTAACATGTTGGAACATTTGTTTACCGTAGTGTGTTGCCCCTTTTTTTGCTCTTTGCTCACAAACAACAACAGAAGAAAATCTGCTCCGACCCACAATCGCCCGGTTGCTTTGTAGTTTGGCCCGTGTCTTTCAAGCTTGGCGGTGCTTCTTTTTTTTGCCCACTCATGCGTTTGCCTCCATGTGTGTGTGTGTGTGTGTGGGGGGGTTTTTTGTCTTTGAACAAAATTGTTCTTTGGCGTTGCATCTCGCTTGCACGCGGTGTCGCTGCCACAATACGCCGCGGAACACGTTTCTGCATTCCGTTGCACACCAACAAAAGCTCTCTCTCTCTCTCTCTCTCTATCGCTCTCTCTATTTATCTCTCTTTCACTATTCGTCCGTCTCGCTTGCACCTTTTTTTCACGCACTTTTTCCTGCAGTGGGTGCAGATTTTGCTTCTCATTTGGCCTCCCCCCCCCCCCCAAGTTGGTGGGGGAGGTGATGAGAATAGAATGATGAGGTGAGGCAAGCCACCCAGAGGGTGGGTTACTGTTAAGGAAAAGTCGAAAAACAGCCAATGTAGCCTCCCCCCCCACACACACACAGACACCGAGCTCTGCGTAAAAAAACGGTGGAGAAAATGCACCCCAGGAGAGGGAGGGGGAGGCCTGTTGCAGTGTCCGGTGGTGGAAAACTGCAGCAATATTTTTCCTTGACATCGCCCCATCATCGCAACGCAACCCTTGTAAGGGTTGCGCGATGGCGAGTGAAGGAGAGCAAGAAAAAAAAAGAGGGTAGGGGGGGGGGGGGAGAAAATGTAACATCGCAACGAAGGAAACCGGCAAACGGGGGAGGAGGGGGGTGTGCGGGGTTCGCGAAAAATCTATCGTTCGACTGACCGGCGCGCGCCTTTGCCCTTTTTAACTCGAACCGGGTCCGATATACACCCGTTCGGCTGCGGTGTCCCGGGTTTTGAATTCCGGGTGTCATCTGGTGTTTTTGCGCGCGATGCTACGATCGCTGCAAACATGCATCCCTCCCCCCCGTCTCCTTCACGCGCCCCCTGTACGTGGTTCGATCGAGGAACAGCCTGGGAGGTGACTATTTTCGTCCAAACGCGCGTTCAATGCTACCTTCTTGACTTTTGTTGTTGTTTTCCTGCATCCCCCATCCAGGGTGGAGGTGTGTTTTTTTTTACACCCCTCCCCCAGGAAGATTCGTGGAAGATGCAGCGCACAACGTGCAGCCGCGTACGCGTCCGTTCGGCGAGCGAATCAGCTGATTGTGGGCCGTTCGCTCCCATGATCATATCAGAAGAGGAATGGACCAGCGGGGGGGAGGGAGGAGGCAAGGGAGGGAGGGGAGGGGTAGCAAACCGTGAGAGAAACCCGTTTTTTCACCGTCCTTGTTATCCGCTACCTTTTCCTACTATTTTTACGAAGAAACCCGAAAATAGACACTCAACAGTGTGTCGCGCTGCGAAAAGGTGTTTCTTCAAACCGGGGAGGGGGCAATGAAGGGGTGCAAGGGGGTGGGGGGGGGGGGGGGGGGGGTTTGTATGTAAGTGGTTCGATGCGGGGCAGTTTGCGCCATGCATCAACACTCATAACTGCGTCCTCACACAGCGCCATCGTTGATTTATAGCGGAGACCCTAAAATCACTTTACCTCAGTACACTCTGGGAGGTACCTTTTACCTCGGGTTTTAGGCACTTACAATCGGCCTGGTTGAGATGGGCATGCTTTAGCGAACTTCGTACTGCCCTGTAACGCGTGTTCTTGCGCCAGGGAATTCCCTGGCAGTGGAAAACACTCGCACATTCATTGACATTCCACAACCTGGCCGGACTTGCATCCGCCGGTGGATTGTGTTTCGGTGGACCCGGCGGTACTACCGGATCGGTGTGCCGGCGTTTTTTTTCTGTTGTTGGCGCGACTTCCGGTAGGCCGGATCAACGTTGTACGCTTCCATTCAGGCGCCATCACTTGGCAAAGTGCTCCAACACCGGCGGCTTTGGCCACGACGACCGGTTGGCAACATTCCTACAGGTCGGCTGTTTCTCGGTCGCAACCGCAAAGGGTTGTCGGTGGTTGCCGCAGGGCGGGAAGGAGAAAGGGTCACGCTAGAGGGGGAGGAGGGGGAGGAGGGGGGGAGCGGGAGAGAAAGGAGACGATGGAAACGCACAGCCCGGGTGGGGTGTGCGGCTAATGTCATTGTCTGGTGCACGTACGGCCTCGAAGCCGATGCCAAAGGTCGCCAGACTTTGGTAAACGGTGCGCCGCACACCGCACACGAGACGTTTTTGGCGGGCTTTCAGCGACCCCGTAAGCGACCCCACAGGCAGGCGATTCCTTCCCATGAATGGAAAGGAAACAGCTAGGGATGCGGGGAAGCTGGCGGGGGCGGGGCGGAGAGGGCGGGAAAGCGGAGTTGATTCATCGCGAAAGTTTGTGCGCTGCGGTTGGCTTTCGGTGGTGCGAGCGCATCTCACGTGCAGATGGCGCTAGCGTTGTTGAGGAGACGCGCACAGCCGCTTACGGCCGACCGTTACGCATGCCGATGCTGTGAAGGTGCGAAATTGATGTGAATTGTAGCATGGATCAGGTTACCAACAGCTTTAAGCAATGTTGGCAATTCTTCAAGACTATAAAAAACAAACAATACTGCAGCCTGTGAGAATGAATCTTATCTGTTGCAATTTGTTTGTACTTTGAAGAAATCTGCTGCACGGCATACATATAATGTCTGACAAGCCAATGTTCGATGTTCGTACGGCCAAGCAGAGGCGTAGCGACGTAATAAGAAGGTAAGGATTAATAAATCCTTGAGCTCTCCTCCTGAGTAGTCTCCTGAGGGTTGTGAGCCCGCGCAGCGATTGAAGGGTTTTTGGTGGCATTATTATGTGTGCAATATGATTGTAAGCCTCATATTGAAGATGGATATAAAAGCATTGTACGTAAAAAGGGGATGAAGAGGCGACACACAGCCGAACAGGTATAATGTTATGTGAAGGTAAATTTATGACACTATGAGCAGCAAGTTTCTGATTAAAAACGATAAAGCTTAGTGCTTTTTTAGAATAAACTCCCAAATTTATGCAATTATCTTAACAAAACTGTCCGCTTTAAATGCACTATTTTTTAAAGATTGATATGATAAAGAATATGGTCGTGAAGCTAAATTTAAGATAGTTTAGGGAATGTTTCCTAGGTAAATTGAAGCAATTTAGTATTTTTGAGAAAAATCGCCTAAATGTATGCATTTATCTTTACAAAACTTCCTTTTTAAATCAAGGGTTTTAGAAGATTGATTAAAAAAGATCGCCAATTGACATTTTAAACCTCCCATCACTTAATTTGCGCCACTGTTTGACTGTTTTCTTCCAGAACCGCCACGATGGACTCGAAAGCAACGATCAACAAGGGCAATTTTCTCTCGCAGGTAAGTTACCGGTGTGTGTGTGGTGCGTGAATAGCAAACGTGTGCGTGAATGAACACAGTTTTGACAGCGCCTCGCAGCCAGTCCAACTAGCAGCGAACCTCGCCTCAAAATCACACCATCCCATCCATCCAAAAATCGATCGTGCTGTTTCCCTTTTCTACTCTTCCCGTCACTCACGCCCAAGAAAAACCCGGTACATTCGACGTCTTTCTTTCAGCATACGGCAGCGGGATCAAAATTTTACCGCGAAACATTAGCGCAAGCAAAACTCGCTCTAATTCGGTGTATCTCGGCATCTCCTCATTGGCGTACCGAAATTCGAATGACAAACTCCCTGCTACCCTGTGCCGAATGGAACGGAAGGTGTGCAGTGACCTGGTGACCGGGGCGGGCTCTCACTTCCGTTTAACGTTTTCCGCTGGGCTTGCTGCATGCTGCACGTTTGCTTCCGCTGCATGGCGTTAACCTGCGTTTCTGTTGTTGTTCCGGGGCCCTGCTTATGTTTGTACTGCTGGGAAGGAAAGGAAATCTTGAGCCTGTGAAGGACTTTTGGCGAAATGCGTGAACAATGGCGTTCGATCGAGGTGTTTAGGGGCAGCTGTAACGGGGAAGAAGGTGTTTTGCAACGCAAACGAGATTAATGTAACAATCGCTAAGGACTTTTAGTGTCGCTTGTTTCGTGTCAAGAGTTTCCCAGTAGGGGCCGGTAACAAAGGTATTATTTATTTTTGCACTCAGATGGCCTCAAGCAGACGCATTGCGAGGACAACACATTGTCGGTAGATTACACCAGAAGAGTAAGAACCAGTGTGAACTACAATTGATGATAATTAGCTTCCGATAGGCACGAAAGCGATTAAAATCTTTAGAGAAAGGTAATTAGCTTAGCCAATTTACACCGTGCTATTTTGGTGTTTGTATGCAGCGCAACGAGACAAGTTTAGGGGAACTATGGATATTTATCAATTTATTTCAAAACTATAACATAGAGTCCTCTTGAACTGAACTGAAACTGTTGAACTGATAATAAGACTTAAAAACTTAGCTTTAATACCCACTTGGCCATTACAAAGGGTTCTTAATAAGTACTGATTGCATATATTTAGGGGTTATATGTAAAGTAAAGAGTTATACAGATTCTTTCAAATTTATATTGAAGTAGTTAGTTAAATTTTTGCATTTTTTTGCACACTTAACCCGTAAGCATGATGCCGAACACTTAGTCGTACATGTTATTCCTGTCTGATTTTTTTTTGTTTAATTCACATGTTTTAATGGTCTTTACCTTTATTTGGGGTACTTATTATTATGTTGTGCAAAAGGTAAAGATGTACCGTCAACCTTCGTGGGGTTATTAAGGGGCAAAAAGGGGATAAAGAATCAAAAATTAGTTTAAAAAGATAAAAATAATCCAAGCGATTAGATAAATAGTTATTTTGTTGCGAATTGCATGCTTTTAGGCGATTTCGATTGATAACAGAGCACTTCGACGTCACCAACGGAAAATATTCGAATATAATGATACTGTATGTAAAATTTACTACCTATATAACTTTTAAAAGAGATGTAGAATCGCTTATTATATTTTAAAAACTCTGAAAAGAAGAGAACCGAAAGACAGTAAAAAAAAAAGGCTTCGTTGTTGTACCTCATTTAATACATTTTCTAACACCACCCAACATCATTACGCACTAATTCGGGCAGTTTAGGTGGCAAATTGACCTCCCTATTTTCCAACCCCCTTCCTTTCCCCTTCCTGCTTTCCATCCCGGTGCGCATTAATCGCTTCCAGGCCGCAATTGTGCACGCGCTCCAACGCTAACCAAATTGTTATGCTGCAATTGCTGCAATTAGGTGTACTCGTGCAAGCAAATCCGTACCATCCCGTGCCCAAAATTTGGCCTCCTCCCATCCCACTCCCTCCCTGTACGTTTGCGTGTGTTTATATAAATGAGTTTGCTTCATGTTTGTGGTGTTCCGTTCCTTACTGTTTGTAGTTGTTTTGGTTTGCTGTTTGGGGATTTTTACGTAGGCACCGCTCTGCACGGGTGTAATTTAACAATCCATTTCTCACCTTGTTCTTTCCCTTGTTTTCTCACCTTCTGCCTGCGCGGTCCGAACACATCCACGCAGCAGGAAGATTTCCATCCCTTCATCGAAGCGCTACTGCCGTACGTCAAATCCTTCAGCTACACCTGGTTCAACCTGCAGGCGGCAAAGCGACGTTACCTCAAGAAGCACGAGAAAAAGATGACCCACAACGAGGAGAACAAGTGCAAACGAGACTTTCAGGTAATGAGTGGGATAATGTAGGCACTTTTGCTGACCGGCAGTCGGTAGACAGCTCGGTACAGCTTGGCGTATCGGGCACGAAATGGGTCCTTCGAGGGCGGTTTGCAGCACTCCATATGGTCGCCGGCTGATTTTTCCTGCAGCTCCGTGGGGACGCAAGCTCGAAACGCCTACCGTCAGCCCATTCACCTTCACAAACCGAGCCCCGCAGGGGTGGCGTCGAAAGTGTTTCATGTTACCGACGCCTCGGAGGCAAGTTTCGGGCCAACTTTTAGATGATAGATACGGCCGTACCTAATAGATAGTATTAACGATGTTGATGATGTGGATGATAGACACTTTATTTGTCAAAAGTCGAGTGGCCTAACTTCGTTACCACACACACACACACACTCACACCCGGCCCAACCAACGGGCTCAAAATAAAGACATACCCATTTGCGCTTGTACTCGGCTTGTTGTCCGAATTCGTACGTTCCACCAGCGCCTACAGATGCCTCGGAGATCTGGAGGGTTTTTGTTTGCCATACACATTCGGAACGTATCAATGATAGCGCCAATTATTCAATTTATCTTCCTTTTTCCCTTCGGAGGCGTCGCCACTGCCTGAAGGAAAGTTTGGCCGGCGCGTTGGCCGGGAACTGCCAAGCAGACAGTGACGTAACCGGAGCGCCCCTTCGGGAGCGATGGGCTCGGGTTACTCCGTCAATCGTCCCCCGCGATACCGCTACGGGCGATTTGCTATTTTGCAACAGAAGTTAAACACCGGCAGGCTTTAACCGGGGGTGGTGGAGCGGTAGCCCGGCAAAGCAAACACCGAAACAGGGGTATCACGCGTCCCTTTTAACCGGCTGTTGTGCCGATGCTGGTGCGATTTTATTCACCCGCTCACTTGAGTTTTGCTTTAATTGTATTACCGTTCTAGCTTCCCGACGCAGGGAACGCGCCAGACCCAAAACACTGTAAAACCCATCACCGGCTCGGCAAAACGGGGCTGATTTATGGAGGTTCCCCGTCTGCTGCTCGGTGATGTCCCTTTGATGTTGTGATGCGGCGCTGATGCGCTGCGGCCTAATTGCTTTATTAGCGACGCGATGCAGCGACTAAGTAAATAACATTCCCTTGTGAGTGTGGGCGCGAGCGTTAAAACGCGCTGGAAAAGCATTTATTTTCCAATTACCGCTGGATGAAAGGCAATTTGCATGCTTTTAGGCGTTCGGGCTGGGCTGTGTGCCGGAACTGGAACGGATGACTTCTGGGGCCTTGGGAGGCTACTACTGCGCCGATGCCAAAACGCAGACCGACACTGCAGAGCAGGAAGGATATATGCATCGAAAGCAGGGAAGAAGAGCGAAGATGATGACAGATTCTTGGTAATACTTTTCTACTGCTGCTGCTTGCGCTTTGGCAGAACCCGTCATTTGTCACCTTCGGTTGCGTTGGATGCTGCGTAGCGCCCGATCGATAGCGGCACGAACACGCACGTTGCCTCCGGGCAGTACAATTATCAATGCCAAACCCGAATGCTAAACGGTACACCCATCCCCAGGGACTGTGCCCGGGCAACGTGCAATGAAAGGAAGCCACAATAACCGCTAATCATCGAATAATGTTGTGCGTACTGCCTAGATGCAGGCGCGTAATCCCTTCAATCAATAACACGCTGTTCGTGTGGGAGGGGGAGTTTTTTCGGTATGCCTTTTTTTTGTGTGTGCTCCCTGGAGGCTGGATTAGGCCGTGCTAATCGGCTTGCGACCAGTCGGCAGGGGGATGGTCGGTGTGTTGGTTGCGTGTAACACGAAGCCCCTGCAATCGTTGCAGTTGGGAATGCGCACGGTGGGAACAAGCTGCACCGGAATTAACGGTGACATTCGAGCAGGAAGTATCGCACACTACTACTACTGCCAGTGCAGCCCACAAAGTACCGGTGATACCCGCCCAGTATTGGAGACGACAGAGCTAGAAGTTGGTCCTTTCTTTCCCCCCGTTATGATTATATTTAACACCAACGAGGGACATCTTTTTCCAATAGTAGATCTCAACAATATCTCTCTCGTTTTGCTAGTTGTTTCATGTACAAAAAAAAAAAAACTATAATGAAATTAGAAAAGCTTTCCCTTTTGAAGAATATGAAATCAAAAAAACACGTTTAGCAACGGAATAGCGAGAGATGGGATTTTTTCAAACTAAAAATTGATTAAACATCCCTGACTCTGATCATCTGTGGTTGTTCATTTGTGAGAAAAGAGTGCTTGAATGCTACCCGCCGCAATGTATGCAATCACTTTCTTAATGGCATTTTTCATATAATAAAAAGTAGAATCATACGACAGTGTATACCCAGAGAAGGTGCTTTTTCATTGTTCCAAGCAGTACTGTACTTTAAGACTTACATATAAGCCTTTTTTCTTAATTAAAAAGTTGAATGATGTGTGTTGCATATCTGTAGGCGCACGTACTGCTATTTAAATTGACCAAATAATACATCCTTTTCATAACCCCTCGGTATCTTGAGGTTGATTTTAATTCAGATGGATAAGTATTTATATATCGCACACACATATAAGGGTTTGATTAACCGTGGAAAATAGGTAACCGACATGCGGCGACTTGCTAATCGTCGTTTTAAGATAATTTATAATAAAGAATAACTTAACCAACTGTCGTTTTAGTATAATTTCATGAGTAATAATTTATAATTTAATACAAACAACGTTAAATAGGAAAAAAGGAAGATTAAATTTCGTATTTATAACGTGTAGTAATCTTAATAAGAGGATGTTGTCCAACGCATTACATAACTTTAGGCGCTCGAAAACGATTTTCCTTATTTGTTTCCTTTGTAAGCTCGTTCTTCCTACATTTTTCTCTGCCTTCTTCAGACAAACCAATGAAATAATCCGTTCCGCACCGTTTGTTTCTTGCAGAACGAAAATCCGGAAACGAAACAGAAATGGGCCGCTCGGCTGCTGGGCAAGCTGCGCAAGGACATCACCCATGACAGCCGGGAAAACTTTGTGCACTGCATTTCGAAGAAGAAAACCTCCATGTGCATCCTGTCGAACCCGGACCAGAAGGGCAAGATGCGACGGATAGATTGTCTGCGCCAGGCGGATAAGGTATGGCAGGGAGGGTGGGGTGGTTTGGGGGGTTATGTTTCCACACGCAACTGTTCGCTTCTGTTTTCCCGGCTTCCGGCAGGTTTGGCGGCTCGATCTGGTGATGGTGATCCTGTTCAAGGCGATACCGCTCGAAAGCACCGACGGCGAACGGTTGGAAAAGGCGTGCTTCTGTACCAGCCCGAGCCTCTGCATCAATCCGTACCACATTCAAGTATTAATCAAGGAGCTCGACCTCTACCTGGCCAACTTTATCAAGTGTAAGTTGTTGTCACCACCCTCGCAGGGGGGAAGAATATCACCCCCCCCAACAGAAAAAAAAACAATTGAACCTCCCACCAAACCAGCGCTGCTTAAAAGGTTCGAGCAGCGAGGAAAAACACGGTTTGGCCGTGCTTGCCGCACTTCGCGCATCCTTTCATCTGTTGGGGCGCATCCCGAAGCTAATGGCCGCCCGTCGTCTACCATCGCCCGTCTGTGATGTTTGCCGCTCGGTCCGGTGGTTCGATGCCGAAACCGGGCGGTTCCCGGACGCTTTTTTCACGTTCGCTCGGTTGTTGTTGCCGTTGCCCACTCATTTCACTCCACACCGTCGGATAAGGAGACCTTAAAAGCTAACAAAAACAACAACTAATGCTCACCCACAAGAAACACCACACCACCCCCCTTCACCCCCGTTGGGTTCATCAAGGTTTCGCTAGCGCAGTAGCCGGCCGTTGGCAATTCTTTTAAGATATCGACACTATGTTTAGATGATTTGACAGAAACATTTCCTCAATTTGGCGCAGGGAGCCCTTTTCCGGGGGCTCTTACACACACACATACATACGCTCCCTTTCCCGTTCCAATAGGAACCGTTTTTATCATGCGCCGCCCGTGTGGAAGGCGATTATTACAAAGGCCTGATCGCCGCCAGACCGCCAATCGATCGATAGGCATCGGAAGAGTGGCTGCGCATGTGTGCATGTAGCCACGATCACTACAGCGCGGACGCACGCGCGCTCCATCGCTTCTTCTCTTGTTCCTTCTTCCCTTTATTTCTTTCTTTTCTCCGTCTTTTGATCGTGTTTTTGCGGCTTTTAAAAATCAATTAACTATCGCTCCTGTCGCTCCTTTCCACACCGTATTGTGTATGTATGCGGATATGTTATGCTGTTGTTTTATGTTGCGGCCCTCCGATCTCTCCACGTACGTTTCGCGCTTATGCTACAACAACCCCCCCCTCACCGATGTCTTAATATTTATTTTCGCTTCTCCACTTTGTTGGTATTTCGCCCGTCTTCGGCGAGCGCTTCGTTGCAGGCCCCGCCGTTCGGGGTGTGAAGGGGCGCCCGGGTGGGTGTGTGTGTGTGCGCGCGAGGACAGAGAAGAGTGCCGGCATCTGGACAGTCGGGATGTTAAGTGATTTGAGGTTAATAAAAAAAACAAAGAGCAAAAATACCGACGGCCAATAATCATCCCCCTGCAGCATGTGGATGGGGGTGTAGATGGTGGTGGTGGTGAGGAGGCAGAATCGGCATCACTTTCACTGAGCGTGCGATCAAGACAAATAGAGCCGTTTTTCGGATCGGTTTCAGAAAAGTTTTTCCGCCACCTATCTTCGTGCATAATCCATTTTGAAGGGTTGATCGTGTATGGGCGGGGGTGAGTAACTGGGAGGGTTTTCAACAGAGGGAAGCGGAAAGCTATACGCGAAAACAAACTAACACACAGCGAGAAAAAAATGCCCAAAACTACCCGACCATCTTCATTTCGATTCGCACGGGGGAGGTGGGGGGGTTGTTTTTTCATCCCCTTCCCCTTACTCTTTGTTGCAGCCCTCCACCACGAGCATCCCGAAACACTACGGTGGAAGACGGAGGGAGAATGAACCATCTTTTGTTGAAAACGGCGGAAACGGTCCGGATCCGATGCGGCCGTGCCGGAATATCAAACCTAATGAACCGCGGAAAATATGCTCCCCTCTAATCAAGAAAATCACACACACACACCCCGAGAACGGTGGAAATTGTCGGTGAATGGTATGGCAACAATAAAAGGGTCAAATTGGCAAGCGGCAATACGTTTTTCGTGTTGTGCAAGTGTGAGCAAAAGTGCATTTCACTAGCGAAAAGTAAAGAACATGGCATTGCGTTACAGGCTTGCAACGTCAAACTATTTGATTTATGCCACTCGGTTCAAGAGTTAACATTACTTATTAAACTCGAACTCGATACGAGGCTGCCTTATTTGTAATAAGATTTGATTCTGCGATTGTCGCGTGGGGTGGTAGCACGCTTAAGTTTACATTATTAAAATCGCCCCTAAATGCAGGCTAAACGCCTCTCGTTTACCTTCTTTTAGTGTTTTTGAATGCATTATTCATTTTAATGTCCTCTTTTTGCCATTGAAGTTGAGATGTGTTCTGTTTGTTACCTTCTTTATTAACCAAATAGAGTGCTAGAAAGAGTCTTTTCCAATTTTTCAAGAAGAATTAATTTTACTGTGTTAGCCTAAATGTATGCAATCTCGGGTAATAGTTTCTTTCCGTCGATCGTTTTAATCGAGGGGAGATATCTCCATCCGCATTCACAGACGCTGACTGGGGACAGAGTAAATTCTGATTCATCTTTTCGCCTCCGAATGAGTAGCTCCATCCATGGTGTCTGCGTAGCGTATATTAATACACATTTTCCTATCATACTTTTACTCATACACTTTTTTAGCTACTGTTGATAAACTTTCCTTCATTTAATCATAAGGAAAACACAGTTGAAACATGATCAAAACTTGGCTCATTTGTTCGAAAAGTCTAAAAACAAGGATCAAAATCAAAACACCCTTATTTGGGTGACATTTCGTGTCACCCATATTTTGGGTGACAGGGTAAAAGATATGGATAAGGTGAGAAAAAACACACAATAACCTTGCTAATATTTTTTCTAGTCGTCTTAAAGTATGCAACAGTAGATAGAAAACGTGCTTAGTAACGTCACACAGACGATTGTCAGCCCACATTCCGATTCCGCATGACTCCGGTGCTAGAAAATAGGAAACAAGCATACACCAATTATGGTGCTGGGTGCCACATTAATCGTAATTATCTCCCGCACGCCGAACCCAACCCCCATTCTGCTCTCAACTCCACGCGAAGAAAACAATGTGCCAATGTTCTAATTGATTGGAGTGTGTAGCGGTGGTATGCTGTGTGCGGCGATAAACACGAATTGTTTTGCCATTAAAACAGTCCCCGTGGCAAAGGGGGAAAGCCAAATCCCCGGGAACGGCCGGAATTCGGCCAAAAGGTGCACCGTCATGCGGTTGAATGGCTCTTCTGCTGGTGCCGTTTGCGCTGCGCGTCGCTGCAACATTGCAACAGCCATTAGCCGTTCGGTGCGCGGCGGGTTGCGAAATTTGACCGACTCATCCTCGGTGTCTTTCTTCGCCCCGTGAGCGCAAAATAAAACCACATCCAAACACACACATACGGACGCAACCACTTCAAACACGTCCCCGGGGCACCAAACAATGCTGTGTGTTTGTTGTTGCGGCACTAAGTGCTGCTTCACATTTAGGACCACGCCCGCCGGTCCGAAGGATATACGTGGCGGTTGACGGTTTTATTTTTGTATTATTTCCACTCCGCTCGCTGCACACACCGGCAACGAAACACAAGGGCACAAGCGGGTACGCAAGGACCGAGGGAGGACACTGCACACTTCACCGACACCTGACACACTCCCCGGAAGGATTCTGTTTGTCTAAAAAGAGTTTTTTCTTTCCATTTCTTTTTCGGTTTCTCGCTGGTGGTGCGGTATCGTGATGCCGTTCCCGGTCCGGGCGGCGGGCACCGTGCAGGCTTCAGGTAAGCAGCGTCCAGACAAGCAACGTCCTAATCCGCTCCGCTAATTCCTCGGCGTACGGAGCTGAGCGGATTAGGGTCGGCTCGCAGCTCACAGGAGCAAGATGTTAGGGGCGTGCATGATACCGTTTTAGCTTAATTACAGACGCGTTGAAGAGAGTGACGTCCGGTGCGGGTTTTAGCACATGAAAAGCAAACATAAAATCCGCAGAAGCACCGGAAGCCCGTCGCAAAATCAGTCACGAAGGGAAACTAGTTAGAAACGTCACCTTCATTCTCTCGGGGGAAATTAAGTTTTTGTGCGTTCATAATTCCAATAAAATAATAACTTGTCGCTAAGGGAACGGTAACGCTTGCGGCTAATTAAAACCGCCACCGGACAGTACGCTTGACAGCAGTCAGGTGCACAAGAACTAACCACCGACTGCGGTTCGCTTTGGTTTACTTCGCAGCGATGAGGAAAATCAGGGTGAAAAATCGCACAACAGCTCGCGCAAATTTTCCAAAACCACCGCGAGCAGCAAGGTGTTCAGCTACGACTTTATCGCACCGACCGGTGTATTCACCTCGTCCGAGCTGTGGAGCATTACGCAGGGTAGGTTACGCTCACATATAGCAGGAACCTTCCCGCTACTAACTACCGAAACCGCTGTGATACTGTTGACTATCTGTGCACACATGCAAACGAGCATAGCGAAACATTTGTGGGGTCAAATTGTGGGGTTCTCTTTCCAGGCGCTCCTTCTTTATCTTTCACAGGTTGCACCACCGCTGGTCGCTTGGACATCGCCTCTTTCGGTCTTGGGTCACTTGCAAACTTTCTAACGTATGGTTTTGTCTTTTTGTTTCACTGCTTGCCGCTTGCTCGTTGGAGGAGTTCTGGAGGACGCACTTCCAACCCGGCGATGACTTTATGGAGGGCGACTTAGACGACGATCCGACGGGCGGAGAATTGCAATGGAATTCTTCGATCGCAGTCGATTTTTCTGTTTGTCAATGCAACACACAACACACTGGTCAGTTAATAAAATATGTTGTATCTCGATGCTACTCCACAAGAACTTTGAATTTCTCGAAGACTTTGTGGACAACCTGCCGAAAAACCCCGCTCAGAAAGAAAGGAACCGTTCGGATGTGTGTTTCCTTCATTTATATCACACATTCACACTCACACACACACTCACATAATCACACACACACTCGTGCACACGTGAATGAAAACACTAAACACGTATCCGTTTTGGATGTTTTGTTTTTTTGGAGAAAGGAATAAGGTTAATAATATTTCGTTTTTTTTTCCTGTTTCCGATTGATCGAATGCTTAGCCGGGCCCGGTAACGGTGGCTGTGTAACAAATTGGTGTGAAGCATTATACATAGAGGTGAGTGGGCGACGGTTCGCTGCTGGCAAAAAAAGACGTAACAGCCTACACAACTAAAAAAAAACCTCGTTGGTGCGTTGGGATGGGTGAACAAGATGGGGGGGGAGGGGGTGGTGGGGAGGGTGAGGTCTAGACATCGACACACAGTTTCTTGGGTAACACACGGAACACCGGGCGACTATTAGCAGGGGGTTGTTGAGGGGGAGGAGGGGTGGTGAAAGTGGAGGGGAAGATGCATTCTTACCTGAACAACCCCTTCCCCGGTTTTCCTTACCACGCATCGCCGTTTTATCATCCTTACTGAATGATTGTATCCGGGAAGCTGCGGCCGTCCCAACGCTAGAACTGGGACTCGCACGCACAAAAGGAAACCATACCGGGTCGGGGGGTAAAACTCCCCCTTCCCCCCGGGATTGGGAAAAAAAAACCACGGTGTAAGAAGCAGTGGCTAAGGGAGGGGGGAAAAAAAACGCCGACAAGAGTTGAGAAAATTAATCAACCTCCCCAGGAGCTGGCAGGGTGGGCCACCCCCTAATCCTTCTTTTGATATCGAAATTAATTTCTGCACGAGACGAGAGCGCACGGCCACACCTTAGCGGTCCGCTTTCGCCACTAGAAACCCACCACAGCACAGAAGGATATTGCAAGCAATGTGGGAGAAAGAAACGGGAAGGAAGGGCGGAAGGGAGAAGGAAAAACCCCTCGAAAATCGGCTTACAAGATGCGGCGGGTGGTGGGCCCGTGTTAGCCCACCGGGAATCGAACGGGAGATGGCTTTTCATTATAATTGTTTGATATACTTTATAATCCCGTCGCGTTTGGATGGGGGGAGGGATGGCGCGGAAGCACATTTCCCTCCCGGGAATATCCCGGGACCGGGGGCGGGAACGGGGGGAGGGAGGGTGGAAGGACGTGCGGGTAGAGGGATGATCCTATTACATGCTGCCCGTCCGGATCGTTTCACATCAATGGCTAACAGTCACATTCAATAAACGCGATCGGAAGATGCGCGTCATAGTTTAATATACATTTATAATATTTACGGAGTTTTTTTGCATTTTTTGCAGTTTTCTCTGCTGTTCCCACAGCTAGCTGTCTCCTTTTCATCGCTCTCGTAGTATGTGTCACTACCAACAAAAACGGGGTTGTGTAGGGCGCAAAAGGGTTGATAGAGTCGGTTGAAGGATGAAAGCATGGAAAGCGTATGGTAATGTTTGGGTTTTTGTCTATCTCGATTTGCCTGTAAGGCTGGCTGCGGGAAGATCCTGGTCACGGCACCACCAACAAATGCAACTGACAGTAGTAAGTATGATGGGAGGGGGTGCGGGGTGGGGGAGGGGGGAGTCTTTTGTTTTGAGGATCATTGTAAGCGAAACACGTACTTGAGATCAAGGACATACTTTCTCTCTCTCTCTCTCTCTCTCTTTCTCTCTCTCTCCCTACCTCTCTCTTTCTCGCTATCTCTCTTCCCTTTTTGCGGGTTCACTGTTGGGGTGTTTTACCGCCGGTCGGCTGCATTTGGATCGGGCTCGTCTTCGGACCGGCCAGTGCCAGTGCCTGGGCCGCGTACGGTGGTAGCGGTGACGGGCTCTGGCTGGAGCTGGCGGGCGAACAGAGCCGTGGCCGCCGCAGCTCGTACGGTTCCCGGTCGTCCGCACCGTCGTCCGGTCGGAGCAGCGACTCGACGTCGAACTGGCGCTTGCGGGAGAAGCTCTCCATCGTGTTGCGCATGATGATGGCCGCGGCCGTTGTTTGATGATGGTGGTGATGGTGATGGTGATGGTGTTGATGTTGATGATGGTGCTGATGGAGATGCTGCTGCTGCTGCTGCTGGTGATGATGGTGCAGGAGGGCGGCGGCTTGATGCTGGTGGTGTAGATGATGATCGACCGGATCGCCGAGCCCGACCAGCGCCAGCTTGCTGGCCGACGGTGCCGACGGTGGTGGTACGCCTCCCATCGCGCCCCCGCCACCCCCTCCGCCGCCGCCACCGACGGCGGCGGCGGCCGCGGCGGCGGTGCTGGAGCTGGCGGCGGCGGCTGCGGCGGCCGCTGCTGCTGCCGCCGCGGCCGCCGCTGCCGCCGCCGAGGTGGCCGTCGCCGATGCGGTCGAACCCGGACCAAGGTAGAGCGCCGGGTTGGCCAGTACCGGGTGCGGTGGCAGTACGGTCGCCGCCGACGGGGGCTGCGCCGGCGGGCCCTGCTGGGCGGGGGCGTGGGGCGGTGAGTTGATCGCGGGAAAGAACTGGCGCGGGCTGCTGTTGTCGTAGATGTCGTCGTCGGACGTCAGACCCATGTGGCGGCGCACCTTCCGCTGCGCCTTTCGCCGCCGGAAGTCCCCCTTGAGGAAGTCCTCCACGTTCGCCGGATGCACCGCCCAGTAGTGGCCCTTGCCGTGGGCGCTCCGGCCCGCCTTGATGAAGCAGTCGTTCAGCGAAAGGTTGTGGCGGATGGAGTTCCGCCAGCCCGGGCCGCGGCTCCGGAAGTACGAGTAGTTGTCCAGGATGTGCTGGTAGATGTCGGACAGGACGAGCTTCTTCTCCGGCGAGCTGAGGATCGCGATCGCTATCAGCCCGATGTAGCTGTACTGTGGCTTTGGGGCCTGCGAGGAAAGTTTGCTGGCGTCGGCAAGCAGCGCACTGCCGGCCGCGGCTGCCGCTGCCGCCGCCGCCGCCGTCGTCGCCGCATCGACCGGGTTCGGGGGCAGCGATGGTTTGAAGAACCGGGACAGCGTCCGGGTGTCCGCCACAAAGTTACCGTAGTTGAAGAACTGGTTCGAGCGAAAGCGCTCCACCATCGCGTAGTTGTACAGCTGGAGACTGTACTGGTCGAACTGCACCAGGTCCGCACACACGTTCAACATGTTGCCGCCCGTTTTTGGGGGGGTTTGAGGAGGCTGAGTTCCCAACAAAAAAACGCGCTTTTGAATGTTTTGTTTGCCTGCCAGGGACCTTCACGACGCAACACTGCCGTGTAACACCACCAGTCCCTATTGCGTTGCTGCCTTGAGTTGCTTTGATTGTCGTCTGCTTTGATAACGCGTCCCGGTGCACTGGCACTGAAGCACCACTGTGAACCAAACACCCAGCCCTGTACACACTGCACTGCACTGTGGAACAGCTCGATCACGAACAGCGAACGCGTCACACTCCGCACCGTACGCAGGATACGCGCGATCTAACACAACCCCCGGGACGACGGTCGCTGTGGCCCCGTGTTCGCTGTGCTCGGGCATATTTTTTCATGTGCCCCTCGGGAAGGGGACGGGGGGGGGGGGGGGGTGGCCGGGCCAAGGCGAAAACAAACAACGAACAGCGAGTAGAGGCAACAACAACATTACGGTCGAAGCAAAACAACAGCAACAACAGCACACAAAACACGAGAAAAACAACAAACCAATGAACGCTGCCAAACAGCTCCCAGAACTGCACAAACAGCACTAGCTCTCTCGCTCTGGTTCGCGCCCTCTCGCTCGCGCACCATTTTCCTTTGCGTAGACATGGACGCAATATTTCTCGTGCTCGCTTGCTTCCTCGTTCGTTCTACCTTTTTCTCTCTCTCTCTCTCTTTCTTTCTCTCAAATTTTCTCTCTCTCTCTTTCTCTCTCGCTCTGTTTCTTAAAAGGTCGATAGCGCTCGGGAGCCCTACCGCTGCTTCGCACCAGGTTCCGAGGGGGATGGGGAACGGGAGGGGGTGGGGGTTGGCGTGAGGGTGCGCGACGGCGCACCGTTTGTGTAGGAAAATATTTGCGCAAACAAAACGCAACCCCTAACGTACGCGGCCAATCGCAGTGCAGTGCGCCCCGCAGCGTGCTCTACGAAAGGGATGGTTGGGCCACGCCCTTCACACACATTCGCAAAAACCGTTTCGCCACGCCACGGCGAACGGGGCCGGTGGTGTAATGTATGTTTTTGTTTGGCGTGTACATAAACATAACTGCCGCGTCTTTTTTTTGTATCTTCTTCGGTCGAGGGGGTTGCTGCGTTGGATGGTTGTTGGCAGCGGGGTGGGGGATGGGGTGTTGGGGCGGCGAGCGGAAGGGTGCCCATTTGACGAAACATGACGGGGGTAAAACATAGCAAATTATTTTAAAACATTCATCATTTTGTCTTGCCGCTGGTCCGCCATCCCTTCCCGTCCACCAACCGGAGGGAACCCCCTTGTTCGCCTTCTCCTTCATCGGTCGATCGGTGCCCCGGAGTCTGGCACCGTCGTACAGCGAAACGAAGCGTACGAAAGCCGTATGCATACAAAGTTTCAACGTTGGTTTTGCACCGCCGTCCCATGCCATCATAACTGTCACACAGCTGTCATTGTCTGCCGTGCGCTGTTCCACTGGGTGCCTAATATACACATCCAATCGAGTGCGGGAAGGAAGGCGAATTAGGGGTCGAAACGGTGAAAGGGACAAGGTGCGGCAAGGCCGGGGAATGGGTTTGACAAATTTATACAGCCTCAATGGCACCCGTCCGCTTGCCTGGCCGTTAATTTGTTAATTATTTGCACGAACCCAACTGCTGCGCGCAGCGCGTGGATGTCGTGCTTTCGTGCCCTCTGAAGGTATTTTCACCAGCGTTTCGGGCACTGGTTCACTGTATCGGCATTAAACAGTTTAAATTTAGCGAAGGAAATGAATAATTTGACAGTTTTGTGCAAACAACACTGAAGTTACTTCATTTTGGCTTAGTAAACTCGCTTGCGCCTAAAGGTATGCAATTTATCTAGCAAAGTTTTCTTTATAAATAATGAGTAAAAAAGGCTTGTTGATTCCGTATCAAAAAATGCAAACAAATATTTCATTCTCAATGTACTAGAGCGTCACCCAAGTATGGGTGACGCAGGCCTCGGGAAACATTCCGTGTCACCCCTTATTTTGGGTGACGTGGTACGGAACGTCTTGAAGATAAAAAAACATTTAGTTTTTTTTAATGAACACTAATATGTTTAACATTATTTGGATGCTGAAACCTTGAGATTTGCCGATTCTTTTGTGATGCAAATTGTATAACTCTAGGCGTATGACGTTGCCAGGCGCTAATAATGGCATAATAACAGTAGCAAACCGTTTTACCTTACTACCTGCTGTTGATTTACATGGCTGGCTTTTGTGCAATTGTTTCGTACCGTTTCGCTACTCAAATCACCAGTGCATAATGTTCGCGTTTTTCCGCCCGTCACCCCACACCCCGGATCGGTAAGCTGATTATACCGAAGCAGCGGAACCACCCGGGGCACGTACGCGGTGTAACGAATCGATTGGTTTGTGTGTATCCATCCCGTACCCAGCCAGGATGAAACCGCTTTGAGCAGAGGCCCCCGGACATCCGGCACCGCTCACCGGCCGTGGGTCCGTTGAGCAGTGCGCGGCGGAAGCCGCTTGTCAATTTTACGCGCGTGAGCATCTCGATTGCGTGCGTCCGCCATCATTGTTCGGCGGGGGTTTCGCGCTGGTACGCACCGGCGCTTCCCGTCCTATCGTGGTGTGACGCAACAAATTGCATCCCAATTCTGTGAACTCTGTGGGGTGGGTCGGAGAAGAGGGGTGTGAATCGTTCAGCTTGACATTCGAGGGAGATCCTCTCAGGAGGGGTGCCTCAAGTCTCAAATCCCAACAGCAACAGCGCAGTTAAGGAGCAAAAGTTACACTTTGTTAGGTTATGTTTGGTTACGCTGGGGTAGGCCGGATGAAAGGAAGGGGGCAGAGGTTGCGTTCCATTCCCGCTGGCCGGTAAAACAAGATGCGGGAAGCAACATTAGCAAGCGATACACACGAAGAAAAAGGCCCGCCACCAACTGTTCCACCCATACTATCGCTACTCCATTGTTCTAACCATTAATTGGCACCCTTTATCACACTGCTACGATCACATTTACTTCCCTATTAAATGAGTCTGGTGGGAAACGAGAAAGAAAGGATAAAACGGTGGAGAGAAAGAGATAGTTTCCCCATCAGGCTGTCCACAGCGGCGAGGCGACCTACCCGGAGCAATGGAGCAATGGAGTCGCAGTAATGACGATGACGCTGAATGTTTTTCTAATGAAGCCACCGTAACCCCGTGGAATGGTATGGCAGCCGCTGTGCCAGTGAAAACAGCGAGCGGAAGAGAATCGAAAGAATAACACCAAAATAGCCTTTTGTTGCGTTTTGAAGGAGTCTGGAGCGCATGAAGCTGTTATTGTTTCCTGCCCTGGGAAACTACATCAGCTACCAAACAGCTTCGGCTCGGACAAGGTTACGGAAGCTGTAACGGGGGTGTGCCCGGCGGGGTGGTAATGGACGATTCGCACGTGGCAAATTATTAAAAGACACTGGAGAACGGTGGGGGAGACGTCTGTTGGGAGCCTTTGGGGCAGGTAGACCACTCACCGGTAGCCATCTTGGAGTTGGTACTTAGAGACGCTCATGCCGTGTAACAAACAGTTGGAGGTTGGGGAATGACGCTAGTTAGCGTAATAGGGCTGCAGTAAGTGAAGGTTCTTCGGCGGAAGGTTAAAAAATGTCACCCAAGAAGCGGTTGGAAGATTTGTGGAAACTCCTCGGAACTCCTCGGCATAGTAGACACCAGAGATGCTGGATGTTGTGCTCCAAATCTGGGTGCCTTCTATATCCAGGATTGTCAAGACATCCTCAGAGCTACCTCTGGACGACTTCGAGGCCGGGGACATCACATGTAATAGGGCTGCAATTAGTGAAGGTTCTTCGGCGGAAGGTTTAATAATGTCACCCAAGAAGCGGTTGGAGGAGTTCTGGAAACTCCTCGGAACTCCTCGGCATAGTAGACACCAAATGTCGTACTGAATGGGCAGAGTTGCTGGAACTTGTGCTCCAAATCTGGGTGCATTCTACCTCCAGGATAGTCGAGACATCCACAGAGCTACCTCTGGACGACTTCGGGGCCAGATCACATGGTCCGGAGATGTTTACCGAGCGCCCGTCACTATGCCCACTTCAGCGACATCCCAAAAATGCTTGTGTGGTACCACCGTTTTTACAAGTGCTAAAGCCACAAGACGAGTCACCAAACACCCGATGTGTGGGGGGAGGTGGGGGAGTTAGGAGGAGGGGGAGGAGGGTGCAGACAGTGCAGACCGTAACGATTGTTTGCCTGTCCCACCGTACGCTGTATCGATCTGTTTGCGTTCGTCCATCGATCGACGTTTGGCGTGGTGTTTGTAGTGGCGGTCACTTTTGCTGGTAAAGTTGATCACGAGACTTGTTGGCCACGTTTGGTCAACTGTTCCAGCTCCCAGCACGAGAGTCAGTTAATAAGGGGAGCTGTTGATGCGGCTGCCGTTGGTGAAGTGTTGATTTTTGTAAAGGCAAGGAACAATCACACACACACACAGAGAGAGGGGCACGCATACATTGAATGCAAGCACTGGACGCTAGCGGGAGTTTCGATTTCAAGTGGGCGAAGGTTTTTTCGAGGATTTGTTTACTTTCAATCGACCACCCGGCGAAACGAAGACGTGCACCGAGTGTGATTATCCGGTCGTCGAGTGCTGCCGGGTGCGAAACCTGGACGCTGGCTGGTACAGATAGGACAATGGGCAGGCGAAAGGGTACACCCTCTCCATCCCCCTTTTCCCCGTTTGGTGGGCCGAACGGAGCGCATTTCGCTCGGAAAGTAGCGTGTGGAGTGTTTGGAAAATATTTACCCAAAAGGGAGGAGAAAAAAGCAACGCAAAACGCATCGGAGATATCGAGATGCGCGTACCGATCGATTCTCCTACACCGCTGTCCGTTCTGGCCATACTGTTGATCTTGACGCAGCGGTGCGCGGGGGGAGGGGTCCGGCGATGCGAGGTGGAAAAAAGGTGTGAGAACCGGTTTTTCTTTTCCTCCTGTCGATAATCTTGAAACCGACACGGGTGTCTTTTCAAATAGTTGGGCGATTGAAGGATGCGGACAGGATAGGGTTAAGACCCCTGACCCAATGTACCTCGCTCGGTGTGAACGCACTATCGATGGGTTCCGATCGGGAGGAATGGGTGTGTGTGTTTTTTTCTTCCCTCCATTCCACCACGGCAGAACCGCGTCAGGGCCGGACAACTTTCATCTGGACACGTTTGTCCAGTGCGAAGAGCTGCCTTAAAACGTCTTACTCAGCAAACGCTTGGCAGCTGAAACGTCAAGTAGCAAGTAAACGGTTTCCCTACCGCAGCGCGTTGTAGCACACTCCTGTGCCGTCTATTTCCCGCGGACAGAATCATCAATGAGCATCATGATACCTGACGGTCGAACGTGCTGTAATTCTGCACACCCTGCCAACGATCTTCTTGCGAAGGGTAGTCGACAATACACCGATTATCCCGTCGTTATCGGGCACGGTCGGGCACGCGGGCCGTGGGAAGATGGGTGAGGGAACTACCACCGAAGGATTACCCCTTGATTCCTCTCTTTTTTTTCTTGCCTTCTCGGTGTGTTATTGCTTTTCATTGTTGGGAGTGTAATGAGGACAAATTGCAGGGCAACAGCCCTATCGGGGGCCCCCTGTTTTTTTCTTCTTCACCCCCACCCCCCCCCCCCCCCCCCCCCCCCCGTTCCCGTGGGTTGAACGGAAGGCCGGAAACAAGGCAAGCGTACGTCGGACAACGTCACCCAGCCAACCCCGCTATTGTGCCGTGTGCGGTGTACCCAGCGCTATCTGTGTGCGTGATCATGACCGGAAGTTACGTCCTCTTGAGCAACCGAGTAAGAGCGACTCAAACAATCAAGCCTCCGGACGGAACGCTACAAATGGACACGCGCGCAACAATGGGACAATGCAATCACCCCTCCCAACGCGTCCTTCACCCTGCCCACCCGGAACGTGGTAGGCCAGCACGGGAACGTCACGTAGCGGGTGTGATGACAGCCAGATTGCATCATCGGAACGGCATCGTTTCGGGAAACCGAAACGCACCATTCAGGACGCCATTAGGAAACAACAACAACAAAAAGGACAAGCAGCAACAGTGGCAAACAATTCCAGCCTGCGCCCAAAGCGGCTTCCCGGCGCCCGGCTAGTTCTTGTTTTTGCTTTGCGCAATTTTTCACTGCTGGTTGTAATTTGCCAATGTTTTGACCATTTGTAACACGTGCCGCACGGCAGTTGGAAGGCTAGCAAATGGTTCCGCCCGATCAGTTCATCTTCTAATTGTTCGCATTGTTGTTATTGTACCGTGCACCGTGACACTACCGCACGATAACACCCCCGTTCCCGCGGTCCGATTGTTTTACCGATTGTGTATTGTGTGTCTGTCTTTGTTATGGCGCGACGTTCCCGCGAAGCGTTGACTGTGCGGCGTGCCGAATGGTGAAACAATCGTAGAAAAAGCAACAAACACCCCGGACGATTGTTTCGGCCACTTAGCAGCCGGACGGGCGTGAATGCAACGGTCGATTATGCGACCGTGAGATTTAGGGGGAAGGAAGCGACATTTATTACACTCGAGCGTTTATTGTTTTGGACACATTTAGCAAAAACACCACACGGAACGCTAAAGCAGCTTGATTGGGAAAGGATTCAAGAGAGAAACACACGTTGACACAAACAAACAAATAGTTCATTTGCCGATACCCCCGAAAGTAGGCAACTCGAATAGCGTTGCTTTCCCGATAAGATATTAAAGGTAGAAAATTACATTTAAAACATGTACATGCACTCACACGAACGTACAAATGGATCACTTTAAAGATTTTTGTGCCCCTGAAAGTAGGCAAGTTAAATAGCACTGTCTCGTGATAAGATATTATAAGATAAGACGTTTGCGCCGCAATGTAGGCAAACAGTACTACGTGAGCCAGTTCATTCCAGCACTACTAAATGGAAATTGATGGCCTTATAGCTTGATTGGAAACAAAAAAGCACATATTCTCTACGCGGACCAGCAAAAAGTACACCTTGAAAATATTCGTTGCACCTGAAAGTAGGCAATTCGAAAAGCAATAATGATCTTTCCGGCGAGTATAGGTGAAAAATGTATTTTGATTTGAAGGTTTTATTTCACAGAAGAAATTTGTTACGAAAATATGGCAATTAATGAAAGTAAGCAATCGTAAGTGCCGTTGTCAATGAATATTGGCTGTTAGTTTTGTGTTTTTCATCCCGAAATGTTCTATGTTTGGCTGTTTGTCAGCTGTTGAAAATGAAAAAAATAGGTGAAACAAACGAAAAAAGGATTCTGTTTAAAAGGTAAAATTGTTTTTTTAGCAGTTACTCTACTAAGCGATAATAAAACACCACAAAAATAACTAATCGTTTTGTATAACAATTTGCATAGCAACAGGCGTTATGGATAGAGGGGTTATATATTTTATGTTAATATCCGTTTGCAGAGAGTTTAATATATAAAAAAGGAGAAAATAAATTTAAAAAATCCTCAAGTTTTGTATTATAAAATACTTCCTGTTTTGTTTGCATTGTTTTTTTTTAAACATCATTTACATCATCGTTTCCTATCAAGACGCACATTGTTTGTAAATAAATTCAATGCTAAAGCGAGTACGGTAGGGAAAGTAAATAAATAAACAAAAATAAGCTCTATTGGAGTGGTTCAAACCAACTTCAAGGCTGCTTGAGCACGTCTTTGAGAACCCGAAAAGAATTCCTCACTTAAAACCACACTCGAACACCCTGATTGAGGCGATGAATAAAAGTGAACAATGCGCCCAAATAGGACACCAAACGATTAAGCGTTGAATAGGGCAACAATATAAAGGCGGGGATGAAGGGAGCAAAAGGAAAAGGAAAAAAAATGCTCTAAAAAGCGGACCGGGCATGAGACGGTACGGTTCGAATCAATTGCTCCACGATGCCACGGTGTTGTCTTTCCGCAACGGCATGGACCGTTTCCTTAGCGTCGCTTTGTGGGGTTTTGTGTGGTGTTTTTATTCACAGTTGTAGTTTTCGGGCCCTGCTGTCGGTCGGGATGGCTATTTTGCGATGGACACTATTATGCGCGATACCTGGCCGGAAGAGGTAGCGATCCGTATCACGGTGCAACGAGAGACGCCGATGCTGGTGCGCCGATAAGCGAGCCAACGGGGTTCGTTCCCGGGTTTTTTTTTCCTATTTTCAATTACCCAAAACTCCTTGCGGTTTGCTGTTGCTTGGCGGTCTGATTTGAGGAATTTCCAGTCGAACGTGGTGCGAGCAAACAGCAGAGCCCTTTTCGGTGCCCAATGTACGGTCTCTGGAGGGATGGGCTCACCCAATCTCGTCGATTATCGACGAATCTAATCGAATTAGAGTGAACCTTCAAGCGTCAAAGACGCTTTCATCCTGCCAACCGAGCGGAGTAACCCGAGCCAATTGAGCTGCTCGGAAGGTCTTGAACGTCTGGAGGTATTTCCCTCGATACCTGGGTGATATTCTAGCCGGCCTTTCTGTGTTTTTTTTTGGGTCGGTGGTGTGTGCTCTTACCAATCGCTAAGCGTGTTTTGTGTGCAATAAATTAAACACACTCAATCGCCGTGCAAAATTCTGGCCGAGACATTGTTAAGGTCGCTCGTTAGATTGCTTTATTTTCGCAACACACCACAACAGTGCACGATTGCAATCGAGAGCTTAGCGAGAAGGAGGCAACAATAGGCTTTTGGCAGGGGCGAAAAGCAAACTCACACACACTTAAGTTTGAGAGTCTCATTTAATTGAGACCTCGCGGGAAACCGCTGCGATTGTGGGATTGCGATTAACACGTCCTGACAGCTGTCAATTGCTGTTGTTGTTGACATGGTGCACTCTGCCTAGAGCAGTGTCTAATGGGTTGCATTGTATGCACCAACAGTGAACGGGCGTACGTTGGATGGTTAAGTAAATGGACTATCGACACAAGAGCAGTGTCAACCGTCACATCGTTTCCCGCTAGTAAATCATAATTCATTGCTGCTGGTTAAAGGATGATGGAATGGTGCTGGTGCTTGTAAAAGTATAATTTTCTGAACAAATAAGCGTGTTTGGTTTTGTTTTGATAAATATTTTAATAGCTTTTCTTATTAATACAATAACATATGTTGTTCAATTCTATTGAGAGATGGGAATTTTAATTCTTTTCAAGAATATAAATCCGAGTCCAAGAGTTAGAATGAATATGAGGCGATTAAGCTCACTCTTCAAGATTTCTATAATTTCATCTCATCTCATCTTAACTCACTCTAATGAGAGTTAATTCGCGATTTGAATCGTGGGTCGAAGATCGTCGTGAAGAATAAACTCCCACAAGAGTTAACTCACAATTTAAATCATGAGCTTCAACTCGGGAAGAGTTGAAGAAGTTAAATGAAATGAACCGCGAAGAGTGAAGAGTTAAATCTTTATTCTTTTGAATGATTTAATTCTTGAGTGATTGAGTTAAATCGCAAAGAGTTCTCTTCGTGGTGATTTGAATTAACTCACTCACTGCATCATTTTGCACATCGCTAAATATATTAATATCTACTGTTTTATATTCAATAATGTAACATTTAATACTATACTTATATCATTAATATTGAATTGATTAGTTCTTAACCACTTGTGCAGGAATAATTCAATAAATCAATGAAAGAAATCCATTTAAACGCAAATGCATTATTTTGCTAAATAAATAACAAATATATTCTAATCATATGCTACACGAACAATCAATTTGGCAGAGATTGGTTACAGCAAGCTCATCTTATACCGATGAGATCGGGTGGGACAATAAAAACTCTATTTCCATCTATTCTAGCCAAACTCACCTCTCCAATGTGGAGGATGGAGAATTTCTGCTGCAATATCCAACAGAACAGGAGAAATGGAGATTTTGGGGGCATTGCAGCATCTCCACAATGGAGGTAAATCGATACTTTCCATATTTTGCTGCTGTAATCCTATTTCCATCAAGAAAAACGAAAGCACGGAAGGAATATAACGCACAAAACCGTTTTTACGGAGGTTTATCGCTTAAAGTTATTGGATTCGAATTTGCTGCAGTTGAGCAGAAGACTGGACAAAGCATAAAATAAACAGAACTACATAAGGATTTTAATTTTAATCTATTTAGGATAGACTTGTTCCTTTAAATATCATCATGGTTTTAAATTTCATTTGCTGTAGTAATTGTTACTAGCATTTTTATAATAACATTACATGTTTGCTGTAAAAAATCACTTTATTACGAGTTAAAATAGTGTAAGTTTAGGCAGTAATAAGGTATTTAAAAGAATATTGATGCATAACAAACGCTAGACTCAACTGTTTAGATATCTTCGAAGGTGCGGCCAACCTTAAGATGAATAATTTTCCACTCAAAAACAATCTCCCGTTTGCGTATGAAACATTTGATCGGCAATATAATCGTTGTAAAGTTTTCTTGTGCGTAGTGTGCGCAAATTTAACCTCGAAAATTCAGCAATAATCCATGCGTAACAGCACAACCTCAAAAGTGGTCACAAAGAGAAAACTGTCACAATGAGGGAAACATTTTGGAACGAGTGGCTTTGAAGACTATGAAGAAAACGAGAGCGAAAGAGAGAGAGAAAACATATAATAAAAACATCTTTAAGGAGATTGATGTTGAGCGCAAAGATTACAATCCGATTACACACATACAGCGCGTGTGGTTTTTTTTTATGGTATATGTGACCATTTGGGAATGGAAATAGAATTGTGCCCCCGGAAGGTTCGCTACACGACAGGATGAATATTTATGCCAACGACTGGCAGCAGTTCCGTACCGTTTTCTTCAGCAACAATTTAGAATAAAAACCGACCAATAAGTCTGCTGACACACACCGCAACACACGGCGGAATCACCACACATTCTTACGCACACAACACCGGTACGCCTAATGGCATTTCTAAGCAATAGCTCTCTCTCTCTCTCTCTCTCTCTCGGTTTCGTTTCCTTGCTTTTCATTACACAACAGCCAAAGCGGTGCCGCTTTGTTTGTGGAGTGTTTCACGAAGGCACAGTGGCCAAAAACAAAATGTTTGCAACTTGTCCCCCCCCCCCTTCCCCCTGCAACACCCCGGCAAGGCAAGGGCAGGAAACAGGGCGCTGTGTGTATTGATTTTTGCTGGATTCAATTTCACCTAATATGGCTTGGTTTTTGATTTCGTTTGACACGTACTTTTGTTTCTCGCCTTTTTCCAAACCCCACACTCTCTCTCTCTCACTCTCGCCCGTTCCCCAACCAGCGTTGTTGCCCTTTTTCCCTTCAAGGGGTGGTTTTTTTGGGGGGCGGTGGTGGTGAAAAACATATAGCGCTCCTCGATTTGTCCAGGTGTGTGAGGTTATTTTCACTAGCCACGCCCATTTCGGTGAGCATTGCAAGCCACGCCCCCCTTGCTGGAAGGTGGGCGGTTTACTTTAGACGTTTTTGTATGCGACAATTACAAAATCATGCAGAGTCAGTAATGAATCGTATTTTCCACGGTCTAAAGCAAATAAAATTGTTGAAAGTTATTAATACACTTTTCTTTACCAACTGCAGTTCCACAACTCTTCACATTCTGCATCAGTTTGAAAATTTTGAAACATTTCTAGTGTTTATTTAATATTAACTTGAAAAAAAACTGTTTGCTTGTTATGATAAAATGTTGGCAAGTATTTTATGATAAAAATATAAAAGTCGTTGAAAATTTAAAATTTGAAACGAACTTCTTTGCGACAATTTCAGTTCGAATGAATTCTCTCCTAACGGCGCTAGCGACATCTATGTGTGAATATCAGTACTAAGCTAGATAGAGTGAGTGAGAGTAAGCCGTCAGCACAGGATGGCTTCTTCGCTAGATGGCGCTCTGTGTAGAGTTATGCTTTTTCTTAATTAATTTTAAAATAAACCTCTTTGCGTATTGGCTGGCACATGAAGGGGTGCGGGGTGAGTTTTTTTTTTCGTGTGTGGCGTGTGGGAGGAAGAGAAGAAGCGTCCTGGAGAAGCGTGGAAACCGGTTTTGGTGTGACAGTTAACCGACACCGACACCGACCGTTTGCCATTTCCATTCAATAACCCCGCGCTTGGATGACACGGCCTCCTACCCGTCTTCCTGCTGTGCCTTGAATCCCGTGGACATTCCGTGAGTGTTACTGATGGGTAATGGGGAGGGGGGGGGGGGGGGGTGGGGGGGGGGGGAGTGTGCGCGGTGATCGCCGTTATGAAAGTTGCATTTCGTATGCACCGTGCGCGTGTCGCATCTTCATTAAACCTCTTCGTTTCGTTGGGTATGGGAGGGGGAGGGGGAGGGGGTGGAGGGGAAGCAACGCGAAAGGGGTGGCAGACCGAATTTAAATAAGTCACGCTCGATCCCGCAGACCACCCATCACTTTGCCTGACCTACCCCACCCTCCCGTCCACCCCGTAATCCCTTCGCTTAATCAGCGCGCTGGTGGTGACTGGTGATGAATGTGAGTGAATGTACTAAAAATAGCTCACTTTACCGTTTTGCCCTTCGTAACCGGGGGGTATGGGGTGTGATGTGTTCGGCGGAGCGGAGAAAGCTAGAACGGGTGTGATAAGGAGGGGTGATATTTTTTTCACCCTTCATTCCTCACGCCACATATGCAATAACATTTGGTGTTGGGCGTGAGTGTGGTTAGAAGTTAATGCGTGTGCTGGGGTGAGTTGAAGGAGCTTGTATGTAAGATTTACCATTTTAAAGGAAGTTGTTCATTTGCTTCGATTATTTATTTAAAAAAAAACCCCAAATGATCAATAATTCTCTCAAAATTAGTTACATTCCATCATAATTTGGACTAATTCCGGGTCTAATTACTACTGCGCTATAAAGCACTCATTAGCAGCAAGGATTGCAATACTATCAACATACAGGGTTTTCGAGCATTATATTGACAAGTTCAGCGAGATGTGCGAGTTCGAGCATATCATTGACACCTTCAGCGAATTGTACAGAAGATAGCGTTGCAGAACTGTTGAGCAATCGTCGAACGTTGTTGCATCCCGCTGAACTTGTCCATATGATGCTCGCAAACCCTGCATCTTTTAATATTGAAACACATGTTCGGATTTTCGCGCTCTATAGCTAATGTGCAGCCGCGTGAAGTGGAATTGATTTGAGGTTTTAAAATTTGCTCTCACAAACCCCTAACGATTTGGGACAAATAAAAACATTCCCTCGGTTTGCTCGTGGCCATTAGCAACTAACACAAAACAATTATTGCCATCATTTGTTTTAAATTCGCTACACAACGAGGGAAATGTAATTCAACAATAGTGTTTTTAAGAATTTTAAATTTATTCCTATCGACACCATCATCAACAATCATCAATGTTATCTCCAGGTCTTAATTAATTAACATTAAATGAGTGTTCGTGCACATTAGCGCCTGAAGGTATGCAGCAGCATTTTATTTTTCGTTTGTTTTTGTGTATTAAAGATTGAGCAGGTGTGTGCTCGGCAAGTTATTAAAAAAAGCAATTATGAATTTGCATTGCATACCTTTAGGCGTTGTATTCCTATTTTATCTTCATGTAATACGTATAAACTGAGTGACTCTAATGAGTTCACTAAATAAAGTACCATTTTGTTGCATTTATCTGTTAAACTATTTGCAAACTTTTATACAAAACGGTAGCTAATCAATTAAACTTTCTTCCCTTCCTCTATCGAAGCCTCTCTTTCACTGCCGCTCACCGATTATGATTGCTTGATGCAATGTGTTTGGAAACAATTATCTTAAGCAAGCGTACGCTAGCGGACATAAACGTAAATTTAAAAACGGTACGCGCCGCTTATGACCCTTTCCAAGAACCGGCAGCGAAGCGAAGCATGGGGCGAAAAAGGGGGAAAATAGAGTAAGCGTGCGGTGCAGAAAAGGAAACTGCAGCAAGACTCCGCACCGTTCCGGTGATTCGCGCCCGATTAAAACCTTCGGCGCCTCCGTTTCAGGGCCGAAGCCGATCGGTGATCGAAAGAGATTTCGACAAAGAGGCTGGCGCCGGCGTCCAATCTTCCCCTTCCTTCCACCCCTCCCCCCTCCCCCTGACTGACCCTTCATTTGCTGCTGCCTTCTTCGGTGCTTTCCCATCTTCCGCGTTTGGTTTGAGGCCATCCAGCGGCGTGGCGAGGCGGCTTTTATGGGGCTTTCGCTTTCTCGCCCCCGATTCGGCTCGTCCTGACCTTCAGCGTGGCACATCTCGCGTGCCGTTTTCGCTTTCGGGGGAGCTGTCGGCCGCGAGGCACAATAATCATTCGCCAGACAATAAAACTACCCCATTCCTGCCCCCCTCCCCACCCCTCACAGCCGTTAGCGGGTTGGAATTTAGGAAGGCAAAGCACCAAACCACCGTTCGATAAACGAAATCCGATCGATTCTGTGTGATTTTCTCTCTCATATTTAACGCTTGTTTTGCCATTCTTTTGTGTGTTTTTCTTTTCTATTGGATCTCTTCAACCCCCCCGGTGGTCCTCCTTCCATCCCTCCCCATCTCTACAGCCATCGATTAAATGCGCACGTTTTGCATAAATGAAACGTGTGTGCGCGCGCGCGCGTTCACACACAAAAAGCCATTCAAATCCTTTCACTTCGGCGAGACCTTCCCTTCTTGATGGGTTTCGATGTAATTTTTGCACCCCGATCGCATATTACATGATGCTCAATTATTTCATCGCGATCGCAGTATCTCCCCCGCGAGCCCAACACCTCCCCCGCCCCCTCCCGGGGGCGCACCATGAATCGCAAGCATACCCGGTTCGGTTGGTTGCTTTGTTGCCGTGGCATTGGCGGAGAAATCCCATCCCAGCAGTGCAACGGTGTCGGCAACGTCTCATGCGGGCGAGAGGATTTTATTATTCGCCGCGAGTTTTCACGACCTGACAACCGATTTTACAATCTGCCCCGGGTATCCAGGTTACTGTACAGTGTGTGCGATGGTTGTAGGTATGGTCGTTATGATTGAATTACAAATTCAAAGGTTTTTTTTATTATTCCTTCGAAAATAGAATTTCAATTGTTATTTGACCCACAATAAACCGAAGCGAATGTTTAAGATGCTTTTGTTTTTGAAGAAAATATTGTTTTTGTAGCAACAAATCAGAAAAGCGCTAGAAAGATGGTAATAGTTGTACTATGAAATATGTCTTGCATACCTTTAGGGGTTTGTTTCTTTAGCACTTATTAGAGTGCGTAATTAATCCGGATTTTCGGCTTCGGAGTCAGAGTGGGTTCACTCAGCTCCCACTAATACAATCGTATAATAAATACAAACAAAATGGCGAAGTTCTAATGGTTCATAATTCACACTAGACGAGTCAATCAAATCAGGCATTGTTTGCCTACATAATTATTATTTTATGGTTTAGTATTTATGATTAGTGTCGTTCAGGCACCCGCTGATACTGATCAGATCCCGAATGAAGTTAAATACTTGTTTAGTAAGCATATTTACTGCAGCTATGACCCGGCAGGTCTTGCCAGTCGAAAAAGATAAGCAGATTGCATACCATTAGGCGAAGGTGCTAATCCTATCGCGCACAGCAGCTTAGGGCACCAGATACGGTTAGAAAAGTGAATAGATGTTTAGTTGTGGAAATGTTTCAAACATTACATACTAGTACAACACCGTGGGACGTTGCTGACTGCCCTCTCCCTCCATGTTGATTGCTGACGTTTGATTGATAATGCCGTTTGATTGATGTTTTGATTGCTTTTTTGAAATTGTTCACACCGTTTTCAAACACACAGGCACACTGAAGACGTTTGGTTCGCACTCTGCACAACACTCTGCACTTCACAGCAACTCGATCGCGATGTGACCCTTCGCACTAGGTCGCTGAAAGTGAACTAAGGGTTTTGGAGATTTTTGGACAATGCTCTCCCTTCCAGGCTGCTTCCGTTCTAGGGACAGATGTGGACGTTGGGAAAACATGCTGTGACAATTTTGTTTGCGTAGAAAAAGGGCCGGGATGGGGCGTACGGCGATGACCTAACTGGGGTAAAATTCGCGTACGTGCGTACGATCGGGCAGGGGTCGCCAGTACTGTTCGTGATTTTCGACTGTTCCGGAAGAATGGCTCATTATGTTTCTCACTCGTCGAAATGATTTTTGACTCACTGGAGAGTAGCGGGAACACAAGATGTGAATAATTGCTCTAGGAAAGACTCTGAATCAGACAGTCGACTCTTTTCATCCATCGCTATTTGACAGGCGTTGTTCCTGACGATGGAGCTGCTGTGAAGATGCTAAAGAGACGGAAACCCTTTGTTAAATTTATTTATTTATTTTCATCAATAACCGCTGACAGTCATAAAACGAGTTAGCGAACCCAGCAGTTACAATTCCAGCAGCGATGGTGCGTCATTTAGATATTTTCGATGTATACTTAATCTGTTGGAATGTAGAACTGCCGGAAGCGTTGGCGGTTCATTGTTTTTTTCTTTCGTCAGTCCAACGGCCTGTAGGTCGCTGCTTTTTTTTATACGGCGCCCACTGTACGTGCTCGCAAGAGCGTTTACTCTTCCGCAGTTTGCTGGCCGGTGGCAGCAGCAGCCCGGAGAAAACTCTTTCCCTCCATCTTGTTTGCTTATGGGCTGCCTTTTCTTCCATGCCGTTGCAACGTGCTCTTTCGGTGATTTCCAGCTTCGCCAGCGCTCTTTGTGGTTGGCACTGTGGTGTGTTGTTTTTGTTTGATCGACCGTTTAATGGCGTCGAGATTGAAGAATGGAACGATATTGACCACCAGCTATTATGAACGCACAACACCACCAACCACCGCACACACATTCGTATATTACACCTCCACTCTCTCTCTCTCTCTCTCAACCCTGCTCAACACAATAAAAAACAAAAAAAAACTAGTAATGGCGTGCGGTGCCACGGAAGTAAAAGTTTTCGGTCATTCATTCCGGAAGGTATTGTGGCGCACGGTACCCGCGGCCACCGGACTGTTACAATCTAAATCAAAATAAAGGTAGCAAAAACAAAAAAAAATACCCCTCGATGCGGGAAACGGGCGGCAAAATAAAACCGAAAAACAATCAACCGACTTCAAAGCCAAAAATCAAACCCACGGCAGATGGTTAAGCAGTGGAAGAAAGGCCGCGGCAGGGATAGGAAATAAATCAATATGACATACCAGCAGCAAAACCCTGCACATTGCCAGTAAGCGAACCGAACGGGGAACAGCAGGCTGGAATGCTTCATTGCCGACGCAGCAGAAGGAAGCGAAACTGTTCTGCTTATTGTGAAACACTTGTTTTCGGTTGTACAACATTCCCTTTCGGTTGTGTGACTTCACCTTCCTGTCACTTTAATTAGCGCGGGACTCAAGTTCGTCCCGTGTGCAGGTTTTGCCGAGCGTGTCCAAATTTGATAAAGCGACGGGTGTCTCCCTTTCGCACACACGATCTGTTGCATGTGTGGGGCAACACATCGAACCAGGAAATGATGGGACGGATCTGTGTGTGAAGCCCCCCGGGGGAGTTCCAATCATGGGCCCAACATGTGGGACATTGCACACTTCGCATTCTCAAGGAGAGTTCTGATCGTGTGTTGTGTTGTTTTTTGTTGTTGCAATTTCAGATTCCCCTGAAGGCTACACCTTGCGAAGGTCTTGCAACAACACAAACAAAACCCCACAGGATGGACCAGGACACGGACAAGGAAGAGTCAGCCTTGGAGGTCCGGCTCACGGACAGCTTCTTTTCCAGTGGTTTTTTTTTGTTGTTTATGCCGCGTGGAATGCAATAATGGGACGCCTGTGACGCAATGTGCGGCCGTTCGAACCTCAGGCTGACATCGATATTTCGGCGCGGTCCGCCGATAACGTGCGGCCCGCGTCCGCCCCTGCCGCGAAAGAAAGGTACCTGTCAGATTGACAAGCCGTCCGGTTTTACGAATTCTCACGCACCGCGTCGGCTGGTGCGCAGTGGGTTAGGATTTCTGTTGTCTCTATTATGTTCACCCCCCCTCCGCGTCTCCTCCCTGCGCTACACACGGTACGCGGAAAGAAATGAGGACTCCCTTCCTTTTATTTTCTGTTAGACAAACAAAAAGAACAGAGCGTGCCCCCCCCCCTTCTCATGCACACCAAATCCACAACGCTCCCGGTGTGACATTTGGGTAAAATAAGGCGCTCGTGAGAGACCGCAAACGTTTTGGTTGGAGCCTTTTGCAAAAAACCCGTGCGTGCCCACTGCCCGCCCAAGAGTGAGACGTGAGCGAGCAAGAAGGAAGGAGAGAGAGCGAGTGTGAGCGTGAGAAGGGGAATGGTTGGACGGAACGGCGGGGAGAGGTTAATGCCAGTGTGGGGCATCGATCGTGAGTGCACGGCGCTGGCATCGACGCGTCCGATCATTCGTTGCCGAAGCTCAGCCGAGTGCGAACGTGCGACCACGCACCTTGAACGCTACCTTTCGTTGCCCGTATTCTTACCCAGTGCCAGTTCCGGGACAGCCTCTGTTGCGGTAGTTGCTCGCGCTGTTTCGCTTTTATCGCCCCCCGGTTTCGGTTTCGGTTCTGTTTGGCAGGTGTGTGCGTACAGTGCGCGTCTCCGCTATCCAGTGGCGTTGTGGTGTCGATCGATTGCGACGGCTAGCGGCGTTAGGGTAAGGGTGCTTCACCAGCCGTTTGTCGTATGGTTTGTTTTGCTGTTGGCAATGGGCGCGACCTGGTTCCAGTCAAATTTCGACCACCAACCAATCAACCAAGTGTGCGCGCCGTGTAACGCTAGATAGATGTGCATTTAGGCTCCGGCGTGCTGGCACAAACTCAAACCGCACGGTGCAAGATTGTGCCCGACGGTCCGGCACCCTGCGATCTCCCTATCAGCGAGCTCGGTTCGGCGCCTCCGTGCTGCGATGCTATGGCCACACTGGGTCTCGGTTCCAAAGCGCAAACCCACCGTCAAGCTCAAACAGGGTTAACACCTCAACTAACCGATACCCGCCCGTTCTCGTTCTCTATTCCTCCTCTCACCTAGAGCGCCTATTGGCTTGGAGAAGTGTACTAGAGACCGTACCGTACCGTTGACCAGAGCAGCCAAAGGCCCCGAGAAGGAGACCGCCCCCCAAGCATCCACCAAGCCCGACCGCTCCCCAGGCTCCGCAACACACACACACACACACACAAAGATGCAGCATTTCAAAACGTAAGCCTTCCCGTGGACACAATATCCGAGTCCCGTAACGGTGACGACCCGACTGACGTGGGGGGGTTTTTGTGGGAGGCTCAAGATCTCTGGAGACTGTGGAAGGAGTCGTGCCGTATGCAAGTTGATGTGCCCGTAGTGACGTTGTCCGCTGTTCTACCATCAGTTAGGGAGTTCCAAAGATTGCAGTGAGCTCCAAAGAAGAAGGCGTTTATGCCGTAAAACTATCACCCCCTAATACCTCCCCCTCTCCCTCTCTCTACCCTTCGCCCTACGCTCGGGGTATCAAAGAAATCCTTCAAAGCGCTGGTACACATTTCGGCGTGAGTCAACGTTTCACAGCACGTTGCACAATTCTCCACTACCAGCTTCCTCTGCCTTCCTCCACTATCCCTCCCCCCCCCCCCCCCCCCCTCTCCCCACTCATCTCAACCCCTAATCCAAAGGCCACCGAAAAGCTGGGAGCGTCCACATTGGAATCGCGTGGCGTCTCATGTTGAGGCGCGGCCAAAAAGGAACCGGCAACATTATGCGCACTCACACACACACACACGCACACATACAGGGGTGCACACGGCATTTACATTCGCGCCGTAACGCCCGCGCGCGCGCAGCCTACAAATCCCGAAAATGGGAAGGAAAAAAGAAGCATACACACAGAGTGATACAGTCACCACCGCCAAGAGCCTAAGGTTCAGGCCTGGCTGCAATGCAACGTGCCTGAAACCGGTGGGGTTTTTTTGTGTTTTTTTTTTTTTTTGGTTTTTTTGTATGGTTCGCTGTCAAAGCCGGGTGTCGTGCCCCGCGTCGGTGGCTGAGGATGATGAAGAAGAAGAAGAAGAAGAAGAAGAAGAAGGAGAAGAAGAAGAAGAAAATACGTGCGCGCAATACCCGTTTCGAAATTACACCAAGGGGGAAGGGTGAGGAGGGGAGGAGGGGAAGGGGGGGGGGGGGGGGGGTGGGAGGGGTGGGAGGTCGCATATTGGGGAGGGAACTGTCGGCGACACACAACGGTTGGGTTGTAGAAGAAATGCTACCAGCAACTGTTTGCTGCTCCTTTTGCCAAGCGCTGCCCCATTGGAGGTGGATGAAAAGGGCGAGAAAACCAAGGGATGAAGATATCCAAAGAGAGAGAGAGAGAGAAGCGCTTTAATGGCTACCATCAGCATCATCATCATGATTATCATCATCACCATCAATGCAGTTTTGCGATCAGTGTACGCAAATCGCAAGGAAATGCAACCCACCCTCCCCCCCCTCCACAAAGCCCAACATGGCGGTTTGATAATGGTTTGATAATAGCGCCCGAGCGATGCTATCGTAGGGGAGGGAGTGGAGGTATTCGAGGTAGGTAGCGTGTGTGTGTGTGTGTTTCAAATGAAAACCTCCCATTCAGTGGCTGTCCGAACAGATAAGGCACTTTGGGCACTTACCGCTTCAACTCGCTGCTTCACCTGCCCCTCCTCCTCCCCCCCCCATCAACAAATCCCTGCGGACGAATGCGGAAAGAAAGTGATTTCCTTTGCCGCAGCCGAGCTGGCGGTGACGATGGCGTTGAGAGTTTGTTGATCTCGATCAGCGCGGTTGTGTGTTTGTGTGGCAGTTGGCGTTCCGAACCGTCCGATCGAACCTTTCGAACCCGCGCTGCGCCGCAGGATCGTGAGGTTCGCCAACGGTCTGGCGCGGCTGGGCAGACAGAAGCTGCCAGCCTGCCAGCGCCCAGGCGAGGAATGGCCGCGGGGGGGGGGGGGGGTCTAATCATATGTAAGTAGATTTAGGTTACAGCCACGCCAAAGTGTCGCGTATAATGAGTGTCCACGGCACGCCACATGCTGCCGGAGTGTCGCAATCGGTCGCGAGTTCTCAGGCAGTACGTTCACGTCCTAACCTACAAAACATAACCTCAACGCGGAGTAGCGCACACAGCGCGAAAGAAAGCAGGCCTGGTTTGGTCTCACACGAACCCCTGGCGACATCTGGTGGATATAAAGGGGTGGGAGGGGAGGGGAGAGGGGTAGTGGGCAACGTTGCCGCTAGTGGGGACCCCGCTGGAATTCCCACGTTCGGGCTGATTTCCAAACAGCCACGTGCGACCCCCTTCTACTTCGCAACGGCAACGGCTACATTGTCGCTTTCTCCCGCGTTCTGAAGCGACGGCGCGAAGTTGAGGTTAGGGAATGCGCGACCCTCGCACCGTCCACCGTTCACCGTGACGCAGCATTCCCATAATGGTAGCCGCTCCAAGGACGACCGGCCGTCGGAATTTGGCTCGTCAGAACGGACGGCCCGGCCGGAGGGGGGGGGGGAGGACCACCCGGGGAACTACGTCGCACATATGCGGAACTCTTCGCACACGAATCCAAGGCCGACTCCTTCAACCGTGACAGGACTCAAGTTCACAACCGTTCCCATTGATTCCGGCAACGGATTGCCTTTCATGCGCTTTCGCTTAATTCTTGCTCGGTTCTCCTCGCCAGGCTGGCCGTGTTGCTGGTGGTAGTACTGCTGGCCGCTAGCATCCGGGCGACACCACAGGCGGACGACACGGCGAAGGCGAATCGGAACAGTCTGCTGCTCCGGCGTGGCAACGTTGGACGACCGCTTGGCCGTACGACACCGACCACCACCACCACGACCACCCCATCGTCCGCCGACTATGCCGAGGTAGGTTTCGGGAGACTCCGGACCTGGAGTGGCGTAACTTTGGCGTACTCTAACGTGTTCGGGCACTTCCACCTTGCAGGACGAGTACGCCGACAGCTACGACGAGGGCAAGGGCGAGGACGGCGAGGACGGTGCGGAGGAGGGCCCCGCGGGAGGAAAGCAGGCCACCACTACCACCACCACGACGGAGGCACCCAAAAAGATCCGACCGAGCATTCGCCCGTTCCGCAGCAACGATGATCTGCTGACCGCGCTGAAGAAGCGGCGCCAGGAGTCGAAGAACAGCAAACCCGCTGCCGGTAAGTAGTGGTAGTAGTAATAGTGGTGGCTGTTGACGTAGAGCCCCCAGGTGTGGCTCAGCCCAGTGAAAGCGAAACCACGGCTGCTAAGTGCAGTCTGCAAGGGGGTGGCGCGGGTGAAGCCCGGGAGGATGGGGTAATGGGTAAATCCAACGTTTCAATCCTTCTGCACATTGGGGTGGAGTTGAACGAGTTCCTACACTGCCAACTACTCTAGAAAGACAGATAGAAAAGAGCACACCTGAGCGTGTGTGGGAGAGAGAGGGAGAGCAAGAGAGGTAGTATGAAACAAAATTGATCTCCGAATGGGGGGGGAAAAAAAAATGCGAGACTTAAATCAAAAGTCTTTGGGCTGGGTCGGCTGCTGTAGTGGCCACTCTTGCACAACACCCAACCGGTCCGAGTCCGGGTTCGGTCGGTTCTGGTCCTTCGTCCTTCACCTCTTCCTTTACGGCATGATGCCACAACTCTTCCCCCCACCCCCCCACATAGTTTTACATGGTCTTTCCGACCTGTCCTGTTCGAACTCGATTCGATTCATTGATGATAACTGTCACGCTGTGTCGGACCAGCTCCAGCCAGTGGCACCCTGTGGCAATGGCAGGGGTACTCGCCCCGGTTCGGGTGCAAACCAAAACCGGTTCTTTCGTACCGCGCACACAGCTCGCAGCATTGGGGCTCGAGTCGAGCTAACAGCGCCGCCCTTCCACCCCGGCCCCCGGCCGCTTCTGCTTCGCACGGTGACAGCAGCCCCAACCCGTCCATTTTCCATTCCATTTTCGAAGTCGTGAGTCGGCGAACTGTGTTAAGCATCGATCTTATTTCACAAGCAATACCAAAGCCCTTGCGTGTCAACCGTTCTGGCTCTCTCTTTCTCTTACACACACACACGATCTCTCCCTCTATCTCTTGCTCTCCTTGTGTACAATGCATTTCTGCAGGGGATTGATTGTGTTGTTGTTGCTGTGTGTGTTCGATTACCGTTTTATTTCTGGGTCGATCGTACGAACCTCGAACGCTAAGGAGAATAGACAGGCAAAGCAAAAATGAGGGAAAAAAAATCACATAAAAACCCAAAAAAAAAAGGACAGATAAAACGCACACACTGTGTCAGTTGACCGGTAGTGGGTTCGCTGGCCAGAGCGAAGCCCCAGACCCGTTTGCGGTTATTTTTACTTCGAAGTTTGTAATTTTATTTGATTAGTTATTTTAAACCGTTTCTCCACCGCTTCTCTTCGTCCGTTTTGCCTCAAATGTTTGTTTTTTTGTTTTTTTTTTACTAAATTCGTCTTGTTTGTTGTTTGTTGTCACTGTTACAGCTGTGGAGTAAAGAAAGTGGAGAGCATGTTTCTGTGTGGTTTCTTTACTTTCTTCCATTGTTTTTGGCATAGTATTTCAATGTGGTTTTTGTTTGTTCGCATTAGGTGATCCCCATTCTCCAGTAGCAAGTTTGGATTGATTCGTTGTATGGAATTGTTTGTTTTAGCTTGGTTTTGTTTTGTGTTGGCTAAAATGACATTTCTCTTTGAAATGAGTTACTCATTTAGAGCTAGTAGCACTGAGTGACCAGCCTTATTAATACTGATCCGATTCTTATCACTCGAATCTCATGCAGAACTCGTATTGTAGGGTTACTTCTTGCTGTTTTCAACCATATTTCTAGCATCGCAATTACCCATGTTTAAGTTCAACCCTGCGTGGAACTCATTACAGTTGAGATGTTTCTTGATATATTTGTATTATAAAAAGTGATAACATATTTAAAAGGAAAACAGTCAAAGGCATAAATGACACATACACCTTTTCTTCCGATGTCTTTCTATCCTTGCAGTGGCACCAAAGGAGAAGGTGTACGATGACGAGGACGTCCCAGCACCGGCCACCCCCGCCAAAAGCGCGAAAGCTCCCGCAATCGGTAAAATTGCAGATAATGTAGTATTTTCCTTCTCGAAACGTAACCAAAACCAATAATCACACCAACACCTTTCCTCCCTTCCCTCCCCGTTCCCATCCAATCCCGTCGCCCTCCAACAACCTCCTTCCTTCATCACGCGAATGGTTCCCGGCCCTGTTGCGTTGTTTTTGTTTAAACATTTTGCTTAAAATTGGCACTGCTTGCGATTGTATGTCTCCTCCATTTTGTTTTCGTGCGAGAATTCTTTGAGGATGCATGTACACGGACAAACACGCACACGAACACACTTATCCTTGAATGTTTCTTTGTTTTCCCCCCCGTTTTTTTTTTGTTGGAGATTTGCATTCTCCGCGCCCAATTTCCATTTAATTCCAATATATGTTCCTTAAGCTTTCTTTCCATGCGCGCATGTTGATGTGTGTACGTTTGTAGGTGTTTTTTTCTTTCTCGTTTTCGCTAACTTCACCTCTTCTGATACGAAATGTACTACGCCGGGATCCATTTCCCTACTTCCCCATCATAACATCACCAGGCGCCGTGTGGTTTATAATTTGTTTAGGAACAAAACCACGCGCTCACACACTCACTCACATTCGCTTCGTATAGACAATCCCATCCACACACATTCACATTTGCAACAAAAAAAAAAACACTCATACATTCGCGTCCTTTTTTTGTTTAATATTAATTGTTCTGTTCAATGTACGCATAGTCCCTTAATAAAATGTTATTACTGTAACTGGAAAAAAGCTATAACTGGACTTCTTCTTTTGTGGTTGGAATGCTTACACACACATACACGCACACACACACACGCACACTCAAACATACACCCACAAACGGTACATGCACACATTTTCACGCATATGTGCACTATGAATAGTAAACCCTGTAAACCTCTGTCGGCGGTCATCTTGGCTCACCTGTTACACACTTACATACTTACTGCATTTGCTGAGTTGCGCGCGCGCGCGCGCGTGTGTGTGCTGTGAATTACAGTAGTAGTATTTTAGTGTACCTTAGCGCGATGAATACTGAATCATTACGTATTACGTAGACTGCTTTTGCGCGAATTTTCCTACTTCGTTCCCCTGCGCTATCTTTCTCCTGACCCGGCCTGATTCCTTCCTGAAACACACACACACACACATACATTAATGCTGTCCGTGTATACCCGTGTACGCGCCTGCGTGTGGACAGCACGAATCGACTTAGGATGAGTATGAGCGACACTAGTGCACTCCTATATTTAGGCCGTACTTCGTCACCCTCTTCCTCTCTCTCTCTCTCTCTCTCTCTCTCTCACACACAAACACATATTCCTCTTCCTTCACTTCTTCCTTCTCAATCTACCACATCGAAGCTATTGTTACTACGCACTAATCCAGAATCTCACTGTTTGTCAGGGGCAGTTTATAATCGGCTATTGAATACTTGATATTGCGTTTGCGAATAGGCTAGACGTCTGAGTTAGTGTTGGGTGCGACGGATTCCGATTCACGAATCAGAATCAATCTTTGAACTGAATGAATGGCTCTGAAGCTCTGTTTTGAAGATGCATGACCTCGCAAAGATTCATGAAACCTCAAAGGCTCATGCAATCTTTGTTGATTCATGAATCTATGAAGAGCTTCAGTAGTGCATGAATACTTTTCAGAGTCGAATCATGATTTGAATGACTCTTCATTGAAGATTGATAGTACAATGACTCTTCTGGAATGATTCATTAGACACAACACTAGTATGATTGCATTGTTGTATCTTCCTCTTTCACCTCACACATTTGCTCTCTTTATCTCTCTCTCTCTCTCTGAATCTCTCGCCCTCACTCCCTCTCTCTCTCTCTCTCTCTTTCTGTCTCTCGCTCTATTTCTCTTCCATCTCTCTATCTGTCTGTTCCGTTTCTTCCGCAGTTCCGAGCAAACGGCGGTTCGGTAGTGGTGCGGCACGAAAGGACGACCACTCGGCGGACACATCCAACAACGATGGCCACGAGGGTAGTGATGGTGCTAGCGGCAGCAATAGCAATGGAGCCAAGTCCCTGATCGGACGCTTGGGCCGGTCGCGGTTCGCACTGAAGCAGTGAGGTTCCTTTTTCCCCGCTCTATTATCCTGGATGCAAAAAGGGAAGTGGTGGGATAGAACGAAGAAAGGAGAGGAAGAAGGGTGGAGCGGGGGAGGGTGTAACGTGGTGGCCGCAGTTTCCCCTCTCCCTTCCAGGGCCAACCCCACCTCCCCCCCCCCCCCCCAGGACCAGCCAGCATTTGGAGTAATTGTGGAGAAGAAGGATGTAGAAGGGCGGAGATGATAGAAGTAGAGAGACAGCGAAATTGAAAGGAAAAGAGAGAGAGAGAGAGAGAGAGAGAGAGAGAGGGAAAAAGAGAGAACAAGCAGAGGAAAGATACATAGAGAGAGAGAAAACAAAAGGGAAGTAGAGAGAGAGAGAGAGAGAAGAAAGATCGTGTTGACAGGGCAATATGGCGAGATGGTGATCTACTGCTGTGCGTTCACCGTAACCAATCTATTGGTACAAAATGGCGGTAGCCCATCATCTTCTCCCCACCTCCATACCATCAAACACAACCTGCCAGGACGCTCTTCGTTACGTTTAGCTATTGTTATATGTAGTAAAAAGACAAACACCCAAACCCATACACACATACAAAACACACCAACACACTGAGAAAACTAAACACACACACACACACAAACATACGCAAACACATTTATTTACTCGTTCGAGCAAATAAAATGCGCTACCAATGCGCACCGTTTTCCTGTGAAGTGTCTTGTACGCACGTGTGTATGTGCTTCGTCCTGTTCCTGCTCCTTCGATCCAGCCGCGCCAAGAAGTGAAAACTTCATTGCCATTCCTGCCCGGTTCTGTACCGTCTCGTCGGACGCACACTATCACCGTCGGATGACAGGTGCAAACACAAACGAGAGGCAACAGGAGTTGAACCGTCGAGATATAAGGGAGGAGAAGGGGGAGGATCAAGGGGCAGGGAACAGGGTGAGAAAAAAAAAACATTGAAAAAGGCCACCATGTCTATATAACATAATATATCTGTTGTATAAAGGTTTGTATAACTAGATGCATACGTTAGCGCGTTTGTTTGATTGTTGTGTTTTGTGTTAAATGTTGCGTATTCTCGTTTTTTACTCCACTTTCCACTCCTCTGTGCGTATTTTTCTCTCTCTCTCTCTCTCTCTCTAATGTTTAGTTCGAGTGTGCAAAATAGTGAGCAAAATTATGTGTATTTGTTTGCTTCTCTTTTGTGTTTTGTTTTGTTGCTGTTGTTTCTATGTTTCCATTCATCGTATCCGCTTTCGTTTCCGCAATGTTTTGTGATGCTTTTGTGATTTTTTTTCAAGTTTTTCTCTAGTTTAGTTTCCTTCTTACTGTTTCTTCCTCCGCTTGTTTGTTTTTCTTTCTTTGTTAAACCCGCTTCTCAACCCGGTGTGGTTTCGTTCTATTACTATTAGTTGCTTAGTCTTTTTTTTTCATTAGCCAGAGCTTAAAGTACGTGAAAAGCGATAGAAAAGACGCTTGTAGTTTTGTTTGTTTGTTTTTCTTTTAATAAAGGTGAGGTATCTTATGAACAGGATGTAGATAGTAACGTACGTTTCCCAGTTTTTTTTATTCTTTCCCTCTCCCCCCCCCCTCCTCGTATCTTTCTTCCTTTTTTCCTCCTTCTGCTTATTGCAACGGCTCCACCCTACCCGTTGTGCGATCCTGTACAGTGTAGGCAAACGTCGCAAAACACTGCCGACCGTTGCTGGTTTCAAGTTCAAATTCAAAACAAACGACCAAAAAACAGAAAAGCGTTACAACAAACTAGCAAGTGCAAAATGCGCCACCTTTCAGATGTAGTTCTCGGACAGGCTCAGGATGCTCGGGTATGGGTGTGCGTGTCTGTGGGTGTATGTGTGCCCGCAATGATAGACGCGTGGTTTGTTGTTTGATTCTTTGATTCACAGCGTGTACGCAGCAAATGGAAACCTCCGACCCGAGCGGTTTCGTTCCGCGCATCCCGCGTTCGTATAGGCACTTGAAAAGTTTGGTTTGGATCACGAATTCGCGATCGCTAGCGAGCAAAGATGGCGAGTAGGTAGTAGTACCGATGTAGTGTTCTGATTGTGTGTTTTATTCGTGTAAACATAAAAGGGAAGAAACAGAGCGATAGGAGGGTAAAGTTCCTGCCAAAGGACTAACCGTACCGGACCGTCCGGTAGTCGTGTAAAGGAATGTATTTGCGTGAAAATTGCAACCAACTGTGGTCTAAATAAACATCACATGGTGAAGTAATTTGCTACCGTCAATAAAACCAAAATCCAAATGCGAAATTCCAGCTAAAAGAGTGAAAAAAAAGGTGGACTTCGACGCCATTTTGAATGGTAGAGTCCAGCACTCCAATGGAATGAACTTCAAAAGTTTTTTTGTAAAAAGAACCTAGCGATACAGTGGAAGCATTAGGCATGGACACCCGGGATGGGGGTCCCAACATAAACAAAAGGATGCGAAATACAATATACAAACTTAACCTCCTTGCTAAGCTGCTAATGGAGTCGAGCACCAGTCGTGGTGCTCCGTGGAGTCGATTCGATTCTAAAACTATGCACAAAAGTTTCGTCCTCGCCGTAACGAATGCTTCCGGAATGGTCCGGAACGCATCCGATTTAAGTAAAGAGCAAAGCGAAGTTAAAAACAAACGAACATAACCTCAAACTCCTATACAATAACCTCGTAAAAAAAAACCCTATCTGATAATATCGAAGAATGTGTGTTCCTAGATGGGGGTGCGGGTGTGTGTGTTGCGTGCATATGCGCATGTGTAAATATATCTAAAAATCAACCCTATCGATGGAGAGATTAAGCGGTTCGAGTAGGTTTCGGTTGGTAGAACAAATATCAGCTCGCCACGGAACGGGACGAGCGGTGTGAGATTAGTTTCCTGCGGGGGTTGTTTCTTGGTTAGGCACCATCTAGGCCTTCACAAACCGGCAGAACCGTCCGCGCATCCACCGGTACGCTTTGCCGCGGAAGTCATGAAACAGCAGGGTGGGCTGATGCGGGTGACCGTACGATTTGGTCCCCGTTCCGCCCACACAGTACTCGGACGCGAGCCGGGAGATGGGGACGGCGGTCGAGGATGCCGGTTCATCTGCGGGCGGTGTTGACGACTCCTGGATGAAGGGTAGCGAGGGCAGGCGTCCCCCGGCCGGGCCGGCCGAGGCGACGGGTCATGGACCACCGCCACCGGTATGGCACCCGCTGCCGGCCGTCACCGCCCACCGGGCATCGTCCGATTCGTGCGTCAGGTAGCGCAGGCCAACCTGCGACTCGAGCGCACGGAGATCGTTCCAGGTTTGCAGGTCCTGGAGCCAGCAGTGCAGCAGGCTCTTGTCCACCGTGAACCGTTTCCGTTGCTTCACCTGCAGCAGGTTGTTGATCAGATCGATTGCTGAGCATGAAAGGATGGATGTAGGAGAGTCATTAGACATTAGAAATTGGACATTAGACCTTAGACATTAGACCTTAGACATTAGACCTTAGAAATTGAACATTAGACCTTAGACCTAAGACATTAGACCTTAGACATTAGGCATTAGACTTTAGACTTTAGACTTTAGACTTTAGACTTTAGACTTTAGACCTTAAACGTCAGACCTTAGACATTAGACATGATACGTCAAACTCATGTTGGGTATTAATGAAAGAAGAACCTACCATCGGAGGAGATCTCCTTCCAGGGGTTTGGCGGGTACATGAAGGCGGCGTTCTGGATTTGATCGTTAATGTCCTCATCCTCGTTGAAGGGAAAGGTGCCGCTCAGGCTGACGTAGATGATGACGCCAACGCTCCACATGTCCAGCGACCGGTTGTAGCCCTTGTTGCGCAGTACTTCCGGTGCTATTGCCACAGAAAAGAAGGTCACATTAGCAACACCATCTCGGCGCACCCGGGCCGCTGATACCTACCCAAGTAAGCGGGTGTACCGACGACCGACCGTCGGAATGACTTTTCACCGATGATGCGAGCGAACCCGAAGTCGCACAACTTCACCTGGGGAAATTCGTTGTCCGACGAAAGCAGCACGTTCTCTGGCTTGAGGTCGCAATGTACGATGTTACGGCTGTGCAGGTACTTCAGGGCAACGAGTATCTAGAGCAGACCGAGTAAATTACAATTTAGTACAACATCAGCACCGGGCGGTAAGGGCTACGTACTTGTGTGATGAGAAATTTGGTGACGCGCTCGTTTAGACGACCGTTCTGATGCGACAGTATCATCTCCAGCATGTCTCCCTTCAGCTTCTCCATCACGACGAAGATTCGCTCCGGTGTTTCGAACATGCGCTCCAGATTGACGACACCCGCGTGGGACAGGTTCTGCAGTATCGCTACCTCGTTCTTTAGCTGCGCCTCCTGCTTGGTGGGGAAGCGCAGCTTGTCGATCACCTTGATCGCGACCGCCCGGTGTGTCTTCCGGTGCACACCACCGTACACGATCCCGAACTGTCCGGAACCGAGCACCTCGTCCGGGAAGATCTGGTACAGCTGGCTCATGTCGGTGACGCGCTCCTCCGGTTCGCTCGCACTACCGGCCGTACCGTGCGCCTCCGACCGGCCCGCACCGGTCTGGACCGGCATCAGTGCCTGCCGGATGGCGGTTTCCCAGCTTTTCGCCAGATAGGCACCGACGCCACTGTCCGGCGGTGGTAACGCCAGCACCGGATCGGTGTGATGCTTCATGTTGTACAGCGGGTCCTGCCCGACGTAGTAGTCGACCGTCGCGGTCCGTATCTCGAAGCAGTGCAGCACCTCGCCCTGCAGCGTGCGGGCCGCCTCCACCGCCACGATCTCGTTCAGCGGTATCTCCTTGTAGTACTTGCTGCCCTGGTCCGACACGAACAGCGTGATTGCCTTCGAGTCGAGCCGCCAGTAATGGCGCTTGATCGTTTTCTCCTTGCTGGTAAAGTGCACCAGCCAGCCCTCCTTCGTGGCGCGCCCATCCCGGCGCTTGGTGTGCTTCACCGACTGCACGATCCGCATCAGCGGTATGTTGGCGCTCGGCGAGGACGACGAATTGCTGGACGACTGGCGCGATTGCTCGCAGATCACCTCCAGTCGGTTGTCGTCGGAGTCGTCCAGCAAATGGTACGCCGGTGCCGGTACCGCATTCCCACCGTTCATCTTCCCCGGAGAACCTTCCCCGCCGGCTGGTGCATCTTTTCCGATTCCTTCCTTTGCCGGCGCCGTACCGAGCACCGGACCCACACCACCAACGCCCCCAGATCGTCGGCCCGCCTGACCGAACGGATTGTCATCGAAGTCACTCTCGTCTTCCGGGTCGTCCTTGTACAGCAGCTCCCGATCGCTCGACAGGCTGCGATCGTCGTGCACGTCCACCGGCTGTGTGTTCTCGCCCGTACAGTCCTTCGGCACCTTCTCGATGCACTTTTTGTGCGCGTTGTAGTGGCAGTCCCGGCACTGGACGCCCTGTTTGAAGAGACCGCGCAGCAGCTTCTTGCAGTACTGACACACGGTCGGCCGGGTGTACGTATGGATGGAGAAGCTGTGCGGGATTTTGATCGGGTGGCCACCGACGACACCACGGCTCGTTAGCGATGGCGACCGACTCTGGCGCAGGGTAGTAGACTGGTGATAGTGAACACCGGAAAAGAGAAAGAGAGTAGGGATAGCATCGTTAGCTGACAGTTCTGCTAAAGTTGAGATGTTAGCATTTGTGATTATCTTGATGTCTCGTATCTCCAACATCCTCTGGGGATATCTTTATATCTCGATGTCACCAACTTCGTAACCAAACTCTTGTTAAAAAGGCGATCTTTTTGTAATCTTCAAAAGCATCTTCTCATCTGTTGGAATTAGATTTGATTCCTTGGAGAGTTCCTAACCTCATTACATCTGATTCGCTTGTCAGACATATTGGATTTGCTAATCGAATGATTGCAATTTAAGTTTCATTGACGTTAACCGTGCATAAATAAACAAAAGAGAAAAATCATAAAAAGGGATCTAATTACTACAATAAAAAACAAAGAAAACAAACAAAACCATAAAAATGGCGATAGCTAAAGTTTAGCGCCGGAAGCAAAAAAACTTAATTTTATTTTGTTCTGTTTACGGAAAGGAGAAAAAAAAACAATACTGCCCTGTTACAATAACGTAGGTAGGTCCTTACTAGCGAAAAGAATTACATCTATCCCCACCTTCTCCCCATTCTAGTAGGCACACCCACACACGCACTAATACACACATGGTAGCCATTGCAAAAAAGTAAGTTCATCTTGCACCCGTCCACACAGGAATGTGATGTGATGTTTGGAGTAGTAATAATGATTATAATAGTTGTGCTTATAAAATGTAAATGGAAAAAGTCCCCCCTCCCCCAAGCTAAACAAAATGGACGGTACCAGTTACCAACAGGTAGTTGTCTTGAACGGTTGCTCCTAAATTAACTGTCGTCGTGACGTTGGAATGCGTACCCTACACGACCATCCGTATCGGTCTGCCGGTCAGTTCTTAATGTCATTCATAAGTTGCTGCATTTTTCTTACCAGCATTGTTCCGGCGCCGGCCGTTTCGTCGGACGCTAGCGAGTTGCTGGAGCCGCCGGATGGGCTGCGGGCGGGCATGACGGCGGCCGTCATCGAGGACAGCAGCCCGCCGCCGGCGGAACCGGACCGACGGCCGCTGCCACTGTTGCCGCTGCCGTTGCTGTGCTGCTGCGACTGGGACTGCTGCAGCACGCCGGTGTGCTCCGCCCGGCTGCAGTTGTTTGGCACTTTGATCGCACAGCGCTTGTGGTAGTTGAGCCCGCACCCATCACACTTCAACCCCTGCCGTACCAGCCCGAACAGCATCTCGCCGCAAAAGTCGCAGAAGGTGGGCGCCTTGTACGAGTGAACGTTCAGTGCGTGGGGCCGCACCAGCGGTATGTCCTCTTGAGCAATCGGCACATTGTTCCGGTGCAGTGCCGGTCCACTGTTCGCCGGTGGAAGCAACGTTTCTGCGCGTGGGAAACGGGAAACGATACAGTGAGACGAATGACGCCACATTGCTGTGCTGCCGAGGCAATACTTACGGTTGGCAGTGAGCACAATCTCCACCAGCGTCTCGTCTACGATGTCGGAAGCGGACGTCACCATCTGCAGCACATTGTGCGATTCGTAATCGTGCCGGAACAGTAGCAACCGTTCCGGTAGCCGATTTAAACCATTCTCCGGGATCTGCGTGTGGAGTTGAAGATGAAAGCGTTAGTGGAGCTGTATGCGGAGTGGACCAGCGTTACGAACCCTACCTTACTGTTGATGAATTCACAGGCCAGCTCTTTGAGTGTTTTGAGTGTGAGTGCACTCGACTCCACCGTGGTGATGTCGCGCAGATTCCCAAACTGGAAGATGAAGGTAATGTCGTCACCGGCCATTTTGACAGGTGCGATAATGTGTTTTGGCTCGATGGGCTTGAAACGATTACACGCACTCACTCGGTGTGCACACGCTGTAGGCGTCCTGGAGAGAGAAGACACAAAAAAAAACACCACCGAATGACAATACGAACGTGAGACAGAAGCAGAATTGGGGAAGCAACATTACCATAATGGTTAAATGGAGAGTATGAACGCACTCTACACATGACTGTGTATGAAGGTGCAAAGTGTTAGTGGAAGGTTTACTTGTAATGGCACGGATGACTATCGCATCATGACACCTGTCGAGACGCAATTGCACATCACACTGCCCGGGTTTTAATAGCAATCGCCTGGAGATGGTTACGTGAATTACAATAACTTCCAGTGCGATTGTGTGCGTGCCGTTTGCCTGCGGTGGGTAGCGCTGTTTACCAGTTGCTAGTTGAGTCGAAGATCGAGGCGTGTGTGTGTGTGTTTTTTGTTTTATTTTTGAATGCTTTGCAGTTGATAAGATTGAGACTGGACAGGTTGCTTGAAGTAAGGCGTGCGACCGTAGACTAATGTTTCACACTGCAATGAGCAAAGTTCTCGCACTGTTCTTTCTTTCACGGTGCTGGATAACAAAACAAAGCTAAACGGGGAAGTTCCCGGCCAGTCGACAAGGGAAACAGGTGGTGGAGGAATTTAATGTCTTAATAACCGAAGCGGGGCAGCAGCTCAACAGTCTCAATCACTCACTCACCGACACACACAAACGCGCCTCGTGCTAGTTTTCCGGCGTGCAAATTATTGATAGATTGCGGGCTGGAGAGTGCGTGCTCGTGTGCGTGTGTGTGTGTGTCCGTTTTCCTTCTCGTCCTCCTCCACTTTCCCTCGGTTGTTGTAAAGGGCGCCCTCTTTAGGTTGATTGGCGTGGATCGTTTTGGCTAATTGCGCCATTGTTTGTGTGCCACCATTTCACGCATTTAATCACACGACTGTGTTGTTTTTTTTTTGTTTTAGTGAGGTAGTTCCCACTAGAGTCGGAGATCACACCATCACCCACGTTCGGATGCTGTGTAGAATGCTGTTCTGGTGTTGGGACGTGAAAGGGGGGTTTTTTTTCGGGAAAGATGTAAGGGTGATTGCGGTTTGGGTCACACATCTCCTACCTTTCCTGGGGGGAGAGGCCGTTCCACCAGGTGCGCTAGTGCTACGACTCCAGCCTCCACCACACCGGACGGATGACGTTATTTGGATGGCGCGCAGATATTGGGTCGCACCCGACGGTGACTGTTGAAGATTCTTGCTACTACTGCTACCACCAACACCACCACCACCACCACTACCACCGTTTCCCGGGCAACGAAGATGAGGTAAGCGCGGTATCGCCGAAACTGTGCGAAGGTCGGGAAGACGTTGGTTGGTCCTGTCCGTGGACTGCGCCGTGCACCTCACCACGAGCAACGGTGCAGCCATATATCTGTGTCTGGCCAACAGAGCACCACGTTACCACCTACACACCCGCGCTGCTTGTAACTGGGATGTCGTGGTGCCTGCACTCGCCTGCACTAGGTCACACACGCTCTGCTGGTGCGTTTCACCGCAGTCGAGAATGTTGCGACGTGCCCTTTCTTTTTTTACGCGTCGGAGGTACTGCCTTTTCTGTGTCACTGAACTGCTTTTTTCGGAAGCGGAGAGATACACAACGATGATAGAGTTAAAAGAAAGAAAGAAAGAGAGCGAGAGATAGAGACGGAGAGAGAAAGGGAGAGAGAGAGAGCAAAAAGCATAAGAGAGATTGATAGAACAAACCGACGCACCAGCAAAACGAAAGCATGGGAGCGAAAGAGAGCGAGCGAGCACACAAAATAGTGGAGTAGGTGAGAGATTTTTACCGTTTGAAATGGTTAGCATCGGCCCACAAAGGTACATCGCCCTAAAAACCCATGCACGTAGGTTGTCCGTGCACTGCTGTATGTGTAGTGTGGAGTTTGCTCGCACCAGCCCGAAACGTCAATCGGTCCAGTTCCACCGCACCGCGGTTGTCAATCGGTGGCGTTCGTTCTCCAACCTGCCCCACCTTTCACGAACTGGCGGCTGTTGGCGGGAGTGGGCGGGATGCTGGATCACACTTGTTTCCGGGGAATCGAGTTAAAATAAAAACCAACGGAAAACTACGGGGACGCACACCGCACTCCGTACGACGCGGTGGTGAGTGCGCCTTTGACGGCACTGTTGACGCGAAACCGGAACGCGCTGTGTACGTGGAGTGATGTGCGTGATGACTCCACGCTCCCGTACATGCGCCAACGCTCCACTGCCGGACCGGTGGCTGGTGGAATGTTTTCGAACATAGGGCTGCGGCACACGTAAAGCAGCACGCGTCTGTGGTAGTGCCGTCCATGTGCGGACGCGGATTGTGTCAGACGTTGGAACTTTCTCTCCGGGGGTAAAGTGTGCGTTTTACGCATGTTTCAAGCCGTGGCCATATTTACGTCCATGGAAAGGGCTTGAAAATTTTGCTGATTTTATTTTATGAAAACCCGAGGATGAGTTTTACATTTATTTATCTTATAAATTTCTACTTTTAAGGGAAGATATTTAATTAGCAGTTTTCAGAAAGGTATCATAAATATAGTTTAAATAGTGACAAATAGTGAAGTTACTGTTCAAAGCATTAACTCATCTTCAAATGCTCAATGTTCAAAGACCTTGTATTTCTCAAAGCAATGTTTAACAAGTTATAGTGGTATAGGTTTAAGTAATAACGTGGATTTCTTTCTTTGCTCGTTGCAGACTGTCAAACTAAAGGGTAATATCAACTGTTGTTTAGCTTTTATGCATAGTTATTGAGCTTTAAACTAGCTTAGCGGACAAATTTTAAACTCCTCGTATCTCAGATAACGCGTATAAGATGTACCTTGTATCTCGGGGACTATCTGTACTAGCACTAACGTAATCATTAACTTATCACTTACTTAGTTTATGCACTACTAATGCCCTTCTTATTTGTCCTAACGCTGTGTTAGGTAATTAATGAGCTAGATCTATTTGGTTAAGTATAGTAAGTATATGTCATATTTAGGATCGTATTGCTGTCATAAGCCGCAGTAGTAGGCTTGGTCATTTTTGGAGTAAAAGAACTAGCTGTAATACCTTCTTGATAATGTTGTATATACCTGCTAGAGGACTATTTGCTACATTTCTATCAGCTGTTAATTAACCACAATAAATAACATTTCAAAGCACCTAAACTACCGAGAATGTTTTATTTTAAATTCAATAACAAAACTATCTAAATAAAAAAAAAACACATAAGTCTTTAGTTCATTTCCAATTGAGGCTATCGACACCATTCTATCTTCTATTATTCTCCCCGAAACTGCTACGGTACCACGTGTGGCTATCGCTTGAAATACGCAAAGCAACACAAACACAATCAAGCGGAAGGGGTGCTTGACGTTTACAACCTTTCCAGCGGCGGAATAAAGTTTCCAGCCACGGTGCGTGACAGATGAAGGCGGTGTTGCCAGCGTTGCGCAAATTTGGGGTGGGTGCATTGCAGGGGTTGTTGCTGATTAGAAGCCACTGTTGGGAACATATTTAAGAAGAATGGTTTATGGTAGTTTCCAGTTTTGATTGTTCAAAAAAACAAAACAAAAAGGTGAATATGTTTTGTGGAGAAATGGTTTAACAAAACGTTTTATAAGCTTATAAGCAGTTAACTTGAACTGTTTGGAATTAAATGGGTGATTTTTTATGAGTGATATGAAATAAAATATATTGTATGTACGCTTGTAGCTAAACGGAACACCCCTTCAATGTGCAGCATGATGAGATTTAACGGCCATTTCAAATGGCGATTCCAGTGTTGCCTGTTTGGCGTATTATTAAACAAATAATGAATTTTAACGTTTGTTTTATTACTGAATTTTATTACTTTCTTACGCATAGTTGAGGATTAAGGTTAAAGCCTTATTTAAAATGGGCTTGTTGCATAAGAGTTGTAGTAAAAAAAAGATTTTATTGACTAAAATCAGCGATTTGATTGCAGAATTGCATAAATTACGGCTCTTATCAGTAAATCATTTGCATATCTTTAGGTGCATCGTTGATGGTTTTTTGCACCTTTGTGTTCACTCAGCAGCAATAAGAACGTTATTCGTCACCTTCTCACACTAACCGATCAAACTAATAACGTGATGTAATAGTTTGTTACAAGCACCGTGGACAAACAGACCGACACCTTCGATTTAGACAAATGTTTCACTGGTTTCATTTCGGGAAAAGTCACGCCTATATACTACGCCAATCGGGTGCATGTTCACCCTTTTTCGCAATGACTGATGCCATTTAATATATATGCTAATGGTGTTTAATTCTCGCATTCTTGCGGGTAAGTTCGGCTGTCGGGAAGGGGGCGGTGGGGATTTCCTGTGCACCGTGGCGAGTCGCTCGTTCGCTTAAGATCCTGCTGGGGGGATCCAAGATCAAAGACAAAATTTACAATCGATATCGATTGTCTTCGCCACACTTGTCTTCCTCGCGTGCGATTAATGCGACTTCCATCTGAGGTGTAGTGTGCTGCTGAGCGATTGCGTTTGAGGGAAACACCACCAGTACCTGTTGCCTGGTTTCGGAGGTAGTAACGCATTTGTCCTAGTTTAATACCCTATTTAAATATGCACGCGTTGTCGTGCAGTGAATGGATGTAGCGATTTTTATTCTTCAGCTCCTCGTCATATCTAATGCGCTTTGATTGATGTACAATGGTCTAACCTCCATCGGGGACCGTTCGATTGGATGTACATCTTTGATTTATTGTCATCTCTCCCTTTCTCCCTGTGCGGTTTCCAGTTTTTAGTGGTTCGATTAAACCAATCCGTCTTCTTGAGGCGAATATCTATAATATCTGTAGGCTCTGTAGGAAGGTTGGTTGTATATTCTGCCAAGGGTAGTAGCGGGCAATGCCGTAGGTCAAACGAAGAGCCCTCATATTTCATAATTGTGTCTATCCATCACAAAAAAAAAATCATGCCCGCAACGTGGTATTGTAATCGCTCAGACGATTTATTGAGCATTTCTGTTGCGATCGAATGCGCCCAATAGCAACACAATAACGTGCGTCATATTCGCTAGCGACACCGAATATTCTGACCGTACCCATGCTGTAATCACCAAGAATTCGCACACCCGAAATAACACCAGATTCACCGAATTAGATGTGAAACTGTGTGCATATCGGTACCCTATCGTGTATGCCTAATAGGCTTAGGGTTTCGGTTTTCATTCGCCTATGTTCGGTAATTGGTGCTAACGGAAAAATGGGGAAATTGAAGGGAAAACGGACGCCGAGCGATAGAGAAGAAAAAACTATTACAATCGTGACTACTGCTACTGGCTGCCGGAGTTGAAACATTCCTATGTGTGTGCGGGTGTTTATGGGAAGAGAATGGAAAACCCCGTCCTTTCGCCTTCGCAAAATGAAAGATTTCAACTAGCAGATAGCAAACGTTAACATACCGGGCCACGGCAAAAAGGAACCTACCCAGAGTATGGTAGTTAGTGGAAAATTGCACTTTTACTACTTTCCTTCCCTGTTGTGTATCTTGCCATAAGCACCAGAAGCATGGATATGAGCATGGAACTGGGACATCCATGTGTGGCTGTCTGGGGTTTTTTTTTATTCGTTCACGGGCCGTTGTTGCTCTGCTCGTGCCTCTTTATTCAATGTCAACATTGTCAGGTGGCATCGTACGAAATCGGTGATACGAAATCTAATGAACCAGATTTCATCGAACGCATCGGAAGATTTTTCGCCGTACACACCAACTGGGACCCCCAGGGTGAAGATGAGCAGAGCGGCAGGAGTAGCGCTCGGCTAGTGCTCGCCAGGCGCTTGCAGCAGCAACAGTGGATACCCATTTTCCGGATGCACTAATTGGTGATTGCCCTTCGCCCTAATCAGCACATCGTTTGCATCGGTGCTTTAATGATGTTTGGATACAGTGGAAGATTTTTTTTTGGGTGTGTGTGTGGTTGGTTTTGGAAAGATTTTTGTCCGGTAACAGCAGCGGAGGATCCCCGTTTTTTTTCTAGTGATTTCGTTAGAATTCTACTGGTGAGGTAAGGTGACATGTTTTTTTTGGGTTTTATGTCATATTTAAGGTCTAATTTAATAGGTTGGTAGTGAAGAAACTTTTAAGTTTGAAAGTGTTGGAAATTGTTTTAAAAATTGCCTACATTTAGGCGTATATAAAGTGCTAAGAGGTACCTGAACCTGGAAAGAGGCCTCTTGATCCGCTCTGGAGCACATGAAGATACTGTTGAATAGCAATTTTTGTCTTGAACAGCTGGATGTACAAGCCAATATTTAGAGGTACCTCTTCTTAAATTTCTGAGAGTCTCAAATATATCAAAAATACTCTGGAACAGCTGCAAAACTAGGCATTGAAGGGGAAGTGTGGATGCATCTTTCCCTTCTATAAACCGTATTGCATCCCGGATTGAATACTTCGTTGTACGCTTTCGCTCCTAAAAGTATGCAATGCGCGATACATTATGGAACTTTCTTTTATTTGCTGATTTTTGTCCTATTTTTTCCACTTGATATAAGCCGACATAATAACTAACTGACAGTGAATAGCCGTCAGTAATGTGATCCACAAAGGATCGTAAACTCCACTGCTCGTTCTCCGTGCAGTCCAACCGTGCAGCCTACGCGCAAAACTATTACGAACCATTACGCGTGTGCTTATCACTTTCCAGTCAATCTATCATTACATTCGTCGCTATCTATTATGAACGGGGTTACCCCATCTGGATGGATTAGATGCGATAATCCCGGTGTGTCCCGGTGTCACCGTCTCCGAAAAGTTTTCTTCCGGCGCCCAACGACGCTGTTTCTTGTGAAACGGAGGTTGCTCGTGCCACGGAACAGCTCACTGGGACCGTTCCGGTCGGAGGTCAGATTATCGTTATCTAAATATGCTTCTAAGCAGATTATGCCGGTCACAGTCGGAAACGTACGTACGGTGCAAGTCCATCTTGTCGATCTGCTCGCTTATGTCGACGTATGCTCTTTTTCCGTTCTGAGCTCGCGCTACCGTCTTGGCGCCCGTGTGTGGGTGAACTATTGCTGGCCGGTGCTGCGTCCAAACTGTCGGATCGATTGGTAGCTGTTCATGCCGCGGAGAGGTTTAACTGTATCGATGGAATGCTCGGGAGATTTTATTATAAATATTACATCCAGTAATTCACGCTTGCTGGCAGCTCGATGTGGAAGAAAAACCCATCCAAGCGAAAGGTTTTTCTTCTCAAATCCGGTCAAGAAATAAGCTGTTATGGAGTGAATGGGCTAAAATGTGTTTTTTACTTTAATAAAATTATATATTTTATATAATACCTACAGAAATTTCATCATTATTGTTATAAAGTACATAAAATACGATTTTGTTGCTAATATTGCATACCTTTAGGCGGGTAACTATTTTACGGCATTATATTGACCAAATGAGCAGGACAAAGCATGTGTAAAGTATGCAATCTTGATCCCTAACTACCTCGTCACATTTTGCCTGGTGCTGAATAATATTAAGCGCAATATGATAAGTGAACAAGATTACACGGTCAGCCATAGTTTATTCCCTGTTATACAACCGGCGCGCCACAATCTGGTCCACGGTGGAAGATAACGTGCTGCATTTCGCGGTGACTGCATTGCCCCAATGGAAGGAAAGTGTCAAAAGCAAAGTGGGTGGAAATAAAAATACAATGATTGCTCATTCAACCACCGTTATGCCCTGTGTGTGCCCGGTCCTTTTGCCGCCCCTGTTCAACCCCGAAAGAAGTGGCCAAGATTGGATTGTAAAATGATAGCGGGTTTTTTTTCGTGGTGCGAGCTGGAATTGGAACGCTCTGCATGCAAATGTACGTACGAACATTGATGATGTTCGCTTTTGATTGCCCGGATTCGTTTCGGGCATACGTACACACCCGAAGCGATGGGATGATTTTCGTAAGCTGGGAAAACACCCCCCGGTAAACGGTGGAGTTTTGCGGGTGTCTTTGCAGCGAACGTCTGCTGTCGGAAGCCGCTGGTAAGGCTAGTGCCGAAGCAATCGAAATTCATTCAACCACCACCACCGACGCAACCGGGCACAGGTAACAGCTGCACCAAATGTCCCAATATTGTGAATAGCGAAATTTGCTTCATTGGAAAATATGTAACCGACCGAACCCGGACCGGCTTGCGGTGGGAAGGTGAGCTGACATTTAAAGTGATACTGGCAAGGGGTAAGCCGACGGGCGGAATTTATTTCACCCGGTGAGAAAGTCATTCCCAAAGCGGGTAACGGGTGGTTTTGCAGTTGTACGGGGCGAAACAAAAAAAAACCACCCTCAGAGGTCCGGAGAACCACTTGAACCACGCAACATTGGACCGAACACGCAGATTAAATCGTACGGAATCGATTACGGATGGAGCTCTCGCCGGGTCATGACGATTGTCAAACGCGCCGCTCGGTTGTAATACGATTAGTCTAGCTTCGGGCGCTCTACCGTTAAACTCGGCAACAAATACGTACTCACAGCCGATTGCATACATTCGGGCGGTTCTAGGTCGTAAAGCAAGCCATCCCGAATCGGGGTTTCTGTACGGAGCCCGTACGATATATTACCGAGGTAATGTCCTAAGCTCGCTCGGGAGGAACATTTTGTAAGGAAAAGCACTGTTCCCCCGGCCGGCCACCCGCACACAAAACACACACCCTGATGCAATGGAGCGAAAAAATAAATATTGAACCACCGTGCCCAGCATGCCCCCGTACGGCGTACGGTTACCCCCGCACGGCTCGCCGAATGCAGTGGACACAGCGCAGTAAATGGTCGGATGCTGGATACGTTTTTCGGATAATTTGTCGAGCGCAGCAGAACATCACGACTAGCCGCGCGGTGAGCGGGAAGGACAAAAAGGGCGAAAATGCACTAAATTGAATTAAATTTCCTTCAGGTTTCGGAAACGGCGACGAACTGTCATCATTTTCGTTGTGTCGGTATTATTGGTTCCGGATTCCCGTCGTTTTGTTGTTGAGGTTGTAGTTGTTAGGGGCTGATTTCTTCACTGATTGCTATTGTACCGTCTGGTGATGTATTCTTTTCTTCCGCTGTCCGATTTGTACCGGTGAAATGTGATATTACTTCCGGTTGCGTGGTTAAACCGTAGCGGGAAGACATGTTTATCGGTACGATAGCGGCCCTAATATCTCTACTAGGACGGTAGACGTTAGCGACGGTAATGAGGGCACTGTTTGTGAAACCATAATCATAGATAGTGACACAACTTTACGGGTGGGTCAGCACGCCGTCGACACATCTTGTTAGAAGGAATGCAGTATCTTATTTATTTACCAAGCAAGCGCCTGAAGGTATGCATTTTTATCATCAAATCGGGATTGATAAGCTACCATCGAGCGATGTCCTACTGAGAAGATACACGAGCATATTATTGCATACTTTTCGGCGCTAAAAGGCAAAGTTGAAATAAAATGAACAGTTGTCTAAGAAAACCCTCTTTAGAATGTATAGGCGAAATGGAGAAACAGCCAAATACGCCTGATGTTATGTAATGTATGACAGAATAAATCTCATTTGTAAAGCATTGTGTTTTTTTCTTCGTGGTTTTCTCACAATAAGTCAACTGGGAAACGAATATTTCTTCAGCAATGGTTTCCTAATACCCATTCTGTTTCACCCGTTAAGGAATAGGTTTTTTTATTGGATTTATGGGTGCTTTTGTACCATTGTACCGGGGTTCGATGCGAATGTTTCACCCCATAATGTGTGTACCTATCGGTAAGGGGAAGCCCCTTCAGATGTCTCCACGCACATGGGTAATCTCTGAACATCGTTTAGCTTAACGTGTTGTATGCAAACAATAGGTCCCACCCGTTACGGAACACGTGTACGCGCCAGTTTTGGGGTTTGCGGCGATGGGAAACGGCTGTGTGAGGGGGGTAGCATCATCGAAAATAAATTATAAGCTACTCCACTAGGTTAGGCACTCGACCAAGCAGGACAGATTTCATGCGATTACTAATATCGCTTCATCAGGAGTTTGGCCATCGTCAAAATCTCGTTCAACTACCATTCCGGAGGCAGGTCCCAGAAGGCCCCTGACGGTGCAGTACAAGTGTGTTCCACTATGCAGGTGTGTTATCGTGACCCGGGATGCTTGATGCCGGGTGCAACAATCCGCCCTAATGCATTTCGACAGCTTCCCCGTGGGAGTAGGAAGACGTACCGTGCCCGTGTTCTTGGCCCGTTATTGCTTCTGCCTGGAACTGTCAGCGCATAATTGACTCAAACCCCTTTGTTTTCCGCCTCCACCCTGAAAGGCCTTTCTGCTGCACGGGAAGCAGCTGGAAGTGTTGGAACTTCTTAAAAGTGTATATGTGTTTTTTTTTTTTATAGAGCCACATAGTATGTGTGCGGTTTGTTTAAACGGAAAGTGCGAATGGTTGGCTTGGGCGCAGGGGTTCGGCGTGATGCATCAATATGTAGCTAAGGTTGAAACTTAATTCTTCGACCGTTCAATCTCGCACAGGCGGGACCGGTGTGCGACCGGCACAAAGTTATGCCACTGTTGGGGAAAAACTTTCCCAATCTATAAACAAACCCTTCGACAATCCCGGGGCGTTCCCACCGGTTCGCTCGGGCGGTCCGCTTTGACGCCTTTTGACCGGGGTGTTTGCGTTGTGGTCACTGTTGAGCTGCAATGCTAACAGGCAAACCCCCCTCCTGCCCCCTCCCCACCCTTCTACCCAGTCAAACGACAACTGCTCGGCCCGTGGAAAAGTCCAGTTGGAAAGTTCTCGTGTTTGCAGTGGAGCTTTGCACAAGGTGAAACTTTTACCTTTTAACATTACGCAAATCTCAGATGAAATCTCTTCTCCCCCATATACCTGATTTTGTTCCTTCATCTACTGTATCTCGTGTGGGTGTGTGCAATGTTATCTTCCTTAAAAGCGATCACACCATACGCCATACGGTCGGCCAGTGGCCAGTGACTTGGCTGCAAACCTACTTCACCCCTGCTGCCATTTTGTGTTATTTTCTACCGCTTCTAAGAAACCGTGCCAGCATGGTTTACCGGGATTGGGCCTTCAGATTCACACGACTACCCACCTTCTTTCGCACCTTCCTTCTCACGGATCAGTTGACAAGAGGCAGAGCGTACCATGGCCACGTCAAACAGTCAACAGCCCGGTTGCCGAATGCGAGGGTAAAATTTCCACTCAATTTGACCCAAATTGAGCCCTTCCGTTCTACGTGTTCCCGCACCGGGGGAGTGGTACAGCGTGAAGGGAGGTGTCGAGGGAGGCGATCACATCCATCCATGGGACAGAATGTTTGGTTTTTAATCTTGTTTTTTGTTGTTTTGCTTTTGCGCTTCCATTTCCCTTCGATTGCCCGATAGCGAATTTTTGGTGCCGTGACCAGGAGCAACGGATGCTAATCGCTTGATCCTTTCGCGCGAACCTTCTTACCGGTTCCGATTGGTTCCGTTTGTTTGACCATTGGATGGAAATAAACCTCACTTCAATTTACCACCCAAGGATGCCCCTTCCCCCCTCCCTCCTTACCCCTGTTTCCTTCTTCTTGAGTTTTTTTCTTTTTGTGTGGGTGTTTTAGCCAGTTTGTTATGCGCCGCTGGTAGTTGGTGGGTACAACCAACAGATGGGGTTGTATCATAATCCCCAGCAAACCAATTGCGCATTGCGAAACAACTTTGTAATCCGCACACCCCTGCCATACCCCTTTGGACGGAGTGGGGAAGGGATGGCAAATAACACCGACCGGTCAATTGATCCCCTGCTTTATGCACTTTCTAGCGGTTGTAGAAGAAGGATTGTGCTGCATAAAACAAAGCCAAACAAAACTGTTGGACGAATAGCGATACTTCCTGCGTGCTAAAACTGACTCTCTGCTAAAACCCTCCCCCCCCAGCCCTGCCCTTTTCTGCAGCGCCCCGTACGACCCAAGGTCAGCCAATGTAACGCTTTCGGAACGGATCGGCGATTAACAGTGCAAAACGATAATCTTATCTGCAAACTTTAGCACGACCCGGATTTTGTGGAACTTTTTGGACAACTCTTGGCAAAGATTTGTGCCTGGAAGTAAGTTGACAAGTTGCCCGGTAAGGCGTACCAAGGGTTTGCGTGACGGGCGGACTGTTCGCAGCCACCGCAGCACCGTTGGGAACACACACCGAACGCCGAAAAGGATCAATGGTACGCGCGCGTGCATGGTTTTGGTAAGGGGGGGGTGGGAGGAATTATAAGTTATTGTTACCGGGGCTGGTGGCTTGGTTTCCAAACACCTGTACGGTCCGCAAGCCACGGGGAAAAACTCACGGGATGACACGGCATTAGCAAAAATGTAGCCTTTTTTCTTCTTCCGCTTGAGAATAATTCGCTCTTCTCCGTACCAGATTATCTTAGCCAGTGTAGAAGGTGCACTTTTTCTCGTTTGTTTCGCCGTAACCCACGGAAAGCGCTAATGATGGACCGGAAAAGCAGTATGCTTGGTGAACTCAACTCCCCCCCCCCCCTCCCCTCCCACCTCCTTCCCCACCCAAGACAACGGTAAGCGTCAACCGGCTGGGGCAGCTTCAAATGAACGCACAAACACAAACGGAGCAACACAGCAACGGTCTGTAACGGAACCATTTCCGGGGGACTTTTCGCAAGACGCCCCCCCCCAAGCGAAGCCCACCCCACTGGATGCCAGGTTTTGTGGAGCGCATATTTTGGTCATCCTACTTCATTAATAGAACATCTAGGCACGCCGGGGGTTGGCGGGAAACTTCTTAGCGGGGTGACGCGAACCCGTGGCAGCCCCGAGACAAAAGCGCCTAAAAGGCGGCAAGCAATGCCGAACGGTGAAACTTCTGCCCCGAGAACCTGGCGGGGAAACTACTTACTCGCTTTTCGGGTTCGTTTTTGATGAGGGAAGCAGGCAGGGAAGGGGCGAGTCGAGTGGGGTGAAGCGTGTGACAGAGACGCACGCCCGACTTTTCCCTCGCGGACGATGGAAATGATGGAAAAATAAGCTAAAATAATGTCTCTACAGATGTCTCTCGCGTGCAGAAATGGATCCTATTCCGGTTTGGCGGAAGCAGTGTGATACTGAGCAGCGTAGGGAATAGGTGGATGGATGGGGGAGGGGGGAAGGGGGAGGGAAAGGTACTTATGATTTGCGAGAAAAGGTGAAATGAAGCAAGACGTGTTTGCCATTTCCGCCCGGTGTGTGTGTGTGCCAGTGTGCGCCACGGGCCTTTCATCGCCCCGGAAGTGAGCACATAACTTTTCCGCTTTTTCAGTTACTATTCCCACTCCCGGGGCTTTGTTATTGTAGGTTTTTTGCCGATGAGTGTCTGTGTGTGACTGTTTGGGTGCGCAGGAAGTGGGCAAGGAAGAGGCGGACCAGGCGGGAAGGGTGCATTTGTTTCTGCAATGTGCCACCACTGTGCGAAGATCTCGAGAGCCGTTAAATTTCTTGCCACTATCCCCACACACGGGCTCGGGACAGCGCTGGGGCGGCTGGGAAATTTTCCAATCCTCCCTTTCGCTTCCCGCCAGCCTGCAACGCGGCTGACATTGCGATGCGTACGTGGGGTTGCGAAAGTTTTAAGTCGCTGCAAAAATACTCACGAACGCCCCGAAACGCACGGCACACCCGGAGGCGGCGCTGACGGGGTGACGCTTCCGGGTTTGCATACCTTCCGGCGGTACCGCTCCGGGCGTGTTTGTAAACTTTTGGCGGAAGGCAGATTCATCAGGTCGGGACGATGTGTTGCGCTCTGCCACACGTCTCCGCTTGGTGGCGTTTGTGTTGACAAGCGAGAATAAAATTAACTTTAAATCCATCTGTACTTCCTAGGTCGCTTTTTGTTTGTTTGTCTGCATGGTGGCGTGTCTGATATGCATGTGCATTGAACCTTGTACAGTAAAGGGTGCGTTTCTGCTGGACGAACTCACAGTTATGGGGCTGTTAACGTTTATTTACCTTGTGTATTGTGAATATTGCAAAATGAATCATCAAAATGACAGCATATTAATGAAGCTTTAGGAACCCTATACAGCTCAAGATTTGATTTAAAGCGCCTAAAAATATGCAAATGATATTGTTGAAGCACTTGTTAATATCATTCGGTATCATGAGCAGTCGTTCAGGGGTAGACTCTCAAAACGTTTATGAACCAAATGAAAGAATCCTTAGAGTTTAATGGATCCTGAAACTTTCGTGAATCCTTCGATATTGATGAACGTAATACATGAACGTAACGTAATACGTAATACGGAAATACAGTAAATTGGAAATAGCAAAATACCATAATTATCGAAGTGAAAATTTATTGTTATGTTTATTATCACACTTCTTCGATTGATTCCGTACCAAAAATGAACAAAAAAAAATATTATAAGTGCAAAACAACGTCACCCATATGTGGGTGACGCTAGCACAAGTAAACCAAATCTCCGTCACCCACATTTTGGGTGACGCGATACGGAACGCGTTAATTTGATGCTAACGAATGCTAAAACTTTAAGTTTACAATTACAATTCCGTTGAACACTAACCTAACAATATTACACTGCTCATGGACTATCAAATATAGGCAGCAAACAATGTTGATAAGCAGGAAACGAATAAAAGAAACATGTGGATAGGCAACTGATACGTTTAATGGCGATTGTTTATAGTGAATTGAAGCAATTGTGTATTGTTTTGTATGATAAGCGTATTATTTTTTACATTATTCGGCACAGCACTGATACATACGTCACATTTTAATTTTTGTATTTTAAAATATATTTTTATACTTCATATAACGTTGTTACTACTTCTTTGACAGCCGAAAAATAAAGTTCATCTCCTACAGTACAGTGCACGGCTTAATGTCACAATAACTCGTCGCACAGACTACTGGCCCAAAGCCAACCGACAACAAGCGACATCCCAGGAAGCGAATATGTGTGTACAAGTATTTTTACTACACTATTTACCCAGCTCCAAACGTTTATGAAACATTCCAACCACCGCGTACAGTTAGCAGTGTTCTGGGCGGGGAGTTGCACCGTTACATATTCCCGGCCGCGATTTGCAATTTCGTCTTGCGGCGACGCTTAATTAGCTTCGGCAAAGTGTTGTCTCAAAGCCCCGGTACGGTACGCCGGCAAGGCTGAATCGTGCTGCACCGAGCGCAATAATATTGACATTCTGTAAACGAGCTTTTCCGTTTAATGCGCCGCTGTCCCGACCGATTATCGGGTATTAGCTGGGCGGGGCGCGGTACCGCCAAAAATAGTCCCGGGCCCGGGCAGGTTTGTAGGGGAAATTATATTTCCCTGTGTGCGGCGGGTGCAAACAGTCGCGTATGCATCATAAAAGTGATTTTATGCAACCCTTGCGCCGGTGTCGTGTCCGGCCGGTGCACGAGCTGATTAATCATGAAGCCAGACCGGCCCGGCGGGGCTCGGCTCGGTGTACCGGCGCACCGGGAGCTCTCTTACAGATATTAATGCCCAGTGAAATCGCAGACACACGTTTGACAAATAAGCGTCCCTCTCGCTTCCCGGGCCGCCGCTCCCGTGTCCGCAGGTTCCCGCGGAGTTTGGCATATTTTCACGGCGTTCCACCCGACGTTGCCCGCGCTCGGGTGTGTTTGGTGCCGATCGCTTCTTGCTGTCACTTGTGCTGACTTGCGAACGGGAGTCACACCGTGCCCGTAAGGTAAATGGATGCGGCAGTATACGTGGCCTGGTCGGTGGGCACTCACGTAAACGCACTCGTTTATCATCCATGTCCACCGTTTGCTCCGCTGGCCGGGACGGCGTGCGGCCATGTTTATTGTAGCCGTGTTTTTGTATGCTTGTTTGCTTCTTGTTGTGATGTGGTTTTTTTGCAACTTCAACCGGTTTTACAATGGATTCAGCGTGGCACGCGTGTTGCCGAGGACTCCCACATGCCTCGATGGGCGAGTATTGTGTACATTTGATTGGGAAATGTGGAAATCTCATCGACTAAATATTGACACTGACCGTAGGGGCTGTCAGGCTGCTTACCACCGCTGTGTCCGCTGTCAACGCGTTCGTTGACGGGTTTATCGCCTCCATTGCACACAAGAAACAGACACACACACACACAAAAGGGTGGACCATGTTCCTTCATTTATTGCACCACGTACGGACGCGTGCTAGTTAGCGCGGATCAGCCAGTCCTAATGGGCCGACCGGGTGGAAGAGGTTCGCTTTGAACTTTGAACTCCCCGCAACGGTTTGCTGGGCGGCGATTGGGCATGGGTAGGGCGCTGTGGCACACCTCATCAACCTAATCAGGGGTCTCCGGTATCCGTGATCTAACGGGGTGTACCACCCGGGTTGTTGCGATCACCAGTCACGCCTCTTCTGAATCGCTCCGTGCCCTGTGCAAAAAAAAATTCCACCCCCCCCCCTCCTTCCCACCCTCCTTGGAATGGAGGCGACAGGTGTGATGAATGCGGCAGGGTGAATGCAAACGGACCGGAAAGGATCAAACCTCTCATGGGAAAGTTCTCCCCTCAATATCTGCCCTCCCTGCGCCCAAAAACCCAATTCCAGCTCAGATCTGTGGTGGGTAGGAAAAACCCGAAGACGGTAAGGTAACACGCCAGAGAATAAGAAATCACATATATTTTAATACAAAATACTTCATTCTTATCACGTCCACAGTACCTCCTGGTGGGGGGGGTCGGGTGCAGGTGTTGGTGGGATATATCTCCCACAGGTCCCAGGCACGGAACCGCTTCGGTCCGCTCGTGCACCGTGCGATTGTGTCTGTTTTCGGTACTCCATACCGAGTCTGACTTCATTTGCTCTCTGTGTGTGTGTGGGTTTTCTGTACGCGTGCACTTAGTGCGGGCCGAAGCGAGACGGCAAACTTGGGAGGGTGGGACATGGCATGGCAGGTGCAGTAAAGCAGAATTTGCGATTCCGTGCTGAATGGTTTCGGTTGTGTCCTGTGACCTGTAGCTCGTGTCCGCCAGCCAACAAAACGAAACGAAACGAATGCGACTGTGTGTCGGTGTCATCACACCCGTCAACCGTGTTGTAACCAACGCGTCCAGCCCAAAACTTTATCCTCGCAAGTATGCTAAATAGGGTAATTTGTTTTCGCCATCTTCGCTATTTTATCTGGCCGCGTTGGGCTGCCGCCCAACCGGGGGACATTTGAGCCCATTTGCCGAAGGACTTCCAGTGCGTGTGTTGCTGTCCGAGATTGAAGGTGCGCTCGTCTATGTTTGGGAGATGCCTCTGTGTTTTTTTTTCGTTCTTTGAGAGTGCCCCAGGCTATTCCAGTCGAGGATGGAGATGTTCGATTTCAGGTCGGACCCGCACCACCACGGGGATTGGTGGCGTTGGTGAAATATGTACTCCAGCCCCAGCCCCATGTTTACGACCGCCGGTACACTTTTATGAAGTCATCCCAGCCGAGGAAAGGCGAAACGTCACACGACTCCCTCGGCGGAAAGTGAATTAGAGTGCGGTAAAGTGGAAATAATCATGGTTACTGAACGGCACGGTTCGAACAATGGAGCATCATTGCATCGTTGCCCGGCATCATATCTCCTATCGCACTGCTGTGTGTTTATTATTCCTGAGCGCGTCCGGACATCAGAGGCGGCTGGAAGAATCACTACCCTAATAGTCACCTATATGCCGGACTTCACTACCCTTACTGTCCCGAGTTGATTTCCGTCGTCTTCGGCCACGCTGACCACCACCGGTGGCCGGTTCCCGGGTCCTGGGCAGATTGAAATTAGCTTTCCGACGAAGCGTCTTGGTTCGAATTTGTCCACCGCACACCCAAAACCCACTGCCCAGCCGGACCGTCCCTTGCACGGTAATGATTTATTTAGAACACAATTAATTTTAAAACAAGTTGCTTCGAAACCAGCGACGCTGGGCAGGGTTTTCTCCCACCGCCTGGTTCGGCAAAAACTTTGCACAAAACCCCCGCCGTATACGTAGAATTTCCCCGGAGACACACTGCTTCGGTTCCGAGGCCTGGATCGGTGTTCCAACTCCTTCGGCCAATAGCGAAAACCAGCCGAAAATGGGAAAAGTTACGATCGGTAACCGGGTTTTTTGGGGGGAGGGGTTTGGGTGTGTTGGATGTGTTTTTCTCCGTTGACTGGCGCGTGGTGTATTTGCTTGGTCTAGCGCTTGATCTCGCCTTCATCTTGAGCTGCTTCTTGTTGTTTTGCTATTCTGATGCTTTTGAGGTGCTTTTGCCGATTGCCGGTTATCACTACGAGCAGAAAAGAAAGCGCAAGGGGTTGAATTTTTTTGTCGCTACCGTTCAAAACAAATACTACTCACTAAGCGTAGTGCAATATTTAACAGCATTCTGTTGTGACATTTCACCCCCTCCGGATGACGTTTGGCACCGCAGGAAGGAAGCACTGCAAACATCTGTCTGTTTTGCGGTTTGGTGCTGGATTTTTTTCTGGTTTGTTTTGGAAATTAAGTTTCCTTAAGCGTACCGGAATTGGGAACACGAGGCCGGGTGAAAACAAACTAATTTCCTCACCGCATTGACGATTTCGACACGAGATGGTTATTGCAAGATGCTCACGCACGCAGATGATGGAGCGAACCGAGAGATTTCGGTTGCGTCGGGTATTTTGTCGATTGTTTTTGGGAGTCGAGTTCTATTCAGTTTATATGCCATCGTTCAATACTCTGTGGAGTAGCATATTACAGCGCCGGTGAAAACTGGCCGTCCAAAATACCTCAAGACATCACACTTTAATGGTGCCACTGCTGCAATATTCGCCACCAGGTCAAGTTTTACCAGCATGAGTTCACTTTATTAAGCCGCTTATGGGAACTTTCTGCCCCCCCGGAATAGTCTACTCCACGCCCCCAAGTTTTCGGCTAGATTGGGAAAAAGGTAATGGCATGGCACGGAAACGAATATTGGCGTTGACCTTCTCCCGTTTCGGTTGCTCTGCACGGTATCACAAACCCTTCCCCGGGGAGAAAGAAGGCACCCGCTTTTGTTCGATTTAAAGTTCGAAGCTAATCGAAGCCGATCATTAACGAACGCCGCATCCGGTGCGGGGAGGATTCTTTTGTGACTGGGCGATGGAAGTTTATTTTCGCCCGAACATCGTGACGGTTCCCGCTAGCAATTATCACCAGCGTTAAGCGTTCGATCAATGGCGTTTGAGCGAGATTGCAAGAAAGGAATGATAAGTAAATAAGAAGATGAAAAATTATGGTGAAGTTGATAAAATTAAAAAAAATGGTTGCATACATTTAGGCGTATTGAATAATGGAAGGTGTAATCGTTGCTTAAATTAAATTGAAATTAGTATGAAATATAAAGCAGAAAGCTTATACTTTACACTTATAATATTTACGATTTTTCGACTAATGTATTGAAATAAAGAAGTAATGTTTATGAGTATAAGTTATTTAAAAATAAAATTCTTTATACTTAGCCAGATTTACTGATAACAATTTAACATTGACTAACATTTCAACGATAACATAATGTATTATTTAAAATACTTTACATTTGATCTAGATATCACATTAATGCTACCATATTTCCGTTCGAACAGTGTTTACAAACCATGAATTGCATATTTTCAGGCGTAGTGGTCCCAAAAGCACAGAGATTTCGTTGAAATATAAAATAAAAATGGTAATAACACGCGGTGAATGATGTAAATCATTTACTAATAGAATGCATATAAGTAGAATCTTTCATACGTGAAAAGAAACACATCTCGTTACATTCCGAAAAGATTAAAATATGGAAAGAAACCGCTGGCCAATCGAAACGCACAAAACATCAAACTACAACCATAAAAACATTCCGCAACAAAAAGAGAAAAGCGACGAAATCAGTGGCGGATAATTAACTTTTAATTGAGATAAATAGCTGCAAGTGGTGTGGGAGGGGAGAAGGGAGGGGGGGGGGGGGGGAGAGGAGGGTGAGTAACCCTTTACGGGATGAACTTCGCATGAGTGTGGTTCTCCTCCTCATGCCGCTTTTCACGCCGAGAAAAAAGGAACACCAATCCGCCGGTTTGTGTGGCTAATTCACTCGCATTTGAATCATAAATTGCTTACGTTTGTATGTTTTTTCGGGTAGGTGAAACAGAGCAGGGGAAGAAAGGGGTAGGTTACGCTGGACCCAATTAGTGGGCAGGGGGTAGGAAAATTTTTGCACCCCCGCTCGGTACAATATGTTTCGCCCCACCACCCCCCGTTTGCCGCCTGCTCGCTCCGACCGGAGGGATGGAATGCATAAGGAAAGATTCACCTCATGGGATGTGTGCGTGCGCGGGGGTGGGCATGGGAAATTGAAAGCGCACGCGAGTGTTTTGATACATGTTTACACGCATTTACATTCATATTTAGCAATGGCGGCACCGGTAGAACGGGAAGGGAGCGTAGCCGAATCAAATTAATTTTCATCCACCCTCGGGAGTATGGGGAGGGTGAGATTTTCCTTCGGCAGGTTCGGGTAAAGGCCCCGAACCGGTAATACCGAGCGTGAGCGTTTCAGGAATGCACCCGGCAGTGTTGTGGCGGGCTGTAGACTTTAGTTTTTGGGCAGTTTTAACCGTTGACTTTTCCTGCCACCCGTCCGAAAATCGAATTAAAATATTGCGCTTTTCACCATTTGAGAGCGATTTTCCACCGATTCGGCCATTTGCGACGGGATGCATCGAGTTGGTTGTTTTCAAGCGGGTGTGTGTACATCACAATGTGTGTGTGTGAGTGTATCTGTTTTCTGTGAATTTTCTCTCCCACCTCTTCACCCCCACCTCCCTTTTATGCAAACAAATAAAATTAATTAGATTTTATTTTCCCGCACAAATACTCAAATCGAGATTTGTAATGATTCATTTTATCATGTTTGCGTTTGTGTGTGTATAGCGGTGGTGTTTGAAGGGATGATAGAAGGGGTGCGGGAAGGAGGGCGAAGTAAAATTCAAAAAATCGCACGTTTGTCACTGGGGAGGCAAACAAACTGCCCACGCCTACATCCGAAAGTGCATTTATGTGCAATGGAAACAAAAAAAAAAATGGCAACACCAGCAAAAAAAAAAACAGTTTCCACGAATGGTGCATTTAATCCTGTTCATTGTAGCCGAGCGTGTTGGGGGTTCACTACCCTTTTCCAGCAAACAGTGAAATCCAATACATTCCGGCGTGTGTGCTCAGTAATCTACACCATCGTTGCGTCGGTGCCGTTACCCACTTTTAACCGAACTTTTCCCAACGCGTCCGTAAAAAAACAGCCACGGAACAAACGCACCCACAACCACACAGTGAGAAGGGGTGGGAGTAAAAGAGAAGCGAGACCCAGGCACGGACGAAATGAAACGGAAAAATGGGGAATCACTGTTTGACTTTCAAATTCAATATTCTAACGTTGCGCTCGATTTCGGTATCAATAAATTTAAATTCAGTTTGATCAGTTGCGGACGCCGTGTTTTCTCCCGCTTTGTGTGTTTCGTGATTTTTGTTTTGTTCGCTTCCCTTTGGTTTGTTTCGTTGTTTGTCTCACGCCACGCGTTGGAAAGCAAATGGTTAGGCGAGAAATGTGGCAATGTAAAACTTGCTCCGTACAAACACACCAGGACGGAACTTCAAACCGGCTGCAATAAAAAAAAGTAATTAATACATTCCATTCGTATGTACGCACATACACAAACACAACGCTAGAGGGGGGTTTTTATAGCAAATGTGATAAGTTAAGCGTTTTAAAACAGCTTCAAAATTCCTAAATATGCATTAATACCGTCAGTAAGCTAGCTTAGTGGTTCGGGTTGCTTACACACAGGGGTTTTAGATTTTAACTTAAAGATGCGCCTAAAAGTATGCAGGGCAAAATTTAACACTTGTCGAATCTTGCGCCCAAAACACAGCCATCACACAAGCCAACCGTCGCGATCGCTTCGAACAGTATTCCGACTCGTTGGCAAGCTGTAAACTGACCGTACTTCCTTTATTCAATTAAACACTGCCGAGGGATGGATGCTGGTGAGCGTTCGCATCGAATGAAATTTTGTGGTGGAATTGGGCGATGTATTCTCGTTTCAGCTAAGAACAAAATGAATGTACGCAGGATAGAAGTGATGTATTTATTTTCATTAAAAAAAAAACGCTAAATTCTACTAAAAGCTACTAAAGTTGATGATTTACACATAAAACACTATGGTTTATAGTTGCTTTTAACGCATTTTTAGTATTACTAAGGAACGGCTAGGCGATAGAGATTCAGATTCATTCCGGCAGCTTAAAAATTCATTGAGACTCATGAATCTGAATCAGATTCCTCCGAAAACGACATACAAATGCATAAACATCTAATTTTAAGTAAAAATGCCACATTCAACGACGAATTGCATATTACCAGGCGTATACGAAAGATGTACGCAACGCAGCCCCTTGAGGTATGCAATTATTTAAATATTATATTTTAACAAATCTTAATGAATATCTTCGCACTTTTAAGAAGGGATTATAGATTTTAATGGTAAAATACTTCCAATGCGTTATATTTTACTTATATTCCCCAAATTGCTTATTATAATGGGAAAATAGACATTGAAAATCTATTGTGTAGTTTATACGTGCGTGCTAAACGTTACCGCACGATTACTTTTCAACCAAACAAATTGTCGAATCTTCTCTCGTTTGCATATAAAACTATTTTTCCGTGACACATTGGCATCGTTAAGAGCGATGAGACTGCTCGCTTTGCAGGCACGACCAAGACCGATGCAGTCAGCAGGGTGATGTCGTAAACCGACCCTGATTACTGCCGGGCATTACGCGTGGAAAAACGGGCTTAAAACGCGGAACGGGATTTGAAAATGTTGCAATCCTTTCTATTGGCCTAGCGTGCGAACCGTGGGCACTGCCGGTTCCGCTGGCTGGCTGGCGACGCATCTGCTCGGACGTTGGAGCTGAGATGATAGTTTAAAGTGCTGGCTGGACGTTTAATAACATTAGACCATTCCCCGGCTGCTGGTGGTGGCACTAGCCGCGGCTTTCCTTCGAGGATTCCGTGTCATTATTGCCCTTAAAGACTCGTCCCACCAGCAAACAAACCCCGTCCCGGGTCTATCCCATTTTAAGCACCACATTAGATTGTCTTGAGATTGCGAAAACCTTTTTTTTGCCATCCCTTATTCGGTACCGCAAAAACCGTTCGGGTGGGGTGGTTTTCTTGGTCACAGTGGGAAGTTTTGTAAGCGCCTGTCCCTATATTGCCCTTCGGAAACTTCTTCTCGCTTCCAGCCGCACAACCCCACGGAACCGGGGAGGGGGGGACCTACGGGGACATTTATTTTAAGCAGCTTATATTTAATTGTTTTCCCCGAAGCTTTAGCTCGTGCGGCTGCGGCCCATTCCGGTCGAGAGTCCGAGTGTGCTCGGACGGTACATAACCATTCCATCGGTTCGGTGGCAGTCTCGCATGAAGGTCAACTGACAGGGAGTGGTGGGGGCGTTGGGAGGGTATGTTTCTGCGTCGGATGGGCAGTATGAAGGCTTCCGCCTAAAATATTACAGTATATGAAATGGATGTTTTAGTGTTTAATTTCGCTTGTTCTCTAGCATCCCCTCACCTCCCCCTCCCTTTACCATCAACCTCAACCACGCCTCCTGCATCAGGGGTTTTCCGCTCTATCCCAATGCCGTATGTCCCACACAAACACACACATACACCGGTAGAGGAAAAATCGTTGAGGCGCTTTGCGGTTTGGGGCCCGTCAGCTGAAGGCCTATTATATCGTGATCTCGACTGTAAAGACACTTAGTCCGGGAAAAGCGGACTGTTGTTGTTGTTGTTGTTCGGTGGAAGAATATCCCGTAGAACCTGTCGAGACACGCCGCGCACCCGCTCGACGGTGCCGCCATGTCCGCTGGATGGAGCAAAATCGAAACCTTGAAGTAATGCGCTGTCGGTATCGTTTAGGTTCATGAATAATAAACAGACTGCACCGACCGGGCACAAACGCATTATAGTCACGGCTCCCTCCACCCTCCATCGTTTCCCCGCTGGCCTTCCGGCGCACCGAAGATGTCTCGATTTTCATTTATGACACTTTAAATGTACATCTGGTGTACGAGTTTTGCGACAACCACCTGTCCACCGACCACCGGCCACACACACAGGCGTACCGTTAAGATACACATATTGGTACGTTCGGAGCGTTATTCGCATCACATCGACGCGCGGCCCGTTGGCCTGGGTTCGATAACGGCGGAGACCTGGCAGTGTCTGCCGTTGGGTGAGGTACTTCCTCCGTCCGCCTTCAACCTGCTGGTGACAGATCTTTATCGGTGGCGTAATAAAAAGCATTTTTTCCCCATCTTTATTACCTCGTAAACATTATAATAATATCGTTCCCGCCGTCTATTCGCCGAGCTTCCAAAATCGTAGCCACTGTCTCCTGCAGAACTGCAGAAACCACACCCGCGTCACGCTGAAAGTACGCAATATACAGTGCTGCGCTTCGACACATCAACATGTCATCATGTTGCATCTAGCATTACGCTTTTGTTTACAGCAGACCCGGTAGCGCCTCGATGCGCATCCATTCCTTCTGTTCTCGTGCAATGGCCTTTTTATTTCCGCATCTCCGTTTGCCATCCCATCGAGATATCCACGGTCACGAGAACTTCAAGACGAAGCGCATCCGGCGCGGAACTGCAAATTGGATCATGGTTTTGGATGCAGGGCAGGACCTGGCCCCGAAAGGTGGGCAACAACTGGCTGGCTGCAGCAGAATAGGCGAGTTTTTAATTAGGCCCTCGGGCGGCTTAGTGTCCTCGCCCTTTTAGCTCGCCCGGGATCACTCCGCCATTTGCCTGACGCCTCACGTGTGTGTGTGTGTGTGGACCGTTCGCTCAGTGCATTCGCGAGAAAACAAAAGGCCACATTCCAGTGAGCTCACGGCAGGATATATGGGCCTTTTTGTTGTTGTTCCCCTTCTTTCCCTCTTGCACCCCCTCTCTCACTCCATCTGTGTGCAAACGCTCACCCATCAGTGCGTTTAATGTATGGGTCGTGGTGTCTGTTTCCGTAATGTTTCGCGCGGGTAGCATCGGGGAAGCGAGATGGCGAGGAAAAAAAAGCGCATCCGTTACCGGGTGGGAGGTGGTGTGGGTTTGGCTTCTGTTGCCTCGGTTGCCAAACCCCGGAAGCGAGTGTGAGCGGGCGGCGTGTCGACACGAGTGGAGTCGTTTTGCGGTTCACGAGGCATTGGAAACGCGCCTGCCGTGAGACATTCCGTGCCGTCTTATTCCGCTTCGTTCCCCCCTGCCGGGTGTATCCGGGCTGGAATCTGGAGCATCTGTGTTGATTAACCTCGATTCGGTGAAGCCTTTCCGCATCGACATTGTTGCGTTCGCGTCAGCTCAGGTGTGCGAAAAGGTGTGCCAGCGCTTGTCCAAAAACGGATCATTCCGGAATTATTTAGAGTGATGACAGTCTAATCATATTCTCATGACGAGTTCATAACAGTTGATTGGATGTTTGACAGTCGTAGGGCTCTAATTTTGAAGAGATCTCATTAAAGGTGCGATCTTCATATGAGCTTTGATGTACGGAAATTCATTTGACAGCTGTCAATGTCAGTTTCTGAGTAAATTGTCAGTGAGGTAGTGAGGTCTTTCTAAAGAGTCATCTAGTCCACTAGATCATCTTTCCAATAGAACTCTTTATGTCCGTGGAGTTGTTAATCTCAAATTGAATTCTTTTACCAAAATAATAGAGGTAGAGGTCTTGCGAGGCTTCAAGTTGAAGTTTGAGACTCTCAGTTGAGAAAAGGGAGTTCTGATAGTCCACCCATCACAATCAGGATTGCTTCTCCATTGATAGTCACCAACTTGTGTTGAATTCTAGTAGACATCTTATAGATCTATAATTTGGAAGTCACTTCTAGAGTGCTTTCCCCTAAAATTCCTCTACTTTCACCATTGTTTATCTATCTAATAATGGTCTTTTGCTCCGCCATGCTGTGGTTGGTGCAATGCACCAATCAATTAACCACCGAACCACGAAGGGATCGTACGGGATCGTCCGTCCATACCGGGTGGAATTAAAATTTACATAAAACGCACCATTGACTTCCTGCTGGATCCGCTTTTGTCATCATTTCTAAACGGTTTCGATCAGCTCCACTAACCGAAGGCACGTCAGAAACGAAACATGGAACCGCTCAGGTGGCGCGGCTGACATGATGGTTGCAAGAATTGCTCGATTTTGTTTTGCAGCTAAGTATTTCCGATGTTTGTTTTCATGCCCCAAACGACCGCACAAATCCTCCCGGGCGCTAAAGGTTAAAAAACAAGCACTAAACCCAAAAACGAATCGAATAAAGGCACATTCGCAACCGGTTGGAAAGTTACCTTTACTTGACTGATTTTCTGTCCTTTTTTTTTGATGAACGGTCTTAGTTTTACAGCTTCTCCCGTGCCTTCCGTGGTGTGCCTGAGCTCTACAATGCCTAGTTGCTTCCTGTTCCGGTGCCGGCCCCACTATCCATTTGATTGAAGCGGAAAGAAAGCAGGCCGAAAACATGATTTACGTAACCGTTATTGAAAATCGCAGAACCCAGAAGATTGTGTTTGCATTCCACTCGAACCCGGCAACGAAACCGAAACTTGAAACACAGAATTTTCCCTTCGCTCCCGTACCGTACGCCCCACCGCAACTCGATCGCTCGGCGGGGAAACTTCCGCACGAGGTCAGTGAAAGCGTCCCATCAAAAGGTTTCAATACAACAAGAAGTAGAAATAATAAAAAAAAAACAACAACAAAAAGTGGAAGGCAAAACATACACGCGTACCGGCCCGAAGCTCGCTTTCAACTATTTCCCTTGATCGGTGTATCGGAAATCCACACGCGACCCACCCGCCGATGCATGCGGATGATGGCACGCCGAGATGAAAGGGGCCGGGATGCGAAATTTTCCAAATTCATTACGCGACCGTGCGCTTTTCCCGCTGCTCGGCGGCACACGCGACCCACCGTGCACGTGGTGGTTTACCTGTCGAAATGCAGAGCAGAAGGCGATGCAGATACATTCGAAACAATAAAGATGAAAAGTTTGCTCATCCGGGAGCGGTCTGATGGAAGCGTTTAAGACGAGCAAAGGGAACCACCCAGTCCTCCGCTTGTCGCACTAAAGGGGACGGGACTGGAAGGGCGGGGAAGGGTTGCTCAATAGGGAAAGGGATAACATTTCATCGAAGAAACACATTTATTCCTTCCCTACCGGTGTGGGAATGTGCGTTAACAATATTGACAATGCATAGCATCCCACTCCTGGTGACCCTTCTTGAAACCTCAACAATCATCTTACATAAATCCGTTGTTTTTTTTTTAGGTAGGAAACCTCACAAAAAGAGCGCTAAAAATGTCTTGATCACGTGTGTCTTCCACACTCTCTATAACAGACACCGCACACTTTACGACACTTGGCCCATACCATGTAGCCCGTTGGATGGAATATTTGTTTACACTTAAATATTAAAAACATTGCCACTTTGTATGTAACCTAACTAGAATTTTAAAAGCCTTATCGTTTTACCTCACTCCGTAAAATTAAAAAGCGCCTCAAGTTATGCAATTTGTATTGCTTTATGAAATTTTTAATAGCCTATTGTGTTATAAACATAGTTTTTATGTTATATGTTATGTTATAACTATGTTGTAAACATATTCTCCTAAAAATTTGTTCATTTCATTTATTTATTTATTTTATTTATTTATTTTATTTTCATTTCATTCATTTTATCGACGTAAGTATGAATTAATTAGTGCTGTGCTTAATGTATTAAGCACAGCACTAATTAATTCATACTTACGTCGATAAAATGATTTCACAAGTATTCTTCAGTTTCTGCAGTTTTCTTTCTCATTTAATGTGTTTTTTTAAGCACTAACACATTAAGTCTCCTGCGTGCATTCAGTCGCAAAAAATCCTTATCACCATAGAAAATGATCAATTTACATGCATGTGATGATGCGCCTAAATGTATGCAAATATGGTAAGTTCTTCTATAAAGCAATTGTGTGGGCGCTGTGGCAGTCGGAAAGGAATCTCGTGAACCTGTTAAGAGCCTGTTCACCACGTTAGAAACAAGCGGGCCCACAACGGCAGACCACTGGTCTAGCCACGCGACACTCGTCCTTTATTAGCGCGAATTAAAGATGTCGCTAGTTCCGGTATCCCCATTTCCACGATTTCTCTTTTGTCTTTCTGATTCATCACTCCAGTTTTCCTTTAAAGTGGATCACCCGGGGAGGGGGAAAAAAATCTGGCTGGAATGAGGTGTGGGAAAACCCGCTTCCTTCGTGTTGCGAGGGGAGGGGAAGAAACACACACACAGAGACATACAGTTGCAAATCGGTCAACGGCATGGGGGGACATTGTTGTCAAAGGGAAAACGGTGGTAAGTAAAAGCCTTTCGACAACAAAACACCCCCGCAAGAGCGCGGCCCAGCTTCATTGTCACCGGTGAGGTAAAAAGCGGGATGCTGGAAGTTTGCGTGGCTGTGTATGTGTGTGTGTATGGATTGCATGAGAAATCGTGCTGCTGAATTAATTTCAATGATTATTGTCGGGGAAATATTTTGTTTATTGTTCAAACGTTAAACACCACCGCACGAGCAAATCAGGGATGTTCCGTGTGGATGGCCCTCCCTCACCTCTTCTTCCAACCGCCCAGCCGATGTGGATCACCACCCCACTCCTCCACCATCACTCGCACCTCCCTTTAACCCCTTCCCGAGCTGTTGTTTTCCTTTGCGTGCACTCAACGGAAGCGGGCATGTTTATGGTTGTTTGATTCATCCTGCCGTCCCTCCCAGGTCGGTTTTTCGGCGGTTGCCGATTCGCATCATGACACCATCAACCACCACATCACTCGTCACATAAACACACACGGGCTGCCGTGCGAACAGCAGCAGCTACCAGCTCGCAACAGCGCAGCACATTCGGGAAACGTAAAAACACACCCCACTTGGCGGGTGCGTGGGCGGGGGTTTATAGTGTCGTGGGTTCTCTGTTATTGTTGCACATGTAGAACTACACCCTACGCCAAAAACAAGCATCACCTCCCCCTCTGCCTCGCACCCATCCCTGACGTTACGTACTGCTTTTGCATTGTCAAACACAGAACGCTCATCATGCCACAATCACACCGCAACGATCGATCCGGGCGAAAAGGGGAGCGCGAGCAGGGTGCGGTGGGCTCACTGTTTCCGATTTTATCACCATTTTCTCCGGCATCAAGCAGGCATTAAATAACAAGCAAACATTCACATGCACACACAGGAAAAAAGAGATACAAATGAGACCACGAAACAGAGCTATTTGTTCGCGGGTTTTGGACCGCTCATACTATTTAAGGTTTAGGTTGTCAATGGTATGACAAGAAAAATGGTACTTATGTTATGCTTCAAATATTTTCGATGCACAATTTAATGGTTTTTATTGGAAAAGTTTCCATAGAAAACAAAATTAAGGAGGAGGAAAGGGTATGCTTAGAAAGAAAAAATAAACACACAATTAGACATTAAACGGGCAAAAGAGAGGATTGGGATTGAGAAAAGGGATTAAAAATCATTTTCAGAATAGTCAGTGAACTAATCGAAGTCAAATGTATTAAAGAAAAATCAAAACTTATAACTAAAGAAACGAAAAATCACAATAAAGCAGAATAATCCTGGTCACGGCACCAAAATCTTAATGAAGCGAATCGTGATCTAAAGCGCACTTCGGCACAGTTGCGGAGTCAGGAATGGAGGGGATGCAGTTGGGTTGCTTTTCATTGTGTGGGGAGGGAGGGGAGGGTGGTAAAATTCAATTTTCAATTGTGCCGATTGGTGAAACATATTGATTTGAAGAGCGTCTAAATGGTGGGGAGTTAGTAGTGCCAAGGAAGGGGATTCTTAGGCGCAAAGATTATTTGGTTTAATTGACTCGAACGAGGAAGGAAAGGCTGGTGGAAGAGGGAGGGGTAGGGGAAGGAAGGAGTGGTTTGGTACCATAACGGTTCTGAAGACACATCACAACTGTTCGAGGCGGCCATCTTTCAAAGGAAAATCAAGGTTCACGGAGAATGGCGGGTAATGGGCGGGGGGAGAGAGGGAGGCATGTGTCAACGCGTGATTCGATAGTAAAGTTCTCAATCAAAATCTGCCTACACTCGCCACCCCCACCCCACACCCTTCCACTTACCCCTCCCTCTGCTATGTCCCGCTGGACACTTACCTCACCTTTACCCCACTCTGTCTCTCTCTCACACACACACACCCGCTTCATCTCTTTCTTTCTATTTCGCCCTCTCGCTTGCTGTGTCAGGAAAGGATCAGCGAGTATCGCCACCAGAGGGCGCCACCTCAAAAACAATATGACAGCGCGCTCTAAAATTAACAGCCTCATGCATTATTCAATCGAACAGACGTCACAACATTAATATGGGTTTTGTACCCCATCGTGCCCGTATGTGTGTTTGGCTGCGTGATGGTGAGTGACGGTTCAGGTTTATTTGAGCATGGGGGCATCTTCCTGGTTCTGCACCTTATAACCTTATCACCTTATATTAGTATAAGGTCCACCGTTTCGTACTACCGAGCGTGTGAAAACAGCATCATTAACAAGGCAATGGGGTTGAAAGGTAAACATACGCGCACCACACACACACACACACGCCACACAACTGCACGGAAGAAAAAGATAATGGAGCAGGGTGTGCGTTGGTCGGAGTTGGTGGCGGATGGTGGAAAACTGTACGGCTCGGTGCGTGCAGGAACCGTTAACGCATAAACATTATTTCGATTTACGGACAAATACATTATGCGTTCCGCTACACTACACACTCACACAGACACATAAACACACAGCATCATATTGCATTCTCTACTCGCACCCTATTTAGTGTGTGTGTGTGTGTGACTAGAGGAAACAATTGGGAAACGGAAAAGGGGAAAGCATAGAACACAGCCCGTTGAGGTCACTTAAATCACCACGATGAAGCGTGATAAATCAAACCGGAAACTACATCCACTGGCCGATTTCGGTACGGCACCGTCCCATTTCGACCCTCCCCCCCTCAACCGATACACAACAATATCGGCTAGCGCTTGGGGGGGCAGGGAGAGGCGGAAAACTATAGGGACCGGGGGACGGATGGAGTGGAAAATCGAAAGGTTAAATAAAACAGAAAATCAGATTTCAAACGAGTCAATCGAGTTCGGATCGGTTCAGTGCGTCCTTGGTACTGGTTCGCTTTCGGTCCGTGGGAAGTATCTTGCACACCATCACAGAGGGGTTATATACACTCACACACACACACACGCTCCGTTGCACACATGTACGCACCGTTTGCATAGTTTCCCATCGAAGTCGACGTACGGCACGTCGGAAAATTCACCGGCAACAGCAAACGGGCAACGGTTGGAATGGCACGCAAAGTGCAGCACTAGGAAGCGAACCCTGCCCTGGTACGGCTGCTGCCAGTGCTCGGCTGCGATGGAGCGCTCCTGGAGGCTGCCTGAACCGATCGACCGTGCCCGATGTATGCAACAAGAAAGTCATAAATATTCATATGCTCCGTGGCGGAGGAACGCTCGGTACCGGCACGGTTTTATGCGAAAGAGAAGGCACGATACTGCTTCGTCCTTGTTCTTCGCTTGCTGAGCATTTTTTGTCTCCCTTTATCTCTGTCTCTCTGGTTGTACATCCGCACGGTGTGGATCGAAAATAATCGGCGTCGATTTTCCGACAAACTAGATCACCGCTGCCAGAGATGCGAGGGAAGAGGCAGTAGAAGGAGTAGGGAAGAACGGGAGGGGGAGGGTTTTCCCGGAGTCCTGGTTATGTCCTTTCCTGTGGAAGTATTCCCGAGCTTTCCACAGTTTGTCTGGATGTACGCTTCTCCCGTGCGAAGGAACCACCGCACAGCGGGAGGTTTTGTGAAGCGTTTGCATATCAATCGGGTGGAAAATCGCCGGAAAATCGCTGCCTTGTTGTACCACCCGGAGACAGCCGCGTGTTGACTTTGGCGTACGTGTGTGTCTGCGTTCGTCCCCGTGAGGTGCGGTCCAGCTGGCCAGGTGTGCATTCGGTGGAAAAGGTGCATCATCGCCACCCACGGCATAAATCGCTAATTGTCCTTCCCTCTTCCCGCTCCGCCAAAAAAAGAAGGAAGAAAGAAAGCAAAATGGGAATGTGGCAAAAAATAGAAAAACAGACACAAAACCTGATGACACAATTTTTCTCGCATTGAGAAAAGTTTAAGCCGAACAGCGGCTCAAGGGCATGAAGAACGGGGGGCAAGCAAGGCGACCAACGATTTTCTTTTACCGGTCGCGAATATTGTGGTCATATTTACAAGACATTGACCTGAGGCCGGGTGGTCCGATGGTGTGTGGAATAGAACGGAACATGATGATGGCAGACTTCTCCTTTCCAACCCTCCCTCCTCCTCCCACCTAAAAATCGCAAAAAAATACACACACTGAGAAGAAAATTTTACACGCCTCAAAAACTTTCCACCGATTTCATGAATGGGACTTGCGTTCTAGGTTATTTTTTCTTACTGTCTTCAACCCTCGGAACAGGTAACGTCACCACAGTGGATGGGATGAGAAGGTGACCTCTGGAAGTGGAAGTAAATTTGTCGTAAAATTTAAAGCGATTATGAAGCGGACAAGGCCAATCCCTTGCGTGCGGCACTTGCTGCTAAAGAATGAGAATGTGTACAGCCAATTGCATTCATTTAGGCGCAGCAAGATTTTAAATATTTTTTTAAACATCTATTGTTAGTACTTATGTGTTGTTATGTGCTTCTAATAAGAGAAATTATTAAATTAAACATAAATTGATCAATTCCTTAAATCAATAGAATAATAAACTAAAAATTTTCTTTAATTTGCAGACATTCAGGAGCTTAAGTTTGAAGATAAATTTCAATTTTTATATTGAGGAGAGAAAAAAACCACAATTTAACCATTAAAAACCTAATCTTGTAAGCTATTAACACATCAACAAACTCATACAACCCACTGTAGCGAGCGGAAATGGCAAGGAACAGCAATCCGTACGACTGGACCCGGCGCTTGGTACGCCATCATCGTCAAATCGTCGAATTTTCGTACGCTCAATTACCTTAGAAAGGCCATTGGATTAGCCAAATGCGATCGCACATCAGCGTTTGCATGGATAATTCATGTACGGAAAGACACGTGGATGGGTGGTGAAGTAGGTGGGGAATAAGGGGAAGGGTAGGGTGTAAAACAGACAGCAGAGAAGATTGTGTGAAAAGGTGACAGGCCCAGCCGACAACCATTTTTACTGCGTGGAGCAATAGCAACAACAAAAAATGAGATTTTGTGGTACGGGTTGCATACTTTCAGGCGGTTGTTTAAAAAGAATTCCATATTAGCTGTACTTTCGAAAGCGTAGTTATACAACATCTTGTTTGGATCTTTTTAAGCGTTTGATAAGGTTTAGTATGCTCTCGTCTAACTGATCAACGTAGAAGCTTTGTTGAAATCAAGGATGCAGACCTAAGCCGATGTGTATTTGACCAAATAGATTATGTGCATGAAATAGAGTGAGAGGGAGTGAGAGCGAAAAGGATAGTTTGCAGACATTTTCGGACGAAGAAAGCAGCAGCATTTGAAGTTCTTTTTTTATTTTGTTCCTCATTGGCCAATGAATATCTGGCTGGGAAGCATAATTGTGAACCATACGAAAAAAAGAAGACAGTCGACCATTGTGGCGGTTGATGACGACACATCACCATCTCGCACCATGCGCACGATTGCAGGGGGCAAGGTGTAAGGGCGGAAAGGAGAATATTTTGAATCATATGAAATTAAGCTCCCAGCTGGGCCGAATGCACCTGTTTGCCGGCCTGCATCCCAGGATGTTTTTCCTCCCGAGCTGGGAGTGTTTGTGTTTATGCATTGAATCAACAGCAAGCTTGCAAGGGGTTTCTTTCACTCGGATACCGGATGCATCATAACTGTCCCTCTCTCCCATGCTCCCTTTTCCTCCAGCCTATTCACCCTATGTTAAGAGGGGAGGGGGAGGATGCATCCTTCTGGTGGCGGGACGAACTATGCCGGAACCGTTTGGCAGCCGTTTTGTAGCGCCCTCGCTTAAAATTTAATCCTTTTCTCTCTCTCTCTCTCGACCGTCGAGCACCTGTCATAATGTATGCCTTTTTTGCTGCTGTTGCTGTTTGCTGCAGAACGGATGCTGAGGGTATGGGGCGCGATGGAGACAGTAGACCACCCATAGCAACGTACGCTGCCACACCGGAAACACGCTTGCCGTCTGACATTGACTGGAAGCATATTACGTTTCTGGTTGAAACACATTTTAGGGGTCCCGTTTCCTTCCACCCGCCCTGATGCAAACCAACCCCCCCTCCCCCAAGCGAGCAGCTTCAGGTTGCGCCTTTTGTCTAACGTCCGCAAAACCTCAAACCCAACCACCCAAACACCTTGCCCCGCCTCAATCCGATCACTCCCACCGAGTGCCTGGTTTTGTCTTTTTGGCTTTTCTCTTGGAACGGAATAAAAGGAAGACATGTCATCTCTCCGCCAATCATCCACACTACGAGTACTTTGCCATCCCCGCTCCCCCATCCTCTCTTCCCTTCTTCAAGTCCCCTTAGTATACCCTCTCCCATCTATCCCATCAACAAATCACAACCACCACCGTCGGTGCGCGCCCGGTGACGTCGAAATTCTTTTGAAAAAAACCGATCTTTTTCACGAGTATCCTGGTCACGGCACCAAACGGTGCAGCTCGTGTTTTCATCTTGCGCTGCTACCGGTGGAAGGTGAGATGAAACCTTGCTGTACCGACCAAAGCATCGCGTGCCCATGATCTCCATTGATTCTATACACTCCTCCCCTCCCCTCCTTTCTCCGTCCCTGAAGCTCTCCCCCTCCCCCCTCAACTTCTAATTCCGGCCACTCCACCCATCCACACGTGTAGTCATCCCGAATAATATTTCTTTTTTTATAAACGTACGGTGAGGAAAACAAAAATTGATAAAAATATGAGCGAAGTAGGAGAAACAAAAAACAACTACCGTAGTTTAAAACCATTTCACCGAGTGGACATTTCGCAATGGCGCATCGTTTTTTTTTTTTTTTGTTTGTTCGTGACCAGTAGAGCACACAGGAAGAAAGGGCGAATGGTTGGGATTTTTTTCCGAGAAACAGCCGCTTTGCCAGGCTAACCTCACCTTGCGAGCATGTTTTGAAGCGTTTGCGAGACAAACAGGCAACCAACAGAACCCCAACCCACCCACCGGCGAGGCGGGAAATGATTGCCCTTGTGCGACATGTACCATTTCTCACTCGGATGCCCGTTCGTCTGTGTGTGTGTGTAGCGAAGCCTTGCGAGGGGCTGCGATGGAATGCAACCTCAAAAGCCGAAGAACGGTCGGCTGTCGTTTGCGGTTAGCGTGTGCATCATTTCCCACCGTACCAGCAGCGAGGGGACCCACTCCCGACAGGTGTGTGTAAGTGGGGAGGGTCGAGGGTTGAAACGATGGAAGGTGAGTTCCGGAATCCACAGGCACAATCGTGATGGGTTTCCGATATGCTCATCATTTTCCCAGCCCGAGCTTCTTTTCTGGTGCCTTACTCTGCTTCATGAAGAAATAAAATGGCGTGTGTGTGTGTGGGCGGTTGGGAGAAAAAGAGATAGGGAGCAAAACAGTAACCGAGTGAAATCGGATACCGATGTTCTGTTGGGATTGGGATGTGGAAGGTTGAAGTTGCAACCATTTGTAAGAATGTTTCCTGCTCGACTAAGGACTAAGGACTAAGAGGGAAGATGGGAGCGGTTGATGCTGCGCGAGTGATAGTGATGGGATTTCAACTTCATGCCTTGGATGGTTATAGATACAGCCTTTTATTTTCTTCCGCATTGTAGCAGGCACTAGCCTTTCGGCATTTCATTTCGTAATGAGCAGGTAACGCAAGGCAAGAGCAGTTCAGCTTAACGGGACCAGTTTCCAGACCATGTCACATCTGTCATCTGTCGGTTTAGTTTTTTCTCCTCTTGCTAATGTTGCTTTGACGTTTAGCGTGCGGATCAAATTTTACAACCCTGTCCGGTCCAGCCCGGCCGAGAACTCAACGCTTGATATTAAACGCAAACTGGGGAACATGTCAGATGTCAGAATGTCCAAGCTTAGTAATTCGAATGACAGATAGTTGGGCCAGCTAAATCGATACGTTCGGGATGGATGTGTGAGTGTCGATGACGATGAATCTCTGACGATAAACGAATCTTTTACGATCCGATTCGTGATTTGAATAACTTCACGCTGAAGATTCATGATGAGGTTAGGTTAGGTTCTTTCAAACTTACTTGCAACAGCTTAGTACTCGGTTGCGTTTTTCACTGTTGGAGCTTTTTTATTACATTCGTCTTGTTATTCTGCATTTCTTCATTGTTTTGCATTAGTTTTGCTTGTGTGTGTGTGCGTGTGTGAGTGTGCGGTTTGTCACCCATACTCGATCTTACACTCAACGCCGTCCGAACCTTTCCATCTTGGTAACATTCGTTACTTACAGTATCTGTGTGTATGTGTGTGTATTACAATGTCACTGTGTGTATTGTACGTCACCATGTCGTGTGATTTTGCTCTTGTTTACGCACACGCTACGTTATTGATATGTATCTTATATTGTACGAGCAGCAAAGAAAAATGGCGAATACAGCGGGAAGGGAGCCTCGCGCACGCTCTCCTCTAACGCAGAGGGATGATGTGTGGGTGTGTTTTGGGTTTATTCGGGAATATTATTGTGATGTATAATAGTTTAAATTTGATTTTATCTAACATCGCGCGGGGAAATCTGTTAGTGTTTTTCTTTTTCGCATCACTGTACGGGTTTTTTTTCTCTCTTTCGTTTCGCAGCGTCTTAAAACGCACCTTTCATTTTGCTTTCTTTTACGTTGTTCGCTTTTGCCTCGTTGCACCGGAATTTGAAACACACTAATACAGTATGATTGATATCGTTTGTACCAACCGCACCGGAAGGTCCTAGCTCTATATAACGCTTATCTGTCATTGCTAAGGTATGTGTGTATATATATATATAGTCGTTCCTCTAAGTGTATGCATAATTGGTTGCTAAAGTATAACACGTTTTTTTTTCTTTTAATTTTGAGTTGCTGTGTGTTTTCTCCGTTCGCTTCACGCGGTAGAGCAGAGCAAAAGACTAGGGGAAATGGGGACGGGATCGCGTGAGCAAAGGGTAAGGTTCGACTTACTTGGAGCGAGAGGTTTGGTGACGTCCAGTACGGGGAACCCTTCTGATTGTTGTAGCCTAAATCGCCAGCTAACCGTGCAGTGCACATCGTCGACAGCGCACCGTCGCACCAAAATTCCCACCAACGAGTGCCAGTGTAAGCTCATGCAGGACGCCGTACCGGTGCGCCATCTACTGTGTCGGAGAACCTTTAACAACTGTTTCGTGTCGGCATCGTTCGTGTGTTAAGGCAACTCGGGGACGGGAATGGTTGGGAAGGTTAGGTCCTGCGTGTACCGCTGTACCTAGTACGTCTGCACGTCCGCCTGTCTGTCTGTCCTCCCAAGTTCCCCTCTCATTACGCTGCTGCTACTACCTGCTACTACCTACTACAAACTGTCGCTACTGCAATGCACCACACCACCTCCACACCGCACGTGCGACGCACTGGGAAGGAACTGGCCGCGGAGGCTTCTGGCAAAGTGGCGACTAGTATTACCTGCAGATGGCGCTGTCGTCCGCAGTGCAGACGCTGTTGGGCGCTGCCAGGAACAGCTTACCGCTCGAGCAGGCGCACAGCTGGTAGATCTTCCCCGCAGTGTCCGCCCGGGTTGCTGCCGATAAGAGGCTGCTGCCACCAGCGCCGCCACTAGTGCCACCCACCGTTTGCACCGTTTTCAGGTTTGGCATATAGATGGCGCTGGAGTCTAGCCGAATCTATGGAGGTGCAGAGGGTATATGAGTTGTCGAGAAGGTTTTTATAAATACATCTATGATATGAGATCCCTAAGATATTTCGATATACTTCTATACGAGTATTTTAGTTTCAAACTTATTTGAAGTGCGAATTGCATAACTTCAGGCTTCAAAAATACATTATTGGGATCGATACAAAGCTAAGGTCTTCAGACGGCGTCTTTCAAACGAATATTAAAAAGAGAATTGATGCTGAGGACTCGTATTAGCCATCTATCAAAGCGTATACTTACACTGCCAGCGACCGAGTGCAGCTTCAGATCGTTGAGACATGTTGTCTCAATACCTCCGGCTCGTGACTGGATGAATATTTCCTGGGTCGCCCGTGCTTCGAGCGATCGAGTCGGTGACTCCAATCTGTTTACCACACACAAAAAGAAAAGCAAGATGAATGATAATGCGCCCCCAACAAGTGCTTCTCTTGAAAAGAGGGGTTTTTTTATTTTACTTCGTTCCTCTTTTGGAACTCACGGGGTACTCACTTCAAGTCCTTACCGGCGTCAGCGCGGACGAGTGGTGTTTGGATGGAGTCACGAAACGCAACACCACCTTCACCTTCCACCCGGAGCGAACCGGCGCCGACGATCACCTCGTCCCGATCGACCGCGAACAGGTTCGTGCCGTGCGTGTCCGTGATGCGAAAGTGGTTCGCGAGCACCTCCAGCCGGTCGTGGCCAAGGAACAGCTGGTTCTCGACCGCACCGTACGCGTTCCGCGTGTTTACGCTCAGATTGCGCGACGACTCTGTGGAGAACACAAAGCAAGGACGTGACAGAAGGGTGGTCCAACATCCGCCCACGCATCCTGCGTAACTCACCGACGGAGATGGGCTGTCCGTGTTTTGAACGGATGGACGAGGCGCGCAGTGTGTTGAGTACCAGCGCCTGTCCGGTGAGTTGTATACCACCCGGCACTATCTTCAGCTGGCCCATACCGTTCTACCCACCGGAAATAAATGCAACATCAAGAAACAAACAAATGATTAGATGTTAGCCGTGTTACTTCATTATTTCACCGAAAAGTACGGCAAAATGGGAAGTTTCCTCTTGAACCTCACGTTCAAAGTTACCGCTGGAGAGCCACCACAACTGAATTGAAACACGTCAGTCCAATTTTTGACCTCCGTTGCGGGTGTCTTGAGGATATATGGGACTCGAACTACCCCCGCCAGGGATCCTTCAGTCGACCGAAAACAACTTAATCAGCTAAATAAACAGACCATCACCTGCCATCAACCGAATCGGCGGTTGTTCCCGTCCTTCCCATCCGTTCGTTGGCTAACGACCAGCAAGAAGGCGGCAATGTACGTGTGCTCCAGGGTACGGACAGAAGTTAAACACCAGCATAAGCCAACCCCGAACCAAAGGTTATCGGGATCGTGCGAAATCAAACTTCCTTTTCTTGCTTGTCCCCTTTCCCCCGCTGCTCCCCAGCACCGAAGGAGTTCGGAAAACAAATCAAAAATTGGAAAAGATTCCCACCCGATGCAAGGAGTGTACAACGCAACACAAAAAGGGCGTCAGAAAAGGGGAAATAAATAAATAAACACGTGTCATGATCTTTACACTCGCCTGCCATTTTCTATCGTGTGTGTGTGTGCGGGGCACGTTTAGGCTGAGTGGCAGGTTGAGGGGAGTGAAGTGCAGCAAAAAAAACGATCCAAAAGGTCGACTGCTTGATGGACACTTCATCGGCCGTGTGACCCAAAATGGAAGTGAAAGTTTCAATTTAACCTATCATTTTGCGGGAAGTTGCTTGTACGGTGGCTGACACGTTTGAGTTCCTAAGGAGGGGTAGAAGTAGGGCAGGGGCGAGATTTGCTGTGCGAATGCGGCCACCCCTTTTTGAGTTGGGCTTGTTTTGTTTCGGTATTTCGCTTTCTTTTCTGCTGCTGGGGCGCTGCAGCAGGAGGAGTTGGAGGTAAGCGCAGGGGCAAGGGCAGTCAGACTCGGAAACTTCTGTTCCAGAGCGGGTGTGAATCTTTTAGGTTGAGATAAATTGAACGGATGGATGAAATTGGACCAGCATTTCGAGCAGTGATCGAACACGGCGAAACTACTCCAAACGCCGGCTAAAAGTGGTTTAGGAGATGATGTGATAGACGGGTTGGGTGTTCTTATCTTTCCTGTTCATTCAGTTGCTGATTTGTTTTTGTTTTTTTGTTTTGCAGCAAACCCGGCGTATTTAGCAAACAAAAAAGGATCTGACGGAAGTTACTCGCAGTCAGCGCAAAAATGGACTTCATATCGTTGTAATTGCATAACTTTAGGCGCATTCTTGAAATAAAACACTTTTGGTTATGCAATGTGCAGAACAAAGATATAGTTTTAAGTTATTTGAATAGTTTGAAAAGGCTGATGGCCTTTGTGCATAAAGTTTTTAAAAATAAGCTTTTTAATTTGTCATAGCATACATTTAGGCGCTATATCTTACTGCTCAATCGGAACCAATTTTGGAATAATAATGGCTAAGTACACTCCCTCTTCTACATCTAAAGGAACCACTCACCGAGGAGAACTCCATCACCTTCATGATCCAAAGGGTAAGCGCGAGGTTCACGATGATCATGACCATCAGGATGAAGATGAGCGCATACAGACACTTCTTGCGCCAACCGTACAGGGCAAGCTGCATGCGACAGGCGGACCCACCGGTACCCGGCGCTGGTTCGGGATGGTGTGGCACATTTGGTGTGGCCTCACCACCGCCGACGGGTGGCGGTAGTGGCGGTTCTGCCGATCGCGATGCCTTCGCCAGCGGGAGCGTCGTACGCCCGTGGACCCCGTTGCCGGTACCACTCGGCGTGACGTTGGACGGGTTGGTGCCGCTCGGGCCGGCCATCGTCGGTTTGGGGGCTGTGACCGGTCGGGCCGAGAAGGACACGCGCGATGGTGTGCCGGTACCGCCGGCGGGCGGTGTGCCGAGCGGTGATTTAAGTATCCCGGTGGTGATGGGAGCCACCGATGCGGGGGGTGTTGGTGGTGGGGTTGCGGTACCCTCGCTACCCTTCACTGGAGCGCTCTCCCCGCCCGGTCCATCGGTGGGATTGGGTCGGTTGGTGTTGCCGTAGCTGCTAGTACCACCGATGAGACGGGCTGGCTGGGCCGGATAAAGGATCGGGATGATGCGAACGACGGGTTCCGGTTTGGCGGGGTCTGCGACGGGGGTGGATGCGGCCTGACCGGCCGAGGATGTGGATGGAGTGGGGCTGGTTGATTGCGTCGGAGTCGCCGGAGTGGTTGTGGTGCGCTTGAACAGATCCGAACCGGCGTAGCTCCGAAGGGGTGTCGAGTTGCCGCTGAAGAAAATTGAACGTGGGTCGTCCCTGGAGGGAAGTCGCCACGCGTCAGCATGCGGAGATGGTCAAGGTATAAAGAAAGGGCAGAGGGAAAGAAAGAATAGGCAGAGAAAGATGGAAAGAAATCAGTAAATAAGTAAACAAGCAAATACCAATCAGGCAGGCAAGTGCGGAAGGATTTTCCAGCAAGTCCTTCCGAGTCGCTTGCATTGCGCGGTCCGAACTCTGCGCGGGATTCCTCCGAGATAATTGCTAAGATTTCCTTGGAAAACCATTTGGCCACGAGGCACTTCCTCCTTCTTCCTGCCCGCCCATTCGAACAGGTTCGACTTCCACTTTCAATACATCACACCGCAATCGCAGCAACGAGTGCATTATCGATTCGCAGATGGACTTTCCATGCGTACTCACACACACACACACATCCACAGATACACCCCCACTTAGAACCAGATCAAATCTAACAACCGCTGCTGCAGGCACGTTTTCCATATTAATGGCTTGGAGCCGCGAGCCTTTTATTTTGTTTTCCATCCTCCCCGTCCGACTTTACGCATTGCCAGGCGACACTGTCAAAGGTCATAATACACCCACACACACCCACTCCCACTAGTGGGGGAACGTTCGCGCTCGGTAGCACACGGAAAATGGTGAATCTTTAAAATAAAAAATAAAATCACTCACACGGACAGAGCAAAGCAAACACAAGAGGAAAAGTGTGCCCGGTGATGGCAAACACACGCTTGTTGGGGGAGATTGTTCGCTTGCTTCGTTGCTACCGTCGTCACGCAGTGCAGTACAGTGTGAGTGTGCGTGTCCACACATCTTAGTGTACACGCGACGTGTCGAAGTGCGCTGTTTGACAGGTGATTAAAGATGCAGTGTAAACAGATTGAGCATTGTTAGCGCAAAGCGGCAATGTCAGGCATGATGCGAAGTGGATAATATTCAGAATGCTTCAATTAATATCAACTTGGAAGGGTTTATTTTTTTGGTTTTGGTTTTCCTCACTGAAATACACAGGATGTATTGGGCCGTTACTTCCAGCTTTTTAGCTACAGTCGTAGAACAGCAAACTCCTCCTGCTTTTTTTTCTTATTCTTTGGTTATACTAGTCCTACGCACAGGATGTTTGATATCGCTTTTACTATTAAACAACCAGGCGTCTCCATCATCGTTTTTTTTTTAAACATATTAATTTATTTTGTTTTTGGGACCAGAGAGTTAAAAGACTGTTTTGAAGAAGGGTATTTTTTCGATTTTCGTTTACTGGGAACTGTATAGTTATTCCAACACACTTTAAGTCCATCGTCTCATGTTCTACTAAACTACCAAGCGTCTCCATTATTTTGACTTATTATTTTTTTTATAGTAATTGAGTTTGAACTATTGCTTTCCCAGAGTCTTATAACAGTGTTTCTGACTTAAAACTTATTTTTTTCTGCTCTTAGTTGCATAGTTTGTTATACGCACAGGGATCCTTTGGTCGTTAATTTTACACAACAACCAGGCGCCTCCATCACATTTCCCTTTTGTTATTAAAAGTTTTGTTTATTTTATACGGCTTGTTGTTCTACGTTTATGTACCCGACGTCTCATACTCAATCATGTATCTGAATAGAAAACAACGCCGCTGCTAATAAACCACCGGGCACCCCCATTACCATTCAATGCAGAAGTCAATAATTATCCAACTGTCACAATGTATCAACCCTGTCACTTATTTATATGAAACTTTTACTTTGCTTATTTTTACTTCGAACATCTCGCCAAAGATGACGAGTTTGTGTACACACAACAAATAATAAAAACACAAAAACTACACCCTCAATCGGCAATAAAATTTCAAACGTAAACCTGATGCGTCGGTTTCCACATGCCGAAACGGAGCGTAAATCTTACACTCCCTCACCACCACCCTTCGGCAGAACGGTCACTTACCGCGGCGGGTGTTTATGAATATGTTTATCTAGACGTAAGTGTGCACATGCGTGTGTGTGTGTCGGTGTGGATGGGGATACTTAGTGGTTATAAATAAACACACGCCACGGCTGGCAGTGCTGGGGTGCGAAAAGTCGATGCTGAGAGATTTTCCATCGCTGCATCGCCTCGCAAAGTGGGTCATAATCGGTACGCACTACTTCATGGGTTTTCTTTCTCGCATGCCAGTGCCTTCTCCTTCCCACCATTTTGTTTTCCATTGTGCAAACGAATGGTAGAAAGAGGTATGCATCAATACTCATCGTTGATACTGTCATGTTTCACCAGGTGCATATCAACTGCAACACAAATAGCATCACTCTCGCAAGAAACATTCTTCATTCGGCGGGCGGAAGCGCAGATTTAAACAGCCATAATGAAGTGCTTGCCGTGTCGTCGCTGCACATTGCACATTTGGGGAAGTTGGAAAATGGTGGTTTTTAATACATTCGATTAGTACGAGCTACACTTGTGCGCCGGCCGTAAATTTGTTGTCAAAACTGAAAACTATCGTGAATGGGCGAGGTGATAATGGGTTCGATTGCAATCCCTTAATGCCTGCCGACGCATAATAACGTGCGCGGGTTTAGAATTAAATGCTTCCCGGGATTTTGGACATGCGAACTGGACACGGACCTCCTGCTGCGAATGGAAGTTGTGTGTGCCGTGGTTTTTTTTTTAGTTTGTTGCCCGCTCTTCCTTATCTCACTCGCGCGGGTCGCATTTTGGGTTTGATTGGTTTTGTTGCTGAGCTGATTTAAGGGGGCCAGCTCCAGAGCTGCTTATGGGGTGGGTATTAGTTGGGAAATTTGTAAACAACCACCAAACCCACTCCCCCCTCCCCAGTTGATGAACGGTTTCTTTCAACAGTGAAACAGCATTGAGCTGCTGGTGGAGTTTGAGAGGAGAAGGTGGCAAAGTGGACTAACCCCTCATTGGATTGTCAATTCCCGCGTGCAATAAGCCGCCATTGCCGTACGACCATCATTGACACCTTTGTGTGGAGCGATTTTTCACACAACTTCATCGTCATCAGTGCCATGCGCTAAAAAGGTACTTGCCACTGATGGCAATATTCGACGACACTATGAAGTCATCATTCATTTACCTAGCGGGAGGGAGTTGTCAGTCGGTTGTTAGAATATCCTCTTGGAAAATTCACTCCCCAGCAAGATTTTTTTCTTGGGGAGACATCTTGGAATTTCCCTCACATATTGTGCACACTCACCAACCCCTAAAACCCAACACGCCAGCATCGCGTTTCTAACCAACAATCAAACACTTCACGTCGCTCGGTCCAATCAGGCCAGAAGGAAGCGGTGTGCAACCGGACGGTTGCTATAAATAACTCCCGCACCGCTGTTCGCCATCGGCCGGTGCGTTGTGAACTATAACAACTCACCTTGAATAACGCGACATGGCGGCAAGTGGAACTTCACACGTGTGACGCGAATGCCAAACACTTCAGCTAGCGGTTGATGCTGGGATCACTGATTGTTGCCTGTTGATGGTCCGCTAGCAATCTGTCAACGCTGGGACGAAGTACAACTGGAAGAACGGCACACGATCGCGAATTCTTCTCTCACCGGTTGATATCCAACCGTACAGGAACGCACTGCAGGCGCGAATTGTTCAACATTCTTCCACTGAGCAACCACAGCCAACGATCAATCGGAAGCGACCATCTCGCCAGACACTAGACCAGTAAAGTATCGCGAGACATCACGTCACGTCACTGATGGCTTCTTTCCCTTCCTTTTGCTCAAGAACGATCCACCGCGGACGGTTGAGGAAGGTAACAAGCACGCAAACACCGAGGCGAACGGAACGCACCGTACTGAGCAACGGCACGGATGCGCGAACCTGTCGGAGGCGTGCGAGAATGGCTATGCTCTGTGGGAGCACACACACGAAAGAAGAAAAAAAAACATACACCGCAGCAAACAAACAACCCGAAGTACGATCGCGGTGACATGAGTGGACGCAATAAGTAGGGTTAGGGGTTTTTTTTTTCGAAAGCCGCACCGTTTGATCTGCGCACGTTCTGCGGTGGGACACTGCCAGGAAAAAGGAGAACCATGGTAGACCGGGATAGCAACGCTACCGTGCTGTCTCTTTCGCACACTCTCTCTCTATTTTATCTCTCAAGCCAAGAGGCACACACTTTGGGCGAGAGTGGTTCGACAGGTTGCCAACACCTGCTAACGCTCGTACGGTGGACGTTGCTGTCGGAGATCGCAGACGACGATGCGACCATCTCCACCTCCAGGAAGTGCCGCACATTTGGCGATCATATGGTCCTGCTCGTTGGCGTATCTTCTTTGGTGGATATTGACCTCAACCCTTGCTCCGCAGCTGTACGATGAGGCTGTGGCTTTTTTTCCAACTGCTTCCGCCCGAATTCCATTGGAAAGTGAGTGCAATTATACACATCCGTATTTATTGCCCATCACCCGGAGCACCCACTTTGCAGTTACAGAAGACAGCAGACTTCCGCGTGTGGATGGGTGCGCATTCCAATCGGCTTCGTAAGCGGAACGGCACAACGCGGAAGCGAATGGAAAGAGTATTTTTAGATAAAATTTTGCACCCAGCTGAAGGTGGCACTCTTCATTCAGTGCGGGAGTTCCTCGCACTTATCAACCGGCTCCGTGCACTGGAATAAAGGGTCCACCCTCCATTCTACCGCGTCCCGATGCAGTTGGGCCTGGGCCGTGTGTGTGTGTGTGGTAATTATTTTACGCCCAGATTTATGACCATCTTCTTCAACGGTGCGCGCACCCTCCCCCCTGCACACCAGTTGAGCTTTGCTGAGGTTTGCGACGGGCCACTCCGCAGACTTTAAGAATGCGCTTCCACCGTACCGTCGCAAGGTTCGCCTTTAAACAGAGGGCCTCGTTTCAGCAGCACCACCGAAAAGGCGCAGCCGATGCTCTCGCACGCTTTACGGCAACCATATGGTTGGGCAGCGATCAAAATTCGATTGCCTTGCAGCCGCTTGCTTTATGTCGCACCGTGCGCTTTAGCAAAACTAAACCGAAACCGTTCGGCCACGTTCCGCCCGCAACCAACCACACGCAGAAGCAGTTCCACCTAAGACTTTGGTGTTTAAATTTTGGCTTTTCTTCGCCGGGATAAGCGTTCAATTCTCTTCAAAGGCCGGTTCGCAAAAGGGGCGGGGAGGGGGAGGGGTTTGAAGGGGGTGGTGGAGGGTTCGACTGTTACGGAAGCGGAAACAAAGGCTGACTTCCAAAAAACCCGGGGGGGTGCCGCACGGCGAGGGCGAGGGTGGCGGGGACGGAAGGTGAACTGCGAGAGTAATGGTAGAACTTTTCTGCCGAAGCATCGCATTATAACGCTTGTATTGGACAGATTTGCATCTGGTGAAGAGGAACGGCATAAATTTTAAGGCTACCGGAAATCGGACGTTCCGCTTTTTCCCCGTTTGCTGGAGAAACGTTCGCCTGACTAGCGTGCTGGTGCACTAGGGCGAACCGGTGCAACTGCTACTAATACGAGCAACAAAAAAAACACACACACATATACATCTGTGTTCCTTAAGCTGTTGGAAAGGTCCTGCTGGGGGTGGGTTGAAGAAAAACTTTGCCTCAGCAAGGTTCGAACATCGCAACTTTCGATTATTAATACATGACGACAGCCTCACTACTACGCTTGGTGCGACAAAATGCTCATGCACACACACACACTCACAGACACCGCAAGAATGTCCTGTGCAGCAGCTGGCTGAAGCTGTTTTAATTATGTCTCCAGTCCTTTCGCTGCTGGACGTTAACACTGCTGGATGACCACACATATGTCTAAAGTCGTGCGGTGCGGGAAAAGGAGGCACCTCCCGACGCCGAGATCAAAATTACCAACCCTATCAAACGTTACACACATACACGCACAAGATCACACTCTTATACAGTACGGTTACAAAGGTGTTTGAAGTAAGATCTCAACGGTGGGATCGCGATTTTTCCCACCAACGCACAATGGGCATTTGACTGGTAAAAATAAAAAAATAAACCTTTTAATTAACGGCAAACCAAAAATAGTGTTTTCATCTTTAGGATTACACTAAAAAGAGTGTATAAAAATAAGCCTCCAACTTATATGGTAAACTAAATATAAGAAGCAATTTTTATCTCCAACAATGATGACAATCAATACAAAGGTGGAAATTACTACAAAAATAATTTTGACCCAAAATTTTGCACGAATCTCGCACACTGTGCAACGCAACTCCACTCCATATTTGGGATGGTTTGCTGTTTGTTGCCATACTCCCGGAAGCATATCGAGTATTGTTCTCGGACAAAATTGAAACAAACTAGCCACACGTCAGTGTACCGTGTTGCACACCTTTCGCTCGCTGCGTACAAGCGGTTTTAAGCGGAAGGTTGTACACCGTAGCGTCAACTGACCCGTAAGTCACTTTGCCGACCGCCAGTCGCTTGGTTTGAGGTGTCGCACCATGCAAAACACGGCTTTGCACTCTTTTCGTTACTTTTATTTCGCCGGCCAGATGCAGATGGCTTTACGCCCACCCCCATCGGTGGGCATGCTTTGCAGTGCTCCTTGCTCGACGTTTTTGGGAAGCAAAGCTCCTAACCCAAACCTCAGTGGGTCTTTTTTTGTATTTGCTCCATTTAAGTTGTCCACCAACAACATTTGTTTCACGCGTTAAACGCGGAACGGAAAGAGGGTGAAACGTTTCGCTCGCTTTCCTAATTACAACCCCACCAAAGTGACCGCGAAAAGTCCTTCAGTTGGTGGGGGGGTTTAGCGGTGGATGAAGGAGAGAGGAAGCGAAAGGGGTAGAAGGAAGGAAAAATTGCAGCACGCTGATTGCGCCCCGGCAAATAATCATAAAACGGTATGGCCGGGATGACCAGCATACATTCCCATGCCGCGCGGTACGCTTTCACCGCTGTGTGCATAAACCGGGCGTTTGACAGTGGAAAACACTTAGGACATCGCCCGTGTGAGTGCATCGCGCGGTGCGAAGGAAATAAATTTTCATATGCTGATAAATGTTTTTCCTCCGCTTTTTTTCCCGCCCCGAATTGGTGGTGCTTTTTTGTTGCTGCTACTATTTTTCGTGTGGGTGTTCGGCGCACCCTCCCGTACCCTCAAGTATAGGCAGTCCAGGCAAAAGGCGAACGGTTACAACCATTTGCTCGTTTTTTTGTTTTTGTTTCTGGTTTTGTTTTTCGTCCTGCTACCCGTTGAGTAATAATTTATTTGGACATCCGTTTTTTATTGCTTTTCATTTTTGCTAATGCACTTCACGTCCCCGTGCCACCTCTCCCTGTCTCGCTGACTGTTTGCGACCCTTTTGATTAGGACAGTTGCAAAACTTCATTATAATGGCATTATGAATAGTTTTGGTTCGCTTATTTGTCGCGCAAAGTAGTGCAATGTAGTGGGACGCAAAATAAAACAAAGTGAAAACAAAATAAAACGCTGAACGCAGCTGGAAACATTGCAACCTAGCGGCAGGCCGTGCATCGTTTTTATATATACATTATGTTTTCTTTTTGTTGGGCTTTGTGCGTTGAACACCACCGCCTAAACGATGGGTCTCGTTAAAAGTGGGCATGAAAGTGCTTACTGTGGCCACCGAAGGATAGTTTTGTGTGGCAATTTGCATACATTTTGGCGTTTTGCGAAAATTTGCCAGAAGGTATGCAATCCGCTTGGCAGATGCCTCGGAGAACATCTCAGTTACAGGTAATAATGGTCGCACTGTCGCCTAGGGTCTTTGCCATTTTCACCACCCTCCACCCCCCAAACATCTGGCCCACCTCACCCGCATTCCGCGTGCGAATGGTTGATTATGCAAATTAAATTCACCCTCGCTTTCGCGAACATTTCCGGGCCCATTATCGTCTTTTGGTATTAAAAACAACACAAAAATACAACTGAGCCTCTACGCTATACCATTCTCGGTCAGAAAAAAAAGCAAACCGAGAGTGGAATGTGATGCCTGTAGCAAACAAACAAAAAAAAAAAACATACCGATTTTACTAAAGTCAACGCCGGTTCTGCACATACCAACTGCCTGTTTGCAATGCACCAGTTGCACGCACTATTGGACCTTGCTGTCGCGACGGTGTCGGTGTATTTACATCAGGTACTCCGCTTTGCACCGGCCGTTCGTACTGTGTTTGTTTCTCCCACCAACTGGGTTTTGTAGCCCCCACGGAACTCAATCAAATGTAATTCCTGTCCAACAGATGGGGTGAGTTCCTGTTTTTCGACGATTAATTGCGTGTTTGCGTAGTGATTTTCGAGTGATAAATGCAGTTATCCCGGCAGCTTTGAAATTCATATCAGTTGCATCGTTGGTGCTGTTTTCTGTGCAGTTACCGGGGGGGAAACATACGTTGCCATCCCTCGTTAAACTTCGGACCTAGATTAAAATTATGTTCACATGTTTTCTACAACATTTTACCCCAAATTATTGCACATTGCCTACATTTCGGCGCTATTAGAGTTATTTAGTAATGCTTAAGTGGCATCGTTTCTCTACCTCTTTGAGCAAAATTGTAGTAAATTTGAAACTTTGAAGCGCTTTATAACAGCTTAAATAAACATTAAAGCGAAATAAAAACCAATTACTTATGATCGCAGCGCATCACTCAATTAAAAATTTGTTTCGATCACTACCAACCGGTTACAATTCAAGTGAAATGATTTCAAGCCTTTTTTGTTGATTCATTTGTCTATTAAAATTATGCTTGAAATGTTATCTGTAACCAACCGTTCCAGCAACACGTGTTGCTTTCCATCATTAATTTGTTCGTGGAAATTCAGTTGCAAATGGGTTATTTGTTAATGCTGAACGCCTTCCTGCCACTATTTTAATTGATTTTGTCTTCTTTTTTCATTTGGTTACAATGTAAGTGGTTTTATATTTCCTTTATAAAAGAACAACTGCTATCAAAACTATCGCGAAAGCAAACACTAATGAATTCATGATTATTAAACTAGCGAGTGCACATTTCAAACGAGCTTTGTCGCAGGGTTCTGATGCATTTTTACATTACATTACATGTTCATGATACATTCTACTGTGAAGCGAAAAATACACGCCATAGAAGATTCACATTAAATATTGATAACGTAGTTCTTGTAGTTATACTATTATACTAAACTATTAACTATAGTAACGTGTATAAACGCTTATTTTCATCAAAACCCCCACAACGCATGAAAGAATACAAAACGGCGAGGACCTGTAATGGTCAATATTAAATAAGCGCCTGAAGGTATGCAATGTTTGTGATTTAAGAAGCATTTTAGTGTGCTTTGTAGACTCTGTTTCATACAACGCTTAAAGTAATTACTAAAGAATTTTTTTTTCTACTTTCTTTTTCTAGTCATTGTGACGGCATTTGCCGTATGTTCTTTTAATAATAAAGAATTTGTCAGAAATATTATTGTAATTTTGATAAATACTGACGGCACGAGCAGAGTTTAAAAAAGCCCCTAAATGTATATTAAAACTAGGCCAAAAGCCTGTTTTATGGACTGCTTTAAATGTGTTTTTGTTTGTGGTAATGGCATGGTTTGAGAATGATTTTTTTTTAAGAGTTATATGAATTGCCCCATTACACAATCGAAACACGGCCCAAAAATGCTAAGCATCGTTTGCTAATCAACGTGCCGATTGTCAATCTCTTTGCCTTAGAATCAACAATCTACTAATCACCACCGATGGCAGAGATACACTGCCAGGTTAATAACTAGCTGAAGCTGACGAATTGCAAATGACTCGGTGCCCTGCATGCTCCAGAGATTCTGAAACTCTCGACTGTAATGTGCTTTGCCCCCTTTTTAACGACCAGCATCGACACTTCAGCATTAGCAGGAGGCCGTTATCATCCGGAACGCTTCCCGGAAAAATCAACGGTACCGGTGCGGGAGCTCCAACAGTTGCGACCGATACGACTGCCCAGGGAGTTACGCCGGGAGTAAGGGATCGACATCCCCGAGGGTACCGTGAGGAATATACATTGGCTAATTTGATGCGGTCGTACGGTCACAGTAGTAAGCCTTCGAGAAAGCCATCTCGTCCCGTACCGGTAAAGCGACTTTACAAACGGGTTTCAATGAATAGATTGGTGCGGCGCACCTCCAAACAAAACAAAAAAGTAAACAAAGGACACACGCCAAATTATCACTAACTCGTTTCGGTCTCACCGGCCTATCCTTTGCCACCACTGCCCGGGGAATCCGAACCCAGCACGAAGATGTCCGATGCGCGCAAATTTCAAACTTGATTAAATTTGGCACCAGATTATACTGGACAGCACCCCCTGCCGGTGGAGATGTTGGTCGGTGCTCGCTGCAGCACACATACGCAACTAGTCCATCATAATAAATTCCATTATGTTCTACCCGAAATCCCTGCCGTTTGGTTTGCGATGGGGTTCAATGGGGCCAGGTGAAAACTGGTGAAAAATCGTCCAGCTTAAGCGGGGTACCTTCATTAGCATCCTTTCTTTAGGGCGGAAGGCTCTAACCGGTGCAATGTTACAGCGATTTATGTGATAGATTTCATTGAGCCCGGAACCAGCCTAGACGTCTAAGACGTCCCTTTTATTGCGCACACACAAGACACACGACAACTTCTCGTATGAATATTAAATTTTTGGAATTCGACAAACGCCTCACAGTGTGTAAATACATTTCCCTTCTGACTTCATTAAAAACCCCGAACGGCATCTGGTGGCATGGTAAAACCCGGCGTGAAAGGCAACCCCGGTCACATGTAAAAGACCTGATACTGATGAGACCGACGCAAACCGTCACTGGCACGACGGATGATAATAGTTGGGATATCTCCGCCTATGTCCGCACCCATCGAAAACGTTGCCCTCGCACTGTTTTTACTGCCGACCAAAAGCACTTTGCTGGGCGCCAGCGCCGGGGTGGCGGTGTTGTGGGTGGACAAGCGCCCCGCTATGCTGGAAATGGAAAGTTCTCCGGCGGGAAGTTAATAGTGACGGGCAGGGGATGGGTGCATCACGCTCGGATGGTGCGGTGTGTTTGCTAAATTAATTTGTTTATTTCTCGCCATTATCGTTTTGGGATGGTTTTGCCGTATCGCGGTTAGGCGTCCGACCACTATCACCCACCCCACACTCACACACACCCACACATACACTCCCGGAATCCTCACCGGGTTCAATCTGATTTAAGACTTAAAAACTGTAAACTTCTCAGCAACGGTCCCATTCCATCGCTGGCCATTTAATTCACTTCCGACCGAGGGGATGAGCCGAAACCAGGGGTGGAGCGAGAGGAGAACCCGGGAGGGAAACGGAGTGACATGACGAGCGGTTTCGATGGAAAATCAAATCGGCCAACGAAAACGAACGTAACACCGGCGGGCTTTTGCACGGAACTAGCAGGCCGGATGCAAAAGCGAAGATATTAGCACCATTCCCAAACACCGATAAGGGTGAAGTCGTTTACCTACCTGTAATCTCGGTAGATTACAGCACGGTCAACGGTACGAACGGTCGGTGAAAATTTGCCACAAAACCAGAAGGTCGACGGCAGCACCTGGCATTCGGGCGGAATGAAAAATGCAACACTGATTGGCAGCCGAAGGGACACAGCGATGCCGGTCGAAATTAAGCCTCCCGAAGATGACACATGAAGCGTTAAGAACAATAGAAACGATTGAAATACATGTTTGATAAGTTGCTGTTTTCTCGTCCTATGTGTAGTTTCATCATATTTAGCCACTGAAAGGCGCTAAAGTGCACTTAAAATTATAATAAGTCTGATAGGAATCATTTGTGATGTGGATTGCATACTTTAAGGGTGATTAATAAACAAATTGGATTTTAATTTTGCGTTATTTAGCATTAACCAACAAAGCTCATCATTAAGATACATCCAGGAAGGAATAAACACCAGCTTCAATTTTGTCTGAAATCATTGATTTGTTTCTGTCACTTAAAACGCCTGAATGTATACTATAAATTTTACATAGGAATGCTTTTATTACTCTTAATAACTTTTAGAAACATACTTACTAACTTAACACAATTAATAATTTCATGCCAGATCCATGCACTATTATGAATAGTTTCACATATCACAGTCATAATGCATACTTTTAGGCGAAATCTACCCAATAAACAATCCAACGGCAATTCACACAAAATTATTACATTGCAAATGTTTATTTATATTCATCTGAAAGTAATTAGCACAAATTTGTTCTAATACACTTTGATAACACTTTGATAGTGTAATAAATTACCAACATTGAAAAAGTATTTAAATTTAATAAAAACTGTTCTTATGAAAATGTTAAATATATCAAATAAAAATAATTAATAAAAAAACACTTTCACAGTTTATGATTATTTACACCGTTTGTTTTGTATGTTTTGTATCACACAGAAACTTCCTCACTGCATTGCATACTTTCAGGTGTTTCGGTAGACGGATAAAGCCTTACTGTTAGCTGTGGTACTGTAATGACTTTAGAAGACCTAATTTGGAGACATGGTTCACATCCGTGCTGCATTTAGGTTGCACTCGTGTGTTTTCTCGCTGGGTACCAATTATCGAGGTGGAAATGCTCATTCACCCACTCGCTTTAAATTAACGATCGAGGTGCGAGTCAACCTTATTCGGTTTGCAGTTTTCGACGTTCCGTCTCTGCCGGCGAGCGCTCAACCTCAACCTTTTTCTCAACCTCACATTCATCAATCTTGTAAAAGACGGTTACATGTCATTCACCCGTAACGTTTCTAATCCTTCCACTGGGCCGCGAATAAAGCCGCGCGGATGAATGTTACACAAAGTGCATATTAAAATACGTCACTACGGCAACGGTTTGCACCAGTGCATTCGCTGCTGCACCGATCGATAGGCACGTGTTTGATCGTGTGGTGTATTTTCGGTTCCAAATTCGGTACAAAGTACAAGACCCCGTCGGAAGTTGGGCTGCAATCGAGGCGCATCGTTCGGTTGGTTTGTTTTGCGGTGAACAGGTTTAAGGAAGCGGTTCACTATTTTTATTCTGACATGATGCGGGGAAAAGCACAGTTTTCAGCGTGTTGCAGAAGAACTAAGACGCTACTTCTGCGACAAAAAGATACGCTAGCTGAATGCGATATCGTGGAAAGGAAGTGGTGGACGCAAACGGGAACGTGGAAAAACGTTCATTTCGCGACGCTCGTTAAATATTCAAACTCTTCGGTTAGGAAAACTTGTAAGCTTCTTAGGAAACTAGTGAAAGCGTGCGCTCGGTCCTAGTTGGGGCTGTTTCGCAGGGACAACATTACGATAAGGTGAAAAGAAGTTCCTAGAACACACATGTATACGTGATAGCGATCGCAGCGTATGGACCAGTTTCCATGAAGGGAATTCAAAATGTAATGAAATAACGAGCGAATTATGTTCCAAGCATACTTTTGCCGTTCTATTGCTTCAATAAGTCCTTAATAATGGAATTAATTTTTTAATAGTCCGCCATTATTCGCACACACCGATAGATTTTGACGAAGGATAATTTATTTATTTTTGAAAAGGATAATAGTCGTTGGAAAATCAATTCCGGTGTGGAAACGGTTAGAGAATAGCTACACATGTTTTCGAACCTTGTATTTCCGACCCCACCCATTTTTATCCCCCCCACTGGTAGAACATAACCATATTGATCTGATTATCTCTGGGCCGTCGGGTTTGTTCGCGGCTTTCGAAAACATAGCAAAGAGCGGGGGAAAAAAACCCCAACAATATGTCACATATGTCATCGGATAGTGTTTGATGGCGAGTAAATTTACGCGATTGATTACTTCCACCTTCCACCCACTGGAAAAACCGCCTCCCAACGGCAAAAAGCACGGGGGGATGGGAGAGGGATTTATCAATTTCTTCTATCTTCTGTCATTACCGCCACTAATCAGCATCAATTATGTATCCATCGCTCGCTCCGTGCACCTGGGCGTGTATGTTCAATTGAAGCAATCGGTAACTAGTGACCCACACACACAAAATGAAGCTCAACAAAAGGCAGGGGTGTGACTACAGCAACAACAGCGTGCGCGTTGTTCCGACTGTTTTTGGAATCAATTTTAGTTCCATGGTTTCGGGGGCGTTTGGTTCGATCTTGCTGTTGGTTTTATCGTTATTTTACTAGGCGTTAGGTAAACAGTGCGCCACGGCGTAGGGGAACAAATGACATAATGGATTTTTAGGGCACTCTTCCATTAATTAGCTACCCCCGTTGACTTTGACGGACAGGTCCTGCCGCCCCCTTTCAGCACCACGTCGGTGTCTGTCGGTGATCGTGCAGCAAAGCACAATATCACACCCATAAATCAGTGCGTCGCTTGGTTTATGTCAGCAACCTAATGGGACGCAGTAAATTTGTCATACAGTCACGACAGACACCAACGCAAAAAAATGTTCCAAAACGATTATTCCACTCATTACACTATTTTTAAGCAGTTCCGCAAAATAAAAAAAAATAATTAAACGGAGAACATGTTAAGCGCAAGGTTATTACAACTGATTTGTAAAGCAGATTGCATAGATGAAGGCGTACTGCTTGTAACAATTAACATCATCATTATGGTTTGATACTCAATAATGGCTTAATACGTACAGCGCCTGTCAATATGCAATTGAAGCATGAACTTTCAAAAATGGCTTTGTTGAAATTTCTTGCCTACATTTAGGAGCATTCTGTATCATTATCACTTTTATCGTATTCAGTTTAAGCACTTTGTGTTGAATTATTTCTAACAATCTAAAGATTTTCCCCTGATGCGATATCGTTTAAAACGATTACTTTAAATAAAATGCCTACATTTAGGGGCATTTCATTTTCTCTTTTTTGCAGTTTTAAGTAGTTTTTTTTTGTAAATGACCTAAATGGTACTCATTATTTTCCAATAAGATACACAATTATAGACGCTACCGGAGACTTCTTTGTAAGCAATTAAAACATAAACAAAACACCCAAATTGCTACTTACGCAAGATCACACTAATCGGTTCCGTAGCTGATTGAAGAGAACACGTATTTTTGATTGACGCTCGTAACTAATGACACTTTTGCTTCCTTTACGTCACTTTAATTGCAAACGTTAACCTATCACAATCACCTGAACAGCAACTGTTTTTTTCTGTCAGCACGCGGAAATGATCGCTGCGCTCGGGATCATCGCGTACGCCACCATGTGCTACACTCGCGCGCCACTGCCGAGGGCCAAACGATCGACCGTAATTGTGCTATTATCACTTTACTCGCTTAACCGCTGCTTGAAATCACCAGCGTTTTCTTGGCAGCAGGGTTGGGTCTTGCAACAACGACGACGATGAGGACGACGACGATGACGATAACGACGACGACAGCGAGTCCGATGACAGTCGCGAAGTTAGCGGGCGTGTTTGATGTACTCGTACTGGCAGTAAATCTCGTTTTAAACTGCACATCCACTCCGACCCACGTACGCACGCACGCTCACGACGATAATACGCGCGTGCTACAGCCCGTGCCCGTTGCAAATGGCAGGTGATGTGTGACCAGTGCGGCCGGACGTCAACGTCAGACTGACGTCTGGTGTGACCGGACCAGGCGGCGATCCAGTGATCCGTTGCGGCAGTGCCTACCGACTGGCGCTAGCGCGAGCAGCAGCCCACGGTTGCACACGGAGCACCGTTGCTCCAGCGCGACTGCCGGAGCGCCTCGATGCTGGAGCAACCGTTGGCCGGCGCTAGCAAACCCGAACGCAAACCCGAACCGGGCCCGACGCCAGCGCGTGTTCGGGGACCGTTCGGCACTCCGTTCGGGTGCATCTCCATTCCACAGTTGGCGTGCGCTTCGGTACGTTCGTTCCCGTCCACCTCCAATCCCCGTACCACGGCAGCTGCTGGCACCAGAACAAAACCCGAACAAACTGTTTACATACACGCGGTACGGCACACGCATGGACGATTTGTAGTCTTTTGCTTCCAGCGCCGCTCCGCTGATGCCTGCTTGTCCCGATTCCGGTCGAATTACAAACCCCAAACGATGGTTGACGTATCACTTATTTAAAGTGGTTCCTGGGGTGGCCCTTTTCACAGCCGGTTGGTGGTGGAACTTCTTCATGGAAGATCGTCTTCAGCCTGCCAGCCTCCCAATCTTGCCTCCCGCTTGCCGATCCGACCACGTGCATGCATGCCATTGCTGTCATTTTTATTGCAAAACCTACTCTGGCCTGAACCTGGATTAACTTCCCGGAAAGCTGGTTGGAGGCCTAAACCCCGAAAATCATACACTCGCTCGCTTCTATTGCAACTCAGGCGCGTGCAAACTCCCCACCGTCGCCCTTTCCGTGCATCCGTGCGCGCCAGTTTCGCCAATGCACCGGTCGGTGACTGGACCCTGGGAATGCTAGCAGGTGCTAATCAGCGATTGAAAAACAGTTTTGCATTGCTTCATCGTTCTCCTCCACCCGGCCAACCCGCACCGGTTGTGGCGCACGGGAACGCGAAGCACTGGATAAACACATTTCCCTCATTTAACGCCCACCATCAGCGGACACCATAGACGTGCTACATTCCGTCCGCGACCCGCACTGCAACAGCTACATACGCTCCATATTATGCTAACAACAAATCAGCGCTCGACTCACCAACAGCGCCTCCCATCCCAAACCCCCCCCGACCTCCTCCTTCAGCGCATCGCTGACAGCCAAATTCACCCCTTTTCCCGTGAAAAGAGTGTGTCCGTGTGTACCATGTGCCCCGATCGGGGCCAGAAACGTTTATCGGTCAGCTTTTAATTGGGTTTGTAATAGATAATGTCTTCCACATTAAGGCTACATTAGGTGGCGAGAGGTTCAGGCTAACGGCTTTGGGGCGTTTATGTCAGGACTTTGACACGTTCGTCCACAAAATGATTTTTCATCATTATTTTCTTAACATTAATCCATATCTTGTGTGTAAGTCCATTTTGCCTTAGTTAGACGATTCATAAGGTTGAAAAAAGTGTCATAAAAATAATTATAACATGAAAAGTGTATAAATTTAGGTGTCTTAAGCCAAGAAATCAAATGAGCCTAAATGTATGCAATTGAAATGAAATCACGATGTGTGAACGTCTGTAATATATGTAATATGCTTTCAAAGTTTAAAAAATGCCAAAATTTATGCTATGTTTACACTTTTTTGCTTATAGAAAGGCAACGGTAAAGTAATCAATACTCCGCTATAGTTTTAAAAATAATTATCAAAGGTACACATACAAAATTTTAAAAAAACCTAACGTTTTAGGCGTCAATTTTTTATGTCACATTTATGACAAAAGTTTTCCCAAATTGGTCCTAAAATCGTCTGCCAAGCACCGTTAAACTATAAAAACTAAACATTGTTCATGGTTAGCATGCTGTTTCTGAGAACGCCTAAAGTTATGCAAAAAAAATAACAAAATGAGCTATTCGATACGGTCAAGAAGTGACAACACCATATTATTGAAGGAGAATGTGTATTAATACCATTTCTTTTATTTAAAAAGTGTTTTTAATATAACTCATCAAGTAAAAACCTAAAAAATTGTGTAAATCAAATAACAAACGGTTTGTGCTACTTCGCATTAGCTTCATCTTTACACTTCGTGATGCTCATGCAAAGTTTTACTTTGAAGAGTCCGTGATCCATTGAAGATTTCAGCACATCTTTCACCCATTTGCATACATTATGCGCATTTGAATAACTTTCCGTTGATGCTATCCGTGGCGCCGCGGAAAACTGCCCGGACGCGTCAATAAATCTACGCGCGCGAGAAAAACCTTACCGTCCATCGAATCCTTCCTTCCGGTCTTGGGAATAAACTCGTTTCTTTCAACCATCGCTCGTAACGCTGAACGAGCAGCAAAAAAAAAAACGCAAGCTACAACAAACGGATCTCCCCACGGTGCGCGTGCCGTGGGTGGGAAAGGGATTTTTACTTACCCATGAAAATGCACATCATGTTTTTCCTTCCAGCACTGTTGTCGGTTTCGGTGATCCCTGATTTCCACGAAAAGTGGCAGCTTAGTCGGTGGCTTACCACCGGGCACCGGGTATTCCCACTCCCCAGCCCACTCCAAATTATGGGACCGAATGCCGAGCAAACCGTCCACGGTGCATAGTGCCCTTAAATTACGACACATTTGCTGTTCTTTTTTTTTGTTGTACTCGGGCAGCCCACCGGCCCACGCTGACTGATTTACGTGCGTGACTGTGCAAATTTTGCTTTTGATTTAATGGGTCATTAAAGTTTTAACCACTGCGTGCTGGGTGTTGGGCTCCGTTTTCGTTTTGTTTGGTTTTATTTCTTCGACAGGTTAGGGGGCCGTAAACAAACCGTACAGCCTCCAAATTGCCCGGCCTTTCCCCCTTTCCCAGCACGGGTCCGCGAAGAAAATCGCATTATCACCTCATCATATTGAATCATGATCCTACCGGAAGGAGTTTCGGTATTTTTTTAAAATGATTTTTGGGCAGGAATCCTTGGGAAGGAGTGAAATTAAAATTTATGCCCGTATAATGAGCGACCTGCTGGGTTTGAGGAGTTTACTCGGGTTCGTCGCTTTTCGTCTGTGACCTATGGAATGGATCTCGTAGCTGAGACTGTAAGAAGTCGTATATGCGATGAGTTATTGCAGTACAAATGGACTGTTGAAGAGTATAAAAGGTGAATCATTGGCGAGTACGATCGAGCGAAGTCTTGTGGTTAATGACGACGGAAGGAAGTATTTTTTCTCTAAGAAACTTGTCGGATCTTACCGGAAAGAATGTATCATAAAAGTACTACCTAGGAAAAATGATCAACAAACAAGTTATGTAACTATAAAAATTGTTTGCATTGAAATGTTCTTTGCTTGAATAATTCTTTTTAATTCAATAAATATCTCCTGAAAACCATTGCATCAATATTCAACGATTGTATAAATATTTTTATAGCCAATATTATTATTTGACCCATTCACAATTTTTTCGCCTAAAGGTACGCAACTATCAGCGCAGTTAGAAATAAATGCCCTCAAAGATTGTACTTAAATTTTTGGTAAAGCAAATTGGATGGAATTTCGAATAATTATGATGTAAAGGATTATTAACAGCTAAATTTTTCATAACACTTGATGCCTTTTTTGCAAATGCTCTTTTCGTCAAACGGTGCCTAGATGCATGCAAACCGCATTGCAAACTATGCTCTCTATTTTAATGCTAATCTAAAACAAGAATTTTCATATTTTTCCTGGTTTTACTATACATATTTGACCATTTCTTATAAAACAAATAAAATATTTAAAGAAGTTAAGTTAAGATTCTTTAATAGACGATAGCTGCCACTCATCTTTTTTTTTTTCTTCGGTTCTTTCGAGAATTTTTATACAAGCGAATTTATAAAAGGAGATTTGTTCGTCGCAAACATCACAACAACAATCACACTCGCGCTATATATGTTGTACGTTTTCGAAGGGGGAAGATTTAGCCCATATTGTCCCCCTGCCGTCCAATGTAGCAACAGAAAAGAAACCGGCAAAGATGAAAAAAGGATTCTTTTCTAGCCCGGCACACATTGATGCCTGTCCGGGTCTCAAAGAGCGATAACAGCAGTGAGCTGTTTTTTTTTTGGCGAACCAACATTCACATGACCCACGCTGTCCAGTTCTGGCCGATTGAAGGTAGCTTGGCGATGGTAAAGACAGGTTTTTCTTGCCTGCCCATAACTGCCACGGAGAGGGAAGAGAAAAACTTGTGCACGAAGTAACGTAACAAATCCAGAAAAGTCATACAAGTGAAGAAAAAAGAGGAAATGACAAAAAGCCCTTTTCAAGAGCAAGGATAAGAAGTGTAAAAAGGCATGCTGTTAAACGGCTTCTTGCAATAATTTAGCAGCTTTTCTATCGTAGAATATCATTAGAGCAATTGCAACTAATTTGCTCGCCTCGGCGCTCGAAAATGCGACACTGTGACCAGGTTTCGAGACAGGTTAGAGCAATCTTGAAGCTTCCTTTCTCGATTTTTATTTTTCTGTTCGGTCCCCTCGCAACTGTCGTTCGACATCATTATGATGCTTCGCTCACTCGGGACTGTCCAACTCACCACACCGGGTACGGGAATGTCCTGCTACGGTGGTCCACTCCAAACACACACACTCACGTGGCCAAAGCTCACAGTTATCGCAGCCGTCCCAGCGGCCATCCCACCAGCAAGCGCACGAAGGACAAGTCGGTGAGTCGTATTTCATTTCCTTCCTTTCGCCGGGAAAGTTCTTCGGGGAAGCAAAAAAAAAACATCAAGTCGTGTCGGTTGCCACACGCTTGAGCAAAATGCTTGAGTGTTTACAAACTGATAGTGGATGGCACGTTATTATATGTTATTTTTCATTAAGCAAAGCAAAAAGAAACCGTCAATGCAACACCGTCTAGCTCAAGAAGGAGGAGAGGAAGCAGTGGGAGAGGAAGAAAGTCGGAAAATCAGGAAGGACGTCGTTATATTTTTCTGTTTTTTTTCTTCTTGCTCTCTCACTCGTTCTTTCTTTCTCTCAATTTAATAAGTTGCATTTTCTAGCTTTCTCTTATTTCCATGTTTGCCTTACAATTACTGGGTCACATGATGGAGCGTCCCCTCCCATGAACCACACGCTTTCGCACCAAATCCAACAAAAACAGAAAAAGAGAAACAAAAAGAAAAAAAAAAGAATCCTCCCATAAACACACACACACACCAGGGACGCTTTCCCGATAAGTTGCGGGTAGACTTAGAGTACGCAATATACGATGTGCCTTGGTGGGGCGCGTAAAGTTTTCTCCAGCTTCCCCCCCCCCCCCCACCCTCGCACGTGTGGTTTGCCGGCTTATAAGCGTATTAGTTTAACCCCCCCCCCCCCCCCTCCTTCCTCCCCCTTTTTCCAACAAGCGTGGTGAGAATTTAGTGTAAGGAGCGAAAAAAAACCTTCCCATCGTAGGTTATAGTTAATAGGAACACGGGCGCTGCCAATTGCATACTTTCCGGCGCGCTCGAAATCGTTTGATGGTTGGCCATATTTGGGGTTACCCTTTTCGGTTTTTTTTTACCTCATCCCATTGGAAATATGTAAAGAAATAAAATATGCATTGGCCGCTTTGTTTTGCTTTGCTTCTGTGGCTGCTGTTTCGCATGTGATTGTTTCGCATTTTCAATGAGTTGCCCCGTTTTCGAGACGCGTACAAAATAAGTCTGAACCATCGGACAATACACATAGTAGCATCGGGTATTGGGTGGCAGCAAAAGTGCCGTGCGTGGTGCAGTTTTGTCCATTCTTCTAACACCCTTTTTGCTTTCGGTTTTCACCATTTTTCCCTACCCTCCTGCAAGCTCCCACTATGTTGTGCTGTAATCTCTTTTGATTTTAAATTCAGGAACAAAAAAAAACTCTAACGCAACACAGAAATAGCGAACAACTACGTGGACTGCGACCAAAGGTCACACTATGGGCTATGTGAGTGCGCTTTCCATATCCAAGGGCGAATAAAATAAACCTACCCCTAACTACATCTCCTTCCCTATTATTTTGTGAAAAAAACGGGAGAAGGGGGGGGGGGGGAGGAGGGAAGCAAATGGGAAAAGCCTTTTGGAAATGAAGCGCAGTAATTATAGAATATTTTATTACTGTAATTAAATGATGGTTTCATTTATTTACATTGCGCGATGTATTTAAATTAATTTATTAAAATATTTCACCGTGCCATACCGCTTCGCACCTGCCCGTGTCATTTACTCACCCCCTCCCTCCCTGCAGTAGGATTGGAAATGATGCTGTTTTTCCCTGGGTGGGGGGTGGATGGCATGCGACACAATTTCAACCCTTCGGCTCGTTGTCTTCCCATGCACAAACAAAACAACCATCGGCAGTCGCGAGGTTCGGGACAGGCGCGATGTGACAGTTGGGGGTGGGAGTGCCGGGCGAAAAAAAAACAGGGGTGGGAAAATGAACAGTATGGTAAGGATCTATCTGCGCGCTCACACCTGGCGATGCTTGAGTTGCGGTGGGCGAACACGAGACGGGAACGGGATTGTCCCTTTGGTTCACAGTAGGTCAGTCGTACCCGCGGAAAAAAAACATAAATGAATGTAATGTTCTTCCCCTTTTGCTACTCATTCTCTCCCTCTCTCTCCTGGCACCGGCATCAACACACCACCATGAGTGCAGACGAACAGTGGTCCTGCGAAGCTATTTTTATGATCATTTTCAAATAACCGCTTGTGTGATAGGTATTTATTCCTTTTCACTGCTTGGGTGTGTTGTTTCTTTCTGCTCACCTTGCGGTAAATGCAACACGCTGCACTAATTGGACCATTTGTTGATCTGCTTTGCATCCCATTAGCGGCTGCCATTCGGGATTTAGACATTTAATCGACGACGGTGGACGGAGATGGGCCTCAGCTTACTTACAGCTTGGTTTAGACCCAAAGCAGATGGCTATTAGAAGGTAACAAAAAATTGGATCGTCAAATTAAGTTGACTTCAAAATTGTTTCAATCGTAAAAACCGATTCAAGAAGTACTAGCTTAAAGGTATGATGGATCCCAATGCTAGCCCAACTTGACTTCCAAATTGCATACCTTGTGGCGAATTTGACAGTACAGTTCACAAGCATCACAGAGTCGGAGATACTTTATAGGTTGTTTCGACAAACTTGAGAATATTTTAGTCTCCTAAAGACTTTTACAGACACTTAATACACGTTACTAGTTAATATACAAAAAAGAAGTGAAAATTTGCATACATTTAGGCGCAATGCTTTATTAACGTACCGTATTTTTTGGGGTTTGCTGTGGTTGCCTTCACATCGTTTGTGGGCCATAAATTTGATATTTCCAATAAGTTATAAAACAATCCAACCCAATGTTACCCCTTTTTCACCTATCCGATAGTTGTCTTGTAATATCGTTCGATTGCAAAGAAATAATGGTACAGCTTTTATTATCTTTCTGTTATCTTACCGCTCTTTACCACTTTTGCAAAACTGTTATTGATCGTGCTAATTGGAAGCGTGCAGTTTGAGCCATTCCTTACCCCATCTTCAACCTACCGCACACGCTAATTGATATTATTGTGCGAATACGGCAAAAATGTGGGTCGTGGGTCTTGTGGCTGACCGAAGATGAGACACTAACCCGCTCTAACCGCCGGGCTCGGCCACCATCAACGCTGCCCACACGCAGCCACGCCGAAGAACGAAGGAAAAACAGGAAATGAGCGAAGTTTTGCCGCGACCCTAACAAGACAGTGAGGCACAACGGCAGAAGAAGAGCACACACACAAAAAAACCGACGCTAGAAAAGGTGCTAACACCAGCGCGAGAGACAGTACACTCGTTGCACACTTTGCCGGCGTGAGGTCCGTAATTTATGCGCTAACATGTGTTTCCGGTGTTTCCCTTCGGTCGGGGCGCGTTCCGGCGGGATCGGCATCGTTGTCCGTGGCTGGTTTTTTTTTGTTCCCGCTTTTTCTGCTCTTTGCTTTCACCTCCTTAAAGGTTGAAGTATCCTTCGGTAAACTTCCACCCGATTCCCGCCACTGGCAAAGGGCTGGGCTCCATTACGATAAATCCGGATAATTGCTCGGCTCGCGCACGGAACCTCCGTCTCGATATGAAAAAAAGACTCCCCCAAGAGTGAGCGGTGGAAAAGGAAGATTAGAAACTTTCGTCCGCCTCGCATTTGCGCTCTCGCACTCGTTCATTTAATTTGCCGGCACTGCACCGCACACCCGGCCCACCCGCGTCCCACAGCGAGATGGGTGAGGAAATTCGCTGAGTCCAGAGTCACGCATGGTTCTACTCGGTGCTACCGCACACTCACTCACACACTTGGCTGATTAATGTGATACGCGCCAGCGTTCGATGATAAGAGCGGGCCGCATTCAAGAAAAACTGAGCAACGAACAGATACGGCTCGCAGGGCAGGAAATGGACGGGAGCGATGCTATGGCGATCGGAAAATTGATGAAAAATCGGCCGCTCCAAGCAGAAGACGATGGGATCGGCAAGGTGTCCGGACGTATGGTCGGTGCTCGCGTGACCGGCGGTCATACATAACGCTACTGATTGGTGAAATTGGTTCATCCAATCCCTGCTCGGGTGGGTGAAGGGGTGGCGAGGGGGCGGGAAAAGGGGTGGATGGCGAAAAGGGTTTTCTAGAGGAGACGAACCACCAGCGCGTCGGTAATGGAAAGCAACGTTGGTATTTTGCAATCGTAAATCATCGTTGGCGGAGAAAACCCCTCCGTACCGTCCCCGTTTATGCAGCACGCTCTTGATGAGCCGCAAAAAAAGGGAAGGAAAAACTTTTGGGTGCGATTTTGAAGGAAACACATTTTTACACGAATCACAACTGCACTTTGTGTCGGGGAGCACTAGCAATGGAGCGGAAAAGAGGGCCGGGGAGAGGGAGGGAAGGAAGGCAACGAATGGCGGTGCATAAATAAGTGGCCGTCTAGTAACGGCGGGTGTGTGAAGATCGAAAAGAACAATAACAAGCGTAGCGTAATGAAGAATGTTTTATTCTAAAGCACCACCAGCCCCAACTCCACACGCCTCGAAACAAGTGGCATGAAAAATAGGTGTGAATTTGTGGGGGTGGGCATGGGTGTGGTGGAGAAAAATGCAGATAATAATATAAAACGGTTCGAAACTCTCACCACATTTTTGAGAAGGGTGAAGGATGGGGAAGATGAATGTAATGGGTAAATTTTGTTTATGCATTCTAGCACATTATGCATTCCTATTTCTCTAACGGACCAAAGGAGGGTGGGGTAGAGGTGATTTTGTGTCCAGTGTAACCAGTACAACTGTAACAAACTGTCCAACGGCTATTTACAAAATAAATAAATACAATTTGTTTAACTTCATTGCATAACTCTAGGCGTTTTGAAGAAAAAGAAATACATACGACAGAAGAGTTCATTCAAACACAGCTAATAATTCTTTTGAATGTGTGCAGAAAATGCTGATTAATCTTATTCAACAATCTATAGTTTTATATGCATACATCAGGCATGAAATTAAACGCTTCAGGACGTAACAAAATTGATCACATTTAAAAGTGCATACCTTCAGGCGTATATATCTTAATTTATAATTACAGGGTTTACAGCAAGTTTTTCGATGTAAAACGCATTTTAAAATTCGAAAGATACTTCGTTCCAGTGGTTATGGATTCCATCTTCATCGCGTTCTATTTCAACACACACATCTTAAATCACAATCACAATAAACACCACAATCATAAAAGTATTTTTTCTTTTAGTTTGAATATTTTTGCAGCAGTTTCAAGATGAAAAGAGGTATTGTTTTTGAGGCTTAATATTTTCCGCGAAGGCGCAACCGAGGTTAAGCACAACAATTTGCTGTTGAATTTCTCTCACAGACAGTAATGGGGAGGAAGGAGCCTTGGGCTAATTTTCGGGACCATTCAGACGTTGCACCAACATTGCCATAATGCTGCAAACAAGCACACAATATGCTTCGATTTCAACCTACACACACGCACGCACGGATGAAACGTGTGGTACTAAGCAAAAATTTTTGTGCCGGCTTGCAGAAAATCGCACTTGGCGGTAGAGCTGAACGCGAGGAAACCGGGCTTTTCGAGGGAAAGGATGGACTCTGGTCCCACTCTCGCGCTCGCTGCTTTCCGCACACACATGCACGGTGCACCGGATGGTGGACCGGCCAAGATAAATTGCTTCAGAAACTTTTTGATAGTTCGATTATCTATAGCGCGCCTCCAAACCGAAAACCGTACCTAATCTGTTGCCAGGCCCGATGGCCAGGCTGGGGAGGTGTAGTGCTGCGGGCCGTAAGCATGTTTGGTGCAGATTTTTATGTACTACCCGGGTGCAACATGCAACCATCTCGGGCAATCTGTCTCGTTCGGTTGCTGCAGCTCGGGCCGTTCGTATGGGGTGGGGCGAAATTCGCGACCCAAAAAAATGCCATCCAACAAAATGTTTGATGATTTAGTATACCCGTACCACCGGGCGCCATTTTGTGCCACTGGGTGGGTTGATGGTGATCCAACATACTGCAGGCACACGGGTTATTGAAACTATTCCGTGCGGCCGTAAGCCTCTCGAAGATGCGATTGCTTTTCTTCTTACGGCACCAAGCCAACAGCTAAAGAGCGAAAAGCTGATTTTGGTTGCAAAATTTTCCTTGTGCTTTTATTCCGTACTAGGTTACGCTTGTGCAAACCCGCCATTTTCTTTCGCCAAGAACGTGTGAGTCGAAAATGCAGGGTAAAGCAAACAAGACAACAACCATGGGAGTCAAATAACCATGGGTCTCCGAATTACACTCTATGATTTGCCTACTAATGCTCCCCCTTTGCCCCCAAACCCATTCGCACCGGCACTGCATTTGAAAGTACAAAAGAGCGCATCGTTTTCGACACGTTTAAAATTTGGTGCCGTGACCAGGATCCATTAGGAAGCAATGGGAGCACGGCGCACTGGCACTCTTACCCCGGACAGCAGCAAAGGGCTGATAGCAAAGGCAAATAAGAATGAATGCTAAGGCGAATAAGATCCAACCCTTCCATTTCCATCCCCCCCCCCCCCCCACTCCCTCCCCTTCGATTCCTACCCTTTCCCTTCCTACCCCTCCTACCTACCCCCCTTCACATAAGAAAAAATGAGCGAAATGCGTCTCTCCTATGAATGTTGAGCGATTTTTTGTCTCTCTCTCTTTCTCTCTATCTCTCTCTATCTCTTTCTTTCTCTCTCACACTTTGTTAGAAACACATAATTAAAAGCTTCACAATGCAAAACCACTTCTTCAAAGGTTCATCCGTCCACCACCACAAATCCATCCACTATCAAACACACGGGCCGCACAAAAGGGGGAGGTGGGCGGTCCGGTTCGAGGCTCATTTTCTTTCCCCGACCTCCGTGTCAACGCTTCCCGGCGTTTCCCTTCCACTGCTGATCATTTGCTCAGCTTTGTGATGATGTTTGTTTAACGCTTTTGATGTCCTTTTATGAGCGACCTGCTCCCTCCCAACTCCCCTCTGCATCTCTCACCTACTGTTTTTTTTTTTGGTGCGATGAGGAGGAGGGGGATATGGTGAAATTTTTTTGTAGCACTCGCACCCTTTCCCATCGAATCTTGGCTTTGTTTTTGATTTTACGCGAGCTTTACCGTGCCCGTGTAGCCCACGCGTGAAACTGCACCGCCCAAGTTTCATCCCTACCAATGCGTCCCCCCGTTTGCCGGTTAATGTCAGGCTCACCTTTTTACACCGGTGCGCCTGAATGTATGCACACCTGGTGCTGCTCATTTTCGCTGCAAATTAAACTCCTGCTGCTTTTCTTTACTCCCTCCCCTCCCCCTCCTCGTTTCTTTTATTTTTCTTTTAACTCTTCCGCGTTTCGCTTTGTTTTCACGCAAGCTCTTATTATTCTTGCCGGCACCGGTAGTTCCACACGCTCTTGCAACGGGTGCGGGAAGTGATAAAAATATATTTTTTAGCTTTTAACGTGCATTTGAGAAATATATTGTGCCGTGTCTAACCCTCGACTGTCCCGTATAGGTGGTGTTTTTACCGGGCTTTCAGTCCGCTCCCAAATTTTTGCCTCCCCCCTCCACCCTCCCCCTCCACTCTCTCACATTCTTCTTGATGAAACACCTAAGGATGGCACCCCATTTGCCGTCTCCAATTAGGGCCGCTTTTGTAAATATGAGTACAAGAATGGTGTGGAACAAAATGGGGGTTAACAAATGAGAGAGAGTGAGAGAGAGAAAGTAAAAAAAAACAAATTGTACCAGGACGATTGTACACCGCACTGCAAAAGGAAGCTTCGAAATAGTACAATAGAGAATGGTGCAAAGTACAGACTCACACATACATTAAGAGCACGAGCTGGGCAGGGTGCAACATGCAAGAAACCCCCAGCAGAAGCAGGCGACAAACTACTCACCGCATGCGGGCATTTATAGTGCCGTTGCTGGTTGCTTCTTTCAAGAGCATTTGAGGTTTGGGATTTTTTTTTTTTTTGGTGGGGTGATATTTTTCTGCAGCTATTGTAACCTCCATTGCTTCACGGCTTTGGGATCATATGGATGTGTGTACGTTTGAAGGTAGTGGGCCGGGATGTCTAATTATTTGCCTTTTTTGTTCCCACCACAAAAGAACGACCCGTGCGCAATGATAATGAGTCATGCAATTTTTTTGCAACCACCGACATTTTCGGATTCCCTTTTCCGTTGTGCGGGACTTTGTGCGGTAAAAAAAAAAAACGCAAACCGAAAACGGGGGACCAAGTGTCCTTGTGGTGGTAGTCCTTAAGGTGGTGTATAAACCACCAAGCACAAGATGAAGTTAAGCACTGCAGAACCCGTGGGAATAACCGATACCGGTTCACCGGATCGAAAATGGTCAGCAGGTGTTTCCCGGTGGAGGCCGTGCGTCTGTCCCCATTGCTGAGGTGAGGTTTTGTCTGGGACATCCCGAATAAAGGGCTAGGTGCTAGGTGGCCTTACCTTCCGTACTGGCGTGTTTTGCGGGCGGACGCGGGGACACAAAGGTTAAGAAAGCAGCGGGCGTATCACCACTACCGGGAACATTACAAGGGATGAAATGTTATTAAATTCCATTGGAAATTTATGAAGACAACGTGACATCGCCCGAACGCCGTGCGGTTGGTTTGTGTGCGGTGAAAGCGGTACGTGCTGGGTTGCGGGAAGGGTGGCGACCGTAAAGACGCGTGCCGTGCGCGGGTTTTTTGACAGCATAATTCGTGCGCGGAACGCACTTAAAATCATCCCGTGTGCGAAATGAACTCCGGCAAAATGAAGGAGGGCGTGAGAGGGATGGGGTTGCACCGCGGGGAGGGGTGGGACGGGAGGAAAGGTGTTGAAAGGTGTCGTCAATATGAGACCCACCCAGGCGACAAGGCCGGTGTTTGGTTTGGAAAGTCGCCGGAAAGATAATTAATTCATACGTTTTGCATACCTTTAGGCGCATTTCTTACGGAGCCTTCGCATGGCTGAACAAAGCGCCCAAATGGATGCTATTTGCACATTCGCATTATTTACGCCCGGTTTAACAAGGTTGTCGCCTGGGAAGAGATGTAAAAACGAGAACAAAAGGGGAAGATACCAAAAAACATAAAAAAAAGTGAAAGAGTGCTTGAAATTAGTGAACAGATAAACCTGTCTGAAAGAGATTGTGATTAGAGACACAATCGTAAGGGTTCACTGCAAATGCGGGGAAAAAATGCTTATATTTGTGTCAAATTTTCTTCTCCCCTTACTATTTATCACCAAGCGGCATTCCACTAGTAGTGGTTGGGACCCTTTCGTTCGCATGGTTGGTTGAAAGAGCGGCGCGGGAACAATGAACGGACTGTGTAGGTAACGCACGTCAAACAAGGACTTACCCTTATAGCACGCCAGCAAGAATAGAAGGGAACTCACCGAACAGCCCTTTTGCCCTTCGGAACAGCAAATTATTATTAAAGAATCCGGAAATGGCGCGCACGCTATTAGCAATGGTAGGGTCTGGAGGTTTATTGCAACAAGGGGGATGTGCGACAGTACGGTAGGCGGTAGGCGATTGTTGCCGAGAGTAGAAAACAACGATTACTATAACTTGTGTTATTAAATGAGGATGGTTTTTAATTAAGCCTTTGATGAACGAGAAGAAGCAGGGCAGGGGTTTGCAGTGTGGTGGCGACGGTAGGTAGTATGAGAAGCCCGACGGGTTTGGGTGAAGGAAAGCAAGACGGACATGCTTTACCACTAGCAAACATATTGGAGCGTGTTAGCCTCCCGGGATGGGTGCAAGCAGGAACTCTTACAACTCATTGCTTCGACGAAGTCGTCGTTTCGAGGATACCTAGGATATTGGTTGGTAACTCCGACCACTTAACCGGATAAATCATCACGCCCTAACCCATCTGACCCGGCTGCCTAGCACATTCCAGTCCCGCTGGAAACGATGTCATATAAAGGCATGTTCAACCCTTCCAAGTCATTCAAGTCATCTTCTAACCCTTATCACAACACAATCCCCCCAAAAAAAAATCCCCCGATCACAGGGACTATTATTTCCTCGATGACAAACGGTTTGATTGTCGTTGACGGTTAAACGGTGGCGGAATCCGTAAATCATCGCATCACCATCTTCATTAAATGAATTTCTGTCTTCAGCCCCCACGCAGCACGCGCTCCGCGACAGGAGATTGTGAGTTTGCGATCTTGTTTTGCGAGCAATCGTGCCTTGTAATTTCCTGCCACGGGGTTTTCGTTTGTGTTGTCTCCCGCTTTGCTCATTCCCGTACAGCAGCGCATACATCAATCTCGACGTTCAATATCCGGCCGGCCGGAAACAGGCAATCAAAAACCATTTAAACGGGACTCTCCGTGCGGCTCAAACGGTGTGGTGTCGAACGATTGGCGCCTAAATTCGACGCGCGACATTTTATTCCAGAGACACACAGTGCCAGTTAAGCAAGCGTACGGGTGTATTATTTTCGTACCCCTGGAAGGTTTAGCGACCGTGGCAGCAAAGGCTTCATGCAGCATGGTGCAGGCGGTCGGTTAAAAAAGGCCTTGAAAAACAAACTCGAGCTAACTTCGTTTTATTGTAAAAATTCATTCACATAAACCGTTACGAACGCCTGGGCGTGGGGTAAAGGAAACGCCAGCAAGGAGGATCTATACACACACTGCAGAGCGTAATAGTAAGCTTACCGCTACCGTTAAAACGAGATAAAATTAACAATACAGCTAAAAAATCCATTTTGTTAATGTAGTTGCATAATTTCAGGCGTAATTGATTTACTCTTTGTATTTTTAGATACTATGATACTGTGATACTGTGTTTGGTGTCTCAACTTGCCTAAATGTTTGTAATTAAAACATTTCATAAGTAATGCATCATTGTAACGTATCTAGTAACGAATCAACAACAGTTCTTAATTTTTAAACTTGATTAAATGTCGGAAAGAGTAAGGTTGTATCAAAACTAATGTTAACTCGTTAACGATTTTTTAGAGTAAGATTTTTAATAATAAAACATTGCGCATACATTTTTCTTGTCTAGAATATACATATTTTTTTTTAATAATGAAACCCTCAAACTTGTGGTGCACACTGTACATTCCTATTACTTCACTCATTTACACTCGCGCCCGGAGCGGAAATGAAAGACACCCTCTCAACGGGAAAGCACAGTAGTTGTGGAAGTGCCTAGAGAGGGCGATGATACCAACTGGTGCGAATAACGGGATCAATGATGAATCATGAGACGAAAGTTTGCCTTCAAATTAAATATTTCCACGATTTTTCCTCGGTTTTGTTTACTCCTCTCTTAACTGTTTTTGTTTTACTTGCTCGCTCTTGCGTTTTGCTTTTATATCCGTCAGCTTCATACGCTGCTCGTCCCTCTCATTCATACCGCTACATCAATGTCTCATTTTCCAGTGTCTGTAAACAGTTTTGTGTCTGGGTGAGTGTGTACGTGTGCAACCGACACCTTCACCCCTGTGTGTCACCCTGTTCAATAACCTCCTCCCCATTTTAGCAAAACGCCCTGCCATAGCACCTCCCTTGTGCTCGATGGAATTGTGAACACCTTTCCCCACCTTGCCGCCGTTCCCCACTCGCACATTCATTGCCCATTAACGACGCATTCCATTGCATACTTTACGGGCGCTCAAGGTGACAGTCAGCTGCTGTCAGTTGTGCGCGCCGTTTGCACCGTTGCAGGTGGAGTGAAGTTTTGTTTTCTTTTAACCGTTCTTTTGCATTTCCTGCCCAATGGGTGTTGGGGGGGGAGCGAAAAAAGGGAAAGCCAAATGATAGATAGTAATTAAAAAAGCTGGCAACACCCAGGCAGAGATTCCTTCGTCAAACGAACTGACGCTCGCGAGGTTTTAATTGCGTTAGTTGATTCGAGCCGAGCTTTGCGTTTATGGGAAACCATTTTCTTTGCAACTTTTTTTTGTATTCTCAGTAGGTTGTTTTTACTCTCCCTTATCTGTCAAAAACGATTAGTTACAACGGAAATGCAATGGTCGCGCGTTCGACCTCGTACGCTGATTTTTCTACGGTAGCAGCCATTCTGGCAAGTCAAATGAATTTTGTTTTTTGTGTTACGCTACAAGATTTACTAATGAGACCTTACCTAACGTTTTACCAGCACTTCTTAGTAATGGAAAGCAATTCTCTGCAGGCACTGCATCCATTGCATGCCACTTGAGTGTATTTCTCATCGCTACTGACATTATAATTCATAACTCTCCTCTTCTCTTGCATGTCATGCTGCATAGCAAAATATTTACCAAAAACAAAGTCTTACAAATAGTTTAAAATGTAAAACAGGCAATGGCCAAAAGATTCACTGCTAATAATTTACCTCCAGCCAGATAATGGCGCCTAAAGCGATTTGGTGAATGTAGGAATACAATTTATTGGGCCAAGCTACCGAAATTCCTCGCTGTTCCGGTGGAGATTCTACCTCATTTGCGTGTCACTAACTACTTTGGTCAGAACTGACTGACCAGTGTTGAAAAAATATATTATCACGCTAGTCGCAACACAGCTAGATGACAGTAGCGATCGCGCAAAAACGTTAGAAAGCGCCTACGTGCAAGTGTTTGCATACATTTAGGCGTATAAATTTTCCAAGTTTGACACTAGGACGCTGTTTGTACTCTAACATAAACCAAGCGGTATAAATATAATTAGTTTGGAGATTAATTGACTTCGTTAACGCGATATTGTTTCATACCAGAAAATATCCGCTCATTTCAAGATAATTGAAAATCATAAGTAAAAATAAGCAAAATTCATTTTTTAGAAAACATCTAATTTAGATTCTATTTATTTAATATAATTACTATTTTTTAGAGCAAACGATTGAAGTTTTATGCTTTTAATCGTCAGATTGTTTGAAATATTGTACAGCGTTTCGCAGTCGGTCCAATTTGTGCCCCTAAATGTATGCAACTGTTTGCAAGAGTACGCGGACTGGCGCTCTCTAATGTGTTACCAGTGAATCAAAATGATCATCGAGCTCGATTGCAACATGAAACCGGATGTGAAGAGAAAATATTCCTTGCCGCCATGTCTTCACTGCCAAAATCTACACACAAAAAATAGCAAAGTTGACGCTTCTTTCCCACCGGATATCGGAAATATGTCCCTTTATCGAGCATCTCGATATACCGGCTAACCCATCCGGAGTGCATCGGACGATTTATGTGAGAAGAAAACCACTGCGTGAGAGTGTGCGTGCGTATGTGGGTGGGTCGGTTTGCATCCGACAATGGCGATGGTTCGGTTCGGAACGACGGGAAGTTAACCTCACACCGGGTTAGTCTCGTACCCATTGTGCTGGATTCTGGCAGAAGACGGAAGAAAACCATTCTCGGGGAAGGGGGTGAAAGTGCTACAGCACTAAACTTCGAATGACATGCCGGAGCGAACCGTTGGGAACATCAGAAAAAAAACCTCCATGCGTCCCCGTGCGTCGGTATTCAGTTTTTCACTAATAAAATTCGGTATAAGTTTGGCCGTGCCCTCACACGTGGTTCGCGCGAGGGTAGTTGCAGGAAATAACCTAATATCCTTCGTGCATCCGTTTTGCTTTCGTCCCCTTCCAAAAGTCGTGTCTTTTTGCGGCGTTTCCGATTGGAACCGTGCACCCAACGACGGTACTACATGGGTGCGGGTACCGGGAGGGTGTAGGTGTCGACAGACGAACACACACACACACACATACACACACATACACACGTTCGGTGAAGGTGTGGCAAAAGGGAATACTATTTCCAAATTGGTGTGTGATGCCCCCTTTGGCGAGAGCGAAGCAGACGCACTCGATTCGAAAATGACATTTCGTAGCATACATTCAGGCGCATATAATACACGCTTGATAGAAGTAGCGCCGCCCGGCCACCAGCCGGCCGGGGGAATGGGCACCGGGATTGAAAATATAGTCTGTGCATGAATAATAAAGACGGTTGTGTGACCAGTCACCGTGAAAAAGATGTATCTGAACAGATTTATCAAGCGAGCAGCAGGATAGCACGCAACCGGTTGAAGATGAAGGGTGATGACGTGGGTGCAGGAACTTAATAGCAATGAGAGAAGCGCAGGTTTTGGGGGTTTTGTTTTTAATGCAAGACGGAATAAATGCGGAATAAGGTTGTTTTTTTTTGGTTTAAGATTTGTGAGGTATGTGAGGCATTTCCGTAGAAACGAGGATCCGTATTGAATTTATTATAAAAAGTTCATGAAATGATTAATAACAAGAAGAGCATTTTGGGTTGCTTCATTTAGATGTTTAATACGAATTTAAAACGAAATAATTAAACTCAAATGCTTCTCATGAGTAATTCTCATCCAAAGTACCTTAGTAATACAAAAAAACTGGTGTGTCTAATGTGTGAAACGCCTGAAAGTAGGCAAAATGGATTAATTAACTCGTAATATCTTTGCTAATAGCTTACCCAACAGTTCCTGGATCTATAAATATTGCGTAAAACTAGAGTTTGTTTACATTAACTTTCCACTGATCAACTAGAAAGAATAATGTATTAAATAATCATACAATTTGCTTACTTACCCAACCAAATTAACCTTATCGATTGCTTGCCAACGAATACCCTCCAAATATCCGTTGTCGTTTGAATTTGATTTTCCATTTGAAAAGCTCATCGTGAAGTTTCGCAGAAAGCATTGTAAGCACAACAAAACGAGCTTCACACAAGTTCCATCCAAAACAGCATGCTTTGATTGGAAGCTTCTAGTGAAAGTGTCGCCTTTTTCGAACTTTAGTCCTCCTAACCCAGTAAGTTACCTTGTTAAGAAGCATATCGAGCTGGAAAAAAGGTGTAAACGAGGTCAGTCTGAGTTTGTCGTTCTTTAAGCGAGTGTAACGTTCGAGAAACCCATAAAATTCCCCTAACAAACCATTAAAATATTCATCATGCCTGCGCCTAAATGTATGCAATCTGCACACCATTATTACGTTTATAACAAATCGAGAGTTCCTGCAGTAGAGAGAGTGGTGTTTTTGCCAGTTGGGTAACATTGAAATCACGATAGCAACGGCCCATTCAAGCGTTGGTTTGTTTATCGTGTTGTAGGACAACTTTATTGATTGAGATTTCTTTCCATTCGTTATTTCGCAAGCAAATTTTCGTCGGTGCTGAAGAGAATGAACAGGTTGAAACCGCTAAAGCGACCGCCACGGATTCCTCCCAAACGGGATTCTGAGCTGGATGGCTTGATAAACACGGTGGAACAAAAGCTGCAGAAGGTGAGCAATGCGTACGCTGTGATTCGTTGGTAAACGTTGGTGGCAACACGTGCTTTCTCCATTACCGCTCCCAGCCCACACCTACCGATCCGATCGATTTGGACATGACGCACATCATCCCGCGACGATTGTACGAACGGTTGCGACGCATGGTGAAGCTGCCGCCGTACGATGACCGGGAGTTTGAGGGAATACTCGCCGTCCGGCTGCAGGACCCACCCGGTTCGAGCGAGGGCGAACGGCGCAGCACGGACGACGAGGACGAGCGGTTGCTCGGGAACGTGGAGCCCGCGGACGGGACGGGGGAGCAACCGTTCGAGCTGGTGGTGGAGGAACGATCCGCCGCCCGGTCGCGCATCATTCCCACCGACACGCAGAGCAACTGGATGGAGGCGTACCTGCGCAAGACCGGCAACGAGCGGATCCGGTGGCAGACGAAGTACTACCGGACGGACCAGAAGCTGCTGGACAAGCCACTGTTCCAGCAGATCGAGGAGCTGATCGATCTCGGTGCGCAAGATTTCTCCGAATGGCTGAACGGGCTCGGTGCGGAAAAGTCCAACATTACGAAGGACATCATCAAGCAGCTGTTCTCGATCGAGATCGAGGACGAGATGGCACGGGCGCTGCGGGTCGACACGCGCGAGATCCGCGCAATACCGACCGAGGCCGCCCGCCACTGGAACCTGGAGCACGTAAGTGTCGCGGTCCGTGGTCGGTCGCTTTGCTGTAGCCTGTTCCTTCTCTCGTTCACAGATGGCGCTGCAGAGCCGAATCGCGCAGGTAATGCGTGCGGACCGGCGCCACCTGGCGAGGGTGCGCACGCAGCACGTGGCGTTCGGGCGCACATTGCCGGCGGCGCTGCGTACGACCAGCCGGACCGACTCAACCGACACCATCGAGCCGGACTTCCCGGCCGACCTGCGCACGCTCCGCGCCCTCTTCCAGGACATTCGCCACCTGCGGTCGGTGCGCTACCTGATCGACCATCTGCGCGCGCGGCCGGACATTCAGCGGCCCCGGTACCTGCTCGACGCCGGCCTCTTCCGGTCCGGCACGGGTGAACGCACCACGCCGTTCTATCAGCAGGTGCTGCCGCGTAAAGTCATCCTCAACAGCGTGCGACACAGCCCGTAATCCCGGCACCGCGATAAGCGGCCCGACCATTATCTAGCACACGGGGGAAGATATCGCACGGGGTGCCCCGTGAGTGCCGGCGCAGCAGGCAACCAAAGCCGTGAGTGCACTTTCGTTTTTGCTAAAATAAAACGGAACTCCGATAAGGGATGCCGCGGGCGTGCGCGGTGTGTCGTGCTGTCGGGGCTGCAGGATGAAGTTTTTCTTTCCTGTTTCGACCCCCCCGAACCCGTAGGCGTGGGGTAGGCGGTGTACTGCAAGGAGTAGTGTGTTCGGTTTCCTTTGCATTTATCGCTTCTTCGGCTGTGTCCGGTATCTTACGAGCTGTGTTTTGTCTTCTCGCTAAAGCCAAAACCCTCGCCTTGCGGATTACCGCAACAAAACCCCGACCTTTAACAGAAATCCCAGACTACGGAGCGGCTTTTGCGCCCCTAATCCACAACCCTTTGTCTGGTGTTGTGCGTGTGTGTGTGTGTTGTATGTCTTAGCGCGCTCTTTTACGTATTGCACTGTGCCTCGTGTGTCATGCAGGAAGTGGAGTTTCACGTGAGCGATTGACATCAGCGGCAGACGTCAGCACCGAACAGCGGGCCACCGTGTCTTGTCTATCGCGCAACAAACGGTTCCCGCTTCCCGCATGACGGACACCCCCTGAGGCTCTACCCCTAACCCTAACGTTTGCTGCCTGCCCTGGTGGAGCAGTTCGGCTGTCGGGGACGATAAAACTATCCGAAAATCGTTAAGCCTACTAATAATAAACTGGTTAATACTTTGCATTTGTGGTGTTGCGCGGCACGGTTGAGTGTGAGTACCGCGTGGCCCGGTGTCCCCCCTCCCCCCCCGGGGGGGGGCGTCAGTGTGCCATCTCGCCCGGCTCGTACGAGTGGCGCCAGATGTCCACCAGACACACCGACGAATGGAACCGGTAGAACATGATCAGCGGCAGCGACAGATGGTTCAGTATCGACCAGAGCACGTCGCCGTAGTAATCGTACCGCTCGTCACCGAAGTCGCCCGTTTTCACCGAGAACGTGTAGTACACCCACAGCGACACGTTCGCGATCGTCATGAAGGTGACCAGCTCCTTGCCCGGCTTCTGCCGCTGCAGCTCCTCGGTGTTGGAGCAGCGCCGGAGCGCGTCGCAGATCCACGGCGTCTGCAGCAGCACCTGCACGATCTGCGTAAACACGATGAACCCGTTCAGTATCGAGCTGTTCTCGAACGCTGGGATCATGCTGAACAGCGTCTCGGAGAAGAACGCCGGTATCGCGATGAACAGCAGCACGTCGTCGAGGCGGGAGATCGGGTGCGGGTTGATGTCGAGCCGGGACGTTTGGTAATACGCCGCAACGGTTGCCACGATCATGATGCCGAGCACCGTCACCTCGAAGATGCCGTCCAGCAGGATGCCCGTATCACGATAATCACTGTCCACAGTAGAGAGAGAGAGAGAAATAAAGAGAATTAACCGCATGTAGGAAGAGATTGCATTGAAAAGTGCAATTTTGCACTGCGTATTGCATACATTTTGGCGCGTTCAAAGCATTGATAGCAACTTACTCGTCTCGTGACGCGATGTGGAACAGTATGATGACGACGATGGTGGCGACGACCAGTAGCAGCCCGGCAAACAGCCCCCGGCTCGCATGCTGACAGTCACCGTACACGACCAGCCGGGACTTGACCTGCGCCTCGTGGTCGAGCGTATCGTTGCAGTGCTCGCTGCACTCGCTCTTCCCGTCGAAGTCCATCACGCTGCCGCCCGACTTCGAGGCAGTACCGTCCCCATGGTGGTGGTGCCCTCTGTGCCCCTTCACCGTTATCTTCTTCGGGCATTTGCTGATGTTGGCGTAGATCATGTACAGCAGCCCGACGATCAGGATGTTGAACTCGATCACGAACGGGTAGAGGTAGGGCGAGAAGGAGGCCAACACCTGGTTCAGCTCCTCCGGCCCCGGGCAGTCGGCCGGTGCGACCATGGACGCGTCGCGCCCGTCCCCGGCGACCATCGCCTCCACCGACGGTGCGTCGTCGTCGTAGTACGACTGCTTGATCCGTATCGCGACCACCGTTTCGCGCACGATGGTGAGCACCCAGAACGCGAGCGCCGTGCCGATCGCGTGCATGATGCCGAACCGGGCCAGCCCGCGGTACCGGTTGATCACGATGTTCGCATACTTCCAGAAGAAAAACACCAGAAACAGACAGTAGAAGAGGAACAGCACCTCCATCGCGATGGTGGTGTTGGACGCGCACTGCGCCCATTTGCCGTCCCGGCTGTTCATCAGGATGCCCTGGTAGGAGAGCAGCAGCACCGTGTGGATCAGCAACCCGAAGCAGAACCACGTCGCGCCGAGCTTCAGGTAGATGATCTCGCCGTGCCGGCCCGTCACGAAGCAGTAGTCGTGCCGGATCGGCTTCAGCGGCGGCAACTCCCAGGCCGGCTGGGCCGGCCGGGTGGTCGCGCCCGGCAACTCCAGCGGACCACCCCCGTTGCCGAGCGTCCCCATCGCCGACTCCATCTGTTCGTCGTACAGCTGTCGGCGGCGCTGCAGCTCCTCCAGCGCCTTCTGCGCCCGCGCCACGTACAGCCGGATGTCGATGTACAGGAACACGAAGTACAGGATGCCGGTCGCCACCATGTACAGCGCAAACACCTCCGCCAGCGGGTACCGCGCGTTGTTCTCCACCGCGTCGGTGATGAACGCGATCAGCCCGAACACGATCAGAAACAGCGCGTAGCTGATGCCGGTGACGCCGGCCAGATAGCGGCGGGTGAACTTGGACTTCTCCTTGTCCGTGGAGGGCGGCGGCACGTGGTGGTCGGCGGAGTTGTGCGCGGAGGTCGCCGCAATGGACGGTTGATACGAGACGGCGCGGATGATTGGTGGTGCCCGCCCGGTCGAGTATACCGAGGCGGGACGCTTTTGATAGGTGTTTGGTGTTGACGGTCGTCCGTCCGCGTCCTGCAGGTCTTCCACGATCGTCGGCACGGTGAGCGTGATGTATCCGGTACTCTGCAAGCACACACCAATTATTTGCAATGAAATTGACACAAATAGCTTCAGATATTGCTAATATATCTGTAAATGCTGCTATCTATATCTTTATCCTTCTAAATATCCTAAATTCTATATCTTTAGACCTATTAAAGATCTCTACCTATACCTCTATAACTCTAGGGACTTCTGTAGGTCTAAAAAACTATATCTTTAGACCTATTAAAGATCTCTAGCTATACCTCCATAAGTCTAGGGACTTCTGTAGGTCTAAAGACATATATCTTTAGACATTGATAACATGTTTCAACACATCTAACAAGATGTTTAATGGAGCTATTTTCATGGAAGCTGGTTCTGTAACTAACTGATACACCTTCTCTATCTACTCCCACAACTTCGTGCAGAGTTACCCTGATGATACTCTGCAAGAACACAGCAATTGATATTGATTTGCATTGATATTGACAGAGATATCTTCAGATATGTTCAATATATCTTTAGATGAGGGCTACCATGCCTATATCTACATTGGAATCCTATAAGACACCTGTAAAAGACCCTCAGCTAACCTCTTTAGGTCTAGGAACCTCTATAGGTCTAAAGACTCACACCTTTAGACATCGATAGAATTGTTCCGAACATCAAACAAACATCTAGAGCTGGATGCTATTTTCATGGCTGTTAGCTCTTGAACATCCTCATTCTCCCACATCATCGTGCAGCGTTACCGAAACAGTAAATTAAAGTGGAACGTGTTGCTCGGCAGAATCGACGACACACGTCACCCGACATCATAGCACCTGCAGGCCCACACGTACGGTTGCCGGTGCTCGGATCGGGTGCCGTGTGTAACCGTCGTCGAAACATTCACGCTCCACAGCTTCACTGAAACCCCCCCCCCCCCCCCCCCTGCCGGTGGTGCTTTAATCCCGATACAACGCGGACGTTGGGTGGAGCGAACACTTCATTAGGCGTGCGTTAGCAGTGGTTCACTGGAGCGCAAGTTATCGTTTTTCCGCCATTCTGTGCTGTTTCTTCCGCTTCGCTTTAGACTGCCAATCAACTGGTAAATTGTGCCCGGCCACCCACCCACCGGCAGGGCCACAGGAGGATGGCAAAAAACTTAAGGTTTTCACCAAACACGAAACCCACGGTGGAAGGCGCCGCACACAACTGGTCGGTTGCCGGATGCCTTTGATAACTCATGCACGGCTAATCCGCTACCCTTTGGCGGTGCTCCACCGGCTGGGCTATACTTAGGCGCCCGCCCGTGTGGTGGTAACCCTTTCATCTCGGATCGGTTGGCAACCAACTTGGGAGGGGAGGGCAATCTACAAAAGGATTCCACCCGAAATATGGCAACAACGGTGCCACCACGGACCCCTCTGAAGACTCCTCCATCTGCCGGGAGTACTTCAAAAAACACACACACACACACACCCGCTCCGATTGGATGTGGGCAGGGATGGCAGATCACTCACCTGATTTGGTTCGGTGGAGTCGTTCACCCGTACGGTGACCGGTTCCACCGCGCCCGGGATGTCGGACGTTGGTGTGGCCATGCTCTGACTGTCCGTTTCGCTACCAGCGACAAACAACACTCTTTCGTCGGACGTCGCAAGTCTTCAGCACGGCTTGGTGAAGCGCTGAAACCTAAGACCGTGCACAGCCGCACAGCTACTGAACCAGGTGGTTTCGCTGTCTCAGACGACCCGACAGCGCGAAGTCGCGAACCTGGTTTGCACCACTACTGCTGCGCCTCCCCCTCCCACCCACCGGTCACCAATTCTCCCCTCCCTCCCCCCACCGGTAAAGTACTATTTTCTGCGCACTTAATACCCGCCCCGACGCGGTTGGTCATACATTTCGCTTTGGGTCGTCACAACACCGCGCTCACCACGTCTTCCTGCGGGTCGCTGCCAACTCCGCCCGTTGCTGGACACCCAACGGCACGCACCACATTAGTGGGCGTTCGTCCACCAACACACACACACACGTGCAGCTACGTCGACGGGGAGTCCGCGCAAATCCCACCTGATATGGATCGAACGCTGATTAGAAGGCGCGAGTGAGCGATCGACGAATCGATGAAATCACGTCGACGGCTGTGGGGCTTAAGATAGCGCCACGGGAGATTGATTGCAACTTACACACCGCGGGAAGAAGCCTTCGCGGGTGTGAGGGGAAAAAAAAGGCAAGCGATGGGGTGGAAAGAATGGACGCCGCGAGGGGAATGGGGCGGATACATTAAGCTCGATTAAGGTGATTTATTTGCTCGGCAAAGAACCCAAATCGCCCGAAGAAGTGGCGACCGCTGATGATATAGGCGAATTACTCGAATCACTGCTAATTGATTGCTTGCCAATAAATTAAAGAATTCCAGTATCAATCATTCCGAACATTCATGTTTGCCTTGCGTGTCGGGCATTTGGCCGGGCGCGCTGACGTTGTTCACGCTTCGACGCCATTTGCAGCAACAAATTCGCCTCAACAAACAGCCCAGGAAACCAGGAAGCAGCGCAGATATTTGTTTGCGTTCTGCTTCCGAGCATAATTTACTGCTGATTACGTACTGTTTATGACCGGTGCGATACCGCCATACCGCCCCAACCCCTTGCGCCCCCGGTGGCTGAACTTTGAGGTTATGCATTGATCCCGACGAAAAGCGTCCGTCCCACGCACCGTGGTATCCGTCCGTCATCATCGATACGATGTTTTCTCTGTAATAAATCCAGCCCCCGAAAAAAAAAGCCTGACGAAGGGTGGTTCAGGTGGTGATATGAGTCACCTTTGTGTGGTTCGTTTCTTTCCCCCTTTCCCCGGCCCCAAGCAATTTGTGTGCCCTGCTGTTTCCGGCCGGTGATGAAAGAACAACCCTCCGAGACACCGAGTTGAAAGCCTCCGCAGGTGGGAGGGGGGCCGGGAGGGAGTGTGACCCAGGAAGGTATTGCTTTTAGAAAACGCATCCGGTTGCGGCTCATTATGCGGCGTTTGCCAGACCTACTAGGCCATCCGCCATGTTGTCTTCCCATTAACCCATCGGGCTCCAATCGGGCCCGGTTTACGGTCCAATGGATGTCTATTTTTGGTGACACAGAATCTGTCGTTCCCTCACATCATTCCCTCTATAACCAGTGCGGAGAGGGAAAGCGGGGAGAAAGCTGGACGGGAATGAAGCAGAGCAGTGCTTTTATTACTCCGTATGACGTCACCGTTGGTTGAGCATTAAAATTATTCCCTATGGAAAACAGCAACCGCCGGCAACCCGGATCGAAACGTAAGACCGACGGCATTTGTCATCGAGCGGAGCTGTAAAATGTCCGTACAGAGTGGAGATCAAACGTGTAGATCAATTCATGTGCGAGCTTCGGGACGTACAGGTTGCATTCCTATTAACAGTGAACAGTGTAAACAATGAGGTTATGTTGATAAAAGATTTATTTCTAGGCTATTTTAGAATAGGTCTATTGGAAAAGTTTATTTTTTTATAGACTCCTGACTTTATTGCATAGTAAAAACCACTGGAAGGAGATCAACGATGCAAGTGAGATAGAAAAAATACGGTAAGTATCCTCCTTCATCCCTCTCTCTTCGGAAAATTCTCCGTCGGTCAAACCAAAATCCTCTAGACCAAAATCTTGATTATCATCAACTGAAGAGTAATCGTCATTCTTTTTAACAAGAGTCATGAAAAACACTGTATGAAAGAGGATAGTTTACGATTTGTTTATCTTACTAGTGGGAGATCTTCCATCACATGATGATTAATGATGATCAGCCTGTTGATTTGCGCCTGGTAGTATGCAACGTGTATCACTAGAGCTCGACCAGAACGGAGAAGTTACTGCCAAAGGTATAATTAATCGATATTAAACATTTCTAATGCAGTAGATAAATCACTTTTGCAAGGATATTCCCCTAACTAACAGCATAATACAGCCCAGCTCGTCGAATTTGATTGTGAAAGCAACTACCAATAAGAACAGCTTGAAACGCTTGGTAGTTGGAGTGTTTCCTGCCCAAAGTCCCATCTAGAACTCTGTCAAAACTAATCCCCAGCAGCGTGCAAACCTAATCGATGGTTGGATTTCCCGAATTGCATACTTTGAGGCGTTATAACTCCAAACCTTGTGCACCATCATTGTCCGTATATATTTCAATCTCGCTTGTCTTCCTTCACTTGCCATGCACACGCGATAAAAAAATAAAAGTAATTTTTGTAATGCATGCTGCATACCTTTAGGCGCTTAGCTCGTTCACAAAGCTGGTGCTAATGTATTTTCCCCCTAATGCTCATAAACTCAATTGATCAAATCCCAGTTGTAAAGTGCTTGACTTTAAGGTCAAATGGCGCTCTGCACACATTCCGGAATTGATTCCCTTCGCTGGTTTATAATCTTCTCACCCACCCCCTGTCCCTCCTCCCCTTGCCACCTTCACACATACATGACATGCACTTCGAGAGACCCAATTAGCACCCTCCGCACGATGGCGGGGTGCTTTTACCGGACCACCGTGAAGTGGGACCCCAACTGGAATGACATTTAATTAAAATATCGGAAATAAAATTAAGCCCTTAAAACGGGAAGCTCCCCTTAGCTGCTTAACCCTCCCCTCCCGGTCGGTATTAAGCGTCCGATGTGACCATTGTTCCGGCTGCGTAGAATATTCCGGCTGAATGGGAGAGTGTTGAAGCCCAAATCGAAAAGCCATTCAAATCGAATAGCCAAACGAATCCCTTTTTTTTTCGTCCGGGATGGGATTGCGTAGCAAGGTGCAAAGCGGAAGCGAATTGTGATGGCACGTATCCTTCCGCCAGGCATAATCCCGATGCGTTTTTTGTTTGCTTATTTGAGCTTGTTGTTTCGTTTTGTTTAGCTGTTTTTCGAGCCCGGCAGGCACTTCTGCTCCTGGATTGCTGCAATTGCACTAAATCGTCATCACCCGACCGCATCCGATAATGGGCCAGTGGTGGAAAGTGGGGTCATTTGAGGGGGGGGGAGAAATGGTTCCAAGGGGAACACATCACTCCAAATCATGACTCTCGCCACGTACCCGAATGGTTCAATCTCTAATGTCACACGCACGACTCATTCGACTGTTTGGCAAACGGGGGTACGCCAGGGGCCGAAAGGAAAAAGCCCACCCCTGGGCGGGAAAGTAAAGTGAAGTCCCCACCCCCACCGTTAGTAGGCCGCTTCCGCCTGAAGGTCCGCCTGCCGGGTGCAGCACCGAGTTCGATCACGAAAATTTAATTTAGAATTCAATTAAAAATCTTTTATTCACACCAAATTGAATTAATTCTACCGGGTTTGTAATGTATCTGGTAGAAACCGGTGACCGGCCACCATCACACACACGCCGGACGCCGGGTCCACACGCCGGTGCGCATCAACCTGCCGCCTGTTTTCTGCATGCTGTGGTTGTGTGTAGGCACGAGATGGTGAAATGGAAAATGGCGCACAGTGTTACACTCCGACCGGGGAACAAATGCCAAGAAGGGAGTTAATCATCGACTGGGCGGGGCAGGGAAAAAGGGCAGTGCCGTGTATGAAGTTGCGAGTTGGCCAGAATGAAAATCTCGCGTACGGGGCGCAAGATAACGCCCGGTTTTCTAATAACAATAACAAAGCTGTACTGTCATGTCGTGCAGCAAACATCAACATCATCATCATCGTCATCATTTAAGAGACCCCGGCAAAGAAATAGCAGCAGCAGTATGACGGGTGTGCGAGACTCCTTTTTGCACTCTTAATGCACGCTTCCGGTCCGGCACCACCTTGACAAACCGCCACCGCTACCCCCTTCTCCCGGTAGGCCTACCATCGCACCCCTCCGTCACGCGGTTCGCCGGCGTGGTGCGCAAAGGGAGCGGAAGAGCCAGAACCACTTGTAGGACTTTGCTTTTCCCTTTATCGAGACGCTCGCCGATGGGAAATTCAATTAGGGGCGAGCAATATTCCAATGGAATTGATTGATGTTGTGCTGGCTGCTGGTAAAGTGTGTTGTGCTGCGCGTGTGGCCTGTGTGTGCGGGCCGGGAAAAACAATCCCCTTCGCACTCGGAACCGTTTAGCTTGCCGTTGGGTGGTTGCGGCGGTTGTAAGGGAAGGAGGGGGAGGTAGGAGAGAGAGGCGCGACGGCTGGTGATGAAAGTGCAACGTCAACTTTCAAAAAGGACACCTCAAACCCGCTAGTTTGCATACATGCCAAGGGGGTGCCGGGATGCAGGGTTACTGAGTAACATTTGTTTGATTTGTTACATTTGTTAATTAGTCAAATGATTGATTAACTTATTTATATATTTATTCAACTTGACGTTTTTTAGCTATTTAATTGTCTATTTATCGTTATTCTTTTTCCTTCTCCTAAATGGCTATTAATGCGCGCTTCGTAAAGCAATTTGATCGATCCAGCTCGAGCGATTTAGCGTTCAATCGAATTTTCTGTAAATTCAACGTTTTCCACACTCTAAAAAGCAATATTTACTTCGTATTAATTTCGATAATTATAACATAAAACTTACTGAAAATAATATTTCATAATTAGTGGGAAGACACCAGATTAAAAACATCGAACGTACAAAAAAATTTCTTTCCGAATATTCTGGCATTAACATTCATTAACATTCATACTTGATGATTAATTAAATTGTTAAAGTTTTGAGCTTCATAATTATAATCATTTGGGGGCAATGATGGACAGTGTGACCTCAATCAAAAACCCCTAGAACATGGTATGAAAAGCCCTGTAAAACATTTTCATTGCGAAAGGCCTATGGGTGACGCATAACACCAAGGGGGAAGGTTGTAATATGTGTGTGTTTTTGTTTGTTTTTTTTTTTGTTTGGCTTTGTTTTGTTGGGTGTCCTCTTGCCTTTCCACCAGCGGAATTGTTTTATGCAAAATTGATTGCAGGGTTAGGAAGCATTTCGGGGGCCGTACCTGCTGTTGCACACGCACAACTATCGATGCAAATTTTCAATCAGGTGAGAAAGCTGATGGGGGAAGAGAATGAAGCTGGAAGCAGCAGCAGGGGTGTATCTGTTGTACAATCACCCTTTTTCCTGTGCCTGTTTTTCCCCCTTCCCCCTTCACCTCTAACCTGCATTGATGTCATGTTATGCCCCGCAGTTGTTTGAAGCGTTGACATTTAGTTGCAGTGAGAAACGCCACCCTTCCGGTCCTATTTCTTCCATGACTGGAAGGGAAGAACAATAAAACAGAGAGAAAGAGACAGGGATGAAATTCTCACACACACTCACACAGACATGCTTACTGTAAGCGATCTGTTGAACAATAAACGGTCAACTGATCGATTGATGTACTCGTTGCAACAACAAACATTGTCCCAACAAAAAATCGATGCTCGTTTCCCATCGTAACGAATTGCGATTGTTTTGTTGGGCCATGCCATGTTTTTTGGGCACGTATTTGAATAATTTAAATGAGGAAATAGCTAATCGAACAAAGTATTTATCATTTTACGGTAAACTAACTACTAATATGATACAGTTGCTGTAAGATTTGCATACATTTTGGCGTTTCATATTTTACTTCTCAGTTTAATATACTTGTGCTCAAGAAGCTTAGGTTGCTAACAAATAATGTGAAGCGCTCATAGCTCATTACTTTTCTTCTTGGGCCGCTTGCAGTTTGAGACCTCCGTGCTGACATGAGAAAATCCCAAATCGGTTTCTAGGATAGCGCCGAAAGTTATGCAACTGGTCGGCAAAAGTATTTTTTTTAAATAATAATAGGAGACGTTTTGCAGGGGCTCTTTTTTCTGCTTCTTTTCGGAACAGTGAGAAAAATTGGAGTATGCCATTTGTTGATTCTACCTCTCTTTTTACTAGAAAATGGACCTCGATTAAATTGTTGGATCAATCGATCGTTGAAGTAAACATCCGAAAACCTGCTCAATATGCTCTGCCCCAGTGCGACTTCAATAGAACGGAGGGAGTGTGAATGAAGGGGTGAGAGGGGGAATGTAACATTCCAATGAGAAAAACCGTGACCGAGGAGGGTAGCGGGTTCTCCACACCCAAAAACCCGGTTCCGGTTGAATGCTTCGCGCACCTCCGCGCAGTGGTCCCTTGTTGGCTGTTTTATTTTTTGTTTGTTACTGTCGAACCACCCCGAACCGCACCCTGGTTTTTTTTTTGCAGTCGGGTGCCAAACCCTTTTATTTAACCCTCCCGCACACTCGCAACTCATTCCGCAATACACACACACACACGGGCGCGCGCGAGCATAGAAACGAAACTCATTCGCCGTCGGAAAGAGAAACCGTTTCGGTAGGCAAATCGGACGGTTTGCGTATTGTTTTCCTCGGCGCGTCTCTAAAACTTCTTCCTGCTGCTTGCCGTACTGTGTCAACACCGTCCACCCGGTCCAACATCAGCCCCCGATTACAACGATCGGAGCATCAAACGGCTTTTCGCCAGTGGGGATCGCTATTTCCAGCTGGATGAGATTCAAATTAAAGCACCGTATTTGGTCACACCGTGTGTGCGTGTGCATGTGTGCGTATGGGGGGGGGCGACCCTCACAAAACATAATATAGGTATGTGGCGTACGGTCATCAACATAAAAATGTATCAACCACCCACTCCAGCTTCACCCAGCAAATGGTTGTGTGTTGAAGCGTGCACCGTTGCAAAAATGGCGCTGCAATAGCGTGTCATCTTCCCACCACCCCACCCCTTAAAAAAACGCAAACGGTACCCCAAACCGGAAGCAGCATCCACCACTGTTTGCTGCCCCCCCCCCCCCCGGGAACCGGGTGCGGAAGTGAGGAAGCATTCTGCACCCGAAACTCGCACGGTTCGATAGCCGTTTTATGCCGTGGAGTTTCAAACTTTTTTACTGAGCAAGGTGGGGCTAGGAAGGGGGAGGGGGTATGGAAGGGTAACTGCAACTGGGGGTGCCGTTTTGGGGTCTGGCAGCTGGTGTCTCAACCGGGTTGAACGATGAGCTTCGGCATGCGATCAGTAGTCCGCGGTGATTAGCATGAAACAGACGAATACCTACCGTAAGCGTGCGGAGTTGGGCGTGTGGAGTTGTCGCGCGTGTTCCCGTGTGTTCAAACAGCAATAAAGTGCGGTGGATTTCGTTGACTACGCAAGATCTTTCAACTCTAATCCACCCAACGGTGAAAGGAATTGTGTGATTCGGATTCTAAAGAAGTTTAAGCTGAAGGTACTGTGCAGCGATACCTCGCAATTCTTGAGCAGTGGACGTGACGTTTTGGAGCTCCGAGTGGATAAAGATGTTCTACACACCACTGGGCAGACATCTGCACCGGAGTTCCTCGTCCCGGTGTGCCAGGGGGCAAGATTACCTGTGTGATCCTGAAACTTCGCGTCCCATCAACCCAACCATCGCTAGAAACAACCTTCAACATGCGAGCACATACGGTCCACCATTCTCGGCGTGTTCATCCCCCCCAAACGAACCACCCTGCCCTAAACGATACACACACACACACACGCAATAAAGTTTTCAACGTCATTGCCGTTGCCAAATAGGCTACCCGGGCAGGTTAGTGTTTTGAGGGTGGTTTCGTCCACAAATTGCGCACATGATGCGTGTCCCCTTGCATGTCACACTCACTTTCTGGTAACGCCGTCACGGCGGGCGGTCGCTCATTAGAAGTAGAAATACCCTCCATTCGGTAATAACCACTTCCGGGAAGATGTCCTTTGGCCTGCCTTTTTTTTTCGTGTATCTTTCCACATGCTTTGTGACTCATCTAGAAGGACAGCTTTACAAACGATAATCGAACATAAAAACTTCCCTCTTCTTGTAGTTTTTAGTTGCTGTTGTGCTATCGGGCAGAGAACATTCCGCTTTGCTTTTTACGAGTGAAATCAAATAAAAGCGACCAACCCTAGCCGCATTTGACCTCGATAAAACGGCACACGGTGCGGAACGTTTTTAGCATCTTAACCTTGTCGAAAGGTTCCGATAAGTGCTGCGATTTACTCTCTGACCTCTGCAGCTCTACCCCAATGCGGCCGGTTCGCTTCTGTGCGCATAACGCAAGGCCGTAACACACAAATTGGGTCTCGGTGCTGTGTTGCCGGACCAACCGGCTAAAGTGAGGTTATGACACCCATCAACCGTGTGGGAGTGGGAGGTTCGCCGAAGGAACGGCGAGCGGCACATCTTCGCCACCCAAACGCAGCCTCGCAGCTGGTTGTGATAGTGGTGAAAGCGGAAGCATCGAGTTCTAAACAGTGCTCCGAATGTGTAGAACCATCAACCATCCTCCATTCGAACGCCTGTCAGCGCCGTTACACTATCGAGCTGTCACGGCTGGCAGCAGTAGAAGAAGCGGCAACACTGGCAGTGCGATGACAAAACAAAACCCCGAACGGTAGGCGAAAGAAACCCTCCAGTTTTACGGTGGAGGTGTGGACATTTGGCGAAAGAAGGCGCATCCATTTGCTTAATGATCTTTACCGAAGTAGTAGCGCCAATCTGGACCGCCGCTGGTGACTGCACGGAGAAGGAAGCGGACCAGTTCCGTTTGGCAAGATGCGGAACCAGGTGGAGGATGCCACCCCCACCTTTCTACGTACACACACACACACACAGCAAAACTAACCAAACGCAGGGGTTTCATAATTGCATCCAACAAAGCCACACTCCGATACGTGCAAGGACGTGACGTATGTGTGCGGCGAGCGCTAGATGAGCGCCGTGTGCCAGATAGTGAACCCAGAAGCTGACTGCCTTGAGTGACATTTCCCGTACCGAGTTTTGTGTCGCATTTAATTTTCACACCACCCGGTGCACCGTGTTCTAGTGTTGCGCTGCGCTGGTATGGTTTACGGGTTGCTGACAGTACAGCGAGGCACTCCGCCTTCTGCTGCAGGTGTGTGACGTGCTGAATATCTCCCCAGGGAAGAGTACAGCAATTCAATAAAATAGTTAAACGCAAGCCGAGCTGGCTTCTAAGGTGGTTGAAGATACAGGAGCGGAAGAGCAGTTGGGAAGGGGGAGGGAGGGAGGGGAAGGGGTGGAGAGAGTTATCTAGCAGGGTAGGCCCGCAAAGAAACCACCAAGCTGACCACCATCGGAGGAGTAACTAACCTAAACCGACTCGTCCAGGCAATTCCAGGCTTATCAGGTGTGATTGAGGTTAGGTATAGATAGGCGTAGAAGGCAAAGCACCTCCACACCACAAAGCACCTTCAACACACACCCGCACCATCACCATCCGCACATAGCCACGGCTCCACAGCTACCGCAGGTACAATTTCCGCAGCTCACTCAGGTAGAAAAAGGGTTACAGTGTGTCCGCAAAGTGTGTCCACCGCACTGCTTGGCACACGAAAGATAGCCCCCCCCTCTTGCCGGTACCCTCCACTCCCCTTGTTTCTGCTGCCGCATCCACACCACGCTACACGCGTGTGCCGTACAGTGGAAGGAGCGGACACTGTCAAGTGATTCCCGATGAAATATCCACCCATTGAAAGATGTGTCTCGTGGCTAGGCTAATCCTCTCGTTGCAAGCTTACCTTACACGCAACATCTGACTCGCTATCTCTCTTCCCCTCACACTCGCACACGGCATTGCTCGCCGGAGATGTGTTCTAGCAAATAGGCATCCGCACCCAACAGCCTGAGCTAGTCTACTTACTGTGCCGTGCTCACTCACCGCAGCTTTCTCTCGCACGCGCACACACGTTCATCTTACTCTACTCTCTTTCGCACGGCGCTGATCCAGACACCTGCACCTGTACCGTTCTCTCCACAGGCAAAAATCGAAGGTAAAAACCGGAGCCTCAAACCAGTGCGCCACCGGAGGCTTTTATTTACGCCGACAGCCTTAAGTGCTATGTAAAGCGGGAAAAGTTCGTCTTCCTAGTATCTACCTTTCAATGCTTCCCCCGTCTCGCAACCCTTCCCCGCCCGCCACTCTCCCCGCGCGGTGCGCCGCTATCGGCCAGAAATTCGTCTAAAGACTTCTCTCAACAGGTGTGCAAGCGGTGTATATGCTTCACTGCCCGTTCGCAATCTGCTCGCTGCCAACCGTTTGCAGCTACTTTCTACCGACCCTGCGCTGCACCGACTCCTCCGCAGCCTTATCGGATCGGAGAACACCCTGTTGCTGTACATAAGGACATTCGGGAAGAGGCCTCAATATCCACTGGATACCTGGAGGAGTCATGTCGCGGTGAGTAGGCTGTGGATGGGTGGCGTTGGGGGTTTTGGAGTGTGATACGGACCAGGCTGATTTTGCTGATCCCTTTCCCGTAGCTAGCGCTCTATTCCTTCCCCCTGTCTGGAGTGTGTGGTCCACCCTCCCCTCCCATCCCAGCAATGCACCGGGCGCATCGGTGCACAACTAACGGCGTGCTGTGCATTAGGATCCCCACAAGACCCTCGTGCATGCTCCCACCTCCCTTCCGCACACCCCTCTCTACACCACCATGCTATAAAGTCCTCCATTGTGGCACGCTTGCCTTTAGGTTCTAGCAAATTAACGCTCCAAAACCGATTGGTTCGAACGGTAACAACGGCTCTGCCCGTATGCTAGATGCAACCAGTGCATTCAGGTTCGCATCAATCGAATCGACTCCTCAGCGGCCATTTCCCTGGTTCGCAAAACCCCTCCGCTGCCTTCGAAAAAGCTAACCGGTGCGCTGCAGCAGTGCGACACGTTGCACTTTTCCCGCACTTTTGCACCCAGCGCACGTCCACCAGCATGCCAATTAGAACGGTGACATCAGCCAATCTTCGTGCTCTCTCTCTCTCTCCAGCTATCTTGCACTCTCTCAATCTCTCTCTCTCTTTCCACCTCCACGCTAACTGCAGCTTGCGCTCCTGTTCTGTCGCATGCGGTTTTTGACGGTGGGATGCTGCCGTACCATGTCCTGGGGCGCATGAGCACCATGCAAAAGCAGAACAACCGGCCGTGGTTGTGGCGGCAGCACGGGATGAACGAGATTGCTACTTCACATATAAAACTTCATCCCACAGCTGTACATCTTACTTTTTCCCGTTTTTTACCCACTGATTTGGCCGTTTGTTGTCGTTCGCATCTTTACCGCTGCTCTCTTCCAATTTGCGAACAAAAGCAAGAAGAAAGCGAGAGAGAGAGAGAGAGAGAAGATAGGACAAAACCGTTGGGTCCATTTAGCGTGGTCGTAGGGGTGGGATAAAAAAGGGGTGCATCTGTAAGGGTTGCGAGAGGCATGAGTGGCAACAACTAGAAAAAAAAAAACGGATGCCACCTCCGACAGCAAATCAACTTCCATTCTTCCACCTCCCCCCTCTTCTACACCCCACCTGCTTCCGTTCAATTTCTTCAACCCCTAATCGTGCCGTGTTCTAGCGTGGATGATGATGTCCTTTCCTTCGCGTACGTGCGCATATATTGGGGAGGTGGGCCAGGTAGGAGCAAACAAGAAGAAAGCTGCGTGTGCGTGTACAACACATGACACAAAAATGAAACAGCAAAAGAGAAGAGCAGGAGAGACAGAGAAGGACAAGAGAGAGAGTGAGAACCTCCTTACAGGTAAGTGAGATACAACATAAATAAAAGCGACTACCTTGGGCATAACCCTTCACGCTACTGCCATATAGCCAACAAACCAACCCCCAACCCCCAACTACATTCTCCTTTTACACACACCCCCTCCCATTATGGGTCCCTACCTTTCGGATGTAACAATCTAGATTTTTTCGTTTTAATTTTTCCACCCAAACCACCCCACCCCACCTCCCCTTCCTCTCCCCCTGCCCTACCCCCATCCGCGCACCCTAAACATACGCGCAACACAATCGAGCGATGAATAAATAGGTTATTTTAGGGGTTGCAAAACCGATTACCTTCGCAATCCTTGGGGGGATGGGGAGAAGAAAACCAAAATGTCGCAATGGCAGAAGCTGTGCGCGCCATGGATGGAGTCGACGGCACGGGATTGAAATAGAATGGCCCAAAGGAACCAACCGGTGCGGGAAGGAAGTGATGTGGGCGAGCGGGTGAACGGGAGGAAGGAGGGTTTGGAGGGGTGGTTGTAGCACCGGCACGATATGAAATGAAATAAATTGATCAAATAAATAGCGTCAATCCTTTTTCAGTCAGGCCTTTCGGGGGTTTTTTTTTTGTTGTTTTGCTCTATTCATCCCTTAAATTGTGCTCTCACCCCCTTCCATCCCCTTTTTAGAAGCGCCGTTGTTATGGTGGGCCCAACGCAAAGTGTTTCGTGCTTTCCTTCGTTCTATTTTGGTTTCCATTATTGTTCCTACCTTCTCCCACCACATTAATATTGCCCACCCCCTGCCCCCTTCCATACCTTCTCCTTTCTTCCCCCCCCCCCACTTCCACCCCCCCTCATACCTTTCTCTTCTGCATCATTTTTACCACATTGTAATCGAAGAAACAAAAACAAATAAAACCACAACTCGTGCTTTCACAATAAAACAACGAAAGTTGACAACGGGTGCATCCTTTCTTTGATTTTGCAACCCCAAATGTCTACTACGCACACATACACACAAAACCACCCACACATACATATGCATACATAGAAACAAAAACAGCGTTCTATTTGCTTTCCGTTTTGTACCCGTGGTGTGGGTGGGATAGGAGGAAAAGCAACCCCTTCCTTCCCCCCCCCTCTCCCCCGTTCCTCATCCTCCCAAAATGGGAAACCAAAAAACCAAACACACCAACAAAGCCAAACAACCTGTTGGTTGTCCTCTGCTGGTGTGTGGATGCTGGAGCCGCTCACGGAATTGCTCCCGGATGGTCGGATGTCTTTTTGGTTTTGATGGTAGCAGAGAGAGAGAGAGAGACAGAAAGAGAGAGAGGAAGATAGTGAGTGTGTGTGAGCGAGAAAGCGGATGAGATGGTGTGTGAGCCATGATGAGCCATTGCCGGAAGCACAACACTGAGAGGTGTTTCATGCTGGATAAGGAGGATGGAAAATTATGTGGCGTGAAGGGGATGAAGAAGAGGAGGAAATGGGGGGGGAGGGGCGGAAGGGGGGTTGGTTTGGTAGCGGAGATTGGTATGTTTTTCTTGCACCTAGAGCGTACCCGTTTCGCGCCACCAAACAAACCGCCTCAAAAACACCCCCATCCCCATGCAAGCCACCACATTAGCGATCCTAGAATTTGAAGGAAGGGATGAAGGGAGGAGGAAGTGGGGGAGGGGAGGAGGAGTATTGATGGAGGAAGAAGAGAGACCTTTGGGCAGGAAAGCCACTAGAACGGGGAAGCCGACCCAACGTAACGGAGACTGATGACAATGTAGTGCGCGGGGTGGGGTGGAGAGTGGGAGGGAGGGGGAGGGGTTGGCCACATTATGTAGTACATGAAAGGCCGGGAGCATGCAGATAATGGCGCGCCAGGACACATCACATCACCGAGCGCGTGGGGAGTGAGGATAGTAGTGGGTGGTGGGGAGAGAGAGAGGGGGGGAGGGGGTAAAGGAGATTGTGGGAGTATGGTAAGGGAAGTCAGCAGGATAGGAGCATCCTTTTTAAGCGATAGATACGTAACGTTTTTCGCCTTCTCCCTCACACTCTCGCGCGCTCTCTCTCCACTGCTTTATTCCCTCGCACTCACACACCCGGCCATAGTCTTTCCACCTGTTTCTGTCTCATTTTGCCATGCGCATCCCTGCATGTGTCTATCACGGTCGGGACTGAAATGGACCAGTGTTCCTGGTTTGTACCAACCTGGTCCCCCCCGCTCCGGTCCCTCCCCGTACACCATCGATCCTTGCCAACCAACCGCACACCCCACACCGTGCCGGGCACACGGCACCCTAAAGGTATCGTAAAGGAAACGGATGCGAACCAGGCAGCATCAGTTCGATAGTTGACGCGCCAGCGAACGGTTCCCAAAAATCTTCCCTCCCGAACGCACCAGGCAACACCGGCCTTTTACTGGTGATTGCCTGTTGCTGCTGCTGCTGCAACTGCTGCTCCTGTTGGCGCCGTTATCAGTGTTCGTCCTAGGCTTCCTTTTTCCATCTTGTGTGGTTCGTTAACGTCTTGTCTTTGAGTAACTTTACCCAACCAACAACAAAAAAAAAAGAAAACCCACCAAAACGGTCGATCGGTAGGCCGTTGAAGTCACCAGGATCCACAGCGAGCCACACAGAACCCCGTCCACAGACCTACGCTATACACACACCGCAACAAACTCTCTCGCTCTCTGCAATCAACCATCAGCAAAGCAGCCCGCAAGCAAGTCGTAAGCATGGCGGTTGCACAACCAGCGGTTAAAAAGGACCAGCACGGCCTGCAACCCAGCTGATTCGGCCGGACCCGACGGTACCTTCCTCTGGGTGATATTAACAATCAGACTTCACATTTCCGTGTGATTCGCTACCGCGTCCGTACGTGAAACAGTGAAACAGGGCTGAATACAACTGAACGGTGCCTTTGCTAGAGAGCTCGTGTTCAAAACTTTATTAGGCTAGTGTTTAAGCGGTGCATTGTGCTAATGTTGGTGTGTCCGTAGGGGGAAAAAATATCAGAAAAATCACTATTTCTGGTAAGTAAAACAATTTGTTATGTTATTTTAATATTGCCCCTTTTTTTTGGTTAGCTTTATGATTTGAACTGTTAAAAAGCAGCGCAATTAAAATGGTATTAAGCTGTTACTCAGCTACAGAACAGCAAGAGGAGGGAGGGGAGGAGGGAGAGGAGTGGGAGGAAATGCAGCAAACAAAAACGGTGCACAATCTGCTGGTCTTGTGGCACACTTGTTGCTTGCAGCGGAAGCCACGCAACCCGGCACGGTGCGCAGTCAAAGCAGCTGCACTGCAGCGTTCCCGCTCGTTAAGCGCTGTTTAAGCGCTGCGGTGGTAAAAAGTGGTTAAACTCGTTGCCGCGTCTCGTGGTATTCGGTGCGGAAAATGATTGCTTCACTCGCACGGGACGAGCGTTTGGTTTTCTTGGTATGGAGAGTAAAAAACGGAGTCTTTATTGCAGTTATCGCTTGAAGTCGCGGAGATTAAGCCCAATATTATAACTTAAAGTGTTCTGTTACTATTACCCCTCTTTTTTAAGCTTTTTTAACCAACTTTTGCGTTTTATTTTCCTCGCGTTCTTTCTACAACTTTTACTCCTGGAAGTTACGGTGGAAGCGGAGCATGAGGGGGGTCCATTTGCCCACAACGGTGCGCACAGTGTGGCTTGTTTCCCGGGGACGGTTCCGGGCATTTTCTACCTTTCTCAGCCCAGCCCGTGTGCAGCGTTAGTGGATTTGAAATTTCAAAACTAGCCACCTCACAGCAGGTTGAGGACGAACCAAAAAAAAAACTCACACACACACGCGCGCGTGTCGGAAATCCTGATGCGCTCTGGCGCGCAGGTGTCGCGGGTTGTCGCATCGGGACCATTTTCAACTGGGGCCGGATGCGAAACCATTCACCAGTTCGATTGCCCGTACGCTTTCACACCGTCGTAAATTGGGATTAAAGAGCATCCCACCGGTTCGCTTTCGTTGCCCTGTTGCTGGAATTGGGAGGGGGGTGGATGGGAGGGTGGGGGGGAGGTGATTAGTGCCTCTGCGAAAACTACTACTGCACGTCTTTCGGTTGGGAAGAGTTCACTACTAAAATGCACACATAGGCAGAGAAAGAGAAAGAAAGAGAGGAAGAGAGCGAGAGAGAGTGGGCAAAGTGGGAAATCTAGAACAACCTCCTGCTGGGCTGGTTACCGTTCCGAAATCGTGCCCCATTCGGCGCAAAGAAAAAAAACCCCGGTGACAGCATCCCTGCTGGGCAAAACGTTTCAATAGCCGCCGGGCGGGCGCAAGATCGTTTAGGGCTGGATCGATTGGTGAGGGACAGAAAAATCACTGTAAAGAAGTAAAAGAAACACACATAACATACACACACACACACACACAACTGAAAGGCAGTGGCAAACAACAGTAGCGACATAAAAATGTAAAACCGTACACTTTAGAACGGGCGGTGAGGGGGAGTGGGGGAAATAATTATGACACTGGTTGGCAGGATGAGGCAGTGTTGCCAGGAGGAGCCCGGAAATGGGAACCCTGATTGGATTTTTGCCTGATTACACGACGGTGGGCACGGGTACAAGCGAGGACGAAGCAGAGCAAGGCGGACAGGAAAGTGATGTAGTCGAGAGAAGAAAAAAAGCACCCTCACACACACACACACTGCATCTACAATATAATTCAATTTAACGTAATTCAAATCAAATTCGCAAGCGGCTGCTGCTTGGGTGCTGCCTTTTTGGCACCTCTTTACCCATATTTTAACGTTCCCCGCTCGGAAGATTAGGGCGCTCCGGGTTCATTTATACTCTTTTTTTTTTTGCTCTGTTTATTATAAAATGATGTGATTTTATGTGCCAAATGTGGGTGGGTGGAACGGTGCGTTCGAATTATTAAGTTTTGATGCGTGGAGGGGGTAGACAAAGTGCGAAAGAAGATACGAAAAAAAAAAGATCACATTGAAAGAAAAGACGAAGCACCACAATTTCCGCACCACAGGACCAGGTGGGTGGGTGGGGGGACGGCAGTGAATGTGATAGCGGCGAACGGTGGCGAACTGTTGTCGTTCGCGCAAGCCTTATCTGGATCGGGTTTCGCTGGCTAACGCGTTGTAAAAGCGAGTATGCGAGTAAATCTTCAATTCGTTGTCGACGAAACCTGCACGGAATAAGGCGCGGCAGCGGTTGGTGGAGGATGGCCCACGTCTACTAATAACGTGATGAAGTGTAGAAATTAAGGCTGATAAGAGGGAGCATCCTTAGGTGCGCCAAAAAATATAGATGTAAGTTGGGAAACGGTGAATGGGAGACGAATGAGACATTCAAAAAAAAAAAACACCAGGACCAACACGCCATCTTGCATTTGCACTGACTTTTCCGGGGGTGGGAGGACGAGGGGCAGGACTTTCTACCAAACACAAGTCACAAACACAAAGCCACACGCAACTTCGTTGGGCTTCCGGGGATCTTCCGCATCGCTGAAGGTACCAACGCTCGTCAGGGAGAAAGGTTGCCGGGAGTTTTGTGTCGTCGCACCGCCGCAGGAGTTTGATTAAATTTGCCATTCGCGAACTCGTGCCCTGAACACACATACACAGACCCAGTCGCTTCCGGGACGTTCTTCGATGACTTCAGAACACCCGGGCAATGGACCCGCGGTGGCGGTTGCACGCGGACGAAATTAGTTTATGTAGGAATTGCTCCACGGCCCTGCTATTTACGTTGTTTCGCAAAGCAACTGGTAAGAAATAACACCAGCGGGAGGTGCGGGAAGTGGTTGGAGAGGGACGTCACTGTGTCCTGGAAGATCGGAGGCATCACAAACGCAAGAGTGATTTAAAGTTTGGGTAGCAATTTTTATTTTCCCGTCTCAACTGATAGCAATTTTAGATTGGAAGCAACGGTGGCCATCTTTACCATTTGTGAGGTTAGGGGTTTTTCAAGATGCCGTTTACAGCTCTGCTTCAGAATTCACCGATGGCACACATGTCCACCATCAAACTCGGCTGCCGGAATCGGCATCACAAATCCCTGGTGCTCGGTGACATTAAACCAACTGTCAAATCAAAACTTTTCTCACCGACAAGGCTTCTAATCCTTTGTTGTACTTGCTCTCGCTCCACTTCCTACACCGGCCTTCCAGCACAATTATCAGACAAGAATGTAACAGCGATGAGCGCTATCGGTACAAAAAAAAAGTTTTCCCCCAGCGAAACCCCACCGACGCGCACACCGTTGAAATGACATCCAATTGACAGGCAGAAGGGTTCCCCGGACGCCTGTGGCTGCCCACCTTTTGTGTGCGCATTATCCAGGGGACGGTTTGTTCCGGTGGGCGGAAGCTGGACAGATGTCGGTCGAGTGTCCACCAGGTGTTTTAACTGCGGGCAGGTTTCGATAAGTTTTGCCCTTTTTTGTGACGGCGTCGGACGGCTTGGCCATGGTGTTACAGTGAGTGATGTTGTTCTTTGACTGAGGTGAAAGATGTGCTCAGATCTCCAAACTTAATAATGCAACAATGTGTTGCAAAAGAGTAATAGCTTTCTGAACATTGATCTATTTGCTAATTTCCCAAGTTTAAGACACCTCCAGTTGGAGGATCTATTCTGACACTTTATGTTTGGAACTCTCTAATTAAGTGACATTTCAGATCAAAGATATCTTAGATGAACCCTAAGAACACACTTTACTAGAAAATAATACTAATACAAAGTAAGTTTACAGAAACAAGTAGAATATCTCATCCCATTCTGCTTCAGATCGTTACTTTACGGTGCTGCAACAAGTCACTCGTGAGGGGTGAATATCTTTAGACGACTTTTGGAGTACTTTTAGCCAGTCTCCGTGACTGGATCGACATCTTCTAAACACATCAAGTTTTGGGTCCAACGTATTCAAAACATCAACTTCTATAAGTCTATCTAGATCCTGACATACGCTGATGACTTAGCCATCATTGGTTTACGGATCTCCGACGTATAGGACGCATACCGAAGGATATCGGAAACTTCGGGTTGGATATTATCGAGGCAAAAACCAAATTGAAGGTGACACCACCTAACAAAACCTTACTTACGCAGGTATGATTTTCCAAGTCGTCCAAAATTTCCGCTATCTTGAGTAAAAGGTCAGCACCGACAATAGAGTGCTCGCTGCCAACTAGTATTTCCTTATTCCTTGCTGAGATAACCTTTCTTCTCGGAACACCTGTCATGACAGCAGAGACTATATAGTACTAGTACGCACATATACCTCTGAGACATGGACACTGTCCAAACCTGACGAAACACTCTTAGTCGCGCTCGAGAGGAAGATGCTCAGAAGGAGTTTTGGTGTCGCATATGTGGTAGGACAATGACTCTACGATCCGTACACTAAACACACTATCAACGCATTAGACTTGCCAGGTTTCGATGGGTTGTTCATGTCATCAGAATGACACCGACCGACCTAACCCCGAAAGTGCTTTTCAGTCGTCCACATGAGGCATTGTAGACCCAAATTGGAGTGATGGCGTTGATGCATCTGCATGCAATGCCAGGATACGACAGAGTGACTTACGACAGCGCTCAACTGTGAGTGGTTTAGAGGACTTCTGAAGTATGTGCCGCGTAGTTTCTCTTACTGATGTGTGTCTTAAAAAATGTTCCTCAATATGCGAATATCGCCCATCACCCACGTGTTAGACCACAAAATTTCCTCACAAATCGTTCTAAATTGTCTCCTTACATGACATTCATCGTATTCCTTTATTCCAACACCAATATCTCTTAGGTAACCGTGGCGCGCATAACTTGGATTAGAATTTAGTTAGTTTTAAGGACATAATGTTAGGACGTGAAGGAGGAGAATTTTGTTTAAATAAAGATAACGATAAAGATCTCCAGTTTAGACGACTTGAGGTGCCACTAGAGATTGAGACGCAGTTCTGTTAGATCAGATCTCAGATAACTCATTAGAATAATCTTGAACCAAGGCGTACTACTGAACCATACAATTCGCATGATATTCCTTTCCTCAAGATTCCTCAAAAAGAGACTTGGAGTTTTATAATGGCAGAGCCTCATCTATCTGCAATCTAAAAACACCAACCAAATGAGGGAGCCGTAAACCGATGATGTCCACACCGTCGGTACACGTCCAGTGCTGCTCTGACTTCAATAATAATAAAACATTATGAAAGAAACACAAAAGCACCTGACGAAAACTATGCAATACAACTGCTGGAGTGCGCCCGTGGCCAGGTACCAGCAGCGGATGGAACATTGTAGCGCCAGCAGTAACGCATGCACCTGCCTGATAAGATACAGCACGCTCTAGCACCGCTTCCTGCAAGTCACCGCGGCAGGCCGGAAGTTTGCCTGTTCATCTTAAAAACGGAACAACAAATACCGATTATGTTTGGTGAGCCCCGACGGCGGTGGTCTATTTAAAACCGCCGCGCTCAGCGCCTGCTAGCTCCGGTCGCTACCGGTTACCAGACGCGCCACCGGCAGGGAGGCTGCGCTCGGGGCGCAAAATCGTCCGCCGGCGATGCTAATAACATTACGACAGTCGAATTAAGGCTATTAAAGCGCTGCATACACACGCACACACACACACAGCGATTGCATTAGGCCATCGCTCAATGTAACCGTCACACACGTCACGGGTCGTCAGCACGCTGTAAAAACGGTGCGTTTATCACGATCGCGATAAACGGGTCGCCAATAAAGCGAAATTCAACAAAGTGGCCCATGGCCCGTGCAAAACGAAAGGGACGCGAAAAGCATCGCACCTTCTGTTCTGAGTTGTTTGCTTTTTTTTTTTGTTGTTTGCGCTGCACTCGAGGACAGCACACAGGGCGAGGGCTGCGCACGGCCAAGGCTCGAGTGCATCTGGGAGCGTTGTAGTGTAACTCAATCATAATGCTCATGAAATCGCGAATTACACCGCTGCTGGTTGGCCTGTCCCGTTTGGTGAGTTTTATTTTTCCCCCCTGCTTCCCTTCTTTCCCCCACCACCCCCTTCCTACCAATCCAGTTTTTCCAGCCGTGCAGTTCGGGTCGCTCAGCACTTCGCCCGTGTCGTAATCGAATCGCACTCACCCCGCTGCAAAACCCGATGATGAGGACGCGAGGGGGGGGAGGGGGGAGGGGGGAGGGGATCCAACCGTACCAGACCTGTCGTCGACAGGTGCTCCGCGAGCTGTCACACTCTCGGTCGCACGCCTTGCGCGCCAACCTCGGCTCGGCTGGCCTTCGAAGATAGCGCACGGGCACCACGAGGCGCGGTAATGAAAATGTACACGGCCTCGGGCAACAAATAACTATGTTATAAACTCTTTATCAGGCTAGTTTAATTAGCATGGCTCGGGCGTGAAAAGAAGAGGCAAAAATGTTGGTTCCAACAGGCTTCCACCGGTGACGAAATTAACGACCAAATGCGCCATTCCGAACGCGTACGGACACACGCACACATGAGTGTGTGTGTGTGCGGAACCGAGTTTTTCTTTTTATCAGAGCGCACCGAGTGGCTCTGATAGCTCCGTCGCTCCAAACTCCCAGCAGTACGCAGTTAGCTCCATCCACCCTCCCGAAGGTTGGATTTATTGGACCCATTTTAAGCGCGCGCGCGCGCGTCGAACATGAGACACACACCAAACAAACAACGAACAAAAAAAAAGGAAAAACAAAAGTCGCCCAAATCGCGCGAAAACCGGCCGCACGGCCTGTCAGTTAATGTTTATGGTTGACGCCGATTGGAAGTACGCTTCTGCCGGATTTGTTTCGCTGCGGCGCCGCCGGGTTGTTTTTGTTTTCGTTCTCCCGCTTACCTTCAAGGCAGCCCGTTGCCAGACACGCGGCACCCGCGGACATGCCCGGTGCAGCAACGTCAAGGTAGGCCGCTTCATAAGCATTACTTCCCCCGCACGAGGCGTAGTAGCGATAGTGGTCCGTCATACTGGTGGTTGCGGTAGTGGTGACCACCCCTTCTGCGGCGTCATGGGAGGGTGGCGTTGCAGATCGCACCGAACCGAACGGTTTGGCTTGCCGAGCCAATTAGCATACCTTCGCGTGATCAGCCATTCGAGACTCATTAGCTAGATCGCCGTCCCCACGAACCTGCCCAGCATCCGTAGCCGCTTCTTGCCAGTTTTCGTGTGCTCTTTGTTTGGTGGCTTTGTGTGGTGGGATTCAGGGGAAATGGCGTCATTGCCGGCGGCAAACTTCCGGACCAGCCAGTCGCTAGCGTTCCGAGCTGAACGTCGGAGCACAGTGAGCACGTCCAGAGCTCGTCCAGTGGTCTGCCGACGCAAGGTCGTCACAGTGCGCAACTCGTACCGAGTTTCCTTTGCCAACGTCACACGCGTCCGGTGCTGAACGTCTAAGTGGCTTCACAGCACCAAGTCCTTCGCCAACTCGTACGCGTCATGCGTGTTCCGGAGCTACGGTGTGTAGTCCTCGCGTGGAAGTCCTCAACCAGGAGAGACCTTTGAGTCCGACGAACAGTGCACCTCCAAACCTTACCGAGCAACTCTAATTCCTCCTCTCCTTCTCCAACCAACTTCCAAACTCAGAGTTCATCCACCACCGGACGACGGTGCGATGCCGAACGCGAGGGGAACTCCCCAGCGGGACATCTCCGCCGCCAGCTCGGCGGCGGCCAGTGCGCGCGCCTCGCCGCTCCAGAGCCGTCGCGGCACGCTCGACAGCGTGGAGCTGGTGGAGCGTTACCGGTATGCGAAAAACCCCAACCGCAGCGGGTCCCGCTCGCCGAGCCTGTACGAGCCGCGGCGGCGCCTGTCCAGCTTCGGTGCGCAGAAGCGCGTCTTTCTCGACCTGCTGCGCAAGCACGGCAGCAAGCTGTCCCTCAGCAGGAAGTTCTCCGAGGTGTCGACCAAGACGGATGAGCTCACGCGAGAAAATCGGAAGATGCAGCGAGACCGCATCCTGGCGAGGTAAGTCACCGGGTGGGTCAGTGCTAGCGGGACGTTAACCAGGGACGTGCTCTGCAACGGTAGGAATCATCTCGGCACGGCACTGTCGGCACTGTACGCCAAGCTTCTAATCATAATGGGTGTAACGCTGCCGGTGACGGAGCTCGTCGCCAGCGGCGCACCGGCTAACTTCCATCATCCGTTCTATCTCTACCTGCACGGCGTCTCCATCCTGTTCTGCACCTACCTGTACGTGGCACGCTGGAGACGCCAAGCCCACCTCGACTTCCTCGCGCAGTGTCCAGGCAAGTCCCCCCACACCACCGTGTCCGGCAAATGTAACGCCTCTCTGAGCTCCTCTCTCTCCAACTCCTCCACACAGACGGGGCCGAAGGAGCGGTCAAGCCCGCTGCACCGGTGCCCGCACACTCCCACAGCGGCTCGTTCTATCTGCGCATCGGTGCGATTGCGTTCGGCATCGGCAGTCTGGTGTACTCTGCCCTAGATTTCGGCCAATACTTCGAGCTGGACGGTAAGCATCCGCCTCTGCCGGGGGAAGGTTTAAAAAGCGATTTAACGCACGGCTGAAAGCTTGTCGGCCATATCATTATCGATCCGGCTTTTACTGGTCGTTTGTCTTTCTGGCACCACACACCTCCCCTACTCCCCCACTCCCCACCCCCCAAAAACCTCGCAGATGACGATGGGTGTCGCAATTTCCTGGTCGCCCTAATGCCCGCCGTCCGCATGCTGCTGTGCGTGGTCCAGATGCAGTTCATCATCGTGACCGGGAAGGATTTCGGGCTGGATCGGCACGCGTTCGTTTCCCGCTTCGGTCTGATGCACATGCTGGCGTCGAACGTGTGCGAGTGGCTGTACGTGCTGGTCGAGGAGGCGAAGCATGAAATCGTGCACCTCGACCACAGCCTGCAGACCAACCGGACCGACCATGCGAGGAGTGTGACCACCATCGCTGCAGGTATGTCCACACACGCACACGCACACACGCACACGCACACGTATATAATAATATGCATATTGGGAGGATAATGGGCGGACCTTGCAGCATAACACCCTCGATTGACAACTTCAATTTCCCATCGTGTATGAAAAGCCCCCACCCCCACCCCCATCCCCATGCCCGTCCGCCCACCTTCGATACCCGGGATTGATGACAGTGATGTTCACCGGCGCACACCCTTTCCCTTTCTTTCGCCCCACCCAAAACACCCCCCAACACACAACATCGTTTGGGACATCGTTTGGGTTGGGTTTTCATTTCGCAGCAGGATCAAAGCCACAGCTGCCGGGCGCGCAGTGCCGGAGCACCAACATCATGAGCACGCTCGTCCAGAACGCCGCACCGTTCCTGTTTCCCTGCACCATCGAGTACTCGCTGATCTGTGCGCTCACGATGTACGAGCTCTGGAGCGCGCTGAACCGCACCACGGACCCGACGCGCAAACCGACGCCGGCCGACCGCGCGCTCACCGGCCGGCCCGCCAACCGACTCTCGATCGACTGCTCCAGCGCTCAGCGGGGACTGTTCGGGGGCATCGTTACGGTCGTGCTGACGCTGATCGTGCTCATCATGTACTTCGTGCTGCGCAAGGAGCGGCATCTGCAGCATGCCGCCACGCTGGAGATAGTGGTGTACGAGATCGCCCTCTACTCGGTAACGACCGGCGCGGTGGTGGCGGCGATGGTGCGGATGCGCGATCTGCGGGTCGTCACCCAGCGCTCGGTGCGCGTCGGCAACCCAGCCGCCCTGCCGATCGATTGCCATCTGCTGCTCGTCACGCAGACCGGCATCTACATCTACGGCGTCTTCTCCATCATCGGCACGTACCACACGCACGGTCAGCTGCTGCACTGGGCCGTACTGTCGGAGGTGCTCGCCCTGGCCCAAACGTCCCTCCAGACGCTGTTCGTGCTGAGCACCTGGTGGCGCCGGTGCAAGGGTGCCCGGCAAAACCGCACCAAGCCGGGCCGGGAGATTGTCACCTTCCTGCTGGTGGCAAACCTTGCCGCCTGGATGGTGAACTCGCTCGTCAAGAGCAACGCGAGCTTCCGGCCGCTCGTGATGGGGTTTTATGGGGCGGCCGCGTGGTCCATCATAGCGCACATCTCGATGCCGCTCGCCATCTTTTACCGCTTCCATTCGACGATCTGTCTGTTCGAGATCTGGAAGAACAGCTACAAGGCACGCTACAACGAGACATGGTAGATGAGTGTCTTTGTGTAGTGCCTGATGAATCTTTAGTAAGGAGTCATGCATATAAACCTTTAGTGAGGAGTCATTCCAGAATCATCCAGAAGAATCCAGAAGAATCAGTCATTCCAGTCATCAGAAATCCACTTTTGATTCATGATTATTGAACAGATTCCCGAATTCTCAGGGATTTGTGAATTCTCAAAGATTCAAGAATCCTCAGAGATTCAAGAGTCATCAGAGATTCAACCATCCCACAAGATTCGTTCATCCTCAGAGATTTAAGGATCTTCAGAGATTCAAGAATTCTTAAAAATTCAAGCATCCTCATAGATTCAAGAACTCTCAAAGATTAAAGAGTCATCAGAGATTCAAGAGTCCTCAGAGATTCCAGAGTCCTCAGAGATTCAAGAGTCCTCAGAGATTCAAGAGTCATCAGAGATTCAAGAGTCCTCAGAGATTCAAGAGTCATCAGATACAAGAATCCTCAGAGATTCAAGATTTCGCCAAGATTCCAGAATCCTCAGAGATTCAAGATTTCTCCAAGATTCATAAATTTCTTTGGAAACATGAATTTAGGGTTTTTTTCGTTCTTTTTGTTTTGTTATAAAGGTAAACTACTCTTAGCATTTTCTAGGGGGTGGTGAACCCCATAGGAAAAAATGGTTTCTGTACAACATTGCAGAATATCATTTTTATCTATCAGCTGTTACACTCAAATGCTAGGTCTGTAATACTTATGTAACGGAGTGCTTGAAAAATTTTTCTTTTTTAGCAAAAAGAATAAAAACAAATCTAAATTCATGCTTCATCGTGAGAATCTACAATGGTTACATGATGTTTTGAGGATTTCTGAACCTCTGAGGACTGATGCATCTTGGGAGATTCATTCGATTCGGAACAAAGATTCGTTCAGCTTCATGACTTTCAATCAGATTCACCCAACCACTATTAGTGTCAGCTCTTATCAGCGCGGGAGTGCCCGAATGACTGAAGAATTGAAGATTCCCATTCCCCGCATGTCAAGCGTCTGTCACAGAGCTGTCGGTGCGGTCGGTAAAGGCAGTGGACGATCCGGGCACACGTCAAGCAACGCCGGCATCGTCATTGCCCACCTGCAAACATCATTAGTCACCCAATCACCCAATTAGTGCTGTAAGCGGTAAATAAACAAAACAAAAAACAAGGAAAATCATCACCCTAGTGTAAATAAAAACGGCACGCTATCGTTCGAATAGTGGCAATAAAATGAGCAATATTTGCCAAACTCAAAATTCCTGCACGATTCCCCCGCACTGTTTCGTGCTCTTTCCGCCCCGAACGCAAGGCAGCGCGGAGTAATGGTCGGGAGAAAGAAATAAAAACAGCAACAAGCTGCTGTTTAAGCTTCCCATCATCAATCAAACTGGTATCGATACAGCGCAATCGGAGTACGGGAGAAATATAAATGTCAATCTCAGCGAAGTAGGGCTTAACCCGGCGTCGATAAGTCACCGCACCAACCTTCTTAAGCGTTAATGCCCAACTACATCATCCAGCACTTCAGAACCCGGACTGGACTGGGCCAGGTTGAAACGTCATTTCTTGGCGGTTTCCTCCGACGACTCAAGACTTACTTTGGTACTGGGGGAGTTGGAGAGGCTGGATGATGGGGGGGGGGTCCTCTAGACAATCGGAGCTGGCGGCTTAATGTCGGTAATCGTTAATTAGTTGTGAGCACCCACCGGAGTATTGCCGAGCACTGATTTGCTGTCGCTTGGCCGATGATCGAGTGGTATCGTGAAGGGTTGCAGGAGGGAAGGGGGAGGGGGAGTGCACCGGGTGCAGCTAGGGGAGGGGAAAAATGCCTCGCATTCGTGTAATCCAAACCCGGACAGTTTAATAACCGGTGGTTGAGCTTTCTGTACGGAAAGCCAACCAACACCACCGACGGCTTAGCGAGCGTACTACGAGGAGCTTAAAGTATTTCGCGATTGCCTGCCGCGATTGCTTCGACTAGGTGCGTTTTTTTTGTTTCCGATAAGCGCTGGGAGTGATTGGTGAGAATTGGTGGGCAATCTTGCAGTGCCAGACACCGCCCTCCCATCCGCAGATCTCCGCGACCGCCAACGCTACTGCGACCGGTTCAAGAACTTCTGCTGGAGGACGGCGGAGGGGGAGGTTCGGCCGAATTGGCCGTTGAACAGCCCACCTATCGCAGCATTGATTGATAATGGATTATTGGTTTATGGTACACTTTAAACGATGGCGACGACTACTCGGACGTCATTCCGTGGCGATATTAGGGCTGGGGGTCCCACTCCACCTTTACCGTACGCGGCCCAGACGTCATCCAAAATACAAGCGTCGGAGTGCCACCGCTCAATTCCCTTCCCACCACCTCGAATGCTCAGCTGACTCACAATGATTCGGACGAACGGCCCAGGGCGTCACGTGAGGTCGTGAGCCTGCGGTGCAACAGACACCGGCCGTTGAACGACAATGAGAGAGCCCGCGTGCACTAGAATGGTGGTACTCCTACCATACGGCCAGACACACACAGCATAGGGCAGAACCAGTTTATTCTTCCCCACCAATTAACTCCCCCCCCCGCGGTGGCACGCGACCGATGGCGGGGGATAACCGATCGGTACCTGGCTGAACTTGAACTTTGAACGACTTGTCAATGCGCTTCATGCGCCGTGGTGCCCTAATACATCTTGCCCGAGCCATTTTCCGCCCCGCATTAAGAACGAGACCATTCACTTCCTATCTCTCACTCTCTCGCCGGTGTGACGAGCGAGAGAGTGGCAGACAAAAAACCTGGCCCGCATGATCATAATGTCACGCTGGGGATATGGACCTCCCACCCCCCACCAGACCACCCTCCTCACCCCTTCCTTCCGCTAGCCCATTTTGGAGGAGATTGAAGATCGTGGAGCTATATTTGCCGTGCCTATTCGCACCTATGACAGTCATCGGATATGCGTCGCTCACCCTTGCAGGCTGACACGCCACATGCCAGAGGTCTGATTCGCATACACCTCCAAATGGAGCTTGCCGAGACCGAGATCGCCGCACCGTACGTCCAAGGTGTAGTACACGCGTGTCTTTTCTTTTTTTGTTTCGTTTTTGAACCACAGTGTGGTGGGGGTTGGGGGGGGTTGGTGGGGGAGATACTTCTCGCAGTTGGTCTATCTGCGTTTACTGCTGTGGACTTCTTTTTTATCTCACCATCCGCGCTGGTGTTGGCCGCGTATTGCTCACGGATGCGAGAGCCACCCGGTACGAGATAGGATCGGTAGCTCCCCCCGAAGTGTCAGTCGAATCCGATCGTCACACTAGACGCGTGTCCATTCCGCCTTTCCGTTGAGTGCTTTCCGTCCGGTACGAACCTACCGCTGTGGGGTTCTCGGTTTTTGTGTTTTTTTGTTTTTGTTTGCTCCTCGCCGTGGGAAGATAACCACCAAGAAGAAGCGCTGCAATAAACCACGAACGTCCAATGTCGCACGCGCTCGCTTGATGACGCCTTTGCTGCTGGAGGTGTTGCGAGCCCCATACCATCATTATACACAGCCTGGTAGCAGCCTAAATTACAGCGCCCCACTAGCCACTGCCACACCACCGGAACTCCACCACTGGACGGCGTCAGGGCGCATCTCGGTATACTGACCACCAGGGGGAGCGTGCTGCGGTGTCGGACCCGCTTAGATAACGTTAATAAGAACACCCTCTAACGCTTGTGTGGCTTTCAATTAGTGAAATTGATTGGGTTTACTCGCTGATTGAAACATCTCCCGGGCAGTGCTCCGGACGGACAGATAGCGGTTACCCACCTGGTGCGGTTTCTGTGTGTGCGTGCCTATACCTGTGTGTGTGTCTGCGATGAGTGAGAGTGGTCCCCCTGTTATCTATTAGCACGGTGTCTCACGCATCAGTTCTTGCTAGATAAAAGCGGTGACAAGTTCTGGCCGAGTTCCTGTTCACGCACCTCACATTACGGTGGCGGTTTTGGTGTTTGTCCCTCCCGCCCCGAGCACTGGTGTGCAGCGGTGTCTGCAAAACCGGTTCGGTTACCCGACATTTCCCCCATCAACCCGCGGTCAATCAACATTGCAGCAACACCCTCCTGCCCACCCACCCCAAAAAAAGGCCATCTTTCACCTCGCGGACCGCGCCATGTCCAGCAACATTCTGCCGAGCGGCGGTGGCAGCACGGGCAAGCTGCTCAAGAAGAACTCCGTCTCCTTCAGGTATGGGTGGGTTGGGATGGGCGGGCAGATAGGGGCGAACCCGGCCGGGGATAAGGGATCATCGCAGCGGACGATAACGCACGTTCGGTCCCTGATAGACATCCGATTGTTGCCCCTTCGACGTGCAATTGCAACCCTTATTGAATGTACCCGCTTATCGGACGTCGCAATTGCAATTCGATTACCTCCCCCTTCCACCCCCCAAAAAACTTCGTGTTTCGTCACCTGCATTACGGCTTGCACGGGAGATGTCAACAGAACCAGGTTTTTTGTTGTTGTTTCAAACAGTGTCCTCGGGGGGTTTTTTTATGTAATCTCCGAGCTGAGGTAACTCGGCAAGCGACATTTTTTATGGGCTTTGCAAGTGATCCGGACAAGTGTCATGTGGGTGACTTCGTGTCGATTCTTTTATAACCTGCAGAATTGGAGAACCTCACAACTCTTGACCGTTTCATCGGTGTACTCACTAAAAAGATCTTCCTACATCAATGGAACTCATCGAGTACTTGCAATTCTAAGGCAATAGCTTCTAACAGGGTGTTTTGCGGTGGATATCTTGCAAAACCTGAAGTACTTGCGTCGTGTATAAACCTCTTGCTCGTAAAAGTGATTGCATTCCAATAGGGACAAGGTCAGGAGTTCAGTAACCACCAGTAGCCCGTGTTCCAAGATTTCATTACCAAACATTCCTCCAAAGTTCCCAATATTGCAAAACATCCACAGCTAACATTGCTCGACGCAAACGCAATTCAACAGGGCATTCTTCACACGTCTGCCTGGCAGACACCGTTACCGCAGGCATTGAAGTCTCCAATATTCTGGAACGAAACGCCGTAGCAAGCAAATTGAGCGTTTAAGATGACATTTAAGGACCGTCACGCTTCGCGCGTCTGTGTGTGTGTGTGGCTAGGGACATCCAACGATAAAAAAAAACACAAAAATAATAACAATAATAACTAGAACAAAACTGAATGGGGCATAAATCGCAGTCGCGGGTCGCTAATTGTCTAACTCATTCGCAAGATGCCAAGATGGCGGAATGGGGCAGGCCCCGGGGAGGGAGGGGGGTGTAAACGGTGCACAAGGGTAGTTCACCTCTGTATAAAAGACCGTGTGAGTGCGATACGCGCACTTAGTTGCGCGTCGCAGGGCGCATTTTGCACATCACCAAACCTTCCCTTCATCCCTTTTTCGGCACGATAAAACGGTTACGGTGCGTGTGTGTGTGTGAAAGAGAAAGCGAAACGGGCCAGCCAGAGAGTGAGCAGTGAGACATAATTGCACTCACGCGTGTACGCAACGCCCTCGCCGGCGCACGTGCAGGGGCTGGTTCGCATACAGTAAACACAGTAAGAACGCGAAGTGAATCATGGTCACGAGTGACTAGCGGGTTGGTGGTGACTGTTTGCGGGGAGGGGGAAGGGAGGGCAACCATTCGGGGTTGTGAAGAGGGCCACGAGGGTGACGCCAGCCGTCTAAATCAACCCACCATGATCGTTGGCGAGCTGCCGGTGGACGGCCCGTTCGCCAAGCCGCTGGTACGGCCGGGTCTCAGGCTCGACCGCACCGAACGGGCCTCGATCGCAAAGAGGTAACTGCCCGCACTAGAATTACCGATCGATTAGCGTCGATAAGGCGCGAATGCTTTAGCTGATCGACGCGCAAACAACCATTAGCATTATCCTTCGCACACTCACCCAGCCGCACCACGATCAAATCAAAGCTGTACCAAACGGTTGTGCTTCATTTTTTTTGTTTGAGTCAATACAGAACAGAACGGGACGCCATGACACTGAACTATCCGCCTACTAACAAGCAACGAGTGTCACTCACCGGCAACGTGATGACTTTTTTTTTGCGGATCACACCTTAGTACGGCACACAATTTGCATCTTCTTCCTCTCCCTCTCACCTCTTGCTTCCCCTCCCTCCGCACTCCTTCCTTAACGGTGCTAACGAGTCGTCTGCCATTTTGCGAATGTTTGCCAAACTGATTGCTGCTGCCACTTAACCTGCTGCAAAATTATTACCACCGTACCACCACACCACCCCCGCAGGTTATCTTTGGTGGGACAAAAGGGGGGTTTGCAATCGGGTGCCACTACCCCCGCGCCTCGGATTGTATCGATTGGGGTTTTGTTGCTTTTGCTTGGATCGCGGGCTGTCGTTGTTGTTGTTGGCCCTGATAACGTTCCAATTTCCAATGCTCCGGATTCGATTGTTTTGCGGGCCCGTCAAGCACCTATCGGTGTTCAGTTAATGTTCTACACGGTCAACACGCGGACGTCTTTAACCGGCAGTGTCAGGTCTCGTGCTACCGCCCGGTGTTGGACGTCATTCCCACAATATAGGCCAGATACAATCGTGTGCAACAACCGATTGAAAGCCGTCCACCAATCCATCAAACGCGTGACGGACAAAGTACAACTAAGCTAGTTCTGCTGCTGGAAGCAAAGGTACGGGAGTGGTACGTGTTGTGGAATACGAACCACGACTGATAACATCGCGCCACGAAGGTGAGAAGAAGCGAAAGAGAGAAGCGTCAGAACGTCTCGATAAAAGACTTTCACCTGCCCTGGTGGTGTTGTGTGCCTTGTAAAAAAAAATCGAGCTCCCCGTTCTGCTGTGTGCGTGTTGGTGGAGTACGCAGAACTAGTGATAACATCGCGTGTAAGAAAGAGAGAAGCGTCAGAAGGTCTCGATAAAAGACTTTCTCCTGCACTGGTGATCTAGTGTACCTGCCTATGGCAGTATTCTGGACCATTCGATAGACCGAATTCCCCCGAACCGGTTTGGACAGATTAGGGCCACTGTATTGCGCAACCACAAGCGTCCAATTACCGGTAGCATACGCGCGATAACCTCTTTATAGTGTGCGCCACACAGAAGCGGGCTCCAGATAAGACGCCTAATCGATTTCTGACTCAATCATGGTGCAGGTGATCCTCCTCCGGATGGGTCACGTTTTGCGAAATTCTGCTCCAACCTAATCAACCTTGGGACAAACAAAGACACAATCGATCAACTCGCCTCATCTGAATCGATCTCGGCGTTATCGGACTAGATAATCAGTTTTCAATTACTTTGCTCTTTGTTGTCTCCTTTCACAACCGGCAGCGAACAGTTAGAGAGTGAGCTAGCATCGCTCGGCGGCACTACTGCCACCGTTGACGAGGAGATTGACGACACGCGCAACGAAGACGATGCACAGCCGCCGGTAAGTTTTGCGAGGGACAGCCAATACCTGTCACTGCCGAAGGGTGATTACGAGCAAGACAGCGGGATACAGCTGCTAAGCAAATCGGGCGGCTCGATACTGAGCAACGCGAAGGCGATGCCGGCAAAGTATAACCACCATCACAACCACCATGGGTCCAGCACGATGCTGGATCAGATACCGGAGGATCTGGAGTCGCGCCGCAATGGTGCTGGTGAAACGTACACATCCGGTCGGCGCCGGTCCTCGGTGGCGCCTGACGGGCACGGTATCGGACCGACGAAACCATCGCTGATGGCCGCTATCCGGCGGGGTTCGCTGGCATGGTTGCCGGGCCGGCGTCATCAAAACAACGACCTGGAGTCGAACATGGGCAGCAAGGTGTCGCTAAGCCAGCTGCCACCATTGAGCGGACCGCTGAGCGAGCAGGCGCTAGAGTCGCGCCGCAAGAACAGACGATTTGGCGAGTAAGTATCTTAAGCACATTCAGCTGCCAGAAGACACTCCTCAACTATACCGCCTAATCCCCTTTCAATCGCAGCGACGCACTCAGTACAGCACTGTCCGCTCTGTACGCGAAGATCATCGTCATTCTGGGAATCGCACTCCCCGTCACCGAGATCCTCTCCTCCCAGATACCGGCCAATGTTTACCAGGGGTTCTACCTGTTTCTCTACACCGTCAGCATCGCGTTTGTAATCTTCGTGTACGCCTCCAATATGCGGCGACGTGCAGTGCTAACGCTAATCAAAAGCTATCGTAAGTACGGCACCGCAGGACAGCGAATGCTTGAGAAGTGCATATGCAAACACACCTAACACCCTGTCCGCCTGTCACCCCAACTGTAGATGAGAAAACAAGCACCAGCAGCGGTTCGATGAAAAAACGCATACCACACTTTGGCAGCTTCTATCTGCGGGTCGGTGCCATCGCGTTCGGCATCGGTACGATGGTGTACTCCGGTCTGGAGTTCGGACAGTACTTCGAGCTGAATGCATCGCCCGGTTGTTCCAGCATCTTCATTGCATTGACTCCAGCGGCCCGGATGCTGCTGTCCCTGGTGCAGATGCAGTTCATCTTTCTCAACACGTCCGATCTGGATATGGCCCGGCATAAGGTGTTCGCGCGGTTCGGCCTAATGCACATGGTCGCCACCAACCTCTGCGAGTGGTTGTACGTGTTGGTGGAGGAGACAAAGCACGAGATTCACCATCTCGCCCATACGACGCATCACAAAGGTAGGTAGAAAACAGTTTTGTTGGACAACCAAGACACCTGGGTAGACTATAATGTAGCTCGCTTACCTACCCTGCAGGAGATGCATCTGATACGCATACAGCAATAGCTGCGGCTATCGTCACATCGACCACCAGCGTCAGTGTCTCCAGCACTACTGAGAGCCCCGAATCATCGGAAGAATTGCTGGATGCCGCACTCAATCACACGCTGGTCCGACGGGCTACCGGTGCCGAATCTGCCGAGTACGTCGACTGCCAACGCACCAACATTATGGGGTCTCTCGTGCAAAACGTGTCGCCCTTTCTCTTCCCCTGCACGATCGAGTACTCGCTCATCTGTGCTGTGATCCTGTACGAGATGTGGAAGAAGGTGAAAACGATTGCGGAAATTGATCGGACGCGCCGCAGCTCGATCAAGGTGCAGACCGGGGCCGGTTCCAAGAGTGCGCACCACTTCTCCGTTGACTGTTCCCGTGCCCACCGGGGCATGTTTGGCGGGATCCTGCTGACGGTGTTCACGATCATCTGCCTGATAATGTACTTCGTCCTGTACGACGAGCCGGGGTACGAGTACTTCGCGATCCAGGAGGTGACGATCGCGGAAACGCTCATGTACGCGCTGACCGCGGTTGCGGTGGTGGTCGCCATGTTGAAGATGCGCGACCTGAAGTACCAGCGGAAGAAGAACGATCACCACAGTGGATCGATCAGTCTCGACTGTACGCTGCTGGTGTTGGCCCAAACCGGCGTATACGTGTACGGTATGTTCAGCATCGTCGGCAGCTACTTCTCGATGAGGCAGGGTGTGCCGGGTGCTCGGGAGGGCCTGGTGGCGGAACTGTTCAGCCTGATACAGACCTCGATCCAGACGCTGTTCATACTGAATGCGGTGTGGCGCAAATGTCGCGGCGCACAGCAAAACCGGACGAAACCGGGCAGGGAGATTGTTACGTTCCTGCTGGTCGCCAACATGGCGATGTGGTTCATCAACACGCTGATCAAGGGACGGGCCAGCTTCCGGCCGTCGCATCTCGACTTCTTCGGTACCTGGGCCTGGACGGTGATAACGCACGTCTCGATGCCGCTCGCCATCTTCTACCGGTTCCATTCGACGATCTGTCTGTTCGAGGTGTGGAAATCGACGTACAAGGTGAAGATCACCGATCACCACTAGAGTGGCTCGCTTGCAATACTGTACAGCTTTGTGTAGATAGTAACAGACGAAAGTAGTGTCCAGAGTAATAATATCGTACCCCAAGAAATGCCAGAATGAAGGCTACATGATTGGCATGTAACTTCAATGCTAGTTGAATGTCTAACCAAGAACTCCGCGGATGGATCGCCACTGCGCCATATGAGGCACATTAGATTTGTTTCTGCACGCCGCAACAGGTGTGTGGACAAGCGTTCTGAGATATTGGAGAAACCTGGGGCGATGTGCTAGTGTCACTGTTGATGCTACGGTGTGTTTCCAATCCTCCACTAAATATTCATAAATAGCAGTATTAGCTCGGATTACGAGCTCGTCGTGTTTTATTTTTGTTATTTACGACAGAAACCTAACCTCATTCCAGCACAGCTAGGGGTAAGGGGGTGTATTTGTTGTTTTGTTTCGTTCGACAATAAAGATGTTTTCGTTAAACGACTTGTATGACTTGTACGAATGAATTGAGATCCGAACCAAACCCTGATTGTCTCCCGCGTCCACATTACTCCGAGCGAAGAACAAACAAGGCATGGTTTGATTTATCGGTTTCTTCCGTTCTTACTACCCCCGGTCCTTCGGGGGCCCGGGACCTACGGGACCGATATGCAGATGACAGATAAAGTGGGCAACAAACGAACGCAACGCTGCGATTGCGCAAAAGGATGACAAGTGCGTCTTGAAGGGAGCGAGATGGAAGTATGCTTCTATCCTTCATCGCTCTGCTGCTGGATCTAGTGCAGGGGTCGGCAATGTTTTGCATCGCGTCTCGAGTGTCGTCACACCTAATGTCTCGCAGGAAGACGTCCATTTTGACCTAGTATTTTGGATCAGTTTTCATACTCTTTACAACTGTCCAGAGAATCTCTCATAAAATTATGATTTAAAATTCAAAGCTCCCGGACATGAAATGATCAAGTTATATGGATGATATTATTCCTCTAGTCAGAGAAAAAAAAAAGGGTTTGCCAACCCCTGCTGTAGATCACGAAACGCATCCGGTGTCCGGAAGGAAGGGATGCGCTTCGCAAACCCCCCTCCCGTCTGCCCCGACTCTTTCCCAATTCCGGCACATCTGCGTTATCGCTCACCAGAAATCTGTACCGAACTCATTAACCCATAAATATCGGATCACAATTTTTAATGCGCCTACCTACTTTGCGAACGGGATCTCGAAGATACGGTCGAGGATACCAGGGGTGGTGCCGCCGGAAGGAGCGGTACGCAATACAACCCGCTGACAGGGGTTAGGTTTGTTTGCACATTCGTCATGACCGGCAATGACTTAATTTCTTCACCAAATGGCATGTGCCCTGTGTCATCCTTCTCTCTCTTTCTCGCTCTATCTTGCTGTTCCGCACTAGAGCGGCGCGACTGTGGACCGTGAGCCGGGGAAGGTCGTTCAGTTCGAACGGGACCGTACACGGTGTCGGGATTGTGTTATGGTTAGTGTCGAGCGGTACCGGGGTTCCGTAAGATGAGCCGCAATCGGCGCAGCACCAGCACGTCAGGCGATTCCGGCAAGGATCCAGCGCTGAGCTTCGACCAGCGGTTACAGGCGAATGCGCGGGAACGCTACCGTACGCACAGGTAACACAGATAGCAAACCGACAACACTCCGCGGCGAACGCAAACAGCAGTAGCAGTGGTAGTGTGGTCTAGTAATGATCGTCTTGCCATCCCCAGCGTGAACTCGGCGTTCAACAATCTGCGCCAGCTGATACCGACCGAACCGCACAATCGGAAGCTGTCCAAGATCGAAACGTTACGGCTCGCCAAGAGTTACATCTCGCACCTGATCGCGGTGCTCGTTACCGGCAACAGTCAACGGCCGTGCGTCGACACGATCAACCAACGGCGGGAGGTGGAGGAGGACGAAACCACCACCGCCAACAGGGGCCGGGACGATCCGGATGCGATCTCGCCCGTTTCCTCACCCTACCGTCAATCAATCTGCACGTTCTGTGTAACGTTCGACAAGTGCTAACTAAGCTTCTGGTTTGCCAACAAATACGTGATAGTGCCTGCTTGTACACTGTTTCCCTTTCTCGATTACAAAACTACAATAAAAGCACTACCGCATGTCAACCGACGCGGGTTTTATTAGGCTTTAGAGAAAGCAAACGAAAGACTCACACACACAAGGGTTTATAATAAGTAACATTCTTAAACGTATTGCGTCAAGTTGATAAATGTTGGTTTCACCTGTGCTAGTGTAATGTTTTGGTGGCGGTGTGTCCGACGACCAAATACGATACTAAAGTGGAAAATAAAATCGTTAACCTAAAGCGGGTAAGCAACGCTACAAACATTCGCCTTCCATTACTGCGTAACATTCCTAGCGGAAGTGTAGGGGAAAACATTCGAAGAAAGTTGACAAAAGAAACAAAATGAACTAACACTTTAAGAAGATATCCTATCCAGCATAAGAGCGTATAGCGGAACTGTACGTGTGTGCATATGATTTTTTTTAAATATCGTACCATGTGCTTAACCATCTACGATGACCCGGTGATAGCGGATCGCTACGTCAATTCGTTAAAATATAGATAAACAAAGCCCTCCTCAAAAACATTCGCACAGGGAGTTGTACGCAGTTCAGTTTGTAACGCTGCCACTGCCGAGTGATTTCATCAGCTGGTAGCACTGCTGCAGCCGCTTTTTGTCGCCTATCTTTTCGAGCGTTTTGGCGGCTTCCTCCAGCATGCCGGCCCGTTCACCGGGCGACGACAGGCAGGGTGCGGGCAGATGCTTACAGGCGACGTACAGGGCGGCGGCCCGTTCGCGTCCCCCCTCCAGCTGGGCCGAGCGATCCTTGCCGCAGATGAGCGACGAACGGGAGTTGCGCTGCCGGAGGCTCCGATCGAGCAGCTGCTGGGTGGGTCCCGGTGCGGCACCGGCCATCAGTCGGCAGACCGCTTCGTACAGGAACACGCGCGACTGAGCATTCTGGCGACATAAAAAAAAGGTACACGTTAGTTTTGCAGCAAGACAGTCGACGAACCCCGCGGGACCACCTACCGGGAATTTGCTCGTGACCAGCCGTAGCAGATTCAGATCGGCCTGGAAGGCGGCCAAAATTTTCCCCGGCACCGTCTGGTGCGTTTGCTGGTTGTAGCGCATATCCTTCTCAATCTCCCACAGCGCCGTGCGGGCTTCCAGCAACCAGTCGCACACGAGCAGTTGAGATAGCTGTGGAGGTTAGGGAGGAAACATGGTTAACGTCTCAGCACTGTTAGGTAGCCGTTTCGCTTAGGCAAAACGTTTCGTAATCCACCGCACGATGCAGCAAAACCGGACTTCCGCGATGGTAATGTCCGTTCGGGTTAGGAAGCTGGCACATTCGGGTTGCATTGCAGAAGTACTGCACCTCTTGCCAACACGGTAAGTGCAATGCAACTACAATGCACCCGAAGGTGGGACCGGAATGTTCGTCTACAGGGCACAGGCCGTGCTGATGAGTGCTATTGGAAGAAGTCACCCAATTCCTACCACTACATGTAGAACGGTGTCACGTTTAATAATCTGATATCAACCGCCCTATGACTTAATCTACCCAATGTTAATAATTCACCGGGTAGTTGTCATATAAGTTACGAATAAAAAAACATTTTAAAATGGGTGTATTAGTTATGCTGTTGATTTTGTTATTAAAATTACGGAACGCCTACAGAAAATGGTCGTGGTGTATTGGGTGAGCTTCCTTTCCTTAACCTATGTTTTTATCTTTCTGTTCTATTCCCGAGATTAACCATCCTGGTATATAACTATAGCTCTTTCGATATTCGATTAGCCTATAGCGAGTGAGATTTTAGGCAAGATCCCTTCGTACAGCCCTATTCAAAACCACAACACTTACCAGCTTCAATCGGCTCGGCGTTTTGCAGATATTACCGGTAAGGCTATCCTCCAGGAAACGACTGCTTGCATTGCAGCTGGCAAAAATTGCCTCAACGCTCGATTCCGTCTTGGTGCTACAAAAAAAAGAGCCGCTTAGTGAACAGAAAAATTCCCAGAGTTTCGTTTGGTCCCGTTCGGGTAAAACCTACATCAAACCGCGCCTGGCGTGGAACGCTAACAACAGAGCACGGGCCAGTGGATCATCCGTTTGCTGCAACGTGGCGGGCATCGTTTCCACCTGCACGTACAGCGCCTCGGCCAGCTCATCCTCGCCGAGCAGCCAGAAGCCGGCGACGCGCAGCAAATTGCACCACCAGTGGGCAAGCTCGTCGAAACAGCACTCCGTACCGTGCACGCTGCATCCATCGAACGGGACCGGTTTCTCCAGCCCGAACGTGTCCTGCAGCAGCTCGGTAAAGTGCAGTATGTCACCACTGACGCCCGCCCCGGTCGACGATAGGTCGGCCGCTTCGCTGGACTTGCTACCGTGGTGGTCTTCCTTCGCATCCTTCCCACCTAGCACCCCGGCCGCTCCACCCTTGCCGGGTGTGCCCGCACCGTTCGTGGTATCGCGTACCGTACGCTCGTGGCCCGATCCGACCAGCAGCTGGAGCGCTTGCTGCAGCAGATTCAACCGATACTCGCGCATCACATACTCGATCGGGTCGGCACTGTTGCAGAGCGTGGTGAAAAGGGCAGCGGAGTTGTCGGTGCGCTCACCGTACCGGAACCGACTGGTGGTGAGAAACCGGAACCCGTACGGTGTGAACAGCCACCGGAACCGTCGGCTGGTGTGGTCGCTCGCGAGCTGTTTCGCCTGGGCCAGATAGTATCGGCAGTAGTACTGCAACAGCTTCGGGTAGCTTCGCTTTACGCGCAGCGCCGCCAGCAGATAGATCTCGATCGTGTCGTCGACGGAAATGACGGATGCGGCTGTTTCGGCCATATTTACCGCACACAGGCTCATCATTAGCCCGTTCGCGTCCGTCCGATTGGTGACGAGATGGAGCTGGTTCAGACGATGGTAGAGAAGGGCCAGCTCTCGAGCGGAGTGTAGTGCGTGCATCCGTTCGCCTTCCGGTTTGAACAGTCCACCGGTGCGACGTGACAGCCACCGCCCGATGTAGAGACGGTGGAAAAACATGCGCACAAACTGCCAGGCGGTAGTGGACACCCGCTCGAACCGTGTCGATGGTAGGGATAAGCCGAACGATTGCAGACATAGTTTCGCCTCACGGTAGGAGGCGTCCGCATTGCCACGCCGGAACTCCACGTCCGATTGGCGCTTATGCTTCCAGTAGTCGGTGGACGCACGAGACCGAGGCAACAGCACCGGATCACCATAAACCAGCATCCGCACCAGACAGAATGCGAGAAACATAAAGTTGACGAGCGCTAGCAGCAAGGTGGACGAAAGTCGCGACCAGGACAGGGACTCTTCCACCGCTAGTATGCGGCGGGTCGTAGTGAGCTCCTCTGGTTGTTCGGTCGTCGCCAGTGAGAGCAGGCTGCCGAACGGGTTCACCACCAGCACGGCCAGCATAAACATGCAGATTGTAAGCCGTGCGTTCGACGACATGCCGCCCAGCCCGGACAGCATCTCGTCGTCTAGCAGATCATCACCACCGGCAGACGAGAGCGACCCGGAGCCAGTAAACGGTGAACCCGGCATCGAGCTGTCCGAATGGGCCGGCGATGACGATGGGTTCGATTCGTCGCTACGCGGCGGTGTTATCGGTCCCACCATCATCTCATCAGCAAGATGCTGCTGACCAACGAGCAGATCCTTCAGCGATTGTTTCTGATCCGCCAACCGCATCTTGTACGCCATATTTTCCTGCTTCAGCAGATTGTTCTGCTTCTGCAGGTAGCGGATATGGTCGATCGCTTTGCGCAGGATGGCCGATTTGTTAAGCTTTGCGTCCACCCCGACCACGATGTTCTTCAGCTCGACGATGCAGCTGTTAATCGAGGTACGGTAGCGCCGTTCGATTGCGTTGTGGGCGGATCGTTTCACCTCCTTCACCTTCGGTACACCCGCTGGCTGCAGACGACTCAGCTGCACCTTCGGTTGTGCGTCCGAGACCTGTTGCTGCTGATTGGCAGTGGTACCACTGGTGGTTCCACTTGACATTTGGGCCGGTGCGTCCAGTACGACCGGAATGCCGGCAGCCAGTATCGGCCCGTTCGGTGTGTTGACGAGTGTGTGAAGGTTCGGGTTCGGTTTCACCGTCACCATACTAGCGGCCGGTGAGGTGGTCGCAATCGAGTGTACGTTCGCGTTCGCGTAGATGACAGGCGTGTTGGCCGGCAGAAAGACGGACTGCTTGTCCACCGTTTGCAATGTGATTAGCTGCGGCATCAGCGACTGCCCATTCGTGACGAGGTTCTGCACGCGTACGTTCGCGATGCCGGGCATAAGATTGCTAGGGGTTTGCTGCTGTTGGGCGGTGGTGGGTTGAGCCCCGGTACCAACACCCGACACCATTGCCGGTGCTATCTTTTTCGTGTACGTTTGCGTTACGGGGGTGCGGGCGTTCTGCACCAGGAAAGTGGTCTGGGTGGTCGTAGGTGGGGCTCCCGATGAAGTAATGGTGGTGCGATTCGGTGCAAGTATAACAGACCGAACGCCCGCCACGAGATGATTCGCGGTTTGCAGTTGCATCGGGTGCTGCTGTTCGTGTGGCTGGGGCGCTAATGTCGGTAGCGTCGACGAACTGGTGGTGGTGGTTGTTACCGTACCGGCATGAACCGGTTGAAGCAATGGGGCACACATTACCATCTTCTTTTCCTCTTTCGGTGACAGCAATGGAACGTTCGGTGTGGTTGGTTTCGGTGCGAGCAGCACCGGTTCCTTACTAACACTGGCAGGTAGGTGAAAAAGTGTCTCCGCCGGTACTGGACCTGGAGGCGCTTCCTGCGCAACACATTCCTCTTTTATTGTGACGCTGGACGGGGTGAGCTTCGCCGATGCCTGTGCAGTTGATGCAGCGGCTGGATCGTTAAGCGTTTCCTCCCAACCAAAGTTGGTCAGAAAATCTTCCCCCATAATGTTCATCAGCTTTTCCTCGTTCATTTGATCTATGAGATGATGCAACACGGGTGAATGTTTACTTCTTATTCCTAAAAGCACCAGCAAAATACTTACAAATATCGGCAATGTCTCCAATATCGCTAATATCGTTCATATCAGCCATACCGATGTCGTCCTCCTCGAAGCTTGTGTTCGGGAAAAACAACCCGGGCGGTTGGAACGGTTCGCTCCACCCACGGTCCTGTTCCATTTTGACCGCGGCTTATTTAACTTCTGTTCGATATTTCTTACACACTTTTGACTTATAAAATTTCCCCCGAAACGGAAAAATTTAATGCAAAAAGAAGGGAAAAAACTTTCGCCTCACTACTGCGAAACACAACATCAACGAGAGTCAATCCGCTTCGATGCCAAACTTTCGATGCGTGGTGAATGTTGACGAACTGATGCAAAAACATCAGATCATACCGTCTCGACCAATCAGGGGCCGCCGTTTAGCATCGTATGATGTTGAGCGGCCTGTGACGTCACAGCCTAACATCAACCTGCTGCAATGTTGCGACGCATTTTCGTCACTCGTGGGCTATATACGTGCCGCTTTTTCACAATTATTCGCACACAAATTTGAACGTTGCACACGTTTGATCGTTGTCGGTTTTATTTGGATTTAGTTGACTGACCAGGTTGAGACGACGAAAACGAAATACGACAGTGGGTTTATTGTAGCACAATGCTGTTGGGTTTCCTGCGTAGTGATCCACACTGTTTTCGGTTGGAGGAACTAAAATCATTTGTTTTGGTTTCTTTTGACAGCGTGGTGTGTAAATTTGCACCGACATTCGTTTATATCGCCACGTTCGGGTGTTGGTACACGAAGACGGAGAACATGAGCGCGTGGAAATTAATTTCATGCAAAAAAGGATCACAAAGTTAAATTTAATTTTAATGCTTTTCATCAGGTTCTTTATGAAAGTAATTAGCTTCATTACGCACAGTTAGGCTGCATATGCGAATCCTGAAGGACAGATCGAACAACACAATTTATAATTAAAATATATATTTATTATTATAATTAAAAGGATTTAAAATTAAACATCCACTACGAGAGGATCTTTTCAAATGTGGTGACTTAAATTGGAGCCTGGTGACGTATATGAGTTTTTTTAGTGTTCTTTAAAATAAAAAGAGAGCCTACATTACAGACAAATTTACAATTAAATTGAGCAACGCATACTGAGTTGAAACTCCCCTCCCGCCCTCACTAATTAGTACGATAAAGACGTATACAGCCACACACACACAAACATAATCATATATCACACGCCCACACTCGCTCACGCACATACAAATATTCGTTATTAAAATTATTGTTGAAAACGACGCGAGGAATTACTGTTTGGAAAATATTACTATTCCGTTTTTTTAATTACCACTACCGACCGACTGGCAATGGTAACACAGCTAAGCAGCTATAGATTGCAATTAATATAAGCATACTATTGTATTTAATACGATACCCTATAAAAGCTTGCTCATGTCTCCTTTCCATCCTTACTATCTTTACACACAACGCAACACACTTAGGTGTTGGGTGAATCTGATTCAGATTCATCAATCTGAATGAGTTTCGAAACTGAACGGATGATTCTAAAAATTTACGACTTCTCAAAGATTGATGAATTTCACAAAGATTCATGACGCCTTTAAGATTGATGAATCTCCGTAGGTCCAACAATCCTCAAAGATTCATGAATTTACGGAGATTCATGTATCGTGAATCTATGGGGTTTCACGAATCGTGAATCTTTTGAATTCATAAAGCTTTGAGATTTCGTGAATAAAGATAAGAAATGACTCATGATGTGACTGACTCTGCTCAGAAGGTTCATAAGAATGGCTCTTCTGTAAAGACTTATAAGACACCACATTACACCACATACACGCACACGAACGCTTGCTGTCTTCCTTTACGAAAATTTTGCACTATCGCTTTTTATGTTTCGATCGCCAACGCACGAAATATCCGCTACTTTTACTTTACGCTTTTACAAGTAATATAAAATAATCTCAATAATGTGCAAGAGGAGTATAAATAGAATGTTAATAAATGCCCTATTTTCTGTTGGTTCCGCCTGATTGGATGAAACGGTCCGCATTCGAGCTAAAGCAGCATGATCGCGACCGTTTGTTTGTGAAAATTGTGCGTTTGCCCACTGCACTAGTATGGGACCGGCCCATTTCATTACAATACTATACACCAAATTGTTTCTGAAGTTAAGGAAGGATCACCTTCAATTCCATCTTCCTCACAGTACTCGCAAGGACTACAATCGGGTCCTATCTCTGCGCTATGTGCGAGTATTTCAGCGTTCGCGCACGTGTGTGTGCATGTGTGGGAGTGTGAGAGCAAGAGAGAAAAAGAGAGAGAGAGAGATTAAGTGTGCAATATAATGCAGATGGTGGGGGAATGCACCGGTAAAATCTAACATGGCAAACCAGTAGTGGATGTGCGAGTGTTACCGTGTGTGTGTGCTTACGGTGCGGAGGGAACTTAGTCTTCTCTAAATGAATACGGAAATGAAGTTCATACAATCGCGTTCCGATTGTCAGTTGTCGTGCACGTCGCTATCACCCTGATCGTCGCCCGTCTCCATCGCTGTGACTGCCGGCATCGGTACATCCTCGTCCTCGACCTCACCAACCATACCTTCACCCTCGAGCGACGCATCCTTGACGAGGGTGGTTTCACCACCGACCGTGGTATACTCGTCCTGCCCGCCCGTATCGCTTCCCGGCTCATCGTTACCGTCCGGCGGTGGTCGTGGATAGTTACCGGTGCCGGTGTTGTGCTGTTGCTGCACGAGCGGAACCTGTTGCTGCACCGTCTGGTGCAGCTGTTGCGAGAACAGACTGATATGATGCTGCCGAAATCGGTTCAGCAGGTCGAAGTGCGTGTACAGGTTGGTGGAGTTCGCTTCGCTCGGGTACAAGTGACGATCGAATGCACCACCGAGCCGCTTCAGCAGATCGGTGAACGCTTTCTCCTCCTTCCGTATCCACGGACGATGGTCGTCCTGGATCTGATATGGTGTTACGTACACGTGCACATTGATGCACAGCCTGCAGAGCGTTTCCAGCAGGCTGCGCGAGGTGATCCAGGTGTTCTTACCGCCGCCATGCCCACCGTCCAGCCAGTACATGTCGGTGATGCGCGACACCAGCCGCATCATGGTGCTGTCGTCCGGCGTGAGCGTTTTGTAGTAGTGAAACTCGTAGATGAACTGGTTCAGCACCACACACCCTTTGCTGAACCCGATCAGCTTCAGACTGGCCTTGTCGAGGTTCAAATTTTCACGCCACCACAACAGCTCGGCCAGATCGGGTTCGGTTGTGTCGTTGTTGGATCCGTCGTAAATATTGCTCTTAATTGAGATAAAACGCACATATTAATAATCTGAGGTGCAAAAACTACCGGGAATAACTCCTTAGTTCGCCCTTTACCTGCAAGATATCGACATTGTTCTGTTTGCATGGTACGTCACTACCGTAACCCTTGGTGCTGGAAGCGCTCAGCAGCTTATGCAGGAAATCCTGATCCAGGATAGGTTTAGTTAGCTTTTTCGTTAGATTTATTAGCAGCCTAAAAAAACGCCAAAAGAAAACCCCGCATTCTTGTTTAAGTTTGGACTGTACACTCATAGCCAGAGGCGGTGTTGGCAATCACTCACTCTTCCAGATGTTGCAGCGAGTAGTGCATGGGCGTGTGGTCTGGTATGCCGGCATTATTGCCCCGCACAAAGTTGTCGAAGCAGCTGAACGTGCTGTATTCCATCCGCATCGGGCGCACGACCACGATGTGCGACTGGGGGAACGATTCTCGCAACAGCAGTGCCGTATTCTCCAGGTTCCATTTGATGTAGTTCTTATTATCCCGGTTCGATTCCATCTTTTCCGGGATGTCCTACGGTTGAGAAGAAAATTTTAGCGTCGTTGTTTAGCGATATGTCGTGGAACCGAACACCAAACCTACCTGTACATCACCGCCGAAGTAAACGATGGCACTGCACTTATCTTTCGGCGTGTTGCCACGCAACAATGGCGGACAGTAGATAATACTATTGGTACGATTCTGGTACCCCTTTACGCCGTTGATCCGGCAGGGCGTACCTTTATTATTGCTCGATTGCATCGCTGGCTGCTGCTGGACCGGCGCAATCGAAGGCCCGGTGTCGGCTTCCGTGTCCTTGGTAGCGAGGGATGTGGTTGCCGTCGGGGACGGCTCGTTGCAGCGTACGTTACTCATTGTGCCGGGCAAGGTAAGCTCTCTCGCGATGTGTCATCAACTGAAGCTCTGAAAAGAAAGGGAACAAGTTTGCAAAACAGATTAGTACAGGTCGTTTTGGTCCAAATCATGCTAGACTAATCCTGAATTAATCAAGAATTCGTTACGGAGATTCTGTGACTATCGAATACAAAACAAATCACTTTCTTCTTTATCTTGTGGCCCTAAGTATTCAAAGATTTTGGCATTGAATAGTCAATAAGTGAGGTTGTTTTTCATTAGAACGTCCTGGCCGTATCGACATATTTTACCACCTAGCCGGATAGTCAGACCTTACTACGAGGGATTGGTTCGGTACGTTCGTTTGAAGACCGGCGCCACTACAATCATGCCACCGGACCGCACCGGGGTTTCGATTTAAAAGATAAAAAAAGTGTAATAGCAGTTAACCGAGCTATAAAACAGGTTGAATGACGCAGGTTGACCGGCTTCTAACGCAGGTTGAATGGAATGAAACCTAGGTGGAGTGACCCGGAGCGACAGGTAGAGCGAACTACCCGGTGAATGTAGGAGATAAAAGAACGAAAGATCTGTACCGTTCTAATCTAATAATTTACCGTACCCTACTCTCAATCCTATCTAATCACCTTTTTCGATTGTTATATCGTTATATAAAAAATGCTACTTTCAATAGCAAGTTTCAGTTCCATTAACAAAAAACTTCTGAAAAGAAATCCGAAGTGTTCGGCGCAATGACAGTTAAGCGAGTTTACGGTCTGGAATGATTGAACACCATTGCAAGATGGTTCCGAATAATCGCGCCACACGTGACAGAGTGATGAGAGTTTGCAGTTGTTTATAGGTAAGCAAAGGTAGGGCGCGCACTCAAAACATCGTCCGCCAGAGTTGATCCCCTCGCGATACCCGAATGTATCCGAGCAAATCAACATTCGATCGCCGCGATCGAAAGCAAACATATGGCTGTGTCTGTGTGCGCCGTCGTGCGATCTCTTCTGCATCAGAATGTAACAGCCAAGTAGTGGCGCGCGTATACTAGATCGCACGCAGCGAGATGAAGAGACGCGCCGAGTGTGTGGTGGGAGGGGGCGTGGAAGAGGGGACGGTTTTGAGGTGCGCGCGTGAGACCAACCGAAGTTTAAAATTAGTTCTTGTTTTGCCGTCTAAATTTACTCAGCATTCAGAACAGAAGGAGAGCCATTCGGCATATACACACCACCGGTCCGGTTATAGTGATTTCCGTACCTCACGCGAACGTGTGTGTGTGTGTGGTTTTCAACCCTCTTTCACAACACCACAGCAAGTCGTCATCCGTATGCGATCCAGTTGTACGAGGGGAACAAAAAAAAAACGGTGTCCCGATCAACTCGAATCGCAACTTCCGAAAAAACGTACAGCATCCGACTAGAGTGGCCAACCGACTAGAGTCAGGTGGCGTTAGTTCCGCCCTCTTACAAAAACAACACAGCATTTCGTTTGGTTTGGAACAGCAGTAAACGTGTGTCTTTGTGTGCATATGTTGGGGGTGTTGCGCGTTGTTCAATTTCGGTGCAGTTTTCCAGGTGTTTAGTTTCTTCTAAAAAGAAAAGAAGAAAACGGTATCATCTCTCATCAGCAAACAAACACAACAGCAAAAACAAACACGCAACAGGAAGTCAACGTGTCAAACCATGATCCGGCAACGTTCGTCCGTCCGGAGCCGCGGTTCGTCCTCCACCACGATCAGCGATCCGCGCGAGAAGGTGAAGGACTGCTGCCGCAAGTTTGTCGCGTTTATGTGCACCCAGGTCGGGGTCGGTGGGTTGATCGTGGCGTACGCGCTGGTCGGTGCCGCCAGCTTCATGTCGATCGAAACGCAGGAACCGAACCCGCTGATCGAGCACGTCGTCACGCTCCGGCGGAACTGTGCGGCGGAGCTGTGGGACGTGACGGAACAGCTGAACCTGTTCAACAGCTCGATCTGGCACTACGAGGCGGATCTGGTGCTGAAGCGCTATCAGGACGACTTTGCCGAAGCGATCCGGCGCGGGTACGACGGGCGTTCGCCCGAGGAGGTGTGGAACTTTCCGGCCGCCCTCATGTTCTGCCTGGCGGTGTTCACCATGATCGGGTACGGGAATATGGTGCCGCGGACGGCATGGGGCAAGGGCGCCACCGTCATCTACGCGACGTTCGGCATACCGCTCTACATACTGTACTTCATGAACATGGGCAAGGTGCTCGCGTCGACGTTCAAGTGGCTGTACACCTGGTTCCACGAGTGTAGCCACCGGAGCGACGAGGACGGTGGGCTCGCGCTGGAGGAGGGGCCCGGTGGGCTCGCGCCCCGGAAGCGCATTATCGTGCCGACGACCGCGTGCCTGTGGGTGATCACCATCTACATCGCGACCGGCACGATCATGTTTGCCGAGTGGGAAAAATGGACGTACCTCGATTCGGCCTACTTCTGCGTGACCAGTCTGTGCAAAATCGGCATCGGTGATCTCGTGCCGGGCGCGAACATACTCGACTCGCAGAGCGGCAAACCGACCAAGCTGGTGATCAACTTCGTCTACATGCTGCTCGGCATGGGACTGGTCGCAATGTGCTACATACTGATGCGGGAGGAGGTCCGGATCAAGATGCAGGAGATCAAGGAGGATACGCGCCTCTGTCTGGAGGATCTCAGCGCCAAATTTGCCAAGTGCTGCGGCACCAAGGACTCACAGTACTACGACTAAGGTGTGTGTGTGTGTGTGTGTGTTTTGTTTTTTTACAAAGAGTTTAAAATCTTCCAAAGTCTGTATGTGACTTCTAAGCAAAAGAAGAGATGTGACTGTGTATCTGTGTGATCATTTTGCAAGAAAATGAGTCTTCCGTTCAGCCACCACACAAAATCGGTAATCGTTTTCCTACGTTCTTTTCTTTGTCGCTTTCCAGTGACCAATTCCATGTCCATGTTTAAGGAGATGAAGGAGAAGCAGAAGGATGCCCTTCCTAGCCGTAAACGCTCATGTATTAGTAGTGTAACACTTTATCAAGCGAAGTTTAAGTGAAGCAAAAAAAAGAAAAGGAAAACCCCCACGACGTGGAGATGTGTAAGAAGTTTTTGTTTTGTTTTATAACAACAACAGCACATTCAAAATAAAGCCACAATCAATCGATTTCAACCCTTACGGGTGTGCTGTGTGTGCATATGCGGAGGATAAAAACAATCACATCGCCCTACTTCTTTAAAGCCGTGTTTTAGGCGCCGGTTGCTCACACGACAGAACCAATTGCAGATCCCGTTTCGTTATGCGTTGTGTGTAGTTGATAAATGGCCTCAAACGTTGGAATGTTTGTTTTAAAAACTTCATCTTTAGATAATTCGTCTATCTCAACCCTATGAGTGCGTATGGGGCAACATCATCAAACCCCCCCCCGAAAAAGGGTGCATATGTGTGCCTATATATAGATGTAAGTGTTTTGCGTACACACAAACACACACGCAAACACAAGATGAATCGCTTTCAGCCGCAAATGATAGAAACGCGCAACGGCGAACAACATAAAAACAATACCGCCCGTTATTCCCGCAATTTTCTATCCTGGCGCATGGTGGTTGGATGGAAGTAGGTGGTGGTTATGTTTGCTGTTTTCTTCTCCGTCTTTGCTTTTGCAAGCCGCCTCATCGGGGACCCGAAATTTTGTTTGCTCGCTGTTTGATGCGTCCACAGATAATTCACCACCGAAGCCGATAGTGGCAGAAGAATGCGCGCGTCTATGCCTGTATGTGTTTTTATGTGGGTGCGTTTGCGTATGCGCGTGCGTTACCGTGCGTGTCGCTTACCTGTGTGCGTACGGAGTTGTTTTTTGTTGTTGTTGTTGTTGTATAGACAGCCTGAAGAAAGAACATAAACAATGACTAAAACATTGTGGCGCACTCCTTTCCATCTACTTACCAATAGAAGTTCGCGTGGAACGAAATTGTACGGTGTTGGGATTGATTTTGGGTCCGGCTCCCGGTTTGATAGCAGGGACCCCCTTTCTTACGAACAAATGCAAAAGGGGGTTGGCGGGTGGGTGGGGGGTTGAAATGAGATGAGGGGGATGATTGCTCACACAAGGTTCGGATGGGTCGGATGCTTTTGTAATTCGTTTCTACACAATTTTGTAAAGGTGTGTGTGGGTGTTTTTTTTCTCCCTTCTTCTTCTCGTTGTTTTCTCACACACTCTCTCTATCAACCCTGGCAGGATCCAGGAAAACTCGGTGACAGAGACTCCGTTCCTAACCGCTTCTCATTGCGGTTACGGACGGTTTTCTAGTCCTGAAGCGTTCTGCTGGTCGTCCTGTGCGTATTGTTTGCTTTACACCGCGCAAATGAACGTACACCATCGCACCATGCCAAGCCCAAACAAACAGCACACCCCGCCGGACGCAATGACATCTATGTGTGGTTTTAGCACTTGGTGTCACACTCGAACCGTGGTACGGCACAATTTTCCGAACACTATTGTTTTGTCAACCTTTACTTCCACCGGGACCGCTAACTTTTGCAGCTTTTTTCCCGCTCGATACACACATACACTCCCTGTGTGTGCATCAGGCGTAAACAACTGCACCCGGTACCCGGGATTGCCTGTGTGTGCGGGAGTTTGTGTCCCTGTACCACGCACTGGGGACGCCTAAACTCGCGCGCACATACACACACACGCACCCGCTTCCACACGCCAAGAGCACCCACAACAACAAATGTTCACCGAACGTAACGCGTGCCCTCAATGTAGCATGCCGCACCCGTCCAGATCACGGTGGTTTGCAGCAAAACAATGGAAATCGTGAAATGACTAACCGAACCAAAACACACAACCACCAACACCGGTTGGCGGTGTTGTTGTTGTGTTTGCTTATAGAGATTTTGAGTCTTTCGACTGCATTCGTCTCTTGGTTGGCGGTGTCCCACTCCTAGCAGGCTAATGGCGGGCAAATCCGTAGTTCCAGCGGTAGGTTTTTTTTCTCTAACACACTGCCGCACACCGCGTTCGTGGCGGTTGAAGTTTATGTTTGCAACAAAGCACTCCGAATCCTACAATTTCTATCATCTCCTACACCGCGTTCGTCTATTGTGGTTTACAGACTTTTCGCTTGTTGTATGTATACACACAGTGCGGCCAAACAGCGTACAGAAGCGGGCGGCTAACAACCCAACTGGCAGGGCCACTCAAACAGTCACTCGAAATTCGCTCAATAAAACACTGCTATATGTGAAATAAATAAAGTGATTTCCGAACAAGCCCGAACCCAACCAGTTATGCGCGAACTTGCTGAAAAAAGGCTATAAATACGCTTAAAGTTCGATTCTTGTCCTTACCTTCACAAATAACTTCGTTATGAGTCCAAAGAATTCCTCTATCATATCTCCCGTACACTGAACCGAACGATTCATTGATTCGAACTGATACATGAGAAGCACCCTTTCTTTATTTAAATACGTTTTATACACATTTGTACAAATAAAAGAACAATGAATTGAAAAACAAAATGTTTAATAAAATATAGGACTAGGGATTTCAATTAAAACGGTGTGAAGTAAAGAAAAAGAGAGCAAGGATCATTCGTAGATTTAATATTTTTTGCTGTCAAATTTTGTTATCCATTGCTTCTGTCTGAATGGATGAAAAATAAGTGTGTATTATGTAGGGTATTGTAAATAAAATAAAATTGGTAGCAAAAACGAACGTTATTATTAATTATTATTAATCTACCATTATGCGTTATTATTATTATTCATTTATCATAGAATAAAGGTTAAAATAACATTTCTTCGTATCATTCATCCCAGCACACGAACTGCAAAAAGAAAATGCTGAAACAAAGCGAAGCAATGAAAGAGCGAATGTTTAATAAAAAAATCTTCAGCTTTTGTCAGCTGGGAAGCGGGCGGCTATTCGAACGACAATAAGCCGCCGCTGGGCGCCATATTGTCGCTAGCAACCGCTTCGCGAGCGTTTATGATAAAGCGCTCACGAGTTGAAACGCAATGGTGGAATGCACTTTCAACCAGAGCATAAATATGAAATATTCGATTTGGTAGATTTATGAATCGATAAAGAATTATGTGATGAAGCAATTGATATGATTTCACGTTCAACATAACATTTCATTGAACATTCTCAGGCAGTAAGCCAAAACGATTAAGTTTTCGAGCACCTGAAGAAAGCTCTGCGGCGGGCTTTGACATTGGCTATACGAAAGGTGCTCGAAACCCCAATAATAGAAGAAGCTTTCCGCTAGAGTGCTTCGTGTGGGTAGAAAAGCTATTCCAACAGTTCTTGAACACACCACATAGGTCAAAAGCCCTGGAAGGGCATTCTACTTCCTTCGTCGCGACAGGTGTTTTGAGTAGAGATTTTTCCTCAGTGGCACATGGCAAAACAGAAGGGAGGAGTAGTCCAGGTTTCTGTGGCTACCTGAACATCAGGTGGACAACCTGACTCTGGCAAAACTCAGCTGTCACGAAGCTCTCCAGAGTTACTTGAGGACTGTCACTCTGCCTCAAGTATACTACTACAAGTACAGAAAGCCAAAGAAAGAATCAAAACAGACCAAAATGTTGAGGGAGTAGGCAAGATTATCCAAGAGACTTAGACAAGAAATAGACCTAACAGAACACCATTTTCGGACACAGGGAGAATTAATTTAAACATTAATCTATTGGCTAAGGCTAATGCTAATGCTTACGTTACTTACCTTCTCGCAGCAATCAACTTTTATGTAAATACATTTTCTCAATAGTAGTACACCAAACGTAGGATGTTAAACAGTGGCTTGAAGTTGATTTCTTTCAATGCAAAGAACCCAAACGTTTACAAACATAACAGGAACTCTTGGAAAGGAACGTTCTCAATGCTTTTCTTTCCCCGATACGCAACTAGAGGTGTTGAGGCTCGTAGAGCCTCGTCTCAATAGGCGCCTTCTAACCGTCTCCCGGAGCTTTCAAGCCATCTTCGACAGTCACTATTCAACAGTCGTCCGACACCCAAAACAAAAAACCCCCCGGGCGTAGGAAAACGGGGATGGTTGGTTGGCATAATTTCGTTTGATATTTGGTTTCTATTTACTCATTTCGTTACACTCCGCAGATGCAAGGATCGCAGTGAAGTACATTATCAATAATCCAAAAATATAATACTACTTGTGGGTGATTTTTGTTGTTGTTTGTTTGTTTGTTTTGTTTTAGTTTTTACTGTTACGCCAAAACGTGTACATGCTTACAAAGTACAGCTGAATTCGTTTGTTCTTGCGCTGTGGCGAGAGGTTGTTGCTGGGGTTTGCTGGTCACCACCAACTACCAACAACACAGCCATCTGGCACTGGTGGCGCTGCCGGCCGCTGCGCCGCCTGCTGCTGCTGTTTTGCCTTTGCTGTGTGCGCGCTTTTGCCATAAGAGAACTGTTTTGTGGGGGGAGGGGGGTCCTTTTTGTTTGTCAGTGTATTTTTATTTTACAACTTGGTTTTTCGATTTTTTGTTTTCCCTCTTTGACGAAAAAACGGATGGCCTCGATATCGTGTAGGTTCATGTGTTTTGCCTCTAGAAACTGTGTATAGATGCTATCCCCCAGTCACTGCCCACTCTTTTCTTCCCAATTCTTTCAATGCTTTGAAATATATATATTTTTATGTATATATATATATATCATATATGTATATTTATAGGACTATCCTTCTTTTGTTTTCGACGAGAAAACAGTCAGAAAAAAGATAATTGATTATCTAAGGAACCCAGTAGTTGCCTATAAAGAGTATTTTTTTAAGCATTGTATCAATCGTTAGACTATCTTGGTTTAAATTTGAAAGATTGTGTTGTCCACTGGGAACGATGGCGCCCAAAACGTCGGGACGCGCGCCACTGCTGTCACCTGGTGACGGAAAGAAAAAAAAACACTGCTCCCGGTGCTCTCCCCCCCTCGTATGGCAATCAGTATTCCCTTTCCTTTCTAATCGGTCGCTTACTAACGGTTTTTTTTTTATTCCCACCCGCTCGCACTACTAAGTGCGAAATGACAAAAAAAAACCATTATCCGAACCCTGTCAGCCATCTTATCCCAATTACAGTAATGGCGGTGGACCACATCGCGTTCCACCGCGTCTCGCTTCTTTCTTCCCTTTTCTAGGTTTTCTCGCCTCCTTACAGTGTTTTCTTGTTTTTTTTTTTTGTAAAAATTCTATGTCATGGGGTTGAAATCACTACATGATTTGCTTAAATCGTTACGTTTTCTCAAATTGTAGTTTGCTCACTTTAGTATCGTAATAAAACGTCTTAATGCAAGTTGTTATCCCAATTACTATTAACGTCTGTATAGGTTTTCTTTTACACTCCGGTAGCATCTGCATGCACCTGTACGTATGCAACTCTATGAACGTGTTTGTATGTGTGTGTATGTGTGTGTTTTTTTACGTATGTATGTGCGCTAGTATAGCAGTGTTTACATGTATTTGGGTGCTTTTTTACACTGTTGTATTTGATTTTCGCTTATTTGGTTGTGTGTGTGTGTCTATCTTTTTCTCTTCTTCTTTGCTTCCCTTTTACTTTGTTTGATTGTATACATATATTTGATTATGTTAAATACGGCTGTCAAATCGGTTTTAGCGGTATTATATTCATTCGGTTTTAGTGTTTACTTGCTGTTGTTTTAAAATTCATCTTCATTTTCTGCTCTTTTTTTTACTCATGCGAAAAAGATGACGAGATAAAAAATTATGTCCCATTGTGTGTGTGTGTGTGTGTGAGAGGGAGGGTGGGGGATGAGAGGGAGCATTGCAATTTTATCATGCAGATGTTTTTTTTTTTTTGTTAAAAGTTTTTATTTTTTTTGTAGTTTGCTTCATTCTCACATATTCAAAGGTATATTGTTTCAGGGTGGTGGGCGGAAGGGGAATAGAGAAAGGGAAGAGTGGAGAGGGGTTTGTGTTTTGTCAATATGTCAATATCTTTATATATATAATTTTGGGAATGGCATTTCGTACGATACTTCAATAGTTCTTCGAGAAAGATGTTTAAACTGTTAGCTTTCTTTTTCTTGTGCATTGTGTTGTTTTCGTCTCTTTTTTTCCTTTACGTTAGTGCCGAAGAATGTTTCATCCTTTTTCACATGTCTCCATTGCCTTAGTATGTACAACTTACTTGAAGTTTTATTTATTTATTTCTTGTGTTTTTATCTCTCTTTTTTTTCTTTCACTTTTTCTCTCTCTCCCGCTCTTTTTCTACGTCTCAAAAATTGTGTTTGCTTTCCTTTACGTTTTGGCATAAGAAAACGAATTGCTAGAACTAGTTAGTTGCATCTCCTTCGCCTGTACAACATAAAGGGAAGGGAAGATTTTGTTTGATGCTTAGTTATCTCTTTTATTTTTTAACTTAAAAATTTGCGGGCGAAAACGTAGTTGTTTTTTCCCTGTTTCCTCTCAACTCCTAAAGATAAAAGTCTCCCCCTGGCATTCGCACTTATACACTATTCCTTTTATAATATCGATCAAATTGAAATCAAATGCAAAACTTTCTCTCTCTCTCTCGTTTGCTTGGTAACTTAATTGTCGAGCGTTGATCGTCCGCCATCTTTGCTATGTTTGCTTGTTTGTTTTTTCTTTTGTTAGATATACCGTAGCAGCATATTCAAAGAGCGAGAAAGATTGGAACTTTGGGATACACGATAGAGATAGGATGAACGCAATACTTAGTGTTTACTTTATCTGTGTTTTTTTGTTGTTTCTTTTCTTCCCCTTCATCCGGACGTGTGTCAACTGTCAACTAACTGACTGTTTTGTTAGTAAGATGTATCGGTTACTATTGAAATGTTCGTTTGTTTTTTCTTTGCTTCACATACTAGCAGAAAAATCAACGTTCGCTTGGAGTGTATGGCAGAAATGAAAATGTATGTACACACAATGCTGTGCCTCTCGGCTTCTTCTCTTACGTCTCCTTATTTCTCCGCTTCCATTTTATACACACTATATTCATTGTTCAGACTTATATTGTTTTGTCTTACGTTTTTTTTTGTTTGCATTAATGTTTAATTCTTTTGTTCCCTTTTGACATTCGTTGCGCGAGGTTTTCTTTTCTCTCTCTCTCTCTCTCTCTCTCTCTCTCTCTCTCTCTCTCTTTCTCTCTTTACTATCTTTCATAAACTCTTTTTCTCTCTTCCATCACTTTTCTAATTCTTTCTATTTTTTTATTTCTATTTCTCTTCATTCCAATTAGCAGTATCATATTATTGGCATCAACGAATTTTCCAGTTTCATTAAATTGTGCTTTTTTTTCGTTAGTTTTTTCGTCATCTTTTGGTTTGGATGTAATTACACACAAGTTAGATGATTTGTAACACTATTGTTCATGGGGAATGTGAGTATCGTGGATCAGGGAGGGGTGGGAGGGGGTGGGAGAAGAAGATGATGAGTGTTTCCATCCTTGTCTTCGATACCTTCACTCCCATTTATAGCTCCTTTCACCATTATCACTTGAACCCTTTCAAAAATATACAGGCTTTGTTGTTTAATTTGGTACGTCTTTGTGTCGTTGAAATGATGTTGTGTTTTTCTGTATGAAATTTTGTAATTCCCCACTGCCTAATTGATATGATCTAGCATTTTTCATGAATGTGTGTGTACATGTATGTGTGTGTGTGTTGGTTTGTGTGATTTTTTTCTCCTTTGCACAGCCCATAATAATAATGGCACCTGAGAAACATCAACGAAACATTGCCGAAAAAAAATCAATCCAAATACACTACACATTCAAAAGAAAAGAAGAAAATAATCCATTTTTTTAACACTGCATTGTTTTGACAGTTGACGAAGAACGAAAACCGCGTATGGTTCACCCTAGTAACTGCGCATGAAATAATTTGACAGTTCGAAGTAAATAGCTTAGTGTACAAGGATTGAAGTAATGGTGATAAACAAGGTTAGAGGTGTTAAACATAAAAAAGAGAAACAGTGCATCAAGCACACACTAACACACACCAACACGTTTGTTTGTCCAATCAGCTTTCCAATCCGTTTTTCCAATGAGATTCAGGACCTAAAACCGTTCTTACTCGCTAATTTTGTTTTTGTTTTACTCTAATTCATTTTCCTGGACCATTTTACACGATTTACTCGCTTCTTTCCTTTGATTTATGATGTACTGTGCTGGTGTTGGTATTTTTTTCTTCTTTTAGAGTGTGTATACGTGTGATTACATGAGACCAATTACTATTCGAGAAAGAGAGAGAGAGAGAAAGGGGCAAACATAATGTGACTACTTAAATGCACTAAACAGTGTTTAAAACTAACGCCTTAGGACTTAGTACGCACACCCGCACCTGGTTTTATGAGCAGTTCTTGTTTTGCACCATCGTGTTCTGTTTGCTTTGTGTTTGTGTTTGATTTGTTATTCCTTTGTTTTTTGGATCATCGTTGCTCAGCATCTCCTTTCTTCCCCCCCACTTCCCTTCACATTTGATAGTATTCGTTATTTTAAATTTCTCACAGTGGTCTTTGCCCTGTCGCTTGTTTATTATCTCCCGGCTATGGCACGTGTGGAAGAAGCACGTCTAGGATGGGGATTGCTGACGGAAGCAAAACGGCAAACCATTCGCCTTCGATGGTTTACAAAAGATTTTTAGCTGAACTGGAGAATGAACGAACGAATATCCATTTTGCATGTTGACAGGTTCCCAATACAGATAAACCCAATCGAATATGCGTTGTCAGTTGTGAGAGGCTTCCAACCTCCACAATTAATCTCTCTCCCTCCATCTATCTCTCCCTCCTTATCTCTCTTTTCTCTCTGTTTTTACAAGCTGACATTTTGCACGAATCTCTTTGAGCTAGTAATGAATGAGTAGTCGAGGGAACATGAGGCATTATAAAGCGCTTGCAAACATTGAAATATCCACGCCAAACGTCACCCTGCCATGATATGCTGTTATATGTTAACAAAACATCAACACCTTGTGAAAGTAAAGCTGCATAACAAAACCGATTTGTACTCCTGTTGCCAGATGAGAATTTAAGAAAAACGTTGAGCATTCAACACCCAAATCACTCCCACCAGTGGGTGGAGCAGTGAGTTTTGAAAGATAAAATTTTTGCCAAACTAATCACCCCATTAATATGACAGATGTGTCAGGGTTGATTGACAAAACAAAACATGCGGATGTAGTGGCTTAAGTCAAAACTGACGTCTGTCAGATATTTCTTAGTAGCCTTTTAAACTTTTGTTACTATGATGCATTCAAAGTTTGATCTGACGCCATCCTGCTCCTGTACGATTATATTCTACGGTGTTTCATAAGATTTCATTCCTTTTTTTAATTCATTTCTCCACCGATGGCGATATTAACGGTCACGCACGAAATTCTGAGTGAGATACTATTTTGGACAGTCAAGTCAACAAAGAATTACTGAGCCTCCCGAATGTTGGGATGGCAGCAAGGGTACTCGTTTGACAATATCATCCATATTCCATAGGAAATAGTACAACTTGTACAGTGAAAGATTTACACAAAAAAGTTCAAAAGGCAACATAACCAACTGTCGCCATAATGTAACCGGATCAATGCCAAAAGTGTGCCATTGCAACGCTATACCTTTCTGTATTTCATTGCAATGTTGAACCAATAAAAAAAAACTAAAACAATTGTGGCACAACAAAGCATGGTAAATAAATATATAAAAAGTTGTGTAAATAAACAAGCGAATGCAATAAAGTGCCTAAAACGTTGTTGTATGCCTGGTTTTCTTTTTGTTTACTTCAAACCTAACCTGTAACTTAAAACAAAACTAAAGAGTGCTTTAATGCAGCAGCAACGCACTTTTTCCTAACGTTTCCAGGCTAGTCTAGTGTGTGTGTGTGTGTGTGTCCGTGAGCTTGGGATGGATGGTAGGCGAATATCTGTAGGTGTGTGCCTGCGAGTGGCTATGTATTTCTAGGGTCCCTGAGACAATATCGAATTTTTATGCATTCGCATAAAATGTTCACTTAAAGACAAACAAGTCAAAATCCTCAATTGGCTGTTTTAGTAATATTTAAAATACGAGCGAAAATAGTAATACAGCAACGAATGAAACATTGAGCAAAAGATTTTGTTTGTTTAATCGAATTTGCATCATTTTTTAGGCCGACAAAACACTACCAACTGCGAAAAAGAAGAAACGAAATAGAAACAACGAAAGAGAAAGAATAAACTATACATACAGCTGTCAAAGTAAAATTACATGAATAAAAGATCAAATATATAAACTATTGAGCTAGATATAAATGATTTTATAACAGAACGCATAAAACCAACAATAAGAGATAAATATTGTACATGGTAACGTTACCGCGTAACGAGCCTTATCTATCACAGACACACACCTCGGACAGCTCCATCTATTGGCATTCTCTCACGACACGGGATACACTTAACCACTCTGCACTCATGAGTGCCACGAGTGCGCCAGAGTTCATATAAAAAAGCACACTCTTTTTCGGATTCATTTGTGTGGCTCACACCGAAGTACATGAGGGTACTTGAACAGAAAAAAAGCGTCGGTTACTAAGAACTTTAGTAACTCACGCTGCGCACTGGATGACTGCTCACTTAGCTGTCAAATGATGACAGTTGTCTTTCTTCTGGCGGTGGCGATGCGCTTTGTTATGTCAGTTTGTTTGCTTGTTTTTTTTTAGAAGAGAGGATATTAACACACAGAAAACAAAATCACGCAATAAAACAAAGCTGGACGCAACAGAATTGACAAACACCGTCGTCGGTTGGTAACGAAAGTATGATATCCTATGACAGTGCGTGTTGGTGTATGTGAGCGTGTTGTGTCTTTGTATGGGTATGTGTGCGCGTGTGCCCGGGGGTCACGGGGGCGGGAGAAGAGCGGCATTGCATGATAATACCCGCTGCCCGTCCGGCAGTACACACCACCACCACCACCAAACACCCACCCACCCACCATATATACAGCACCACCTTACATCGGCAGCTTGCAGTTCGGGGGATTGCTAAACTTGGGCGCACTGAGCCGATCGGCATGCTTGATCCGGAGGTGCGATCGGAGGGTATCGATACGACTGTAGGACGCCGGACAGTACGGGCAAAGGGAGCGCTGGGGCGTATGCGAATGGAAGTGGTGCCATCTATTGGTGACCTCCTTGCCGCACGAGCGGCAGCGCCAGGCCGTGCCCGGCTCCCTCGACGGTGTGAACATGTTATGGTAGGACATCTGATGGTGCAGCTGATAATGCGTGTGGTGCGGAAGATCGTTACCATCGGGCGACGAGACAAGACTGGATGGTAGGATACTGCTGGCGTGCCGTGACAAGTGATGCTCGTACCGACTGCCGCCTCCACCTCCCCCCGGCCCTGCAACCGACAAGAGAAAGGAACAGAGAACACACCGATGGGCAAAACGCAACGTGATCAAAACGGGGGGCGGAGGGCCATCATACCATCCCATGTAGAAGAAGGGTGGAACAGGGTTTTTTTTTATTTTTATGGGAGGAAATGGAATTGTGGTAGTGGGGTGGTGATGCGATGGTTGGAGAGTGTGTTGAAGGGGTTTTTTTGTAACAGGATTAGGAAAGAAAAAATTTATAATGACGCAAAGCGAGAGAGAGATATATAGAGAAAGAGATAAAGATATAGATTGATAGAGAGAGAGAGAGCAAGAGTAAGAGACAAAGAAAAGAGAGAGAGAGAGAGAGAGAGAGAAACAGAAAAAAGATTACATGGAAGTTTAATGATAGCGGTGCAATGTAACATGGCGGAAGGAAGGTGGAAGAGTGGGTAGAGCGAAGGGAAAATGAAAGGGGGATAGTGTGACGGGAGAAAGGGCAAAGGTAAAATTTTAATAGGAAACGTTAGAACCTTACAAAGGCAAAGAAGTCGGAGAATGTCTTACGAAAAAAAAATACAAATAAAATTTACTCAAAACAGAAAGAAAAAAAATCAACACAAAGCAAAACAAAGTAAGTAATACCCAGAACATAGCAACGAAGTATTATATGTGATTGAAAGTTTCGTTTAACCAATTACTCTTTTATTTTTATCTTCTCTTCTCCTTAACTCCATTCTTTGATTAATTTGTTTCGTTAACTGAAGTATTTGTTTTGTTTTGGTTCATTTATTTTCTTTTTGTTTTGATTTAGTCTGTCTTGTTTTCGTGTTTATTATAAACATTTACTAAATGCTTTGAAAGGGAAAAAAAGAAAAGAGCAATTGGAAGGTGATAAAAACTGACAGGTAAAACATATTTTTAGTAATGGATGAATTAGTATCGTAAGAGAAAGAGTTATATTGAGATAATTAAAGATGGAAAGAGAGAGAGAGAGAGAGCAAGAGGGAGTAAGACATAGAAAGAGAGGAAACAATAATTTAATCTTAAGAAAGCTTAAATCGGGAACTGACGAGAGCAAACACGGAGGAGCTGCTGTTATATAAACTTAGCTAATTGGGATATGGTTAAATGGTTCCTATGCAACCATTAAACGTAAAATCGTGAAGTTTGAGAAAACAAAACGTAAAAGCTTCACTACTTAAAATGTGTTGCAATTGCGCACGGTACTGCACTAAACAGGGCAAAGGTAGGATAGTGAAGAATGGCAAAACTCGATCGAACATAATAAGAGATGATACAACTCTGGTTATCGACAGCCACGACACGATTCGTCTGTGCTTTCTGTTTTTTTTTTCTATCGAGCAAAATTTACTTTTTTCTTGTACTCCGGTTCTTTCTTTCTCTTTCTTGCTATTTTTTCTCTTTCTCTTTCTTTCTTGTATTTTAGTTTTTCTCTTTCTGTTTCTCTTTCTCCCTTCGTTCGGTTTTCGTTTGCTTAATGTTGTTTTATATGGGGTTATACACTACAGTACCGATAGCGAGTATCAAGTCTTTCACGCAGGTCATACCGTGCAGTTCAAACCAAAGTTTGCTCAAATCGATTAGTACAAAATTTAACTACGGGGAAGGGGGGGGGATTGGAAGATGTCCCATTTAGGTGAGAGGGGTAGGTTGGAATACGATGTTAGTAGGAGCAGGGGTATGCAGAGTATGAAAATGCAAGAAATAAACAAAGAATAGAACTAAACGATAAACAAAAAAATGTTATACTAAAACGGATGTAATGAAGACGTGCAGGAATGAGCGCAACAGAAAAAGAAAACACAATAAAAACGCAAAATAAACAAAACAAAGCAAGGAACAAACAAAACATTACTGAACGGTACATGGGAAATAGCCAAGCGCAAGAGAGTGTGTAACGAAGATGATAACGCAATGTCGCAAAATGAATGTTTCAAATGAGTACAAAAATGAAAAAAACGACCAGGCATGAGTTGGGTGAATCGTGTTGAGGTACCCGTAGAGTGGGACGACACCGTGGCAATAGTTTGCATGAAAACAAAACCAACATACCAACAAAAACAACCCAACCGTGGAAGAGCCTGCGTATCGGGCGGTATTAAAACTAATGGTGAAAAGGTGAGCAGTATGAGCGCTAAGTAGTTAGTGTAGAGTAAGCGGAACGATGCGAAACAGCAAGTACAAGGAAGTGGAATTCGAATTAATAGAAAAATAAAGGAATCAAACGGAGGAGCGGTGAAAGAGATTGCAGTACAATTACTTCGTGAGACAGTTAATGTCAACCAACGGCAGAGCAATGGAGACGGAAAGACAAAAAGTAATGAGAGAAATAATGAGAGAGATAGAGAGTGTGTATGTGTGTGAGAGAGAAAGACAGAGAGAAAGAAAGTTATATAGAGAGCGGTGGAGAACAATACCCGTGAACGAAAACAACAAATTCGAAAGTAATACAAAACTTATAGTATAAAGAGTGAAGTAATAGTAAAAGGATAGATAGAGCAATGAGATACAGTAGTAGTACCATAGAGAAACTAATGTAGAGGTAGGTAATTGAGCTAACTAAAGCCAGATGCAATAAGTACAGATCCAGATGGCGCTAACTCACACGTCTGTCACTCTTAATACTTAAAAGAGCTTCGAGCGAGCGAGGTTTTCACTGGCCGCCGCGAAACGTTTGAGCAACAGTGGCAGTCTCGCATCTTGTGCGTAAGATGTGAGTATTTTCCAGCTACTAACGCTGTATATATCACGGCGTTGTATCGCCTTTTGATATTTACACACGGTGATATTGACAGCAGCAGTGTTCGTGTTTTGCAAGATCAAATCCCTGAAGACCATTCCAGATGTCAAAGGACTAACCAGATCTAAAACCCACGGAACATTGCACTCGGAACCCTAAACCTTACACATGCCGAGGACTTAGCGAACCTGATACTCTCTTCTGCCAGCATTAACACCTTAAGAACTCAAGATGGCAGTATAAACTCGTCAGAAACTTGAACATCCCGGTAACTCACAGAAACGTTCCTCTACAGCTGTTTGGCGACATTAAAACATCAAGTGTGCGATTGATTGAAAGTGTGGAGACGAGGAAGGAAAGATGTCCTCCCCTCTAGTGATATATCGAAGGGAGTTTGAGGGGGGGTGGGGTGGGGGGGGGGAGAGTGGGCAACCATGTTGGAGAAGAGGATTACTATTCCCTAACCGCAGCAGAAACAGACAACAGAAGCACAATAAATCTGTCATCTGGCATGCTTTTGCGCCGCAGAGCTTTCCTTTTGCTGCTTTGTATGTGTTTGTTTTGGGGGGGCGGGGGGGGGTTTCTTAGGGGTTTTGGGGGGAAGAAAGAGAAGAACCCTCAGCGATCGCCCGTCAATCGATGCCACAACATTCACACATTCAACTCGGGATGTTTGGAGCGGCAGTGCATGAGCAACGTATCGCTGCGTGTGTAAACCGCGGTACACAGGCTGCAGGCGTATTTGCCGGGAAAGTGCACGTAGTAATGATTGCGCACGTTGCACACAACCTTCCCGCACAGCAGGCACCGCTTTCGCTCGTCCAGGGAGTTCACCTTCTCGAATATCTGCGCAATGCGATAGGTCTTCAGCTCTGGAAGTGTAATCAGGATATAGGGCAGCAGGAGAAAGAGAGAGAGAGAAGAGAGAGAAGAGAGAGAAGAGAGAGAGAGAGAAAAGATAGAAAGAGATGACTGACACTCTCACACACAATGAAGTGACTTGGTAACAGAATAGTTCGATTGATTCATGTTTGTTTTTTGTTATCTTTTTCTCAAAACAAAGTGCGCGCGCGTGTGTGTGAGATAAAGCGAAGAAACAGAGAGAGAGAAGAGAGAGTGTGTGTGAGAGAGAGAGAGGAGAGATACGAAGAAGAAATAGTAGAAGTAGTACAAGTAGCAGAAGATGAAGAAGTAAAAGAAGAGATGCACGCAAAGTATGAGAAAAAGAGATAGTATACATGTATATGTGTGTGTGTGTGAGAGAGAGAGAGAGAAGGAAAGAGAGCAAAGAGAGCCAGAGAAGGTTTGAGTATAAGAGAAAGAGAGAGAAGAGAGACAGCCAGACTGCGAGCGAGATAGAAAAAGTGATTCGAGCAAAAAGTAGACAGAAATAATGTGTACTAAGTGTATCTTTTTTATAATTAGATATAAATGTGTGTGAGAGATAAAGAGAGAGAGAGATATAACAAATATAAGATATAGAAAGGCAAATAGAGTTTTCGAAAAAGGGTTAAATAAAACTCGAGAAAACTTGGAACAAGACCTAAACAGCATGAAATATTACAATACTAATTTACAACATCAGAGAGTACCGGGGTCAAGAATAAGAGAGAGCGGGGGAGAGGGAGACAGACAGAGAGAGAGACAGACAGAACAATAGAGATAGTCAAACGGTAAAGAGCATTCAAGTCAGGTGGACAGAATAAAAATTAGAGAACAGAACATAGTTCGCAAGCATAAAGATAAACGTACAACGTAGAGAGTAGTAGTAAAAGTAGTGAACCGATCCACATGTGGTACTTCAACGAGGCGATTATACTATATAAAAAAAATGCAAAAATACTGAGCTGCAAAGTGACAGTCACCGACCAAACATACGGAATTTGGCAAGAGAGTATCAGTAAAAAAAAAATCCAGAAACCAAACTTCAAGCATAAACGAAAATAGAAATCAAAAGAAGTGTATAAAAAAGAAATCTAAACCAAAAGCAGCAAATGCATAACTGTTACACAAACAAAACTATGAATGAAAATGAAACAAAAAGAAGCAGAACTAAAAGCAACAAAATTTAACACAAAATGTAACTGAAACGAACCAAAAGAGAAGAGATACAAGAGGAACGTATAAAAGAAGTAGTTAGCAATACGTGGCACCAGATATGAGAGAGAGAAACAGAGAGAGAGAGAGAGAGAGAGAGAGAGAAGGTGAGAGCGGGGGGAGAAGAGAAAGAGAGCGAGAGAGGACTAATTACAGGAGTAGAGAGATGATGAAACACATTGCCACAGGTGACGGGGTGCGTGCCATACTCTCATCCTGCAACCTCACACAGAGGAAAGGCATATATGCTGATGTAGGTTTCCGCTTATGACAACAAACGTGACCCACACTGCTGGTTTTGAGGTACACAAAAAGACTCAACACGTTCACCAATACAGTCGAAAAGCTTTAATGCAGATATGGTTGGATTATTGTCCATTACCCGTGGTGCCCGAAATACGCAGGATGTTCTGCAGCTGGGACAGGATGAGACGAGATCGACACTAGCATGTTACACAACGTGTATCACAAGGTTATTGCAGGGTTACTAGTTTTACTCAAACATAATTTCAACATTACAGAGAAACAGAGTAAAAATGAATGTGATTTAAGTATTACAGATATGAATAATAGAGAGAAATAGAGAGAGAGAGAAAGAGAGAGAGAGAGCGAGCGAGATAAATTGACAGAAAGCCACGAAAAAATCGTAAAGCGGTGCAATGAATAACTCATTACGTTCGGTTTAAAATCCCTTTTTAGGCGTAAAGTACTACTAGATACAGAGCGGGTTGATACATAAGTAGCAAATATGAAGAAATTGGTAATTAAATGTTGATAACGAATCGAATTGACGTTCAATCAAAACTGGTTATTTGTATTGCTGCCAACAGATAATTTGCAGATCGTGCCTAATTGAGAGAGAGAGAGAGAGAGAGAGAAGTGAACATTGGGTGTTTACACACATTATATAGACACTGTGCAAGATTGGCTTCGTCTTATTTAATACTTTGAACGCTGATGATTAGTTAACTAGATATCTTTATCAGACGAGCACAGACAAATCGTGCGGGGCCTTAAAGTTTGAGTCTGTACAGGTATACTTCGACCATACTAGCCTCGATTATCTCGAATAACTAGAATTAGATTATATAACGTATTCGCTATTATACCAAACACACTAAACCAGAAGAATGCGTTCAATACGATTTGAACATACGCACACAAATACGTGAGAAGACTGGCTACGGTACACGCGGATACACTAATAACATGTGTGGAGGCCTCATCCAGCTCGCGGATATGTCAGCAGCGACGTGCGCTTGAACGCCGGCTGTGTGTGTGTAATGGACACTCCGTCAGTAAACGATGCACACTCTATCAAACGCACACCCATAATTTCGCTAACGAACAACACAATATCTAAAATTCTTTTTTAGGCTATACGTAAGGTCATTATAACCGGTGAGCTTGATTACTAAGCTTCACTAACAGATGCTTGTTTTACTTGCAAATATAGATAATCACGTACACCACAAAACAAACGCACGTAAAGGGAACAACCCTGTTGACGTGTCGATAATACCGGCATACAAACAGTACCAAATGAGGTTACTTAAGAAGAATGTTGTAAGAATATTGCAAGAAAGCGTATCTCTCTCTCCTTTCTATTCATTACCGTTTTGTATAATAAAATCTTTTGTCCATCAAAGGTGCACATTTAGACTTCATTGATTTCATGTTTCTGGGGCTGACCCGAAACTTGTTCGTTAATGTATTTTTTTCCCCATTTGCTTCTCTCTTGTAGCAGTTACATGTTACGCACATTTTCGATAGTAAATTTTCTTTCCGCGAATGCCCTGTTTTTGCTGTTTCTTCTACTTTGGTTTTGTGTTTTGTTTCGGTTTTGTTTCTATTTGTGTGTGTATCTTTTTTAAATTTTCCTTTTTTCTCGCTATCTCTTGTTTTGTCTCGTTGCTCGTTCCATGAACTCTAACACAGTTCAATATGTTCCACTTCCGTTGACATCGGATAATTGTCCACAAAAACGAAAAAAAAAGGCACTACACAATCATGTAAGCTTCTGCGATGTGCAAGAGGAAACCCCCGCCATATAACAAACGACAAGAGTGAAGAAACGATAGAAAGAGAAGGGTAACGATGTTGTAGTTTTTTTTTCTTTGCCTTTGTTTTATTAAGTCTTTTAGTCATCAAATATAAATTATTTTAGTATAAATTATAACAAATAGGATTTTAGCTGTTTTTTTTTTTCTTTCTTTTGCTCCCTTTTTCACATTCGCTTCCACTTCAAAGTTCCGTTCAATTTGTTACGCTTCCATATACCGTTCATGTTTGTTTTTTCCCCTCCCTTTGCTTCTACCTTAATCTGGTTATCCTCGTTTTGCTGTTGTTTGTTTTACTGGTGTGTTGTTTACTCTTTCCGTTTTTTTTCTTATTCTGTTGCCACTTTTCTTCACTTTCTTTTATGTTACTTTGATTTTTTCTCCGTTTTCCCTTCCTTATTACGTTTTACATCAGGTAAGATTCAATTATACACCATCGGAAAGAAAACGAGAAACGAAGGATATATAACAAGAACATTGAATAAACATTAAATATAAGAATTCCGAACACTAGAGTTAAGAGATTAAAAGTAAATGTGTTCACGCTAGTACACATATCGGCAGTACGGGGTGTGGCGGAGAACGAGACCGAGGAAGCGAGAGCGTGCGAGTGTATCCCGAACTCAACCCTACCCTTCCCCTTCCTTTCTCTCCCCTTAATCCCTTCCACGTGCCATAATCTCTACGTTTTCTTTTTTATTCTTTACGACCCCCCCCCCCCTCCCCCTCCTCAAACATTTCTCCCCGTTTGACGAACCTTTGTTTTCTCGTGGGTAATAGAGTGATAGAGAGGGGAGAGAGGTGGTTTCTCTTACTCTAATCCACCTCCCATGCCCATTATCCCTCCCTCCCCCCCCCCCCCCTCTCATCCTTCCTCTTATCGAATTGTCACCCTGCAATCGGAGCGGTTCGTATAAATCATAAATAGCGTTTATTGCACGTACGAGTTTTGTTTTCGTCTAATGGTAAGCTAATGAGGCAGCAAAACGCAAAGAGCGGGCCGAGGCCGAGGGAGCTGCGTTTCACAGCGGGAAGTGGTTCCTAGCACAGTGAGGTCGGGTTTTAGAAGAAGTGGACCCACCCGCCCACAGCGGGACCATTTGCGATCCGTACACTTATAACTTATTACTGGATGTTTGTTTGCGTTGCTTACTATATAACATTGTCTTATAGGGTCTTATCAAGCCCTTATCGAGGGAAGGTGAAACAGGCAGGGAGATAAACAGGGAAAATGTAATTAAGGATCGTCGAGCAAAGAGGAACAAATTCTTCTAAACCTTATAATTCAATGAGAACAGAATCACTCCATACATGACTCGAGCAACCAAGCACTTGCACATTCCAATACCCTTCCAGTCTTGGGCTTTCAATGCCATCGCTCCACTCCATCTCTCATTCAGCTTGTTCCCTGTTTTCTTTTTTTTAATTTATCATCCCTTTTCCCCTGTTTCATACAATCGATAGAAAGGGACTCCCTTCTACGCACCTTCCCCTTTCACCGAGAAAAGAAAAACATATATAAACCTTTAAATGCATTACCCGTTCGGCTTGACCGTGGTTGGTCGTGCCACAATTGCACTGAAAATTGCTCAATGAGTCTTTGCATTGTATTAGCTGCACACTAAACATAAACAATCAACAACCAAACATTTAAAAAAATATGTATATTTAAATATATATATATATAAACAAACAGTTAACTAAAGACACGGTACAAGGGAGCAAAAGGGTGCAAAATGGGTGACAGAGTAAGCAGGGAGAGGGAGAGTATTTATTAATGGATAGCTTTGCCTGTGGTAGTTTTCCTATTACTTTGTTACGACAGACCTAAGCGATGCCCAGTTTTACTGAAATTAAGTTACGTTTAGTTACTCCTAAGTAGCGATGAGATTAGTAATTGAGTGTGTAAAAACGTAAACCCGTCGTGTGTGTGCGTGTACGCGCGCGTCTGCATTTGCGTGGTAGCGTGTGGAAGGAGAGCGAGAGAGAGAGAGAACAAGGAGAATGGCGTGGAGAGAAATTAGGAGGGGCTTGTTCGCTTAACTGAACCATGTCAGCGCGGTTACTAACTAACTGACGTTTCCGTGTGCTGGAGCTCCTATTGCAATACTAATATTCAACACAAACAAGTCTTCTACGTGTGTAAGTGTTAGTATGTGTGTGTTACTCTTTTCTTTTCACGATCGTTTCCTCATTCTCAATAGGTTGTACCGAATGCTGAGTTAGTTTTAATATAATATTGTTGTTTACTATTAAACTACCTCTTTGCTTCAAACTTCTTGCTCTATTGTTCTACTTTTCCTGTCTGTTTTCTGCTAAACAAGCAGATAAAAAGATACTTATTTTCAAGCGATTAACTTTATTCTTTTTTTTCCTTTAGTACACTACAACCTCAAGAGGTTTTGGTTCTGACAGCTTTTATTTACCCGTAGCTGGATAGTTACAGTTCTGGGTACGGAGTTTCCGCTAAACAATCAGATAGACTAGTGCAAAGTAGATTTAATTGGGGCTTTTTGTTTGCTATCCTGATTTATTCCTTTCTCCTCTCTCTTCTTATCTCGTCTTTCATTCCACTCACACTTGCACAAAAGCTGCAATTGAATTCTCTCATCGCGCTTGACAAGTAATATCTTTCTGTGGTTTAGTCAAATTTATAAAAGAACGTAACAAAACAAAAACGCACACACAGGTAACGGAAAAGGCGAAATACGAAAAACAATACATACAACTACACCTATGCGTCCAGTTTACCGAAGGGGGAGGGAAGGAAGTGTTGCACACGCATACACACACAAGCACACGCGCACATACAATAATGCATATCTTCCTGTTTGAGATTGACGTTTTTATAAAAAAAATACATAAAATAAAATAAACAAAGGAAAAAGGTAACAAAACCCAACAGCAGAAGGTAAAGGTAAAACAAATAACAACAATAATACACAACAAAACGAAACAGAAGGCGTGTAAATATGAAAAAAACGGAACACAAAAAGGGTTCGATACATGTAAATACAACCATACAAAATGAGGTAGTACGTTATACTTTTAAGTTAATCATACATACTATGATATTGATATAGGTAAACGCGCGTACGTACGAAACAAAACCAAAAAAAAAAAACATATGAATACACAAAAGAAAAACAGATAAGCGGAAACGAATGTAACAAAATAGAACATTTTGAAATACTAAACAAAAGTATATAAATACAACAAAACAAAACAGAAAAAATCGTTCTCTACTGCACTCGCACGCTTTCGCAAACAAGTGATGATTGTTACTTTTGTTTTCTTTTGTTGCTATTGTTGCCAAATCATAACGTTTCCTGCTAAGTTGAGTAGCGTAACGGTGTAACGGTAAAGATCGTAATCACTACAATAATAATATTAAATTAACTTACATTATTATTAATAAAAAAAAAGCATACGGGGGAGGTTTAATTAAGAAACTTGAACATAAATAGTGTAAAATTGTGATTCTTCTTTTTTTTATCATATTGCACATTATTAGTAATATTACCGATATTATATAGGTATCGTATATTAAAACACTTGGCCTATGCGTTAAAGAGATGTCATTGTGTGTAAGCGCTTGAACTAACCACATAAATACTCCGCGCTATGTATACATATCCTACTGCAAAAATACATATACATGGCAAAGAATACTTACATACAATATCATTCAACTACACTCAAACGTACACCCACCCACACACACACACACATACGAACGCTCATCAAACATATTCACTGTGGTACCAATCACTCGCACAAACACATCCATACACACCTGTGAACACTAATCTGAGAATACACACATATACTAGCAAAGAACGGGACACTTGGGAGTGGGATGACGGTGTATGCGCGCATGGTGCAAGCGTCGGAAACTGAGCTTGTCTCCACTATTCCGCCATTTTGGGCATTCACATCTTAACATTTACAAATCCTAGTCTGGCCATTTCTACTGGTTATTGTGTCATTCGCTTTGTTCTGTGTACTGATTCCCTGCTTTTGCTACCCATTTCCCCCATTCGGCTCTTCCCCGACCACACGGCGTTGTGCGGGGTGCTCCCGAACAAGGATTATCAAGGAATGATTCGACACGACTGACCAACCTATACAAGAAGAACAGCAGGTGTGTTGGCGGGATAGGAGGGTGTGTAGGAGCAGGTTCCAGAGCGATCTGTGTGTTTGTTGATTGGAGTAGGGAAGATCGTGGGGGGGGGGGGGGGGGGAGGATTTACATTTGTCTGGCTTATTAATTCTAGAACAAGTAATTCAATTTTATTACGCTTCCGCACCGCTACATAAGTGTTCTATCCTCCTCGCCACGCCTTGGATGAGCAATGTCAATACAATCACGCAAATCAGAGGGCAAAACACGATCACAAAAAGAGAATAAAGGAACGGAAAAGGCTCCCGTCGGTGAACAGGGAGTTCATTTCCTTCCCAGTTTTTTTTTTTTATACCCGTGTCGATAAAAACAAATGCTTTCGGGAAAGAAGAGAGTGTGTGCGTGAGCGCCTTTTGACATTTACACGCTTCAATCTTTCATCATAGTAGCTAAGTGTATATTACTAAAACGTTAGTCTTTTAGTAGCCCTACGGTAGTTTGGCGAGAGAATACGTCGCAAACATTCACAACTATCTCCTTCTCCCCCTGTCTAACACCCATTTGCTTTCTCCCGTTCCATTCTTTTCGCTCGTTTTCTAATTGCTGTTCTCACTCTTTCACACCCACTGCTTTAACGCTCGCCTACCAAACGATCAGGAATGTTCCCAATTGAGAAACGTATCACGTGTGCTTCAGTGTTACAGTTGACAATGCAGGGTGTTGAGCAACTGGAACGACTACATCTCGAGAGGAGAAGATGACAATCCTACAAGCAACCGGTAACCACTGAGAGGACCGAGGCTATTCACTAAGTGCAAACATTTAACCAACGACAAAAGAAAACAGACTGTTTTACACGGTCAACTCCGGTATTTGCGAGCACTTGCGCATCTTGTTCGAAGAGCTGCAACTATTATTGTAAATAACGCACACGACTATTATCCGTAGCGCTAGGTAAATCTGATTCAGATTCAAGAATCGGAAAGAATCTGAACAGTGGATCTGCTTCAGATTCAAGAATCGGAAAGAATATCTTAACTGAATGAATGACTCTGAATCTCTTTTCTGAAGATTCATGACTCTGCAAAGATTCATGAATCGTCAAACACGCATGAATCCCTATGGCTTCATGAATCCTCAAGATCTCAAAGTGGAATCATGGGCGAATCACGGTTCGAATGACTCACTCCACAGACGATTGCATCAAACACAGCACACGGCAGCACTGTTTTGCGAAAAACCTTGCTAGAGTCCTGTGTCCCGTGAAGTGTGTAGTACCACGGTTCGATCGCTTACAATCTTTTCTTAACGCTGGACATTAAGAAACAGAAACAGAATGATAAGGACGAAACAAAATGCAATAATGTTGCGCAGGCAGTGACGCGTCAGCAAATCAAGATGTACATATTATTAAGTAGATTAAGTGTGTGTGTGCGTGTCCGTGTGTGTGTGTTTGTGTCATTGTGTAAGCGGTGCTATGGTGTACTGCTGTTTCTAATGATGTCAGTAAACGAATTCTGCTGAGTAGCTCTGTCGTACGGTGTGTATGATGCCCGATCAGGAAAAAAAACATTCACTTTGTGTGTGACTAGATAAGGATAGCTTAACACTGTCATAATTTCTTCCCTCCCCAGACCACACTCTACCACTCCCCTTCGCCGAAAAGCACCCCCTTCCTTCACTAATTGCCCGCCTTCCCTTTTCTCACTACACTCCCCCGCGGTCAGGCTTCCCCCATCCGCTTCTCTTCTTCCGTAAAATTCACAGCTAAATGTCCACCAGAGAACCGTCGGGATATTCTGGTGAGCAGAGCAGGGTTTTTTTAATGCGAGTGCCACGTATTCGCTAATGAACGCCGACACCAACATTCATCGGGTTTCGCACAACGCTAGTGCACCGTTTGCTCCATTGTTTGCTTGCCTATCCGCGGACAAGTGAGTTCCTCGCGTACTTTTTACAATAATTAATTTCAACATTCTAGTACAACTAAACGAATAAAATAAAATAAAACAAATCGCTACAGTAGTACAATGCATGCATAAACGGCTATACCGCGCTTGGGTACAATGAGACTAAGTTGGGAAGAAAAGGATGTGTGGTAGCGATAGCGGGGTGTTGTGACTATCCAACAGCTGCTCAAACCATCGTTCAACGGACACATCTGGCGCAGAGCGGGGAAACAAAGACGTCAGCTATCGATTGAAAGAGCAAACGAATCATACTCTAACTAATAACAAACTAAAACGTAACTGGGACGTGTTGCCTTTTGCGTGTGGTACAAACTAATGGAAAGGTATTTCGTTAAATGCACCGTGGTTCGTTCGCTGCGAGCGAAACGTTGACAAAACCATATTAGACTACACAGCGTGCGCAGGCATGTGTGGGTGGAGGGGAGGGTGAGGGGAGGAAGCGGGGGCGGTGGAGACAAAACAAAACTAATTACGCACGATTGTGCGTAACGATCTCAAGGCTAGTGGAGGGCGCTAAAGCTTATCAGACTATACGATCAACGTCAACGATTATAAGTATCATCGGGCGATATATATATATAAACATATATATCCGAGGGGTCAGAGCAGATGTAGCCGGCACAATGTATCCTCAAGAGCCGCCATCAGCTGTCCAAAAAAAAAACCGCCTAGTGGGCGCCCACAGCACGGCAAGACAGTGCCTATAGAAGCCCCTTATTGCACTCTCCTTTATAACAACAAGTTGGTATAATGGTGTTGGTGTGTGTGTGTGTGTGTGTGTGAGTGTGTGTGTGTGTTTATGTGAAAAAGATCGACGAAGCAGAGATGACCAACAGCGATGTTGTGGGGATGTCATATGGGGGGTATTTTTTTTTTTTTGGGAAGTGGTGTGTTTATCTGTGTGTTTGTGTGTTGCGTATATAAATATAGGGGGAAAAGCGAGGCGGCCATTTTTAGTAGGAGATGATGAGCAGACGTTGGAGAGAGTTGATGTCCACGGGGACTACGCCAAATACGAGCGGAGACACTAGCGAGACGGGATGTGAACGACGACTTAACCTAGCTCCGTGGGACAAACGACCGTGCCCGTGTGTTGGGCACTGCTGCCACCAACACTACCGTTACCACCACCGCCAGCATTGCTGTCCTCGGTGAAACCTTGATAGTCGGCTTTCGGTTCGCCACGTTCGTAGTGCGAAGACGGGTCGCGATCCGGGAAGGCGACTACTCCTTTATCGCGAATACCCGATAGAGGGCGCTTTAGCTGCCGCCGTCGACGGCGTCGCTGCTGTTGGTGTTGCTGCTGCTGCTGCTGCTGCTGCGGATACTGTGGATGTCGGTGTGACGGCTCCAGTTGCAGATATCGGTGTCGGTACGGTCGGTTAGTATACTCGGTGGCGGTTATAGGAGTACCTTCGCTTGCCGAACGCCCCGCATTTGCAGCCGTGCGGAATACGAGCGGCCAGCCAGCCGCCGACTGATCCACACCTGTCTGCAGCGACCCGTAACCCCGCCAAACGCAGCCCCGATGCGGAAAGGTGGAGTGAGAAGAGCGACTACTACCTCTACAACTACTACCGCACGGTGAACAGAGTGGACGACGTCCGTATATTGTGGCTGCCAGTGGAAGCACCGACAGTGCACGACCCGAAGTACTACCGCGATGTGGCTGAGCGGAGTGACAGCTCTCGGCGATGTGGCGGTTTACCAACCTGCGATTCGATAGGTTTTGCCTAGCGGTGATGCTGCTGGTACTACTGCTGTTGCTGCTGCTCGTGTGAGTGCCACCATTACCACTGCTGCTACGGTAGCGGTTGTAATCAACGTAGCCGGCATTGTCCCGACAACAGGGGGCGATCGTACGGCCTATGCCGTCGGAACTCGGGAAGTTTACAGTAGCCAGACCGTACTCCACTCTGGACGACTGGGATGTCTCGGTGAGACTGCTGTGACTGTGACCTCCATTCCTCCAGACGGTGCAGGTGGAGGTCGGGGCAGTATTATCTGCCGACTGTAGCTGAACCGTTGGTCGCAAAAAGGGCGACACTGGCAACGAAGACTGAACCGACGGATACGGATAGCTCCACTGCTCCTGACTATTAGGCGGCTGTGACGCAGATAAGGAACTAGACGCAGGTGTTGGAACGGAAGGTACTACTGGACGGGGTATGGAAGGATGCGATGGTGCGGGTTGCTGCTGTTGCTGCGCTTGGTAACGGTGATGCGGTGTCGTGTCGGGTGTTGTGTGTCGAACAGGAAACGGATGGCGACGTGTGGAGTCGTCATCAGCGTCGTCTGCATGGTCGGGATAGTAGTCGTTAGGCTGCCATTGATCATTGCGGGATCTGCTGCTTCGATATCAGTCGGACAGATCGCCACCATTATTACTTTCCCGGCCACTGCTTCCACCACCACTACCACATCCGCCGCCACCACCACCACCACCTCCACCTCCTCCACCTCCCCCACCGCCACCGACACCGCCACAGCCGCTATCTCTACCGCCGCCCGCGCCGGTAGCCATGATCCCGCTGCCCGTCACTACACCACCGACAGCCGCCTGCATACTGAGATTACTGCCGCCGCCGCCGCCGCCTCCGCCGCCACCGCCTCCACCACCAATACCACTCCCCCCGACGCTGCTGATGCCAACCATACTACTATTACCAACGCCACCGCTCCCGACACCACCAATGCCGCCGCCGCCACCACCGCCGCCGCCGGGCGAGACGGACGCCGCTACCGCTGCCGCTACAGCCGCCGCAGCCGCCGCCGCGGTCGAGCTCGGAATGGGGGGGAACTCGGACTTGAAGGAGCCGAGCGCGTAATTGGCAACTGCTGCCGCCGCGGAGAACTGCTCCGACTTGAAGCTGTTCGCGACCGCGGCCGCCGTGGAAAAATCGGGCTTAAAGCTGCTGTTTGCGGCGGCAGCCGCTGCCGAAATGGCTGCTGCCGCCGCAGCCGCTTGCGACGCCATCGTGGGGGAAAGCATGTTTTCGAACTTTCTGGTGTCGGGGTTGAACATCGGATGCTTGAACTTGCAATGCGTGCGCAGGTTATCGCTTCTGGTGTAGGTCGCCCGGCAGAGTGGACATTCGAAGCGGCCCGGAAAGTGCACATGATAATGGTTGCGTATGTGGGTGACCACTTTGCCGCAAAGCTTGCACCGATGCAGATTGCAACCGCCTGAGAGCCGTTCAAAGGTCAGCCGCATGTGCCAGGCCTTGGAGCCTGTTGGGAAGATAATACATACACACAGAGAAGAGAGAAAGACCAGAGAGAGAAGAGAAGAGGGATAACAAAAACAATGAGATTGTCACACGCGTGGATCCTTTATTTTCTTTTTTTTTTTGGTTTGATTTTTTGAAGTTTGAAACAAGTAGCAGTAGTAGTAACAGTAGTAGTAGTAGTAGTAGTAGTAGTAGTAATAGTAGTAGTAGATGTAGTAGAAGTAGTAGTAGCAGAAGTTGAAGTACTAGTAGTAGGCATGTTATTATAGTAGTTATGGTGGTAGTAACAGTAGTAGTAATGGTAGTAGTAGTGGTAATAGTGGAAGAAGTAGCAGTAATGGAGACCATGTTCGGGAGGTTTGTGTATGAGATGATGTGCTGATGGCACATCTCAAGTCCCTTTACGTTTCCATGGGTTGGTTCGTGTGTGTAGGTGTGTATCGGATGGCTGTGTGTATGTTCTCTATGTCGTCGTGATGGGAAATGCAGTGATGAACGTGTATGTGTTCTGATCGGCGAGGAAGGGATACAGGTAACGAAACTATGGAATATGGCAAGTAGAGTTTAGACTTACAGAAGAATAGGCACACGATGAGCCGTACGGAAAGATAGTTAGCGTGGATTAGTCTTAACACAGAGAAAGGACAGCGACGAGATGAAGATGGAGGCAGGCGGTTTGTTAATATAAGGAAATAGATATATCATGAGCTAAGGCGAATTGTATGTTCGTTATGATCAAGCGCCCCATCAACGAATAAATTATTAATGAAAAACAAAAGATGCTTCGCGCATAAAATGGACACCGATGTACGCTGGGTGTGGGGGACAAAAGAAAGGCAGCAATGTTTTCAATGTTAAATTTCCACAACTCTAAATCAGAAACACTAATGCCTCTGTACAGACAACTGCCGCGGAACCTTACAAATGTCGTTTTAATTTCGCGTTCGAGCATTAATCAGCTGCCAAATGTTTAATCAGTTAACTTTAAAATCGTACTTTAACGATTGAGAGCTGTCGACATGAACAGTTCGAGTCTCATCAGGATACGAAACGGAATATTTGCAATAATGAGCATTTATAATGCTAAGACAGAATGCCATGGAGACAGAAGACACTATAGGGATAAGGGGAAAAAGCAGGAAAACAGACGGGACAAATGAAAAGAAGATAAGTGGAAGTCAAGAATCAGAACTCGAAAGGATATCGTATGTTTGTCGTATGTGGAAGGGGGGAGTAATTCATTCGCCTTTCAAGTAGGCTCATTACAAATACTCTTTTACGAGTAATGTGTCAATTAAGAAAATGCTTTTAAAAAAACACCTTTATTTTCCTTCTAAAACTGTCCAACACCAAGAGACAAGCACAACTAGAACGAGTGTTTTCTTTGTATCTTTGTTGTTGCTTTTGTACAGTGACACAAATGAGAATTAGTACCGACGCTGTGTGTGCATGTGTACAGGAAGTTTCATTCGCTCGTTTGCTTTTATTTTGTTGTTCCTTTTTTTTTAAATACAATTAGATAACTTCAAACTAACGAAAACCAAAACAAAACAGAAAGTAAATAATATATGAACAGTATTATGTTACAGCTTTTGCTTGTCCATTTCCGAAACCAAACCCTCCAATACAATCCTTCTTCCCTCCCCACTCCTCGCCTTCCATCCCCAAAAACACACAACTCTATTTACATTGTGTTGGTAGTGGTGTGTAGTAGTAGTGGTAATAGAAGTAGTAGAATGAATAGTAATAAGAGTAATAGCAGTTGTAGCTGTAGTAGTAGTGGTAGTAGTAGTAGTTATAGTAGTACTAGTAGTATGACTATGTGTGTTCGAGCACCACAGACAATAAAGAAGGCGAAGTAGGTGAATAAGGAAAGGAACGTTACAAAGGTGAGAGAGAACCGTAACACGCGCGCTGCAAATTATCCCATTTTGTTTTTTTTTTCATTCTTTTTGCTTCCTCCTTCTATTGTTTGTTGTGTTTCAGTGTTTGTTTCGGTTTTGTTTTGTTTTGTTTTTTTTTTCTTTTTCTGGCTTTGTTTCGTTTTGTAATCGTTTTTGTTTTTCGTTAACATTTTTTTTCTTTTCAATTTGCATTTACCGATTTCTTATCGGAAGTTTGCGTTTGTTTGTTTGGAAGAACCGTTGTGCGTTATTTTATAATGTTCCAGAGAGAATAAAAACGAAAAAATAAATCAGAAGAACTCAGTCACTGTCGGTAAAAAAGGGACAGGCGGGTTGAACTAAACAATGAAAAGTCGTCTAGCGTTTGTGCTCATATTTAAGATGTACGCAAGGATAGAAAACAGTTCAAAAATGGAACGTAAACACACGTGGTAAACATTAACTGAAATATAGTAATCGATTTGTTTTTTTATATTTTGCATGAGAAGACAGAGAAGAGTAACAACACACACAGAGTTACATTCAGACACAATGAGGTTTTGAGAAAAATGTGAAGAGCGTTCTACATTACACAACAGAGGAGAATTCAGAACATCGAGAAAAAGGTTTATTGGAAGGGTGTGTGTGTGTGTGTTTGTGTGAGTGTAGATGTATATTTAATTGCTTGTAAGAGAGAGAGAGAATGAATGAGACTTTCAGCAAAAAATTCTGGAAAGTAAACGGCGGTACAACAGATTACAGCTAAGGACAACAGCGCCATTCGACTTCCATATCGCTTCCGTATTGGTTCCGCATCCGTCCGAGATTAGATCGTGCTTTGGCAAATGGCGTGTAAATGTGTGTTCTTACAGCTGTTTGCTTGTGCGTTCCGGGGGTAAGAAACGCACACCAACGAAAGGAAACATTTAAAAAACAAAAGGGTAACAATAACAGAGACTGCTTTCTATTACAATGATAGAATAAAAACTTGTAACGGCGAACACAAACAGAGCGCACCCAGTGAACAGGTTGACATCGATTTGTTAATAATCCGTGTTTGTGTGTGTTTGTGTTTCTGTAAGTGTGTGTTTGGTTTGCACGAAAAAGACATCGAGAGCAAAAGGAAGAAGGCAAACGATTGATTAAGAAGTGTTTGCGTTGGGTAGATGTGTTTGTTGGTGTTGTGTTTTGAACGATGCAGTTGCATGGAAAGAAGCGTTAAAGAACAAAAGAACAACGTACAAGTGCAGCGAGTATAAACGAGTAGAAACAACAGAACAGCAAAACACAACAAATCAGTTGACAACCGAACGGCAAACGGGTCCCACGGATGATGACACACAGAGAGAGTGAGACACACACACATATATATATATATATAGAAAGTATATAAAATAAAACAGCACGTCAAATTGAGTGTAAGGAGGTATGTGTGTGTGTGTGTGTGTAGTTGTGAGAGAGAGTGTGGCTGTGTGTATATCAAAATCAAACTAGCAAAGGTAGCACTAAGAGGAACGGATGAAACAGTGGACAGTGACATGCGTTAGCATTCACTCTCCCTCGGCGACATTCACGGGAACAGAGCGCAACAATACGACACCTAAAGACACTAGGCACAACGTGTAGCACGTGTACAGGACACTTATGGAACGGTGACGGCGTCCAGATTGGCTAGGCTTTTTTTCTAATTCCCTCCCCACCTCCACCTCCCCACCAACTCCCTCCCCCTTTCCTCCACCCTCAACCATATCTACCACGTAACGTTTCAGGACTGGAGGGAGGGGGGATGATAAATAACGTTACGTACCGATTCGCACTGAAGAGAAATAACGCTTGAGTGTGTGATGCACATAATGTAGCACAGGAGAAGAAAACACAAAAAGAACAAAACGTTACACAAACACGACGTCGACAAATTGCTACCCACTACTGAAGAAAGGAAAAAAAATGAACACGACGGAACGGAAACATCCAGAAGAAAAGAAGAGCGAAAACTAAGCTAACGTATGAAAAACAAGAGATAAACCCAAATATTGGCGAATGAAAACTCAACACACTACACTGACAAGGTTCTAGCGATCTCGCTCACTCTCTTAACCTCTCTTTCTCTCTCCCTAATGACTCCCAATGCTCCCCAATGACAGTAAAGTGACAGCTCGGTTGATAATACTACTGCGTAACGTCTACTAAGGGCGTTACGGGTACGTAACGCCATTCAACTGGTTCAATGCCAGAGTGTGCCGCGCCGTGTGAGGTAATCGCAGAACTCAAACTCACACCAACTCACACCCAGTTTGACAGTTGATGCATCGTCTTTCCTTCTCTTCCGCCGCTCCGCTCCCCACCAACTATCGATGGCCATTTTGGTTTGCAAATGCCTGGTTCATCGCACAAGTTGTGGGTCTCCCTTCTCCCAAAGTTTCCACAAAATCCCCTTCTCCTGCAGACTATTCTAACCCTTCCCCACCCTCTAACCCACAAAAAAAAAACCCGCAACTAACACTTTTCGGCCCCCATCGGATTCCCCCTTCCATTTTTTTCCCTACAGCGCTACATTTTCATGTGTTTGATCCGTAGATTAAAGTAGTAATACAATATATGTTTTACGATCACTCTTTTTCTCGCTCTCCTTCTCTCCTCTCTCTTTAACACACACACAGACGCACAGATCGGAGCAATATTTTCGCGACGCTTCTATGCGCAAAAACAAAGAACAAAACAGAAAAAGGCCAAATATGTTTTGTTGTTTTTTTTGTTTCTTCCTTTCCTCGTGTTTGGTTTGTCACTATCTCTAAATATCACATCATACGATTTATCTAATGTTTAGTTTGGTTGTTGGTGGTTTAGCTCTGTTTGTTTTTCTTCCTCGTTCTCTTTCTGTTTTGGTTACTTTTGCTTTCATTTACTAACTTAAACGTTACTGTTTCTTTGTTGTTCTCATAACACTATATAAGGTATCATTAAGCCCATAAAGTTTGTGTTGTTTTTTTCTGTTTAACGATCTACGTTTTTGCCACATGACAATTTTTGTTTGGTTAATCTGTCTGTTTTGCTTTCGTTTTTTTTATTCCTTTCATTATATAGTATAATACTATGCCTTTTGTTGTTTTGCTTCCTTTAATTGGGCTTCTATTGTTATGTTGTTCATTTTGTATGTGTTTTTTTAAGTAGTTTCTTCTGCTTCCTCGTGTTTGGGATTATGGTTTAAGTTATTTTGTTATTAAAGGTCTTAAATTGTCTCTATAAATCTATCAACTACGCAATTGGTACACTATATGGTAAGTTCACTGTTTTTATATTGGGTTTTGCTGTAAGGTTGATTTTTTTTATTACCAGAGGGAGGGCCACCTACGCATATAAATATAGTTTCCATATCATATAAAAATATAAATGTATATGTGTTTGTAGATATTTCTACGGTTCTTGTCATTTTTTTTGTTTTCGGTTATTGTTTTGTATTAGCTTTTTGTTGTGACTGAATGTGTATACACTTGCGTTTAATATAATTGGCTGTATAATATTTCTGTATGTGAGTGTGTGTGTGTGTATGTGTTTGTGTGGTTTTCTTATTCCTGTAAGATATTTGCTCATCACTAAAAAAACTTGTCAACTTCTACACCTAAACCGCGAAGCACTCTATTTGCCTGAGCACAGGTGTTACACTAAAATGGCTCCCCTTTGTTTTTCTGTTTTTTTTTTTACTTTATCTTTTGTTAATTTACTACTAGTTTGGTTGGGTATTGATTCGTTCATTTGCTACAAAATGTACCGAAGATAAAAGCACGCACCGCAACGCAGAGAATGATGAGAAGGACACGCGCAACGAGAACGCAAAGGAGAAACGCAACACGACTACGGTTTTGTTGTTGTTGAAAAGAGTAACACACTAGGAAATAGAGCACCCATACGGGATATATTTTATAGATCATTTAGAGCGTTACAGCAAGGAAACCAATTACACGTAACTATCAAAGCCATATCCTATGCGTCCGCCTACCTAGCACAGAGGATGTACGATACACGTAAATGAAACAGGCTAGCGCGCAAACAGAATCAATTAGCTAAAAGACTAAGAGACAAACAAACGAAAAAGACAGGGAGTGTATATGTGTGAGAGAGAGATAGAGAAGAAGAGATAGAGAGAGACAGTTCGATAGAAATGAGAACAAGAGATAACGTCAACGAATAACTTCTATGCAGCAACCACACTCACTTTTTATCCATCAAAAGCAACGCTGCTAATGAGGATGTAAATGAGTTATGTAACGCGTTATGTAACGCTTTGAAAATCAGTACAATTTTTCACACTGTTCAATTGAACCGTAATTGATTTTTCTTCCCAATCATGATGGTAATGGAGCTATTGCCAATTTGCCTTCTGCTTCGTCTTCTTGGCGTAACAATCTGCAGGATCATGTCGGCCACTACTGGACCCGCAAGACTTTTTTCCATGTAGTTTTATAGTTTGGCCTTGCTATGAGGGAACGCGGTGTGGAAAGGATTTTGTATAGGTCCCGTCGTGTGAAAGACCCGGCCCCACTATCACCAGTACCACCCGGATTCGCTATAACTGTATTGACACAATTCGCCTAAAGGTATGCTATTCTCATAACAAAGTCATCCATTTTGTAGTATTCGTTACCGCAAGTAGATGGCATTCATTGACGTTTCTTTATCAGTAGTCACAGTTCTTTCTCTCTCATTTTTTGGTCTCTCTCTTTCTATCTCAATTCCAGCCAAAAACACTCTCTTTTTCGCTCCTCCAATGCACTACGGAACGATAATGCAGCAGGAAGGACAGCGCCATTCAACGAAATGTATGTCCCGTTTTTTTTATAATTCTCAAACAATGGACAAAACAAATGGTGGAAAATATATGTTACACTTCGGCGAAGGTGTAATTGGGGAAGCAATCCTGTCACAGTGTGTAGCCTGCGTATATACACATTCCGTAACTTCCCATCTTCCTATAGGCGTGCGCCATTCCATCCACCGTCAGCTGTATGAGGTCGACAACGCACCAGAACACATGCTGTATATAACGTCTAACGCGCACAAAGAAGGCAACTCTACCTAGGGTATGAATGTGTATGTATATATGCATAGATAAGTGTCCAACCATACTGTGGAGGTTAAAAAAAAACGACGGGTTGTTCCAAAACTCTCTGATGCTGGGGAGGACATACTGTTTTCCAGCGACCTCTTTACCTCTTTTTTCTCACCCCGATCCTTCTCCGTCCAGCGCAATATGCTCATCACACGCCAGTAACAGGAATTGTTGTACTCACATCTACTAAAAACCGTCCTTGCACCCACCACGCACAGTACAAGGGAGACAAAAAGGAATGGGTGGAGACACGCGCTTATTCAAACCTACCGAAGGAGAGAGAGAGACGGAACTGGTCGGTGCCGTTGCGCGCCGCGTCTTACACGAAAAGGTTCTTCTTATACTTCAGTCGCTGCTTGTTTCGCGCGGCGCTTAATCACATGTGTACGATGTGGTTGTAGAAGCGGTCCCTCAGCTCCGGGTGCTTCACCTTGCAGTGTGCCTTCATATTGTCGCGCCGGGTAAACTTCTGTCCGCACACCGGACACTCGTGGCTCTGGGGCCGGTGGATGTTGGCGTGGTGCCAGCGGTTCGAGACGGTCTTGTGACAGCTGACGCAGCTGTACAGCGTCGGAAAGGTGCCGGTCAGCTGTATGAACAGTGAGGAGTAGTCGATGTTGTGATCGCGCCGCGTCGTACTCGATCCACCACCACCGGTGGCGCCACCTCCCGTGCCCCCACCACCTCCACTGCTGCGAAGTGCACTACCGGGAGGTCCACTACCTACCACCCCTCCCGCACCCATCGCTACCGGCCCATCGCAGGGTTCACCCGCCACGAGAAAACTTCCGGGTGGTGGGACGCCGCCACCACCACCACCACCACCAGCGCCACCATTACCGCCGCACAGGGAAGCCGATGACGCGGAGGACGAGGACGATGACGACGACGACAGGGACGCCGGTGTCGGTGGGGTCGTGGACATGAGGGATGGTTTACTGCCCCGATTGCTACCATCCGGCTGGACGCCACTGGTATTGAGTGCGGCCGCTGCTGCTGCGGCCGCCGCTGCCGCTGCTGCCGCCGCCACCGCCACACCCGCGCGTGCATCGCTGGCACTGTTAAAGGCACTGCCGCCGGCAGCGTGGTTGTGCTGCTGCAGAGGATGATGGTGCGGTGCGTGCGACGGATGCTGGTGGTGCTGATGATGGTGGGTGGTGGTGTTGTGGTGATGGGAAAGGTGATGTCCCCCACCGTACTGGGACCCGTTCGCGATACCTCCACCAACTGCAACTCCGCTACCTGCACCTCCTGTTCCTCCACCTCCTGCTCCTCCACCACCAGAGCCTGATACTCCTCCTCCTCCTCCTCCTCCTCCTGCGCTTAGGCTCGCTGCTAGCCGGTGATGTTCGACAAGGGACTCCACGAGGCTACCACCGAGCGGTAGTGGGACGGCACTGAAGCCAAGCATAGTGGCGGCAGCGCCGTCACACCCGAGTCCACCACCTCCTACACCGCCTGTTCCGCCACCGGCTACGCAGTCCGCCGTATCGGTCCGGTGGTGGTTGCTGCGGTTCTGCTGCTTCTCCGACCCTACCACTGAACCACCTGCTCTACTCCCTAATCCTGACCCTCCTCCTCTTCCTCCACCTTCATACTCTGCACCATCACTAATTCCACCTCCTCCACCTGCGCCACCTGCACGGCTCCCATTAACGCAGCCTCCTCCTCCACCTCCTCCTCCTGCTGCCAAAACGGCATTCACAACCACTCCTGAAGCAAGATCGTGATGATGCAAACCGGCACGATGATGATGGTGACGTGACGCCATCGCTAGACGCAACATACGGTCACCTGCAAAGCACACAGGCACACAAGAACGGCGTCACCGAGTGCGCGCCCTCACCACAACACGCCTCCGAAATTATAAACAAAAACAAAACAAGGATAAAACACCAAGACAAACAAAACATTACACCTCTTGGATTAGAAAAAAAAAGAACCACACAAAAAAGGAGAAAAAATAACGACTAGAATGGAACGAAACACGCGTACAACGGAAACTGGCTGTGGATAACGAAATAGCAAAACAGAAGAGACTCCGCGAAACGCATAAATAGACAGGAGTGGGAATAGGGATCGAATGTTGATTGCTGGAACAGGAGTAGCGAAAAAATCGCATTTCGATCCAAACTGGATCGGTCAAGGAATGGTTTTAAACACCATTAGAATGCTTGGAAAATCCGCAATAGTGATTGAGTCTGACAGCTGACAGCTGTCAATCTGCTCACGCACAAACACGCACGCGCGCACCGCAAATACATGCGTGGGTGTTTGTGCGCGCGGCGATCAATATTGCATGTAGCACTCACACAAGCTTACTCGCAGTTCACACGCAGTATGAGTGAATAGAAATAGAGAGATAGGCGACTAACTGTTACATTCCACACATCGAACTTAGCCAGTAGAGTCGTCGAACGTCACTCACCGTGCACTCTATTATGGAGGCTAGCGGAGCGACAACCCAAGCTCTACAGCAGTTCCCTCTTATTGAGGTACCCTCAAGTTCGATAAGTGGAGGTAAACAGCGTGTGGATTTCATTCAAATCGACACATTTCATGTCCAGGACACGGGTAAGGGATTAAAATCGTCTGGATATAAAACCAACAAATCGAAATAAAGTTTGTAGTTCAAATGAACAAAACAAATTAACAAAAGAAAACCAGAATGATATAGTGGTTGACAACAGGAGGCACTCAATATATGCGGGACTAATATTTAGCAATGAAGATACATATGTGTAAAGGGGAGGGGGAGTAAATGATTATATTTTGTTTGTTTGTTTTCTTTTTAATATTGCTTGTTTCTTTTGCAACCGATTTTGTGGTCTTATTTTTATTGTTGGGGTTTTTTTTTTGTTTGATTGTAATTATTATTTGCTTAACTTGTTTGGTTTGTCTAAGAATTCAAAGGAATACATATGCCGCTAACACTCAGTAAAACGTTCAATAGAAAATCATAAACTAAAAAAAACCTAGAAACACATCGTCATAATCATAAGGCGGTACGAGTGTATGTTGTGAGTGTGTGTATGTGTGTGTTGGTGTATGTAATATATACGAAAACATACTAAGAAACCAACAAAAACCTTTTGGGAGGGGGGGAGTGAGGTGGGAGGTTTAAAAAGAACTCAAAACAAAGTCGATCACCAATAACAAAAATAACACAATCCAGAAACGGAGCCTATTATATATATATATAAGGAAGAAAACGATAACATATCGAACTATTCTAATTCACTAAATTTATGCGTTGTTGTTGTTACTTAAAGGCTATTCTTATATAAACTGCACTATATAGTTTCGCTTTACACTGGGGCAAAACGTATTACACTAAAATAAGAACTAAATAGCAGCTCGACTTAGCATGATGTTGGTGGATTGGTGAAGGACGGTTGCGGGAAGAGTGTTGGGAGTGATAAACTAAGGACAACAACAACGGCAAACAACAACGAAAAAAAAACCAGAACAAAACATAATAAGATGTACTAGAAAGAAACTCAACGAAATTGATGCAGGGAAAAACAAAATGGCAACCGTGAGGCTGCACAAAAACATGAAACCGTCCGGACGCTTAAGTATTCACACTACATTGCGAGTACTAGCATGTGCGTCACCAGCACTACGGCACCCACAAAGTATGTGTTTCATCGGTATGAGCTGCTTCTCTCAATAAAACAAAATGGAGTCGAAACCAAAGTAAACGCACACTGCTGAGTGAACGTGATGAAAACGAAATAAAAGAGCACAAAACGGAGATAAAAATTATACGTGTGTTGTATGAGTGTGAGAAGAACAGATAAGGATGCAAATGAACCAGGAGGTAACAATGGGAAACGAAAACAAAAACCAAACTAAAACGTATCCGGCACCGCATCAAGCGACTAGAAAACGACACAGTTTGCACTAGAGTAAAATACAGCTATATTACACATGATTTGTTTTTGGGTTTGATACTTTAACATCGTGGGCTAGCGCTGGTTTGAAAAGGGAATAAAATATTTCAGTGGCATGTAACCCAGTCTAATATGCTTTTCTAGTAAGGGAAAGAAACCCAAAAATAAAATCAAACAAACTAAAACTAACGAATGGAATTCGCTACCACGAAAAGTGTTTTCTTTTTACTTGATTCGGCATAATGATTCGGCGTAGGATGAGGCACACAGCGAGAGTAAAAATGACGCTAACGGAATTAGTAACAAAATCAACAAAAGCACTAGGAACAAAAAAAAACACAACAACAACGAAAATAAAACCCAAAAACTGAGCTGTCAAAACAAAGGGATTAAACACAATTGGACGAACGAACATTCAACGGGTACTGCTATAAAAGTTCTATATCTAGTTGGCACACACTTTGAATACACGCTAGAAGGCATCGGTAAGGAGAAACGGGAATATGAAAACACAAGTGAGACATAACAAAATCAACTAAAACTAAACGAACGTAAACAGTCGACACTGTTTGCTTGGGAAGGGTAAAAATGGCGCACAACTACACTAAACGAAAGAAAGGAAAAACAAAACGAAACAGAAGAAAAAAAAAACATCACACTAACAAAGGTTATGAAGAAAAACTATCGAAAAATGATGTGACAACTAAAGCCAATACAAAACACAAAAACAAAATGAGACTGAACGATGAGCGCAAACAAAACCGAAATGAACTTAGTTGTTTGGATCTCCTGTACGACTTTCACAAAACGAAACCTGGCAACACTGTAGTTCAGGGGTGGGGGGGCGAGGGGGGAAGTGTTTGGGAAAGAAAGAAAAGAATGGCACAAACCCGTCGCCATGTTTAAAGATTCCTGCTTGCTTTTTTTACCTTTCTGATTTGTTTTGTTTTCTTATACTTTTAAACCGTTTTACCCTTCCTGGTACTACTTTCAGATTAACTTTTTGTTTGTTTGTTTACCGTAGTTTTTTACAACTTGTTCCAAGCCTTTTATCGTGTTATGCATTGCTGGTTACTACTTTTAAATGTTGGTTTGTTTATTCTTTTTGCTTCTTCCATGTTCTATATTTGATTATTTTCTATTTCTTCTTCTCTCGCCACAACCTCTTGTTCTTTTTAAACATTTGTAGGTAGTTTTAATTTATTTATATCTCTTTTCTTAATTTTTTGCACGATTTCTTATGTCTTGCTGTTGCTTTGTAGAACCATTTGTCACATAATCACCTTAAAATACAAAACAAATGTTCAATTGACAGCGCGCACACACGTTTTACGAACGATTTTACGGGAAACGAAGTGGTATGTAAATTTTTTACTGAAACAAAAGTAACTGACGAAAGTTTTTTGTTTTACATTTTAATTTAGAACATCGTACGATAGGAAACCGGTCAAACGTTTATGGCAAAAAATAGGAGCTACCACGTCATGTTTTGTTTCATTATTACAAAAATGAATATTATGACTTAAGTCTCTTATTCGTATGTTGTAAACCGAAATTTTGTATAGAATATACTGCAGTTTCAGATAGGCGTAGAAGTGAGCAAAACGTTTCAATCATCCGCATGTAAATGGCTATTACAAATGGACCTCCCATCTGAAGAATAGGCCAATAATTGTTTGTGTTGTTCCCCGTTTCCGCACTCTTCTCCATCCCCGCTTATATGTTCTTGATTCATAGCGTAAAAGAATTGTTTTGAAACAACAACAGGAAATTAAACCGACAAGTCCAGCTTGGAACCACCATAAGGGAGCAGAACCAATGTCACAATTGAAAAGAGTTTCCTCTTTATCCATAACAGTGCACACAATCACAACTCTTAGTAATATTGTTTATCAGTAAAACTGGAAACTTTAGAAACAAAAGCAAAGAGATAGGAGAAAGTGTAATGGATTAAAAACGGACACAAAGAAGTTCATACAGAATAATTAAACATGAAGATAGAAAGAAAGGGGTTTACCAGACAAGAGTAGATAAGAAAAGTAGAGCAATGATACGAAAGGTTAGAAATAAATTATCCGTGAAAAGCCAGGGGAACATTGTTTGGAACAAGCAGTTCATTTGTTGGAAGTAGGGGGATCAATAGCACGACGAGATGGAAAGTGTCGAGAAAAGCACACGAATAAGGCGCATTAAAATTGAATTTTTTATATAACCGTAGATTACCGCAAATGCACATAAACATGCGTTAATTTCATGTCCATGTGTGTTCACGCACATTTACACTTAATGTGAATTACTTAGTTCTATCTCTCTTTCTCTTCCTCTCTCTTTAACTCTATATATATCTTTCTGTCTCTCTTTCTATCGATCGCTCTCTTTCGCTGTCAAACGGTGAATTATCATCAGAACTAGTTAGCGAAGATGCTGCAATGCATGCATACATTCAGGGGCTTTGGAACTGTCAACTATCAAGTTGATGAACACCTTTAACTACTGCCAACTTCCAACTGACGTGTAAATTCAGTCACTTCGACTAGGCAATTCTCAGTAGTGATAGTACCCGTCCCGTACTGCGCTACAAAATGGACGAACACTTCAACACTGATAGATCACTCTCTCGACCAATGGATCGATAACGCTCTTAGTAGCGTTCGACCCAAAACAACTAACCGTACGGCAGGTAGTAGTGGACGAACCAAACCGGGCGCCAATATACGCACACACGTATGCAGGCGAATGTAAGCGGATAGTAGAGAGGATTACGTACGCATCGCATATACGTAGAGGTAGAGATGTGGAAACAAAAACAGAAAATAAATATCGTATACCGGTAAACAAAAATACTTACTCGCAGCAAAGAAACACATTCACTTGGTTGAATTGCATAGCGATACACACTCCCACGTTTTCATGTAAATATGTGTGTGTATAGGTACATATACGTAAGGTTTATATATAAAACCAGGTCTAGACAATCACGAGTCCTCTCGCGTGCACATGGCGTACACCCAAAACAGGCATGATCAAACAACAAGCCTTTACTGCAGATATGCACGATTTTGTCCGTGGTAAGAAATTTACATTTTGTTTCGCTTTTTCGCTTTTTTGCCTTTCTGAAACGATCGCTGAACTCAAATATAATTTACGGAAGTAGAAGTAGAAGAAGTAGTAGTAGAAGTAGAAGTAGTAGAAGTAGAAGTAGTAGAAGAATAAGAATGCGAGGAAGAATAAGAGATAAAAGAAGTTTTGTAAGAATATAGAGATGATTAAAGGTTGAAGTATGAAAGAAAACAAAACGTTGATACGAATGAAGATGTCGAAAGGAAATAAAAAGCAAGTGTGATAAAAAAAACAAAGAGAACCACGAACTAAACACGAAAAAGAACAAAATGACGGAACAAACAATTGATTAACAAATGAAAAAAAATGCAGGTAAATGTTGATAAAACAAAATGAAATAAAGAACCTATAATACTAAATGTCTACATTTTCGCAGCAGGTTTTGCTTTACGCTTGCGCGATTAATGTTCAGGAATATACTGAGAAGCACACAGAGGTACTGGGCGCGCCACTGAAACATGCCCAAAAAAAAACAAGGAAAAAATGTGATTCGGCAGCAAAACAGAAAAACGGCACCGGGGTATTACCAAACAAAAACAAATAATTCAAACGTAAACAGTGTGAAGCGAGCAGCAATCAGCATGAAACAAAACTATGATAATTCGAAAACGATAAATCGAACAAAATCGGACATGTATGTACACGTGTAAACAGATGAATTATGTCATTAAAATGAAAAAAAACAGAAAAAAATAACAAATATGGTTGAGGGGACATGACAAAAAAGTCAAACTAAGAAATAGTGAGGAAGAAATTAAATAATAGATGAAACAAAACATGATTAAAAAAAAATCCATGTTTGAAGCGAATAATATTTAAAATGAAATCACTCTTGCTTTCACTATTATTAGCATTTTTAATAGAAATAAAACAGCAAAAGAGCTAAATAAAGCAAGTGCATGAGCAGGGGTAGGAAGAAAAACTTTACAAAACAAAAAGACGCGCCGAAATTCAAAGTAATGCCAACGCAAATTTTGCAAACAAACAAAGATGGTAGCAATGTAAAAAAAAAAAACAAACAAACAGCACAAATCAAAAGAGAAAAACAAACCAAAACAAATGTATAACGAAATCTACTAAAAAAAAACATTCACCGTTTAGTTCTACAGCTCGGTTACAAGCATTTTAATAGCGACAGAAAACCGTATGTAAGTGTGTGAGTGAGCAAACGAATGAAAAATAAGTAAAATAAACGGTAATTAAGACAAAAAAATTAAAATGGGAAAAAACAAAAGGAAGTTTGATAATAAAATACAGGGCGAGAGAAACAGGGAAAATAGTGTTTGGAGAGTAAATTGTGGTAAATATAAACGTAAACGTTGCGTCGCGAATAAACAGGTGTGGGAGGAGAAAGAGAGCGATACAAACATACAAATATATTTATAAACCACGATGAAGTATTGGAAATGTAATAGCTAAGATCATAATGGTATGCGTGTCATATCTAAACAGAGAGCGCGCAATATACTAGAAGTAAAGCGGTATTTCAGAAAATATTGTAGTTCTACTAAATATACAGTAACAACACTACGGAACACGTTAACTAGAGTAGATACAAAAAAGAAGATAAAGGCATATGAACAACCGAACAATACAATCATAAAATAGGTAGGTGATGGTGGTAAGTAACAATAGAGGGAGAGAAAACAGTAAACACAAACTTACGAGGGAAGGAGAGGGAAGTGGAGAGATGTTGGTGGGAAGGGTATAGTTATTGCAAGGCTAAAAATGGTGTAGCAATTTGCTAGACATTTTGCAAACAAAACAAAAACGGTAACTAAAATACAACAAGTAAAGGGGTAATGGTAGTAGTAATAGTAGTACAGGTAGTAGTTGTGGTAGTAGGCAGTAGTAGTAGTAATAGTAAAAAGTAGTAGCAATAATAATGAAGATGATGGAGCAACGTCAACTAAATAAAACATATATTTCTGTGTGTGTGTGTGTGTGTGTATGTATGTGATGAGGAGTGTTCGTGTGTTGGTGTGTTCCAATGGGTATGTTCTATTGACTAGTTTTTGCATGTGTGTGTGTGTGTGTGCGATATGTTATTTTTTTCTTCTTTTTGTGTAGAGAAATGGGAATAGTAATAGGGAAATGAAGAGGGGAAAATAAACAGTAATAGAAACAAAAACATCGAAGCGTTCGAGCCGAAAACAAAACGATACCAAAACTAACAAGAGCAAATATATGTAGATATATAATAAGTATATGGGATTCACAAAGGGTACTACAAACAGTCTCCGAAAAAGGAACAAAACATAGGGAAAATATTAATCATCGAAGTTAAAAGATAGTTTTTATCGTATTTTTTTGCAGTTTAAAATTTATAAAAAAATATGTAAAAACAGATTGTTCCTATAAATATATTCAATTGTCAACGCATACATAAGCGCGTGTACACAACGCAGCCTAGTGCTGCATCGTACCGCTTACGTATACGTTGCCGCAAGAGCGTAAGGATTATACTAAGAAGGGAGATTACAGACAGAGAGGAGTAGCAGATTAAATTAAGAAGAATAATATAATAAAAAAACAATAAGAAATAATCGAAATTCGTTCGCTCACCATCGATATTGTCTGGATGATCCGGATGTGACAGATGCGCATCACTGTCACCGCTCTCGTTGAGCGACGCCATGTTGCCGGGCGCTAGGATGTTGTTCATATCGTCCGCATTCAGATTGATCGGTATGGGCTGCGCATTGATGCAATTGCAAAACAAAACAACAGAAGGACAGATAGAGAGAAAGAGAGAGAGAAAATAGATGCGAGACAGAGAGGGGAAAAGAAATAGAGAAGATCGAAAACGATTAGTTGAGACAAGACAAACTTCGTTTATACTAATGTGTATTGGACTACGTTGGACAATCAACAAGGAATGCAATGAAATCCAGGATGAATGAATGAATGGTATGGGATAAAAAAGCGGCCTTTCTATCGGAAGTACACATACACACATCGCGACGACACCCACACAGGTTATTCCCTTCCCAAGTCCCACCATAACACGAGTTCGGCGAATTCCCGCCAGGTGTCGTTGTTGAATCGGAAGCCATCATTCCAACTTGGACATAATGGCAGGCACACACACACATACACACGCGCACACACGCAGCAACTGAGAACAAAAGCGGAAAGGAAAAGTCTACTAACAACCCAACATAAACATAAACCTTAACTAAAGGGGTGAAAATAAAAAAAACGCCTCTAAAAGGACCTAATGGGTTTACTAGAGAAGCAGCAGAGCAACTGTGGACTCGGACGGAATTGTCTGTATGTGTTGAGTGTATGCATGAAAGTGTGTGTTTTTTGCATCAGTGATTGTGGGTGGCGGAAAGAACGGGAGGTTTGGTGTGTGTTTGTGCGCGTTAGTTACATGTTTCGACTTGTGGCGCAGATGGTTGAGGTGCGCGTGCGGTTCGAGCCCGATACTCGCAGACATCTCGTCGGCATACAGCGGCAACTTGAGGGGCTGGAAGAAATATAGATGGGGTGTGTGTGGGGGACGGAACGGGGGCGAGGTTTTGGTAAGCAGGGGTATGTGGGGGATGGGAAGGAGAGAGAAAAAGAGAAAGAGAAAACATTCCGGTAGAGTCCTTCTTTTTAGTAACTGCGTACAGACGCGCGCACATTATTCTCGCTTACACTCCACACACATTCAAGCACACGGGGACTCGCAGCGTTCAAAGAATCAATTCGTAGTAATTGATTGGAAGAGTTTTCATATGCGAAACCGAGAGGATGCGTCAAGAGAAGATTGGTAATAAACTAACCCACAGAAGATCCTAGTTGGAAATGTTCCTCTCCATCGCCTCCTCATCAACGACTAGAAATAGGACCAGAATCGATCAGGACACACGGAATGTCCGAATGTCCAAGTGGATAATTACATCAATTTGCGCCCCCTTCAGTTCTGCTGAGTTACAACCGTAATAGGAAAATCGCCTGTCCAGACATAAATCCTCCCTGCCTGTAACACCACCCTTGGCTTTTCCGAAGATACCGAGACTACTCCCTTTAACAACAACGCATCTCCGAAAAGTACTGCCTCCAGTTGCCAGCACCATATCACTACCAGCTAATGTGATTGCGCTCCGGTAAAAAGGGATTAGATTATGCATTTATAATGAGCTGCGAATGAACAGTCTATATATGCCCTCAATGCCAACTATCGAACGCAGCACGTCCCCGTACCTGTTGGTAGTTCAGAGGACGGTAAGTTTTGCCGGGGGTGTTGTGTGTCTGTGCCGGTTCTCCAACAAAGGTTCTGGGGCTCCTAGACAATCTAATTTTTCTACTTATAAATTGCATTAGCATGGATTAGTCGTCGTTAGTCTCGAGCCCAACCGAAGGGAATCTAGCTGGAAACGAACAACAGTCACCTCATCCAATTCGTGTACTCTGTGATGTCTATAGGCACGAGCAGAGTAACTGCCCTATAAATGACTACTCCCAGTCATTTTGCCATCCAAGTCTTACAAGATTCAGTTTGCTTCACAGACAGGCAGAATATTTCCCCCACATTTCACGTACCACAAACCCTACTTCTCGAACTCTCTGTGCCTTTTTCGAGATGATTCCAAACGGAAAAAAACTTCTTTGCTCCGGTTTAAAAAAAAACAGCAGGCGAAAGCGTATGTGTGTGTTCGCGTAGGAAATTGACACGCTGCGCAACGGTGAAGTTGTCAAAAGTTCAGATTTATTTTCAAAAGTGCGTCTTGTTGTTTCCTTGCGCGACAAGTAGTTCTTCTTCGAGGTACAACACTACCTAGTAGTACAACACCTAGTATAATGACACCACGTGTCATGTAATTCGATATGCTTAACTAAGAAAAAAAAAATCGTTATCAAATTTCACTCGTAGACGTTCCATGCGTGTGTCGTAGTACGTTTGCAAGCTGCACTAGTTTTTGTTTTTTTGTGAGGATGACAAAACCTCAAATATGGCCACTGTTAATTTAGTACAGTAGAAATCTTGGCACGGTGGTGCGCGTTCACTAGCCGGACCGCACGATGTGAATCCCCATTTCCCAGACACTCCTACACAGCGTGCTTTTATGCAGCTGAGCTGTAGATGGCGGCCATCTCCCTTGCTGTTTCCCTGCGTGCGACCGAAGCATGCCGGTTGGCGTAGTGTGCGGAAGGGGATTTGGTGAAGACGGAATGGTGATTGTCAGGGTCTGGTACCGTCTGGTGGAGCGACGGTAGCGGCAGTATCAGTAGTATTAGTAGCAGTAGTAGCAGTCGACTTCTCACCACTATCACAGACCGACGGTTTCGGCTTGGTGGTGGCCCGGCGCACCTCCGTCGCTTCCCGCTCGGTGCAGAGCCGGTGCGCCTTACACTTGTCGTGGTGGTTCACGATCTCGAGCCGGAAGTTCGAATTACCCTCGGCAAATGACGTCCTAATGTCCGGTATGTCGCCGCTCCAACGGCGACAGTACGTGCAGAACATATAGTTCTTATCCTCATCGTACTTGAGCCACTCGAACTGGTCGAGCCAGTTCAACCGAAAACGGCCACCCTTGCGCGAACTGGTAGTTGCTGCAACCATCTTGCCTACACCACCCGCACCGTAAGGTTTCGTGCCGATACCAGTGTTCCGATACGTAATGGAGGCGGATGGTGAGATGGGTGTGGCTTTGCCACCCCCACCGGTGGTTATCGTGTATCCCGACTCAAAGAATGCATCTGTTTGCGTGTCGGCTTCGGTCTGCATGGCACTACCACTACCACTACCGATATCGCCACCAACACCACCATCACCATCGGCAGCTCTAGTGCAGGCTGAACTGTGGAGGGCTTCAACAGCGGCTAGCAACGATGAGTGTGATATCCCTGCCAATAGATTACCCTTGCCACCACCCTCGACGCTATCACCGCCGCCATCTTCACCGGCATTACCAACACCAACGTCACCCACACCACTACCACCACCCGTCAGTTGAGCCTTTTGCGCTAGCAGATAGCGCTGCAGGCAGGACTTGCCCCCCGGCCAGTTCGCGAAGGCGAGTGCGACGGCGGCGGCTGCAGCAGCAGCATTCGTCTCATCGCCAATTCCTCCTGCATCTACGCCTGCTCCAACTCCTTCGCCTGGTGCTATCGTTCCTTGGGCGGGTGACGATGCGCTCCGCTTTGCCGGCGGTTCGAGCTGCAGGGCGTTCGAGAGCATTAATGAGCGCTTCGGCTGCGTATACCGTGTCGACAGTGCCCCGACCTGACGGTGCCCACCAGCACCTCCACCCCCCGCGCCACCACCTACTGCTCCCAACGCTCCTGTTCCTCCACCTCTGCCTAACGTCCCAACACCTCCTTCGCCCCTGCCGCTCTCGGCTGCGTACACTTGCCGCACGGGGGATGGCGTGGAAGAGGGGCCAGCTGAGGAGGAAGGAGCGGCAAAGGAGGTAGTGATGGTGGCGCCGGTACGCAGTACGGCGGAAAGCGAAAGGGATGGAGAGAGCGGGGAGGCGGAGGAGCTGGTAGTAGCGGTGGTAGTGTTGGTGGTGATGGTGGGGAGCGGCGGCACGACGGTGCATGTTGCCGCCGCAGCCGCAGCCGCCACCATCGCTGTGGCCGTCGCCGCCGCCGCCGTCGACGTCGCCGGTGAAGCCGATGATGACGGTGAAGCTGACATGATCGATGCAGACGGTTGTGCTTTCGATTCGTCTCCCCAAACATTTTTCTGTCAATACAATAGGAAGGGAAGGAGGAGTCAGTGCATGTCTCTCTTTTTTTTCTATTGCTTGTCGTGATTGGCAATGTGCGTGGGGTGGGCTTGAGGGGTGGTGGCGATAGTGGGAATGGAATGGGGATGAAGGATGGCAGCGGGGACCAAGATTGGGCTGAGAAATGGGATCAGGGAATAAGGGATGTGCAAGGAAGGATAAGAGGGAGAGAGAGACAGAAAGCGGACGACAGAGATGCTTTCACGTATATAGCTGCTGTCCTATATAAGGCAGCAGTAGTATTAATTTGCAGTCCCTTCGCTCTCGTTCTCTCTCTCTCTCGCTTTCGCTCTATCGCTTACTCCAGTTAACCTCCTTTTCACCACCAACCTTCCCTTTCCTTACCCAAACCCACCACAGCTCTCCCCATCCGTAAAGTTTTCCTTTTCAAGTTCCCAACCGGATGTTGATAGACCTAAAGATTAGTTTGGAATGGGGATATATGCATCCATGGAGCACTAATGTTAAAGGAGCAGGGGATAGTTCCCGGTTTGCTTCGACAACTAAAGACAACTAAATGGGAATGCGCTGGGTGAGATAGATCTTTTGCCAACGTCCTCAGGCAGTGAGATGCTTTTGAGGCATCTTTAGACATTGGACGTCCGGCAACTAGACATCCGTGGATGTGATGAGCCTCTTGCCAAGGTTGATCACTACGTTATCAGAAACATGAATAAACGCAACTTGAAGGTTCACACTTCACCTGTAGATCGCACAACACTCGACAGCGGCCACTGTTAGCCAACTAAAGGTGAAGATGACACAGTATAAGACCACAGTGTTGCACACCTCAATGTCAGACTATCATGGTAAGGCGAGATGAGGTAGAATGTACGGTTGATAACCAATTGTATCCAATATTCGATTTTTTGCAGCGCAAGATCAACTGTGACATGTAAAGCTAGTTCGCAAGGAGCCTTTCTACCAACAATTTTTCACGTTTACACACATAATCTACCTGGTCTTAAGTTCAGATAGATTCCAGCGGTTCTAAAGTTGTACACCAATGGATCATGCAGGTATAGGGGGGGAAAATACAACTTCAGTAAGATGTTAAAACACATGAAAAGATCGAAGGAAATTCGTAACAGAGGACGTAAACATAGACCTTGTACTGTCTCCCAATAGACGTCCACACACACGCACACACACTCACACAAACGCGCGGACGCGTACACATAGATATAAAGCGAACCCTGATCGAGCAGCGAGATCGATTTTTTTTGTCAAACACAGAACACATACGGGCGCACAATCGCTAACCGTAACGAGACACGGGGACAAACCGAATGGGGGGCGGGGGATATGAAGAGCAAAAAAAAGGATGAAGCCCGGTACCGGTCGGACCTACCTGCATCAGGTCGGAGGACAGCGAATGGCGCACTGGTAGTTCGGGCAGCTCCTGCTTGATGCCGCTCAGCGGATGGCCCGCCAGCGGATGTACCGGTGCCGGTGAGCTCACCTTGAACTCGTCGTCCGGTTTGGGACTCTGCTTGAAGCTACTGTGTGACGATGCCTGCAAAAGGGGGGAGGGGGAAATCACATAGGACAAAAACCAAGTGTTAGACGTGGTGTTTCGGTAGTGTGCAGAACTCTCCCCCCTTTTCTCCCGCCGGCGGTGGACTCACCTGTGATTCATATCCTCCTTGCCGTTCGTTCATCAGGGAGGGCGTCGAGGGCGAAGAGTTATCACAGGTGGTGGACATTTTACGTTTCTTCTTATTCTCTACCGTGCTAATTTCGCGATCCTCCGCGGGCAGGTAGTCGCGATCGTCCACCAGGGCGGACTGCATCAGATCGATGCTCGCACTCCGGGAGGGTTGCTGTTGCTGTACCGTTGCACCGGAACCGCCGTGCTGGTGATGATGGTGGTGGTGCGTTGGATGCGTCGTTTGCTGATGCGACGGTTGCTGCTGTTGCTGCTGCTGGTGTTGTTGCTGCTGGTGTTGTTGCTGCTGCTGCTGTTGCTGCTGTTGGTGCGTTTGCTGGTGCTGCTGCTGCTGGAGCCGCTCCAGCTGGTCGTGCTCGCTAAGCTCTTTGTCGCGCAGCGGCCCATGATGCAGGGAGTTGTTGTTACTGCTGATCGTGTTGTTATTGTTGTTGGACGCGTTTGGTAGCGTTAGGGCGTCGCGCTCATCCCGTGAGTCCCGGATCCGCTCCGAGCGTAGCTTGTCCGCGTCGGCCGAGTACCGGTCAGCGCTACTTTCGGTTAGTCCTCGTACCTAAAAATATTAAACGAACAAAAGGTGCGTGTTGGAGGCACGTGCAAAGGATGCGGATTAGCTATTGGAACAGCCGAACAGTTCTGCACGCAACACCCACCTTGAGACTTTCGGCCGTTTTGAGAAAGTTTTGCAAATTGTGCTGGCCCACGTTCACCTCGCCCTGGTACATAAAGTCGAGCAGGGCGCGCATCTCGTTCACCTCCACATCCCGCAGGTAGATGATCGGATGCGGATGCTTGTTCTCGACGAATATCTGCTCGAAGTACGGACTGCAAGCGGACAGAATGGCTTGGTGTGCCTGCGAATGAAGTGAAGAGACGGACGTTAGCATATTGAAAGGGATTCCCTGCACAATGGCGGTGTGGTGTGATTTACTTTAACGATTCCTTTGTCGCAGGCCAGCGTGACGTCGCACAGTTTCTCATCTTGCAGCAGCGTGGTGAGCACGGTGGTTAAATTAGACTGATGATTGTTCCAGCGCAGACAGTATTGCTGGTCCATGATGCCGGTGTCGGTGCTGTTCCTGTTATTGAGGATGGGTGGGTTTTGGGGGGAAGAAAAAGAAAACACATTATTGCATTCGCTCATAGTACCCGAGACCCATCGTCGCAAATTTTGGCAATTCACAACCGTCGCCGAAAGAAAACACCTTCTTTCTGGCAGGGGGAGAGTGGGTGTGCCTTTCCTCCACCCGGGCTCTATTTCTCGCGCTCAGGGCATTCGAGTTGCTGTGTGCGCGGGTTGCAAATATCACCACATCAGACGATGCCCGAACGATGGAGCCGAGAAATACGCAAAACCCGCAACAATTAGTCGATAAAAGTAAAACAGCAACAACCAAAATACTAATCTGTACTGAGCGGCGACTATCACCACCGACCAGCAAAAGTTCGCGCCCACTTTGCAATGCGACTAGAGATTTGCCTTTTTTTTTCTTCTTTTGCTTTGGAAAGTCGCTCCCATACAAACTCTCCACCGCCGTCCACTGGATATCTTTAATTGGTATTTAGACCGTAAAATAAAAGTAATCTCCTTCTTCCCTCCCGGTGTCGCCCGGCAAGGGCTCGAAGAGTGTGATAAGGCGGCCGGTCACGCTTCTTGGGAAGAAGGTTCACGTTTTCGACCTTAATAAGCGACCATTCACTGTATCCGTCCACTCCCGGTGGCCCACGCACGTTTGTTGATGACTCTTTGGCCGGCTTGCGGCTCGGAAACCGCTGGAGAATGAAAGCATTCATGGGAAGAAAATGCAAACCCCGGCAAACCAAAATAATGCGTATCAAATGGCAAATTTCTATCGCCAACTCGAGAAACTGTTCTCACGTGTACATTTGTGTGTTTCGCTTTAATTTACCCTCTTGTCCCATCCGCCCCAAAACTCAGGTGTTTTAGAGTGGGAAGGAGGAGGGGGGGCCCTAAACATTCGGCTTGAGAATGGACCGAAAATGGTTCGCAAATTGAATCGTTCTTCACAACTCGAGCGAACCATGGGGTTGTGGCAATTAAAGCAATATGAACCTCATATTTCTTCCCTTTCATAGCAGAAAGTGCAGAAAAAGCCGATGCGGTTCGCGGAACTGTTAACTGGCTCATTTCATTGGGTCTTTCTTGGTAGTGGATACTGGCAGTAAAGGGCATTTGTTTGAAATCTTAACTAGTGCTGTGCCTAATGAATCTTTTTACAAGAGTCATTCGGATGAATCTTTAGTAAAGAGTCATTAAAATCAGGAAACAACTATTAGAAAATAGGGGGACTTGCAGGGGAAAAGAATCATAGAATAAATATTTAAAATAGAGATTCAGATTCATTCTGTTCAGAGATTCATTCAGATTTATACATCTGAATCAGATTCACTCAGCACTAGCCCCAATATTGGCAAAACAAATCATCATACGAATCCTCTTTTTCGAAATGAAATTATTCAGTTTAGCAGAATTATAGCATCTTACTATAAAACCTAAGGCGCATCGAAATATTAATTTCAAGAAGATTTTTTAGGTAGGTTTAATGCATCTTTTTGTTAAGTTTTAGAAGGTCAGTACTAGTCTTTGTGGTACAACTTTTATGTGATAATTCTACAAACAGCATCAAGGTAACTCTGTTGAAGATCTTTGGTAGTTTTATGTGAACAGTTCGTTGTGAATAGTTCGATTAGGTGAGTTTCGTTAACCCAGGTCTACAAATATCAGAGTCTCGAAGAGAAATTGAAGTAATTATTTGAAGAACGTATATAGCAATGGCCACACATTTGTCGAATATGTTCAAATATTCATCGATGAGTCACTCAGGTCACTCAAATTGAAGAATTTGAAAGCTGTCTCAGGATGCTGTCTATGCAATTTGACACCCCTGAACGTAAGGGAAGTAGCGATTTGTTCCGGTAGAGGGCGATACCGATAGCGATCAATGTGTCCGAGCAATCCCGAGCCCGACCAAAAATATCGTCCAAAAATCCGACGAGTCCTATCGTATTTCACTGTGCAATTAAGAAAAAAAATGTACACCTTCTGTCAATATTTACAGGTGAAATATAATCTTTTTTCAAGAATCTTTTGCTGAGTACCCTGCTTTACTCGCGTTGAAGTCCTTTACAGTATTACTCCTTTGCCGCGGGGGAGCAATTTTATTTCTTACTGTTAAGGCATATCGAAATGTCTGTTATTTATTCATCCAGAGCAAAGAGTTTACAGAATCTATCGAACCAAAAGGTACATTCCGCCATCTTCTTCCACAACCCACACACAGCCCATAAACAACATCTATTATGGATTTAGTGTCTTCCTATCTCGGACGACTACAGGAGCTCCATTTTTGGGTTGTGAAAGTGGACGGTGCCACAGATGCATACAGAAAACAAGGGAGGAAAAGTCGTTTTCAAAACCGTAGATAGACGACCCCCATAAGAGGGATCTCCTCACACGTTAGTATCAGCCTTAAAAAAAAAGACAACCGATCTAATAGATGATTCACTGATTAAAAATTGGCCAAATGAATAAAGTGTCACCCAGCAAAAGCACTTTCCCTTCCCCCCCATCCGGACCCCAAAAATAAGTCCCCCCTTTCTTATCTTGGCAGAATACCCCGGCCATGCGCCTACACCGCCTAAAGGACCTAAATGTCACCAAATGCGACAACGGCAACAGCAAAACTGGCACATCGGAATGTCATACGCGGAAAAAACAAGTAACAACAATAGCAACGGAGGAACACACACACAAAAAAAAAGACGAAGAAATACAACGGCCGTAAACATCGCCGACCTGAGATCAACCAAAAATCCCTTTCGAAAATATTTCTCCAAAATCAAATAAAACTCCAATGCAAAACACCCATCCCCGAGCGAAGGAGTGCCGCAAATGGGCAATCGGGCGGGAGAGGGGTGGAGTTGGACATTTGAAACTTGCGCCAATAGGCTAAATGAAAAAAAGCGAGTGTGTTCTCTCTACTGGTTGTTTTATTAAATCAACATATTGGAAACCTCCAAAACGCAGCAAACCACCACCACATCCCCCAGAAAAAACCAACGAAAATGGAGGAGAAAAAGAAGATTTCGATCCGAAATATGTTGAGACAGCAAACAAACAAAAAAACCCTCAACCTGCATATATATATGTATACGAAAGGTATTATAATAAAACTACCACTGGTGGTGAACGACGGTACAAAGAAAAAATCGGCGCTGGCAAAAATCGCCATCAATAACAGCACGGAATTAGAAATTTGCAAATATTTACATATTATTAACATTAAATTTGATTGCAACCCCGAAAACCAGTTTGTCTTTTCCTAACCTTTGCGCCCAAGTGGGACTACTTTTTTTGGTTTGGGTTTAATAGAAAAAAAAGAGATGAAAAGACGCACACACACACACACGAGCGCACACTCTGGCACACATATGCACGTGCTATATCGTTGTGGAGTTGTGGTGCGCGCGTGTGCTTTTTTTTATTATTGGCAGATTTATCATACACACACACCTAACCCTACTTTTGTGTAAATTTTTCCTGCCCCGGGACAGAGAGAAAATAAGTGTCGCGTTATTTAAAGAGGAAGATGACACAAAAACATCCGATTTATATCCGCCGCAAACGCTTCTTTCCAAAGCGAATTTGCGTTGCAAAATATTAAAACTCCCTTTTACTCCCACCGTGGTCACCGAAAAATTGTATCCACAAACCACACGAACAACAACAACAAAAACTGCATGCTTTCACCGGTCCGATCAGATAAAAGTTCCAAAACCGATTTCTATGACACTTTGCCCTTTTTCCATCACTGGCTTGTGTGTCGAGGGGGGGGGCAGCAAAGGCTTATAATAAAATGCTTTTAAACTTAAACCGGCCATCGATAAAACACACGCTCACGCTCACCTCTGCTACAAGAAGGATGTAATCCGGTTGGATTGGTAGAATTAAATCGAACGTTTTGAACCACTTTACACGATCTCGCACCAACCCCCCGCGCACTACCGGTTAAAGGGTTTCCAGCAACAACCAACTTAATATCCTCTTTGGCGGGACTCAGACATTTGTGTGACCTATTTTTTGCACGGTTTGTGCACCTACTTGTTCAATGTGCTACATGAGAATTTTTCCAACAGGGAAAATGGCGTAAGAGTTGCCGAAAGTTCAAAGCAAACTACAGGGTTCGCTTTAAACGAAATAAATGGTTGAGGTTTCAATCATGATCTGTCTACAGATGTGTTTGGAACACGCAAGTAGGGCCCGCTTCTAAACGGGAAATGTGTGAGATATTGATCCAATTCATGAAGTTGCTCATGCAATAGTGATCTGTCTACAAATGTGGTCTGGAATACACCATCCGCTTCTATAGGCGTGAGATATTGATCTAATTCATGAAGCTACCCCCGACAAGATATCGAAAAGTATCCAGGATCAAGTCCAACGTCTACACTTTTGGAACTTCTATCTCACTTTGGGTGGGACTTTTATCTCAGGAATTCTTGGTTTGCTACATCTAGCCTGATGCTTGACTTCGTTTATCCGAAGTTGGGTCGCAGAGCTGTAACTCCTGCGTATGACGGAACTACATCCTGACAAAGGACAGAGTATCCAACCTTGAATCTTAAAATTGTCTATACTAACAGGTCATTAAATCAACTCCTTCTCGTCGAAATGGTATCGAATATAGGTATAGGGATATATGGATCTATATGACACCATGCACCTTGACGTTTGGAGGCATTCTTTCGCATACTTTAGATGCTACAAATTCCTTATGCTCAAATATATCAATATCCCATACCAGAATTCTTCACAAATCGCTATTATACTAGTGTACTTCAGAACCTTGGACATCTCCTCGGTAACGATTGCAAATCTAGATGTAAGGATGCTCGTAGCACAGAAGGAAATAAGCACTAAAAGTTCTTGAAGTTTTAACGTTAGAATTACCACAGCTGTCATTCTGACTAGTGCCACTTTTCATTTATTCGCATACATTTTGTAAGTTGTGGAGCTAATATGTGGAATTTTACATTTGTATTCCATACGAACTCCAGTAATTATTGAACTATATTCCAGTTTTTGTTTCAAATTGTTTAGAAAATCACCTTTACATCAGATATACATTAGAATTAGCATCATTTGTGCCTAATGATGGCAGATTTTCTGATTTCCATGTATGTCCAGAACCTCTCAAGGAACTTTATGACCAAAGTGCGTAATACATTAGCGAACAATATCCTACCATAAGTGAAACTTGCTTGAAGTATTTTGAAATTATTTGCTCGAAAATGTCACAATTTGCAGTGATTCCAGCAGAATTCCTAATCATGACTACATTCTGAATGATCATCATTCGATCCTTCCGGACTGGCCTCAACGTCACACAGTTCCACATCAGGCTCTTAGCAGTGTGTGCGACAAAGGTTGGGGGGGGGGGGGATTTCAAATCTCCATATTAAATGCTTGTTCATCCTTCTTCCTGAACCACCCTCAACCGTTCCCTTTTTTCCATTGGTTCCATGAAGCATTATTTTACCATAACCTCCCCCCTGGCAAGTTCCAGGGCAGATGAGAAATCGCAAAACGACTTGCTCTCCCGCCTCGATACGTCCGTGGATCGCGCGCGCCGTCATCCGTTGCGGCTGATGGTTTGGTGATTTTTAAAATAGAACATTCTAACCCTCCAACGCTTGCCCTTTTTTTTTGCACAAGCAAACCCACCCCCCACCATTGGACTAATATGGCATGCGCAAAAAATAAATGAAAGGGTGCACTTCACCCCCCGCCTTGAGGGAAACAACAACACAAACCCGCCGGAGGGTTGGTGGGGGAGAAGTAGGGAGGAGTAGGCGAAAAACTGTGCACACACACACCCGTCACCACCTTTTTTTTGGGAGGGAAGGAGAGCATCCCCCATAGAAGGGGGGGGGGTAACATTAACTCACACAAAGAGAGAGACCGAGAGAGGGTCAACCTTTGTGGACGCAGGCGCGAGTGAATGTGTGTGCGCGCGCGCGCGCTTCTTTCACGAATATTGGCGGAATTAAATTTTGGCGACATTCCGGGCGACAAACACAACCCCCTTCCCGCCTTTTCTGGCTTGCGTCACGTGTGTATCTGTGTGCGTGTTTGCTCTGTGTGGAGGAGGGGTGGGGGAGAGAGGGGGTTGATTCACATTTGACGATGGAACTTTATTTATTATTATTAGTGCCCTAGCGCGACTTTTACATCTTGGTATTATTTTCCTAGCACAAGTGGGGTGGAAGGGCAAGGGGGGGTAATGTTGGGATGGTCGAGGAGGGGTGTAAGTTGAGAAGATGAAACTAGTGTGGCATATGGAACGACGTTCACGTAACTCATGTTTTTTTTTTCAAGGGGTGGACTTACAGGAAGGGGTGAAGGGAAAGGGATATTAGGAGTGGTGGATGGGGAGGGAGTGATGCTTCATTTGATCGCACACACACACACACACACGCACGCACGGTCGCAAGATTTGGGGTGTGATTTTTAATCGTATGCGCCAATTTTTTTGGCAAATCCGCTCTAACCTCTCACCCGCCGCACAAACTCGCACAAATCTCTCACGTCCGAATCCGAGAAACCGACGGTGAGTTGTGGTGAGAATGAGAGCCGGTTTGGGTTGCGCTCAAAGATTAGAAAAGTAAAGAAAGAGAGGGTTGAAGGGAGCAGCAATAACAGCAACATTTAAAAAAGAGTCGACCAAAAGTGCCCAAATTTTGAATCCCCCCTCCCCCTTTATCAACACAATTGTTCTCCTTCTCACACACACACACACAACAACAAGCATTCGCAATGGGGAAAGAGCAAAACAAAACCAGCGCGAGTTTGTTTCGGCGAGTGACCGTCCTTGATCCCTTCGCTTCACTCGTGGAAGTCGCGCAAAAGAATCGCAACAATCAAAGAAGAAAAAAAACACAGACACACACACACACACATACGCACAAAATCATCCCGTGATCAAACCTTTCTCTCGTTTCCAATAAACCTCCCACACCTTTCCCTTCCCCCCCCTCAACCCCTTTACACGCACGGCGAAAAGCCAATCCCGTGTGGCGCATACACAAGCGCGCACATGGCACTCACGTTGGCGTACTCAATTATTGAGTGTTTGCTGTAATTTCGCGTGTGCGTGGTGCTCATCGCCCAAAACCCTTCATAAGCCGCGCATTTACGGCGGTTTATGCTCCCTCCGGGCAGCATAGTTAGATCGGATTAAACATGCGCACCACATGTACGCGCACGTGTGTGTGTGCGTATTTCTTTTCCCCTTATCGTTGTTCCTCTTCGTCATCAACTATTTTAGCGGGCAGCAACAACTATTTAAATGGGAAAAAATAAAATCCACATCATTGCGCGACAAAACTTGATTTTGCCGGTTTAAATTAAAAAAAAAACACATAGTTTGAGCTCCCCTTTATCTCTCTCACTCACTCGTTGCTCCCCGGTTTTTCTCACTCACTCTCCTCTCTCTCTCTCTCTCTCTTCTCTAACGGTGAATTTGCAGTGCAGTTTTAGGGGTGCCAACATGTTTTGCAACCCCATTTTCCCCTTCTCGCCCCCACCGCACACATCCATACTGATCCTTCCCCCTCCCCTTTCCCCTCTTCCTCACACACACACACTTCTCTCGCACAAGTAGTAGCGGGCTCTCCTTCGGCTGAGATTTGCAAATCTCACCCCCCACCCCCTCTGACCAGCGGAACGCAACCCGCGTGCCCTTTTTTTGCGACTTCTCTGTTTCTCTTTCTTTCTCTCTCGGTCTCTCCCTGTCTCTCGCTCATTCCGCTCTCACGTGGGGGACGACGACATCATTTTCGCGCCACGCGCGCGCTCTCATGATGATGCAGATAGAAAAGATGGGTTGCAATATTTGATTGTGGAGATCGCCCCCTCGCCTGGTCTCGCTCCCCTCCCCTACTTCCCAGTAACAGACCAAAACTAGCCCCGAAAAACACTCTTTCCACCGTTTGCCTACGTATGCGAACGCGCGTGTGCATGTGTGGTGTGGTTCAAACATTCTTGCCCGCGGTTGCATACACATTTGATTTTTTTTTCGATAGCGAGCCACACTACATGCACACACACACGCACAACAAATTTGGCGCTCTGTTTGATTGAAGATGATGTCAGGGGGAAAGGGGGATGCGGCGGAAGACGAAACTGAACGGGGTGGGGCGCATTCGAGTGTCGACAAATTTGAGGACACATTACACACGGTTTTGTTTTGTTTGCCTTCTCTATTTTATTTTGCATCACCTCCCACACACCCACATGTCTAACCCCCTTGGGTCACTTCACACACGCACACACGCACAACCAGGTCACAAATGTATCGGCAGCAAAACAAAAATCCTTTTTCACGCGGTTACATTCTGGATGGCATCCGTAACAAATATTGCCTGCACTAGAAACAGTGTTTAACCAACAAACAAACCAAACAAAAATGTAACACAATCCGGCTAAATGCCGCGCGGACGCGCACGCTTCTAATCACAGGGGAAAGCAACACCTCTCATTCCCATTTCACCCTTCTTCGTGTTTAGCGTGATTATGTGAACGTTAGTTTGTGTATGTGTGTGTGTGTAATTCAGTAGGTGCGGGAATTGACGCCAAAAAAAGGGTTTTACTTTATCATGTCTGCAAAATTACTGCAAAATGTACGAAACAATCACGAATTACCCTTGCTGTCACACTTTTTCTCCCGTCTTCTACTTCTTTCCTATCACGTTGTCAAACGCACCTGTCATTTATGGGTCTGCATGTATTGTGTTGACTAAAACAAAACTAATTTAGTATTTGCACATTAACCATTTCCTTATGCAATCGATTAATAATTTTCCCTGCCCAAATAGCAAAATGTCAACAATAAAAAAAAATATATGCTCAGTATATAAAACACGCGATCGTGTAAAAACCGTGTAAGCGGTGAACAACAACAAAAAAAACATGGCCGAAAAATGTAATATTGGCGAAACAGGAAGATTTGGGTTCAAGTTTTAGAAGCTAAACACACGGAAGAAGAAAAACACGATCACGGCGCACACACGGCGGCTTACCCAAATGGCAAAAGTTTTACAACCATCTCACAGACACACGCAACAGATGAATTCGTGCAAGGGACGGAAGGGGAGAGGGCCAAATATTCGCGAGTGCCAAAAAAAGGCACACCACTGTGCCTTGAATCTTGGCGGAGCTGCGGATCTCCTGTCCCTTCCCCCAAGCCATTTCATTTCTGATCACTCTCGGCCAAAAACCCTCCTCTCGCTCTCTTGCTCTATCTCTCACTTTCACGCATTAAAATTGAAATAACGAAAAAAAAAAAAAAACACATAACACAGTTTGAACCACTCGCGAGGTGTATGTATAATACGCAAAGTTAAATTTTTGACCGCTACGTTACCGTTAGAAAATGCGCAACTCACTTTTGCTTCTCTCTCTTTTATTGCTCACTCTCCCTCTCTCCCTCTTCCATGCTCCCTCCTACTTGGAAGGGGGCAATGAATAGAAGCAAAAAAAAAAAGGTACACACAAATCGGGAGCACAGGGCACACACACCGAATTGGCAAGGCCGGGCTAGGAATTTTGCGTTTTTATTTAATTCTTTTTCCGGGTGTTGCTTTTAACAAAAGTTCGTTCGACAGCGATCTATAGCCCTACGCAGAATCGCCTTTTCTTACTGTGTGTGTGTGTGTGTTTGGATACGATTTGTTTTGCGGTGTTTTCCTCGAACATTGGCGAAAGAAGTCGAAGGTGTGTCCCAAACCTTCCTCTAAACGTTTAAATGGAGCAATAAAAGCACACAACACAACCGGAAGGTGATTGAAAATAAAAAGAAGATCGCCTGTCAAGCCGTTTTCGAGTAGCAAAACAACGCACTATTAAACTATTATTTGCGAACACATATGTAACACTGGAATGAGTGTGATTTGAGAAATAATACCCTTTTTAAACAATTAACCATTTTAACAGTATTTTTGTCGGGGCCCTTTGAGACCATCTGTCAAACTGTCAGACACCGGCGCATTCAAGTGCGTGTGGGTGCGAGATGAGATACTAAGGAATGACAATGTAATGTTGACGTTCCATATATACTAACACATGTTTCTTCTTTTTCATTCTCTCCCGTTAGATTGGATACAAAAAATTGGCGTGAATACGCATGTATTTAGTCATTCGTTTACGCACACGCACAAACGGGCACAAAATGCATTTCCTACGATGTGCGTTTACTTGCACACACGAAAAAAAAAAACACCAAAATACGCTCGCACCCACACACTGAGGTATCGTCTGGAGGAATTGGCAAAACAGGGGCACTTAAAACTAGCAATAAATCGGTTTTTTTCTTCTAAAACTAATGAAGGATACTTTTGCCAATTAATTACACCTTCATCTAGTTTAAGTGAATAGGAACAGCATTTTTTTCGTCCAAGAGGATCTGCTTTTTAGCGTTTTGAACAAAACTGTTCTTCGATAAAATGCTAATAATACAGGGTTGCTCACTCACGCAGGATGATATCTTAATACACGCAGATCAAAATCTTAATCTGTGCTTTTCGACTTTATGCCACAGAACAAAAAAAAACACGTGCAAACACAAACAGCAAACGATTCGTACTGAGTGTGAGGGTCCACAGCGTTGAATCCTGCCAACAAATGAAGTGAAGATAAAAATCCCATTTGAGCTCCCATCAAAAGTGTTACAGGAATTAACAAAACATAACGGGAAAAAAAAAACAAAAGAATATAGAACAAACTTTCCTCTTTAGTGACCCACACCTTTAGACGATCCTGTCCCCTCCTCACCTTGTCACCCTTCCCCCTTCCGAAGACAACCTAACACCCGACACCACACAGGACACCTTTTGTTCGGGGAGAAAAACACTTTGTTCGGTGGGACGGATGGAGAAGGGGCGTGCAAAAAATCAAAATAAAAGCAATCCTTTATCTTTCTTCACACCTGGAAGCAGTAGCTACGGTATGGAGGGCCTCGACAATGGGTGTCAATAATCCGTAAACCGCTTCTTGTTGTCGGTGGAATTCTGCTTTTCTGGTTGACTTGTTGGCTGTTTGTTGGTGATGTAGAGTATTGTTGTTGTTGTTGTTGTTGCTGTTGCTGTTGGTGGGCGGCGAGGTGGCGAGGATCACACTGTTTCTTCTTCCGCTTCTGCCTGTTAGGCGTTTTACATCACCACCACGTGCCGCATTGCGCCGGCAGGAAGAAACTGGACGGGGGATGCAACTGTTTCGGAGCGTGCTGGTAGGAATATTGATGGGCAAGGAAACTGGGTTGGGAAGGAGGGGAAGGAGGAGGAGGAAAGGGATGCGGAAGAACGAAACAATTCGCGCCCGATTTTGCTGTTGTTGTTGCTGTTGTGTACAACAACCCTCCCGGGGAGGGACTTTTTTTTCGTGTTACTACTTTAACGGCCGCACAACCACTGTTTCAAGTAACTTAATTAAAATTTTTATAGCAACAAAAAAAAAAACAACTAATCTCACGCACGTTCACACGCACATACACAACGACTCACACACACACAACTGAACAGAGGGCTTTTCCCTTTTATTTTTTTTGGCTTAGCCGAGCCGGGGGGGACTTTGTGACCAATTTTAGTCGGCAGGCAATGCGCGGTTTTGCAATATGATGTCGGTGTCTCCGGATTTTGCCAATTTTTTTTGGTTGCTCCGCGCGCCTTCCCGCCGATCACACACACGCACGCACGCACACACGATTCAAGCGACGGAAAAAGGGTGTCCCCGGCTTTTTGGGACGGTGGGGGGCGGAGGAGGAAGGGCGCCACGACGGGGGAGGGTGGTAGATGGTGGTCGATTTTGTCACAGTGGTGTTGTACTTGAAAAAGCCCTCCCCGTTTGAAAAAAAAAATTACACACACACAAAGGTTGGGTGGTGATGGTTTGTTTGCTTGTGCTTGATGTTTTTGGCAGTTTCTTTTCGTTTTGTTTCTTGGTTGCGGGCGGCTGTCCGTGCGCTGTTTCGTTTCCTTCTCTTTTTTTTTTTGGCGCTTTCTCGGTTGCCAAGTTACTGCCGGGCCCGCGGACGATCGGCTCGGGACTGACAGCTGAAGCGCTCGGATCGCGTGGTGCGCAGTCAGATTAGCGTTGCGCTCTTGGTGTGGTGAGCCCCCGCGAGCGCGTTAGCGCCGTTGCGGTGTGCCCCAGCCAGCCACAGCAAAGCGAGAGAGAGGGAAAGAGCGTGCGAGCGGGACCAGGAATCGGGCTTGGAGTGTGCGGTCTCTTGCGCGCTGGTGCCGACGGTTCCGCAAAAAAGCAAAACCGGCAGCGATTGTAGCTCTCTTCCAGAATTTGAGTTTTTCGGGGGGGAGCTAACAAACCTTACAAACCGGCGCGCGAGAGAGAGAGAGAGAGCGCGCTAAAGTCGGTTGAGAGTTTAGCAAGCTTAGATTAAAAAGCAAACTGGATGGGTTGAAGTGCCCTGCAGGAGAACGACCGCTGGGGGAGTACTATGCGGAGTTCCTCCGCAATTGTCCATATGTGTATCGGAAGGTTGCGGACGAGAAAGAGAAAGGCAAACGGTAGGGCTCCATCAAAACCCCGAAACAGTACAGTACGGTGTACGTGTGTGTGAGCGGACAACCTGCGTTGCGCTCTCTGTCGCTCCCGCACCGGTGTCGGTGCCGGACTGATTAGAGCAGGGATCAGCAACCGGAAGGCATTAGCCGTGGATGGTAAAGTGCGTAAAGTGCAAACTCTTCACGTGTGATGTAAACTCTTGTAACGATCTGCAGTGAAAGTTTTTGCAGTAAAGTTTGCTTTAACTTATTTTTATTATGTTACGATGATTCTTAAATAAATGTTTAAAGCTCGTAGGAAGCTCATTAAGTTGGGTTTTTTTTCCATAAAATTTATAAAAAAAGTATAAAAAGTGTTATAAAAACTGATATTGTTGTCAACTCCCATGTTCCTAAACTAGTCACCTACTTCAAAGGTTCTTTCCTATCAATTCCTATTATGATTATTCGTATTATCAATTCCATCTTTATGACTGTGTTATGTGTGTGATGGAATAGATATGTAAAAACTATGCATCGAATAGTATAAAATTTCATTAAAGCGTTTCGATCAAAATGGTTACCGGTAGTTGCAGTGTTAACCATCTACTTTCATATGTTGTCGTGACAATCAATGGAAATAGTCGATCCACGACTTAAAGTTATAAAAAAACTAGTAATTTATAGGATAATTGCCGATAAGGTTCGCCTGTCTACTCTTATTACTGGAATAGCCAAGTTCTAGGAAGAAAGAGAGAGAGAGAATAATACAATAACAATCGCACTTCCATGTAGCTTCTAGATGCATTTATTTTTATGGCTAATTTTTCTGTTATCAGCGGGTTCAGCGGGTTTTTTTTCTAACAAATTCAAGAAAGCAAATATTTTTCGGAGAGTCACGTGGCTCTCTTTTCCCGGATCACGTGGACTGCCGCTTTAAGTCTCGCATTTTTTTTCCCCCGCAAGCAAAAAACCCCACACGCTGGCGGATTGCTTTGCCTGCCCCTGGTCACAAGAGTGAAGCAGATCGAACGTTAGACGATGATGTGCTTAGGAGCGAAACTGCGAATTGCGAATCTGTACGCGCACACTCGCACCGGACCAGTTGCGCTATCATCGCACCGCCCGTCACCTTGCCGAGAGCGACAAAAAGTGCCGGCAAATGCCGAAATGTGTGTATTTTGGCTAACCACCGCCGCTGGCCCGCAATCCCGCCACCACGCCGGAGCATCCCGTTCCCGGCACACCGGCACTCGCGTCGGTTTGTGCTCCCCTGCATCGCACGCACGTCACTTGTCGCGTCCACGTGTGTGACGCCATTCTCTTTTACCGATCACCGCTGATCACGATCGAGCGATCGGTCTCGCGCTCTCTCGCTCACTCGCGTTTGCTCTCGGCGCGCGTTTGCTCACCCCTTGCCGCAACCAGTTCCGCCCGCAACCCGCGTTCTTTATCATTCGCATATCAATGTTCGATGTTGTTCTCTAATTAACCTCAAATTTTCGCACAAACTCTCTCTCTCTCGCTCTCTTACACTCTCACTCTCCCTCTCTCTCTCTTTGCTATTTCGCATGTACACATGTTAGCTTCTCTAAAATTTGAGTGTACGCGTTCATAAGCTGCGTGCAAAAAACAGTGACACTAGGCCTGCTCGCGCTGTCTTGCTTTCTTCCTTGCCCAACACAACCCAGTGTGCCCTTCGAGCGTCACGAGTGAGCGGATTAGATTGCAAAAAAAAAAACACACACACACAATAAAAAACGCAACAAAGTGGCATATACACACATCTGGAGGTTATTGTGGCTGCGTTCGTTTCTTCTCCACTGTATTGCTGCTAAATGATGCTCACTCCTTTCTGCTGTTGCTTCCAAATCAGCAATAGGAGGTTTTAATTTGTCTTGTCTCTTTTTGATAAGCCGTGTACCGAACAACACACTCGTCTTCGCTAAACGTTAACATACACCATCTTGTCATCTATTCGTCGCAAGATGGGCAATTTACAGGGCAAGAGGTACATTGAGTTCAGTTTCAGTTTCTTATCATTAATATTAAAAATACGTAACGTAGTAAAACCATTTTAATGGTAATGTTTTAATCAGCTTCGGAGAGCTTATGGTTATGTTTTAATATTTATTTTACGTTAGCGCTTTAACAAACAAAATTAAACATCAGCTACGGATGAATTATTTAACCTCTGAAGATTAAGATAATTTAAATAGGTTTACTAGGTCGAGAGTTTCAGTGTGACATCTGTCACTGAGGATCGAAAAGATGAGCGAACTGGTTCGTTCGCTGTGAAGAACTGAACTGAAGAATTGAACTGAGAATAGAATAGGGAGAATCTGATCAAGATTCATGAATCTTCCAAAATTTATGATCTCCAAGAAGCTCCTTGTTCCGACGCACAGTCAATAAACATATGCGTGATATAATTCACCAAACAAACGCTAAAGTCCTTTACTTGCCGATAAGAAAAGCCTAATCACCCCCACCCCCCGCCAGCCACATGTAATTAGCCACTAATTGGTGCTCTATTACTAGTCGAATAGTGTTCTATTTTGGGGCCTCCCGATAGGCTGGAGGTTAACCGGTCATGATCATTTCTGGACTCTTTTTATTCCCAAACTTTAAAAAAAACTGTAGCAAGGTTTGCAGTGCGTGCAACTGTTCTTTTGTTTATTTCTTGTGAGAAAACCCCCGCCCAGCTTCCCTCCCTTTCCCCTTCCCTTTTCACCCTCCTGAACAGGTCTTTCCGCATGACCTCAACCCTTTACGGTGTGCCGTGGCCCATCCGCACCAATAACCTTGCCAAAAAAAAAACAAAAAAAAACCGCGATCGTACCAATGCGACTTCCGGTGAATGTGTTGTTGTGCGAAAAGGGGGGGGGGGAAAAATATCGGTGAACAAACGAATGTTGTAATTGTAAGCCCAGCAGTGTAGCAGCGCAATGGTAGTGCAGGGGTCGCCGGTATGGAGGTGGATGGAAGAAGTTGTTGTAAAATTTCGGCAATGATCATTTCTTGTTCAACCGTCACACCCGTGCGCGGTTCGTCGCCAAAGAGAAAGATGGTGTATATATTTCAATTGTGATTTTTTTTTCTTCCCCTGCTTTTGTTGGCAAAATCTGCCTCCGTCGCTTTCTCGTTTATTTCGCTCGCCCACTCACGATCTTTGTTTCTTTTTTTTTTTGTAATCCAGCAGACTCATCCTTTGCCTTCCCACTTATATCATACTTCGCACTCGCCGCGTGGTAAAACGGAGAAGCGGCCCAAAATCGCCCAAAATCCCCCATCCGAACAAAAAAACCCTTCGCCATGCGATCGGCCCCCGCGGGAAGGTCCGATTAGTGCGACAGAAGCGGCAGCAGCGGCGATCCATTTCAATTCAACCACGTAAAATAGCCAAAAACAACAACAGCAAAAACGGAGAATCAAAAATCAACCAAACAACGCGGCGGCCCCCGTTCAAATCGAAAGCCACCGAACGCCAAACAAAACTCGGTTCGCAAACACAGCGGAGACACAGATGAAGGGAACGAGCGCAAGACAAAGAGAGAAAAAGAGAGAGAAAGAGAGAGATAGAGGGAGATGGAGAAGAAGAGAAGAAAACGATAAAAAGAGAAGGCCAAAATCCGCACACCTTCTAGCACTAACCCTCCCTCCCTCTCCCCCTCTACCCCCTCCACCCACCTCCTCATCATAAAAATAACAACAACAGCAACAACAAAAACCAACAACCAAAATCTGCAGCTTTCGGTCTTTTGATCCGATTCACCAGCGTACTCGCTGTGCGTGTGTTTGTGTGTGTGTGTGCGCGCTTTTTTCTTCTATTTCTTCTTCGTTCCGTTTTGCTCCTTTAGTGTGTTTTTTTTTTGGTTGCAATTCGCTTGTTGTTGTTGTTTTTTTCTCTTCTCCTTGTTTTGTCTCTCTGTTTTACTCTCTTGACAATCTGCCATTTTCCCATTTACCTTTTTGTGGTCGCTTCTTTCATGTTATTGCCTCTTCTTCTTCCTCCTCCTCTTCTTCAATTTGCCCTTCTAACTTGCGTCGCGAATGATCCACCCGCGCATCAAATTTAACAACAGCGAACAGCGAAGAAAAATCGAAAGAAGAAAACGCATCGTTATCGGGTCTTGGGGCCTTAGAAAACTGATTTAAATTGCGCGTCCACACCAAGCGAACCGGAACGATGGGCGAATTTTGTTTTCTTCCTTTGCCAAACCAATGAATCACGGTGACGGTTTGTTGTTGTTGCTTTTTTCGCTCATGTTTTGTTTAACGATATCTTCACTTTGAAGAAGCCAGGGAGGAACGGGGAAGGGTGGACATCAACACAAAGGTTAGGTTATGGGCTAGTATTGGTGACGTAGTTGTGCCGGGCCCTAATTTAGAACGATCAGCGCCACATGATCGATGTTTGAGTGCGGATGCGAAAAAAACCCCCCAACCGTATTTGTGTTTTTGGGCAAAACGATCTACGGTGGTACCTTTGGATACGCGTCAAAAACATATTCCACCGAAAAAATATAACAGAACGAGCGATATGCTTACAGAACCACTCAATTGCATCTGCAGATCGTAGAACAAACAACTTTAAAATAAGCTTCTAAGGCATAAGGCAAATTCCAGCTGATGTTTATCCTGGAACTCCAATCTTTCTTGGATTGGATAATACCTTTCATCTTTGGGTTCTCATCTAAACAAATCTGCTGAGAATGAAGATCTTACTACACCTCGGTTGACAGTTCCTTAGACTTTGCCTTAACGAGTTCGTTTAAATCTCCCTCACTCACCACCAGACACTTGGAATTTTCACAGAGAAATAATCTCCTTTAGCACTGATATTTGTTTAATATACTGCGCAAATGGTTTAGACGAGATTCTTTGAACAATTCCGATACGCGATCAATCGCATCTTTTTCATGCTGAAGTTTTTTTCCCAGGAACTACAACTTATCTTAGATTTCTAAGATCTCCTTAATATCTCTTATATAGATAACACCTTTCATCGTAGGGTCCTCTTCTGAACATATCTGCTGAAAATGAAGATTTTACTACACCTCGGTTGACAATTCCTGAGACTGTTCCTCAAAGAATTGATTAAAATCTCTCAAATTCTCCACCAAACCCTTGGAGTTTTACAGAAAAACAATCACCTCTACTACTGATCCTTCTAACGGTTCGAATGACCTTAAAGCTACAACCTCAAGGCATCGCTTCTTCCAGGCAGAGACAAAGATCTTCGTTATAACACGATTTTAAAGAGGTCCTTCCAGAACTGTCCAAAGGAGAGGTATTCCGCCTCAGGACAACTTCAGGGCATCGCTTCTTCCAGGCAGAGGCAAAGATCCTCGTTGTAACGCGATGATAAAGAGGTTCTTCCAGAACTCTTCAAAGGAGTGGTATTCCGTCTCAAGACAGCCTCAGGACATCGCTTCTTCCAGGCAAAGATCCTCGTTGTAACGCATTGTTAAAGAGGTCTTTCCAGAACTCTCCAAGGGAGTGGTTTGTTTATTTCGCCACATTAAGCAGAACGGGGAAAACACAGGCTTTGGTCTACGTTAAATTCACGTGTACACCGCTGTAGTGTGTGAAAGCTCGTATTAGAAATCTTTTTCGCATCTCAAAACAAAACACAGCGCACTGTCTGTAGTGTACACTGTAGTATACACTGTGTTACTACAACTCTACTCTGCAACACGTGAACCTGGAGAGGTAAACAGATTCTTGTTCAATTAACTCCCCAGCCAGGCATATATAAACCGGAGAGTTCATACAGGTGATGAAGTTCTGGAGATTCGTCAATCTTTGAGAAGAATAGGATATTATGAGATGAGATTCAGAGACGTTCGTTCTGATGCATTCAGCTCCATGAGGCTGAGTCAGAACTACCTTTCCCAGAATCGATTACGTTCAATTGTCTCGTTGCGAGCTACCCGAGGTTCCTCTAATTAGAGTGACATATCATATTGGACGCTGTTAACAATGCCCGCAAACAAAGGGAATTTCGAAAAGAAAACAGCAAACAAGTGAATTTCGTCCGCCCCACCATGCCCAACCATTTAAAGCCGCCGAAATAAAAGAAAAAAGACAAGCGGCTAGGAAAGTATGCGAGATGACTCTTCTCCACTTACTTCATCTTGACGTACACTACACTTGCTAGCCTGCCCACCTCGCTCTCGTCAGCCGGGCAAGTGCGCCACCGGTCTGGTAAGGAAGCGCTCGCTACGACCCAGCGTACAACAAATCGACCAACAGGAATAGTAACGATAGGGATGGCCGAAAAAAGAGTGAAACATATCAAATAAAACTATCACCCCGACTAGCAGCCAGACGAAGCAGCCCGGCGAACAAACAAGCGAAGAGCTGCAAAAACAGGCAAAAAATAGCACACATGCAATGAAGAAGAAACCAAAAGGGGGAGGGGGAACAAACGGCAACGCACACTGCTAGTTGTGCTGCCGTGAAGAATAGCAGCAGCAGCAACAAAATGGCACACGGGCATGACATAACCCTAACCGAAACGGTGCAAAACAACAGCAACAACAGCAACCTATCCCAAAACTGCCGACGGTTTGGATACAAATATACCGAAATTGGCTCATCGCTCTCCGGCTCTTGCTGAAAACCACCCCCCACCCCTTCACCCGTGCTTCCCCTCTCCACCAGGGGGAGAGTGTGATTGGGGAAGGGAATGATTCTCTTCTCTCTACGCCTCTCTTCGCGCTGTTGCTCCAAAGTGTGGTGTTGTACCGCGTGCGCTTAACCAAAAAAAAAAAAGAAAAAGGGCAGTCCCGTCGGTGTGCGTGTGCGAGGTTTTTCTGGTCCGAAGAGAACGTAACCGGCAGGGCAGTTCTGAAGGAAACCCGCGAGCGCGAGCATGGTGTTGCTCGCGGACGGAAGGCAGCTAAAGCGGGTGCCCCCAACAGGGGGGAAAGGGGGACCTCCCAAAAACCGCATCAATGCCCTCCTTCTCTACGTCCAGCCTTGAGCACTAGGGCTGGACCCTGGTGGCTGGAGGGAAGCAGCGAGGAGTTGGCGGATGATGTCCGAAACTCGAGAGGAGTGGAAGGCGGGGGGTGGGGGGGGGGGGGGCCTTATATTTGCAAGGTTTCCTCCACTCCCAGCTCGCCGCACCGGCAACCTCCAACACCCTTTGGGAGGGTTTCTTTTTGGTTGGAACCCCCATTCGTCCCCCCCCCCCTCCGTTCCCATCCTCCCTGACCTTAATTGGTGTGAGTGTCAATTTTTTGGCTCTAAGCTGGTAGGGTTTTGGGTGCGAGGTTTGGGGGGATGCGCCCTGCGCCAAGATACCGAAACAAACGGGCAAAGCAGGCAACCCCAAAAAAAAAAAAATAAAAGGGAATGAACGAGTGATGCTGACAGGGTGGTAAGTAGTTTTGGACCGTCGGTATGTGCGCGCGCGGTCTGTTAGTCGATCTGTTTGGTTGCGTTACGTGTGTTCATCTTGGTGTTTCGATACATACACACCGCCCCGCATACGCTGGTCACTGTATCGCACACCTTGTCGGTTTTCTCCCTCCCCATTCCCCCCTCCCGGCGAGGAGGTTAGATTTCTTTTTCGCATTTCGCGCGCCAAGTGCGCGACGGGAGGTTTTGAGTGGGGGAGATACTTTTTTTTCCTTGCTGGGCAAAAAACCCTTCCCAAACTATTGGGGGGATGGGACCTTTTTAGCTGGAGGGCACTCACTCGGAGGGCTGTGTTGCCATGCTGCCGCACCGGTACTAACCGGTAGGGTACTCTGCCCCGAGTAGGCAGCGCCACGGTGCTGTGTTTTCATATCTCCAAGATAACGGGTCCGCATTAGAAGCGGAGGTAACTTAGACGAGAAATCATGTTTTTTTTTGCCCTGTCTTTTGCACTTCTTCCCGCCTCCCGTCGTCTGGACATCGTACAGCATCGGAATCTCTGAACCCTGGGTCTCCGGAACTGAATCCACCCAGCACTACATCTTGTCATCGTTGCTCTCAACCTCTCGCCTCGCATCCCTTAGGGGAATGGGGGGGGGGGGGGGGAGCGAATTTTGGCCCATCGGTGTTAATTGTGCTACATTGAATGATTTAGAAGCTGCGAAAATTGGACCGCTTCTGCCCATCCCTTGTCACGGCACAATCATCCCACGCTCTCCACAAAAAAAACAGACCTAGACATTGGGGACAGTAGACGGAGACGGATGTCACAGCGATCGAACACCTCCAAAGGACGTCAAGGAAGAGAACCAAGGGGAAGATGGGAAGGGTAGGGTGAAAAAGGAAAGCGTTCCGAAGGTCACATCACTTCCCCTCCTTTCGTCAGCTCGGAATGATTAGGCTTGGAACCGTTTTTTTTTGGCCAACAAAACCATCACATTAATAAACTGGCGGACGAGTCTTAGAAAGTCGAAACCGGTGAACTATTTCACAGAGCCAAACTCCACACCCCAGCAGCTTAACTGTTGTGCCCTTCCTTTGAACATCTACTCTCGCTCTGTCTCTCTTTCTTTCTCTTGAAGTGAAAAAAAAACTGCCACAAAATAGGCAAAAAAAAAAGGTTTTGTACCGATGCGTTTGGGTTTTGGCTTTTCTTGGACGATCTTCGGCGAGTGACTTTCGGTGGTCGATTTCGCCAAAACTAAACGGTCCATACCTTATCGAGCGAGATGATCTGCACGAAGGGACATCAGCATTCCAACACACACACGCAGGCACGCTTTCCCCCCGCTTTTACGAAGATGCCGAGTGTCTTGAATGTCTGTAGGCATCTCGCCCCCAAAAGTTGCTGATATGCGTTCGAAGCTCTCAAGGAGCTTTGGACGTTGGTGAAACGAGGTGTCCACGGGATGAACAGACAGTGAGGGAGGGACTTACGAAGGGAGAGTACCGGGCGATGCATCACCGCAGTAACGCTGTGACAAAGTTGCTCCATAGGCAAAACAGGACGTCAGCAGCTATTTTTGCAGCCACGCTGCTAAGTACTGCTCGCCGAGCCGAGGTCCCGGACCGGCATTCTCTCTGATAAAAACCAGTCCTTCCGGGACTTTTGGTTCCAGCCGAGCCCTGTCCCATCCCACCCGGATGACTAGCACGGTAAGGGGTCTCGATAGTCACGCGGGAGTTTTTTTTTTCGTTGTTGCTGTTGTTGCTTTCTTCGCTTTTCGGTGTGCGTTGCACACATATTGGCGAATGGGGCCCTCTCCCCTCCCAATCCCGAACCGGATGGTGCCAACTGTAGCATTAATAAAGGAACACATGCACATAAAATACGGCAACAAATTAAGCGAAGAAGCACAAACACACGCACCGCGGGGTCCGCTCCTCCACTGCGCGAAAGAAGAAGTTCCACATTCCAGTATTACCCGTTTGCCTCCCCGTCCAACCCCTATGGAGGAAGTGGCCGAGGCTTAAAAGGCGGGAGCGGCCACATCTGCCCGGTGTTTGCCCGTTCGGTTCGACAGGTTAATAGCGGAACAGTTGTTCAACCTACGTGGCCTAACCTCGCCTGCCAAACCCAATCTCCCCGGGGAGGGGGTAGGGGGAGGACCCTTCTTTGGGGGGGTTGGTGGCACACGCATACCATCTTGTTTCTCCTCTGCTAGTACGAAGGCGTACGCAGACTGGCTTGCTGGCGAGCGTAATTGTTTTATCCGTGTTTTACAGTGGCCACAGCCTGCCCGGACCGGCTGTTCCACCCCCATGCACTCTTCCGCCGTACCATTGCCGGATAGTAATGGCCGGCGTGTAAGATACCGGGCAGTGATGGGGGGGGGGGGAGGTGGTGGGGAAGACTTCAATTATTTACAAACTTCCGAAATAAACGTCCGTTGGCTGTGGGTGCCAAAGCGACGGTGAAGGCAGAGCGGAATGGGGAGGCTCGCACATATCACTTGAAGGTGTTCCGGTGCTTCCGAAACCTGAGCTTCCGTTTCTTTTTTCGGATCTTGGTGGCATAGAAAAGAAGAAGTGGTGAAAAAAAATTACCCAAAAAAAAACAAAACAGGTGCGCTCGTGGCTTCCGTATCGCACCCCCTCTCCACCCTTTCCGCCAAACCCTCCCCCCATTATCCTGAAACGCCTCCACCATCAGAGACCCCGCACAATGTGCATTAGAAATGGGTGAGAAAGCCAAATTAAAGTAAAACACAAAAATGCCCACAAAAGCGAACGTGCGCCCCGGGTTAGAACTGGACTGAATTTCCCTGCCACCCATAGCTCACCTTCCCTCCCCCGCTACCGCTACATTTCCAATAGCGGGGAGGGAGGGATGCTAAATTAAGTTAAAAAGCTTCCGAAAAGGAAATAGCACACACATACGGTGCACCGGGCGAATCTAGATATTCCCGCATTTTCCGGACTTCCGGGGGTTGGGAGGGGTGGGGGGGGGGGGGAGAAAAGCGGAAAAGGGAACACACACACACACACTGGTGCCGAAGATGCTGATAAAAATTGCCTACAAAATGGTACAAGTGGGCTGATAGAAAAAAAAGGGTAAAGGGGAGGTGGGTGGGGAGGAGGTAGGGGGAAGATGGGAAGGAAGCGCGTGTAATGAGCGCTTCCGCGTGTGCGCGCGCGTGAGCGCACGCGATCTCGCACCGGGCCAGCCATATCCAGAGCAAAAGAAAATTGAGCAGCATTGCGGGTTGCTGCGGAGCGCGCTGCCCGACCCGGCCCATCGCCCACGCACAGGTGTGCGGCAAAAGAATGCATAGGCAAATTATCAACAATAATGTGAAATAACGTATCATAATTTCGGCAGCGCGAGTGGTTCTGTAGCCCGCACCACTAGGTGTGTGTGAGTTGATGCGGAAGGAAGGAAGTGGCGGTGGAAGTCGATCGGGAGCTATTAATCTATGCAATGCAGCCCATTTAATGATTATTGTTTCGCTCCTGTTCATTCAGCACCGAAACAGCGATTGTTACTGATAATAACCGCCAACATGGCGCCTATGTCCAGCCACTGTTTTGTTTTGTTTTTTTTCGGTTGTTGTTTGGTTTTTGCCCGCCCGTTTGGCTTGTGCGGGATAAGCTGCTGGCCGGCAATGGAACCGGGGTAGAACTTGTACGGAGTGGGTGAAGGGGGGGGGGGGGGGGGGAAACTTCAACATCCGAAATCTAATACTCGCCCGATTGCCCAAATGCTCCGTCCTATTTCAACGCGAACTGCTGGTAAGCCAGCTGAAGGTGGGCGGGTGGGTGAATTTTCCAACACGAGGCATGGGGCACGAGTGCGAAGAAAAAAAAACCAAAAACAGTTGGCAGCACTGGCCAGTTTGGGGGAAAATTGCTGACCGCGGCCTTTTTTTCCCTGTTTGCTGTTGTATATTTGACGGGTGCTAATTATTTCTTTTAGAATTGGATAAAAAAAAACGCTAGCTGTGGGGTAGATGATAAGGGAAGAACTACTTGGGATAAGACGGCGAAGTTACTGGGCGATCATCTCGGAGTGCCTCGTCGGTATGCCTTTTTCCGGGATCCGGAAGGTGTCCGGAAGATCATCAGTTGTCCAAACATGTATTGGATGTAGAATGTTTCACGATAGGAAGTAGTTCCACAATATAGCAATATACGACACAGACGGTATAGGACGTCTAGGGTATAGAGGATATAGACGTGAGTATTGAGACGTGGTATTGGACAACAACATTAAGCCTTAATCAAAGATCCCGTTTAAAGTGTTCTAATACATTGATATAAATGCCACTAGTAGATTCCATTAGTGCAAACGTAAGACTCCTCAGTAAAACTTCCAGAGATGTCTAAATGCAATTCACATTCGACGTGAATATCTGGGAACTCTTATACTATACTCTTCTTATACCAAAAACCAAGATAAAGTCAACAACAAATATGAGGTACTGGGATGATCACATTGCGTTGCGTAGACATAGAGTTGGAGTGGAGTACTCTGGCAACCCGGAACCTTGAGATATTGTTGGGTATCTTGTTCTGATGCGCGGCAAGTTCAGGTAACCTTTAAATACTATTGTAACAGAGCAAATTAGACAAGTGAGATGAAGAATTAGCTTAATGCTATCGTAGACATTACTTGAAAAATAGTTAAATTCTACAAGGAATTTCTTTAAGACATTAACGCCAGGATGGTAATAATAGTAGAAGCCCTAGACTACACTAGTAGTACGGCGGTGTTAAGACTGCTAAAAGTAGACCAAATATTCGGACACTACCACGATGATGTACACCAGGTTTGACTTCATCGCCCAACGAAAGATACCTCAATATCCGTTTGATGGTCAGCTCCACAATGTCGTGACTGAACTGCACCAATCTTAATTGGACAGCCATCTGCGTAGGTAGCTGGTTGTTCGGCTAGAAGGAACCTTGTCACAACCAGCTGAACACTAACGGGACGCCGGGGTCGATAAGGTTAGTCGATGGGCTAAGGAAACATAAACCCCCTCCCCTCCCCTGATGGTGTCTGATAATATCGCTGCTAACAAGCTGATGTCCAGAAGCACCGGGAAGATGGTGATGCATGGCGAATGGCAGACCAAATAATGCGTCAACTTATCTGTAACCCCGTTTTATCCCGCCCAGCTTTACCCAGGCAACCGGAACGATTTGCGCTTTTAATGCTAGCCGGATTCTAGCACCAACCCGGACGGAGCAGGTTGTGGCGAACTTACTGTACTTTCCTCGCCAAGGTTTTGGTACCACCTCGCCTCGCTGCTGTCTCCACCACATCCTCGACCCCCGAAGAAGGGATTGCAAAGAGAAGAACGGTAGAAGTTTGTTCTAGCGTTGTGTGTGTGTGTTTGGCGCCCATTTGTTCGGCCCCGAAAGCACGCGACAAATCGCACTGAAAATAGGCTTCACCGCACGTCGGGCACGCACAAGTGTCTTGTCCGGTACTTCTCATCTGCTAACTGTTATTTTTTTTTATGACCAACAGGGGGTAGTTTTCTTGCGTGTTTTCTCACTCCCTCTCACTGCCGCCCTCTGTCGTCGTCGCATATAGTTACACCTTACACCTTCGGCACACCGGTTACTTTCGGACCGGAATTGTGGTGTACACGCCAAAGTTAGGGCGCAAAAAGGTGACGCTTTTTTTTTTGCTGCCATTTCTTTTCAAAAACCGGGAGGGTGATATCGTTGTGGAAAGGGATTCAAGTTTCTCATTAGTGATCATTTCTGTTTTCCTGTGCAGATTTCATCAATAGGTTTCTGAAATGGTTCTCCCGGCTCGCCTTCCCACATCTTTCCAAACCGGCACTCCCCCCCCACTCCCTCTCGCCGTATCGGGAAGTCTTTTAACTCCCGGGTTCCCTCCTCGGGAACCGGATTCTGGCGGAGAACTCCACGCTCGTAAAAATAAACAGCGCGAGGCCGGGGGGTGGGGGAGGGGGCGCAGCAAACGGTTGGAACGGGTTGGTTAATATTCAGCCGAACCGAACCTTCCCGGTTAACTTGCTGAGTATATTTGTTACAGCAAATATTTATCAATATTTTACCCTTTTTTTTGCACATTTTTGTCTCGCCTTTTTGTTATTCCCGTGCTGCTGCTGTTGCTGCTTGTTTGTACAGCACAGCTCGAAGACATCATCATCATAGAGATCTGACCTGTCCCCGTTATCGGGGATGGCGGCCAATGGCCTTGCTATGCAAATACACACACGCACACACGCACAGGTAGGCGCGTAGGGTGAAGGGAAGGGCAGGGAAAAGGGATCGAGGGATATCGAGTCATCGGGGCAGGCATATATTAGGTGGCTCTAGGACCGGTTCGATCACGTTCCGGTGGCCATCGACCAACTGCAAACCCCCCCCCCCCCCCCCCTCTTCCCCCCTCTAGCGTGGCCCCAATATATCTCTGCTGGTGTGTGAATTTGTTTTTCATGCAGCAAAAAAAAGAAACAAAACTTTAAAAAAGCGAACAAAACGTAGCAAACGCACACATAACCCCAAAACTGCCACAGGCAAACGGTCACCCCTTACGGGTGTGCTGCCCTAAACCTTTAGGGGTGATTTCGCGAATATTGGCGATGTGGATGGACAGGAGGGGAAGGGATTGTGATGGGCGCGGGGTGGCAAAAAAAGGAAAGTCTTCAAACACGCGGAAACGCAAAGCAGTTACGATTTCCCTTCCTTTTCATCATTTAATTCAGTTTCTCCATAGCCCTCACACTGTTCGGGGATGGATTCCATTCGTCTTTTTTCTCCTTCCTCCTCCTCCCAAAAAAATAAGCCACCTTCGTATTTCATCTCGCAGGAACGAGAAGATCCATAGATCCAGGGAGCCCTTACGCATTCGAACACTGTTGCCTCCCAGCACCAGCCATTTGCAAAAGCCCTTTATTTTTGGGTAGCGTTTGCAATGCCTTGGAAAGATCTTCCCCCAAAAGGCATCTGAAGATGAAGCATAATGTATAAACATAAGCGCACCTAACACAAAAAAAAAACCAGCAAGGCAATTCCAACCTTCGGCTCTAGCCGCAATGTAGACTGGCCACCCGAAAACACCTGAACCTAACCAAAAACGAGCGAGAGAAGCGAGTGGGAAAAAAGAGAAAGACGGACCAAAGGACAGAGAAATCCAGCGAAGGAAAAGGGAAAGAGAGTAAGAGTGACCTAACTTCTTCAAAACGTTTAGCGCGAGCACGGCAACGGCCGATGCCGATGCCGAATGCGTGTGCAAAATAAAGCCAAAACTACTAACCAGCAAAGCAAACAGTGCAAGTACCGGTGACACTAGCGCTACCGTCGGGCGCCATTTGGTAACATCGTGCGATCTACGATCTTGAAGGTACTGGAGATAGTGTTTTTGGCGAGTCTCTATCGTTACAGATAAAGCGGTGGAATGCAAACTAATGGCGGGGCTGCTGGAATTGGTTGTTTGGAATACTCTGGACATCGCAGATCTACAACACATACTATCTTCTTCTTTATGGTCCAACAAGCTATAGAGGGTCAGTTCTGATGAGATTCGATTTAAGGCTTAGGTGTATTAGCAAGGCAAGTATTGAAGGTGTCTAACATCGTAGACTAAAAGATGCTGATACAAATAGAATTCCCCAATAGAATAAAGCAACTTATGTACCAATGAGCACAAAAATCGTATAGATAGTACATCAGTGTAATGTTGATGTCTTGGACATCTTGGATTTCATCCTGAGAGTTGAGTGTCACAGAGATTGCTAAGTTTTTTCTTTGTGGTTGGAAGATAGCTGTTGCACTGTCGATGGTTCTCGTCATATGAATCCGGAAGCAGGGGAACATATCCGTCATATCCCTTATCAAAGTCCAAGGCCTTATCAAGATCTCTGAACTCTTAAGATCTGAAGAAACTCTAATCTATAAGATCTATAAGAATCAAGACAAAGGGTAATATCCAAGGTATACGACATGAAGATGTCTCTTCAGGATCTCTGAAATCTTAAGACCCGAAGGATCTCTAGTCTATAAGATTAATAAAGCCTTAGATAACCGAAAGAAAGGTAATATCAAAGGTAGACAACATAAACATGGCGCTCTTTTCGTGAAAGTCAGAGATTCTCTGTTTGTGGGTTACAGAGCCTTTATAGAATGTCTCATACAAATACATCTCGTCTAATGCATATCTCAAAGCCTCCAAATATCTTAGCTAAGTCTCTTTCTGATGATCTGATCGAAGAGTATAATGTCTGTTGGTGATGTCACGATCGCATCCGAGCCCGGTAGGAGAGCCTCGACAAACCACGATAATGGTACCCGGTGCGCTGATACAGTGTTGAAACTTAGGACACACCCCCCCCCCCCCCCCCCCCCAGCAATCCAGAAAGGCGGTGCAGTACGCGGGCTTTTCTAAGTTAGGCCAGTTCTTTGCCGAGGGTATATGCCGGCGCGCTCAAAAACCACTCGCATCGTGGAATGGGCAGGAGCGGGCGGCGCGATGGTGTTCAATATCGGAGTTTTTGGGTTTTTGTTTTTATTTTTGTTCGGAAGCGGTGTGAGGGGGTGGTATGGGAGGGTGGCAGATGCGCACAGATTTGAATTTTAAATTTTTATCGTCCACCATACGAGCTTGCAGGCACACCATTATGGGGGTCGTCGGTGAAATATCACGCGAAAATAACAAAAATAAAAGACAAAGCAACTAAAACCACACCGCAGAAACATGGTTCGTTCATGTGTGTGATGATGTCCTTTGCGAAACGTTTTTTTTTTCCTTCGGGCCTTGCGCCCTCCCCACCTTCCCCGGGTACGGGGTGCCCCACATCTTGCAGCCCTCCTGCCCCGATCCGGTTCCATTGTTCATTCGGTTGGGATGGGTGGTGCATTGGGGGAGAGGTCTGCTGCCGGGGCGAAAATATTAATCTAAGTCAACCTTTTCGCCAGTCGCAAAATGGTGGCAAGAAATTGATGGCGAAGGTCTCCGAGGAAGACACCCGTATCTAGGGGGGAGCAGCCCAGCAGCGTTCGAAAACCGAACCAGCCGGTCCGGTGACGCCGCATGATGCCAAAAGGTGGCCGACGGGCGGAAACTCGTTCCTGCGGTATCGGACGGCCCTGCCATGCACGCACGGACCTGCTTGAGGGGGGGGGGGGGGGGGGGCGTGTAGGAGGTCACATCCACGGGAGTCGATGTCAAAGCTTATGACGAATAACAGTGAAAGCTAGTTTGGTGTGTACGTGTACGCGTCTAGGTCTAGGTTCCGGGCCGGAATGGTATGCGACAGGTGAAACAGCCAAACGCAAGGCGGAATAAAACGGGCCACCGCGCGTCAGCGAGCGTGTTGCGCTTTCTAGGGCTCCTCTTCTTCTAGGCCGGCAACCAGATTTCGCGCACACCGTGCGGATCTAACCTCAAAATTCTTCTGGAAAGCTGAGGAGTCGCCTGCGGAACAGGTTGCGGACCCGGTGGACACCAAAACCCGACGGGTCGGCCAGATACTTTAACTCGAAGTCACACTTTTTCGATGGGGGAGGGGAAGTGGTAGGAAGGGGGAGGGAGGAGGGGTGGGTTGTGAACCATCTTGAAATTGATCTGTCATTGCGCCAAGGCAAAGTGCTCGGAATCGGAAATTCAGCCGCTGGTTTGGACACACTTTGTCGCCAAAATGGAGAATCGCTATTCGAGGCTCGTTTGTCGAACAAGCATCATAAACCCACCCGCCCCCTCCCAATACCAACAACACTAGTTAGAGCGAGGAAAAGAAAACGCCTTAGATCGTTTGGTGGGGGCACTTTTGCGAATAAAACAAAAACCGTCGCGCGAAAACAAAACAACAGCAAAAAAGACAACAACGATCCCGAATGCCAAATTATTCATTCGCGCCCACACTGCGTCGACCTCGAGCGAATTAAAGAAAGACACCTAGTGAAACGGAGTGAGTGTGTACGAGAGAGAAAGAGAGAGAGAGAAAATGGCAAAATAAAAGAGGAACCCAATTAACAGCGAAACACACAACCAAACGACTCGATCGACTGTTAAGCGGCAGTTGATTGCAAAAGGGGGAATTGCGGGGAGGAAAGGGTGTGGGGGGGGGAGAGGGGGAGAAGCGAACGACGCGGAAAGGGCGAAATGGTTCGCACTAAGTGCCCGGGCCCGGAGAGCAATAATATATATATATATATATTAAAAAAAAACTCTCCATCGCTGGACGTTTTGGTTGAACCTCTTGCCAAATTTGGCCCGCCGCCGGCCCCACGTTTGGAGCTATCTCGCTCTGGCACGACCTTACGGCGACGGCGACGTACGCGTACACACGTGCTGACATTTCGCTGACCAGTGCGTTCCATTTTTTTTTTTGCAAGCTAGTTGCGGGTGTATGGGTGATCTTTGTACAACTTTTTTTTTTCGGTTGTTGTCTTGCTTTCGCCCCACGTTTTGTGGGCGAAGGGTTAAAGGAGCTGATGGAGATCCCGGAACCCCGGCGCGATGGGACCAGTATGGTGAAAGCGGTCACGGCCCGTGGGAATGGAGGAATGGTATGGACGCAGCGCACCTATCAACGGGCCGACGGGGATCTTGTGGAGCAAACAGATACCAAGACGCACCGGATTGTGCTATAATCCATCTAGCTGCTCGAACGCAAAACGGTACGCGAGCCACATACACTTGCTAGTGCAGGGGTCGTACGGTCTAACGGAGTTGCATCACGATCATGATAAAAAAAATGTCACAACTTCTCCTCTTCGGTCTCTCATCTTGAGTGAATAATCTCAAGGAAGTGGTGTTGATTTGCATGAAAATGGCAGCCATTGATTTGACATATATTTACCATGTAGTCTTCAAGGGTATTTAACCGATAGTGGGACAGATCATACTCTAAGTTAGAAAGCTTAAGCTTTTAGCCTGTATCTGACAAATAATCCAGTTACCGGGCTGTATCATTCTGTACAGATTCGTAAAGGACACACCATTTTGACATAAAGAATGACACAAGATATCATTTTAGGGTCGGCCAGTAGTAGAGGAACACGATTTACATAAAATTCGATCCAACATCTTTGCTATGTGAGATGCAAGAACGTAGAATATCTGATATTGATATTAGAACTCATATTGTCTAAGAACCACTGCAGAAGTAGCTCACTGTTCCGGTTTGAGCTCACTGCCGTGGTTTAGAAAGGGTAGATCTAATTGAAATTTTCATCTAGTGCTTAGAATTGATAGCTTCTTCTAGCTTGTGGCTGTCTAGTTCTCCTAGGTATAAAATAGGTGAGATCTAATAGAGATTTTTATCTTGGCAGAGCTGGCATTTTAGCTCAACACCTTGAAACTGTTTATTTCTTCGACCGACTGTAAAGGAGATGTAGAAGCAAGAGGTCATTGAAACTTTAAATATCGCTTCTAAACAGGTTTAAACTACACAAGCGACGGTGTGAAATAACCGCGAAAACCCCTGCACAGCGAGCATGCATTATGTATGAGAGACAATTCGCAGACGCTAATGCAGGGCATTAGATCTGTGTGTGAGCACCGTACCACGCGGTTTCGGATGACAGGCTGGGCCCCGGGCAAGGTGCGCTACGGTTGATTGAGTGGGGCTCGATTGAATCATGTCGATGTCGGGGCAGCAGGGACCGGGTAGCGAATCCGGCTTCCGTTGATGATGACGACACGCGGCACGGGTAAAGCGGGTAAACATACGCCACCCGACCACCGGCCGGTCCCGTGGCCGGTAAGGGTGTGTGCTGGTGTGTTTGTGTCGGTGGGACCAGCAGAAGGGAAGCGTTTCCAACTAAACCACTGAGGGTCAGGAAGGGAACCCCCCGAAAAAAAGGGTACATACACACACGCACACAAAATCTGATCACCGAACCGGTGAAGTTCGCACCAAAAAAAAAGAAAAAGGCGCACGAATTTATGCGTTTGTGTAAGTGATTGGCCTTTTTGGAACATCACCGTCGATATATTTGCCATTCTCTCCCACTCGCGCTCTCGCTCTCTCCCTCTCTCTTGCGTGCAGCACAACAAAAAAAAAACAAGAAGCACGATTACATTTAATGGAAAGGGAGACCTTCGTTCGCGAGTTGACGGAACGAACGTGCTGTAAAAATTATTGAGATCCCTCCCGAAAGTAAAATAAATCGCAAACTGAACAAATCACAACGTGTCGGCGTTTGGTTGTTGCTGCTGTTGCGTTTTTCGGCACCCACCACTCACTAGCACTCACGGCACGCACCCAATCCGCGCGGAATCGGAAGAACGGGTTGGGGTAACCGAGGGACCCCAAGGTTATCTAAGCAAGTCGCCGTTTTTTTTTCTCTTTTCGTTAGAAGCAGCAGAACTCTTGATACGCCAAAGGGCAAGGAACGGTTTGGTACAGCGCACATAACAAAAAAGCTGTCAGTTCTATCACAACGCAAAACGAGCGCCGATAGCAATCGGGTAATAAAAGCACCAGCAGGAAGCACACCACTTACCTGTGCGAAAAGTTCGCATTACTTCACGTTAAAGGGATCGAACCCGTGTGCCCCCCCGGAGTTGACTTAGCGAGTGCGAGGTGCGCTTGTTTGACAGGACAGCAGAGCGGACGCGGACGTTTGCCATTTTCTTTGCCTTTTTTTGTTGTTGTGTGCTTGTTACGCTGCCTCCTGCATGTGTATGTAGTTGCGCATTCATACAACATCGCCTTGCCACCTTTTTTTGCCTCGTACTGCTACGTCTGATAGACCACATGGGAAAACTGGGATGATGTAAAGGGAATATACGTGCGTGGGAGATAATGAGTTGCTGGGGCGGGTTGCTCGCAAAGGCAGAGAAGGTCCAGTTGAAGACGCGCCAGATAGAGAGGGAGAGATAGCGCGACATACAGACGGGATAAGGTACCATTGAGTGGTGGTGTGTTGGTTTAGGATTCAGACCGTAGGGAGCAACCGCTTGCACATTACACCGATGGAGCCGCCAAGTGTGCGTGGGATGTGGTTAGGTGTCAGTTGGTGCGAGTGCCACTGCTGGTTGGAATTATTACGCACTATCGCGCCTCGCCACGTCCCGCGTCCCGCTTCACACCGAAACCCTTCCGGATGACCTTCCGCGGGATGGAACTCGCGGGGAAGATTTTTTCGCAAATAGCTGATTCACGGAACAGCTGTTACGCGGTGAGTGCCACCGATTCCTGGCCTGACGACGCGTATGCGTGGAATGGGGTTTCTGAGTGTGTGGAGCAATACATCTCCGACTGTTTCTTTATTTGTATATAAGCTCTCACTCTCTCTTTCTCTCTCTCGTTTGCGTTATCAGTGACGATTTGACGATGGCACGTTGTAATGCAGAGCTCGTTACTCGTGCACGGCAGAGACGGACACAGCGATGCGTAGATGGTGTCGTGGTGTCGCGCACTTGCCAGTGGCATACCGTCCGCTGTACAGCTGCGAACACTCCGAAACGGTGGCACTCACGCCGCGAATCGGTGGGAAGGGGAGCCAGATGAGTGACCGAAAATGCTCGCACGGTTACAGCACGCGCACGTACGGCAGAGTGTCGGTAACGCTTTTGGGGACATGTGTCTCGACACCCGGAACGGTGTGCGTTCGGTACCGGCCGTCTGGCCGATTCGGCGTCGGGAAAATCGAGAAAATCGAGCGCAGAACCGAAACGACTGCATCCCGCTGCTGCCACACCAAATGCTAACAACAACGAAAAAAAAAACTTCAATACGTGTACGTAACTATGTTAAATGCCATGACCTTGGAATGCATCTCATCGTTCGTTTTGTGCTGTGTGGATGTTCTTTTTTTTTTTTAAAGGAGAGTGGAGGAGTTTTAATATTTGCAGTCGAATGCTGCGCATTGGTATCTTCCGGTTCTGGTGTTACGGTGGTAGGGTTGATTGATAGCCGCGGATGCACCCGCTATGTAGTGAGGCGGAAAATTGCGGCAAGCATTTAAAACCATAAACACACAGCCTCTGCCACATTATGCCATTGCCGGCGTGCCCGGGTTTTATTGCCGTACTGCTGAGATAAGAGTCATTGGACGTGCAGGGGTTTTCAACTGACATATTACACTTCTCTTCTTGTTGAAATAATTTCAGAATATTGTAAAGTTTGTCAAATTACTCAACTTACTAGCTAAGCAATTATTGACACCATAGGTTCCTGCTTTTCCAACCAATGCCTTCACTTTCACGAACATTCTAATCATTGGAAAATTCAGGAAAAATATGAAATTAATCTTGCTTTTACTTTGTGTTCTTACATTTATTCCAATCTAGAGAACTCTAGATGAGTCTGGAGATCTCCAGATCTTGAATAGTCAAGAGTCCTAGAGTTCAAGTACTCCACTCTGATGATTAAGGTGGAAGTGGCTGTGGTAGAAAAGACTGATACTGTATCTACTCCGGACGAACTTTCTGGCTAAACAGTCAACTTGCTACGTCAAGTAGCAAGGAACAAGAGAGAAACTGTCTGAGCCCTGAAAGAATCTCTGGAGGAATCATTAAGGATTGTCGTAGACATAATTGTCTTGCATCCTTAAAATGTAAAGTTACAAACAGGCTGTAAAGCAGCCTCAAAGCCTTGATAAACTAACTGAAAAAAAGACTTTCGTAAAGTTTGTCTTGAAGTTTGTATAAAAATGGCCAAGAATTAATAATTTCACATCCGAATTCCAATGTCGTCACTTATCGAAGTCACAAACACTTGGAGACCTGCAATGTCTACGTTTCTCAATAGAGTTCTCTGTTTAGCGCATCTGATAAGGGGTAGCCAACTGCAGGAGGAACCAATCAAGCCTTTGGACACCTTTTAAACGTGGAGTCTATCCAGAATTACGTCAGGGTGCTTGCCAATGTATGAAAACCCAAATATCTGAAGGTATCTTAGACCCCAGGGAGAGCCTTGTTTAGCAGATGCAAGTTAATCTGTTTAACGTAGAACCTTAAAATTCTACTATCTCTCAAAAGTCACTACCAGATATCCATTCGCTTAGATAGTTCCAACAATCGACAACAATGATTGGATGATTGTATAATAGGATTTAGCAACTCAAATCTGACTTCAGATGTGTGTCTGGAGATCTTTACCACATTAGACATGTCTAAGCAGCACGGTGTGTGAGATAGCTCATTATGCTTCAGTGATGTCTAGTAGTGGACATCTTCTTGCTGTATAATTCATACCACCTCGGGGAATATATGCAGCTCATTGAAGCCTTCTGAAGGCTACAGTGTGTGTGTAAACGACAGTATAGAAGTTATATTTAGCTAAAACAATCAGTGAAAACGTGGAGTACAACTTGATTGAAACGAATGCGAAAAGGCGCACTCAATGTTCCGCAGGCAGCTAGTGTCCCAATCAATACGTGCAGCCGATGTACAGCAGCAATCGATAATGCAGCCCTACTATCAATGCGCATTCGGAACACACACAAACACACAGAGAAGTACACAATCAACCACGGAGCATGGCCCGGTGCCAGAGCCCTCCCTGAAGGCCGACGGTGCAAAGCGGAAGGATTCAAAGCATAATTATGCACCCGCTGGTCCCACGGCAGTGCGCTAGCAACAACAAAAACAACAATCAGGTAGTTCGCAACATACACCACCCTCCCTTCGGTTCGCTTTCCGCGCTTCCATCACCAATTCTGCAAACCATTTCCATCACCGGGGAGGGGTGTGCAGGGTCCCAGGGAAATGGGGTCGTCTCTCTGTGTGGGTGTGTTTTTTTTTCGGCGGAAACCGTCGTTGCGCAATTGTAAGTGAATGTCAAAATCAGTGACTGTTCGATTATCACCTTTTCAAACTTGAATTCTATCCGAGGCCTCCCGTTCCCCTTCCCACCAACGCCCCCCTCGGTATGTGTTCCAGGCGTTCCACGCGGAAAATGCCCGAGCCACTTGACGTCTTCCGACTGCCGGCCAGCACCACCCCATCCAAAGCGCAATGGACACGCAGCGACACCACGGATTCGCATCAATTCGGTATCCTCCGGCCGGCGTGTATCGCGAACGTGTGGCTTCCCTTCCGGTTCGCGTTTCGGGTTTGGGCAAAAAACGGCTTACTTGATTGCATCCGGCAATTCACGGTGCGGGGGGAGGTTTGCCGCGCAACACCCGGGGTGTTGGATGTTCACGCCAGGAAAATTGATAGACAATAGAAATTAGATATCGTCACGTGTTCATTTATGGCGGAATGAACGATGTGTCTGTTCGCGTTGATGTGCTTCCTTGGAGGGGGGGTTTTTTTTTCGGGCAGGGTACGGCGGTGTCCAGGTGCATAATTTAACTTTGTGCCGTTTACCCCCCGCCCCTGCTGTGCGGGGGGTTCGCAGCGAAAAGTGAATGAAACAATAAAGTGAACAGCGAAGGAAAGGAGAAAAAAAGGTACAGAACGAAATAGACATGAAGGTGATAAAAGCATAAAAGGGCCCACAATCAACATGCATCAGCACACTTGACTCGTATCACTCGCCCGGTACCCGGCAAAGGTTAGCGTTGATGTGTGGAAAGCAAACGTAACATAATCATTAGAAACAAGCCAACCCAAGAAGACAACTCGAACATTTTAGGCGGGGGTGGGCCGGTTGGGTGATCGCGTAAGCAACGAACAACAGGAAGAAAAATCGGCAAAAACATTTAAATGGCTTTTCCGACGCTTCCCCTACGATGGACGGCCTTTTCCGGCGGGTTGGATCTTTGGACTGCCTTGACACACACACACACACACCTGGGAGAAGTGTGCAAATTTTTGACAGTCAGGTGCCACTCGATGCCACACTATCCAGCCGGAGTCAACCACGCGCCCGGTTGCGATCGACACAGGTGAGGAACTTCATGGGAGAAAATGCCATTTCCCATCACGATTGTTTTTGTTGCTGTGTTCTTGCAAACGCATTTGAGGCATTTGTCCTGTCTTTTGCCTTCTTCCCACACCTCCCTCCCCGCCCCCCCAAAGAAAACACATTGGATGTCGTCTGGGAATTTGTTTTTAATTTTGCGTCCATTTCGTTGTATGTTTGCAGCCAACCTCGATGACAGGGGCCGGAATTATACATTCCGGCATGTCAACGTGGCACGGGTGGCCGAGTTTTGCCGTGAAAGGAGGGGGTTTGCGTTTGACGAGCGGAAGGATGAAACCCCCAACTCCCCCCCCACCCGGAAGGGGGATGTTTCTTGGAAGTATGGTAGCACCCACAGACACACACAGAGGGAACACACAAAAAAAAAACCCCACCAACTTCAGCACAGACACCCCGAGGCTTGAGGCATCAATGGGCACACAGGCCGTGGTCCGGTCCTTTGATTGGAGTGTTTAATCAATACGTCGCGAAATGAGTTTTGATTGAAAAATTACTTAAAATTTCCATTTCGAGCGCCTGTGCGCAAGGTGTGTTTGGAGCGCCGGCAGTGACTGCCGTTCGTGATGGGGCTGATGGATGCGCTTTCTGGTGCGGGCATTTGCAATCCTTCCAAACGCTCGAAGTGTTTCGTTTGATTGCGGGATGTTTTTTAAAGGTTTGATGTTTTACTGTCACGATGTGGGTGTGGGGGCGGGTGCTATCCGGAGGGTGCCGGAGTTTTATTGTCTGCCAGCAAACAACGGACGATGCCTGCACACAATGCCGATACTCTGAAGAACAAGGCTTGACAGTTGTCTAAGGCTTATTGCAGAAAATTCTGGCAAATGTTTTAACATTTGTTTGGAGGATTTTAAGATCCATTAGGATATTTCAATGTCTCCAAATATTATATAACCTACTTTGAATATTCTCTCCAAAGAAACTTTCTAGAATCAGGTATTCTTCTCAGGAAATGAGACGTCAACTTGATAATGTATATTGCATCTCACAGCCAAAAAAAATACAGTGAGTGACTTCAAAATTGACAGATCTACAGACTTCTCAGAGATGTCTTGAATTGTTTGAGAGAATTCTGAAGAGTTTTAACAATTTTGGAGAGGATTACAAGGCCCGCTAAGATATTTGAATGCCTCCAATGGTCTGTAACACTTCCTATAATCAGGAATTTCGCTTAGGAAATGAGACGTCTACCTGAGGATGTGTACTTTACTAATATAGTAGGACAACATAAGACACACTAGAGTCATTATCTCGTACTGAACAAATGTCCGATCTTCTAGATCTTCCAAACTATTAACGGCAATCCTAACGTTTAGACAGAGTCTCAACCAACTCAAGCGTAGAGAAATATTCGAAGAATAGGACTTGACAGATGTCTAACCTTTATTGGCGAAAGCTCTGGAACTCTCCAGAGCTCTCTTAACTATTGTAGAGGGTACTTAAAGTTCCACTAAGATTTTACAATGTCACTATTATTCTGTAAAGTACTTTCAATATCATCTCCTATATATTCTTCAGTATCAAAACACTTGCTGGAATGTGGTATTTTACTCAAGGAAAGTTACTTCAACTTAATGTTCTAACTGGCATCTAACTTCTAACAACTTTCTGCCAAAAAGTACAGTGAGTGACTTCAATAATGAATGCCCCAATCCATCGGTATATAGCTCTCCATCTCTATCCACCAACAGTTTCTACAGTCTGCGAGTAATATATCAAGACATCATAAGGCACATTAGAGTCTTCACCGACTCCTACTACGTACGATCTTCTTGATCTTCGCACCTGTCAACGGCAAGTCGATCCTTTAGCCATAACCGCACCCACTTACAGCGTACAGATAAAACGCAGAGCAACACCCGATTGCTCGATTGTTTGTTACGTTATTAACTCGAAGCCATTACCGGACGGGGCCATTCATTTCCTTTCTCACCACCTTCCGCTTGTGCTTGCTGCAATGGCGCTGGGTGCGGGCGGGAAAATTGATATCATTAGTGAAAATTAATGCCCATCCGGTTTTGATTGATTCTTTGGCGCTACACGCTCGCAAACTGCTCGCACCCGTAACTGTTGCTGTTTGCCGCTAGTAAAAGAAGCGCCAGTTGTTGTTTGAGGAGTCGAGTTTGTTGAACCAATTATACCTCGGCCCGGTGGGTGTGGATGCGTAAAACATCCAAACGGTCTGCCTTTTGCTCATTTATTTCAGATCGACCGATGTCTCATACACACGGATGTGTGGCTGCCAAACAATGGAATACGATTGTGCAGCGCCACGAAGGTATGCAACCAGCACGACACAGACGGTGACGGTCGAAACCGGACGACGAGGTGCAGGACCGGCACATCTAATCGCTTTTCGGTAAGGGAAACCGGTCCCTTTCGGGGTTGCACCCCCCCAGGTGCGCATCCTTCCGAAAGACGAGTGCCAGGAGCTGGGTTTGTCAGGTTGGAATGTAATCATCACTCGTGTACCCGTTGCGCCAAGGGGTTGTCGTGTGTTTTCCAGGGAAATCCATCGATTTCCACCACACGCAGTGAGAGTGGGTGAGCCTAATTTCGCAAGGTTTACCCTTTTCGCTGTGTAATCGAAGGATAACAGGATTGCAAGATTGATTGATGCTCGGGTTTGAATTTGCGAGCTAATTGCTTATTTATAATGCGATCATCGTTTGGGCGGTTTTTGCCATTGCAGACTGCCCGAAAGCGGATACGTCCCTCTTTATTGTCTGGTGTGCTTGGGTGCGAACGTCCGTTACCCGGTGGACGGGGAAAGAATAAGGGGCCGTATCCTTAATTTTTGCATACGGTAGGCTTGAACTGCACGATGCGTTTTGTATCTTTTCTCGAGCGAAGATACGCCAACGCAAGGGTACGGGAGCAAGCGCATGCACCGTCCCTGAATCACGGACGTGTATGAAGTATTCGGACAGATAGCGTGGCCTGGAGCGTAACTGTTTGGCCGGGCTGAGAGGCGGGATGAGTTGAAATGTTCCAATTGTGATTTGATATGATAATATCGGTCCGTATCGTAAGTCTGACGAAAGTAGAAATAATCCGATTTCAGCTACTAATAGCATATTTGCAGTAGACAAAAATGTCCATACCTCGCATAGATTTGCATAGGCTGCATTTGGTATGTGAATTGCATATATTTAGGCGTTTGGTAGACAATGTGGAGCTAAATCTCAATAATATTGCAAGAAGATTGTCTGGTCTTGGTCTGGTTTGGTTTTGGTACCTTACAAAACGAGACAGTTGAGTTATCTGCTACGCTGAATAAAGAAAAATTGTAATTACTTTAAATCTATGAGCATAACACGAGGAGTATAGTTTAAAGTAATATGTTAGGCCACAATAAACCCTTCAACTAGAACAAACACTTTAAAATATATGCTAGGAATTCTCGTATAATTAAAATGAAAGAGTGTTTAAAAGACAAGAAATTCAAGGAGTTCTGAGGAATTATCAAAATAGACGAGATACCTTGAGTGATGACTACCTTTTGAGGTGCCAATAGGACCAATGAGATATCCTAACTTCGCTGAAGAAGCATTACCTAATTTTTCCTATAGGCTTTGAAAGAATAAATGTCCATGAGGATGATCTTTCCTTTCCCCAGCACCAAATAACAGGATGTATCTTTGTCTAAAAAAGCGTCAAAGAGAAATGTTTGTGTTTTTTCCTCACATAACGAGACGATGAAAGCCTCTACTACGCTGAGCAGGGAACAGTTTTACTTATATTTGACGCTATGTCAGTAAAACTCAGAATGTAGATTACAATAATATTTATTACCTAGAACAAAAACTTCAAAAGATGTTCTAGGAATTCTCAAATAATTAAGGTAAAAGAGTGTTTGAAAGACAAGAAATTCAAGGAGTTCTGAGGAATTATCGACATAGACGAGATGCTGATAACTTTGAGTGATTTTATTCTAGGAATTTGATATTCTAAGAATTCTCATATAGTTAAGATAAAAGAGTGTTTCAAAGACAAGAAATTCAAGGGATTCTTAGGAATTATCAACATAGACGAGATGCTGATAACTTTGAGCAATCTTGGTGCTGATCTTGCGATATCGCAACTTCGTTCTCGTGCTGTACATTGCTCAATTATTCTTAAGAGCCTGGCGAGAATGAATAAGAGCCAGCACGGTCTCTCCTTCCACCAGAACCAAATCAAAGGATGTAACATGAGGAGCGAAAGGCTAACGCACGCATTAAAGCAATCGAAATTGGAGCGCCGCTCGCCTGCGCCATCTCACACATCTGTTTACTAATCGCACTCGCAATCCGGCCCGGTAACTGACCGTGGTTGCGATTACAAACTGGGAAATGCCCTTGCGGTCGGTAGATTGTATCGGCATGCTGCTTACCGTTTCGCAGTAATCGCAGTGCATAAACTCTGATAACACATGGTGGAAGCGCTCTATGTAGGGTTATGAAACTTACCACACACACACAGGGGGTGCGTTCGCTGAGTACAGGCGGCAGGTGTGCTTTTTTTTTCTAGCAGCCAACTAACCGAACCGTCCGGAATCCTGACTGGGGCGGGAGAGTTCCGGGACGGTGTTGTCCGCAAACCGCACACCGCATCGTACTGCCTCGGTTGATTGTTGCTTAGTTTGATTGTAGCTCGTGCGGCCGTACCGCGTACGCATCTATCGGTTTATTGTAACAGTCACACGGCGCTGCCCCACCGGGCATTTGCATAACGGACGGCAAACGGAAATAATAGTTTGGATAAACCCGATGCACACACAATTCACACACACCCGCGCGGATTCGACGGTCGGCACTGGGGTCCTCTCGGGTGCTCGTCTCGTCAAAATTCGTTACAAAACGTCAGCCGCCATTATCGATTCGGCAGGTCGACATGTATCATAGAGAGAGGTTTTTTTTTTGGTGTCTTTTCGTTAGTTTTAGTAGGTGATGCGGCAAAAATGGGCGGGGGGACGCTTAGTCTGATATGTGTCCCGCTTCGCGTAAGGAGACGGGTGAAGCGTCCTGTCCTACAGGCAGGCAGTTTGTACACGCTACTACGGCTGTACATGGTTAAATAAATCTCTTGCCTTCTAACTACGTTTTAAAGAGCAATCACAACCCTGCGGCCCCTGGGATCGCGCGGGATCCTCGCACCGAGTACTGCTGCAACGTTCTTCGGGTTTACAGTTGCGTGTCCATTGCTCCAACTACGGTTACTTTGTACTTTCGAAACGCTACGAACCATTTACAGTGATTGGGTGGTTGTGTTTTTTTTTTACTTCTCTCCACTTGGTGGCCGTGTTTTATGTGTTTTTTTTTTCTTCTTCTAGTGCTTACCGCGAGGGGTAGAACACACCGGGGGGTAGTGGTGCGTTTGATACAGGGTGGCGATATATGCGATAGATCTAGATGTAGGCAAGGCATACATCGTTGCCTGATTACTAATTTATGCACAGTTCTTGTCGATGAGATGGGATGGCTAGCAGGTCTGCTGTCGGAGCGACCGCTACCGTAATGTACACACCGTATATATGTCGTCGCCGATATCACCTCTATCTCCTGCCCATAACTCTATCATACCGAAGCAGGTCATAATGCAATATTGTCGCGAGCCTATACGCTCCATTATTGTATCACACAACCTATCCGCATATCTTGTATATATATATGTAAGTTTACGTTTGTATATATATATATATAAATGTAAAGGTAAAGCTACGCATATGTATAAACGTTCGAATGGAAGCATATGTTCAATGTATATAACAGCGTGTATGTGAATACATACAGACACCGACGCCGACAACCGGGCAAATCTCATATGCGGCAGAAGCTTTTCTCGTAATGCGAATGCGGAAAGACTATCAGTACGGTACGGATTATGATAATAATGCTGTTGCAGGTGTAGCCACCGATAGGCAGCCGCTGCACCAGCAGGTCGATATGTCCCTTATTGCTTATTTATCGTATATAGAAAGATAGATTTGGACGTTTTCGAGTGTTCCCGTATTCCAGCGAGTTTAGCGCCAAATGCATACACATAGCACACGCATCGTCCTCGTCGACCACACCGGGACAACAGTCCGACTCCCTCTGTTCTTCCCGGGTTCCCCGCACAAAGGGTTGATTGTTGATCGGTCGTCAAAGATTGACACAACCTTTGCCCACTTCCTGATATGAGGCATTTCCGATAGGACATTCCACCCACATGGTGCTCTTGGAAGGGAGGGGGGTGGTTATCACCACACGTACCTGCGTAATGATTCCACCTTGCGAAAGTCGAGCGGCGCGTCGACCTCCCCGTTGATCTGCGGGTACCCATTCGGCGTTGGATAGCGGCTCGCGTACAGTGGAAGTGCCGGTGAGGAAGCCATGCTGAACAAGTCCGTTGCTGCTGCGGTGCGGTTGGAGCTGTACGTCCAGTTGGCCGGCGGTTTGGGGAGAGAAGAGAAGAGTGGAAAAAAAAAGATAATTGAGCAAAAACCGAATAAGAATGGCTGGCTGATGGAGATGTTTCCCGATGCTTTGTTTCCGCTGCTCCGGCAGGTATCGCTCGCACGCGTTACAAGAACACACAAAACCGGCCCAGAATGGGAGCTCTCCGGCGGGGGTGGGGAGGGAAGCACTACACCGTTTCGGGTTGAATGAGGCGGGTGGAAAAGAAGTCAAGATTCAAATTAGCGCCCCCGACTGGTAGGCGGAAGCGCACCGGAAGCGAACCGGAAGCTGAAGCTTAATTCGGGCGGGATTGATTCTTTTTGTGGCGAGGGGAGTGCTAATACCGCTGGAGCAGTGTGGAGTTCTGGCCGGTCTGGAAGAGATCACCGGACAGCTCTCGCCAGCTGCATCCATCCAAGCTACCTTCCGCCCAGCCCAGCCCGCTCCGGGCCGCGGGAAGGTGGCCGGGCACTTTTCTTTTATCAGAGATACCGCCAGCACGGGGTGCCTATTAGCACCAGCAGCAGGCGGACCGAGGTACTTACACAAGATGGCGAGTGCGCTGGCATCCGAGCGTCGTGTAAGAGTTCAAAAACCAATTACGAATTGTTTGGCTCATAAATACGTAGATATTGCTTATCGAGCTACGTTGAACAAAGCATATTGCGGATCGCGCTAGCGGAGGTAAGCTTAGCAACTTTCGTGTAAGAGCGTCCATCATTAAGAAGATGGTAAAACTACTTTAGGCGATTCGTTAGATTCGCGGTCGCTGTACAACTACTGCTATGACAAAAACGTGGTATTTCACGGGTATGCGTTGAGCTTGTCGAACGCGCACTAAGGTTAAGGAACGCACGAAACTATCACCGAACCACCGGGAACAGGGAACGCAAGATATGGCGTATTCTAACGACGTCTATTAACCTCCACTCCTACCACCGTAACGCGCGTTATTCAGTGTTTCACACTATCGGGGGAGGAAGCATAAAGCAAACTACGAAACGCGGCAACGTTTACATTCGACGGAACGCGTGCCTTCTGCCCCCTTTCATCCGGACCTTGGTCAACCATCGGCGCCGGGACACGGTGGTATCGGTACGATCGGGACCGATTGGCGGCCGATCGCAACCTGCCGTGGGACGCCTCATCCTGACGCCGGTTGACCGGTCCAGATGCAGGGTGTTTGATTGTGTGGTGCTGGCGTTACTGATGCTCCTGCTGCTTGGTTGATTGATAAAGCGAGCAGGATAAAGTTTGATTGTTGAGATAGCCTGAAAATAGTGAAACTGGGTGAGATCTTGTCGGTAAGCCGCGTGGTAGAGCATTTATGAAGAAATCGGTAAGTGGTGTAGAATTTTTGGGCCAGAATTACTATTCCAGACCTTCACGTTAGTCAAAAATGCAATGTGATCTTTGTGTTGGGAGTCTATTTGGGAGTTCTGTTGAGTTATTAGAGCCTCTAGCGAAGTATTTTTAGGAACACTGATAGTTAAATGAATATCTCCATTAATTCTTTTTGAGTATTCTTAATGTTTGAAGTCGATTGGGGAGCTCTCTTTAGTTATTAGAGCTACTAACGAAGTGTTCATAGGATCGCTGATAGTTAAATGAGTATCTCCATGACTTCTTGTTGAGTATTCCTAATGTTTGCAATGTTTTGGAGAGCTCTCTTGAGGTACCAGAGTCTCTAGTGAAGTATTTTTAGGATCACTGATAGTTAAATGAATATCTCCATGAATTCTTGCTGGGTATTCTTGATGTTTGCTATCTGAAGAATAGCTCTGTTGAGTTAATAGAGTCTCTAACATAGTATTATTAGGATCACTGATAGTCAAATGAATATCTCCATGACTTCTTGTTGGGTATTCTTTTTGTTTTCAGTCTATTGGGTAGCTACCTGAAGTTACCAGAGTCTCTAGCAAAGAATTCAAAGGATCACTGATAGTTAAATGAATGTCTCCATGAATTCCAGTACTCTTTAAGTACTGATCACCGTATATGCTAACTCCTCTAGAAGAAATGATCTTTCATCTTCCAGGATTTCACAAAAGACTTTTATCCGAGCCTGATGTGAAGCTGATGTTCTAGAACTCCGAGGCGCTACTAGCAGAGCAACTTCAATATTATCGGAGGCATTATTTGATGTCCATCAGATGCGTATAAGTCACATCATGTACATTCAATCCATAAATCCTCACAATTAATTCCCCTCCAACGGTAGCTGTACATGTACATATCGCAACCAGCAAAGGATCTACCGTGTACATCCCAGTGGAACTACATGCAGTTATGCCGCTGTGCCATCGAGAACGCCGCACAAATCTTTCGTACATCACCGGGAAGGAGTTTCTTTGTTCCGAATTGCACGGAAAGGTTCAAGCGTCTATGTTTTCCTTGTTGGCAAACGTGTCCGGGCCGCACTGTACGAGCAGCGTACAAACACAACGCACTGGCCGTACCGGAAAATGCATTTTTGATCTATATACGGCATATTTATTGCATTTCGCTACACATTCGCTATGTACCGATGCGTCGTTATGTGGTGCTGCGTGTCGTTACCGCACCAGCGAGGAAATGATTTTCGGTAATCCGTAGTAAATAGCAAGATCCCGGTACGTGGTTAAATATATTTCTAACCGCCACATAACGATGGTAACTGCTTGGCAGCTTACTATGTTTTACATACTACCCACGAGCGGAATGTAATGTGCGCGACATTAAACACCCACGCCGGTATCCCACCGCCCACCCCCCTCCAAACGCGCCTGGTTGGCCGGATATATGCGTGCGAAAGGAAAATGGACAAAGAGCCGAAGCTAATGGAGCCAAACTTCCCCTCCACCAACCCCCTCCCTGAAACACCCACGAGAACTGCACACGGAAGTCGTGCGCCGCAGCGGAAACGCAAACCTTTTCCGCCACTGCAGTGCGCGGGAAGGGATAAAAATAGAAACAATCTTCGGTTTGATCGGTGTTGTTACAATGCCCTGCCACTTCCAACAGTTCCGGCCACTGTTGCAATGGCGCTTAATTATTGGGGATGGTGTGTGTATGTGTTTTTTTTTTTGTGTATGTTGCTTTTATTCAATTACAATTGCTGATGGTTTTTAGGTACGAGAAAGCACATAAAAGCGACTCTCGGTAGCAGATATGTGGACCGCATCTACGGTGCCTTATGTACGGAAGATCTGTCGAGAATTCGTAATGAAACGCTCCAGCATGCACCGTGCGGGAGTTCTGAGTCTCGCTTATGTAAGGCACACGTACGGAGCAGCCCCAAGCCCAATGTACTTCGGAGCGCACCTATGTGCGACGGCTCGGCGCGTGATCAGACGAACATAGCCGAACCATGTAAAGGGACCATGTAAAACGATTCGTTCGGTGGCAGCTTCAGGGCACGGTTGTGATTATGTACAAATGATGTCCATTGCGCCACACTTCCGTGCATGAGGTTCGAAAGACTCGTGCTTGTCAAGAGGGAAAAAAGAGCTTACAGCAAGCAAGAACCTGGACGAGACACTGACTAGACGAGTCTCCGCCACTGCTTACAAGCGAACATTACCGAATGCAAGGTCAACGCATAGCAAAAAAAAAAAGGGCGCATTTGTTTGTACCAAATACCACCACCACTGCGAAGGGATTTTTTTGTTCTCCCACCCGACTGGGCGAACGGCGGTAACGTTGCAGCATTTTGCTCCGAAGTGAAGTACGCGATTGGGAAGAACCTGCACTTGTGCCTGCCCGGAGAGCGAGAGCGAGAATGAGAGTGAGTGGCCGGTGGTTATGTGGGTTAGTCGCGTGCGTACGCTTACATCACGGTGTTGGTGCATTGGGGAAAACATCGTTACAGCATCCGGTTACTACCACCAAACGCTAGCGTTGTAAACGCAAACACAGACACGCACCTTCCCTCTCTCGCACAGCATGCTTTAGCTTAATCTCTCTCCCTCTCTCTCTCTCAGCAAGCAAAGCAGCAAGGACGAAGCTGCAAATAAAAGGGGAAACAACATACCACCACATCAACGTCCCGTGTGAGTGGCCATGTGGGGGGAACCCACGAATGGCGGTTGCGTCCCTCCGGGCCATGGTCGCAAAACCCTCTCACACCCCTCCTCCCCTTCCTCCTGAAAAACCCGTATCTTCGCCCGCACCATCAAACCCAAAATTGGGAATGTCAACCGTGTTCGGCCATGCCGGCAGGCAAGCGGCAACGGAAGCACATTTCGCATGCTGTCTCAATTGTCCTTTGCCGTTGTGTTCGTTTTCTTCTGTTTTATTACACTTCCCTTGGTGTTTTTTTTGTTGCTGTTACTTACATACGTGTGCAAACCGAAGCATTAAAAATAGCTTCACGGCTTTCCACGATCGAATCGGGCTGTGGCAAGCGATTCGAATGTATGCATATTTATCGGACCCGGACGCGGCGAGCAACAGCAACAACAAGGCACACAACCACATTAGGCGTTACACATTACTGTCCGCCCCGCACACGTGCAAATTGCAAAACCACGGGCGCCTGAAGGTAGGCAACCACGCCGTACAAAAGCGTCCCTGTCCCCCACGAGCGCGACAGCGGTGAGTGCTGCACATGTAATGCGGAGCGCATACATGCAGGCGACGAAAACCGAACAAAACTTCATTTAAATAAACCAGCTGCCTACAGTTCATTACCGATTCGATCTGTATTTTTTGTTTGTTTGTTTTGGTCAGGACACTATTAACATCAAGCTATAATAAACGGCTAGAAATGGCATTACGAAACAATGGAAATAGTTATAAAATCACCCAGTTGCAACATGGGGAACCAATTTACGCTACTAACCTCTTTGGTCACTGTCAGTACGTTCGCACGTGTGCACTGTTTAATTGTCGAACGAATTGTTTCGCTATTTTTTTTTTGGTTTGCAAAAGCAAACGCCCGTTGTTAACGAACTTCAATCACGCTTAACTTGTGCTGGGGTTTATGTTTATGTTTGTTTGTTGTTTGTTTTTTGTTGGAACAGTTTTGTATCTTCTTGTGTGATGATGGGTTAATGCATCCAGGCAGGCAACATCCGGTTCGTTACAGCAGAGGCGATACAGCACATAAGGACACTACAACACACACTAACTGCACCGAGCGCGCTGTTTTGAACGGTCTCCAACTCATCGTTACTCCGAACGGCTGAAATCCATCGTTCATACACCCGCCCCACAGCCACCCCACACCGCACTCACTGAAATTGATCTGCTGTGTGTCGTTTGTTTTCTTGTGTTGTATTCTGTTTCACTGTTGTCTTCTCGCTTTTTTGGGTTGAGTTAAAACAAAAAACCACCCCTTCCGGACCCCTTTCCGGTGTCCTTGTCCTTTACGCGTCCGCGTGTTGTAGAGCAAACTTTAAACACAAACAACAACAACACCAGCAACAAAAACCGCACACACGCGACGGATGCGCCTGAAGGTAGGCAAACGGCGGCACACTGCACGACTAATCGGTACCGTACGGTGTGCTGCACTGGAATGCACCGGACACTGGTACTGTCTGTCTGTGGTACACACTGGCTGGCATGGAATGGAACATATGCCCTAGAGTGTTTCCTCCTTCCCTTTCCCCCCCTCCCGCTCGGTCCACTTTTGATGCTGGGTGACCGCACCAAGGCCAAGCACAAAAAAACCAAATAATATACCCCTCCCCTTCCCGGCCCACGCAGGCAGAATGGGTGGTAACGGTTCGGGTAACGGAGGTGGGAAATCGTAGGGCGTGTGGGTTGATTTCCGGCGAGTGGTAATTTTCTGGGTGGTTTTGCAGTGTGTATTTCCGCTGGCTGGATGCGCTGTGATTGAGATGATTATAATAAACCATTAGTGAAATTATGTAACGAACCGTGTGATGAAAACAGGCACACGACACCGAACGCCGGGTACGAATGCGTTTTTTCCACACTCCCCCCCCCCCCCCCCCCCCCTTCTATCCCACCCTCTGTGTGTCCTTCATTCCCGGTGCATCCTGTCCTACCCCTTTCACTGGGTACGCACACATACAAACGCACTGAAATGCACCCAAAGGATATACGGGCGCACACATACGCAGTGAGACAGTTCGGCAGGCAAGACACTTCGGCCGTCATACACTTCCTTCTGTTGGGCACACACACACACACACACACACACACACACACTTCTTTAGGGCAGCCAGTTCAACCCGGTACGGTCCGGTCTGGGTATGTTTGGTTCACCCAGCGCACAACGGCACAGCACAGAAACACCGAGCGGAGGAAACAACAAAAACGACACGGGGCCTTGCACTGTCAAATGTCAGCCAATAAATGTGGCGTGTATGTGCGTGTGTGCACGCGTATGTGCGACTCGCGTGGCAGACCAGCCCCGAGGGCTCGACCGACATGACCGACGGTCGCGCAACGTCGTCGACAAATGTGGCCTAGGCCCGTCTGTAACAAGCGCGACACTAGCAACAACAACGAAAAAACCCCACTAACTGCATCGCCCCCAAATGTATGCAACCGGAGCGCAACCGAGGCCGAACACGAATGCCGGCGCGATTGCCAGACGAAAATTGCATTTTTGTTTACATCGACTACTAATGCGTCACTCACATGGCGGCGTCCTGGCTCCATTGGCCGCTCCTTACAAACTGCTGTCCCCCCGCCCTCTTCCCATCTTTTTTCATTTCTTTTCTTCTTTTACAAGCCCTCTCCCCACCCTAAAAAGCGTTACGCTCTTTTTATCTCATATTCTCGCTCGCTCTCTCTCTCTCTCTTGTTCGCCTTTTAGACGATGCACACAACTACACAGTCTCCTGTATGCACGTCCTGCACGCTGGTGTAATGAAGTCGTGCATGGTGCATCGTCTCCCAGTTTGGCTCGGGTCTCATCTCAAACAAAACACACAATTACATCCTTTTTTTTTACATACACTCACACTCACGCACACATATTACTGAAACGCATACGAAGGCCACGCTCGATTACACGCGCTTATGTCGGTTTTGGTTGGTGAATTTTTGTTGTTGTTGTGTAAAATAATAAATTTAATAGGGAAGCGTAAAACGGGGAGACAAATTTAAAATAAAGCACGTGAAACCTTTTGAAAAAGGAGAAGGAAGGTGGGAGCAACGAGAGAGAAAAAATCGGAAGGATAACTTCACCGCCGCGCCACATTTGTAAAAAAAACATTCGCACCATGTAACCGCGACACGCTGCGTTACTGCTTCATGCATTCCTATACTGCCAGGTCACGCACGTCCACATAAAAAAAAAACCCACGCACACACGCACGCATTCATACGCGGCAAGGAAAAGCCTGCCTGCTTTCTGCTACACTAGCTGAGCCTGGTGAGCCGCCGGCGCAAACCGCTTATCATTGCGAACCCGCCTAAAGTTATGCAATCTTCATGGCGCGGTACACTTTTGTAAACGATTCCCGCGTCTGTAATTTTGTTTGCACAATCGAGCACTTTTTGTTGTTGTTTTTAGTAAATTTAAAATTAACAACAAAAACCATACACACCCCCACACTCACACAGGCACACACAAAACAGAGGGAAAACTGACGGTTAGATGTGTTTTAACAGTTGTTTTGATTTGGTTTTTTTGTTGTTTTTAACGGGGTAGGTTTGGGGGGTTTGGGTGGAAGTACGAAGGTTCGCGGCTTCACAAATCACTCCGGTTCGGTGTGCATCTATGGCGGTTGCTCGACAATTACTAAATCTGTACGACACCATGTCCCGGACCAGAGCTGGCTGCCTGATTAATGTGATTTCGACCGAGTGGATCCGGGGAGGTGGGCGGGAGGGATGGTAGAAAGGGGTGATATAGTGGCGGGGAGCAAGGGTGCCGGTGGGTGGGAGGGTGGTGGTGGATGTTGGTTGTCTGGTGTGGGGGTCGGTGGATGGGGAGGGGTGAGTAGATAGGGTAGTTGTAAGAATGGCAACCAGCGAACGAGTGTGTAAAAGGGAGAGAGCGAGAGGGTGTGAGGAAGAGCGAGAGACCACACACCGTACAATTTGCGACTTTACAGCTTGGGATCTCGTGTTGTACTAAATAATGATGAAAACGCAACATTACTTTAAATATACTGGAGCAGTAGCGTCCCCGAAACATACACACACGCGCGCGCCAGCACACACATAGACACACGCACACAGACACACGCACACACAGTAGTTGAGCCTGGCAATCGTTTGATTGCGTTTGGAGTCCTTGGCTCGTCGTCGTCGTCGTCGCTTGCTGGTCGACTACTGGCCCTCGTGTCGGCTTGTTTGTTACGACGACTCTGCCTAGCGCTTTGCCGGGCTTGGCTTGGCTGGATGTTGGCTCGTCGGTCCCGAGCTGTTACCTCTCTCCTCCTTCCCTCCATCACACTCCAACCCCCCCCCCCCACCCAACCGATCCATCCCATTGGTTGTGGTTGGTGGGTGTATCCAACCTTATCCTTCCCCTATTCGGCAACACCTACCCATCCCCACCGCACCCACGCCACCGGCCGAAGTGATGGGAGGACGATCCTGCTGCCAAGGCTGCCAAGTGAGATCGTCCTGCGACAGTTAGTTATTCTGGGTTTCGCTTGCCCCGTGTGCATCCCCTCTGCACGTTCGCATCCCCGTCTCGCCTATTCTGATCCTTTGCCTTACCTCTCCGCCCTCCGACCATCCCACCACCCCGGCAGAGAGACCCGAAGGGATGGGAGGATCGACGACTTCTTGCACATACACAATTTCTGCAAGGGGTGAGGGAGGGGGGTAGGTACGAGGGGGTAGGTTTCGGTCCAATCAACGCTACAGCCAACCAACGTTCGGCAGCCAGCAGCAAACCAACCAACCAACCGGGGCCGGCGCGACCATTTAACCAAGCCAGCCAACCAACAACCAACCAGCAACCAATCAACCAACGAAAAACCCAACTGCCACCACCAGCTTCCACCCTTTCCGAACATCGAACGGCACCGGTTTCTTCACCACTACCTTACCAAACCCCCGGTACGGCTGTGTTGGACTGAGGGGAAGGGGGAGGTGGGGGGGGTGGGGGTAGGAAGGTGCAAAAAACACACACACATTCACCCCATGCCTATCTACCTCAGGGTCGGGAAGCAAAACCATTTTGCAACCCCTTGTTTCACCCCCTCCCCGCCCTCGATTTCTCGCCAAAGCTCTAGTACATACCGTGGTTGCACAGTACGTCCTTTTAAAAGCCCAATCAAACACTGGGGTTGCGTTTACTAGCGCGAGCAGCATGGACCGTACCAAACCCCTGTAGCAAGAGGGAAGGTTAGTAACCCCCCTTCCCTCCTCTCCTTCTATACCCACATACACAGAGGTAGGGAGAATGCAAAATGTGCTATCCAAACCTCCCCCCCCCCCCCCCCCCACACACACCTCAGAAAACTCCAACCCCCACCTAGTTAGAGGCGAGGAACCCGGTACCATTCCACAAATCGGTGATTCTGGATATCCAGCTGCTCGAGTGCCCAGGTTGGTCTCAGTTCCTTCCATGTGGCCGAACATTCATCATATAGCTTTACATACACGGGACAATTCGGTTGATATAGCTTTTGCCAATGTTGGGCACCCAGGGTAAGTAGTGCGCACCCAACCACCTCTCCCGCCTTCTCCTCCCCATCTGCTTCTGCACAATGTACTCACAGGACAGTAGAGTCCCGAATGGTTATGCAGCCTTGAGGAGGGGTAGAGGGGGAAGGAGGGGTGAGTATATGGGGGAGAACACAACCGCCTGAACCACCAACCGGTTCCCTATTTACCTTCACGTTGACAACTCACTCAACCCCCCGCTCCCGCCCCCGAAAAACCCCGTACCCACACGGTACCCCGTTTCGCTGTGTTGCATATCCACAAGATGAAGTCCTTCTGCCACGGTGGTCCAAAACCTTTCCTTCCCAATATCTTGACGACCACCACACAAACACAGCCACGGTGCACATTTCAGTTCAATGCATTTTTCTTCCACCTTCCCCCCTCCCATCCCCCCTTTTTATACACAGATGTATCACGCTGTAAATGGTACCCCGGTAAACTGCAACACGCATATACGCTATGTACCGAAGGGGTGCACCATGCACAGTGAAACACCAATATGATTCCTCTCGCTTCCTATGTACATGTGCTACATGGTTTGTGAGTGGTGTTATTTTTTTTTTACTTTTCTTCTCCTTCTTCTTTTATTTCCTTCATTTTTGTTGTATAATGTTGGCCCCCTCCAAACCCTCCCCCCTCCCCTCCCGCGCACCCGTCTTCTCCCGTTCCCACCAGAACGAGAGTCAAAGGTCGAGAAGGCGAATGAATATAGGTAAATGGTAAGGTACACTTACAGATGGCAGTACATTAACCATCCATTTCCAGGATGTTAGATTTGTACATAGCATGGTTTCACGTTCTCTCTCTCTCTCTCTCTCTCTCTCTCTCTATCTTTCTCTCTCTTTCACTCTCTCACACACACACAGTATTGTGTGTTGAGAAAGGAACTCAGCTATACATATATATGTATACGAACGACGGTTTATGTAAGCGAAAATATATAAGGATCGAGGAACAGCTTTCCCCCGAAGCAGTCATATGCAGCCGATGCAATTTCTTCTCTTTCTCTCTCTCTCTCTCTCTTCTCCTCCCTCTCCCCTCCTCCTTCCTTTCCCCTTTCGGTTTCTATGTGGTAACTCACACAGCGTGCACGACACGAAGGACACTCGAGAGTGGCCATGGCAAGGGAAGGAAGGGAGGGAGGGAGGGCGGAGGAAAAGGAGAAGAGAGGGAGAGGTAGGACTTGAAAAGCAAAACATCGGACACTGATGGCATTTCCACCACCCTTTTCGCCTTATAGCCCTCCTTAACCCCCCCCCATACTCCCCACCCTTCAGCAGGGTAAGAGGAGGGTGAACTTCCTGGAGCCTGCGGTTGGCGCGGTTTTTGCAGCATTGATTCAAGATTCCGGGTGCGTTACTTACTGGTCCGTCTAGCAAAGCACACGCTGCTCGCAACCCAGCAGGGATGCGTTGTGCAATCACCAGCGCATATGTGCAGCGAAATGGGCAACAGAAGTGTCGGGCACGGTTTAAAAATTTAAATTAACAAAATGAAACCTCCACCACGGACACCGAACCGATTTTTCCTTTTCCGGTTTGGTGTGTTGTTTTTTTTTTTTATTTGCTCAACACCACCCACCAACTCACCTCAACGCTTCCTTTAAGGGTGGTTGCATTTCCTGGCCTCGGTTCGGTTTGCTTTAAATGCACTTTATCACCCATCGAACTGTGAAGTAAACGTAATACGCTGCACGCTGCTCTGTGTGAGTGTTTAATTTTGCACTTCATACACCTCACCCCACCCCCCACCTCCCGCCGTTACGTCCACGCCACCCGTATCGGTCAAGCGTTACGTTTTTTTGCCCCGGTGCGTTACATTACATCGCCCTACATCGGTTTTGTCGGAAGCTGTAAAGCAACCCTTCCGACCTCCCTCGCTTCCCTCTTCTTCCCCTCCTTCCCTTCCCACCCCTTTGCTGTTGCAGTAAACCGAAAATCCTTCCTCGCACTCGGCTGTGCGATAAAATCTGTCAATATTGGCGAATTAATTGGCCAGTTGACATGGGCCAAACACGGCTTCGAACGGGTCGAATCTTCCCCACCAACAAACCCGACCCACCCGCCCCGAGGCGCAACACGGAACGCAACATAAGCGAGCTTATCGTACGGCAGCAATATAGCACGGTGTTAGCCGCACTGCTGCCAGCGTTAAACAAGCAATAAGGTGTGGATTAACACAGCGCCCTGTGCTTCGCATCCCTCCGGTCGGTGTGTGCGTGCAGTGTGCTTTTTTGCACTCAATCGAAACTTAATTATTGCGTTTATTGTTCAGTGGTGATTTGTGTTATTTAAAATGTTTTCTTATTGCACACTTCTATTGTCAAAAATAAATTATTTATCTTTTTAATCTAATTTTTTAAATCAATTTTATTTGGTTTTTATTGAAGTTATAATTTTTTATCTATAAAAACCAGCTCGCACCATATTCATCCATTCGGTATGGCCTTGTAAGTGCAGACATTTAGTTGTAGGAAAACGACAAAATTATTACCCTATCATTATATGTTCCCATCTATCTAAATATCTCTGCGTTATTGCCATACTGTGAACCAAAAAAAGGATATATAAATAAATAAAGGGCATACCATGTACACTGGATAGAAATTGTATATATATATATGTATGTAAAAGCAGCACATAAAGCATGAATATGTATATGTTTCCTGTTTCTTCATGCTTAGTGTTTCTCTCTTGTTTGTTTTTGCTTGCCCTGTTCATAATCTTGTTGTGAAGCTGTGGAGATGCATCCTCATCGTTGCACTATATATAGAAGAGCCAGAATTATGTTTACTCCGTGTACTTCCTCTCTCTTTCGCTCTTTTTTCTCTCTCTCTTTCAATCATGCACACACACACACGCACAAACATTCCATTTCGCAGTATCTATCGCTGCAAGCGTCACCGGTCCTTTAGTGTATTGCGCCTGCAATGTATGCAATCCGAAGGACATAAATGGTAACGCGCGTTACATAGTGTCACACTACCTAGCGATGCACATGCGCCCATGTATATGGGATTTAATTTGTAGTGTTTTTTTGTTTGTTTGCTGGAGGTTTAGCTTTTCTCTTTCGGCCGTGTGGCGCTGGTAGCGAAACGGGGAGCGTAAAGCAGCTACTAAACAGTTAGAAGAAGTCCCTTTTCTTAATATTTTTCTTGCACTTCCGTTCGGTTCCACTGCAAACAATACCGGATGGCGTTGCATTTCTCATGAGCAAGATGACCGAGAGAGAGAGGAGGGTTGGAGAAGAGGGAAGGGGGTGGTGGTGATGGAGGGGGGGGGAGGGGGTTGGGAAAAGAGTTTTTAGCTAAAGTACATCCGTTGAAAGCTGATGCTGTGTAAAAGCGACACCAAGGGTGCAAAAGAACATAATCACACCGTGCACATAACAGTGCACAACATACAGCTGCGGGATAATGTATACACGCTCCTCCGCTGTATGTACACCCCGGGTGACCTTAAATAAAGTGGCGGGGTTTTGCAGGGTATGTGCACCGTAACAGCTATAGCTATGTATATAGCACCAGGAAACGGCGTTTTTCCTGTGCGAATATATGTAAACGCCACCTCTCCCATCTCAATCCTCCCCACCATCCATCGTTTCCTTGAAGCAAAGTCCATTCCACGAGACAGTATTGGCAGCAGCCGATACATATGTATAGTAACGCCATTTTACATCAGTGTTGGTAGCAGGGCATTCAGTTATTATTATTACTGCTATTTAATCGTTTCCCTTGGGGTGGTTTTTTGATTTACTTTTTTTTTTGCTGGGGTTGTTGTGGTCCACATCGGACTGAGATTTTACACACCAAACATGCTCGGTATTGGGGGCAACAACAGCAACTACAGATTTCCATCATCCAACTCGTTCCTTCCTCTCACTCTCTCTCTTTCACACACACTCTTTGTCGCTCTCTTTCTCACAGCACATCCCAAAGGACACACGACATTAAAAAAGATCACCAACTTTAGTATTGTGTGTTGGACTGTGTGGATGGGTTTTTTTTGTTACAATACAACAGAAAAAAACCGCATTTCCATCGCCTTTCCGGGCGGCATGCAAACGTTTCAACCCCGGGCACATAAAACGTGGTGGGGTGGGGGTGGAAAGGGAAGATGGAGGGGGGGGGGTGGGGGGAAGGAAGTGCAAAAGAGGAGTTTTTCATTTTTCATCGTTTAAAAACGAACCACAAACTTCGCACCCGCTCTCACTCCGCTTTTCCATCTCTTTCGCTCTCCCGCTCTCTGGCGGGCGCACTCATTTTCCAAACCCCTCGCCCCGTCCTGCCCCAAGACCTTTTTCACCCTGCGCGCACTTGGGAATTAAAAGATTTCCACTCGCGTTTCGGCTTCTCGACCGATCTCTCTTCATTACTGTGAATGTTCTAATTTATTCGTCCTTTCCGACCGTGCACAAACACACGGAGAGAGAGAGAGAGAGAGCGTGTGTATGTGTTCCTATAGTTGGTTCATGGCATATTCAGCCGTCAGAGGATAACAGGACACAGTTTTTCCTGGCGTGTGCCGTCGTTTCTCTAGTACGCTATAAATAATGGGGACCGGAAAAAAAGGCTGAAATGAAGGAGATGGGTGAGTTGGAGAGGGGGTGGGGTGAAAAGGGGTTGCGTTTTATTTGCATTTCGATTTCTACTTACTGGAACCATCAACTCTTCACGCCATTACCAGTAAGGTACTAAGGCACCGGTTGGATGAGTTTTATGGTTTTATAACGTCTGCTGTTTTGTTCGCTTTAAGTCTTTTTACCTCGTTTACTGCTTTACTACCGCGTTGGCTTGTTTGTTTCTTGCTTGGACTATTTTTCTATCGTTTTCTTTTCGTTTTCTTGTTTGCTTTTGTTTCTTCTAATACTTTTTTTACTTCTTGTATTTGTATTTATTTTATTTTTCTCTTATGTTTTACTTTTAGGAGACTTTTATGTCGTTTTTTTTAGTAATAGTTCTATGCTTACTACTTACCCGTTGCGTCTAGTGCGCTAAAGCACATGGTTTGGACGGGACGGGAAAAGATGGCGGCCGGATGCGGCGGCAGGATGGATGATGGTCCGGGCGGGATGTCGGCGTGTGGGGCGTGCGGGCGTGCGAAAAACCCCACCACCTCACCACTATCGACCACGGCTGCCGGAACACAAACACACACACGCACACACACACACTTTACAACTATTCGATAAAGTCACCACTTGTACTTTTTTTTTGCTTCTCTTCCTGCTCTAGCTGGTATCGCTTCCAGAAATGCACACCGAAGCGCCGTTACGACTTACACCGGGAGCGTCACCATCGTAAGCGGCTGGCCAGAGTGACAATGGTAACTGGTGTCGCACGAACTGCACCACGGACCACCACGGAGCAGGCAGCATGCACCAGCACCAGTGGATGCACATGCACACCGGTGCCACATCAGTTACGGGTGGGTTGCTGGGGTGTTTTGGGTGGTGGTCCGGCGCGGGGTCGAAGGATTTGAATCGGTATATGCGCTATATCGGGGTCGGGTCCGTGTGTGCGTGCGTGCCGTGTCTCGTTGCACTGTTGCTAGGAAGTTAAAACCGTCTGACCCTGAAAACTAGCCAGCCACTATACGCTCCGTCACCTGCCACGACCCAACCGGACAGTTTCCTTCCCCTGCACACAGGATCTTTCTCTCTCTCTCTCTCTCGCTCTCTTTTACTGCTCTTTTGCTCTGTTACACACACATGCACACAGTGATACAGTAGCAGCGGCAGGCCTGTCTAGTAGTCGAAGGACACGAATTGTGCAGATGCACCAGTCGGCGACGCAACGTTCGAGCAACTAACACCGAACGAAAACACGATGCCACGCTGCCCATGCGGACGCTGTACGGATGCACTATGAGCACACACACACATACTGTGTGCGCACACACGGATGGCTAGAAAAGTGTGTTTTGCCACCGTTGGCTGTCGCCGCTTGGCGAATTATCTGCTTCGATTTAACCCCACCGCACGGTGGGGGTCGCAGGGTTGCAGGGGGGGGTTTTTTTATGTGGCCAGTAACGGAAGCCGAACGTCTCCGGCGGCAAACGTTGCAACCCTTGCGAAGGTTTGCTGTAAAGCCTGTAAATCGCCTGGAAGTGCCTGTGACCTTACGCTGAGACGAGCCAGTAGAAGAAGGGGGTTGAAGAGGGTTTACTGAGGAAGGAGGAAGTGGAGGGGGTGAAAAGACGGGGGGTCGCAGGACGGATGGAAATACAAAACAAAAAAAAAACCCCACCACGGAGTCGGGGTGAGTTACATGGGCTTTACATAATCAGGACACTCTGGACTTCACGACTCCACTGCATGCAGCAAGGATACTAACTACAAACGCTTGTCTGTTGTAGATGTGGTTGTGTCTGTGGATCTTAAAAAGAGAACGAGAGAGAAAGAAAGAGTGTGGGAGAGAGAGCGATGTAGAGGAAACACACACACACAAACACGCACGCACACAGAGTGGAAAGAGTGTGTCGCATCGAGGAAATAGGACGGGAATCGATGCACACATACAAAACAGCCCCCAACCCCCGATGTGCAATGTAATCTGGCGCGTGCAGTGTTGAGGAAAATTGCTATTTCCCTTCCCCCCTCTCCCACCTGACTCCCTCCCTCCTTCCATCTCTTCCCCACCAGGGCTACTTGTGGGCCCTTTTCCCAACCCTCAATACCGGGGTAGGCAACCGTAGCAAGAGCGTTATCACCGTTTTTAAAGGTAACGCATAAGAAGATGCGTCCGTATGGGAAGATGCACCGGATGTCCGCTTTAATGTCGTCTATTTTGGGGAGGGGGTGTTGGGGGTGGGGAGGATTACACAGGCAAGGCACGGTGGCAAGATTCGGTGTTCGGATTGAAACATGGATGAAACAGACGTCAAACTGTCCGATTCGGCTGGACTCGGTGTCTAGTCCAGATGGACCTGACCACCAACATCCCCGCCGCGCAACTATTGTCGGAAGAGACGCGTGAGTTTTACTGCCTTGCCATTCTAGGTGTTGTAACGAAAGGCGAAGCGATGAGCAAGCGTGCTGGTACGAATGCTGTGCATGCTGCCCTGTAGCCAGATTTGCTAACGTTACGAAACCCTGTAATAAGAACACTGAAGAGAACATGGAAAGAAACAACAAAACCTCAGTAAACTGACACCTACGCTTGTGAAGTTTCTGCACAGGCGACTGTCGGGAAATTCTATCCTCAAAGTACCATCCCATCGCTTCATCCCAGACGTCATTCCTTCTGCCGGCTCGGGGAGAGGGCAGCGGGAGTTCGATGGTGGTCCGATTTCCCAAGCGCCTGAGTGCCTGTCACGGACGTATGGTGTTACGGCTATCAGTTTTGTTGTTCGGTCGATTACACTTGATCTGGAGCAGGCAGCCAGACGACGCCGCCAAACCATCCCGGGCGCGCTCGGGCAAACCGGCCGGGCATGGGGGGGGGGTGGGTGAGCAGGAAGCTGGTGCATGGACCAAGTGCAAGAATTTCACCCCAAACCCGGTCGGCTAGCTAGATGCTGCGAGTAACTTGTTGTGGTGTGTGCCGAACGTTTCGCACTGCTCCCGACGATGTAAGGCACTCGCCTACCCCGGCCGGCGCTCGGAGCGTCCGATGCGCCGGGGTCGCTCACCACAGTTACAACACGGCACGCACACCGGCCGATCAGGCTGGTAGGGGAGTGGGGGAGGTTCTCCAGCGCCGAGAACTCGTACAATAAGCGGGTCGTTCGGGTAATGAAGAGAGTGAGAGCGTTAAAAAAAAAATGGCAACAAATACAACAACGGGGGAGAACAAGCAATCGTCACTTTACTGGCACCAAACAGGGAGTGAGTTACCCCGTTTTGCTGTGCCTCGCTCTCCAGTGTAATGTGATGTGAGTGTATGTCCTTCCCCCCCCTCCCCCACCCCACCTCTTTTCTTTTTTTGGCCAGCTTATTACACTGCGCTTTGGATCGTTGGATGCAGTTTTTGCCTCGGCCAGATGCCAGTTGCAATCAAGCAGGAAACGTTCTATTCGTCCTCGCTGACGTCTCACTGGATGGCGCCTGGTGCCGTTTTGCTCGCTTTCACCCCATTACACTGCTTTTCAACCCTGCCCGCTACTCTTTTCAAACACACCGAGCTAGATGAGAACTAGGTTCCATGGTGCTTTGGTTTTTCGGCATGCGGTTTGTTAACCCGAAGTTTTCCGTGAGGGGGGGAGGTTGGGTTGGATTCCTCCCCGCGTGCGGAGGTGTTTGTTTTGATTGCACACACTTGCACGGCCCGAGCTGCTCGCGGTTTCTCTTCTCAGCAAGCCGCTGGTGAAGGATTATCGCCGGTTAATGGTCGGATTTTCGGTGTTTGACGGGATGGGAAACGGTCCGACCTGTGGCATTTTGTCCCCAGAACGGTTGTGGGCATCGTTTTACATCGCTTTAAAGCGGTGGACTAAGGGAAGTGGTAGTTAGTTTGAAAGTGAACGAGGTTGATTGTTTCAAACTTTAACAGGAAAAAAAACAAAGCTATACTATTGCTTTGAGGTATATGACTTTACAGTTCAACGCCTAATTGTATGCAATCGTGATAGCGAAAGGGGTTTTGAGTCATTATCGACATGCAGGAATGCACAGTGTGTGAATATCGCAATTGGCTATTGCACACTTCAAACGTTAAATTAAAGCCTAAAAGGTATGCAATGAAATATTAAAACGTTCCTTTCAATAGTCACCGTGAAATTAATATGTGGATCAAAGATTGCCAGGCTCACAACAAATTGCATATAATTAAATAATGCTTGCCTTGCGATGAAACACCATCAATAAATTTCACTAAACGGTCCCGAAACCATCCGTTTCATCAGGTGACAGATGATGTAAAAATTATACGAATTGCCTATATGCAGGCGTCACCCGTCACAAGGAAACATTTTTTAACGAGGCAGTAAAAGACGCTCCGAAAACAAAGCCAAAATTATTTGCTTGAAAAAGAAAAGCAACTCTTCATTTGGTGCGCTTCATTCTTTACTCGGTGTGCTAGATAGATAGCTCCTTCTATATACTGTAACTTACATTATGTATACCGTCGTCCGTGTGAAAGATTTATTTCGCACTGGCAACGAACCGAGTGAAATCATTTACAAATGGTCATTGTCATGTTCGGTTTGTTTGAAAACTACAATGTACAACAGCATTTAGTTGCTGTGTGTGTTCTTGAGTAAATGCTTCTAGGGTAACGGTTTGTAATTCTACTTCCGGTAAATGCAGCTGCTGGAAACTCTAAGAGGATTGTTTCTTTATTTAATCAAGCTTTATTTTGTATTTTTTAACTTATGTGTTTTGTTTTGTTCATCCTTTGTTCATATCAACATAAACTATTTTAAAATATTCTTTTGATAAAAAAATTGCGGAGAATATTTTCACTTTGCCTTGAGTCAGCCTAAAAGTATGCAAAATAGCTATTGATGTAGATCATTCCTTCAACAAGGTTTTTTTAAAGGCGCTTTGAAGCTTGGATGCTTAACCACTGTCATCTCCCCATACCAATTGGCAAACCAAGTTAGCAAACAAGTGGGTAAGACAGTTTTCCGCAAATTGTGGTTCCACGAATGTGATACCCTATGTCAGCCTTTTTTATGTATCAATTGTTGTTCTGTCTGTTAAAATAAATTTTAAATTAGTCGGGTTTTATTTAGGGTAAGAAATTTCATACAACGACTATTATAAGTCAATCCGGACGGCCTGCCGGTCAAAAAAACATTCAATAAAACATAAAGAATGAATTGATAGTGGTAATTGCATCAAGTGGATTGCTTGCAAAACACACACCCTCTTCGCAATAAGTCTTTCGTAGGACAATTTTTTCGTGTGTAATCACTCATTCTAAATATAGAGGCATTGCTAGTGTTTTTTCTTCAAATCTGTTCTTTAACACCCTGGAAACTCTTGGAACTCCTTAGAAACCCCTTTAAATAAAATGACAATTCAATTAGGGAATTGAAACCAATGATAGTTTTGTTACATTTCTGTAAAAGGATTGAGTCGTTTGCTTAACGTTATTGCAGCCGATTAGTGCTAGATGTTTTAAAGTACCATAAACACACCCTTTCAAAGCAAAACAGACGGACGGCGGTTTAAGAAATGCTTGGTTTATGATGCATAAAAATTGTTTATAGCTACTATTAAAGGTATTTTTCGTGTGTATCACTCCCTAAACCACAACCCATCCACCATTATTCGCTGTTATTTTTAACAAAAAAGCCACCTAACTTTGGAGGACTGGTAGAGATTGTCAATAATGTTATGTTTGCTGATTAATCGTCCTTTTTCCTTTTTATTATCCACGGCTCGTCATTAGGTTGATGGTAATTAGCGCCTGAATGTATGCTATGTGTTCATTGTCCTCGTCACTTACGTGATTATAGTAATTTTTTTTTTGTTGGGAGGAAGGGCAGTACGAGGAGAAGGGGAAGAGAGATGAGAAACAATAACATTTTAATGCGCTGAATAGTGTAACAAATGGTCTTGTGTATAGTTATTGCCTACTTGCAGGTGCCACTGCAGCGTAATGGCGTTTTAAAGTATTATTCGATTGAGATATCTCATTGCAAGTCGTTTTCTTTCTGCTTATAGAAGAAAATGATAAAAAATATTCAATAAGTCAATTGCAATGTGCTCTCCTTGTGATGCGATTGGCGATTGCATAGATGTAGGCGTACAAATTTCATTAGGCGTTCAATTGCTGTTGCATCCAAAGGTTGCAAAAAGTGTTAAGGAAATCCACATTAATTAAAAAAAATCCTTAAATTATGTATAAGCCATATGATTCACTATGATTTAGAGCCTTTTCTAATGATTTTGTTTATTCAGTTTGAAATAAATTAATTTCGTTTTTATTTGACTTTTTTAAAGTAAATCTTGTTCATAAATACATATTTTTTGGTTCATAATCAAGATAGAAGCAACAGAATCGTTATAAAATCATTCACTTCTTGCGTACTAATAGAAAATATCATCAGGGAGTAAATTGTAAACTGCTGCAATAGGTATTGTATTTATGTTACTTTGATTTAATGCTCGTATTTCAGGAAATAAATAATTCGAAATTCGAAAAATAATTGATTATTGTTGAATTTCATTTCTATTCTAAGCAAATTAACATATTTATGGTCGGGTTTCGTTATGGCGAAAGCAATGATTTGGCGCTAGCATAATTGCTACGCCCAAATGTATGCAATACATTGGCGTTTTGTGATTTTTTACTTGATATTGAGCTTGAATCATCTTAGGCAAGTATGCAAACATGTAGAAAAGAATTAAAAATCAACGTCTTATTCCCATTTGACACACAATGACTGACATCAACCAGCAAATCAATCGTAGTACTACAACCGGGTAAATGAACAACAATTTAGAACACACTCTGCTCACCATGCTTACCAAGTTTTAGTGCTGTTCCCCTGATAACAAATCAAATTTTGGATGGCATGTCCGTGAACAGCCCCCCACCCCCCAACCGCTCGCGCAAGGTGTCAAAAGAAGGCGTGCAAGACATGAAAGCGACCGATAGCACAAAACGCAATAGCCGGCATTGTGCATTAGCTTGTAACAATAAACAAACAGGCGTTTTGTTTTGTGCGCCCGGTTAGGGGGAGCAGAACCAAAAAAAAAAATAGCAAAACGAGTCAGCAACGCCGTACAGCGGAACGCATTTGCAAAACGCGCACCGGGCAGAGCAGTGAATGGCCGGGACCTAGGTCAATATTCAATCAAACCCAAAGGGGCACGAACGTGCAGACGGAGCAACCTGTCAGACGGTGCGTCAAGTAACAGCACGCCCGCGTTATCTATACTGACAGATCTAGATTGTTTGTCAGCTTTGGATTTGGATTTAAGATTTGGAGTGGCTTTTTTTCGCTTGTTTTCGACTTTTTCAATTCCGTTTCCATGTTTTTCTTTTCTTGTTTTTCCACACCCAATTGACAGTTCGGGATTTTGCGATTACTACTTGGGTTTTTTTGTTGTTGTTTGAATGTACTAAAAAAAACCTCTCCCTCCCCCTTGCTAACGAGAGTGTATTGAAAACAAAAGCTAAAAAAAGGGGTCGTTAAACCTCTTTTCCCACGAAACCATTCAACCAGCTTTTTGATTATTCGGAACATTTCCTCCCCATCCCCCTTCCCATCTTTTTCCTACTGTTTCCTTTCTTTGGTTATTCACTTCCGTACAGGGGTTTTTATCCCTCCCCCCTCTCCCTCCCCCTTTCCCCCACGTACCAACCCAGTGTGGGTTGTGTGGTTGCGGAACTTGATTGTGCTTTCGTCTCACGTACGCACGCTGAAAATGATTGAAAACCACTGCAAATGCGGTGGTGCAATGAAGGTGGAGGGATGCCGGCAGGAGGCCGTTACCGTGCTGGCGTCCGCTGCGTTGCGTGGCCCCGAAAGCGATCGGCAGCCCAAAATTCCCGGCAAACAAAGGATCCCATCCCCGGCCGTAGCCGGCAATGTGCGGGCAAGTTAAAATTTCATCGCCGTACATTATATTGCGTGCGGTGTACATTATGTGGCACATAAGCGCCGTATGTGCCGGGGTACATACGTACGCCGACGCGCCTTACAGCGTGGTGTGCGCTTATCGTTTTCCGATATGCGGGTGCGATGCCAGTGATTTCGGGATTGGAATCAAGAAAGTTCGCCGGTAGCTGGTGGCCGATAGGTGGTCCATTCTTCATCCGTGCACCTTGCACCTTGGTCTCCCGCTGCCAATCTGTCACTGCACATAGCAAAAGTCACCCGAAACGGACTCGCTTATATACCTCGGGGCACGGGGCGGCGCGACCGTGTCAGGTGCAGTCGGTGCGCCTCGGTTTTACATAGGGCGTGTGCAATGTAAAAACCCCGTACATACCAGCCAGTCAGGCGACCAGCACAAAGCCCTATGTAAACGTGCACTGCCATGTAGTGTGCCGGGTAGTAAACAAGCGCGGCACGGGCACACTATGTAAAGCAAGGAAGTACATGCAGTTTAGCATTGCAAGCTCACCCTAGGTGCGCCACCGGGCGCACGACTGGCAGCAAGCGTAAATAATACAACTGTCAATAAGGAGCAAGGCGGTGGGAGCAAAACAAAAAAATAACGATTGACAGAGACGGCAATAGAGAGATTGGAAAAAAAGGGAACAAAGGGGAGCGGTACTAAAGTTTAAGACATTTGAACTTTTAATTTTTTATTTATGTGCATATCCATCCATTCCTTTCGTTCGACAACCCCTGTACTTCATACGGGGACACCATAAGCAACGTTGCCACCGCTAACGAGCGTGCAGGCGGCGGTTGAAGTGCGACGCCGGACCAGATCACGAACCGTCCAGTTTAGACGGTCGGACCACCGGAGCGCACGTTAATCATTACGCAAAATTACGCCGCGAATCCGAGCACTTTTCATTATTATAATTAATTGGCGATTGTTATCTTGATGCACTAATTATCATCAATGTGCACTTTCAGCAAGCGTTCGCCGCATTCCGCCCGTCGTGAGCACGACCCGCAAACGGGGCGAATGGAAGTCGCCTGCAAATACATAAAATCCTACAACGAAATGCAACCGAAATGTATGTACCTGTCCCAAGGGGTGAGGGATGGGGTGGTGGGGGAAGGGAGGGTGGGGAGAAGAGAGTTTCCTTCCGTGTGCTTTATGTGGCCAAATTTTCGCAATATTTACCTTTTTGGGTGAGGTAAATGATGGATGTAGGTTATGTGTGTTGTGTGTTCGAAAGAGAGAGAGAGACAGAGAGAGATGGCGCGCACGCGAGAGCGGCAAACCATGTAAACCGAACCACCCGCGATGTTCTACCAATCGGGGGCATCGGGCAAGTGCATTTGCCGGTGCACAAAATTTCGGAAAACGCGGTACACCAGAACAGAACCCTCCCTCACCCTCTTCTGTTGTCCTCCTATCCTGCTTCCTCTGCCCACCCTTTGGGAAATGATATTGTGCGGAAAAGAAAGCAGCCGAAGAAGAGCTGAGCAAGAAATGAGCAGGACGCACGGGCTTATCGAGGATATAAGTACGTACTTTTGGGCACTATTATGCATGCTTCGGTGTGCAACGCGTAAAAGACGATTGGATTATGTGGCGGCTTCCCATCCCCCCCATCACGGTTGCCGAACCCTGCCCCCTGTGTAAGACTCTTGCCGTACACTGGGGAAGGTTGGTCAAACGGGGACCGCAAAGGGATAGAAGAACAAACAAAGAAAACTATAATAAGAAAGCTGCAGCTTGCCGTGGGCGATTGAACGTTGAAAAAAGGATATTATACGATTTCAAGAGTGTTTTTTTCCCGTGTCCACAGCAAAGTCACAAACAGTTGCCACTAGTTGGTAAAACTTAATTTTTAAATATATTTTTTAAAGTGTTTTCTTTGTCAAACTTTACTGCCATCCGGTTGATTTAAAGCAAACGAAACGGTTGATATAAACCCGGTACCATACACACACACACTCAAAAAACTCCCCTCACGCCACCCGCCACAGCCGCATATGAGCTAGAGCTACATATACATAGGCTGGAAGGCGTATAGATATGTTTGCCCGGCCGTGTGACGGATAGTTTGCAGATCCCGATCGAATTACGCCAATGCCCACCGCCGTGCCGTTGCTGGGAATGCGTTCGGAATATGATGAAGGATGCAAACAAACTCTAAAAGGCACAGCAAAAAACTCCGGAACCACCGGGGAAGGAAAAGCAGGTGAAATGTATTCTAGTTGTGTCGCGTTGTGTGCGGTGGTTTTTTTTTATAGTCGAGTGAGTCGTAACAAACAAAAAGGCAGCACACAACAGGACACTTATTAGTGGGTTTTGTATTTTACTTCCACAAGCTTTAACACACATTATAGTTGCGGAAGAGGAGGGTCAAAAGCAGGCTTGTGCGTGATTTATTTTTTAGAAAAGCACTGCGATTGATGCTATAGTTTTGCCTGCAAAAAAAAGAAAACAGACGACATTTTACAATACAGAAGACAAAGGAATTTTTAATTTTGGAACAGCATCAAAAATGTTGCATCTGAGTGCTAATAGTTTAATACTGCTCGATACATTAAAATCCGATAAGCTATGCTCCTAAATGTATGCTTAGCTTCTAGCAAAGCGCCTGGATGAATACAAACTATTTTTTGTTTGACTCCTCAATGTTACCCATGACATAGTGCTAAGAGTATAATTATTGTGTCTCTTTGTTTTGTAAGAACAGAATTTTTAACTAATAAATGTATCCATTGATGGTAGCACAGCGCCTGAATGTAGGCAACAAAAATTATTATTTCGTATATTGCTGCACTCCTTGAGCAATCGATCGTGGCTTAAGGCTTTTATATTTAAGCCTCCATTTAATCACACCTTATGAGTACATTTTTATAAACCCCTAAAAGTATGCTTTGCGTTTAACAAAACGGTTCTAAGCAGACAAAATAAAGTGTTTCTTCTTTTTTAAACTTACTTCCTTTCGGAGTTTGTGATGGGTTCAGTAAGAACGCTTAAGTTTTAGCACGGCAGCTATCAACCAATCCAAAGGTATAGCTGAAAGGTGTGATAAAACCAGTTTTTAAAAAGTTTTTTTTCCATCGTACTTGTGTAGTGTTCTATCCTTTTTATAACATGATAAAAGAAGTGATCGCGTGGTGAAAATCAATAATAATTTTTAATCTTTGTTTATCGGTCGAGGAATGATAAAAAACAATGCGAAATACACATTAATATTTCATGAAACATGAATCAATCTTAAAAAAAAATTAGAATGACATTTGTTGAGCGAATGCTAGAAGTGAATGATTTCATGTCGAGAGATAAAATCATATTTACTTTTAATTTAGCTAGCACGTTTGTACAAGAAGTCAGCAGCGGTTAGAAAATAATGGTTGGGGGTTAGGTTGTAGGATCCCGTTTGTCGATCTCGATCAGTCATGTTTATTGGCTGCTCCTGCAGTTATGCATGGAAAATTAATTTCAACTAATTATCACTGCTCGGTCGAGTATACCTTAAGAAATGGTGCCCTTACACTATTTCTATTTTAAATTGCTTTTTAGATTAAGATTCCAATAGATTTAAGCATCATCTCCGTAAAAACCCATCCATCTAATATTAGACCTATGAATATAAATAAGGATACCCTGTCCAAACCCATGAATCCATTCATGAAGCCATTATTAACAGTCAAATCACATCTCAATAAACAGGAGTTGTCTACCAGGAGTTGGAGAAAAGAAGACAGGTTATGCAACCAAGTATCACCGGGGTGGCCCGATGGGGTATTAGATAGCGGCGCCAGTCTTACCTTACGAATTACGGCAGGACTAAATGTCCAGGGTACGGGTAAATGAAGTCGGAGATAGCCAGAAATGACAAGTCCAGACCTCTTCAGGTTGTTATTCTATTAAATAAGAAGAAGTAGAAGAAAAAAAAGATAGTTCTGTGTCCATCTGGAAGCAATCTATGTTTATTATATAGTACTCGTAAAGCTTAGTAACCATTAGTCATATCCATAATATTGCCTGCAGCTATGCAATCCGCATGACATAACCCTACGGATCACATGTTATTAGTACTGATGGAATTACATACGATCAGGTTCGCTACCTATAAATCATTCGTTGATTCAATTCTTTACATTGCATCACAACGCTTTGCTTCAAACGAGTTAGAAATTTGTGTGCACATACCTTGCCTAAATTTAGGCGTTTTCAGTAAAGCATTAGCGAACAGGAACATGTGTTGTTATTACTTAAATATGCTATCACAATTCAATTACGGTAAACAAATATGTTACATTCTTGATGATTCTGTTTGCCACTGTCATATTCAGCGTTCTACAATGTCTGCAGCTGAACGTAATGCTGCCTCGATAAAAAAAGAGGAATATCTTCTGACAGGATATTTGAGCAAAGATTCACCCCTTCACAAACCGATGCGGACCGGCGATGTATCTGGCACGTACATTCAGCGTACGATTCGAACGCTTCGGTCAAAGGATGGCTACTCTGCTACAACCCCATCCGCGACACCCACACACACATGCACGCACACGTACACCTTCCCTATGGTGACAGTTTTCGGCCGCTAACATCACCACCAACATCGGGGCCAGCGTCAGCGCAAATAATTTGCCCTAAGGGTAAGGTTGGTGGGCGGGAGTGGCAGAGGGAAGGGGAGGGGGAGGGGGTACGTTGGTCTTCTCGGATTATTCGCAAATTAGAAGCCACCGCTCTACCGCACACCCATCCAGCGGTACAAGGATGTGCAAGGCCCGCGTGAGAGGCGTGAGGGCAAGCGTACTGTGGATGATTCGCACAACGAGTTCAAAGCGAACTTTCGAGCAGCGAGCTCTGAAAGTGACAGTTCAATAATTGAATTACCTTATGATGCAGCTTATTTGGCCGCGGGACAATTGGACGTTAAAATAGCCTGGCCTCCAATTTCGGGTTACAGTGCGGGTATCGGGAATCGGAAATCGAGTGCAAAGTGGCCCGTTGCATTGCGCCAAATTCGCCCAGAAAAAAAAATGGGAATGGCAATTTTCCGTATGGCAATGGGCAAGAGTAGAAACATTGTGGATGTGTGTAAAAAAACGGGAAAATACAAACACAGAACACAGAAAAAAAACTTGAACACAAACGACCGCATGTCCCAAATCATGACGAACGCGTGTGTACGGTTCTATCGATTGCTTTTGGGGCTATCCAATTGATTTTTGGGACTCGTTGTGGGGACCCTCATAAATAGCGACCTGTTTTCGGCTCGCTGCATTCGTGTGGCAATTAGATTGTTTAAACATTTGATAGCTAGTGGAACATGCCTCACCGAACTAAGTTTAGCAATAGTTATTTCTTTCATTGCGTAAAGTTGCTAACTTGCCATTTTAGTTTCGTTTTAAAAGTTTTGCTTTCTTTTCTTAAAGAATAAATTTCTTATACATCACAATTTCAATATCTATCCTAGCTATTCTACCAAATTGTTTATTGAACTGTTATCGCAAACTATCACTAAGCCGTTGGCGGCGGAAAGGCAGCGATCAACCTGAACAAAACACATAAAATTGCATAACTTTAGGCGTTGTTTGCATGCTCTGGAACTATTATCTTTTGTCTAGCAGTAGGCACTTCTTAAGACAACAATGTTTAATCTAAGCTAAATCATAAAAGAAAACAGAACAGTTACGATTTATGTTTTAAAAATAATTGTTGTACTAAATGAGGCAATTTAGAAAAATAATGTTAAACAACTTCTACTTGAGAATCTGTTTTTAATAAATGTAATAGTAATTTTGTGATGTAATAATATCAATTAAAAAATCGTTGAATAAATTTGCACAATACAATCATCTGCACATCATCAAACTACTTTATTTCGATAATTTTTGTTTTTGTTTTACTTACACAGCATTATATATGACGTGTAATGGATAAATACACAACACGGATATAAAATAACTCACTTAACTAAAACTTAAGACAAAAGTATGACAACACTAAATGCTTTTGGTACTCCGATACATTCATTATTTGCTGTAGTTGTTTGATGACTGGAAACACTATTTTTTCAACAATAATTGACGTGGTGGAACATGAATTTACGTTAATTTTTGTTATATTTTCCAAATGGTGATAAATATTAGTGGTAAACATTAGCAATAAGAATTATAGTGTTACACGCGATTTTTGAAAACATCAACGAAACTTCATAAAAAACTAATTAAATAATTTCAGAAGTCATGACCTACATCTAGGCGCAGTTTAATAATTACTGTTCCCAATGGAAGAAACTAAAACAAATACTGGGATTCCTTAATTACCTTTATTATGACAGGACAGAACTTGATAAGCAATTTTTGTAAGTGATATAGTGCGGTAAAAATAGCATTAAACGGATCAATGTCTAAATGTTAATGAACTAACACATGTAAAAGATGTATACACGGTAGCAAAAAGAATAACCCCAAAGATGGATTTTTATAAGTTTATCTCTTATGAAGCATCTCATCTCATTGTTACGACCTGAACGGTTGTGCTTCCCGAACCCCGAACGATCTCCGAACTGCTGGACGACTCAGACTCAGAATCATCCAGCTGGATCACCTCATGACATGCTGATGTCTATGTTTACTCTTTCGTACGATCTTTTACTTGCTCGGTACCCATTTTCTTTCAAGTCTCTAATGAGTCTGTACACTATCAAGTATATTTTTCGATCTTTCTGGATGCACACTATCTATAGATATCTGCTAGAATTAGAAACTTCTACTACTAAGAAAGGTTTTTTTTTTATCATATTACCAAGAATAGCCGAATTCACTTGTTGAAAAATGAATTAAACGAATACGAAGGAAAGCTAAACCGTTTATTAAACACACCCGACAAAATCATCATTCGCTTAAAGCAAGAATCGTTGAAATGGTTATTTTTCCGCTCCTAAAAGTATGCGATATACGTTTCATTTACGTTTAAGCTCACTGTTAAGCTCGATGCGTGAGACGATCTGCTAAAGCCGAAATGGAGTGGATTTAGCATTGAATATAACTGTAGAGTTCGATACTCCTTAGCTCATAGAAGGTAGTGCCCCAGTCTAAAAACGAAGTAGTAGTAGATATGTTACGATCTCATCTGTAAGAAAATTAATTCCTTCTCATTAGATAACTAGTTTCGAGTTCTTAAAATCTTACATACCTTTAGGCGTTTCCTTCTTTCCAATAAAAAAAATGATCGGAATTTGCATACCTTTTAGGCGTTTCCGTGCTCCTGTTGGGTAACTGATTAGATATTAAAATTTTGCATACTTTTAGGCGATTTTTATTATACGATATGAATCCTGGTGTACTGTTTGCTTCCTTTTAATTTTTTTTTCTCCGGAAGGGTATCAAACCATGACTTTTCATCCGTTTCATAAATACCAACCTAATAAAGCTGATAAATGTTGGCACCCAGGGCATGATAGAAATATCACACAGGAAACACTAGAACTATCCATTATCGCCTGTGACCAATAATTTCATAGTTTGTAGAAAAATAATAATATAAAAAAAGCCACAGTACTCCATTGCTCGTTTGCAATCCATACAAGCAAGCGGAACAGTGCACAAATGCAGCATTTGGCGGGTGCGTTTACTGTGTCCGCTCCAGTGCCTGGCGGTGCACGCGCTGCGGCTTAACGCGTGCCGGATCCACCACACGTGATCCGGCCCTGATCGAGGAGATCAGCTAGCGGGCATGCATTACAAACCCATTAATCAATTACGTGCCCATCAGGTGCACTTTGCAAGTTTTGCAGGCGTGTATGGGGTGGCCACTTGTCAGTCGAACTGCCGCACCGGAGGATGCGCACCGTGCGCTGGGCGAGGGACATATTTTTTAATTAAAAAGCTTCAATAGCTTGGGTGTTTTTTCTGGTGTTTGGATGCGCGTATCTTCCGTTTTGCGTTCGTTGGTGTGCTTTAACATTTTTTTTTTCCTACAGACAATGGTGCATTTTCAGCATTGCAGTGCAGTGCGGGGTCCGGTCAGGAACGGGTGCCGGTGGAGGAATCGATACTCGTGTGCATACTTTTGAAGTGGTTGGAAACGGACCGAAAATAGGAAAATAGTTCAATCAGTTCGGCGGTGGAACGAAATGCAACTTCTGGCAGCTTCTTCACCTCGTAACCCAGGCCCACCTGCCTTGACCCCTGCCGTGCCGGTAGAAACTTCCACCCGGAAAGTCCTTCGCATTGTTTACAAAACCCGATCCGAACGGTATCTTAGACAACGGGAGACAACAGGATGGGACGTTTCGTGGAGGGAAGGCGGATACACCGCAGGGTGCAGTACCCAGGCACTCCCAGCGTGGCAAAGGTCTGACGAGAAAAGGAAGTGCCGTTGAGCTGCCGGGATGCGGGAGAGACCGTGGGCCGGGCAAAAGTTTTCCGGGGAAACCTACACCTAAGTCACGGTGGTGTCGCACCCGAGCACCTTCACGCCACCGAAGGTGCCGCTGGGATAAAATTGGTAAATAGTAGCAAAACATTGTAAATTATCACAAAACCCGTACCCGGCCGCCCGAAGGAGAACAAAGGATTTCAACGACGGCGTCGACGACAACAAACGGCACCGAAAGGAGAAATCGCACGTCCACCTATATGTGCACATAGGCCGCCGGAAGGTTGGATGTAACTAAGGCTATGCACGCCTACGCGCGGCCCACATTACATAGCAAGCGGTATGTACACACGGGGTATAAAGATCAGGTTGCCAGCAGAAGTTGGCCAGGTGCATCAACACGCCGCACATAACCTGCACGCAATGTGCATGCGGGCGATTGCAGCAGGGAAGCTTTCGCAGTCCGTATGTAATTGCAGCGGCCCGGCACCGTATGTCTGCTGCTTAAGGGATGGACTAGGTACAGCGGTGCGCACACATTATGTGGTGCCAACACTCCACCAATGGGAGCGCTGCAAATACCGACGGCTATGTACAGCGCAACGGACCTCAGGAGTCGTTCCACAAGCCCGAGTCGGCAAGCAACCAGACATACGCCGACAGCAAACTCCAACGTATAGCTGTCAACCATGTAGTACATAGTACATAGTGTACTAAACGCAACCCGATCAGGTGCACAAGAATGTTGTTGTACTGCTGTTTGCTATGTAATTGAGCGGCTATATTATTTACATGCCTCGCCACTACTCCACGTGCATGACGGAGCTTTTATATACCTGCAAACTGGACGAGGTACTACTTTTTTTTCCACTTGCGATGACGACATCCCTGTGTGCTATGTACACGAAGCGGATCAGGCAAACGGACACGCACCAGCCACACACACACCCGGTTGCTGAGAGAAGCTTTTTGAACTGTGCGAGTCGACTCCACGGAAAGCTCTCTCCAACGCTTCTACCGTCGCCAGCGCCCGAATACTAACAAACGCTCAGGCACAAAGCACGAAGCTGTAGTGGAGAGGCTCCATTATACACTTCCACGTGAGTACTCGCTCTCTCTCTCACGCACACTCGTCGGCATAGCCACTCACTCATACATTCGCGTGGCAGGCTCGCGCGAATGACTACGAACCGGGCCGAAATTGGAATTCATTCCTTTGCCAAATGTCAGGACGAGCTGTGCGCTTCGCACACATGGACACGATCCACTTGCCGACCGACTGACCGACCGACAGGATACACACTCCCACACACACACACACGTTGATGCATTGCGTCATTCCGCTCTCATTCCCATTTAGATGCGTGTGCGTGTGTGTGCGTCATCGCTTCGCGTTTATATAGACGAGGGCTCTCAACAGCGGAACACACTCTCACTCTCTCGGCCTAGTACCCCTTCGCTCTTTAGCATCACGGTGCAGTTGCAGTTTTATGTAGGACGCCGTGATGTGCAAGAGAAAGAGCGAAAGAGAAAGAAAGAGAGAGAGAGAGGGGACCATAAAAGGAGGGAAATATTGGGTGCATGGGCGAGAAAGAGCGATCGTGCGCGCGTGTGCCTGCCTGTTAGGATAAACTAGGTCAGACATGACCTTGACAATGGTTTTTGGCGTGTGGCATGTCGACGCCTTGCAATGCGAAGGTGCATACCGTCTGCCGTTAGGCGGTTAGGGTACTCATCGCAATAACAAAAAAAGAGTGCCACGATAGGTGGACTCCCCCTCTCCCTCCCCCACCCCCCAACCATCCATCAACGGTTTGCGGTGGGGTGTGCGTATGTGTGTGTGTGTGTGTGCGGTAAACGTTTTGAACAAATGGCACAAACAATCACTGCCGGAGCCGGATGCGGTGTTGCGGGATGATGCTGGCTGGCCCCAAAAATTCTTTACCCACTGGACACGTGCACGTGAACGGTGTTTTTGTGTGGGTGAAGCGAGAGAGAGAGTGTGAAAGAGAGAGCGAGAGGAACAACACATGACACACTTTAGTGCACACATTCGATGGGGTGATTATCTGAACCGCGGCGTCCTGCATCCTTCGGCCGCTGGACGGTGGGATGGTGTGTTTTATCTTTGGCAATCGATTGCGATGCATTTTATTTATGGTTTTTTGACGCTCAATTAAAACGTAAAATGTGCTGTGCGTCACCACGCACGCACAACACGTTCGCGTGGGCAGACGCTGTTACATTTGGGTTTAAATTACTGCACATGATATAACTGATGTTGATTTGTTTCCCTTTTATTTGCACCCCATTTTTGTTTTTACTCGTGTCATAATTTTAAAGATCGTTTTAACTCCTTTACTAATTAACGGCTCCGAACGATTAATAATGTTTAAAAGTGAAGATGTTGCATACATCCAGGCGTTACACATTGCAAAGTTTTCCACTCGAATTTAGAATGTTAAAAGCGTTGTTCACTCCAGAAACATGTTTTTAGAAGCATGTTTAACTACTCTGGATATAAACTTTCGCCGTTCATTCATTTGTTCAACAATTCATCATTTAGATCGTTAAGTTTATTTGCATTAATATTTAACTGCTTTCCATTAATCAATTAGAACAGTAAAATTAATAGTTGAATTTTCTAAATAACTCCCTCTCGAACTTGAATTCACGGGGTAAAGATGTTTTAAATCTTTAAGAGGTTGGAAATTGAAGATTCAACCATCGAAGGTTGAAAAAACAGATCTTGCTGACCTTTTAAATTAACATGTACAACCCTGTAAACAAGAAAATTTCTCAGCAAGCTTTTGAACCCCTCTTTTCAGTTCACAAACCGTTTCAGCGCGTTAAAATATTCTGAAACTCACAAAAATACTCTGGAAAGCCCCTAAATGTATGCAAATACTTGTACCCTAAAATACTAAAATAATACCCAACAAAGGGACGTCACATTGCATACTTTATGGCGCAAACTAAACATGATCAAGCGGTAGATTTAGGCCGAAATTGTTATTTCTCGATTATTAGTCCAGCGAAAAAAAAATCCTCAAAAGTATTTATATTGCATACCTTTAGGCAAGTAAGCAAAAGTTGTACAGAAGAGTAGTCAAATTGTTCTAATGAACAAAAATGTACAAACTATTATCCTATGAAGATGTAATCAAGACAATTCTACATGACTTGCTTTACAGAAAGTTACAAAAGAATTAAAACTCGCCTTCGTTATAAAAACCGTACGTAATAAAATAAATGCTTTATAGGCTTTGTTCCTTTGTTTGTAAATAAATAAAGCACTACAAACCTCACATTAGCCAGCAAATTGCTCTTGGAGCAACGAGAATTCATTAATATTCTTCAAATTAGCCGTAAACACTAGCACAAAGCGGTCTTTCAGCCACTTAAAACGATGGAGCTCATTAAAGAGAATTATTATTTCCAGTTGTTGACGTTAACGTTGCTTTCGCTGGGAAGCACCGGGCACTTCTATTCAGTACGCCATAATATTCTTGAACGATTTGCGTTTCTTCCCCCACTGTCTCCATTCTCCCAGGCGCGTCCCTCGGCTTGAATGGTATATTTTTTACTCCTGCGAACGCAATCAACGCTGGGCAAGGAAAGCAACGTTGCCTAGCATCAATAATAAGCTGGTTCGTGCAACAACACACAAAGGAAAAAAACATACTTCAAAAGCTATTGCTCGTTTACTGATCCATAGCATTTGATGTTTCTTTTTCTAGCATTCAAAATGGCTGCCGGACGCCGTACCTCGCACAAGACGTAGATAAAAGCGCATAAAAATTAACATGCAGGACTAGCGCTCCGGTGCTGTCTATAACTAATTTCATACAGGACATCTGGGGAGCTTATCGACTGGAGAATTGATGAAAAAAAAAAAATCATGACCGAAAGCAAAAAACTCCCCAGTACGGAACGGAAAAGAAAAACTCGATTAATTTGCTCTTTCTTCCTGCATCCGTTGTGCAAACCAAAATCTAATTAAAATAAAATCAACCTACGTTCGCACGTAATTAATCCCGGACCCGCAAACCAGCTGCCGCCCGCTCGACGGTCCTTCCCCGATCGGGCGTTTGTGGTGTGTGATCGTATTTATTCATCTGCCCATAACGGTAATGCAGAAAAATTATTAATTCCTTCCACCAACCGAGCGGCAGGATTCTCCTGACAATAAGGGCACCAGAGGGGGAGCAGCAACGATCTGCCACAGTCGGCCTGTTGTGTGAACATTTTCCTAAATCGACTGGGCAATCAATACCCCACTACAAATAATGGAAGCGGTTGCCCGGTTTGTAAGGAGGGTCAGGGAAAGTCTTCTCCCGTCGTGGGGGAGGACGTGGCGGTGTCCCCAGGTGTTAAGGCTTATAGACACACAGCACACGCCCAGGTGTCGGATGGTCTGCTCCCGATAATTGCCGCCCAGCTCGTTATGGCAACAATGTTGCGTTGCTCGGCACGGCACGCGTGCCTGTACATTAAGCGTAATTAATATGAAAACCACGGGATGCGTTTCACTTTCCCACACGTTATAAACACCACAGGGGGAGGGATGCGCATAGCTGTTGCATTCGTAATTTCACCGGCAGGCGGCTTAGATCGATTGAAACGCGTTTGAATTACAGCCAAATGCAGTTTACACAGCTTCACTCACAGGATACTAATTGCAACAGATAACTAGCAGCGAGGGTGAATCATCCCCTTTTTTATACAACCCGATAAATAAAATAGCTTAGAAAGTCTGTTTACGAACGATTTGGAGCACCAATTGCATAACTTTAGGCGTTTCTAAGAAGTCACACCGACAATTAGACACATATTTGCGAATACTCGTCTACCAATCGCTTATTTCTAATTCGAATAGTAGAGTTTAGAGGTAGTTTTGTTATTGTTTTAAATTATATTACATAGCAAAAGCAAATAATTCCTCACTGGAATCAAAATTGTTTGAATATAGCAAGTCAAGTCAAACCAGACAGTTAAAACTAAATCTTCAAAACAAAACTGTTTGCTTTCATGTAATGTCAGTTGAAAATAACTACAGAAATTTGTACACAACAACACATTTGGGAATGCGGTTAACATTCTAAGTTCAAAAAGCAACATTGAAAACCCGTTTCTTGATAAGTTTATAGCGCCTGAATGGTATGCAGCAAGAGTACTTTTTGGTGTTTTTATTTATAACCAACGCATTTATAAGTCGAAATTTTGATTATTTGTTAAATGATAGTCCTTCAGAGATACTATTATCGATTTCTTCTTACTATAATTATGTGAGTGAAGGAGATTGCTTATTATTATTTTAAATTATTATTATTTGTGTATTATTTTAAAAGAAAACTCTAAATCAAACTTTAAGGAGTATTATTAGCTCAATCCCGATGGTTGTGTTTAATCTTGTGCTTTATCTATTTCGTTTTGAATACAACGATATTCTTTCCACAACAACCACCAAACTTATAAAATGGATATACTAATATATTATAACGATTTATGCATGAAACTTTTGAGATGTTTTGTATAATAAATTTAGAATTCATAGTAAAAACGACACGATAATTAAACAACATTATCGTCTTTGACATTAAAATTCAAATGAGAAAAAATATACTTAACATTAGAATATTTTTACAGAAATACGATAATTTAGGAACAACGATGAACAAAACATAGCAAACGTTGTATACATATATTTCTCTACATGTTTCTCTAGTTACTGATTTTTTTCTTGTATTTCCTGGTTTTCCTTTACTATTTCTTTACAGAGTTTTAGCAAAAATGTTTTTAAACAAACGAATATTTAAATAGTGCGTTTTAGTATAAAACATCATAACGCACTCATTAGCAAGTGATCGTGCCAGCGGGTTGCATACTATGCAGGCATACAAATTGTGCTAAGGGTCAAATCAGGTTTTGTGCAGCAATATTGATTGACTATTTTTAAGTAAATTAATGTAACTTACTATAATTATACGAAAAATTGATTGCAAACAATAAATAAACATACGTATTCCTTGCCTTGAAAACGCTAACAATTTATTAATATAAAAAATGATTGATAGATACGTATTTTTAACCTTTTAAGTTTCATTATCGTACACATTTATTGTTGACAAATAATTAGTATAAAGTATCGGCAGAAAAAATAAATAGTTTTTTCTACTAAAAGTTGTTTCCATCCATTTATGAAACATATTTTCTTTTTAATTACAAAATGAACGTTTCTAGTCTGAACTTTATTTTAAATAAACTTACTGAACGAATATAAAAAAATATTATACAATAAACGATTGGTTTACGGGTTGTATCTTTATGAAAAACAAAAATCGAAATCACGACCTCCTTTAACGAACTGCTTTGGTTTAAGAAGCCACACAAAATATATTAATTGATTAAACAATAATTTATCACCCAACTAGCATGTCTATATTGGAGCTTTTTTGGATCTTTTAATTGATATTTAAAACAAGGACCCTTCAATTTTCGATCATTTCCAACAAAGTGCTTTATAGCAATCAGATAAAAAGAGTTCAAGAGAAGTGGGTTATATTGATATCAGTATAGTTAATGGAATCGAAGTGAAAACTTATCTCGTTAAACATCTTTTCGTGAGGTTTAAAAGTAAAGCGGTAGAAAAAACGAAGCTATCGCGCACGATTTTATGCAAATGACATCTCCCGAAAGCTGCTATAAATATGTATGCGCTATCAAAATTATCACCGAATTGTACAGTCGATGACAAAAAAAAAAAAACCGGGGACAGGAGAAGGAAAAAAACCAGCAAATAACACACGAAATGTTGCTAGTTTTGGTTGTGGTTTTCTTTGTTCCGGTGCTGTGGAGGCTTCCTTTGTGTACGTTCCGGTTTTTGGTGCACCGTTTGGAACGGTTGTTTAGCTATATCTTCCCCCCGAAGATTTGCTATATTTGTTGGCGTGAACATGTGCCTGACGCGTACCGATTACTCGACCGTGCGACTGTTGTGCTTTGGTGTATAATCATTGATTTATACTTTTTCCGGCGTGCTTTCTTTGGGGCTGCCGGCAGTGCCCGATCGGTTTTACGTAACGCGCATCGTGCGGTGCGAAATCTCGTCGGACCTACGCGCCACCGGGGGCCTAGGTACGGTAGCTGGACGCCCACTGCACGAACGCCCGCAAATCGGTCGTGCACGACGCCGACAGCCACTTACATACGACCGGGGTTTTATGTTCCCGGTAGCTCCGCCTAGGCCACGGCCCATTGCCCGGGCCCATTCCCTGGCAGCGAAGGGTGTAACATCCTGCCCCTTGCGCGTATGCCACCGGCGGGCGCCGCATAACGCTCGTAACCTTACTGTGTGTAACGCATGGGGGCGCACCCGCAAGGCCGTGAAACCCGAACCCGAAGACCCGATGCCGAATCGGCCATAGGTGGAGCCTTCGTGCTCGTCTTCGCGACGAGACTAACGAGGCCGCCACCACTGCGAGGCGCTAATAAAAATGGACGGCTCTGATTCGACGAAAGATGGCGCCTGCGCAGAACGTTATGTGGAGTCTCTGTGGGCCCGTCGTCGAATGGGCGCGCAGGACGATTGATGTGGCCTCGCTGCGATTCCCTGTGCGTTGTTGGGGTGTGTTTGTTGTTGTTGTTGTGGGGTGTACTGCTTCCCATCCATTTCCCTTTATCGCTAGCAGCCCTATTTCGGGTCGGGATCTTGCTATCCCCGACCCGGAAGGAGGAGTCCCAACGCTCCCAAGGTGCTGCGGCGTAGATATGCCTTCCGCCGGTTATTGGATGGGTAGGTTAGGGCATTTTTTCTTCGTGTTTTGACTGAAAAGTGCATCACCCGATCCATCGTCATAATCGTCGTTCGTCATCGTTATCGTCGTTGTCGCCTTCCGGAACCTTCCGGCACCCTCAGGGTTGATCGGCAAACGGGGAGGGGGGAAAAAAACGCAAACCCGGCACAAGTAAGTACATAACCCGCGCGCGACCCCTGCCCGGCCGACAAAGCTACGGCATTCTTGCCACCCCGACTAGATCGCGCCGTTTACCAAGGCGCCTTTTGTGCGGAATGACATTCGCCTTGCACACGGCGCTATGCGTGACGACGAACAAGAAAACACGTACAAATAAACAAACAGGCGTCCAAAAACGAAACCAGGGGGTGGGGTGGGGGAGAGGTGGGAGGCGTGAAAAATCAAACAAACTCCGTACCGATAGCGCGCGATGCCCGCTCCCGTGCGGACGGAACCGTGAGAATGTTGATGTTTTGCCGCCCCCTGCGGCCATCTTGCTTTGCGGAAGGCCACGTTCATGATGAATTCATGCAACCCGGCAAGGAGCCTTTATCGCTTCTTACTAAAACCGGGTTTTGATAACTTTATTTTTAGTAACAACGTTGTTTTCTTTCTGTTTGTAATGTTGCTTTTCATAAACCAATAAAAAGGAGCAATATATTATCATTTCTGTTCCCTTAACTGGCATTTTTCTGATTAGTGACTCTTATATAGTGATATACTAACATTATTTAATGGAGATTGTTCAGCTTTAAGGTCTTTTTTGGTGTAAATATTTAAGATTTTGTACAAAAACAACAAACACCTTATGGCCATTTAAGCTTAACATTACGCCTGTGGTTATGCAAACGAGTAACATTTGGTGTTCAGGAAACTTTACCAAATCGTGAAAAGGCGATCTGATAGTTTTTAGCTTTGCATTGAAGTTTGGTTAACAAGTTTTATGTGAAGTTTTCAAGATTTGATTCGCATAAATTCAAGAAAAATGCACACATATAGCTTTCCATCTGAATATTTCCACCTCCTGAAATAAATAACCAATAAACTTAATAAATTCTCCCACTCCTGAACACGTTGAGGTCATTATGTGACATGTCATCACTAATCAGATTTCGCTGCAAGATTTATAACATTAAATACAAAAATTGTACATATACATAACACAAAAAACAGTCACAAATCTGTCATGACTACATAATCCTGAAGGTATGCAATAGTTTCTTAATCGAAACCAGTCTCTTTCTTTGATCTCCTGCTTGAGGTCTGGAGCAGGTTAATAAGAGATAGAAGAGAGCCTCCTGAAAACGATGCAAATCTTCGTACGTCAGTTGCTGCACAAAGCACGAAGCCGGCTTTCTCAAATGTGTTTTTAACTGTTATAAGGTTTAGAGCATTGCAGTTACAGTAAATATTGGAGAACTGTCAGAACTGTCGAAGAATGTATTTATGTGCCTAAAGAACCTTTTAAGAAGAGTTCTTCAAATCTCTAAAAAACATTGATATAAATATTGATAAAACAATAAAGCTTCATGGATTCTTCCATCTTTCATTAATCATGAATCTTAAAAATAGAGATTCAGAGTAGTGTTCTGAATCCGGTTCATGAATCGGAAATGAATCTTTGAGCTGAATGAATCTGAATCTCTTTTCCATCCTAAAGTAATCTAAGATTAATGACCTCCAAGAAGCTTTTCCATTCTGAGACCTCTGTCCCATTTCGCTTAAGGCCTCTAAAGAAGTTGATCCGCCACTGTTCTGAGGACTTTATGCTAAAGATTCACATGAATGACTCTTCTCAAAAGATTATTTAAGTACAACACTAATTCAGATTATAGAATATTTCTGATACATTAATCTGAATGAGCCGGTCGTTACACGACAGGACCGGTCCAAAATCCCATCCGGACCAATCCTCCATACGCAGGACTGAATATCCGGCTACGGGTAAATACAGTCTTTGACTGTCATATATCGCATATATAGCCATATATCGCAGGTCTCTTAAGGTTGTTGTGCCGATAAGAAAGAAGAAGAAGATTCATTCAACACCAGTAGAAAGCAGTGTTTCAATAGTTTTTTTTTCCTTTTAAACACATCCACACATAAATTGCACTAGTTCACGGGCTTTTCTTCATAAACTAAACCAACATGAAATACATTTTGTAACCAACAGGGACCCGCACGTGCCTATTGAAATTCAACGAAAATAATACAATAATACATCAAGATGTTCAATCCACGAAAAAAAACCTTAGAAACTTTTTTTTCATCAGCCTTTTACTAAACCCCTTTTCATGGTTACTGCTGAAATTGTGCAGACACGCACGGAAAACCACTATCACACCTCAATCTCCTTGAACAAGAACAATAAGGAACATAAAGTTGCAATAAGAAGATTTTTTACAGAATCTACACCATCAGTTATTTGAGGCTTTCATCGACCAACGGTCTTTTTCAAATAAATTTTCATCAATTTTTTTTTCTCACCACAAGAGGGCGCTGTGCTGCCAAGGATGCTTGAGGTTGTTAATCTCACTAAAAGATGGCGCCAGACGTGCGTGCAGATGTTCGTTGCTGTACAGCAACTCTCAAAAAGGTAGCGTAGTAGAATGTTTCCAGTGAAAGAAAATTAACGCCGTCACACGCAACCCGCAAAAACCTTCAATCATTTTAAACAACACACCACTTAACCACTCAACTTAAAGTTGGAACCGAGTATGCCCAAGATAAGCCGTAATAGAACGAACGGGATGTGTTACGCTGATTGTTCACACAGCACAAGCGCCGCAGATATTTCGTACCGTCACACCGTAAGAATTAATTTTAGATAAATTAAATAATTAATTTATAGCTGCTTACGAGCAAACAGCGGATTGCAAATGAACCTGCAACAAAAAAGTTTAATTGCGCTCTATTTCAGTTTTCTGCGACTGTTTTGTGGCGTACTGTGTAAGCAAATGGTCGCATGGCGCTTATGTAGGATGCTATATGTCCAAAAATGTAAACGCGGATGCTTCCGCTGTCTGACATGCTGAATGTACACGGTGAAATGCACACCTGTCAAACGAATTGTTCAAGATTATGGTGTCAGGTACGCACAACAAACGAACAGGGTAAGAAAAAACTATGCAACGATAATGTTCGATTATCGAACAGCCCAGAACCATGGCTAATTGCACGTGATGCAGCACTGACTGCGTCTTCCAGAGGTTGTTTTGCTGCACTGGGGGAAAGCTGAATTCGACCGGCCGTGCGCTCCGGCAGGGGTGTCGCACCGTCACGGAACCAACAAACTAGCCAATACATGACGGTGGCAGCCAAATGCGAGAGTAATTAGCAACAATTAGCATTCTGTCCACGCATTACCAACATGAGAAGACGGGCTGATGCGTAAAAAGACAAAAGCCCGCCAAAAACGTGTCCGCTTCCATCCGTGAACGAACCGTCGTACAAATATGACATTCCCATCGAAATACAGCTTCATCAAGCCCCAGACGCTGTTGCTGTTGCCTGTACCAAAGAAACAACCGATCGTCCGGTACCCGTACTTGGTAGCCGGTGGTGCGACAGTGTTGCTGTTGGTCATCGTCTGGTTAGTTGCTAGTCTCCGTGGCGGTGGCGAAACGGTCGGCGAACGGTTATCCCTCGATTTGGCCGATATACCACAGTTGGTGCTGGACAAGGAGTCGGAACTAGCACGAGCCCGCAACCGAAACTGCTCATACTGGGACTGTTTTAATGTGTACCGGTGCGGTCAGCGCACAACCACGCTGGACGATGACGACGCGGATGGGGAGCGTATATCGATCTACGTTTACCCGCTAAAGGAATACCTCGATGCAGACAGCAAGCGACCGGCGGCGCAACTATCGCGCGAGTTCTACCGCATTGTGCAAACTATCGTAAACAGCCCGTACTATACGGCAAATCCCAACGAAGCGTGCCTCTTTCTGCCGACGCTGGATACGCTCAATCAGAACCGCATCGATACGACCCTGGTTGGGAAGGCGCTCGCGTCGTTACCGCAGTAAGTATAAACTCCGACGGCTTACAGCTGTGTGTGTTGAAGGACTTCTTGAGAGGTTCTATTTATATGCACATTAGGTCCACTCTACACTGTAACAGACGTATATAAAGGTGTTCGCACCTTTGAAGTAGACGAAAAATTTACCTATCTTAAGCAAAAGGTCAGCATCGACAAGGAAACCTTCTTAGCGGTGATCAAGGGGAAGATCAGGAGGTTTTTAAGGCTCCGTATGAGTGGAAGGGCAATGGAGCTTTACGACCTGTGCGGGTCCGGACGATCCATACCGTAAAGTCGCTTAAGGTCAATGGACAGAGCTGTGATCGGTTTGTGATCGAAGATCACGAATCGATTGAAGCGCGGGATAAATCATTTAATACACTGTTTATACACACGACACGTTAAGATCTCGTACAAACGACCAGCCTGCTTGCACAAACGATCGCTACTAACTTTGTTATGATGTTCGTTTTTTTGTGTATTTCGTTACGCATTCAAAGTGTCAAGAAAGCACATTGGATCTAAACATTTTGTCCATTTATCGAGCATAATACTTTGACATGTGGTGCTAATGACTGTGATTAGCCATGAGCCCACCTTCTACACATTTGAAAACATGTAACTGTCTATACAAAACGATCGGAACCTTTGTGATATCGTAGCTGTATTTAGTTGGAATGAAAACTCGTTTACAACTTCACTATCATTTAACAGTTTGTGTAGTGTAGTGACATTACTTGATACGTGTGGAAACTTAATTGTTCTGAAATTTCTTGACAGCTGGGAAAATGGGGAGAACCATCTAATATTCAACTTCATCCCTGGTAACAAACCGGACTACAATACGGTGTTGGACGTAAACACGGATCGTGCCATTATTGTTGGTGCCGGTTTCGATAGCTGGACGTTTCGTACGGATTTCGATGTGTCCGTACCAGTGTACAGTGCGGCACTGGAGGATTACCGCTGGCCGGAACCACCCTCCGATCGCACAGTGTTGCTGGTGACCGCCCAGCTCAATCTATACCCACGGCAGTTTCGCATCCTGCAGGAGCTAACCTACGACTACCCGAACGAAATGTTGCTCCTACAGCGATGTCCAACCGCAACGGCGAAGGTGGACGAAATGCTAGACATTACGCAAGCCGGGGACGAACCGCGCCATCCACCGGCCGGCAGCTTGGAAGACATACGGTGTAACTTCCCGCACGGTAACGAGCACGATTATCCGGCGGTGCTTGGGACCGGTACGTTCTGTCTGGTGGCACGCGGTGTACGGCTCGGGCAACCGATATTGCTCGAAGCGATGGCGGCCGGTTGCATACCGGTAGTGATGGCAGATAACTACGTACTGCCATTTGCCGATCTGCTCGATTGGGAACTGCTGGCGGTACGGTTGCACGAGACAAACCTGCACACGATCGTCCCTGTGTTGCGAGCGATCTCGCCCGAACGCATCGCGGAAATGCAAGCGCAGATACGTTCCGTTTATCAGCGGTACTTCGCTACCCTGGACCGGATCGTGTTGACCGTTTTGGAGCAGCTGAACGATCGCATCTTTCCGCATCGGAGCCGTACCTATCTGCACTGGAACGTTGGACTGGAGACGAGGGTTACGCAGAATCCACTGTTCCTGCCACTGATCGCACCGAAGGCTCAAGGTTTCACCGCCGTCATCCTGACGTACGATCGGCTCGAGAGTTTATACATACTCATACAAAAGCTCGCAACCGTACCGTCGCTGCAGAAGATGTTGGTGGTGTGGAACAACCAGCGGAAGGCCCCACCCCATCCGTCACTATTTCCCAAGATTGGCAAACCATTTAAGATCATACAAACCGCTGCGAATCGGTTATCGAACCGGTTCTACCCGTACGAAGAGATTGAAACCGAGGCAATCCTTACGATCGATGACGATATCGTTATGCTCACGGCGGACGAACTCGATTTCGGGTACGAGGTATGGCGTGAATACCCGGACCGTATCGTTGGCTTTCCGAGCCGCACACACGTCTGGGACAATGCAACTGGCCGATGGCGGTACGAATCCGAATGGACGAATCAAATCTCGATGGTACTCACCGGGGCCGCCTTCCACCATAAATACTGGAGCTATCTCTACACGCACGCGATGCCGGGCAACATTAAGGAGTGGGTCGACGAGCACATGAACTGTGAGGACATTGCGATGAACTTTCTGGTTAGTAACATTACCAACAAACCACCGATCAAGGTGGCACCGCGCAAAAAGTTCAAATGCCCGGAGTGTACCAACAACGAGATGCTGTCCGCGGATCTGAACCACATGACCGAACGGTCCGCCTGTATCAATCGGTTTGCGGAAATTTACGGCACGATGCCGCTGCGGACGGTTGAGTTCCGGGCCGATCCGGTGCTGTTTAAGGATAACTTCCCGGAGAAGCTCAAGCGCTTCAACGACATCGGCAGTTTGTAGGATGTGTACCCGTCGCATCATGCACCTGGAACGCCATATTGATTAGTAGTATTAGGGTTGTTGAAGTAGTAGGGGTTTATGTTTGTGTATAGGTCGTGCTGTTTGTTTCGTTTGACTGTACATGTATGCGTGGCCATATAGCCAAACGCTGGCTAGTGGCCGGTTTTAATCTGGAAGTTATTATGCATATTTATTAGCTTAGATACATAAATAATACATTAGCAGTAAGCAAAGGCATGGAGATTAAGGGGTTAGGGTTTTAGGTTAAGTTTAAAGCATCAAGCATCATCCGACGAAGGTGTGTTCAGTACACCATCTGATAATAAGTCATACGAATGCTCCGTTTAAAGGTACAAAAATGATTCCATAGTGAAGGGTTTCACTCTATTAATTCTTAATGAGATTAATACTTTAAGTTACACAGTCAAAGACTTGCTCCACACAGCATACCCAACAAAGTTATATCCCCCACACGCCTGGCGGATCACTCACCAAAACCTCACCCCAACACCAGCGGCCGTGTCGTCTGGTTGGTGAAGTTTTTGTTTCAACGTTTTACATATCAAAGGGAAACTCTTGCTCCAGTTGCGTGCGTGTACTACAATGACACAGTTGTATTTTTCTTAGCCACTCCTGCTAGTCGCTGTATCGTCTATCGGTACAGTTCTTCTGTATATATACAACCGTGCGCACCGGGGACCGATTGCAGAGATTCCGTATGCGAGATCGGTCGGGATGCAAGAACGCAATCGAAGCATCTGAGGCGTTCATGAAGTTGGATAACTTCGTGCACTTGAATGCCTTTCGCATAGAGCGACCTGCAACAGCTCCCTCGTTGTGCTTGCACGTGTTGCTATTAGTAACAAATCGTTTAAATCGCACCAAAAATAACCGAAAGGTACAGCCGGATAACCGAATGCTCCAGAATTGGAGTAATGTCTTGAGGTACTACACCTCTTCGTAAACATAACAAATGCGGATTAGTGATAAAGAAGCGTTCATCAGGATCAAATTCATAACGAGATTCAATACATTAGCTCGCTCATAAGTACAGATCATATAACGATAGCTTTATGGCGTATGCCCCGTTTACGATCAAATTATTAAAAAAATATACGTACACTCTAGCTCATACGAAAATGTTTGCAATTAGAAACTACACGTTAGAATAATACGTAGTATAATGGTGCATAGTGCAATGAATGTCCTACTAGAAGAAATTAATATATATATACACACACGTATATCTTACCATTTGAAATCATTCTCAATATTTTGCTTGTAATATTATTTTCGTTGGGTTTAACAAATAATACTTTCATGGTTTATAGCGATACTATTACGTTTATTTATTTTTTTTTCTTTACGCAACAAAAGACTTGAGAAACGTTCCGTCCGCAAAAGGATCCAAAACCTTCTGCTTGCTTATTCACTTGTCAGGGGCGCTACAAACGCCCAGACCAGTCTAATTCGCTGTACAATAGTGAGTTCAGCTCATAGAATTCGTCATTATAATGGCACCTCCACTGTTCTTCCACCAATACGGAAGCCAAACATCCCTCTGAGCGTCTTCCTCTCACACTATTCTGCTCTTGCCTAATTAATGCATTGTGAATCGCATTCAACTGTTTTACTTGTAAACATTTTAAATTTTATTTCCTTTCATAATCGGCAGAACGTCATTAGATTAGTATTGCTCGAAACATATTTCTAGGACACAAAACAAAGATTGCTAAAATAACTTTACACCAATTGTTTTTCATAAACCCTTAATTTGAATAAAGAAAGATTGATAATTAAACAATAATAAGCATATGCTACAAATAAGTCCTGCGTGGCACTATGGACACTTTTCAACACATATGCTCTGGATCAGAGAGTTTTGATCCTGCAACACACTTTCATAATTGTTAACAGAATTTAATCCTCCTCATCCTCGTCCTCCTCCTCGCTCGATTCCTGCAACCATTCTACCAACTTCGATAATGTCGTCTTAACCGCTTCATCTTCCATCCCGTCGTACCACTCGATGATGACCTCCTCACCGATCAGATCCTGCTCGTACAGATAGTGCACCAGCTGGGCAATTTTCGTGCGCAGAGTTTCGCTAGCGGGGCACATCTCCTCGAACGCTTTCAGGCAATCCATCATCGCATCCCGATCGCGGATGTAGTTCCGAAAGACGACTCCGAAATAGTCGAGCAGACGGCGCAACGTGCTGACGGTATTGGTCGCGACGCCGTCCTGCTGCAGCATGATCTGCAGTATCGCCTTTACCACGTAGTAGTTTACCTCACACAGTGCCATGTTGTAGGCGTACCGGGAGGAGTTGATTTCCAGTATCAAATATTCGGCGTTGGTACGTTCGGCCAGGCCACGTTTGAGCGATTCGACCACCTCGGACAGGAAGATGTTAGCATCCTCCGGTATCGGTGACGCCGGTCCACTCTCGCACTCATCGTCGGACGGTTCATACACGGAGGGTGGATATCGCTCCGGGAGCGGTGCGATCACGATCGGTTGATTTAGTGCCAGCAGGCCCATCTTTTCGTCCTCCTCGTCCGTATCGCTTTCATCCTCTTCCACCACCGGTATGGTGTATGCCCGGTCGGCTATCTTCTGTACCGGGGTTGCCCACTCATCGTCGGGTGGTTTACTCGCTTGCAGCAACAGTCCACTTACAACCAATCGGTCCGGAATCTCAACGCCTTCCCCGAGTACCGTACCCGGATTTATGGTACACTCCTCACCCACAGTTACGCCCCGCTCCAGTATGCAGTGACTCAGGACGGTACCATTTCCAACAACTACATCCTCCATCAAGAAACTGTTCACGATTCGACAGTTGCGTCCGATTCGACAACCGCGCCCAACAACCGACTGCCGCAGGTATGTGCCCTCACAGATTTCACTATCCTCGCCCACCACCAGATCTCCGTCCAGCTCACAAGACCTGCTGAGACGCACGTTCCGATGGCGGTAGATATTGTTCCGAAAGTGCTTATACTGCTGCCGGAACTCACTGATCGCAGTGTCCGGCACCAGCGGGTACAGCCACCGGTTAATCACATCCAAGCTAACCAAATGGAAGCTCTGCCAGTTGTTGACACGCATTGCGTACTCTTCCCTCGGCAGCTTGGCCACGTAGATACGACTGTTGAGAATTTCCTCATTTATTAGCACACCCCGCACGAAATCGTCCCGCGTAAGGAAGTCAAAGTTGTCCGCAAACAGTGGCAGCGCAGCATGGCTACAGACCGCAATCTGTGGATCGAGCAACCCGTGACACACGGCCACGTCCCGATTGGTGAGAAACAATTCCAGCGGCATCTCGAACGTACGCTCCCGTTCTTGCTGTGCCAAACGCTGGTGGTACAGCAGTCGACGTGTCGTCGGTTCCATCGCTATCACAACCTCATTGCCGGTGCGCATCCTTCGCAGACCTTCCTTGTACACCACAGTCATGACTGCGCCTCGATCCAGCTTCGACACCCGCTTGTGCTCGTCGAGCAGTGCGGCCAGATTCGCGTTCGTTAAACTGTCCACCCCGATCAACAGCACATTGCCACGGATCGTATTCCGGGCGTCCAGATCACGCATTGCCTCGCCGATACTGCGACAGGATTCCGAGCTAATGATCGAAACCTTCATATTGATCGACCAGGTGCATCGATCTGTCTGGCGCTGGTGTATATAGCGCTTCACCTGATCGATATGACTGCTGCAGAACACTATCACCTCCTCGACACCATTCCGATTGAGCGTTTCGAGCGTGTACTCGACCAGTGGCACGTTAGCAATCGGAAGCAATGCCTAAAAAGAAGGGTAATAAGCGATGATTCCCAGTTCTGTAACAAACTTATGCAATTATGTATACCAATGGTTTTGTGCTCGTAAACGGTTCAAAATTGCCATTGTACGAGTCGGCTATCACAATCGCTTGCACAATTTCCTTATTTTCAATCGTCTTTGCCTTGCTCATGTTGGCAATCCACAACACACCGTAATGTTGCTTCGTGGTTAAAGATGCACCGGGTTTTAGGAGGTACACCACAAAACCTGCTCGTGCTGAAAACGTCAGTGGGTGACCACCCAAACAACTGAAAGAGGAATGTTGCTTCAAATTTGCAAACAAGACATTAACAATGTCCTAACAAGGCAAATAATGTTGGTCCAATATTTAATGTTGTTGCAGTCTTTAACTCAGGGATTGCATTTGTAGCAGAAATTTCTTAAGTAAAGCTAATAAACTATACCGAGATAATTAAACAACATAAATAATAAAAAAAATAAAAGTTTGTTAATACAATTTGACGAAACTGTCACATGGGTGCTGAAAGTTTTAATCCGGAAATTTTCGATACCCATCTTTAAGCTCCTTGTATATTTCTTTGATATTTGCATAAACTACTGTATTTTAAGATACTTTGTAATAGAATAACTCATATAATGCATTCAAATAAATATTATAATAGTTTCTCCAAATTTTTCGAACCGTTTTTGGATCCTACAGTCAGCTGAACTCTTCAACGCTGTACTGTAAACCGCATTTGCTCCCAAGCAGCATTGTCCCAGCTTCGGTATATCTGGAAGAAAGCTTGTAAGGTGGTTGAACATTGTTTGTTTCCGTGCGCGACCATCAATCAAACGCTCAAATAGGGCTCACAAAAAACATATTCCTCTCAACAAAAACCACAGAAGGAAAAAAGAAACGATTTGTGTATAGGCTGCCTTGTCCCCGACCGTTTTGCCCCTGGGCTGGGAAATTCTTTCCGATCGTCGCAACGAACGCGAGGTGGTTTGGTAAATCGGGGTTTCAATGGTGCCGTGCAAAACGCATTGAAGCATTGAATTTTCCACTTCACGGATCGATGAAAAACGGTCGAACGATTTAAGTTTCCGGAACGTGTGTGGTGTAGGGGGCTAATAGCGAAACAGTGCAGTGTGAGTACGTAGATGGTGTCACACGGAATAAGGCACGGGAAGACAGCAATTCACAAAACACCCATTCCGTTCGGTAGGCTTACAAGCGACGGAAAGCGAGTGTGCTAGCTTACAGGAAGAACCGAAGGTAGAATTGTTCCTTGAAACCGTTTGCTGAAAGTTAGTAGGTAAAGTTTCACCAAGAGTGTAGCGTTTTATTTTGGTGTTAAAACATTTCCTCGCTTGTATTGTTCAGCGTGCTGTTGCTGCTCCTGGTCGTACAACACGATCAACAACATCCCTAAACCCTCCGCAGCGTATAAACGCATACACACACATAACTGCAATCAATCAACCTGTGCTCCTCGGCATGGCAACGGTCAATCTGAATCCAAACGGATGTCCGGTGGGTGGCACAAACGCGGTCGGGTCTAGCACCTCCATCCACTCGATACAGGGGAAGGACCAGTGGGTCAAGCTGAACGTTGGCGGTACCTGTTTTCTAACCACCAAAACGACACTCTCCCGCGATCCAAACTCGTTCCTATCACGACTCATCCAGGAAGACAGCGATCTCATTTCCGACCGGGTAAGCGTTCCTTAACGCCCTCTCGCCCTCCGATCAGTTTTGCTTACGTACGCTTTACTTCTATTGCAGGACGAAACGGGTGCATATTTGATTGATCGCGATCCACGGTACTTTGCACCGGTGCTGAACTACCTGCGCCACGGTAAGCTCGTACTGGACGATGGCCTTTCGGAGGAGGGCGTCCTGGAGGAGGCTGAATTCTATAACGTGACGCATCTAATCGGCCTGCTGAAGGATAACATTGCGCGACGGGAACAGCGACCGGCAGCGGACAAGAAGCGCGTCTACCGGGTGCTACAGTGTCAGGAGAACGAGCTGACGCAAATGGTGTCGACCATGTCGGATGGGTGGCGGTTCGAGCAGCTAATCAACATCGGCACACAGTACAACTACGGCACGGAGGAGAACGCCGAATTTCTCTGCGTGGTATCGAAGGAGTGCGCCAACACGCTGATCGGTCGCGAGGTAGAATCAAACGATCGGGCCAAGGTGCTGCAGCAGAAGGGTTCGCGTATGTAAGGAAGCAGAATAGAGGGCGAGGGAATGATACTGCCGTGTGCACAGGGACACGCCGTACGCGGAACCGTTTATAGATAGAAATTATTAATCACCCTCCTCACGAATCATGGGAGAGCGCGAAAGAGAGATAGCAGCAGTGTTACGTTAGGCTAACACACATTTGGAGGGGCAATGGTTAACACATGAAGAGTACTATTGAATGTTTAATGTCAGTTTGAAGCTCGGCAAATGATAGTTTATGAGATAGCGAAACCATTTTGCGGTGGTAAAATTTAATGTTTCATACGCTGTATTTGTATAAGATATGGGTTTGAAGTTGGCTTTAAGTATTCTTTATTAGTCACTCGTGATTACGGCCGACGAATGTTGGTATAGAACTGCATTTTGGAACGCATAACGCGTAACGCGAATATCTGCATGCTCCAGAGCATCGCTCGAAGTGGCGATAAGACTTTAGCGAGACATATATGTGTGATACACAGCGAAAGGAAACGCACAACCCCATTAGAGCATTGTGAATTGGAGAATTTCCTAATTCCCTTTCATCTAACTATCTAAGCCTACACACACACACATATATATATACACATACGCTCCCTCTTAGATCGATCCCATCAAGATCCTTCCTTGGATCCGTAACACCCAGCGGGCAACCAAGTTAAGGTGCTGCTGCAGCACCGAACGCAGACAACAAACGTGTGCCACGATTTATGGACACGCGCGTATGTATGTGTGCGGATCGGAAACAAATCGGTTTTTAGCTTTAAGTTTTAGCGTAGTGTGTAACCGTCGTATTTTCCGATCGTGTGGAGTGCTTCAATCAACCGCAACTACCGCGGACACTGCTCACCCGTATCGGTAGCCGTAGCATGAAGGACATTTGTTATATTTTATATCCTACCCTGGCACCGACCCCGGTGGGATGAAGAATTCTAAGAATTCGCATCACGAATGAGATGCGTAGTGGGGGAGTGAATGTGGGGAAAAAGCACAGGGATGCCTACTCCACCATCAAGTAGAGGTTTCCCGTTCGGCACTAGAACAGAGCAACGCTTAGCAAGCTAAAATGCAACAAAAAAGACATAGAGTGTGGTGTTCGTTAAGGTTGAAGTGATGAGCGTATAGCGGCAATGTTCAGTCCGGAGCATACGCCCAGTACATGTACACCTCTAAACTCCTCCTGGATGATACTGTTTAACCAATAGTCATAGTAAAAACACAAGGGATCGCATCGCGACCGGTACAACTGGTCGGGTTTGGTGCAACACAGACTCCTCACACCTGTACCCACCACACAAGCATTAAACAATTCGATATTTGTTACGTCTGCGAGACTGTTTACTAGAAAGACACAACAGAAACAATACGGCCGGCTTCCTTTACTGCTTGAACAAGGTGGGGAAATAAAGACCGCTAATGGTGCGTTAACGGGTGCGTACGGCTTCGTCCTCATGTTTACAACACATGTACAATATGTGAGTTAACCGTTTTTTGTTTGTAAGCTAGTGCTTTTTCGTTATCATGCATCCTATAATGATCTGCCATGTGTAATGGCAGACACGTTGCACTATTTAATAATTTAATAATATATACATATATATACTTGAGTTTGAGTTCGTTTAAGTTCTATAGTGTGGATAGCCTGCCATGCAATCGCTATATTATTCTGGACAGGTTTTTATAACGTACCTTATAAGCAATCGACCCGAGCAAGATGATTCTTTCTTAAACGCCGGAACGAAGGACAATTGTTAATTCTTAAGGTTATGGCTTTTCACATACATTTTTTTTGTGCCGCGGGTTTTGTAAAAGTAAGCAACGCCCAGTAAGTAGAGAAGCCTATGTAGAGTACTCAGTCGCACATGACTATAATGTGGGAACTACGTTCGTATGACCGACAGTAAGGATTGCACCCTCGATACTAGTGCTAAACAGGTGGTGTGGTGAGCTTTGTTTTGTTTTGTATGCGTTAGTCACCACCTTACGTGTACGTGTGTAATGGTCTGTTACACTCGATTAAGTAGACAGCAGTTGACAGATCAGTCTGTTTCAAACATATTTTCTAGAAAAAAAAAACCCATTCAACTCCATTTGTTTTGTTTATTTGAGATACCACTAACAATGGTGAGGATTTAACACCCATTTGCTCTTGACGGTATTGGTATAAAAGTTTGGTGCTGCGTGCATTAGAAAGCACTCTATGAGAGAAGGTCTCCTTTGCTGTTACCTCCAGAACAACAGGTACGTGCACCTGCCCGAGTACTGCAACTGTAGAAAGACTGCAAGATTAGTTCTAGCTGTCAACCAACACAAGGATTCATCGATTTAATTAAAAAGAAACATCATACTCAAAAGACATCCCCAGAGTAATGGCTGCTGGAACAACTTCCTTGCAGAATAACACTTTAAGAAGCAATCGAATATTGATGTTTGACACATGCGGATCGACAACACCCTTTTAGGCACCCCATTCGCCGCCCTACTTATAATAGTTGCTACCAGTAGCGCTACCTTAAGGAAAGTGCTAGACATTTGTTGGCAAATCGAGGTAACAGAATGCCTTTGGAGATGGTGTGAACAGCTGCGCGCAGAAATGGTAGGAACATAAGCAGTAGTTAATTAATATACTGTCGTTAATTAGAATGATTCGAATGAGGCAGCAGTCAAATGATTGCCGCAACTTGGTGGGAAGCGCGGATCAGTTTTTTTTTCTTTATTTGTGAGAAAACTCGAAATGAACGAATCTGATAAACGATGTGCGTATCGGCGTGTGTGATTAACAAAGCAAAAGCGGAAAAGAGATAGATATAAAAGAAAGATGCAACTAAAACAAGAAAGCGGAATATAAAGAACACTTAATAAAATATATATACACCTTATATATAGAGAAAGAGAAAACAAAAGGAGAAAAAAAGAACGAGATAATTGTAACAATGGTGTTTGTACTTGATTTGCAAAAAGAATTAGGAATAGATCACCCAAAAATGGCAGTAAAAACGCTAGAAACATTAGAGAGAACAAGCAAACAAACAAAACTTAACGTAAATCGAACAACAGCAACAAAAAAAAAAACACGGCACAACACATGTTGGAAAAACTTCAGCCCGCGCGTTGAGAGAAATACACAGTTACTGAGCTCCAAGTTTCCCCGAGCGCATACGCATTGAGCACCCATTTTGAAGGGAAAGCAGACAACAACAACAAAACTGTGATTAAAAAAATGTTGTATTAAATGTTTCCCAGAACAAGCGGGTTGGCGTTGTTTCCATTACGGGTACGATTGTTTCGGTCCGAACTGTTGGGAAGATTTTTGCAAAGCTCTTGCTCTTTGGACGTCGATACGCCATGGTAATGTTTAAGGTAAGTTTTTTTAAATTACTTTGTAAATAGTTATTCTGGTGGCCGATAGATGATATGCTCTTATAAGCTCCGCCCCTTAATCAAAGTTCATGATCCAGTTGAGACAGCCAACTACACACTCTACATCTGGTGATATAGAACTAGTAACTCTCATAGTAACCCTTGAACTCAATTTTTGCTGCTTATTTGGCAACTGAGATTCGTTATCACATCACCAAGAACTGTTAGCGGCTTAGTTACTACCTTGGTTACTCCGTTGAGTTTTGTTTGTCTTGATGCCAACAGCCTCGATAAATGAAAAGAAACATATTTTGTAGCAGAATTTGTACTGTGGGATTTATTGGATGTGCTCCATGTTACATTGATTGCTCATAGTACTACCAACCGTTAAACAACGCGTCATCAAACTCCATTGCATGGAGACCAAAACGTACAAGCTAGAATATCCAGTTCCAGAAATCTCCTTCCAGCGTCCAGATTCTCCAGAAATCCGCATTCTCCTTGTATTATATTGCTAACATTTGTCATTTGTTTTCTTTTTGTTTTGTTATAACTCTTACATCATTTTTAATCATATACCTCTTATTGTACAGCTCTTAACCTCTTTCACTCTGTCGTACTTTGTACCTAGTGTCCGGTGCTGCGGACGGCAGGATCGTTTACTTAGAATCACCAAGACGTAGGTCGTACTTTGGTGGCAGGAACTGGTCGACCGGTTCCTCGTACCTTCGCGGACCATCCTCCTTCGGCGGAAGATAGTCAATTTCCGGCTCGGGCGGTGGCAAATACTCGTTGTTCGGCGGAAGATACGCATTATCGGGACGATCGTAATGATAGCCATCGTCCGTTGGTTTTTCGGTGGTGGTGGTAGTGGTGGTGGTCGTTGTTGTGCGAGGCGTTGTTGAGCGGGTGGTGAACTTGAACGGGCTAATCGTTCGCTGCGTTGGCTGTACTTGGGTCAGGCTGTAAAACAAAATTAAAAGAATGTGAGTGATTGGTCAGTACCTCAAACATGCAACGTAGCAGAGGAGTACTTACTCAGGAATTTCCAGATCCAGCTCGGTGATGGGATGGTAACCAAATTCGTCGGCAGTGTACCGCACTCGGTATCGTTTGCCATTAGCACCGGTGTATGTGTACGAACCCATCACAACGAACGTTTTCGAGTCATTTTTTAGCTTTCCTATCTGCTCAATCTCGATACCGTTCTCCGTCTCTACGCTGTAAATAAGTAGAAATGAGAGAGAAAAAAAATTGAACAAACAGCAATGTCTCAACTTTAAGAAGTTACGTCTGTAGTGATTCCGTCTTCTATTAGACCAAAAAAACTCTCCAAATGTAAGGTTAACTTTAGGGTTAGAAATTACCATTGAAGACACTCAATCCACAGTGTCTTCTCGCCTCGAATTCTTCAAATTTACATGAAATGTCATCTTCACCAAGTGAGTCCCGGCTTCAAATACGATTTACACTAGAGAACTAAATGGAAGTATACAACGGCGTGCAATTAAACGATACTTACGCATACTTAAACTTTCCCTTGCCCTGATTGCGCACCTCCGCCATCACGATCGATGCCTTCATAACGTTACCGGTGAAGTTGGTTGGATCCTTCTTATCCTCCACCGGAAACGTAAACTCATCCTCGGAGAAGAGATCATCGTTGCGGCTCTTGGCCGGTATCTTGATGCGCGCCGCATGGAGCGTTGCCAGTGCAATGCACAGCATACCGATCCCTCCTAGAAGCTGCGTCGGGCGAAAGAGAAGAGTAGTGTAGCTAATTAGCAATGACACATAGACACTAGCACCTGTGGCGCACAATCTCCAGCTGTCAATTCTCCAATTCTCAATGTTATCAATCAACCCAGCATGCGGTAACGAAAACATCCAATACAAGATGTTCTCAGGCTACCGGAACAGCTTCATTAACCGTCCTATTATGTCTACAGCAAAACAAAGCCGACAACAGACAACCACTCCTCGTGAGATAAATCACATTTGGGTGACACCTGCTTCAAAGCGTAGTACACCAATAAAAAGTAGGAACCGAACACCCGTGAGATGGATCAAACATAAATTAATAATATCATCCAATGATAGCCGATTTGCAGGCAGATTAAGCTCCCATCCTCTAAAAGCGACCCCAAGCTGAGGGAAAACAAAAAAAAACAAATCACATCTCAATCTGTCACCGCCGTGTGGTGCCGTCTAAATGGCGTCGCGGCGAGCAGTGATTGCGATTACTTCCTCATTATGCTAATCGCCCTCAAAACGCAGATGGATCGTCTTTTAATTAGGAAGAAAACAATATCTCCCCCCTTCCCATAAAAAGCGATCGAAAGCGATTTTATGGGTATTATAATTTTTCATTAGCTCAATCATCGCCGGGGCTTGTTTGCGCCCCGGACAGGTGAGACTCTGACCGTCCCACCTGCAGTGGTTGGAAGCCAATGATGCAAATGGGAAAATGAATTAATAACAGCTCCATTCGCCAGGCGGCAGTAGATAAGCCGTCTACTAATCGTTGAAATAAACCCATCAAGGACAAATTAGTCGGATTGGGACTTTGGGAATGAGAGAGAGCAGTCCGGGTACGGCCGGACACTCTGAAGACTCTCCAAAATGCTCTGGACCACTGTTTGCTTCACACCAAGCCAAACCAGTCTGAATCAAAAGAATGAAATTCTAGAGAGGGAAAAAAAACACATCAAAATTCTGGAAAATGTTTGCCCACATTAATTCTCTACGTGATGTTCCACACCTGCCTTGCGGTAGACCATTTCAAGAACCACTTACGTGTGTGGGACTGTGGGATTTTTTTTTTTACTTTTCGTGTGTTCTTTGGAGTTCACAGACCCGAAGCACGTGGTTCAGGGTAGCTTGAATTAAATTGTGTGGTTTGAAATTCGGAGCAGTACATTGATGGAGATGTATCCATCCACAACTGAAGATTTGCTCGCAAAGTGTTGTGTGCAGTTGTACTTTGAAGGATAGTAACTCTCCACTCCAAGTGGAGTAACTCTCCACATCTGGAATATTGCTCTGGATGTTTTGAAGCAGTAAACGGAGGTGGACCTCTTTTAAGAAAAGCAACAACAAAACCCAGACCAACACATAAGATCAGGCTTAACCTCTTCACACTTATCCCTCCGAATTCTAAAAGATTTGATGTACTGGACGGAAGTTGTTTGATTGACTGTTGAGTTTGAATCTGTTGGAGGATGTCTTAGAATGTTCTGATGTTGCTAGAACTTAAGCTCCAGTAGCTTTTAACCATTGCGTCCTGTCCAGGATGACCTGCAAGGACCACTCTCACTTACATATTTCATTGTTGCTCAAGTACTCAAGTACGTCTTCTAACTGCTCGCCGATAGTGTCCTTACCACGCTGAAGGCGTGCGGAGTGGGGGTGGGAATTTTGTCCACCTTATATACACAGGCACATGCACCACTTCACACTAGCACACACACATAAGCGAGCGCACACACACAGCAACAACACCCGACACTCGACTGATGTGAGCAGGATATGGAAGGATCCGCAACCGTCTAGCTCACCACCGCAAAACGCCGGGCAGGGCCGTATGCGATGTGTAAAGGATCAGTTTCGGTGACAAACTAAACCAGACCGAACGGACGGATAAGCGCTTTATACCGGAATCAACAAAACATGACGTGCCCCAAAACTATAGCGAACCAAACCCAAAACCCGAAACAAGAGGGTACAACCACCACAAAAAATAAATAAAGCACACCGCAGTGTCAACCGTTGCCACGCCGCGACTCGTTTTCGCTTTTCTCTGCTCATTCTCTCACTCTTTCGCTCGCACTTTTTATCGTTCATCGCCGTGCGGATTGTCTTGCACGAGCCGCTGGTCCGAGCACCGGTACACACTTGTTCTGGAGCACCGGTGGCTGATCTAGCCTGAAAAACCTGTCGGGGAAGAGGATGCGGCGTACGATCGAGTTTGATATTCGGATCGAAGCGTTTTCGCGCTGCCTTGTGTGCCCGGTCAAGCCCAAACGCTTCTCAAAGCTATCGGGCGCACGCATCAACCGCGTACGTCTTCAGAACCGGGCAGAGAGCAGAAGGTTCCGCCGGTGATAGTTTTTGTAGATGTCAAATGTCATGACGGTTTATGTTTTTTTTGTTGTTGATTTTCTGTGGAGATAGACTGGCAGAGCGCTATTATAATTAGCAATAAAATTTTATCTTTCAATATTGCGCTTGTCTATGATTTGTTTGCTATTTAAATGTCTCTACGACTGGAATCGCATCGTGTTTTTACTATTTTTTATATAAATGAAGGAAGTAACATGATCCTTCTAGCTCTTTTTTGTACTAATTATCAATTCTATACTCTTTCTATATGCAGAACTCATAGCTAATCCGTTGTTTTCATCTGCCAAATATTCCGAAAGATGAAAACATTGGTCCAGACCCTGGCTTTGACCTGTAAAGCTAACTGCTAAAACATCTTGGATAGTTTGACAGCTGTGATTAGTGTCTTTTTGGTTGATTAACCTGATAAACAGAGAGCTCTCAGGAAGGAATCCTTCCTAGAAGGTGCTCACGCACCTCCAATAGAGAGCCTTATGCAATGGTAGTAACGATCCAGAGGTGTTTGGTCAGCACGCGAACTTCAAACCTCAAGATCGCTTTACGTCAGAGGAGGAGAACCAATGAGAACCCTCTAATTTGGTAGGTTTTTTGGAGCGGTTCTACCACGCACTGTTGATAAGCGAGTATGTCACGCTAGCGATTGACATATGTATGCGCTACCTACAAGACCTCTTGCTGTTGAGGTACTAACCGTGCCGCCCACACACAACAATCTCCTACGCATTGTGTTTCATCTTGAGCTCTGATTATGTCGCTCGATAAAACACCTGTTCGATCTGCTTCTCCGAAGCGGTCATTGATGCTATGAGGTCCGCTCCCACGGATGACGCTTACACGTCATATTTCGAGCTTTGCTAGTTTGCCTATTTACTGTTCCGCAAGTGTGTTTGCACAATTACTTAAAGTTCACAATTCAAATGCCACCTCATTTCGCACTGCGCGTTCTACCGAGGGACTCTCGTGCTCTTTTCCCCAGCGCTGGAATCACTGGTTGGGAAGAAAGGCAAGAGTGAACGCAACTGAATAGATGGCAAGTAATTTGGGCAGTTTGTAAATGCGGTACAAAATAAGCGATACACCCACACACGCGCACAGTGCTCGAAACCGGTTCGGCCGATCTTGCCCGATACCCGAACCAGAACACCTGACAAACGCAGCACACCGCTTGGTTCTATCGGGCTGCTTTACCTCCTGCCGTTGACTCACTGTTTCTACCTACGGGGAAAAGGTTCTTTGACTTTCATGCTTTCTCTTTCGCGCTTATCGTAACGCATTTTCTCCACTGCGTTGGAGAGTACGATATCTTCCATCTGCTGTACAATTCCAGCCATGGGAATGGGGTTTCTTGCTGTGCTGCTAAAACTCTTTTCGATCCCCTCTGTCAGAGCAATTCTATGGGATTCCCGAGGCGTGATGCGGATAGCATCAGATTTGTATGCATATCATGGAAGGTTTTATCTTATGCACACACACAGACACATCCATTGTAACTTACCTTGGACATAAAAATCCCCGGTTCTGCTCCTTAATTAGCAACAGCGCTTAGTTTGGAACAAATTTATTGCAACCACCAAAACCCTGGAGGCGTTGCATAACTTTCGGGTGAGATCTTCATATATTCCTGCTGGGTCTCTTGATTCCTTCTTTCTTGTGAAGAGGAGTGGAATTGCGGCAGAATCACCAACCAATATGGATGTTTTGCGACACGCTTGAAGCAGTTCTACATACGACACTTTAATTAATGGCGACCATGCAGGGCGGCAACTCGTCCGTTCCGGAACTTATCGTACACTTCTCGGACCATTGCGTACTGCTCGGATCGGGGATGACGACTCCATCTGCTCAATCGCACCGAAATGCCCGGCTAACGGGTGGGACATATTAAAACACCCAACACGCTATTCAACCCATAGACTAATGGCGTTTGATGGTCATTCGGAATCAACATCCATATGCACTATAAGACAAAATTAGCCAAACACGAACCATCGACCCAAACTTCAGCGGCATCACCGGCCGCTTAATGAGGCGACGGGTTTTCTCATCCGCACAAACGGTGATTTTGCACTCCGGCCCCGGTACCGGGCGCGTCTTGTTGTATGGGGCTAAGTGATCGAGCAGATCTACCGCCCCGAAGGATCAAATTTCTAAATGAGCACCAATCCAATAAAAGCAGATTAGCATACCGGCAGCCAAACAAAGCCAAAGGTAAACAAAAGTGAGAGAGAAACAACCGGCGCACAAAACACAAAGAACCGACGACCAGGCGATAACAACTATCGGCAGGTGAAGTGTATGGCATACAAATTTAATATGCTTAAATATTCATTAATCTTGATCTGCGTGCGAATGAGTTACTTCTTCGCTTTCGGATGCTGTGGAGGTATGCTGTTGAAATGGTACCTACAGACCCGTCTAGAACCTTAATCTCTAGAGGCACCTCGTTTGATTGCACTATTCTAGAGGGCTTTGGAAGTGGTGTACGCGAACTGGTCAAAGTCTAAGTCGCTGACGTATGGCATGTGTTTTTTTGTGATCTTGAGCACACGTTGGATCCGGGATGTAGTGCCGCTTCTTCAGCGCGCGTCTCCAGACAACTCCGCGAGGGATATAGCTCGAGTCTCCAGAATTGTGGAGACTGTATTATAGAATCTGTCAAACAGAGATTTTACAGAGATCCACCGACAGGCTGCTCGAAATCCAATTCTCAAACCACCTACCACCTTACGTACACAATGCGTCAAACTGATGATGTTCTGTCCTTCACCCGCGTAACATTACAAGGCTTCAATATATTCAAGTGCACATCTTTCAGCATGTCAACATATATGCTGCACCTCCAAATCACCAAATCATGCCAATCATGCTTCCTTTCTAATGCACCCCATCACCGACCCACCTGACCTGATCATCGGTGCCATCGTTCCCACCGCACCAGATCATCGAAAACACGTGTGATCGACACGGCGTGATCAATGTCAAACACGCATCGAACGTAATAGGCCCCGAAACAGGAACCTGATAAGGGCTCCTAAGGTTGGCCGGCTCGCATCGCCACAGCTGAATGTCATCCCGCGCATTCGTTCCGGCCATGATCCGGTGTTGGTTCGGATTGTTGCACAAGCGCCTAGGATTAGCAGTTCGCGGTCGGCCAGTTCCCTGGTGCGCATCTTCTCACGGTCGTCCAGGTCAGTGCCAACCAGGCCAGGTGGTTTCGTCGACAGTTCGGGTTTTCTTTGAGAGGCGGCTTGACAAAACACTGTCGGAAACGCCTAAACAATGGAGTTGAGCGATGAGTTGGCGCGATATGTGGCCAACCGTATCGTATAATCTGGTTAACCCTTGGAGAAAGTATTGTTTAACGAATTCGTAGATTAAAGACCATTATATACATGTGCACATGACAGGTGATCTTTAGAGTAGTCTTTTGAAGCCAACTTGTTTTACAACGTCTACGACATACTTCTTGTTTACTGGAGGACTTTATCGTGCTATATCCAACAAACAGTCAAGGGTTAATGCCGTTTTCAATATCAGATTGGAGACACCCAGGTATTGAGAGCTGATTAACCTCTCCCTTCTTTCGTCGCCTCGCTGTCTTTCTCCCTCAGAGTATCAAGAAGATCGCACTGAAGTAAATCATCTCCTTCCGGCGTGCACTTCTGAACTTTGCTCTGTAGTTCCTGCAAACAATTACAACCAAATATCGACTGGCGATATCCGTCCTTTAGTTCAGCCATCGTCGACGCCCCGCAGACTAGATCGGCTATGCTAAGAAGCTCGTTTGATTTCCTCATGCCCATAAGTCATTCGGCACTTGGCAACGCGACGCATCTTCGTCTTCACCGTCACTCACGTCCCTCCCACTGCAAACCCACTAAACTCTAAAGCGACCATCATAAAAAAGCGCCATCCCAGTTGCGTAGGGTTCCCTCCCCAAAACGGTGGACTGGCAATATTTCGTTACGGTTATTACCTGTCACGGGGGGCAAGAAGATTGACGACTTGCGATGCTCTTCAGTCAGTTTTTGAATTAAAAATTAGATTAGAGACGGAAGAAAACGGGCACCGACCGGGTGTGAGCCGGTGTGCCTGTAAAGCCGCGCCGGCCAAGCAAAGGAAAAGAGAAAGAGAAAACGCGATTATTAGCCGGTTTTAGTCTGCCCTTGACGTTTTGAGGTGCGTCCGAAACAGGGAGGGGGGGGGGGGGGGGACCGATTTTTGGCTTTTTTGCTGTTGTTAATATCAGTTAATATCTATTCCAAGCGCAGACTGCGCGCGTGTGGGCAGTGTGCGCACTGATTCACCGTCGGAGTATCGGTATCTTCCGCCATGACCGGATTGATAGCTCCCGTCAAGTTGCGATGCCGTAGTTATGTCTCACAATCGATCGAATACTAGAAATAACACACTATGGTGTTTTTGTGGACAAAACTATCGGAAGATCTTGTGTGAGTACTGCTCCGACTGTCTAGTAGTACGTCCGGAATATCTATTCCAAGATTTCGTTGACTGCTCAGATAGATGACTCGATTCTAGATAGTGACTATAAGGTCCTAAAAGCTATTGGATTGGATTCTAATGGAATCGACATCTAAAGCACAATTCACATTAGTTTGGAAACATTTCCGATGATATGGTACTTTATCAAAGGGTAGTATTCTTCTTTCCTAGAACTACTTTAAGAAGACCTTGAGAATATGTCAGGACTTGCGCAACTTCACAAATTCAAACATCTTTTATGAAAGAGATCGTCAGTTTCTTCAATTTTTTCTCAAAGGCATCTTGGAATCATCCGTGGAAGTATTCCTACTTCATATCTTTCCTCCTAATACTTCAGATATGTTGGAGATCTTGAGTATCTTTCGCGTCCTCTTTTATTCCTACAGTTTTATCGTCGTTAAGATGAAAGGCTTACGTTAGAAGATGCATATTTTTAGGACTGCTTTCGACGTCGTATCAACTCAGGAACTAATAGAGACTTTGAACGAACCTCACACACCATGCACCCATGGTGATCCCGGATCCAATCAAACGCAACCGGTTGGTAAAAAAAAAGCTGTAAAATCCTCAATTTACAATCACCATCAAATGCGAACCCGATCCATTAAAACGGCATGACCGAGGTGTCTGAGGATGTGATTAGCAGTTTAGCTGGCTAAATGTCACGCGCCCGCATTTCGCGAAGGATGATGCGCTCAAACATGTACATCAGCGTGTTTGGATGGTCCTTTTGTGGTGGCAAGAGTTGAACAGATTGTGCTGTTATTTTGACTGCTCTTGGACATCCTACACCCCTACACACATTAGCAACTGGTAAACAGCAGTTTGAAACATGCTCAACCAACTACCAAAAGTAGTAGCGCTCAATTTGCATCACAATTGAAAGTATTCGGGCATTGTCCGGCGGGCCACAAACACATGCCGTAGTGACGTTGAGTGGACACAGCGGATGAAAATTTAAAAATCAAAATAAAACCGCGGGATGTGTCTGGTGGTCGTCGCCAGCACGTCAATCACACGTCGAACGACTGCAGACCGATCGATCGAACGGATTGATTTCGACGGGAAGCAGAGCAGTGCGAGGGTGTGCGGTGATCAACCGTTTTGCCTTGGCATTTGAAGCATTCCATCACAAACCGTACACGCGCTGGGGGTGGTTCATTTTCATTCCCCCGCATCCGCCGTGCCGGGAAGATTCGTTTCATGGCGTTTTTGTGTGTGAAGATGCCGGACAGAACCATGCCGGGTGCATTTAGTGATTATGGCAAAGCGTGACACTATGACATATGATGCAAAGGTATGATGTTTGGTTTGAAGAGAGGGTGTTTTTTTTAATCGTAGGTTTGTTTTTGGAAAGTTGAAATATCGATTTTGGAAAATTTGAAGGTAAGAAGCATATTATCAGCATGGTATATTAGGTTGTTTGGGAAGGTCTGTCACCTGTCGAATCTCTGTGAATCAGATACGCTTTCCACCTCTTTATTCTCACTGCTCTAAGTCGCTCCTAATAAATCAGAAATCGTTCAGGAGTGACATTTTCTATCAGTCGCTACGCCCTTCTTACACTCTTGTTACAGATAAGCTCAACCAGAAGCCTACAGACTTAGGGTCATAACTTACAGCAGCAATATTTCATGTGGCTTGGAGCTCAAATTCCTCTTATCGTTTTTCGCCCAAACCGTTCCGCCACCATTACCATAAATCAAGCAATTAGCTACACACATTAGGGTAATCGTACCTTAAATGTCAAACCAAAACCACGTGAAGAACAAACACAAATGGCAATTCCTTTGGTAGTAAATCAACGGAGTTGCGTTAATGTACTGAACCACTTTGATCTTCCAGTCAGGTCTGGTTTTTTTTAAAGCTCCATATCACAACAGTGCTTTTATAAGTTGGATGTCCCTACACATACGTCTACATTCGGTATCTTGAGTTTAAGTTACATGACATCGAAAAATATTACAGGAAGCTTCTACTTCTCAGGTACGATTTATAGAGATGGCAGAGGAGCAATTCCTTTTATGGAGTTCAGTGACAGATAGGCGTTTTATTTATCTGGTGAGGCGTTAACATTCCTCCTGAGGTTTGGAGACAAGATTTTTAACATCTACAACCTTTATATTCTACGGAGAAGACTAAAACGACCCTCATGGATGTAAAGGGTACATGGGATTTGGTATCGGCTCTGTCGATTGACACTAGTGATTGAAAATCCGGAGTGGATTCACGAATCTCGAAACGAAAAATGTGATTCAACTACGAAAAACATGTGGCGTTAACACTGGATTACTCCGGAATATGCCGGGGTACATTTCGAACTTCAAATGCCGGAGTCGACACCAATGTTAACTCCGGAGTATAACGGAGTCAAAACCGGAGTCGATGCCACAATTATCGCTCAAGTTGGCATCGGATTTGATACCGGATTACTCCAGCAGTGCTTCAGACAAGGTACACAAACATAATTCAGAGTTTTTGCTTTCTTCTTTATTGAAATAGCTTCCTTTTTCTTGTTTTTTTTTAATAGCGGGATCATTCATATAGTTAACATCTTTTTTGTTGTTGTTGTTGTTTTTTGCTGTAGCTTTGTTCTTTTACTTCGATTTCCAGTTGTTTGTAGTTTTTACCCGGCGGTGCACATTCTTGCGCACCGTTCGTCCACCCACCAGCTGCAATCTGTACGTTTCTTCTCGATTCGTTTCCGCACCATTTGCTCTCACCCTCACCCACCCACACTATTTCTCCTTTTTTTTGACAATCTTGTATAGCGAATATACTGTATAGCGAATATACACACCTTCAAACACCTGTTCCGCAGAAACGACACTGGTGCCGGAGGCCGCAACAAAAAATGAGACACACCTGTTGCCTTGCAGTGGAATCCATACAGGCGTTAATATCGTAGTTACGGTGTGAGTGACGTTCCAACACCAGGGCACGCTGAACAAATGCTTGCTACCAAAACGACTATCCCATTCTACCGGCTTAGACAGTGCGTTACCGGCAAATGTTCCATTTTGAAGGGTGATATTCGTACTGTCACCTCGCGGTAAGTGCGTGAGAGTGAGGGAAAAGGCAACGCAACAACACAATTGCTACTACAAAGTGAATCGAAACCAGTGGCAAATGCACACAACAAATGACGAGATGTGCTTTCTCCACCATCTTGCGATTCGATTTAACTGCTCGATTCACCCTGCGTTCTCTCTATCTCTCTTCCCCTCTTTCTTTACAACGCTAATACACCGTACGCACAGGTAGCACACATTGTTTGCACTTATTACACTAATGCAATGGTTTTGTGTTTTGCTACACTGTTCCTCTGTTGTGTTCTTGTGGTAGCTCTTACACTACTATATGTCTAGTTTATTTTTTTTTGTTTTAGATTTCAATACAATATAATAAATAGATTATGTGTGTGTGTGTGTTTTTTTTGTTTTGTTTTGTTTTTTCTTCCTTCAATCGGTTCGTCTCCGAGAGGTTTGCTTCTCTTTTTTTCTCTTCTTTTATCCATTCCATCATTTCTTATCTCTCTCGCTCTCTTTCGCTTATTCGTGTTCGATTTTTAACGTCACAATAGACAATTTCGAAACTTATCGATCGTACATTCATTCCCAATTGGCTTCAAACAATCAATGTGTGATAGTAGCGCACAACCTTAACCTCAACGGGCGACAATACCTTTGAATACTAGAGCACATAAATTGTACCTTTTGTCTGTGTGTGTGTGTGTGTACGTTTTCGTATGTATATGTATGTATGTGTATGTGTGTTTATTCTTCACTTTATTCTTTTTTATCCGAAACACTAATTGTTCGGAATAACGCTTTCCTCGCCCACTGGAGTCACTTTGCTTTTACCAGTATTTATAGTTCTTTGTCTACCGAAAACGTCCGACCATCTTTATCTTTCACGCTTTGCTCACCTTCGTTTTTCGCATTCTAGTTCACTTTACATCTCGCTTCCCCCCCACCCCCGCACCCACCTTTTCGTTCTTAATATTTTAATACGCTATGCTAAACATTCATCCGTACGCTTCTTCGCCCCACCGCTATGTGTCGCATCTTTCGTTTCCTTGCCTTCTCTTTGTTTGTTTTCCATTTTTTTACAGATACTATTTTTTGTCACTTTTGTTTGTTTTTTTTTTCCCCCACTACAATTTAGCTACAACGTCACCCGATTTTCACATGTTGTTCACATGTGTTTCGATTCAGTGAATATATGTTGTGAGTGTGCTTGCTGTGTATTATCGCCCACAGGGGAGAATGCCTATTAGCCCCTTTGTTTATGCGTGTATGTGTGTGTGTATTTGTTTGTTTGTTTATGGGCGATGGTGATGCGCAAAACGATAGGTGATGGGAACGGAACAGAACAATTGCGAAAGAATGAAACAATTGTACAGATGGTTTTCACAGACAGCCCTTGGTGCTGAAGAAGCGGAATGAGTGATGATGATGATGATGTTTTGTTTGTGTGTGTGTGTGTGTGTGTGTTTATATTTGGTCGCCTAGCAAGTGGCATAATTCCATTACAGATTTGCTTCCATTAGTGTAGAGATGGCAGTACTTCAAGTAGACAGACAATTCCAACACTAACCACACTTCTTGGTAAGTGCAGTAGCTTCTGGCAGCAGTAAGATAGCACCATCTATATAAAAAAAAACAGTAACCGAATCAATATTTGGCTACGTGTGTTACAGCGTGCGAAGTAGCATTTAGCTGTTAGTTCGATACTACAAAGTTATAATGTTATTAGTTGGTGTTTAGGCTGCGCTTAGTTTAGTTTTGACTCGTTACACTTCTGCATGGTGGAGTTTTGTAGTGGTCATGCTAACACGACATTTTCAACTAATATACTTCTTCCAAGTTATCAACAAGCTGCCGAAGTTTTGTCCAAAATATACATTGTTTTATATTTTAAAAATTATAAAGTTTACTGTGTGTTTTTTTTTAATATACTTTAAGAAGAGAAAACATTAACTATCGAAATACACTGGCAGAACGCTTCAGAGTACAAAATGATACAATAAACTGGTAATCAAACATCTGACTGTGCAGACATATTATAATGCCTTTACGATTATGCTGTTTTAAACAGATACCCAATACAATCGATATACTATTACACTTCATGAATAATAATTCTTGCTCTTTTACAATAAAACCAACGCTTCAACGCACACGCTGTAGCCCGGTAAGGTAGTTTTTAAATAATATAAAATAATCAAACAATTCGTAGGATAAGTAGCTAAGGCATGCTTTTGTTTGTTTGTTTACATCTGTGTTCGTATATACGTGCAAAGAATATGTTCCTGTCCTAATAATGCTTCTCGTATGTACGTGTACATATTATACCAAACACAAATATCCAAAATCAGCTATTAATCTGTTGCGCACAACTTTCGCTTAGAATTTCTTTATATTTTTTTCTGCTTAGTTACATGCCTTACATGTATGTAATATCATCATCATCATCTCATTGATGCACAATCTAACATGTGACGTTCATATCCGCTGTGCAAAAAGAGCAAAAAATGCAACCACACTCTGTACTTTTCGATTGTTCCCTTTCGTATCGTTCCGTTCCAGGTTAAATCAAAAGCCATATAATTTTGCTTCCTTTCTTTGAACCGTGTGTTAACAAATAGCTTAAAAATTTTTTTAGACGCCCTTTCGGAGACATGTGATTCTTATTTTTTTTCTTCATCGGCACAACAACCTCAAGAGGTCTAGGCTTGCCATTTCTGGCTTTCTTTAACATCATTAACCCGTAGCGGAGTTTGGGAGTTTGGTTCGGATGGGATTTTGGACCGGTCCAGATCCCAGGTCCCCGAAAGGGTGTCTAAGAAGATTTTTTAACTCCTTGTAAAAAAAGAAGGTGTAAATGTTTGTAAAAAAAATGTTCAAACGGAAAGATTAAACTTTATGCAAGAAAGCATACAGCATGACTAATATAAATGTACAACGAAACAGCATTAAAAGAGAGCAAGCGTGTGCATTGCACGCATTGGGATTGTTAAAAAAACCACATTGCAAATAAACGTTCGCTAATGACTATGTGCTAAATGTTTCGCCAAACATTGTCCTGCGCTTCGATCACCGCCCTGTCGCACTAGATTGCACAATAGTGTTTGTGTGTATGTATGTGTGTTTGTGAGTTTGGGGTGTTGCCCACACAAAATGCGCACACTCATCTGCTCGTTCGCTACCGGTCATTCCATCCCCTAAACCTAGCGCTACTAAACAGGATCGTCATCGTCGGTTTATGTGGTTCGGTTATGTTTTACAAGGATCATTCGGCGTTTCGTATCCGCGCACCTGCTGCTCCTTATTGCTAGCTGCGTGGTACGGGGGTTGGCTAGTCCTGGACTACCTGCTACCAGAAGCCACATGCTCTTCCTAACATCAAACAAGCAGCAAGGTGATTTTCTTAGCATAAAACCCTCTTCTTCTCATCAGCTCATCTCACAGCAAGAAGAAGACGTAGTAATAGGTATCGACACGTTATCCATTTCGCCTTTACTAGACGTCTATGGGGCGCTCCGTTGGGTGTCGGGTGGGGTGTATGTACGCGTGGCTTGTTTTTTTCGTTTTAAATATATTATGTATGTAATTGTTTCTCTTCTCTCCATTCAATGCCCACACACGTTTGCCATCTGCGTTCGTATAAATATATATATGCATATGTATAACGATATATAGCGCAGATGGCGTGTTTTCTTAGCTTTGTTCACGTCCCTTTTTTTCTCGTTTGCCTTTGCTCTTTCACACACTCACACACACACACACATACACGCGACATACACGCCCACACGCATACACACCACCACCCACTTACACGGTGCGGTCGGCTGCGCTTTTACTGTATAACGCAACAGGTGCACTTTTTCTTTTTCTTCTCGTCGATCACGACGTGCGATGCGGACTGTGGGCCCGGTATCACCTGATTGCTGATCGGTGTCGTGCTGCTGTTCACCGTACTGCCATCCGCTCCGGTGGTGGTTCCATTTTTCGCACCCAGCGCAGGCGACCCGGTAGCACCGGTGCCGGTCGATTTGTGGGGCGATTTGGTGCCATTCTGATGGGCCGCTTGCAGCTGCGAGGACTAAAAGAAAAATGCGGGAAAAGCGAGCGTTAAAGATGGGTTGAGCGTTTTTCATCGATGCCTGACAATGACGTCTAACTATTTGAATTAATTAATGTTCATATCAACATTGTCTATTACGAATCCTCAGTACTCAATTTGTGGTGGAGGTGAAAATTGTACTGGATTGAGGCTTCTATAACAAAATCAAACATGACGATCTGGCTTCTCTTAATAAAACATGAATCTGTTTCACTGAAACCATGCTCATCGCCTACAGTTGGATAGTAATAAACGAAGCAATTCCCTCTCTGCTAAAGCTTTGGACTAACTCAGCCATATTCACGATTCCAGCTATAACGCACAACCTAATTGCATTATAATTATGATTGATTGATTATCTATTGTAGAATTTCTTGGATTCAGGGTATGTTTGTAAAGTGTACAATAGCCACCATCATTATTCCTTATGCGCTATTCATCAGCGTGAATATGTCTACTTTTTTAATTCAACTTCCACATGCTCTATTGATCCTATCAAACAATACACTTATGAAACAGATTGATATTCAATAATATAGAAACTAAACATAATTCGATTGATTTCACTTCATAACTTGTTCGACATAATGAGCTATTCGCTTGGGTTTTAACAATATTTGATAGCAAAAATCAATGCCTAATCTAATGCCAAAATGGACAGCTGTTCTTTAACGTTTAAAACGCGTTCTCTAGCGGTTGCACCACGTACGCACCTCGTGCTTTGTTATCGCACCGTCTACAACCGTCGTGTCTGGGTCGTCGGTGATGTGACTATCCTTAGGAGTACTGCCGTTCACTAAACTTTGGTCGCCGGTAGGTGTGATCGGTTTGCCACCTACGAATGAAAAGGGGGAGGAAAGAAAAAAGGATTAGAAATCTATGTTTTTCGTCCGACTCCCTTGCTTTCTCCTGTACTACCTTTGATCAGATTGACTATTTCATCTGCTTCCCGCGATAGGTCACCGCCCGGTCTGAATGGATTGTCCCAGCCGGACTCGGTGCTAAAACGATAAACAAAAAAATCATACAAGAAATCGATATTAGTGCATGTGAGGGTTGAACAAATACAGAAAAAAACCAACAGCCGGAGAGCAAAAAAAACAAACTCGCCCTATCAGATAATAGTTTGGAAATGGAAATAGTTTTGTGTGGAGCACGCACACGCTTTCCCACCTGTTCAGGCGCGCGAGGATGGTCGTGTTCGGTACGTTCTGGAACTGCTGATGATGGGCGGCATACTGTGCCTGGTAGGAGGGGTTCGGATAACCGCCGGCACTGGCGATTGCCGTGGCCTGCGCGGCACACTCCTTCAGATATTCCTCGCGCGGTACCTCCACCACGTAGTACAGTGCACCGCCGTGCGATTGGGACGGTGTCGTTGCCGTCGAGTTCACCATTGTCGAGGGATTGCTTTCGGCGGGTTTCTCTCCACAATATTTCTACAACACTGTGCGTTCGGGGAACGGGCACAAAAGAGGGGAGGAAACACGGGAGAAACACACCGGAATGTTCGTTTTTGTTTTACTTTACACGCGGGAGCGTTTCCACCAGCCGATATACAACCGTTGCACAATCGGATTAGCTACGGTGTATAACACTGCCGACTACTTCCCTTCGGATGCAACGGGAAAAGCTTTCACAGCCGTCAGTAAAATATGCCGTAACTATTGTCAGTTCGTATGTGTGTGTATGCGCCCTCCAGACAAGTGACACGGGTGCTTATGCACGCTATCGGCGTTCGTTATGTTACGCTTACACTGTACAGTTTTCTAGTACCATTCCGTTAAGGTAACAAGCACTGGGCGTCTCCATCGTGAATCGAAATTCTGCACTTCAAATATTTTTTCAATCGTTATCCTACAATGAGGTCCGTTCAGGTGATTTTGAATGTTTTCGCCAAAAAAATATTTCTATAGTGTCCCAAAATATTCGTTTTTTTAACACATTAGATAAAAACAAAATAAAATTGAATAATAATAAAACTTGTAACTTGTTTTTTAAACTCAAATGTGATGCTTTAACGATGTGAGCAAAAATATTGCACACAGAAAAAGCAACAAAGCATTACACGCACAAGTTTTTAAGTCAGTGTCATATTTTTAGCCATCCCTCAGTGGGTCAACAGGGACGAAGAAGTAACACACAAACGCGCACGTTTTTCTCGGCGGAATTGTGCGCTCGCGGGTTGCTTCAAACGGCTTCATTGCGAACCAAAACATACACGCGGTTTGGCACAGTTTTTATGTTTTCTTCTTTTTCTTCTTCTTCTTCTTCTTCTTTGCCCACTTTGCCACAGAGTTGCACAAATTTGCGCGCCACACGTGTGGAAATTCTTTACACAAATAAAAAACCGTCACAAACACCCGCACAGCTCTGTCAGTTTTGCAGCTCATCAACCTGTATGAACTCGGATAATATCACTGGTTTAAAAGTATCTAAAGATGTTTTTTTTCTGGACAATGAGGATATTCAGCTATTAAGCGCAATGCACCGCACTTAACTGATGACATTGTCATGGCAGTGAGATGGTGGGCTTCATTAAATACTAATCGAATAAATCCGAAAGGACCGGAAATTTGACGTTTAATGCCAAACCCCCTTCCTGTCAGTCTCCATCACTGCTCTCCAACTACTATAGTGGCAGATGTCAATGCGATCTAGCATTCAACTAGGGTCTTTCAACGCACAGACGAACTTGCAAAACAGAATAGTCAATACCATTGTAAAGCCTGGTTCGCACTCCCCACCCACCCCCTTCTTTATTTCGCTTTTTGCCATTTCTAACAAGTTGGTTGATTGTGAATACGAGGGGTTGGGCAGACGTTGGTTGTTGCCATTATTAAAACCCCGCTGAACTTCGGTTGATTGAAGTGCTTCGAATGGAAGGGAAGAGCCTCACCAAGCACGTACACTAACTCAGCACGCATCCACTACCAATAGGATCAATTTAATTTCTGCTGGTCATTACAGAAACCGAACCAATCATCATCGGACGGGGTGGAACGGGAGCGAAGCGCACGGAGCGGGTTTTCGCTAGATTTATTGCCCTATTTTTCTCGTTTGTATCTATTTTTTATTATTATTATTATTGTCTCCTTCTCAACGTTGACCTTTAGAGTGGTTTTTGTGCAGCAGTACGAACATTACTGTCGGCGCTTGTATTACTGTATTCCGCTCTCTTTATTCTCTCTCTCTCTCTCTCTCTCTCGTTTAAAAATATACACACAAACTAAAACGTTTCTCTCTTCGAAGAGATTTTTTTTATATATTTCGCATCTGTTAAAGTGCGAACGAGCGTGTGTGGCTGGCCTTAAGCTAGCAAACACTGCACACCCACGTGAGAAACTTCACAAAAAGACGCTAGATCTCACGAGTGATCTGTTCACAACCAACTGTTAATCTGATCACCTCGAGTGCGTAAGTGTTAAGCATGATAACTTCTCTTGCTAAAGACGTTGACAGTACTCGACTCTGCCATATAAACACAACTGATTAAGTAGCTTCCGAACCGTTCAATACGACGGAAGGAATTATTTTGTCTCCTGCACTGTGCATTACCCACAAAAAAAACGCGTGCAGAGCGCGAGAGAAGAGCGAAAGTTTACATTGTGCGCGTGCGCTCCCATAGGGCGACATGCCGGGAAAGCCTGACATCACCTGTCAGCGGTGACAAATGTGCAGGAGAAGCAAGGAAAAACAGAACAAACCAAACTGGCGCGCTATTCGCTTTTTTTATATTCACCTTCCACCCACGTCTAGAATATTACCTCCCCTCCCTCGTGGGTCACTGTTTCTGCGTGATAGACAAATAATATTATTTAGCGGAAAACAACCAGACAATAGTTGTGACAAACAGTCGTAACTGTTGCGTGTGAACGAGGGATATTTATAAAATTCCTTCTGGCAAATGGTTTTGCGTTGCTTGTTTTCAATGATTTATAGAGTTCTGAGACATTTGATAGTGCTCGAACACCGAAACGGCAGCATGCTCTAGATATAGAGCACATATATTTTTTTTAACGCTTTCCACCCTATCCACTACTACCATCACAATGTGTTCCCTGTCGAGTGACATTTAGTCCTTCTTGTTGTCTCGCACAGTATCAAACAGCCACTTTCTCTCTTCCCCGCGCTCTCTTTCTTTCTCACTCGCAATAGTTTTCCTTGCACGCTAATGGTGATTTCACTTTCTTAATAATATCACACACTTCATAACGATTAAAGATTGAACAGGTCGTCAGTATGTTGATTGGTTGCTGGCAAAAACAATGGATGCACACCCGGGCACATCAAACCTTGTCAACGAGTCGAAACACAAACCGATACGGTGGTAGAGAATAGAACCACTAGCTAGCAGTGTGTGCGCGCACTAGGGTGCCACTACCCTACTTTACTGTTGTACGTGCGTCTGCATACGGTACGCGACTGTAGTGCGAAAACTGGCGCGATCCGTGTTTCCCCTTCGTGCTCACAACAGAACACGACTAGTGTACCTGTGTGCGGAAGCTAGAGAGACCGCACACGATTGAGAGAGAGAGGAAGAGAGTGAGAGAGCAGAAAATCTTGGATTTTCCTCACCCATACACTGCTTCATTACACTTCAAGTTCGCTTTTCCGCACGCGGAGGGAAATGAGTGGAAAAATGCTCTGTTTCGCACCACACCACCCAGAACGCAGGAGTGTTTGTGTGAGACCACCACTACTGATGTACCTGAATCTATTAGGCGTAGTAACGAATTCATTTTCATTCGAATGCAGCAGGGAAAAAAAACAAACAAACCACTCACACACACACCCAGGCATGGTAAACGTACTGCGCGCGCACACAATTTTTGTCATCGTCGTCAGAGCAGTAGATCACATCGCATAAACAGCGATAAACGGGCACGCGTCTACATACACACGCGTAAAAGTTACTGTCGTACAAATGTGAGTCCTTGCCGTGAGTGACTTGATTTGATTATTATGAAACTAGATATTGATGTTAAAAATGCAATAACATCTTCAAAAAAAATACTATCACATTTACATTGTAAAAAATTTACAGCGTAGCTCTTAATGAACAACACCAAAAATGTCCCACCAAGACCTTCATTATGATGCGACTAATTGATGATGGCGAAAATGCAACCAAGAGCTACAAATCTAATTTGAGATTAAAATTGTAAATTTCATCCGAAGCTCACAATAGACAACATCATAAACTTCCCACCAGCAAACCATTTCCCGATGTTTCCCAAAAATATTTGGAATCTTATTTTTTATTTATTTTTTTTTTTAATCATAATTCGAAATCTTATTGTTGATGGCGAAAATGCAACAAAGATTACAAAACAAAAGTAGACTAAATTTAAGATTTAAAATTTGAATTTAACCCGTAGCTCATAATAGAGAACCACCAGAAGTTTCCCACCAAAAAACTTTACCCACACTGGAGAACCAAAACAAAAACCTCTAAACGTCAGTTGGCAAAGATATATCTACTATTCTTGTAACATTGTTGTTGAAAATTAATGCAATTTTTTCCCCAATTAAAATATCAACTGTCAAATACCAAAATGACAGTTCACTTTACAATAAATAAATAAAAAAAACACAATCTTTAAAGATGGTTGGAACTCACAACACTTCCCATAAACTATTTTTCATCCTTTTCTACACAAAAACACACACACAAGCGTTCCTTTTTCTCTGGAAAGAAAATGTCACGAGGAAATGTCCCCCCCGGACTGAATTCGTATGTTTTCTTCACGTTTATTTGAAATGCATCCCATTTACGAATGCTTTTCCAATGCTGCTCCCCAGGAAACAAAAACTGAACACTTTCTCTCCGCTTGACCACCCCGACAATGGCCACCGCAGGGCAGTGGGGTGGTCGACCAACGTTCAGCAAAGGAATTTGTAATCGCGTGTACAAGTGCCCTACATTCTGCTGCTGGCAGTCGGGTCAGTCATGGCGAAGGTGGCGGTGGAAGGTAGGTAAGAGTGGAAGTATAACTTCACAGAGCGAAAATGGATATCAATTACATGTAATGCAGCCAGGAAACAGACTGCTTTTCCTATTTTCAATTATAAAAGCGAGAGAGTGAGTGAAAGAGCGAGAGAGAAAGAAAGAGAGAGTAAGGGAAGAAAAAACTGTTGCTCTTTAGATAGAATCAGGGGCCAAACTAGTAGGCCACTAGTACGGATTGTTTCGTGCGAATTCATCAACAATACACCCCAAGCAGTGGTACAGCATTTCAGTGGTTCTCAAAGCAAAGCACACAAAAGAGCAAGCCACAGGTACCGCGAGCATTGATGACGCATCTTGCTTGGTGTAACGAGACGGTACGGTAAACACAGAACCGAAAATAAATGAAAGTAAAAACAAACAAATATCACCCACCACCATGCGTCTCCATCGTCTTTCGTAACGGTGGAATTATGAGCAACGCGCTCGGTGGGTGTCGTAAGCCGGCGGGGCCATGAGTTTAGCAAAAACCGAGGGCTATAATCGGCAATGACTCGGCACAAAACAAAGCGCACCCGTCCCAGCACCAAGCACCGGGAGCGCATGAATTATGCACACTAGGGGTCTTTTGGTGTGTATGAGTGTGTGTGTGTGTAGGTTCACACCACCATGAATGAATGATGCAACGAATACGGTCTGTATCCTGTGGCGCTGCAGCGACTAGAAGAACCACATAAAAATCCTTACCGTGGTATGTTGATTTTACGAGACCGCATTACTTCATGTGCGCTTTTCAAGAAATTTTGTACAATAATTCCCCCATTCCCTCCCTCTCTTTCTCTCTCTCCCGCTTCGCACACATAAATTGGGGCACGACAATTCGATGGGTCATGCTGACTTGTACCATTTTACATATGTGGTGGTACGGTTGCTCGTGCGCATTCATGCTGGAGGTTGTCTTTATCGGAGCTATAGAGTCATCTTGTTTTGGTTCTACCCGCACGGAAAGGTTGCCGGTTGTGACGCGTTGGTTTGGAAAAAAAATGGTAACAAAATGACAACTGAAATGTCAAAAAACTTTATCCACCACTGGCATGCAGCAAAAACCCCTGAAGTCCGTGAGCTAGGCAAGGGATTATTCTTGATAAGACGATAACGTGCATTGCGAAGATTGCGATAAAGACCATAACCCCGCGCGCCTGACCATTATCAGATAGTCACCCAAAAAAAATTCCAGATATATAACCGACTGGGCGTACACGCTTCACCATTAGCAAAGTGTCTACGTCTGTTCGAGAGTGTTGCACAGCAGCTATCAACCGACAGATACCTTTAAACCCTGTGCATAGTGCACTTCGTAATGCTGCTGTTCGTGTTTCTCGTGACGGTGGCCCTGTGGGGTGTGCTGCGGATATACCAGGAACGACAGCGGCTGTGGAAAATTGCTTCCCATTTCAACAGTCCCAAACCGCACTGGCTGCTCGGACTACTGCCGATGTTTCCGGCGAACGACATACCCGGCATCTTCGAGACGATGGTCAAGATGCACGAGCAGTACGGGCAGGATCTCTTCAACTGGGGCCTGCTGAACGACCACATGATCATCGTCACCAGTGCGACCAACGTCGAAAAGGTGGTGATGGCGAAGAAAACGCAAAAGTCCCAAATGTACGACTTTATCGAGCTCTGGCTGGGGAAGGGTCTGCTCATCTCGAGCGGCGAGAAGTGGTTCCATCGGCGCAAGATTATCACGCCCACGTTCCACTTCAAGATACTGGAAAACTTTGCCACCGTGTTCAACCGGGAGGTGGAGATACTGGTGAAGAAGTTAGCCCAGCACGCCGACACTGGTCGGGAGTTTGACATCTACGAGCCGGTCTCGCTGTACGCGCTGGACAGCATCTGCGAGACGTCGATGGGGGTGGAAATCAATGCGCAGCATAATCCGGAGAACCAGTACGTGCGTGATGTGAAGCGCATGAGCGAGTTGGTGCTGCTGCGCATCTTCCACGTACTGTCTTCCTTCCCGCAACTCTACTGGTACACGATGCCGAATGCTTGGGAGCAGCGGAAGCTGATTGGCCGGCTGCATGCCTTCACCGACTCTGTGATTCAAAAGCGCCGCCAGCAGTTGCTAACTGCGGGGCAAGGTGGGCAGGTGTCTGAGACGGAGGAGGAAGATAGTTTGGTTGGTGACAAGCAGCGGAAGACCTTCCTGGATCTGTTGCTAAACGTCACCGTCGAGGGACACCCACTATCAGATGCAGATATACGTGAAGAGGTAGATACCTTCATGTTTGAAGGTCATGACACCACCACCTCCGGGATAGCGTTCACCTTCTATCAACTTGCCAAACACCCGGAGATCCAGGAGAAGCTCTATCAAGAGATGCAAGATGTACTTGGGGCGGATTTCCGCACTGTTCCCCTCACGTACAGCACGCTCCAGAACTTCCCCTATCTGGACATGGTGGTGAAGGAGTCGCTACGTCTACTACCGCCCGTTTCATTCATCGGACGTCGACTGGTAGAGGACATCGAGATGAATGGCGTAACGATTCCGGCCGGAACGGACTTCACCATCCCCATCTACGTTATTCACCGGAACCCGGCCATCTACCCCGACCCGGAACGTTTCGATCCGGAGCGCTTTTCGGACGAGAGCACACAGCGCCGCGGTCCGTACGACTACATCCCGTTCAGCATCGGTTCGCGGAATTGCATCGGTCAGCGATATGCGCTGATGGAGATGAAGATCACCATCGTCAAGATGGTGGCACACTACCGCATCCTGCCGGGGGAGAGTATGCCACAGGTGCGCCTGAAGACGGATCTGGTGTTGCGTCCGGATAAGGGTATTCCAATCAAACTCCAGCGAAGATCATAAACATCAATAAAAACGGAATGGTACAGAACCAGTTTTGTCTTCCTTTTCGTGTTTTTGACGTTCCATTTCCATCGCAGTGCCCTCGGCTGTTATCAGCACAGTATAACAGTGTGTATAACAAACACTCAGCATGTATGACACGACCATTAGTCACACCGTGTGGTACGAATCCAAAGGTGGTAGCATCGCCATGCTGCATTTATCAGCTGTAAAATATCTCAAAACGTGCCCGTACCTAATCACTTGCGGGAACTCAAGTAGCTGCCAAAGATACGAGGTAAGTACCAAAGTCCCGATGTCCATTCTTGCGCTACTCTACTCCTCCCAGCACCTTCACATTCACTGCGAAACCTATCAAGGACCAGACAGTGAGTACGAAATACCGATAAGCCCAGAAGGTTTGTTTTTTTTATAGCCACACTTAATCTTACCATGATGCTCATCTTCAAGATTTGCTGCGAAAGTTCCAACCGAGTGTGCGGCATGTTTTCACACGTAAAATAGAGCTGCGGCTGAACGGTCGAAGTATCACTCCGGGAGTAAAACCGCACCAATTATCAACCATGTCGGCTGCATTATTTCTGCTTGTCATGCTGATTGTGTACGGTGTGACGCAAGCCTACCGAAAACGACGCCAGCTGCATCGAATAGCGACGCACTTCAGCTACGCAGAACCGCACTGGCTGCTCGGTAATGTGATGGAATATCCGGCGAACGACATACCCGGCATCTTCGAGACGATGGTCAAGCTGCACGAGCAGTACGGGCAGGACCTCTTCAACTGGGGCCTGCTGAACGACCACATGATCATCGTCAGCAGTGCGACCAACGTCGAAAAGGTGGTCATGGCGAAGAAGACCGAAAAATCCTCCGTGTATAACTTCATCGAGCTATGGCTAGGGCAGGGCCTGCTCATCTCGAGCGGCGAGAAGTGGTTCCATCGGCGGAAAATTATCACGCCCACGTTCCACTTCAAGATACTGGAAAGTTTCGTGAGCGTGTTCAACCAGGAGGCGGAGATACTGATCGAGAAGTTACGCCAGCACGCCAACACTGGACGGGAGTTTGACATCTACGAGCCGATCTCGCTGTACGCGCTGGACAGCATCTGCGTAACGTCCATGGGGGTTGAGATCGACGCGCAACGCCATCCGGAGAACCAGTACGTGCGTGATGTGAAGCGCATGAGTGAACTGATACTGCTAAGAATTTTTCACGTGCTGTCTTCCTTCCCAAAAACCTACTGGTACACGATGCCGAATGCTTGGGAGCAGCGGAAGTTGATACGGCGACTCCATGCCTTCACCGACTCTGTGATTCAAAAGCGTCGTCAACAGTTGGTGGAGAAAGAGTACAGTGTTGCTGAGGTTCAACAAGCGCGGGAGGACGAAAGCCTCTACACTAAGCGTAAGGAAACGTTGCTGGATCTGCTGTTAAACGTCAGAGTTGACGGTAATGCTCTAAGTGATCTGGACATACGTGAAGAGGTAGATACCTTCATGTTTGAGGGGCATGACACAACTACCTCCGGAATAGCGTTCACCTTCTATCAACTTGCCAAACATCCGGAGATCCAGGAGAAGCTCTATCAAGAGATCCAAGATGTACTTGGGGCGGATTTCCGCACTGTTCCCCTCACGTACAGCACGCTCCAGAACTTCCCCTATCTGGACATGGTGGTGAAGGAGTCGCTACGTCTACTTCCGCCCGTTTCATTCATCGGTCGTCGACTGGTCGAGGACATCGAGATGAATGGCGTTACGATTCCGGCCGGAACTGACTTCACCATCCCCATCTACGTTATTCACCGGAACCCGGCCATCTACCCCGACCCGGAACGTTTCGATCCGGAGCGCTTTTCCGACGAGAGCACACAGCGCCGCGGTCCGTACGACTACATCCCGTTCAGCGTCGGTTCGCGGAATTGCATCGGCCAGCGATATGCGCTGTTGGAGATGAAGGTATCCATCGTACGTATGGTTTCCTTCTACCGCATATTGCCCGGTGACACCATGCACGAGATCCGTCTCAAGACGGACCTGGTACTGCGACCGGACAAAACAATCCCTATAAAGCTCGTAGCGCGTCCCTGATGCACGAATTGAGTAAATAAAAGCTTCATGCCGAAGAGGTGGTTAACCTGGCCGTACCGATTGCGCTATTCACGGTGGTTGGGGTTCTTTTCTCTGTAAACAAAATGAATATGCAATGAAGTTGACGTAAAGAAATGGGGATTTGCGAGATGCTCTACATTGCTTACGTTGAAGCTCAGTAATAGATTTTTTTCCCCTTTAGCGCGCTTTAAACTCGCAATTCACATCGTGTAGACATTACCGGCACCGTTGATAGGTACTTCAATAAACGGTATGAAGTGGCAAGAATGCGCCACACTATTAACCGTGGTCTGATGATACGCTTGATAAAGAAGATGAGGAGATACGTCGCCATCTCTCTCGCGCTCGATATCTCCCCTCACTTCTACAACTACAAGACTTTTACCATCGTGAAGGGTGAGTTTGTAATTACAAGCAAATAGGCAGGATATCGTGTCTATGGCAAGATCTTCCCGCTGCTACACACAAGACAAAACAAAAAGCATCTTCTACCAACCACTTACCTCATCTGTCGGTTAAACACCGTCGGCGGCACATTGGTACCTCCGTAGACAGCCGCCATGTTGGGATCCCGGTGGTCCGGATGAAAGTGTGCGTGCGGCTGTTGATGGCTGGTCAGCGAATCGTACTGCTGGTTGAGTGCTGCCGAGGTGATGTAGGTGTCTAGCGGTGAGTTGTTGTTATCATAGCCGCCGCCACCGGTGCCGCCGCCGCCGAAATGAATCAAACTTTGCCCACCGTACAGGTGTAGCGACTCCGGCGGACTGATTGATTGCGGTTTGCTGCTCTGGAAGAACGATACACGCACCTTCGAGCGCTCTACTCTGTGGTTGCGGGTTGCGTGAGGTGAGGGGGAAGAAATAGAGAATGGAAAGATAGCTTAGCTAAAGGGTTGTGAATTGTTGCGCTACGAGGTACAGCGATGTCTACAAGCAGCGGGTGGTCCACGGTTTGACTTGTCAATTTGCATTTGACAGTTGTGCAATTCGACAATATTCTACGATTGGGATCTTTATGAAGAATTCGTAACCAGCTACTTGCCAACACGCACTTACGTCTAATATAGCAACCAAGAAAGAGACACTCCTTGTACTGAAAATATTTCCGAGTCCTCTTCAAATGCCTTCCAAATCCACTCGATACTACTTCATCACCTCAAGCACGTTACAGTAATAATCCAATGACTTGGAGTCTAATGTCTAAACAGTGTCTCTCTGTTTGCGTTGGCGACGTCTCTGCGCGTTTGCCAGTTACCCACTGTCAAGGTGGTTTATTTGTGCTTGATACTGTCCTTGACACCACTCGAACATCGTGTCGCCGAGCTATCTCACCTGACTCACATTGACAGCTCCATCCAAGCATGCAAATTGCTTTGCAACTTCTTAAAGTACCGCTCCCTGTCTAGTGTGGCTACTAATCCACGCGGTTTTGAACACAGCTGAACCCTAGCACACCTTGGCGCTGAGGTAAACCTAGCCCAGAGCAATATCTTGCTACGTTGCACAACAGGTTTATCTCCAGAACGATCGTTTTTAACATATTTGGCTATAACAGCACGGTGAACAAAACAAAGCCCAACACACCGCACACTCCAGTCGGACTCTTTCCACTGACGTTTTCAAGTTGTCAAAACACACAGGAGCGATTTAAAGTTGCATCACTTTCGAGAGAGAGAGAGAGAGAGAGGTAGTTTAACGCACAAACTGCTGAAAGTCTGCAACACCCTATCGCCACCACTGGCAGGCAAATAATGAAAGCCGCACAAAATCGGCACCGCTTATGGTAATGCGCGCGCCACACAGCGCTCCTCAAGGCGAAAGGCCCGTGTCGGATGTTTGCTGTTGGAAGATGATACAATCCCTGGTGGGACTCGCCGGCGATCGTTGCATCGCTACAGAATGGGAGGGAAAGCGGTTGGTCGTGATGGGAACAGAACCCAACCAAACTAACCCGGTTGACCCCGGGTTGGTCAACTGTTTGCCCGGGGTTGATGTCATCGCTAATGCTCCCACCCACCGCACTCGGACAAGCGTACCGATGGCGTGAAGGAGAAGCGCACACGATCCAGAGCTAACCGGCGTGACAATCGGGAGCACTATCTGTGGCAAGAAAATATTTACAAAAAAAAACCCCCCCACTACTCCCTAGTGTCACACCGGGAATGGGAATGCCATAACCCCCATTGGCGGCACAACCCGTCCGTTGACAAACAGCACGCAACAATTCTTGTGGGATAATTCGAATGCCCGGTTGTGGCCGTCAAGGCAATAAAATCGATACCAATACACTTTGAAGCGCTCCTGCAACCGCGGCGCTGGGTGACGAACCGATGCGCAACTACATGGTTGACCCGGTTGATCCGGGCGAGAATCTTGATGGCACGCCGACCGGGGTCTGAGTGAGATCAACGACATGGAATTTGATTGCGTCACCGTCCCGGTGACAGGCGGGGCCCATTTTATAACTGAAAATCTGTGCTCGGCACTCGGGGGTGCAATACGCACATGTGGTTTCCGTGATCCCCCCGTATTTCGGGGGGGTTCGCTGTCGATTGAAAAGTTGTTCCCAACAAGGCTAGAAAGTTGTCGTTGAAAACAAAACGCACACCAATCGATTTAAGAAAAAATAAATCGTTCAGCAGGGAAGAAAAACTTTGCAAACGAAAGGAACAAAACAATCAAACAAACCCTGCAGAGTTCCAAGCGAAAGAGAAAAAAAAAGGGAATGAATTATGGACAAGTTGGTAGGATGACCTCGCAATGACAGCTAATCAATCGTGCACCGAAATGCTGCAGGGGTTTTCACAAACCAATGCAAAAGAGCAACAGCTGCTCGGTGATCTTTATGTTGCTGCAGCAAAATAAAACAACCAACAATACTTCAACAGGACGCCAGATGGTTTTGGAAGCATCTATTCAACAGCTTATAGACATTTCAGCTTGCTTCCCCCTTTATCTGGGTTTGTTTTTAATTTACGATAAATGACTTAAAACCTTTTTTTTTTATTTTTAAATTACCATCAGTCAATTGGAGTACCGCGCTCTGTTTTCTGGAACGGTTTAATTAAACCGACATCTTCAACCGGGCCAAATCGATATCTTAATGTGCTTGCACACACCCCAAGCATGCAAGCGCACGTACACGAACACAAGACGAACTGTTTCGCCCCGTCATAAGCAGTAAAAACTTATCGATGGTTTATGTGTGCCCGGTGGCCGGCACCGCCAGCCCCGGTACCAGCCCGCTTACTGATGCTAAGGTCAGACAAATTACGTCATCCTTTACCAGCGCGTACTGCACCGGTGAGCGAAACAGTCGGAAAGTGGGGAAGGGAGTCGTACTGGGGGACTCTTTCTTGTTTGCCGATTTTCGTTCTTCCCACCAAACTCGAGCACTCGGCCAAACACACACGGGAGGTGAAAGTTTTCATTGCAACACTAACCGTACCGAGTGTGGGCTGGGGTGTGCGAGTTTTGTTCGTTACTCCAAGCACAGCAAGAGCTACACTTTGAGATTTTGCTTATTTATCTAGCAGGTTGTTTGGGTTTTGTGCTCCGCAAAAAAGAGTTTCACCATTTCGCATGCTGCAATAGATTGTTCGCGCATCGCAGAACGGTTGAATCAATTCATAGTTCAAGTAAACTCGCAAACGCACATAAATCTCATTAATGTGTGGTGCTGCTGTTACCCGGTCCCGGCATCCACATTTCGCAGAGCGACAATGGTTTGTTGCAAATGATGCTAAAAATATTCTGGCACGACTGGCACGTTTGTAATGATTTGTGATGCCTGCTAATCGTGATTCGCTCCGAGACTGCATTAAATAACAAACAATTGAAACTATTGAAGGGTGGAAATTGAGGACAGCGGTGGTAACTCCAAACCAAGTTACGTTCTTCGCATTTTAAATGAATTGTTGCGGTATGGACTGACTGAAACGCTTCATTTCTTCAACATAAATTTTTGGAGGTAAAATATTACAATAATATTTCAGGCATCTCTTTTACATATCTTTTCTGTAGCATGATCTCAAAAAGCTTTTAAAGCACAATCTTGGTTTTCGAAATTGTTTGTTAAGTGCTTATCAATGAAAAACGCTTAAAACGCTTGATAGTTACAGTGTTTCAACAACCTTTTCCTAAAGTGGTACAATTAAAATCGAGCAAAACTCAACTACAGCGGTAAGTACAACACGTATAAGCTAGAAATATTGAAAATCGAATTGAAAATGATTTTGACAATTCAGCATTTACTAAGTGCGATAAAAAACGAGTAACAAATTTTCAAAATATCGAACAACCCCGTTTTGCGTATCGCACATGCATTTCTCCTCTCCGGTGCGTCTAGTGTCAAACGTAGACTTACTGGCGACAAACCCTGCGTGACCCACTAACACAATGGCCGCTTGGTTGACACAGTAATGGTGACCGTGCCAGTTGAACTGGCGACTCGCACGAACAGCCCGCGCGCACAGGCAAATATTGTACATTGCGTTTGTTTAATTCGATTACACCTAAACGAATGCCCGAATGCACTTAGTCCGGCAAATCAGGGAACGTAAATCAATAAAATTGTTTGAGAGTGAAAAGCATTATTAAGAGCAAAAAAAAAGTTGATAGTTGTATGCCAACCAATACACCATCACGCTACCAATTAGATCATCTCTCTTCTTGCAAACATTGTCGCAAGGAAATGGATACTCCACCACATGATATCATCCGTGCGCACCCAGGCGCGCGGCCCAGGGGCGAGCAATAATTTTGGACAATTTTTTTGTTTGTGTTTACGGGGCAGACTAATTGGACGTACACACGGAAATGGATAAGAAAGGGGTCCCTTGCGTACTATTACTACGTGCCGTTTGTTTGATCACCATCAGCTAAATCAGTGGCCCTCACCGGTGGGAGGGGCGCAAAAAAAGGGGGTGGTAAACGCACTACCCAGGGAATCGATAAACGTGGAACTTGTGAGGAGTTGAGTGCCGTTGCACGCCCCTAGTGCTTTGTGAAACACTGTTGCATCGCTGTGTGGTTAGAATAACTATTGAAGTGAATGGGACAAGCTCGAATATCGACGACACAGGTGACGTTTTAAGAATTAATCGTTGTAATTACGTCAATGTACATCCATACTAGGCAGTTGCCCATAGTTTGAGGACCTAAAACTGACACACTAAATGCTTACTTCATACACTTTATGGAAAGAAACAGTTAGATGTAATGTCTACAATATCTCAAGCCACACGAAACACCTCACGGGAAAGAACACCAAGAACCGCAATCGCTGCAGTTGTAACTACAATATCTTGTAACGTCTAAACAATTCGGAATAATGCGTCGTCGAATGCCACACAAACAACCAATAACAACAGGTGTATGTTGATTGCTGTCACAAACATCATCAAATCCACAAAACCCAAACCTGTACCTGCTTAACTTCAAGCGTTAACGCACGAAGACGTCCGTCCAGAAGTTGGGAACTTTGCGCAAACAAACAAACAAACAGCACACTTGTTTCGCACAGCCGCACCGGGAAGTTGGTATTTTGACGTCCGTGTGGTGTGCGCTGGAACTCGCAACTATTTCACAAATTGACCGGATTCCGTGCGAGTTTCGGCGAGCGACGAGTGGACACTGCAACAATGTCGACACGAACGCGGAACCCGCGTACGGGGGTAGGGGGAGTTGTTTTCAACTTTACAAAGTTCGCATCCAGCATGATCTCATCGGAAGCGATGAGGTTCCCTCCCAAAGTACAAACACACACAAACACACACAATTGCCATCGCCGCTCAATATATCTCTCTATTTCTCTTTCTGGTCCATTTTTGATTATGCTTTTCCTGGTGTGTGAGTGATATGGTCAGGATGGGAAAAAAGGGGAACAATAACGACAGGAGAAAAAAAAGAACACTACAGGCAGCATACCGCAACAAAGCAACCAGAACGGAAGCTGACGTCAAAAACAGTGAGCACCCGCCTCAAACTTCAATATGGGAGCCGCATGTACACACGCTTCCAGCCGGTCGTTTCCTTCCCCCTGAAACGCAACCCTGGTCGGCACATGCCATAATTCCCTATCAACTTCCCTCGATTACGTAATGACAACAACACACCAAACCAGCCGGCCATAGCAACCGAAACGGGTGAGTGCGGATGGCGGACGGACGACGGGGCAAACCGAAGGGGGGGTCTATATATGTGTGCGGAGGTTTACGATCTGTCTACACCCCGAAAAACTTCCAATATTGCTTCACACGGCAAACGGGCAACGGCGCTCGACCCCGATGGGAGTGGTGCAGAGTAGCGGCACCCACCAGACACTCACGGTGCCGTCCCCGATCAACATTCGAATCGGTCCGATAACGAGCTAATCAAAACCGAATAAAACGCACTACTTTGTTTTAAGGATGTTCACGATCAAACCGCACGCATCGTGGTGTTTTCGTTGGCAGGGTGTCGGCCATGAGCGATTGGGTGCTGCGGTGAGTGTATATTAATGAGTTAATCTTTAACTGGGAGCAATGAAGACTTTATGTCCGATCTCTGTCCGAACCGATCACACGCATCAACACAAAGTACGCGTCGGGTAGGTTTACTTAACCGGATCGAATACTACGACCACAACTGCAGCTATTGCAGGCATTTTCCTTTGCATTGCATCAACCGGACTGTAGTGTAATTAATTTATTGCTTCGTATCAAACTTCCAATAATTAAGAGCACCCTCCCCCCCGTATGCTTCTGCGTATATAAAACTTCAACATAATGTTTACGTGAAGCGGAATTTGGAAATACATCCGAAAACAGCGGTTCTGATCGTCCAAAGCCGAGCATAGAGTTTCGCGCCTGATGATATGCATTTGGAGTGGTCTGGGCGCTTACGCCTTATTGGTACTGGGGGGGGGGGGGGGGGGGGCGCGCATCTATTTATAAGCATCGACGTCAACTTTGCTGCTCGTTTGTGGCCGTGTGTGTGTTTTGTGTTTTTCTTTTCATTTCCTCCGATACCGTTTAATTTTGCAAAAACGAATGACCGGTACCGCGGGAGGGTGAATTCTCCATTAAAAAAAAGAAAAACACCATCTAGAAGAAACCGCCGCCAGGTCATAAAAAAAAAATCATTGCCGGAACAGTGCTCCACATCTTTGCCTCCGGGAGACTATTTTTGCATATTTCAAGCTGAATGTTTGTAGGGGTAGCCAACAGCACATATTCGTGCCGATGGAACGCGAATGTTTAATGCCATTATCAGGACAGGACAGCGCACCCAGCATGCTAACGTAATCATTTCCTTGGACACGGATGTGTGTGTGTGTGTTTGTTTAATAAGCAACAAGCTGCTTGTAATTAGTGGCTGTGACACACTGCATCACGTGTCCAGCTCCAGCAGAGCAGAGTTTTATTACTTCGCAGAATAGAGATGACATTATCCGGTGGTTCTAGTGTGTGTTTGACTACCAGATGGCGTAAGTAGCGAAACGATCGTGCACAAAACAAGACTGTTAAGTCCGAGAGAGTAGGAGGGGGTGTAAAACCAGTCAGGATCAGCAGAATTGTTAAGCTCATCGCATCGCTTAATAAACGCTTCTTAATCGCTTTTTTACGGATCTTTCCACGTGAATTAAACCAGATGCCTTTTCGCACATTTCTTAGACAAACTATTGCGGCTGAAAGTTGTGCAAACACACCGAGATGACGTAAGGAAGCTAAAGCACAGCATAAACGTAACGTCTTGCAACTATTTCTCAAATCTCCCAGATCCGCGGCTGGAACGATCGAGGATGCTGCAATCCGGTGTAACATCCCTATCCATTTTCTTCCTTCCGATAGCTTCAGATCACCTCTCCACAACGCAACGCCCGTTTTCCCTTTCAGCTATCCTTCCAGCGGGCCACACGCCAGATAACATCACCGGCCTTCGGTTTGAACTGCGCAGTTACAGCCAAACTTCAAGCGTGCCGCTACGCGTTTGCTAATCCGAACCGGTGCCGGGAGGAAAATCGACACACATTTTCAAGCGATTTCCCCCTCCCCCCCACCAGCCAAACAAACAAACAAAGCGAGTTTTCCCCGCAGTTTTGCACAGCCGGCATATTGCAGGGTTCGCGCAATCCAGCTCTAGTATTGCGCAGTTGGATGGAATAAAATGCGCCATTTCTACCATTCCACCTGGTCCCTGCAATATGTGGTGTGGTGCTGTGTGTATGCGCCGTCTTGGAACAGGAACTCACGAAACGATGCGATTGCACGAGGTAGGAAGAGGGGGCTAGCGAGGTGGAAGATTTTCATTAGACGCACGTGCCGTTACCCCGTCGCTAACGTGTCCCGGCAAAAGGGGGGGGAAGAAAGGGTTGGCAAGGGTCGGGGGGGGAGAATGTGGCGCGGAGAGAGTTTGTGCATTCTGTTAATACCACCCTGCTAACCGTGTGCGCATCCCGCTTAACTGTCCTGTGCCGCGCCGGGTGCCCATGAAGAGGGCCGTTTCGATGGAATGGTTTTAAAAATAGTTTAATCTCAAAACCGTTTCTCCGTGTGGTCGCGCTGCTCGCTCATAATCACACCATGGTGTTCATTAGCATTAGCCCAATGCGGAGGAAGAGAGAGATAGAGAGAGAGTGAAGAGTAATATTGAAATCCATCTTGAGAATATCATTTTTCCAACGGTTTCAGCGAGTGAAGGCGAAGTTAATCTGCTGAATCGGCATGGATTACTCAGCAAGAAATGACACCTTAAATGTCATTATCAACGTCTGCCAACAGTGCCAAAATAAGATAAGACTTGCATTATTTCACTACCACAGTGACCGGCAGCTTAGCTTATAATATTTAAAATTATAGATATCAACTTGCAAAAACGCTTAAATACAGCTTATTCAGCTACTCATGAACATCTTGAGTGGCATTGTAAACCACAGTTTTGACAGTTAAAAATGCTCTTTTTTATTTACGGCACAGAAAAGTATTAATGTACAGATACATGCTGAGAGTTTACGCTTTCTAACTTACAGTATTATCTGCCCTAAACAATAGTATTCTATTGACGTATCGCATAAGACTTTAATCGTACTTTGTAAACGCAGATATCAATGAAAAACTTAAAAATAATTCCGGATTAAGATAACATTTGTGAGCAAATGTCATAAACAGCTTGGAGAATATCGTTTCGGGAAAAAATTGCTGCATCTTAAATGTCAATCTCTTGCATCGATGTAAACAACTGCAAGCCTTATGTATCCAAAGGATTCCCGAGGTAGAGACCACAACCTCAGCACTCATTTTCTTAGCGCTACCTTTGTTATCGCTACATGCGCAAAAGTTTGATAGCGAAGATTTTCCCATACCGAACCCCCAAAAATCAATGGCCCATGCTGCTTTTGTGCATTGTGCGGATGATAAGATTAGCAAAACTGGTGCGAACAAAGAACATCATGAAATCACTGCTTGTCAGTCGCATGAATACCCTGTAAGTGAACACGCGACCGTTCATCCGTACCGGGTGAACGATAATGAAGCAAAACTAAGCTAAAACGCCAACGCCGGAATACAAAATTGGTGTTTCCGCTTGCTTGCTGACAAATAGAAACAAGACGATTCCATTTCAACCACATCCTGCTGGTTCAAACGAAGGACACAAGCGAGTGGTAGTAGACCCGATTATAATGAAGGGCCAAAAGGGACAAGGATTTCCATTCGTCCAAATCGTCCTTAAAAAGACGCACGGAGCGCGGAAAAGCACAATCGTGCAAATCAACCCACCCATCTCGCACCCCGGAATGGTAGTAATTTTGCAGCCCGTATGACATCTCGCCTTTCGCACACACGCAAAAATGCACCAAATGAGGGGTGCAGGGACCAAGCGCTGCAAAGCGTTGCACCTTATTCCCAAGTTGTTTTTTTTTTGTTCATCCCTTCAACCCGATCCGGTGAGAACCGGTGAAGGGGAAAATAAGAAAATGTTGTAGCGTTACTTTGTGGTGTGTGCGTTCAACGCCGAACCCAGGGATGCAGTAGCTGAGGGGTAAATTTGTGGAAGTGTTTGTGTGGTTCGGTGTTTGTTTCCGAGTGCCCACAACGAGGGGCTTGCACTGCTGTTCACGCCAATTTGGTTTTGCGTTGTTTGACCTTGACGCGCGCGGTTGTGGAAACGGCGTCGAGCTGTCGGGACTTTGGGACGTTTGTTGCTAACGAGCCCTGCTGCGGTTCACAAGCCCTGGTAGGCAGGCGTTTAGGCGCTGGTTTGGCGTTGGTACGCGTGTTCCCGCAGCCTTGCCTTTGCAAGCGTCCATGTGGAACGCAGTGTTCTTACGCTGCGGTTTGGATGAGAAAAAAAAGACGTAGCCGACGTTGCGGTACGGTCCGCTGGACAGAGAAGATTCCTAAAAAGAAGGGAATCAAGACATAGGTGCCCGGGGCCGCGCTGGCGTTCATACTCGTTGCCCACCGTACGTGCCAGAGCCAGACGATAACATCGCGGGCAGTGCATAAGCACAGGCGTACTATAGGCGTATCGTGAGAGGCCAACGCTGAGTGACTGATCCCAGCCCGATAAACGCTGTTCACTTTTCGCTCGGGGGTGGTTTATCATCCATGTCTACCCAGCAACATGAACCTGCAATGGTACGATAGCGTTAATCCCAATTAACAATCTTATTGCTTTACAAGAACAAACCACTTCAAAACAAATGTCCGCCATAAAGCGCTCCGTTTAGCTGAGCGCTCGAAAGGAACCCAAAGGCAACTCTCAAACTGCAACAAGCGATATCGCTGAGGACGCAAAGTTCCCACACGAAACTTGCGGACGACAGGCGGTCTAGGAATAGTTTTCCAGTTTAACCATCCTTCCTTGAACACACACACACGCACTCACACAGATTTATATACCCCGAATGTACGAAACTGGGCAAGGTGAGGTCACTCCTCTGCAGCAAGATTTATGGCGCCAATTAGCGAATTCCTGCGGGGATATATCCTTTCCGTGTGTCATCTCATTTGATGTGTTGATTGTGTTGACTGCCATAACACTGCACCGTTCCCCGACCGAACAGTGGTTGTGGCGTTGTTTGGAAAATATTATACGACGACAAACAATTTAATTTTGTTCCCAAATAGATCGAACTCACTGCGCAACAACTGTGTTAGATACACCTGTAGTTCTGCGTCGGGTGTTGTGTGATAAATATCTGGATATATTAGAGGCTGTTCACACCGCTTATTTTGTTGTTTGTTTTAACACCTTTACACAACCGTACAGCACACACAGTCGCGCTCACAATGCACGCACACTAGAAAGGGCATCCATTTCTTTTTTTTTTTTTTTGACTGCGATGTGGAGGAGAAAAGTGTGGCTGATTGAAGAGATGGCTGGGGATGAGATGCGGCTGATCGTTCGCAGCACACGGCGTTTGACCGCCGGAAACAATGAGGGAGGGCGCTAAAAGGGCAATGAACACAACCGTAACGGGCTGGGTGTTTTAGATATGCTGGCGCACGGATGGCTCTGTAAGTTTGCTTTTTTTGAGAGAGGGGGGAGGCCGAGATACCAATCTAGGCTAGAATTCCTATTTCGGGAGGGCCCTGTGAGGGTTATACTGCCATGAGTGTGCTTCGCGTTGCACCCGGAACGATACCGTTTTTTTCTCGTCTTTCTCTCTTACACACCGTCTAATTTACAGCACACAACACACACCACCACACATAATGCACATACACACACACACGCACAAGCGACAAGCGCTGATCCGCTTGTATATACCAATTTCCTTTCCGATACGCCAAAAAGTCAGTCGTCGAGATGACATACGGCAACTTAACCTACAAAACTGAAGAAAAAACAACCGGAGACGGATGAAGCGCAGCTTTGGAAGGCACTATTACTACCCAGGGCGCTTTTGGGTGGGTGAACCGTTACTGCCAACCATCACCACACAGGAGGACTTCGTCCAAGCCTGCACATTGGCACCAAAAAGGAAAACCCCCGCCAGAGTTCCCGGCGATGCGTCGGGGCGTCGGTTTCTGCGGACAGCAAACCAAGAGCAAGAAATATACCCCGTTGTCCAAAGGCGTAAAGCCGTACCCCGTACGTACCCCAACAGTACTGAAGGAACCGTTTGGTATCCGGTGTTGCCAGGGCTGCGTCACACACGCCAGACAGAGGTTTGCACACCGACCGTAACGTGCGGACACAAACGTTCACACCGCTAACCGTACGAGCGCGAGCTGGAGCGCTGAGCAGAGGATGCACGTCGTCACGATATTCCGCTAGATTTGATTGTGTTTTCGTTCGGTTTCGACCCTTTCGACACGGCCACACAACACAGTGAACCCATCCAACGGAATCAGTTAGGCGCCCTCCACACTCTCACTGCGGACCGAAGCAACCAGCGCATTTGCCGGTGTATGTGTGTGTACACCGGGTAGGTACGAGTGTGTGCAAACATCTTAACAACACACACCACCGCACACCGCAGCACGCATTAAAAAGCAACACTCAATTTCATGAGCATGGACTAACGCATCAGAGCGACAAAGTGAGCATGATACGCATGACTCTATCGGTCAACTGTAGCCCAACAATCCCAGTAAACATTTCGGTGAGTGCCCGCTACTGCTCTCTTCCATCCAGTCTGTTCTTTCTCACTCTGCCTTTCATTGGCATACTACGGCGCTCACGCTCGGGAACTCACTGGAAGTTGACTGATTCGTTCCAGCTGGTGTACGTTTATCAACACCGCCCCATTAGCAGTAACAGTTTCCACAGGCAACAGTCGCTCGATTAATTGATTATGTCATTTATGGCGGTGGTGAACCGAAAAGTATCCCGAACACTTCTAATTCGACCCATACTGAGCATCCGCATGTCGTACATTAACGGACATTTTGAATTCCTTTTCAAGCCCGATTTAAAGTTGCAACAAGCAGAGATTTACGCAATTGGCAAAAACTCGCAGTCATTTGATTTTCATTAACAACTTCGACGGAAGTCTTTTTGGCTCTGAGGTTTTTAGAACTCAATAACATTTTGAGAACGTGTTTTCGGTTTTTTTTTTTAATAATTCTCCCCCTTATTTACAGTCATTTCCCGATTTACGCGACACTCGAGCTACGCGAATTTAAGATACACGAATCGCAACATTTTAACAGTTCTTGTAATTTTGTATGTGGAATTGAATTTTTTATTTGTCAAAGTTAGAATTCTCTTTAAAATACGATTTTTTTTTTATATTTATTTCATTAATTATGGTAAAAATTTACTCTAGCTGTCGAAGTAAACGTAAAAATATCGATTATTAATGTGCTTCGTAACGTAAAAAGAAGAAATCGATCACTGAATACTAAATATAAACGATATTATAAAGGGAATTCGAGTTAAGCGAATTTCGCTGGCACGCATTATTTGCGTAACTCGGGAAAAGATTGTACTATCAATCTTTCTTAGTATTTTATTTATTTAAATTTTCTACGAGGTTTTTATAAAATTCGAAACTTTGCCATTAACCTTTGATCGCCCTATATCAGATATTCCAATAAAGAGTGTTTCCAAATCACGAGGAAAAACATTCTAGTGCCTTTGTTTGCTGCACACATATTCGTTTGTTTTAAGCCAGCCCACCATTGCATGGCGCCCCGGTCGAAAAAGAATTGGTCAAATTTTAAAACAAACGCTCACCAACACCAAAACACCTTCGATCAATCTCCACACACCAATGTCACTCACTGGAAGTGGATGCAACAGACTCAATGCGCTTGCTCCATTCCGGCAATGCTTTGTGAGCGTAAAGGGATTGGAATATTTACGACCAAAAGGAAAGAGAGAGAGCGAGAGAGATTCTGCACTCACTCTCGCGTGGAGCGTGGGTACAGATTCGCTGTTGCAGGCGCTTCCCGAAGTTGCTCCGAAACGCCGTAGGTGCGTTGGCGGTAGCACCACACGCTAGCTTCTGTTGACCATGAACGGACCGGGAGGGACGCACCCGTAATCTAATACAGCGGATGTGTAGTAATGGATGCAATGTGAAAAACCATCCCGCCTCGTGCAATAGGTCACCATGAGCAAGGTTAGACATCTGTTGTCAATTACGGGAATTTTATTTATTCAGCTCTTTTCATAAGCAAACCTCGAACGTACGAGAGAATGTGAAACGATTTCACGAATGCCAGCATTGGTTTCAAGGTTGCAGATATTTCTAGCATTTCTCAAGCAAAATAACGCAACAGAGAGTCTCAAGGAGAAAGTGGTGCTGGATGGGATCATCAACGTGTAGACATTAACCACAGAAGTCAAAAGCGTGAAGTCACTTTGAAGCACCGACAATCAAAGACGCTTACGAAGGACATCGCACAGGACATGTCCATGTCCTTGCCGTTGGGGCAGAGTTGTCATCCGCTCAATGTTAGCCAATCGATACAAAACCCCCAAAGCCCTTCTTTATAGCATAATTAAACTCGCCGAGCCGTAATCAAGGCAACATGCAGGACACTAAATGATGAAATAATGATTAAATTGTACGACCCCCCAGGGGAGTGGAGACGTTAAAGTTCATCTCTCCCAAACGGCGCAGACGGCACGAGCACACATGATTGATGAGCTGGAAAGTATGTGGATCAATTTCGTGTGACAGTTCTCTGAAGCTGTCCGGCATATGATCCCCTACCAGTGCACACATTATTTTGTGACGTTCGACACTTGAATGCTCAGGATGGCGTGGGGAAATCAAAGAATGTCAGCAAACAATGTTTGTTTTTTCTCCCCTCTTTCCGTACGTCAGATAGAATTACTCACACGGATTGTTTAACGCTGAAAAGCGAGCATCGATCAAGCATGCAAAAACCAGAATCCGTCCCTATCGACATCAGCTCACCCCAAACACAATGTGCTGCGGAGCGACCTCATATCTTCACTCTAGATTCTAGTTCTCCACCCGTACGAACACACCCGCAGCCTGTCTCGGTGCTGCTCGTAATTGGTTAAAATTCGCCGCAAGATGGCGCACCGTTGCCAGGGCCCACACGCACTGTGGCGATCATCTCCACCTGATCCGCACAGCACCTCACATCCCGTACGTCCGTACGCGGAGCCTTTCTTTTTGACGAGTTAGTTACGTCGCGCATGATATCGTCTCGCATTTGCTCGCGGATCCGCCCTACCGGCGGTGCCTCTGCCTGTCGTCAGCACGGCCCGGTTTGTCCCGTTTTGCAAAAGATTCAACATAATTGCATGGTTCCGGTCCAATAGGCTAGAGTTATGTCAGCGTGTCGTGCAATTGTGTTGCCATTCAGCGAAAGGTTGATTATGCTGACATTCGTCCGGTTCGTCAACGCCAGACGCTGGAGCGACGGGTTTCGTACAGCGAAGCGCCGTGCGCGTATTATTTTTCTCGCTCCCCAGTTTGCTTTTCAGATGCGACCGTGCGTCCCTTCCATTATTCGTCGGGTGGGAAAGACCTCGTCTAAGAGTTATCCGCACATCGGTTGATATTTGAACATGATACGCATGGGAAGAACCCTTTACGCCCCACGTTGGCCAACACATCCGCGTGTTTGGGATATTATGCAGCTCGCACTTTCGCAATGTACTTACTCTTCCTGCAGCTCGATACCGCTGTCGTCGTGCGGTCCGGCCGTGCCCGTTCCACCGTCCAGCGGATGGTAGCCTCCGGAATACTGCGGATGGTACTGATGATGGTGGTGATGGTGATGCGGGTGGTGATGCGGATGGTGCATCCCGGCCAGCCCCGTCGCCGGATAGTGATGATGTGGACCACTGCCACCGCTGTACACGGTCGTGTGTCCTGCACCGGCCAGCACGGCCGGCGATTGAAAGAACTCCCGCTCGGCATGCTCCGGCAGCGGTGTTGGCGTCTCGAACACGAGCGTTTCCACCATCGAACCCTTGGACGAGCCGAACGATACTCTGCGAACGGAAAACGGAAGGTAAACGGCACATATAAACACGATCGTTAACTCGAAAAAACTGGAACAGATTTTATAGCGTTAGTCTTTATGGAGGTATTTTGCATGTTTCTTGCATGCTGTTGGTGCACTGACGGGTGTAGAAATGAACTTTTGCCCAACTGGAATTAACCCATAAATCAGATAAAGAAACAGACGAGTTTGCAGAACGCCCCGTAAACCCCTTTACCGATGATGTCATTACTCCGCCACAAGCAAACGATATGCATTATTATGGACGTTTATTATGGTACGTTTTACGAGTGCCCGATAGCATTGGGTTAGTGGCGCCGGTCTGCACCACGACAGGGACCATGGTTCCAATCCCATCCGGGACCGTTCAAGAACTCGCGAGATTGTTAGTGTTAACAATAAAAAAAAACTTTTTATAAACATCACAATGGTTAAGATTTGACAGTTGCAAACAACACAAGTACCTGATACTAGTATCGCAATGACTGTGTTTACAGGGTACGATTGAAGACTCTTGCGATACTCGAATGGAATATCTATCACTGAGAGTTTGTTTACCAAAGCTGAACGTTTCTCCATAATGGCGATCCCGTCTGTGTGCAGCTTGGAAAAATTTAAATGTATATCCGTTAAGGCAAAAAAGAGTTCAAGTATCGTTCATCTGTCAAAACCGGAAAGTTTTGATATGCTTGACAGATCAGTATTTTAACTAATAATACTGATCAGTACGAATTAATATCAAAATTTGAGTTGATATATTGGACGGAACTGCAGTTGTTTACATTGTAAACAAATTCTAACCTCTGAACCGGATTCAACATGGCGGTACTAGTGACAGATTAGGTCTGTTTACAGGAATTTTTCATATCTCGACATCTTTTCTCAATGTGTTGGTGTATTCGAGCAGAAAAGGTTACTCCAGTGTTGACGAATAACAAGAACTCCTCCCCTTCCCCGTTTCCCCATCCAGAGCTCCATTCTTCCCTTTCATATATTAATGCTACCGGGGAAAAGTTATACGCTTTTTTCCATTTTTGCTTTTAGTGTACACGAAATGGAGAAGAAAATCCACTAAACCGTCCCGACCACTGGTGGATGGCGTCAAATTATGAGCTCATAAAATCTCATCTTCACCGACGCTTCTCCCACAGGCGCTCTACACCCCTTCCTACATTCCATTTTTTTTCCTCAATCGCACCCTGTCGCGCTTACTCCAGAGGCCATGTTTAAACCAAAATAAATAAAAAAAAACACATACACACAACACCATTTCGTACACAATTTGCTAAATTTTACATTTATGATATTTTGATTTTCGCGACTGAATCCGTACCGGAATGTGGCGTCGCACCGGGGTGTGAGAACATTATCGCACGAGCCGAGGAATGTTGGTTGCGCTGCCGCGCCCCGTAAGAAAATGCCCCCGCGAAAAGCAAACCCCGGCCGGTTGGGTGCGGGGAAAAATGCGGCCTAACCCGGCCCCACCCGTCGCCACCAAGCGGCACGGGGCAGTACGCGCTGAACGTAGACGCGCAAGCACGGCCGGGGCCCTGGGCAAATGATGCTAAATTTATCTTTATTCAATTTCAGATCCAAAACCGTTTGAGGCCGGGCGGCATTCCGGTTGGAATTGGAATCGGTAGCGCGAAATGCAACGAAGATTTGGCGCGTGCCCCCCTCTCTTCCTTTTTTCTCTTTCCTCCCTCCGTTTCTCCTTCCCCTCGCCACGAGCAAAGGGAAACGGGTGTGAGTGAAAGTAACAGCAAAACAACAACATAAAAGCACAAATATTTCCACCGCCGAATGGAATGGTGGAATTTTCAAAACAAAAACAAAAAACCTCGTATTGACAGGTTGGGCAAAGGAAATAAAGCAAGGCAGTGTTTTATTTCTAAATATACGTGTAAACCCCGGTATGATACACTGCACATTACACCAGTAATTCAGCATTGTCGGTACTGTCGGCGGTGCGCCCGGTTGGATGTCTACCGTGCGTGTAAAATGCATTTGCCTGGACGGATGGATGGATGCAATAACACAACCCCGTACCGGCGAGATGTATTTTGTATCAAAACATGCAATCATTCTACTCTAGGTATTCAGCTGCTTCCTGCACGAATATGATTCATTTGGCAGACTGGCAGAGAAAACAGTGGTACTTCTTGCCTTCTTACCAAATCTAACATCGAAATGTTCAACTCAACTCACTTTTAATCGACGAAAACTCCTCACGAGAAGGATACAACCATAACCTCAACAAAACTCAGGGCACTTCTAGTGTAGTTTCTTACTAGGTAGGGTACTCTAGGTAGTTCATTTTACTTTCATGTGACTCCTCTGTCCATGTGGACGACCTAAAAGAACTTTACGGCCGGTGTCATTCTCATGACGTGACCAGCCCACCGGAACCTGGCGAGTCTAATCCGCTGTGCGACTGTCGTCATTGACTCCTCCATTGTCCTTCCACACATGCGGGGCAACAGAATTCTTCTGCGCATCTTTCTCTCGAACGTGGCTAAGACTTCAAGACTTTACGGGCTTGGTCGTCCGGTGTCATTCTCATGACGTGACCAGCCCACCGGAACCTGGCGAGTCTAATCCGCTGTGCGACTGTCGTCATTGACTCCTCCATTGTCCTTCCACACATGCGGGGCAACAGAATTCTTCTGCGCATCTTTCTCTCGAACGTGGCTAAGACTTCAAGACTTTACGGGCTTGGTCGTCCGGTGTCATTCTCATGACGTGACCAGCCCACCGGAACCTGGCGAGTCCAATCCGCTGTGCGACAGTCGTCATTAACTCCTCCATTGTCCTTCCACACATGCGGGGCCACAGAATTCTCTCGAACGTGCCTAAGAGGGTTTCGTCTGTTTTGGACAAAGTCAATGTCTCAGAAGCGTATGTGAGTACTGGAACGTGAATTCGTCGTGACAGGTGTTTCGAGTAGAGAAGTTACAGTCAGACTGTAGAAAAACTGTTATTGTCGGTGCTGACTTTTGACCCAAGATAGGTGAAATTTTGGACGACTTCGGAAGTACGATCACCTATCAAGCATCTGCCACGTAGGAGAGCCGTAAAAAATGATGTCTATGTCATCAGCGTATGCCAGGGTCTTTAGAGAATTTTGAGAGAAGAGTCATTCATATGAATCTCTAGTGAGGAGTCAATCAAATCAAGAATCAACTCTCAAGAGATCCATGACTCCTCAGACGTATATAAGACATCAAAAAGCCTGCATATCTGAATCCACGTGGAAATCGATAATCGACGCCCTACTGTGCAACTCTCAAGAGCTGGTAACTCATTCCAACTCGTTCCTAAATGTCACAGGGTACAATGTGCCTGACCCAAATCACAACCACAAAACCTCCCATTATAAATACTCTTCCCAAAACCATCGATCATGGACGATCGTATCACCGTGGTACCGTGTTGCCATCACCGATTGACGGTACGGCGCACGGGAAGTCATTTATGGGCAAATGATGCTAAAAATAACGCCCATCGAAATAACGCGTCGTCTGCGGAGAACTACTGGTGAATATCTTCCATTTATACATATAATCACCTAGACGTAGGTCAACCACCACCATCGCTGTGCCGTAAGCATCTTTCGCTCTTGCCACGCTGGAGGTAACAGCTGCCAATGGAGGAACGGTAAACACGCTTCCAGAAATCAATTGTATCCGGAGGTTTCGTTGCGGATGCTAGAAAATGCAGTAGACAACTCAAATACACGCGATGGTTCATAAACCCCCTTGTTCCCCTCGGGAACAGAGGCCATCCGATCGACTCGGCCAGTGTTGCCAAATTTGTTCGATCTTGCGATTTCACCAAAAATATTCCGGAGTGTGTCGCACGGTGCCGTGAAATGCATACCGGTTGACCCGTGCGTTCTTCATTCCAGCAAAGGAAAATTTGTTTTCCTGCCGTATGCTGACGAGCTGTAACAGTTGTTAATAGGGCTATTTTTGTATTTTTTTTGTAATGCGATGAATTGTGAGCGTGGGTATTTTTCTTTTTTCGTTTTTGTTTGTCTGTCAAAATCGTCGTCATCGGGCTGGAGCGTTGTTGAGCATCAACGAGCTCAGGAGAAGACAGAACTTTCTCCATCATTTGCGCCCCCGACATTGGCTAGCAAATAATGGTTCCCAGTACAGACGGGGGAAGTGAGGTTAGGATTTGTATAGGGGGGGGGGGGGGGCAAAGCATCATCGATCCGTTCCGATTTCGTGCAGCCTGTCTTTTCGGTGGAAACGCCAATGGTGAAGGCGAAGGTTGGGAAAAGCTCACAGTAACAACCACACAGACACACGCGGACGGAATTGGTTGCGGCAATAAGACCGTTCGATCTGTTCAAGCCCACTTTTCTTATTTTCTCACGACAGGCGCACCACCCAAAGAAACAAAAAAACAACTCGGCGATTCTCGTCTGGAGTAGCGCTGGCACAACGACACAGCCCTGTAAAAGTGGTGAATGGGAACCATCCCAAAATCGGTTCGAGAGAGTGTGAAAAGGAGGCAGGAAAATCTCGGTACGGGCATTAAAAAAAAAACGTTGTGAAACACCCACCAACCATAGCTGCCCGTCAGATTTGAACCGAACCGAAAGATGCAATAATCGGTGAAAAGCAGACAGAAACGTCGACCGGATTTTGATGGAGCGTGATGAGTTGGAGTAATGAAGGAGAGGGAAAGAAAACAAAGAGAGAGAGAGAAAGGTGCAATGTTCAACTAAACGACCCAAACAGCTCGACTCGATCGCTCATTGTGCGAGCAAGTTAATCGATCATCAATATCCGGCCCGCCATTATGATAACGGACACCATTACACTCCGTACACTCTGTGTGTATTTGCATGTGGTGGTGCTTCGTATATTCGGATACGGTAAAAACCAATAAGTTGGTTATTTGCTGCACCGCACAGACACGTAACAAGAGAATGAGTATTCGATCCCCTGATACGATGTATAAACGAAATTATAAAGGGAATTTGACTTAAGGAAAAAAAAGCTTTCTGGCTCACATAATTCGCGCAACTCGCAACGAAATCACTTTATGCAATTGAAAATTTAAAAAGTAAATAAATAAAATAAAATTTGCAAACTATTGGTTGGCAACACTGCCCTAAGGCAAGCAACAAAAAAAAATCATACTCTACAGAATGAACGATGACAACTCGGCAGTGCGGTTTCGGGCGGAATGATTCATCTAACGTGACAAAGGTGATGACAGCTCGGAAAAGGGTTAATTAAACATCCCGGGAGAATAATGGTTATTCTTCGGCAGTTGACAAGCACAAGATGAACGTCCGCAATTCTTTTATGTTTACAAAAACAAACAGATAAAAAAGTACACACACGCTCACCAACAACAACAAAAAAACAACAAAGCAAACAAACACCAAACAAACCATCCATCCCATTTGACATCATTTACTACGCCCAGCTGCCCCTACCGGGGCGGGCGGAAGGTGCAGAGATGGTTTAAAGTGCATCAATTGAATGAACGGTCATGTGGGCGGCAGTCTGATGCGCATCTGATGACATGATCGTTGCACCCGACGAAAAGATCTGCTAGAGACACCCCCTCCCGAGGGGTTTTTTTTTTGTTGATTTTGCCCATCCAAAACTAAAAGAAAAAAGCAAAAAGCAACATCACATTTCCCATCACATAACCTGACCGTCTGACACGCGGGACACATTGCAAGTATGATAATTGAAGCTAATCGGCACAACGTTCAATCTTGGTACGTGTACTGTCGGTCTATCGAGACATCGTTAAGTGTCACCGAACCCCCATTTAACCTGATGGACAACTCCGGACGTACGGTGCCCGCTATCACAATTATGCCCGCGTGTCTCAACTGCAGCCAACGCTCGGTGCTTTCTACCGGTGGGTCGCCAATATTATCTAGCCATGGAGAAGATCCCCATCAACAGCGGATCCAGATGGGGTATTCTTTCACGCCGCGTCGCGGGAAGATTGACGAACGTGAAGCGGTGGAGAGCAAAAAAGCAAACCCGAGCGAAGTCTGCAATTAAATCATACACCTCACCCTCTGCATGGCCACAGGCCCCGCAGGCTGCTCAAAACCCGTCCCAGGACATTCTAAGGCCCGCGCAGTGCCGCGGCGAAAGTGTGCGTCAGTTTTCCCAAACATCCCCACCGGACGATGTGGGGCGGTTCGCAACTCGGGCAATAATTTTCCACCAGCGAAAGTAGATCCAGCGTCTTCTCTCTAATTCCATCACGATACCTTTGCAACAGCGGCAACATCGTCATCGTTAAACAAACCGATCGCAAGCAGATCGGCGTTCCTCGCCCATCAAACGAGAGGAGTCCGGGCGAAGATCATGCGGTCGGTGAATGTGGCGCAGACAACCTCCACCACCCTGGTGGAGCTGGCAAGCTAAACGTCCAAACGGGCGGAAAAGCCCCATTACTGATGGTCGTGCAAAAGGTGAAGGTGTTTGTGATGTTTTTCTTTTTCTTCGTTGTTGTGAGGAGCCATTTTTTCACCTCTGGTATGCATTGCCTGCTGCTTGGGAACCGAGGCGCCATTTCCCACCGTCGCACGGCTAAGCTCTTCTGGGCGGTATGGACCAGCGGTAGGTGCACAACACACAACAATCGATCGATCGGAGCACAATTGCGCAGCAAACCCGTACACAAGCGAGATGGCAGGTTTCGAGAGCACTCGGTCCAATGTCCAACGGGGGGGGGGGGGGACCTGTATACCTTTACCCCATAATTTTCCCTGCCAGCTTTGTTTGCAAAATGCAAACTGCAATTGACTGCAGATGATGGGACAGATCGCGGTAGACGTCCACAAATTTGTTACAGTGTAGTTCTGCCAATATCCCGAGGTACTCCCCAGTTTGGAGAAGGAGATGAGCTAAAGATATCTAGCTAATACAGTCAAGTCTCTCTAACCTGCAGGCTGAAAGGACCACCTTTTTGTTGAAAGCACTTGGATGGTATACTATTAATGTAAGGCAACAGTCTTCAACCATGCTCTGTAAACGCAGTTGTTATTGACAAACCCCAAAACACGGTTAACTTAGAGAGTCTTTGGTGTACAAACATCATGCGCAGCCTAGAGAATGCCATGTCAGGGAGAATTTGCAGCCTTGAGAGACATAAAATGTATTGCAAATGAAGGAACTGTCAAAAATGTGCATCTTAGAGAGACTTCCTGTCTTTGACAGATGCTACCTTAGGGAGACTTGACCGTATTTCCATCCGGGACGTTCACAGAAATTCGGTCCCAAAACAATGTGTCAACAGGATGCAATGCGCGGTATTCTTAAATATTCGATTCAGTATGCAGATTGGACTACACGCGCTCCAAAATAAAATCACGGCCATCTTTCTAACAGCTATCACCGCCTACCGCCATGTTGTCGAGCGCTTCCCTCCATGACGGATCGTGTGCACAGTACAGCAAATCGACGAAGATGGAATACGAGAACTCTGGACGATACGCCAGCATTCCATATTTGAATATCCTCAGACATTAGGCAGTCATAAATTTATCGATAACCATAGCCGTTGGGACAATTTTTGACAGAAATCTTCGAGAGTTCCCAAACATGGTGCTCACCTTAAAGAGTCCGTGCGGAGTGCTCTAATTGGCCCAAAGACTAAGACGAATACATTTTTCATTTCGTGACACACACGACCCATTTGGGGGGCGGCCATTGTTTTTTGTTTTAATGAGCAACATTGTGTGCGGTGCCCGCTCGTATCTCGGGTGCAAGGTGCTGGGTGTACCGAAATGTATACACGCCGACGCACCACTGATGTCATCGCTAGATGGTGCCGAGGGGGGGTTTTTATTTCGTTCCTGCTACCAAATTAGCATATACGGCCAACGTTTCGCGCTCGTCTGTTTACACTCAGCAGCTGATTGAACGGTGAGGTTGAGAGGGTTTCTGAACCATTCCGCTTGTTTTTGATGGGGAACGATAACACATCCCGCACACACACACACGCACCTACACCGATTCTGGCCCCCGTAACGAACACAACGCAATCCGCAATTGGCAATTGAATTTTTCTCGTTTAATGCAATGGCCGACTGGTGTGCTTACTTTTCGGGATGCTCTGCCCATGGGGAGGGGGGCGTGCAAGATGTGGGAGTGTTCAATTTTTTCCCAATAGTTTTCACCGGTAGAAGGGTGGGGGAGGAGGGGGGGGGGGGGGGTGTTTGGTTTGTAGTTGGCCCAGCTACCATGCTAGCTTTCAGGTTTCGGACCTTTTTCCTTTCGTGCTACGTTCGCCTCACTCAACATCATAATAAAAAAAAGGGCACGGTAGGAAGGAAGAGGGCAGGAGGGAAAGGTAGGTGAGTCACCTGGGCAATAATGGATGCGAGTGTGTAGCGTAAGCATAAACGGGAAGGAAGGGAAAAATAATACATACACGGTAAGCAGGAAACGGTAAACGGGTACCGAACAAGCAGGACAGTGCTGTCAAACCCAGCCCAGACTATTATTGGCTGGACTCATACTTAAGATATTTTTTTTGTATACGTCATCAGTATGCGTGATATATTATCTGATGCGCTTTAAACGGAGTAGTCGGCCGTGTTCAAATCTTAATGGTCTCTTTGCAATGTCTTCAGGATGGCAAATAGGAATTAAAAACTACACACTCACTTCGGAATGACTTTTAATGTCGAACTTAAAACACAGGACTTTAATACTCAGCTATGGATCATTCATAGGTCATAGTTAGTAAGATGCAGGACAGAACAAGGCAGACAACAGGTGTTTTGAAGCCCAATAAAATGAAGAACCTAATTCATAAGGTAGAATTGACCAGGTAGGTCGTCCTCAACCGGTGGCTCTCAACAACTGCAGACTCTAGCGTTATCCAGATACGGAGAGCCGACAAACTAAGAATAAGTTTGACCAGCCTGCACACAGAAATTACCACCGTCGATCGTTTTCCTCCATCCCAGCGAAGAAAAACCCGCCGGAGTGCTTGACCTGGAGCTGAAGTTCGGTTGTTTACGCGTGTGCATGTAGTTTAACGGTACCCGGTTGCCGCTTCTTTCATCGAATTTCCTCCAACCAAACAACGACAACGAGGCGCATCGGTACTCTCACACACACCGTTTCCTTTCCATTGGGGCCTGGGCACAGTTCGGCCCTGGTCCATCCACACTGAAATGGACTGGTCGACACCGGAACCCCGAAGGGAAAGTGTGCCCGCAGTTTTGAAACCTTCCTCCCTCCCTGTTCGATGGCGGTGTGGTACGCTTTATTGCGCCACCATTGCGCGTACTGCTACCGTGGAACGTTTTAGCACGCGGAACAGCCACGAAAGAACGGTTTGCGGAGAACGCGCGCTGGAACAACCGACATCTGCGGCGGTGCTGGTAAACACACCGTAACCTGGATATGTGATAGGTTTTCCTCACTCCGCAAGCAGTTAAACAAACGATCCCAGTATGTATGGCGTCATTTCGGGTAAAGATCTAGCGGTTCGTAGGGGCAACAACAAAGCGCAAGCGTATGGAGGGCAGGTGTGAGAAAAAGGGGGCATTTTCTTGCAATTCAACCGACAAAATTGGGAGCTACCAATGTGAAACGGTGAGGCGAAAATTAGAACAGTAGCCGCCTTCATGTATAATGGTGGTAAGGTAAATGAAAAAATCGTTCAAATTACGATTACAATACTTCAGCATTACAAGAAAATTTATTGTATTAACGCATTAATTACGGAACAAACGTTTGAAGAGCTATCAGCTTTGTTATACGTAGACCGGATTAAACAATCCAATACACGACTAACTTTCCTTATCAGCGCCGTTTTTCCATAAAAATATCGCTAATCTGTCAAACAATATCAGTGGTACTCAACTTTTACGTTGTAAAGCATTTAATTCGTCACATAAATAATCTTTACACAAACAAACATAAATGGTAAGGTGAACGCTTTATCAACAAAAGAACTACCTGCTGTACCTAACCGTACTGAAACTGTTCAACTTGTTCACACGATTGCACAACGCTGGGTAAGACAGGGTGCAAGTAACACTAAAGGAAAAAAAAAACACAAAATTAGTTCCAATTAGAGCGCTGTGCTCCGGGGTCTTTCCTTTACCTCGATTTTTTTTCTTCTTCAACTCATTCACGTTTCCGCATGATCGCACAACTGACAGTCCGTTTTGACAAATTCGCGTGCATTTTCTCGATCATGGTCTCGACGGTACGGAGCATTGTGTGTGTGTGTTTTTTTTTTACAACCATCGATCACAGCTCTGATGCGCTTCGTGAAGGGGTGGTGAAGTACGCCCCCTGCGCCAAGTGACGTAATTTATTGCAAACGACAGCCCTAGGAGACTCCAGTGTTGTGCGGATATATTGAATAACTCCTCTAACATGCACTCTTGTGGGGATGTTTTAGATTTAATTTAAGTATAATCTTCTATTACATCGTTTATACTAGAGAGTTGTGGAGTTCATTTCTTTCTTTTACATTTAGACATTACATTTAGAATTTTTGGTGACTTTTCACGGAAAACGTTAAACAAAAATTTAATAAAGTACTGTGTTGCAGAGCATAATACGTAATTATTAAACGTAATTATTATTAAATATTAAGCTAGAATGTGCTATAATACTATCTCAGCAGTCAAATACAAAAAAATACTGGGACTACCTGTAGATTAAGATATTTATAGTACAAAAAACACCTACTTCCTTTAAACAACCTGGTTGTCGACCACTGATTGAAAAAACAAATAAATTAATTAAATTAAAAATAATTTTAAATCCACTTCACTTACAATCGGTAGCGTTTTGATTGAAATAAGTTCTTTGGCCGACCGAGGTCATATCGTTTATGATTTATTTGTTATACTTGTACTCGTAGAGCTCGTAGCTCTTTTTTTACGAATTGAAAGGGTTTCCAATACACAAATGCAACATACATGCAAGACGCAGGTAAAGGTTCGTTGAAACCACCTACTGCAAATCATTGAAAAGTAAACCATTTTTGTCAAAACAATCAACCATTTTCCGTTAAACAGTACTTAATGCAGCGGTAAACAAACATTACAGTAACGTACGCGATCGATAAGGGTTGTTGAACAACAAGTTACATAACGCAAGCTTACATGTTCCGAGGCGAAATTATCAACATTCGCATCAGTTCGCACAGCGTTGTTCGCTTAACCGAAACGGATTAAGCCGCACACAGTACGAATCGTAATGAAGATTTCGTACGCGAGAAAGAAAAACATTACTCCAGGCGAGACGATAAAGGCTGTTTACTAAAGCAAGAAAGGTGAACGATTGTTGGCAGAGCACCACACCCTACCTATAGGGGTGTAAAGAACGATTGGCAAACCAGCAACGATAATGTGCGAAAGTGTGTTTTTGCTCTTCGCGAAATGTCACCCCAGCTGAAACGTTTGCAAGTAGGCAGTAAAATAAATAAAATGCAATTAAAAACTACAAAAGCAAACACACTCTTTACCTCCATGCGTTGCGGCTTTTTAGCACCTTCTGGCTAATTGCCACACACAGTTTACAAAAAATAAAACCAACAATCAAACCTCATCTTCGATTTTAACACCCCGTTGTTATGATTCTTCCATTCCTGCTTTGCGCACCCCTGCTTGGCGAAGCTTTTTTTTTGTGTTTCTTCCTTCACTGCACCATTCGGTGCTACTGCATCTGCTGCAGTGAACTTTTGCTCGGCTCGAATGAACACCAGCACGAGGTGAGGAAATTATCCTGAATTGCGCGCAACATGCACCACACAAACTCATACACAAAAGCCGTGACCTTCATACTGCCAAAAAAACCCACACTCACACACACACACACAGAATCATTCTAAAGATTGGCATATATAGTATGCACTGGGCGTGTGTGGTTGTATGTTTTATATTCTTCCCTAAATTCTCTTTGAGCTTTTGGGGACACACTGACTGCTGCAAACGTGCTCGTTGGTGCCAAGTGCCGCGCCGGGATAAAACGGACCACGGGCGCAAACGGGGCGCCCATTTGACCTTGAATCCTTAAAAGCCCCATTTAACGAGCGTGAAGCCACTCCTTCAAGACGGCAGGAAAAACAGAAGCACAAAATGAAAGGGAACAAAAAGTGGCCAGGACGCACGAACGTCATACAGATGATGTTATCTTATCGAGCGCATTTTATTGGCATAAGCACACAGCCCCACCCCGGTGGCAGGCGCGATTCGTCCTCGCCGCTAGCTAGCTAATGCGGCTGCCACCTACATCTCGCGATTGCCTTGAAAATTAACGAGAAAATAAGGGGGAAAGACGGGGAGGGATAAAGAGAAGCAGGGGATGGAGTGTGGGAGGTTTGTTCAAGACGTAGTAGAAGGTTTGGAGCAGTGCCAGGATATTTTTTCGAGCAGTGTTCATTTTTCAGCCTCTTTGATGTGTCAGCCAGGCATGTCAAACTCTTAAATCCATATACATCTTGTTTTTTTTTCAAGTATTGAACTCTCATCAGTCAAGCAGCGCGCTTCATTCGCTTCATTCGCTTCAACCATTCGAGCAGTTTGATTCGTGTGTTATGGAGGTAGTGTGATGCCGTCCCAAAAGGCACCAATTAAAACAATGTTTTTCATGCTTTTTAAGATTTATAAATGACTTTAAAATGTTAAACATTATTCATTTTCGCCGTGTTGTAAGCTCAGTGAAAAATTTCCCCCTGACTTGCCGTTTAATTAAGCAATAAACAAAGGGAAAAACTCTCTCTTTCTACCGGCTTAAAACCTTCAAGAGGTGTAGGGCTACCATTTACCATTGAACAATTCCGGAAGTTCTTGACAAAACAACCCAGTGTTAGCTAGCGAGGGTGTGTGATGATTAATATCCACAGCAGATATTCGATAATTTTTTTGAGTAATTCGAGCACTTTTGGCACAGTATAGAATGAAGTCATCCTCTAGTAAAAAGGATAATATTTAAATTGGTTAGTTGTGTTGCTAGGGCTAGTGACATTGATAGGGAATCCAAAACAAGGCTCGTCAGGGGACTTATTCTTTATCAACAAATAACAAACTTTTTGAAGACTATCTGCCTCCCACTTTGACAACCCTGTCACCGCCGGTAAGGATAAGGATCAGTTTACCAGTAGGCATCCGCCCGAGTCTTACCTTTTGAGTGTGACGTTCTTGTTACCGCCAAGCTTGTTCAGTTTCACCTTCTTGCCGCCACCGGCTGTGGTGGCCGAACCGGACCCGCCGGCCCCGGTTGCCGAGTCCGAATCACTGCCGAGGGAGGCGTCCGCCGTACCGCTCCCAATGTCGGACGGTTCCAGCGGTAACGGGGCCACCACCGGCGGGGCTGCCTCCGACCCCATCAGGTTCCCGTTCAGACTGTTCATCGTGCGGCAGTTGCCGTTGGTGCGCACGGTGCTGGTAAAGGTGGAAGATGACCGCGGTGGATCGGTGGTGGCCGGTCCGCCCGGACCCTCACCGTTTCGGCTGTGGCTGTTCCACTCCTGGCGCGGTTCGCCGCTCGTATTACGCAGATTGTTCGCACTGACCAGCAGCCGATGGTGCTCATCGTCGTTTTCGCCACTGACGGCTATGTAGCCATTGTAGTAGGCACCGCCGCTGTTGATGTGGGCGACTCCACTGTTGCTGCTGCCCGGCCGTACCGGACCGGACCCACCGACACCGTTCGTCGGTTTCAGTACACTGGCCAGCTTCGGTGTTGGGCCCGCATGGTTACCGTTGGTCGGTTTCGTATGCCGACCGTTCGTCACCAGGATGAGATTGTTGAAGTTCTTGTCACTCTTCACCGGGCCGACGCGCCGCGACCGATCGCCGGCTGGTTCCCGATCGTCGTCGTCCTCGTCCTCGGCACCGGCCGACAGCAGGTTGGTGCTTTCGTCGCACAGGTCCGCCTCACCGTCCGGTTCGTCCTGCCAGCCACGCGCCTGGCGGCTATCCGCACTACCACCGGCTCCACCACCACCAGCACCGTGCGGTTTGCTATCCGATCCACCACCGATCAGCTGATAGCGATGTGTTGCACCGTGTTTGATTGTTGGCTTGATGATGGACCGCACCTGGGCGACGCTGGACGTACTCGCGGTGGTTGGGCCGGAGCCGGAACCAGCGTTACACTCGCGCACGATCGTAGCACCAGCAGCACCACCGGTAGATACGGCACCACCGACAACACCACTCACACCACCGGTTGCGGTACCCGCGGTTGTTGTGGTCAGGTTGAGGCTTAGATTACGCGTTGCTGCTGCAGCCGCTGCGGATGGCGATTTTTCCTCGACTGGCAGCATGTAGGAGAGCATGTTGGCAGCAGTGCAGCGAGCGAGTGCGCTCGCATGCAGTTGCAACTGCGCTCACGCGTCAGGCGAAAGATGCGGCACACGTCGGTGGCCTACGACAGGAACCAGCGAACGTCGGAACAGGGTGTGTGTATTTGTGAGTGAATGAACCAGGGAGATGCAGGGGGAAAAAAAGCAACGCGGATATATTTAGCACGGGAGTGAGTTACCCGTGCAGAGATGCTTACTAACGTCACCACCGTGCGATGTGTGAGTTAACGGATAAGCGGGTTGTAAAGGTTATAAAAAAACACTCACACTAGAAAGGGTTGTCCATTAAAAAATAAGACACTCTTCACAAGAATTATCAACAGCACCAAGAACTGAGATCCGTACAGTAAACGCACAAAATTGTTTAGAATCAAGCATCAAGATTGTTACAGGTGGGTAAATATGTGCACCAATACCAACTGAGCTGCTGTTGTGTACTATTCCTTTAGACGTTCCAGACACTACACCTCACGACCAAAAAACACGCGTGAACACACTTGAAAAATAAAAATTTACACGCACTTTTACACACCCGAAAAAAGCAAAACAAAACACAGATTAGAATCCCTCACTGGTCACCCTGTGTTGCCGTGAGTGCAACGGAATCGCACCTGACGTCAAACGGCGTGAGTTACTGCTACGGGGGCGCTATTTGGTTTGATTGTGGTTTGATAGTGACAAACAACGCGGGGTTTGCAGCGGTACGCGCTGCCCTTCACCACCACCTATTGACACTAAATGGCGGCAGCTCCAAAACAAACATTTACTCGTTTTCGCCCATTTTCTGCAATATACTAAAACGCACGAAACACTCTCACAAACCGTGCAAAAGGACGCGCGCGATACAGCGCATCTGCTGTTTTTCTCTCTCCTCTGCCGTGTTGTTTCCCCCCTTTTTCAACGCGCTGCTCTTTTCGTTATCGAACGCGACAGGACGGCAGGATGCGGTGGGCGAAGGCACCGGGACGTCGGTAGTGTTTGCGGGTAACGTACGTAACAAAACAAAACTGCTCGACTTTTAAAACTTGCCATACACTAAACAACCACGCGCGGATCGCTAACAATTTTAACACGCAATACGCTCGTACACGCGAACCGTACGGTGCAGCATCAACGTTAGCGGTGTGACGTTTATCGAATGATTTGCCAACCGGTGGGATGCGCTTCCTGGCCACATGTTTCCTTTTATTTTGCTTTGCAATTTCTTGGAACCAGCGAATTTGTGTTTTCGTGGGTGCTATTCTCCACCCCCAAAGCGTTATCCTTCTGCACACATCACCTTCCACAAGGACGTCAAGCGCTACGGTTTGCGTCAGTCTGTGCAGAAAATCTGGGTTTGTCAGCAGCTTCCTTTGCCACGAAAAAAAACACTGTTAGAAACCGGGACTTGAGTAACGTGTCAGCACTGTGGGAGAGATGAAAAAGAGGAACAATTAGTAGATACAAACACATAAATGTTAGGCAATTTTGGTATAAAAAAGGTTATTTTTTAATGACAACTGAACGTAAATTAATAAGTTTTTAATACAGGTAGACATACAGATATTTTTGTACTAATAGATGTGTTTATTATCAGTGTCCAGAACTCTTTCTAATATAGTGGTTTACTCAACGTACATTGGCAGTAAAGATGTGCGCACTCAGTAAGAGTGAGTGAGTAAACCCCGGAAAGGAGCGTCACTCACTCAAGAACGAATCACTGATCAACCCAGTGAGTGAGCGACTCGCAAAAGGGAGAGTAAAAAGGCGAAAGAGTAGTAAAAGGGTTAGTGCACGAGTGAGTAAAGGTTTCGAATCCTTACACATTCTATCTACTTTTCTTTTTTGCTTACTAATATAACTCGGCAATTTTGAGGCTGGCGTACGTAAAATCTAAATTGAATCGCTTTAGATAAGTTCATTTACGATCGAATTCGATCTAATAGAAATAAAAGCAAACCCACAAGACTGTTTTATTTGTGGGTGCATTCGAGCAGTGTTGGCCAACCCTGTTTTGATAACACGATGTAAAAGTTTACGCGTGATCTTTTGACAACCAGCCCAATATTTCGTTGTGTTTACTGATTTGTTAGCTGATCAATGGATTTTGATAATATGCGTGATGTTCAAGAGCAAAGATCTGGTGTAATAATACATTACAGTAGTGTTGATCAATGTCTTTCTAGCAAAAAAACTCTCCAAGGATTTCACAACAGTGGATTAGCCTGGAAACGTCAAATCGCATTAAAAAAAACTGACCAAATGATTCGTCATGTGTAAACGCTGAAATGTTCGCCACCCCTGGACAAAACAATTGATGAACTTCAATCTGCAACACGTCGTACTTCAACTGCAATTGTATGACTTTCCCAGAATGCACAATGTATGCAACATTAGATAAAATTACCAAAATGAACATCAAAAAAGCTATCGTGTATAATAGCCTTAACCGATACGAGCGTTCATTAGTTATCAATGAATGCTTACTTAGTTCTGCTAAACAATTTAATTTACAAATTCAATTTAAAGCTAGTAAAACATACGATACTTCCCAACTAAAAAAATAATTTTAAAAAAGCAATACGATCTAAGAACAATTAACATTATGTGAAATACTACCACAACAAATATGTCGTTACACCCAATTCCACTGCAATGGAATTTTTGATTTAGTGAAAAGGAAAAAACTATCTCTCGGCAAGGAAAAAAAAGGCTCAACTCGGAAATTAAAAATTCCCCCCTTCCAAATACTACACCCTGTGCTACACCGCGTTGCAGCAATATTGCGCATCAACAGTCGGTCACAGAAAGGAAACTGAAAGCAAAAGCCAAAGAAAAGAAAAGAACAGGATTGACAGATACACTTTATACTTATCGGAAAAGCATAACACTAATGACCCGCACTTAAGGATGACCCCCTTATTTTTCCTACCCACTCCCGGGGGGAGCAGAGTGAAACGGGGTTTGTGTGTATATTTTGGGGTGCCGCTGTACGTTTGGGTGTGCGCATCATTGTGTTTGAGCACGTTAACCCATACACACACACACACACTCGGGAGGGCTTTCCAGACGGCGCAACTAATCAAATGCCACTACACACATCCTCACCGACGCGCTGTTTTCCCTCAAGGACAAAGACGAGCTGGTGGCACGCGACGGTATTGGTGCGTCACTCTCTTGGTGTGTCTATCGCAAACATCGACTCTCCTTTCTGCCGTGTGTCGGTATCTTTACGAAACCATCGTTTTGCTCTTCGCCGATAGTCGCCTTTTTCCACCCACAAACGGGCTGCAAAAACAAAGGGGAGGGATGGGTTGGGGGTTTTGTTGCAACAAAGAGGAAAGTGAAACGTTGGGTTCGCTCTTGTGCCTTTTTTTGTGCAAGATAATTTTTTCCCCGATCCAGAAGTAGAACGGTGACCGGGCACCACCACGTTGCTTGGGCAAACACACGAAGGGAACACGGATGAACTATTAAAAACGGAAAGGAAATATTGATTTTCAAGCAGTTGGCGTTTCGCGGTTGTATGCGGGAAGCTAAACAACCGAACCAACAAAAATAAAGCTCTGCTCCTATACTAACACATGCACACACACACACAGATACAGATGTATGTACATTCACATGTACAAATTTACTGATGCGCACACATACACATCCAGCAACGATTGATTTCCATTTAATACTAACTCCGACCCTCAAGCAGTTGCAGGGGGTTAGGAACGTTCATTCTCCGTTCTGCTTTGTAGCTAATGATTTAAAAAATCCAACTTAACGGATGAGCACATATCCCCACACCACATGTTAATATTGGAAAGATATTTAACAAAAAAATAATGTTTCTAAGCTTCCAGTACTGACCGTGTGATCAACTGCACTCGTATTGAAACCTACCAAAAAGAGAGCTTCCAGTAAAAAGGATCTCAAAAGACTCAGCTGTTGGGTGTACAAGTAAGTTTTGTTGGTCTTCTGCATATCGTTATGTATTAAAATTAAGCAATATATTTAGATTATTATTCTCTTTGTTATAAATTAATGCCTTTGGACAAATAGTACAGGCGGTAGTCCACGAATTAGAGCACTTTTTCCACAATTAAAATATTTACATTGAAATCAATGGCAACAATTTTGAGTTGGGCTGAGAAACGCTGTAACAGATCAAAATTCCAGATTTCATCTCGTTACTCATTATGCAAATGCACCGACTGACTCAATTGTTCAAAATATATTTGAATAATATTCTCAGACGTTCCGTTCATATCAATCCTGTGACATCATAACGAATTTGTATACTCCATTAGTAGTCATCTGAATGTACATGTAACTTGCAACACATTTAACAAAACCAAAGTAAATCTTTGTATTCAGCACAGCTAATGATTCAACCCACCCGAAAAACCAACGATCGCACGTGTACAAACTACTGCCAATTACTATTTTATAGTCCACAAAGTGACAGCAATTTCCACCACATTGGAAACCCATCCGAACCGGACAAAGAGAAAAACAAGCATGACGCGTTTCAAAAATAAAGCCATTGCTAAAACCATTCCCATTCACTGTCCGCCCCACGGTTTTGGAGTCGTTTAGCCTACATTCCGGCCGGCATCGGTAGTCTGTACACGTCCACTACTTTGCCCTCATATTGAGACGATATTTAAAAAAAAAGCGGGGGAGGCCAATAGATGTACCATCTGCCGAGCAAATTTTCGTGATCGTTTTTCGGTGCCTGGAAGCAATCTTCAAAAGGCAATCGGGGATACCCAGAGAAGCAGAAGATTTATGTGTTTTTGGTGACGCAAAAACAAAAGGAGGCGAAAACATCACGCCGACCGAGTGCAGGGACTGATCGCATATTGTTTGTTTACACAACACACGAGAATTAACAAAAGCACCATCCGCCACCCATCCACATTAAACTCCCTCCCCCCCCTCGCTGTTTATATTTACGTTTACGGGTGTATGCGCGCCCTCGCGTGTTGATTTTATGTCTCGGCAACAGTACGGAACATAGTGTCCTAATCGAACGTTGTCTTGTCTAGGTGGACCGTTAATGCCGGAAGCATAAGTATTGATCTGTCTAGTCTCAATGATGCGGCAAATGTACTTCTTTTTTGCGTGATAGATTAAATAGATAAAAGGGAAGAAACCGCTTGATTACTCAGTGCTGGCTCTCTATGCAAAGGAGGATCTGCGTAACCTCTATTTTAATTCCCCTGTTTTTATACCAATATACTCTGGTTATCTTGATGGAAACTTCCCTCACTATGCATGAAGAATTGCAAAAGAACTACAACGACGTATGATGAACCACCCCTCTAATAGAAACAGTTACATACACACTGATTAGACACACTCACAACAACTTACTTTTATAGTTATCCGTTTTGTAGGGCAGAGTGGAGATCCACACAATTTAACTACCACAAACTACAAGCACGTGGGGAGGTTATAACTAATTGAAGTTCGTGCGTAACACACATTACAGTCAGAAGCGTACTCTCTTTCCCCCTTAAAAGCCACAGTAAAACTAACCCATTTTGGCAGAAGAAAAAGTTTTCCCTAACTGAGAGTTAAACCCACGACCTTTCGGGTGAAGGACCGATCGTTTGCCTACTGCACTAACGGGGCGTTCTAACGATAACAAGTTTTTAGCCCTACTTAAGCTCTACCGACACTCTTATCTTCGCTATTCGCAGCTAATTAATTAAAGCATGGCCGCAAATTCGTACAGGGAGCTCTTGTAAAAATGGTACCACTTTGCCGAAAAAAAACAACATGATAACAGACGTACATGAACCGCTAGATAACGTTCGCTTTGTTATTTAATGATGTGATACTGTTGACTTTTAACAACTTCCAAACAAGACTCATTCCCCTATCACTAGCGTGTGTTCTTTTTTTTTACATGACGCCTATTCGTTCTACTGATAGATCAATCGACAACAAGGAAAGAGTATTTGTGTGTTAGTGGTGTCATTTAATTGCATTTTTAGATTGCTATTTTAAAGCTTTAAAGGTGTGTTTTGTGCTGGAATGAGTGTTCTTCACAATTAAATGATGTGTAAAATACTAATTATAATAAAAACAAGCAAACATCTCTACGCGTTTTAGTGCAGTAACGGTCCAAAGTGTCAGATAATGCGTTAGAAACTACACACAATCGCTTGCTGGCAGCTAGGTTTCGAAATTGCTCGCGCGAAAGTAGACATCCCAAAGGGGTAGTTGACTGCGGACGTATGAAGTCATCTGCCTGCTACCGTTCCGTTCCGTCCGACATCACAATGCGCTGCTGCCGAACGCTAAAATTCCCTTCACGAAACGCAGATATGCGCTCGCATCCTTACCCTACGTCACCCGCCCGGTACCGGGTCGGCTGTCAGCGTGGGGTAGAAGACACAGGGGTTAGGAAAATGAAAGGAATTCTTCTCACCTAGGCCAAACAAAAGGCACTGTGAAATGTTTCTGCACCGGAAACGGGGTGGTCGGAGCCGGCCACCCTTCGCACGGGGTCTCAGGATGTCTTACCCGCTACCACGCCAAACCGTTTGGCAAACCATTTTCCAGCACACATTTCCCAATCGTTGGTTGGTGTTTGTGATTTGTGTATGTGTGCAGAGACCTCACATGAGCTAAAACAAGCGTATTTCCCCTAACACAACCGACAGAAAACAAGGAAGCGAAATACGGTGCGTTCTTCTGTTTCTCGTCCCGCATCTTCACCCTGTTCGTTGGCGCACTGTTATCGTTAGGCCAACGAAAGTGACAAGCAAGCGAAAGACGCACACCCTCACGGGGTGTGACCATGGGGATATTGGTCCCTTTCACCCCAGGGTCTCCCTCCGGTGAATGTGGTTTTTTTTTTGGGGTGAAACGCCACGAAGAACACCTCGAGATGGCTCGCGGTGTTACACGGTGGCGAGTGGGTGTAACGGTGGCAGATTGCACAAGCCAGGATAACTGGACCGTGACTGATAGTGCGCAATGGCGAGCGGCCGTAGCACCTCTCGGGGCCGGCTTTGGACCCCGGTTACCAACGTTACGCAACTCTGACGGTGTGTTGTTGTACAATTTGTTGATAGGTTTTTTTTGCTTGTTTGCTTGAGTGCAATTATACAAGATGGGATTTTTTTCCATTTTGAAACAGCAAAAACATGCTCCAATTGGAGTAGAGTAACTGTATGGAGGTAGGTTTATATACGTATTATTTCTTTTGAAATTGTATTCCTAAAACCAAACGTTTGTCAACAGATTATGTTTAATTTATCGAATAAACAACCTGGCTAATCATTGGGGTTTCATGGAGGAGTTCAGAGGTAGTAGTCCATCTGAAGGAATAAAAATGGTGTTCTTCAACATCTATTAAAAGAAAAACCACATACACCTATAATTCGACTATTAAAGGCAAACAAAAATATGTTTTTGGCCTAGATTGGACCATTCCTCCTTCTACACTACGGGGTGTTCAATAAATTCGAATACACTTTATATGAATCGAATATGTGTAGTTAAAATTGACTACAATAATGATGTGTACTTGACGTTGCAAATGTGTATAAGAGGCGAATGGTTTCAGAAACTCGAACCTTCTATAAATAAACGAAAAAAAAGCTAATGTATATTCGAACTCATAAAACACCCTGTAGTTGCAGCGTGCGACCACTGGCGACAACTTACTAATCGGCGGACATCATAGAGACCGTCAGTGCTAGGAGAAAATCGATATTTTTGCCCTGATTTCCGATAAATGTCCTGTCATCGTACGAAGAATTTTTTTAGTAGCGCAAAAAATATAACAAAATGGCCGTAAAGGCTTGAAGAGCGATTAACAACAAGAATATGAAGAACAACTTCTTTTTTCGGGACAATAACCTCAAGCGGACGAGGGTTTGTCATTTCTGGCTTTCTTTGAGGATGTACTTGAGGGTAAAGCTAGATAGTCCCCCCGTTCTGCATGCGGCGGTCCGGATGGGATTTTTCAGCGGTCCTGTCGTGTGGCGACCGGCGCCGCTACCATTACACCACTGGACCACCCGAACCCACAGCAGTTTAATAAAAACTCCCTCATGAACTCTCAACAAAGCTTGTGCTCTGCATTGGTTAAAACTTCTCCAGTATTCTACAAGATCTCAAGAAATGGTTGTCACTAAACTCAACTCCAGCAAACAACAACACATGAAAGCAATTCTCTTGCCACCCACTCGAGAATGGGATCGACAAGAAATGAAACTGCTGTCTCATCCAGCTTGGAGAGAGTCCAAATTATTAATCTCTTTCCTTTTGCCGGCCGAAAAGCCAGACAATATCACATCATTCCCCATCCATTCGGGAAGTCCCGTGCTCTCGACCTCGTACCACCGCATAAAAGATGGTAATTCTTTTATTTTGATTTTTATTACATTTTCATCGGCAATTGAACCCGTCGAGCGAGACGGTGGCTTTCGGAAGCAGCCGCAGGCCGCGTAGCGCAGAAGTGATCGCTTCTTAAGAGTGGGTTAAACTGTAAGGGAGGTAATAGGGCGATAAGCAAATGTGACCCTCGGTAGAGCACTTTCATTGCACCGTCCCTGTTCCCACATTCGGTCTCTGGTGGGTGGGGATAATTTAGACCGCAGCAATGAAACCCACGCAACCAGCACCGAGCGCCGAACGATCGGTTCCCGATTGGTTCCCTCCGGTACACCCCGGCCAACTATCGCAGCGATCGGATGCCATAAATATCAATTGTACCGTCGTTTTCCAGATCGTCTAAGGTTCGAGGCGCGTCCAAGCTCCTTAAAAACCGTAGTAGCGTACCATTTCTAAATTGCCACCGAATCGAAACCCACCTCCCCTTTGGAACCCGTGCCGGATTAACGCCTGCTTCCAAGATGGCAGAACCTTCTTTTCTCGGTTTCGGAAATTTCTCAATTACGCTACCGCACAACGGGGCTCGTGGTAGGGGACGCACCGAAACATTTGCTCCAAATTATGAACTACGCCACGGCGCGGACGGTTCCGACGAATGCTGGCCACGCTTCCATTTGGGTACGGTTGTTTGCTTCCGGTGCCATAGTCACCGTACGGCAATAAGGCGTACATAATCGATGGAGCGCGGCTAACTGTACACGATGTTGGAAAGTGTCCCGAGCGGTCCCACCGAAAAGGCGTAACGGGCGAGACTCCAGCGGACTGCAAAACCAATCACATCCGGACACGGCGCGCCGTACCGAACGGGCTGAAAAAAAACGGGGGTTCTTCAAGCCCTGGCGCTAGCGCTAGACCAGGCCAGAGTGTCTAATTTATTGCCGCCGCAGTTGGGCAGTGGGCGCGAGCCGCTATTGTTTCCATTCTCGAAACTCCAGCATTGATTTGTTTACACCCCCCAACCAGCGCGGGTGCCATGTCCAAGATCTCGGAAGTCCTTACCAAATCCGATCACGCTGTCCACCTGATACCCGGGACAGGTCTATCGGGGAGCTTTATTTTTATTTTTGATGTCCCATTGTTAGAAATGCTATTAGTACCGCCACCGACACGGAAATGCATCCATCGGAGGCAAGGTAACTGCTGTTGTAGGGTTTCCTCCCTTCCATTTTGTTTTCTTTTTGCCTCCTGATTAGGAGACACAGGCAAACGTACACGTATCCGTGTATTCTCCCACACCTCCTGCGGGCTGTTGTGTGCATCACCAAACTAGGTTAGAAACAGCTTTCCAATTTTTGTTTTAGAACAAAAAAAAAAACGGGAAAACCGGACGAAGACGTACGACATTGCTCGGTGTCGGACGAGAACACCCCAAAGACCGTTGAGGTCACAGGATTGCGGAAGCCACAAAACACAGTGAACGGTTGTTCGGTGTGATGTTCTAAAATAAAAACCCCAAAAACACTCTCTGGGGGCCTTGGTATACACACACACACGCGTTGTTGTTGTTAGTTTGCATCAAGAAGACGGCTAGAACGTGATGGGTTGATTATTGGAAATGTGAAACCAATCCCCGAGGTTTTAGCGCAAAAACCGTTCCACACCTACAAAATGGAATGTGTGTACATGTGCGATGTTGTTTCGTTTTGCCTGTCTTTGCTCTAGAAGTTTCCGTTCCCTATACGGATCGTTTGTTGTAAGACCCACAAATACTTCAGTGTTGGGTGCAAAGTGCAGACATTCGTCAGAAGTTGTATATTTAGTGTGAATCTATTAAAGATTTAACAGAGTTTAGAAGCAGGCAGTATCGTACTGGGAGGATGAAGAATATAAGAAGGTGTAAAAACAGATCAAGATCTCTCTCTCCTGAGTAACTATAGCTACTGTCAAGTCTCTCTAAAGGAGTATCTTCTCAAAGATAGCAAGTCTTCCCAAGCATTACATTTTATGTCTCTCAAAGCTGCAAAGTCTCCCTAACATCACCTTCCCTAAGCTGCACATGATGTTTGTACACCAAAGACTGTCTAAGGTAGCCGTGTTTTGGGGTTTGTCAAGAACAACTCCTGATGGCTGCGTTTACAGAGTATGGTTGAAGACTTTTGCCATACATAAGTGGTATACCATCCAAGTGCTTTTGTTTCCCAAAGGAGCAAATCTCTCTAAGATAGCGGTCCCTTCAGCTTACAGGTTAGAGAGACTTGACTGTATATCAGTAACTAAGTTATTGGGATACTCGTCATAGTTCACCAATAATATTTATCTACCTGTAGGGGCAGTTATAACAGATATGAATTGAATTATTCTTTGGTCTGTTCGGAGTTCTTGGAGATAGCAAATAAAAATTACTGAGAACATATAAGAACTTCTGATATAAGTAGTTCACCAATCATAGTTCCTTCATAGTTCACCAATAATCGTCATCTATCGGTAGGGCCAAGAATGAGTCACTCCTTGATCAATTCTGATTGCTCCAGTAAATGAAGATTACTGAGAACTTATAAGAACTACTGAGATAACTTCGAAAGCAATGAGTTGTATCCGTGAGGTAACTCTGTACTTTGTTTTGCAAAATATTTTACAGACTTCTTCCGGCTGCTAATGTGGACGTTAATAAAAATCCTGTTTTGTGTTCTGTTACAACTTCTACAACTTATTCTCCGACATTCAGCTCGAGTTCCAGATCATGACGATATCGTGAACATCGGATTAGCTAATTTTAGCTTCACTTCAACCCTTTCTGGACATTCTTCCATTCAAACAACGAAAGTCTAAAATGTGACTCAATGTCGGTGTCATAAATGTTCTAGAATTTTGGTAACAGCCAACGCTCCAGATGTTTGCATGTTCGGAAACCATTCGCTACAGATTTCTGGTTTTACGACAACATGTGTCATTTTGAGAATTTAACTTTAATTAACATACCAAATTTGCAACGGGCATGTCTTGGTCGTCTATGGAACGATGACGCGGGTTTTTCTTGGATCAATGGTTGATTGTTGCCCGCTGGTGCTGCTGCTGATGATGATGCAAATGTTGACTGATGATTGGAGAAAATGGGGAAAACACACACAGATCGTACTGGGGCCCGTTGCGGCTAATTCGATGAACTTAGGAACCTACATCCGAACCGAAGAAAGAAGACGAGGAAAAGGGGGCGGTAAGTATGCGTGTGTGTGTGTGGAGTAAATGGTACCAAAAGTGTGTCAACGAGCGTTATAATTAGGTTCAATCGGACGCAGCAGACGCAGGAATGGTTGCAGCAACGTAGCGCAAAAAAAAACAGCGGAAATCTATTGGGATATGATCTCGTCCGATTACTTTTATTGCCCCCGCTACATAACTACCGCTGTTAAGTGTTGAACGAGCCATTTCCCCCATTTCGTTTGTGCAACAAATTGGGTCTTTGCCGTTCATCATTTCGAGACGTCCATTTTCGATGCTTAATGAGTTGCGTTGGAAAGGCTGTTTAAAATCGATTCTAGTGCAAGATACACTGTTTTGCGATGTGCTCAGGCAACGAGGTTTGGGGTTTGGTATCGTTTTGGAGATGAAGTTATTTCCTAGGTCGCCAATATAACTTATATAAAGATTATTGTTCCAACTTTTTATTAATGAAATAAGTAACGTAAGATATGTCCAGTCCCCAGATATTTCAATACATCTTAACAACTTGAGCAACTGGAGTCGGAGGTACGAAAACTGAATTTTAAAATGACAAGAAAGTTATTATTGCATGCTGGGAACCTTCCAGTGCCATAAACATCAATTTCACTACAAAACCTTTCCAGACATTGTGACGCAAGGAACGCAAGGATACCAACCATCCATTTTATCTGGCCGTACGTAATCATTTTAGTGAGACGCAATAATTCGTAATGGTAGAAAAGTGCCTCTACGCTAAACGCTTTCTCATTTGTTTACGCTCACATCCTTACGTTTCCTTTAGCTTCTTGGCAGGGATGGGATGGGGAACCCCACTTACTACAAATCCTTGCGCTGTCTGCATCTTAATGCCGTGGAAAAATGCTCCCTCGGCACCCACTTGCCCCCCTTATGTCCATGCATTTCTTTACCGCACACACTCACAACAACAGTTCCGGCGTCGAGTGTTACCCTGCACGGCGACAAACGCGCGCACCGACCTGCTTTAGCTAACCTCTTTAGTTGATGAAATAATGAAAAATAACATTTACCACATGGAGGACCACGCACAGCTTTACATCTTGCTAGCCATCGCAAACAGCGTAGTAGAGTTTTCCTTGCATTTACACCATCAAACTAGCCAAACTATTGGTATGATATTCACGCAAACGCGGCAAACGAATCTTTTCCGGCAAAGGAGTGTATTTTCATCCCTGCTTGCCAAACTCAGCTCGTATTTTGATACAATTTTTTCCCCTTTTTTTCTTTTTTTAAAACCACCCAAAATTTTACGATATGCACGGGGTTTATTTCCTTTTTTTTCGCACGGATAGCCAAAACCGTAAACTGTGAGCAGAATAGGGGGAGCGAAAGCAAAAAAAAACACGCACACGCACGGTTCACAAGACTTTTCCTGCAGCGCCAGCCAAACTTCACGCACGCAAACCCATCGAGAGAGGAGAACGTTTTTTCACTGTTTACGCCTTCGAGTTTTCCTGCCTGCCGAACGCGCGTGTCCGACGGCCTGAAGACCAAATCGGAATGTGCACCATTTACGGCTAGCGCGAAACAGAACGGCTGCGGTGCGAACTGTCACTGCTTTGACAGTGGGTTCGCGGGTGAATTCATGTTAAAACACCGATTTGTTGGTCTAAAATTTGCATTTGAATGGTAAAATTCAATTTATTAATTAATATACATTAAAACAGAAAGGAATTCATCATTAAGGGAAAGAAAAAGCGTTTTTTACCACAAACATTTTTCATCACTAAAGCCTCCGCTACACGACGCATAATCGAATCAAAATGACGCATTTGACAGTTGCTGAAAACGCATAACAAAACACTTGCGAAACGCTTCATCCATCAGGTGATTGGGATTTTCGTTTGAAAACGTTGGCAATCCATTCCAACATTTTATTTCGCAAATTCGTTACTCTGGAAAAGATAAACTTTTACTAGAAAACATTATGCACTTGTTAAATTTTGCAAATATGATTGCAAATATGATGGTGTTATAATTTCAGAAACTTTCTATTTGTAATTGTTTTATTGCAAAGCAAAGATTTTTAGCGTTTCTTGTTCATTGACCAAGGCGTAAATCCACTGTTCTGTAATTTTATTAGCAGAAAACGCTATGAAGCGCATTGGGAAAATGATAGCATGCAAATCAGTACAGAAACTAACCGCAACGTATAAACATCATTCCGCTGTGTTGTGATTTCTGTCAATAGCAACGTTTACCTCGAATTTGTTTTTTTCCTTTTTCCCATGTATATGCACACACACACAAGTTTGTACGCATATTTTTTAGTCAGAATTCAGTCGCGTACCGCATATCACCTCCAACCAGTGCATGTGTGTGAGGACAAGCAAATTCATTTGCCAACCGAAGGTGCTGTCATTCCGTATCGTTTTGGGGGGTTGGGAGAAGGAGAACCCCCAGATACAAAAAAAAAAGCTGAAAGGGCTACAGGTAGTGCGCATTCTCTCCGTTGGCGCCTGGGTGTGCGTGTTTGTGTGTATGCGCGCGAGAATAGTGGACCGTTTCGTTAGTTGGTCTTGCCAAAAGGCGGTCGTGCCCCGTTGTGCTCCGGTGTGTGCTGCACAGGCGAAAGTTTGCAATACCCGTAACACGGGCAAAAAAGCGGAAGGAAAGAAAATACGGAACACGGTGACGGTGTTACGGTGTGTGGCCATTTGTTTCCCTGCCCCGGGTAAGGGTGTTCCGTGTGTGGAGAGGGTTCTTTTTTGTTGTTGTTGTTGCCGATAGTTGTGTTTTTCGTATCTGTTTGCTGTTGTTGCATTGTTTTTGTCCGCCACTGCTTTGCACCGTTTTCCTCTGTGCTTGCGTGTGTGTTTGTGTTAAAATGTAAGCAACAGAAAGGGCAACAGCAGCAGCAGGAACCGTAAGCACAGTTTAGTGTGCCCGTTGCCGAAGACGGGTGCGCGGGAGGTGAAAGAGGGGGAAGGGTAATCATTTGTTGCTTCGCTACAACCAACCGTACAGCACCAACCCCTCCTTGTCAGCACGACCAACACCACTACAGCGATAGCAAACAAGCAAGCAAACAAGCAAGGTCTCTACATCAACCGAGGACTTGTCCCAGTGTTCCGATGAAGAGTGAAACATTAGCCCTGTACCATCATCATTACCGTCATCACGATCGTCCCCAGCACTGCCAGCCCTACCAGCCCAATCACCCCAATCAGCAACAGCAAGACCAGCAACCCGGCTGCACCGCATTCGAACGTTCCGATGATTTGGCCGCCTGTTATTGTGGCTCATCCGACAACTTTTGAATATATCGATTAAAGGTAATGACGGGACCCAAACTCTGCTTCCCGATCGTGTGCAAAACACACATACAGGCACACGTGTGCTCGTACACACACACACACGCATCTGGGTAAAAATCTCATGTCCCCTGATGGGCGTTTAAGATTTTAAAATCCTTATACAAAAACTAAATACCCATACACATATAGCCACACGCAGTGGTTTATGGGGAAGGTTATGAGTTGGTCGGCATGCAGGAAGGATGGCAGTGTAATGGAATGTGCGCTTGTCCAACAAAACGATCCATTCGCCCTTCCCAAGCTTCAATCAAGCATTGGATTCCCTCAAACATCTCTGGATGGAAATGTGTGTGAGTGTGTGCATGTATTGCGACTAAGGGGTGGAGGTGCCATCGATCAACATCCAACCCCCTCCCCTTACTGTCTGGTTGCACTGGTGTGACACTGCATTGTGGTTGCACAGGTGGTTGCAATTCGTAGTAGATCACCACACACACGCACACCTGCACTACTTCAATGCACACTGCAGATGCATTTCCTTGTCAAAAGTCAGCGAGCAAAGAAGTTCCCTGTGTAACAAACACAATGCAAGGCAAGGTGCACCATTTCCGACTACAAAAGTTTGTAAGAAAAATTGAAATACTACAATTTAAACTTTCATATCTTATTTTCCTTTTTAAGTTCAACACCAACTCCAGGCTTTCATGGCTTTACTGTTGTTTTTTTTTATTTATTCCAACCTGCATGATGCAACCTCTTGGGAGCTTAAATCGAAGCGAAACACCAACAAACAAATTTGTCACCCGCAAATTCCTCTCGCCTCAAAACGGAGTGGGCGAGAACTCGAAGAAACTACGAGTAACGACACCACACCGGAAACAGTAGCCCGGTTGATCACGATGCGGCAAAATAAATACGCGACACTAGACGTTGACCAAACTTCCTGTCCAGTGCTGCGTCACCCGTTCAATGCAAACACACACACGCACACACCCACCCACCCGCACCCACGATTCTTATCGTTGGTATTTGGTGTGAATGCTTCAACGGTTTGGCTCTTAATCTAATTCAACGCACATGGCCCCCGGGGAGGAAGGCTACACACGCGCGCGCGTGTGGGAGAAAGGAAAAGCGAAATACACACCGACAAAGTAAACAGGTGGCCGGATAGGGTAGAAGGTAGACAAAATGAAATAGGCGCAAACTTATATGAGCAAAGCGCCATGTGATGCTTTTCGCTTATTATGATTATGTGGATGTTTTTCTTCAGGTGCTAGGCACGTGTGTCCATTTGGAGGAACGAAGGAGGCTTGGGTTCGGTAGAGGTGGTGTAGGGGGTAGTCTCTAATTGAGTTTTCGTACCACCTTTCGGGAAGATCCAGAATGTAACATTCGTGTAAGAAGTTATTGGGGAGCTTTTGGATTTTTTTAAACGAAATTACAATTTTCGTATTTGCATCAATGTTGTAACGTGCAGGAAAATGATTGCTGTCGTTTTTGTACGAGATTCAGTTTTACTTGAAATAGTCAACAGCTAGTTTTTGGCGTTAGTTCTGCTGGCAGGAGTGTCCATACATGCTAAATCATTTACTCTGAACCTTCTACCGGATATATCCACACCCTCGAATCACCTCAGTTTGTGCTTATCAGGTCTTCTTCGGCCTTGTCCGGAATATCTAATAGGACATTGGTGTTCTCGTTCCTAAGCCAACGAAGTCTAGTGAGTTGATTACGCTGACTTTTTTCTAGAGTGCTGTAACATTGTGCAACTATTGCTTTGAATGTCTTCAAATATTCACAACACTGTAAAAAAAATCAAAAATACTTCCATTTATTAAAATGTCAACCATCATTAAGATATTTCAACAAGAAAATATTAAATCTGTGCTCTTTCTTTCAGCTGCTTCCAGCATCAGCACCAACACGAATCACTCCCTATCCCGATTATTTGTTGCATCATGATAGTGGTAATGGTGCCTAAACAACGTGGGGGGAACAATCTGCTGCAGCAGCAAGAACAACAACAACGAACATTGACATCATACCCGGCGGCATTGTAAAGTGTGCCTGAAACCCGCAACTGAACCAACTCCTTGTACTGAACTCTACTCTAGATATCCAGCCAGAAACACATCCACCATCCCAGCACAGCCACAATGTCGGATGTAAGTAGAGACTGCCGAACATCTTCAGAAAACCGCCTAAGTAGCGGAAGCAAACGATAACAAGAAGCAAGATCATACATGATATGGCGCTTCGGTTTTGTGTGTGTGTGCGGGATCCTCATCGTCCTCTGGGCGCCCATATATATAGATAACGCGGCTGAGTAGTCCGCGTGCTAATCATATGCCAATCACCCCGTCAACAAAGTGACCCTCCACCACCACCTGCTACCCACGATACGATATTAAACAGTCTCATCCGTAAGGGGAGGAAAGTACGGTGGTGACGGAACACGTACTTTGCCGAAAATAGCACCTTCCTCTGTGTACCGGTGATATCTTATTACTTTTGACTGACACAGCTGTACAGTGCACGAATCGAAACGGTTTAACGGGCAAACAAATTGATTTGTTGATTGTAGCGCTCGGGAGTGTGTGTGACCCTATCTTGTGGCACCCAAAGTGATCTCAAACAGTACATAAAATTTTAGATGAGATGAAAATGTATCGAAAAGCATGATGAAACAACTTTAATGTTGGTGCGAATCAAACGGGTTTAGTTGTTGCCAGACGGTCATTCATAAACGGAGGTTTTTCTGTTGTTTCTTGCTCAATTACAGGGTTGCACATGATGATTTAGATGTTTGTTTTCAAAATGTCTCTATCATACGTTGATATTTGTGAGGTATCTTTACACTCACATATCATTCTGCTTTACTGTTTAATATTTTTTGTTAGTTTCAACAACATTTATCAAAAATAATATCAAATGGCGAAATAATACTCTATCGCTTGAAGTTCTAATGGTTCGTATGACATTAGACCGCTTGATTGTACAGAACTTTAACGCCCCGGAAAGAGATAGCGCGTTGCCCGGTATGTGCGCAACCATTCCCCGCCGTTTGCCCGCTACGGTTGACCGGGAGAATTTGCTGATGGGTTGCGAAAATAAATATACACCTACGAAAGATAAAGCATTTGTGTATCTTTTAGAGTCAATTATGGTAGCGCGTGCTCGTGGGTTTAGCGTCTGGTCACAGTCGGTCGTCCAGTAGCGTACAGGACCCTTCCCTCCCCGTTCAGTTCTTCCACGCGAAACGCATTGCTGTTGTATGCGAGATAAATTACCAGCACACAAATATGCGTCGCCCTGTCCGGTCGTGCGCTTCACGACGCGAGATTGTATCTTCCACCAGGGTCAGGTGTGTGTCGTCTCTATGTAGGCCGCTATCCCTGCTGCCGAACGGGGTGTACGATAGCTGTCCATCGTCGTTCGACGTCAGTTGTGGGGTGCATCCGGCCGGTGGCCGGTCTCTGGTACCATTGTGCTACAGTGTACAGTGCCGTCTCCTGGCGAACCGGTAACAAAACAGGAAGCGGGTTCAGTGCAGTGTGTAGCTCTCGAAGGCGCCCGCAAAAGCGCTGCGTCAGATACCCTAGAAGAAAAAAAAGCAAAAAATACATTCCGATTGGAACAACACACGCACACAGGAACAGGACGTAATATCGAATAGTATAGAAAAGGGAGGGAAGGGGAAAGTATTCCCTTTCCTTATCTTGATGGGACGCAGAGACAGTGGAAGAGTAGAACGGGGGCGATAAAATTAAAACAAACCGCATACGATATCTCCACGTCTCTAGTGTCTGGAGTTACAGCGGGAGGCGAGATAATGTGCGGGTGTTATTATCGCACTTGCACTCGCGAGATGCGCCATCTTGGTGTCTTACACATTTTTTCTTGCAAAGCATATCGAAGAGCGTACCCTATTCGGGTTTGGGTTCTACTGCTTCACGCGCAGTTATTCTTGTGATACGTACGCAACACCCCAGGTGCTGCCAGGCTGTTGGATGAGGGGAGAGAAAAACGGTTTTTGGACGCGATGGGTCATGTGAATATGTTGCACGTAAATAGCCGTGTAGTGTAGGTAGGACAGGTTACACATGTAGCCCGTACATTATTTTAGTAGGGCACACGTCTCGTCGGTTGTACAAATTCCTTGCACCATCCGAGACGGTGCAGTTTGTGCAGAAGAGTCGGCTGAGTAACTTTGCGCATCTATTCCATTGTGGCAATAAACACAAAAAGGAAAAGGTCTGATGTCAGCAGCTACTGAACTAACAGACGGTTTCTTTTGTTTTTTTGCACGCTACAATGAAATATTTAACGCATTTGCAAATTGAAATCGATTCTCTGCCAAGCTTTCGCGACTGTCATTTTTTTTTAAATTTTAATTGAAATAATAAGCAATCTAAAAACTGATAGTGGCTTTTATTCTATATTTTGGAATTATTTCCATTCGATTCAGTGTCAGCCGCAAATTCTTTTTGTACTTCAACGCGCATAAAACCGCGCAAGAAATTATTGGACTTTCTCATTCTTAACTTACGAACCCTGTAATAATGTTTTCTTCATGTAAATATTGACCATTGTATTAATCGGTTTCGTTTATTCAACAGACGGCATCCAACTATCGTACATCGACCTCGTTCACGACCATGCCCCCGGTGCTGACCGAAAGCCAGAAAGGTTCGGTGGAGGACATCCAGATCTCGCTAGCACCGTACATCCAGTCCTATCTGAGCCAAACCGGCCGGCGCCATTCGTGCTGCAGCGTGATGTTGCCGGTTGCGTTCGAACGGGCTGCACCGCGGTCTTGGTTCGATCCCCGTTTCGATTCACCCGTGCTGGAGGGCCAATACCAGGCGAGCGTATTTCCGCAGCTGCGCCTTAAGTTTCGGTAAGAACACCTGGACATCCGGGCGCTTCCCTCTTTGTGTGTGTGTGTGTCTGTTGGTTTTCTGCTGCTGCTACGCAACAAAAAACTCCTCACTCTCTCCCAACCTCGCATGCATGACTATGTCTACTTCTGCTTTCAGCTTCGCACTATTCTACATCCTGCTCTGCTCGCTCGTGTGGCTGCTGTACTTCCTGTTTGACGGTGGCCCGACCAGCTTCACGCTGCTGACCGTATCGATCGGATTAATCTTTCTGTTCGCGCTCGCCGGTCTGTGGGTGACGCGCACCGACATCTACCGTGCGCACACGAACCTGATATCGTCCTTCTGCGCCATCCTGCTCTGCATGTTTTCGCTCTTTCTGCTGCTGCTGACGCGTGAAGCGCTCAGCCCGCTCGGCCACTTTTCCATCTGCATCGAGATCGTAATGCTCATCTACACGATCATACCGCTACCGTTGTGGCTCTGCTGCACCATCACCATGGCGTACTCCGTTTGCTTCGAGGTGCTCTCGTTTCTTCACCAGACGCACTACGACTACAACTCGCGGCCGGGTGGCCAACCGACCGCGTCACCGCTCGTTACTGGCAGCGTCACGCACACCGTCGCACGGTTGCTCGCCGAGGACGGTGCGATCGGTACGGACTACCAACATTCCGGCGACTCGTTCGTGTACAAGATCGTGCTGATACGGGTGCTGATACAGCTGTGCGTACATCTGATCGGCATCCAGATACTGATCATGACGGTGGTGCGTATGCGCGGCACGTTTATGAAGGTCGGCCAGAACCTGCTCGTACGGCGACAGCTCGAGATGGAGAAGCAGCTCAAGGAGAAGATGATCCACTCGATGATGCCACCGAAGGTGGCGGATCTGCTGCTAAAGGAGAGTGGCAGTGTGCCGAAAGGCACCAGCTTCGACCAGTACCCCACCTCTGCCCAAGCAGCACCACGGCGCACCACACCGTCCGATCTAAAGTCGCTGTTCCGTCCGTTCCACATGAACCGGATGGAAAACGTAAGCATACTGTTTGCGGATATAGTCGGCTTTACGCGCATGTCATCGACAAAGACGGCCGAACAGCTGGTGGAGATACTGAACGATCTGTTCGAACGCTTCGACGACCTCTGTCTGGTGAATGGATGCGAGAAGATATCGACGCTGGGTGATTGCTATTACTGTGTGTCCGGTTGTCCGGAACCGCGCCCGGATCATGCAATCTGCTGCGTCGAGATGGGGCTCGGCATGATCGAATCGATCCGGGTGTTTGATGCGCAACGGAACGAGGGCATCAAGATGCGTGTCGGTGTCCATACCGGTACGGTGCTTTGCGGCATTGTTGGTACGAAACGGGTCAAGTTCGATGTGTGGAGCAACGATGTTACGCTTGCTAATCGGTAAGTATTGGATTTAGTTGGCCAAAACAGTTACGTGATGTCTAAACCTAGTGTTGGATGACTCTGATGTATGAATCAGAATGAATTTTGCAACAGCTGTCGGTCTTGATCAAGAAGATCCAGAGTCTAAACAACTAAAACTTTCCCTTTCTTCGGAAACAGCATGGAGTCCAGTGGAAAACCCGACCAGGTGCACGTATCGGAGGAAACTTGCGGCTTCCTGGGCGATTCCTATATCATAGAGGAAGGCGAAGAAGTCGATGGTAGGTTCAAAACAGCACCTCTATGTCACACCAACAAGTACCTAACCTTTCTTCAATACTCCGTAGGGCACCGTACGTATTTCGTGCTGGGCAAAAAGCTGGATCTGGTCGGTTCGATTACCGAGGGCCTCTCCAGCATTGGTCTTCCGGTCGACCTTAATCTTTTGGGCGCATCGGCCTCACCGCTGGACGAACTACCGTACGCGACGAGCGAAGAAAACCCGGAAAGTTCCTGCCTGTCGCGCAGTGCCACCAATCTATCCGGCATTCACCCCGCGGTACCACCGGCATCTCCTGCCGGGCCCGTCTTTTTCTCCTCCCTGCACGCATCACCGGTTTCGACACCGCGGCCCCGCATTGCATCGCTAACGAAGATGACCAAGTTCCTCCGTTCGGCCGTGAAGGGTGATACCGGCCGTTTGTTAAACCCGCACCGTACGGCCGGTGGTACGAGCGCACCCGTGGAGAAGCCAAAAATTATCATCAGCACAAAATCGATCTCAAACGGTTTCGAGTCCGACGACGAGATGGCGGAAATGGTGGCGGCTGGTGGTGGTGGTGATGGTGGGACGAGTAAATGTTTGACCCGGTCACCGGTCGGTACGCGGCCACAGGATGTGACGACAGTAGCGATGCTCAACGAACGTACGCGAAAGCAGCCGACGGACGGTGGCGATACTGGTGGCCAACAGGCGCAACGGAAGGCCGGCAAGGTGCTCAAGCGCCAGGACACGTACAGTGCTCCGGATGGGGAGTGCAGCAGAATCTGTGATAGTAGTAAAAGCTGTGACGAAGATGTGCCATGTATTGAGAGAAGTAGCAGCAGCAGCAATGCGCGTACCGTTCCGATCGGTACCGGTGCCGGTGGAAGCGGCAGCAGTAGCAATAGCAATAGCAATAGCAATAATCAGAACATCACCAACGGGTGCTACCAGCATGTGCCGATCGTGATCGTTACACCGCGTCCGAGCTGCCACACGCTGGACGTCACGAACGGGGGTAGTATTGTCAGCAGCAATGCACACACCAACACGACCGGCACCAATACGGTCACCACCGCCGTCGCAACGTGCAGTACGATGGGGCGTGGTCGTGAATGTGGCAGGATGGTTGGTTCCGGTGGTGAAAATACGCACACCAGCCAAAGTTCCGTGTTCGACGAGATAATAGACGTGCGCTCGTATATCTCGCAATCGCGTAGTGACATTTCGCCGTTTGCCCGCACCGGTAGCTACCGATCACAGGCGGACCGGTCATCGATCATTCACGAAATCGCACTATCTGCCGGTGCGGCCGGCGGCAGTAACAGTGGTACGTTCGGTCGGCCCCGTAGCTCCACCATCACCACCACACACCACGCATGTAACGAAGCGCATCAACACGTACGTCACGGATCGGTTGTCGTGTGTCCGAGCTCCCGTTTGCTCGGTGCCGACGGTGCAAGCCTATCACCTTCCGCAACATCGCGCAAAGATTCGGGCATAAGATCAAACAGCCGTCGGTCGAGCATCCAGCATCAGATAATGCTGATGAGTCAAACGGTCGCGCTGTCGGTGCATCGCGTGTCCGGCTATTTTACCAGCTCGCAGTCCAGCCTATCCGGTGCGATCGTAACGTCCGCGGCTGGTGGTGACCATCATCATCAGCCGACACAGAAACCGAACGGTAGCATGCGGCTCGGGCCGGGCACCGGTTCCAAGTGTTGCGTCGGCATTAAGGAACCGCATCCAGATCCGCTAGCCGCCTGTCTGCAGCAGCTGCGCAAACAGTCCGACCTGCAGCTGATACGGTGCGTGCGGGATAATGCACGATCGCAGCGCAGCTATCTGGTAAAGCCACCGCTGTTGCCGGTATCGCTACGCTTCAAATCGCGCCCGATGGAGCAAGAGTTTCGCTCGAAGGCACACCGGTTCGGGAGTGAAAGTGGCGAACTCGAGGGCGGTGGTCCACCAACGCTAGCGACGCCAAAGTACAACACCTACATCGACATGCTCGTATCGTTCGTCGTGTATCTTGCGACCTCGACCTCACTGTTTCTACTCTCACCCTCGGTCTATCTCGAATCGTACAAGGTGTGGGTGTGTATCTTCGTGTTCTTTAGCACGGTACAGCTTTTTGCGCTGTTTATCTGCACCAAGCAGGTGTGTCGGAGGACGCGCAAACCTACCGTACGCCGGTCACGTCCAATGGCTAGCCGCAGCTGTTACGACTGTCTGCTGCAGCTCGCATCCAACTGGTACCCGTGGCATATCTGTGGCGGCATCCTAATGTCGCTGCCCGTCATCTCGATTCTGTCCAACTTTGCCATGATGGACGTGACGAAGTTTCGAGTGTTTGAGTTCCATTACGGTTTCCTGATGTACATCTGCATCGTGCACTTTTGCAACTTTACGCAGCTAAACTGGTGGATGCGCAACGCGATGGCATGCCTAACGTCGGCCGCATTCGTCGGCATTGCGGTCGGGCATATGGTGGAACTGCAGGCACTCGAAGTTGCTGCGGGCGTTACAGCGAACGGCACGGTCCTGACTGCCGGTGGTGACACCGATGAAATGCTGCACCGTGCCCAGTTCGATTGGTTCAACAATTACCGGGTGGAGATATACGTCGATCTGCTACTGCTTCTCGTGTTGGTTTGGTTTTTAAATCGCGAGTTTGAGATCGGCTATCGGTTAAGCTTTCATGGCAGTGCCGTTGCAAACCAGGACAAGATACGGGTGCAGAATATGAAAAACCAAGCAGACATGCTGCTGCACAACATCATTCCGAAGCATGTGGCGGAGCAGCTGAAAAATACTGCCAAATATTCGGAAAACCATCACAACATCGGCATCATCTTTGCGAGCATTGTCAACTTTAACGAAATGTACGACGAATCGTACCTCGGCGGGAAGGAGTATCTTCGCGTGCTGAACGAACTGATCGGTGACTTTGACGAGCTGCTGGCCCGGCCCGAGTTTCGGTGCGTGGAAAAGATCAAAACGATCGGCAGCACGTTTATGGCCGCGTCCGGGCTCGATCCGGGCAGTCGGGGCGAAAACTACGAGCATCTGTACACGCTGCTCGACTTTGCCCTCGCGATGCAGCAGGTGGTGGAATCATTCAATCGCGATCTGCTGGAGTTTAATCTGATCATGCGGGTCGGGTACAACTTTGGCGACGTAACGGCCGGTGTGATCGGTACGAGCAAGCTGTACTACGACATCTGGGGCGATGCGGTTAATGTCGCCAGCCGGATGGATTCGACCGGTGTGGCGGGCCGGGTACAGATCGGCAGCGATTGTGTACCGGTGTTGGGCGAACGGTTCGACTTCGAGCCGCGCGGTAAGGTGTACGTGAAGGGCAAGGACCATATGGAAGTGTACCTGCTGGTTGGCAAGAAACCGGACCTACTGGGACCACCAGAACTAGATATAGATCCCGTGTAGATAGGAAGAAAGCAAACGCACGGAGGAGAAAGCTTTCTTTTTTAGTCATTTTCTTGTACCGTCATCACGGTACGGTGCCGTCGAATTGGGATAGGATTGTTTTGGAGTTGTTGAGATGCGTACCGGTACATCGAAGTGTACCGCGTTTTTTGAAAAAAGCGTTTGCTACTACTTTGCTGTGGAGACAAACCATACCCCCGATAGGAACAAACCGAAGGTTAATAGCTAATACGAAATTGATGGTACAACTACACCGTACGGTGCATTAAAACAAAGGTAGCAGCTACTCCTAGGCGCTAGAAATGTCTAGGAACAAAACAAACCTCCCGCTGATCATTAATCTCTATGGTCTCGAAAAGACGAAACAGGAAATACTGGATGAGTTAGTAGAGTTACGAACTTCAAGGCGTGTACCAGTCGGATTTTATCCGGTGCAACCGCCCTCTCCCAAAACGGCACTGATGTAAACTGATGCACAACTAAACAGGAAAAAACGAGTTACTCATTTTAAGGCAATAATCATGCTGGTGGATAGAAAGGATTTGAAAGGTAGCAATTTTAACCAAGTAGAACAACTCGTTTGTCGCATTACTGTGTGTATCACTCCGCACGGTTACTCCTCGTATCGGTTTCCCCCTTTCTAGCCAATCAAACAAATATCTCCTCCATTTGAGTTTTTGTTTTAAGAATACAGAACTATATGTGCACATCGCAAAGAGATCCTAAAGGTGTCGGAGACCTCACTGACCTATTCGATGTGTAACGCCTATGCACTTTTACTAGTTCACGAAGAGTCGTCTAAAGCTACACCTTTTACGTCAGTCCGTACGAATAAGTCTCCGTTTTAAGCCACCCAGTCCCTAACCATGTTGCTCAAACCTCCAACAACCTCTCCTCATCCTGTCAGCATACTCCCCTCGCCCTCTCCTCCCACCACAGGTGTTGTATTATGAGTGTGTGTGTCTGTCGCTTCCTAGGTGTGCCTGAAGCAAAACAAAACTCAGAATATACCGCGCAGTCAGCCTCCTATTGCTGCCGTGCATGGCTACGGTCTATCAGAACCACTCTCTATGATGATTTGACTCAGTGTGAGTGAGCTACATTAAAGAGTTTACTCTCGAATTGACTCTTTGAAGAGTTATTCTTCAGTGAGTTGTCGTATTCAAGAATCTGCGAAGAGCTATAACTCATGAGTTGAATAACTCATGTATGCGTGCGTTGTCAAACCAAGAAAGGTAAACAAAACCAGAAATGCTTGAATTGTTATATTCATAAGGGTTTAACAGTTGTGGTTGCTGTGTGTGACCACCAAGAGTTATAGCTCATGAGTTATATAACTCATACGTGATTTGAATTATTGTGTGTAGGATAAATCGCAACTGAGTTACAGGAACTCTTGGTAATGATGCGAATTAACTCACTCAAGAGAAGCTCACTCACTCTTTCTTACTCACCATGCACATCACTAATAAGAATCGGTGTGTGGTTTGATATCTGCCACCGCTTGATGTCGCTGTATACGCTTAGAACTAGTTAGATCTTTGTTTCAGGATATATGGGTGTGTGTGTGTAACAGTCACGGTGGATCAGTTTTTAACGTATACAACATAGACGAACTACACACACCCGCACACATCACCGGTAATGATAGAAGTAATTGGAAAACAATGGCAACGGAACAGGAAATGAAACTGCAACAAACAAGGAAAACAACAAAACCCAAGAATACTATTACGTACGTGCCTTCTCTCTTTGGACTAGTTATTACTTTACAATTACTTCCGCCAGAAGGATGTATAAACACACACATACACACCACAATTCCATTCACGAAGTCCCCATGCCCTACACCTTCCGCAAGATCCGACGGAGTGTTTGTGCGTGAAAGGGCGTCTAGAGTGGGGGAGTTCCCCGATTTCATTTACAGCTCCCCCAAAAACATGGGAATCTTCAAAGGCCTTTTCAAAACAGCAGATACTTGCAATATTTAGTTTAAGGATCGATGCGATATTAGCCCGCTAGTGAAGCGTACGGGGGCAAGCAAAAAGGGTTCCCCATCCGACCCTCTTTCGCCCGATCGCCGACGTGCCAACGTGTAAATAATAGTTTCGTTGCGTTTAACGTTTGCTTAATAATTTATATATCTTCTCAAAGGAGAATGGGGGAGGTTTTCTCCTTTTTTCTCTCGAAAAAAAAAATCCTCAAGCCCGTTGGTTTGTTTGTTTTTAATTGCGGAATATGAAGAAAAACAATAGACAAAATGGCACTCTCCGTTATACGCGATACTTCATTTCCAGCCAACGGTGCAAACGGTGTCAAGTTGCAAAGATTTCACAAATAACTATTCTTGCCAAAATGATGATTTACTAGCTGGGTAGGCCTGTACGTTATTTCAATGCCATTGCTGTTACGGATATACTACAGATATATATATATAAATCGACATATACACTATATTGAAAAGGTATGAAATATTTATCTAGTTTATTTTTTAAAAAAACAAACATCACGACGCTGTGATCACAAATGGAAAAAAATGGGAGTTTCGTCATTCGTTTATCGTTCTTCGGCTCCTACATTCACGGCGCGGGAATAAAGCGAAAACAAACACTAATGAAGAAAGGTTACAACTGCTAAGAACGTTTATATTACTATATATTGTACAATGGTGCACCACGGTATTTATCATTCCCATTTGCGCGTTACGTGTCCATTACCAAAACCTTAGATGAAGCGCCAGCAAGCGGCAAGAATTGTGCGTTAAACGTAAGGAATGCATATCAGAGAAAGTGAACGAGGTGTGCCGGCCTCGCTGTGAAGAAATGTTAATGTGTAATGGTCAGAGATGCGACTGGTGTGTTTTATTTTATTCCACGCTAGAAAGAAGACGCTTATATTAGTCAGGTCGACATGTCGATTGTGGCATTGTTTTACTACATCGTAACATCACACCTTTATACATTACCGCGTTGGCGCAACGCACACACACGTACTTTTTTTAGTACCTCTTAGTAGCAATGATAACGTTTTGCTCGAGCAGGAGCAAAACAAGTGAGTGTATGCAGTGAGTGCGTCAGATGCCACAAGGGTATTGAATGTTGCCTAATCAATCGAAAGAGAAAGCGTAGCAATGGTTTCCACACGACCGCATACACACATAAACTGCTTACCATAAAAAAAAAACAAACGAACGAACCAATCCCGCCATTTTGAACTACTACGCGGCACTAACTACGGGACATTCAGTAAGCATAATGGACGACGCGAAAGTGTTGGGTGTGTATTTTGTTGTAATAGTAGTAGTAGTTGTTGTTGTAACAATCGCGATGCTATCACTGTGCGCTGTGTCAGAAAGCAATAGGACCAAGCCCCTTTTTCGCCCACGCCGTCCACCGAAGAAAGATGGAGTTCGATGGTGGGACGGATTAGTGGGTGTGTTTGTGTGTGTGTGAAGGGGGGGCGGAATGTAATTTAGCAAAACAAATGAAGTACACAACATGTTGTTCCTCAAATACTCAACATCAAACTAAGCCATTAACATCTAGCACATGGTAATTAAAAGTAAAAAACCCGAAGAAGGGAAACAGTGTGCTACGTTTGTCAGGTGTACACAAATCCATACAATCAGCGTTAGTGTCTAAACCGACTATTTCACTAATATATCGACTAGGGAACGAACCGCTATCGAAGGTACAATTACCTTCTCCAAGAAGAGTCCGTTGTTGTGTGTGTGTGTGTTTTTTTAAATATGTGTGCTAGCTACTAGCATGGTAAGATACGCAGGGGTTCTCAGCTAGTTTTTTTTTTAAATTGAGAAGCAGATTTCAAACAGCAGTAAGATACATTACGGAACGAATTTGATCGCACTTTTGGACGAATGATTCTACTGGACTGGTTTCTAGTTAATAAACACAAAACAGCCACACATGGAGCGTGGAGCAATAACCTAAACATACTGATCAGGAACAGTTACTAAAGATATATGAAATGTGATCGAGTATTATAGAGAAGGTGAAGTAGACGAACAAAAAAAAAATTACATTCACAACACGTACGCTCCTGATGCGCAGCATTCGATAGTTCAAAACAATTGATGCTGCAAGAGGGGGAGAGAGAGAGAGAGAGAAAGGGAGATTTAACTGCAATAGCATCACTCTAAAGTAACTCGTAACGCTACGTGGTCAACGCAAAACAAATGTCAAAAGCTGGTAATAAAATTTATCTCAAAAGTACGAACCATTAATAATTAACTGAGATCTTATAGCCCAATACGTTTGTGAAAGAAGAAAATATCTTTATACAGGGCAGTAGCTCTGTTATTCGTCCTCTACTACACAAAAAAAAGCAATATTTTCGAGATGCTATTGATTTTGTAGTGAGGAGCAATGCCACTTTACGGTGTTAACGTCAGCTTATCGGACGTTCAGTGTAGTTTGTGATGTTTATTAAGTATAATCGTTTTGACATTTCGCAAACAAAAAGTTACATTCTTGGACATATAGAAGGTGAGTAGTAGTAGGGATTCATCTGCACGGTGCGGCACCATCAACGACTTCTGGATACCAGCGTGACCCGGTTCGGGTTGTGTGTGTGTGGTAACGATAGGTATCTAGTGTTGGTAGTAGCTCTAAGGATGCTCACACCGGACATCGACGTGGGGCACGTTTCGCTTCCGTTCAGGGTGTGTGACTGTGTGGTGATGTGGTGAAGTGTTATAGGTAAGAGTAGATGTAGTTACTGTGACGATCTGGTGCCGTGACCAGGATGCGGTGCCTGTGATCTAACTGATCTGTCTGTGATGTGTGTTGTCGGACCCTGCTCAGAACGCCTTCTTGGCCGGTTCGGGGAACGCTTCACGGGCCGGTATGAAACTCAGCATCATGATATGTCGCGCATATGCCTTCGTCGTGCGGAACAGTGCGTCCGTACCGTGTAGCCGATCGAGCACTCCAAGCACACCGAAACATTGGTTAAACCTAAAGCAAAGAAACACACATTAAACGGGCATGTTGCGAGGTGGGTCATATCCCTAACGGTCGGTTGCCTTACTTGAGATGATGGAAGTCGTGCGCTTCGGGACTCGGAAAGAATGGCAGATGGTAGCCGGAGTGCGCGTTCAACGTGGAGAGTATTACCAGCGTAAACCACAACCAGGCCACCGCCACGTGGCTGCCGAGCATGAAGATGCCCAGAAACGGTGGTACAAGGTTGCTGAACACGTGCTCCACCGGATGGCAGTAGATGGCGGTGATGGCGATCGGGGCCGTCCATTCGTGGTGCTGCTTGTGGATGTACCGGTAGATCCGTCGGCTGTGCAGCAGCCGGTGCGCGTAGTAAAACCCAATCTCCTCTATGAAGATGCAGAATGACAGCTCCGCCAGCACCCAGTGAAAGGTGGGCAGCTCGCGCAAATCGTTCAGCCCACGGAAACGCATCGCCTGGTACATGCAGTACGCCATCGGTACACCGACCACCGTTTGGTTCATCAGCACGGTCGCAATCACCTTCGCCAGCCGGCGCCGGTCGACCGGTTCGTTCGTGCCCGGTTGCATCTTGTACCGGCGTATGATCGCCGGCCGGCACGTCACGTCAAACAGCGTGTAGATGCCACCGAACACCCAGTACACCGCCATCGTGAAGATGGTGGTGCTCAGCACCCACAGCCGGGCCGGATCCTCGCCGGTGAAGTCGATGAAGCGATCCCACTGCGACTGCCAGAAGTCCCCGGATGCGCCCCAGAACCGCTGCAGATGCCTGCAGTAACAGTGCGTTAACAGTGCGCGATCGGGGACAGGGCCCCCCACCCGCCCTATTAAAAAACCCCCCACTCACCAGGTCAGTGTGTTGCGGAACGCGGCAAAACCGACGAGAAAGAAGCTGACGATCACGAGAAAGCTGTACAGCGAGGATAGAAGGCGCGGATTTTGCGACTCGATCGCCGGCATCGGTGTCGGTTTGATGCGGCGCCCATCGTTTTCCGGCGTGCGTTCGGCATCATCCGGCGGGACGATCGGTTGCTGGTCGTCAGCTGCTGATAATTCCCGCTCCAAACAGCTCGGACTACTCTCCATCTGGATTGCAAGGTGAGTAGAAATGTTTTTTTTTTCTTCCGTCCCCACACCGGCAGCATGTTTGTTTATGCAGCGATATTAGTTAGGGCGAAACACGAGAGAAAGGAAAAAAAAAAAACAAAACAAAAATCAATGAATTGATTTTTCATCCAGCTTTTCGTACCGGTGGTAAGGTAAGGGCAGTGGTGCCAAGAATGTTTTTCTTTTAAATCATTCCACCTTCGCCTCCACCGTGCTCTCTTTTTGACGGCTTAACACCACAAATGACGCATTTATTTCACCGCACTCGCCCAAGCGTCGTCGTTATGTGATTACATAAATCAATTATGCCCCCGAAGGTCAAGGGTAGTGCGCGTATTCGCTACTACTAAACTACAGGAAAAACCGCACACCTCTTTCTTCCCCTTTTCACCTTTCTTTTAAATGGTTCCATTAATTAGTGTAACAATAGATAATATCCCCATACTCTCCACAGTCCACGCTTCGGCACTGGTTGAGGGTAAATGCGCGTTGCCTTAAGTTATGCAACGGATTGGCGAGTGTCTGTTTTGAATGTTTAAAAACATAATTACATTTTAAAAAACACTAACACGCGCGAATGCATATCAACAGGGGGTTTTGATGCACATTTTTGTCCCCACTACTCCCCCACAACTACGCTTTGCGAGATGTAAAACAGTGTAATAAGATGCAACTGTTCCCGAGTTTCCTTATGTGTTTTTGATGTTTGATAGTAGGCGCCTGCTACAATACCTTCGCTGCTGGTGGAGCTTTTGTGTCCCGGGGGAGTCCCTTGAAGCGTTCGCCCTTAACACTAGGAGGGTTGAAAGCACAGCTGATGTGTGTACACCAGACACCAGATGCCAACTACTGGCTACACTAACGCTGGCCCTAATGTCCCGGTCGATTGCTGTAAGGATATTCCGACGCAATTTATTCGTTTCCTGACCCTTCTGTACACGGGCGAACGGGTAAGGACGGGAGTGAACCCACGGGACGGCGGGGGGAAAGTGTATTTACGAAAGCAGTAGAGTGAGAAGGAACGATAGAGAAAGGCACGCACCACGTACTAGTAGGTTCTTTCACTTGCTCCCGAATGTGGCGCTTGTCTAACGCTGTTGCCTGTTTTGTACACACCCGGAGTATCCCCCAAAACAATGCCTCCAACCCTTAAAACCGAACCCAAACAGACGACTGTACTCCAAATCGTGCCAGGACAACAAACCAAACCATACTGGAGAAAGCAATGCGAGTACAATCCAAGAGCGTGAGTGTGAGAGTGAAAAATGGGAAAAACTATAGAGTTTTCCACGAGAAAACCTCGTGGAAAACCTCTATATTGATCATTTTACGATAAGTTATTAATAAATCGAACACATTTATTTTACTTTTACGGTATATTACTTACTTATTACACTTAGTTGTGCACGTAATAATAAATTAAAGTTAAAAAAAATTTAAAACGATTTTATATTCAGGACCACCAGCAACATATTGATGTTTTAAAGCTTTCACTCTTACACGATTGAAAACTTCAAAACAGTAGAAAAACTCCCTCGTGTTTTCAGAATATCTAAAATACCGCAGCGAACCCTGTTATGTACAATAGTTCGCTCTTCATTTCTCATTTTATCAATGTTTCTCCTTGTTTGGATTACTACTTTTGGCAAATGAGCTTAAACATTTCGAATTAAATACAAAAAAACGCTAGACTTGCATAGGTATGTTATGAAAACAATATTATTGAAAATGTAGTAATATTTTGTATTTACAAGACGACCAAAAATCATTTTTCACTGTTATACTGTTTAAGAATTTACTACAAGTTGCAGTCTTATATACATAAATTTGTTGATAAGCAGTTCAATTTGCCTGAAAGGACAGCTAAATTACTAAACAAACATTCTTTTCCATTTCGCACACCTTCTCTCTCACTCTTTCTTACGCTCGCGCGTTCTTTGTATTTACAATATTGTCCGGAAGCTTTCTTTATGCTTTGTTGTCTCACCCGCTGGTTCCATAATCTCTCCAAACCTTTCCACTCAAACCAGCACAAAGCAAGTGCATCTGCACCAGTACGTTACCGCTCTCGTAACGCTGCTCGCTCGTTGCTTCAACGCATCCCGCACTTTATCTAGCGCTACCAATACCGATATACCCGCCACATGCTTTGTTCTCGATAAAACTGCATAACGATTCCAATTAGAGGGCAGAGCGCCCCGACCAACAAAGACTGACGGAGTTTTGTTTTGGTTTGCAGCGTTGCGATCGGTGGCATTGTTCTGCCGCTGTGGTGGAGGTGGCAATAGCTCAGTGCCGCCCAGCTGCAGGCAAGTGGTACGTTACGCTGGACATGCAATCTATAGCATTATGCAAAATGTTGGCAAATTAGGGCGGACGGAAAAATAATGGGCTAGATGGATAAAAAGCGGAGAGTTGATGGTAAAGAATATGTTCGTTATTTTCGCTGTTGCTAACGAGTTCCCGGGTATTCTAAAAGCCCTTCAACCTTGAGTAGTGTGCGAGTGTGCATATCACCCCCGTTATCAAACATTGTTCTGCCCCGACTCCATCGGAATGGAAATAGAATTATAATGCGCTTTTTATTTGTTTCTTATCGTTTTCTTTCTAGCTTCGTTTATCTTGCTTACGATTATAGTAGCAAACAATAACAAACAACAGTAAAAGGGCCCAGTCATTCCTCTCGAATAAGGTACAAGGTGGCAAACACTTTAGAACAAGCTACTTTAACGTCATCGTCCTAATCTCGGTGCGATTAACACACAGTGAAAGAAACCATTCACCCTAATCTCTCTACCACTGTAACAAAGGAACAACCTCCCCAAAAAAGAAGCAATCACCCCACCGGGATTGACCTTTCGATCTGGGAGATTCTTCCCATTTTGCTCCGTCCGTTTCTGTACGACCTGTGCCCGATAGGCAACAACACAACGCATAAAAGCAATACGCGTTAGCATTAAACGGCAAACGCAAACGACTGATCCGCACGCTGTTGTTGTTGTTCTGTGTCTTCCCACTCTCATCATCTGTCTCGCTCGTTGCTTAAATAATCGCCAATAATCGCCCCAAATGTGCCTACAATCACAAAACGTCTACCGTACGCAACGCAAAAAGCATCCGTTACAGCAGGGAAAACGCACACGGTAGTAGTGGTCGCCCGCGCACACACGTTCCCGTGGAATGTTGTAATTGTATAGCAATTGAATCTTCAATTGGCTACCACCACCAGCATCATTAAGCAGGCTTTCTCTCCGTGCGCACGCATACGCTTACACGGGCCTTCCGATCAGGTCGCAATTCATCTTTATTTGCAAGCTGTACACGATCCCATCAGATCAGTACGCTGAAGTCGATTGAACTGTGCGAACACGCGGTGGCCGGTTTTGCTTGCTCCCCGGGGGAGTTTGTAACGCATACAGGAACGTCAAGTTTTGAATCGTCACCCACACACACACGCACACACGGCGATCATGTCGCTCACGGTGGAGCTGTTCGATCTACCGGCGCACCAGTTTCGGGTGTTTTGGGGCGCTTCCGGTAGCATGTGGCAATCGCTGTGGGACCGCTTCCTGGACATCACCGGTACGAGTACACACAAACCACATCGTCACGGGTTTCTTCTCACACCACGATAATCTTATCAAGGGTGGGTGGGCAATACTCTACGCACTTTAAAATAACACCCCGGCAATATACGTACTTGCAGGTGATAATCCACTCGCCCTTTGGACCGTCGGGTCGTACGTGTACACTTCGCTGATCTACTGGAGTATTGGGCTCGGCTACACGCTGTTTGATGTTACCGGACGGCCGGGGTTTATGCGCCGCTACAAAGTGCAACCCGGCACGAATGAACCGGTCGATCCGGCCCGGCTGCGGACCGTCATCCGACAGGTGCTGTTCAATCAATTCTTCACCGGGTTTCCGCTACTCTTTCTCATGTACTATCTGTTGCCGGCGCAAACGCACGCAACCATCCGCGAGCTGCCAACGTTCGTGACGGTCGTGTGGCAGCTGGCCGTGTGCATACTGATCGAGGAGGTGATGTTTTACTACAGCCACCGGTTGCTACACGATGGCCGTATCTACCGGTACATCCACAAGCGACACCATGAATGGACGGCCCCGATCGCGATCACAGCGATGTACGCGCACCCGATCGAGAACGTGCTGAGCAATCTGCTACCGATAGCGGTCGGTGTGTGGACTACCGGCTGCCATGTTTCCGTGGCGTGGCTCTGGTTTACCATTGCGATTTCAAACACGCTGCACGTACATTCCGGATACCATCTGCCATTTCTGCCCAGTCCCGAACAGCATGACTTTCACCATTTGAAGTAAGCGTTACGCAGTTGGCGTTTGGTGGAAATAATCACAATCAAACTTTTTTCCTTCTTTTTACCAGGTTCAATCAGTGTTACGGTGTGCTGGGTGTGCTTGATTGGTTGCACGGTACTAGTGAAATGTTCCACCGCTCCAAACAGTTCAAGCGGGATTACATTCTAACATCGCTGGAACCGGTGCGAGACACCCATCCCGACCAATAGACGAGGATATGGGTGATTGTACAAAACAAAATATTTTTTTTTTATCGATAAAAGGGAAGCTCCCTTATTTCATTGAGGATGATGATTTGTTGCCTAAGCCGATGATGTATATTATCTCTCATCTGTGCGCTTCCATTTTAGGAGTAGCGGAGGAGAGCCACGTTATGTATGATAAAGAGACATAAAAAAGTTAATTTTTTTATAATAAATGTGACATAAAAGTGAAACTATTCCCGCAGTACATCGTGAATCCACATCCGATATGGAGTAAATGACCTAAATGAAAGTACAAATTTTTGTCAGCATCTATCAAATAATCTATCAACTGGCAAGCCTAGACCTTTTGAGGTTGTTGATAAAGTTGCCGATAAAGAAGAAGTTACTTACAATCTGGCGTTGAACTGAAAAATCAACCATCAACGTTGTGACACACATTCCAAAACAAATGTCGACAGGATTAATTCCTGAAGTACCTATGCACTGCTATATCTGGTAAGTTCTGCTAAGTGACTCATAAAACCTCTTTGTTTTAATCGATTTTTGAACCCAAACCAAGCATGTGCATGTCTTTCCATTGTCGACTATACTATTACAGCGAGTATTAATTTGTCTTCCCTATTTTGATGTCATGTTGCAAGATCAAAATCATTAGACCTGTGCCTGAGTCTGAGTTGAGTTGAGTAGTTCTGTTTGATAGATAGTTTCAAGTTTCGTTTTGTCTAGGGAATTATCTGGAGTATTCGCACGACCCCCAGATTATTCCATCCTCTTGTCTGACCTCAAAGGTCAGAGTACACTCGATGGCGCAAGATTAAGTCCTGTTTTAAAACCTCTGAAGTGGCCTTAAAAGGAAAATCCCTTATTCTTATTTCTTCACACCACATCCCGAAAGACAATCAGCTTTGCTTTTCAATTTTTTTGTTTCATCAAAGTATATTTTGACACAATAAAAAAAATACGTTAACAATACTATTTTCTTTTTAAAGATAACTCACAGTTTTCCAAAAATCCAGAAAAAATGGTTACTTGTTTTTTTAGTTCTGTTACTCTTGTGTTTTAACTATCTTTCGCTACTTTTTAACGTTTCGCTTCCCTAAATGTCACTAGACCGATAGAATGTGGGTGTTTCTCTTTTAGTAATTTTGAACCTACTACTTACTAACCCATCAGTATATGCACTAGCTGCACTACTTAAATGGGGCTGTTATTTTTTTTTTGTATCTAACGTTTACGGACAAACGAACCACAGCTACTGAGGAATTTTGCCTACCATGGGGAAAAGCGGTTAGCATTTTAGCGGTAGTTTTACGTGAGCGTATATAAGGTGTGGTATGTGTTTAGATCACACTGGCCGGAACACTTTGCGCGTGTTCGGTCAGGCATTTACATCGCGGTATCCTATCCGGTTGTGAGGTAAGAAGGCACTTTATCGCTTTACCGTACGGTTCCGTTGGAAGGAAGCAGAAATTGGCGGCACAACACCTCCCGCGCGCCGGTTTCAGTAGTTGTACATGCCGTCGATGAGAAAGTCCATCCGCCGGTAATGGCGCGTCAGCCAGAACTCTTTGGCGCGCCGATATGAGAGAAGAAACAGCCCTAGAAGCAGCGGAATGGCGAAGATCAGCGTCACGATCGGGACAATGTACTCCCGGCGAGAGTTGGGCGGCTCTCCGGGACCACCACCGGCACCACCACCGAACCCGGACGGAAGATACTCTTGCGAGAACTGGGCGAGCGGTTCGTCGACGCGGAGTCGCCCACTGCTGTCCACCGGATCGTAGGGCGTACCGTAGCCCGGTTTGGCCGCCTGGAGCAGTTTCGGTTCATCGTCGATCGAGTAGGTGATCTTTGGCTTCTTTGGAGGTTTCGTAGTGGTGGACGTTGTAGTTGTTGTTGTTGTCGTCGTTGTGGTGGTGGTGGTGGTGGTGGTGGTAGTGCTTCTGGTGGTGTTACTACTGCTTGTCGCGGATGTCTGCTGGGTCGTTGTTGCGTTGGTACTGCCGGGTGGTTTTGATTGTGGTGGGGACGATGGTTTTGCTGAACTCGCAGTGGTTGAGGATGCGTTCGCACTGATTGTGGGTATGGTGGAACCGTTCGTTGCGCTCGACGCCATCGTTGTGGTGGTGGTAACGTTTGTCTGCGTGGCTGGTACGTTGCTGCTACCTGTCGTGTTGTTGCTGGGTGCTGCGGCATTTGCCCCATCACCAGCGGATGCTAGCTGATCCGCGACGGAACCTTTTAGCACCGTTGCCACATCATTGCTTACCCCTTTCCGTGCCACTATCCGCTGCCCACGGTCCAAATGATGCTCCGTGAAATTCACGTTCCTGTAGGCTGACAGCGCACTGATCATCTTCGCCACGGTTACATTCACGTCCGGTGGTTCATTCTGCTGGTGCGTCATTCCATTACCACCGCACACCGCCAATAATGCACCGAAGCACACGTACACCAGTGCTGCCTGCAACATTGCCAAAAACAACGCCCCAGAACTTGGAGTCTGGGCACAACCGCGTGATATCAACTTGTGCTGTGGTAGATTACAACTGCACCGTCTCTACTTCATCGCAAAAGTATCGCGAAATGTATTTTATCGTAACGCGGGAGTAGCTGACCAGAGTTCGAAACGTTCGTGGGGGAGATTAGTTTCTTTGCATGCTGCCCCCCTACAAAACAAATGCACCAATAAAAAGATATCCAACCCTGCCAGGGTGTTTGTTATGACAACATTACGGTGCGTGTGTGTACGTCAAACCGAAGCACGATGAAGGTGTGTCTGTTCTTAGTCGAAATTGACCAACACCGTTTGAAATTTAACTTGCCGAACGATTTATTCCCCTTTCTCTCTATTTTCCTATAAATCGTTTATTCTCTCAAACAAGCGGACGAAATCAGCCAAACTATCGGCGTAACAGTCTGGTTCCTGCAGTGTGTTGCATGCCTGCAGCATCTGTGCCTTTGTTGTACCTCCGGACAGGACTAGCAACTTCTGGAATCCACACAACGATCCAAACGCCATATCTTGCTCCAGCATATCACCAACCAGCAATGTCCGTGCCGGTTGTTCCAACCCGTACTCCTGTACAACCCCAGCCCGCAGATGGTAACCGGGCTTACCGAGCAAAACTGCTCGCCTGCCAACAGCTTGCTCCAATATCTCCACAAAGCATCCCGGCCCAATGATTTCGCAGCCATCCCGCACGTGAATCGTCCTGTCGGAGGCACCCGCTATCAGTAAACAATTCGCCGAACGCTTTAGATACATCTCGGCCCGCATCAGCTTCGGATAGTTGGCGTTAAAGTCAATGTCCACGATGACCGCCCTGACCGGTGCCCCATCGTGCACGGTGGCAATAATCTGATGGAACGATTCCGGCAGCGGTTGTGCCGGGCCATCGATTAGCTGAAATCCGGCCTGCCGCAAGGTAGCTTTGAAGTTCTCCGTACCGAGACAGTAGATTAAGCCTTCGAATTGTTGCGACTTTAGATATTGCACGATAGAGCGTGCCGGGTGTATAATGTCCGCTTCCATCACATCAACTCCCAGTGCGTGCAATTGCTGTTGGTAGCTCGCAAACGGTCGTACACTGTTGTTGGTGATGAACTTGACACGTTTGCCGTGTTCCCTAAATAGCTGCAGCGCTGCACCGGCACCCTCTATCTGTTCGAACACGGTCCAGAGAACACCTGGTTTTGAAATAGAGCACAGGTAGTGTTGTTAGCGCTTTTACTCTACACAGAAACACCCCTCTTCTCATCATTAGCATATACCATCACAATCGAGTAGAACGGTGTCGAAGGAATCTATAAATTGCTTAGCTTCCCTTGCTGGAAGATGTAAAATGTGTCGTTCCTTGTGTTCCGCCATAGCCACTATGATACATTCGATCTAAACTGACACTAAACCCTGCCCGGGATGCTTTATTTGTAGCCGATCGAAGCTAATCAACCTTCATTGCCATTAATCTATCCTGATTGGTGGGAGCGCGACCGCTGTTGGCGTATTAAATTTCGTTTCTACAACTGCACAAGCCGTACACCTGCCTCCCTAGAGGTACGTTTCGGAATCTCACTATCATACAGACATAGACAGAGCATATTATGAATTATTTACACATATTTAATTTGTTCCTTAAAAATTGTTCATTTGCATGGGATAGATTCCCGCGAGAAATAGATGTAACACGATGTAAAGAGGCATGCACGCAGGTAAATATACGTGCCCGTGGTGAGTTAGGCGTGTTTTTTTTTTCGTTAGGAGGTCATCGGAGCTTAAAAGGTAAGCGAAAAGAAACCAAAAAAACCGTATGTGTGTTAGGTAACTGCCGTAACAGCGAGTGTGCGTAATTTGATCAGTGCCGCGATAGGGTGCGGATACTGCACTCCACCCTAACGCCTACACGCGCGACGTCACTATACCGTACGTTTCGTACGGTTCGCAGTCATCGGTCTGCATTCGCAACGGGTACTCATTGTCGTCCGCGATCGAGCCGTAGTTTAGCTTTTCATCATCCGGGCTGCTATCCTCCGATGCGAGATAACCGTTCTGGGTGTACGCACCGGTACCGCTGCCACCCGTACCATTGCCGGACAGTGCCATCTTTAGCTTTTCCTGCTCAATGATGTACTCGTTCGTGAGGTACTGCTCTCGCTTGATCTGATCCTGCAGCCGGGTCGGTACGTCGGGTATCGCCCACGCAACAACGATCTGCACGAAGCTCACCAAATTCTGATAAATGACAACGAACGTAAGCCGAATCGCTAGAATATGCCAGTAGATGCCTGGTCGCTTGTACGGATACTGATCCTCCGGTGGGTTTCGATACTCCGAATATCGGCAAATGGTTATATTCGAGAAGGAGCTATTTTCCGGTGCTGCGTTCGCTTCAAAGTGCGACACGTTAAAGGAGGCGAGCGTGTGGTTGACGAAACCCTCATCCGTACCCGTATCCGTATTGACGACATTCATGTACATTAGCCGTGGGATGAAGTTGGAGGAAAATGCTATGATAAAGGCCTGCAAAATAGCGAACATAGTGGTTAGATGGGAGAGTTGCGTCGATACAAAAAAAAACCCCTCTCACTTACACTCGATATGACGGCAACCTTTCCAACCACGTGCATAATGTTGTACCAGATGCCAAGATCGCGCACCCGCTGCGGTACGGCCCGTTTGTAGTAGAGCAGGAACTTTTTAGCATCCAGCCGTGTTTCAAACACATTGTTCAGCAGGGCAAAGAATGGAGCCAACGGGAATGCGACAACAAATATCGTGATAAAACCGTACTGTATAACTGCAAACAGAGGAGTTAACCAAGCAGTATGGTGAGATGTTTTACCAAAGATCCCATAACAGCTAAGCCTTACCCATTTTCAAGTACTCGTTGAACAGGCTGCGATCATGCCAGTTGATGAGATTAAAATCTTTCGTCCACTGGTTGCAGCAGATCAACCGTTCGCCATTCTCACTATTGCCCGCTTCGATACCGAGCACGCTGCGGAACTCTTTAAACTTCTGCACCAGAAACGGTATCAATATTTCCGTAATTGCACCGATCGCCTGTTTGCCGACCATAATGATGGCGAGCTGGATGCAGAGCTCCATCAGGCAACCGCCCGGGCTACACTCCTCCTGGCGGAGTCCCAGTATCCGGTTGTACTTCGCCGGATATCCCGGGAACTTTCCCTTCATGAACGCGATGTAGAAGATCGAGCTGTAGTAATTCACGAACTCAAACAGGTAGATCTTTAGGTTGAGGCTTTCGTTGTACTCGGTTTGCGTGCGCCGATACTCCACGTTCGTCATGTACTCCGCTACGTACTGATAGGCGTAGGTGAGTGCGGTTGACGCGAGCAGATTAATGGCGGCCGTCGTGGCTGGGAAGATGATCAGCTTCCCCGACACCGATCCACCGTCGCCGTATATATTTTTCGAGGTCATCAATGACATGCGGTAAACTACGATACCGAAGACAGCAGCTATAGTAAGTAAAATCTGCAATAATACAAATTAGCAAAGCATTAGTTTTAGTTCGGCAAATTTGAGATATGGCTGATGTGGGATTATACGTACAAATAGGAAAATCACAGAGTAACTGTAAACGAAGCTAGGGAACTTCTTAGTCCAAAACGGTGGCGACGGTTCCTGCGCACCGGTGGCAATGTTAAACATCATCTTCTTAATATTCTTCAACCGGGAAAGATATTGAGGTCGCGGTGGCTCTGCCAGCGAGCAATATTCAGTAATACCCCAACGATGCTGTATCTTGGACGAGTATCGTTTCCACATCTCAAGGTAAAGCGTTGCTACGTTGCGAAAAAAAGGAGAAAAGAATACATCGATTAGGCAAGGCAATGCTGCTGTTGGTTGTTGCAGACCTACCCCAAACGGACATAAATATAGAAAACACGATCGTCATCTCATTGTCGAAGATGTGCGCCAGCTTGGAGATGGTGCAGGTCGTATTCAGGTACCAGTAGTCACAGTACTTGTCGCACTGCGGGCACATGATGGTCGAATTGTCGCCACAGATCTCCTGGCTGATGCGATTGGCCGGGTACGTAAGCAGACCGTAGAAGAAGCATATCAACCCAACAACCGATGCGGGTATCAGCATGTGCGTGTAGAACCCGAGCCACGCAAAGTACATCGCTATCTTCACACCGAAGTACTCCTTGATGTGGTCGAGCGGCTGATGTTTGATCCATTTGCTGATCGATGCCCACTCTTCCAGCAGCAGTGCACGCTGGCAGCTCGACTTCAGATCCGTACACCCGTCGTGCAGCGGGTACGCATCCAGATACACCTGGTCCTCCATCAGCCGCCGGATGCCGATGTCTTTCTTCTCCTCCACCGCCTCGCTGAAGTACGTGCGCTCCAGTATGAAGTGGGCCACCGCAATCCGTATGCTCGGCGTGAAGAAGTTTGGCTCCTTGTCGTTGAACAGGTATGGCTTTTCGCGCGAATACTCGTACATCAACCGATACTCCGGCGGTGCGAACTTTTGCCGGTCGATAATGACAAAGTTGAAGATCGGCCGCCGGAACAACCGCACCAGCGTGCTCTGGATGCTGAAATCGCGCATTATGATCTTGTCCTGATTGTCCAGCTTCTTCATCGGCATCTGCATCTTCATGATCTCGCAGTAGTGGGACAGCACGTTCTCCGGCACGTGTATCTTGACGAAATGGATCCGTTGGCAGTTTTCCATCTCAATCTGTAGCCCTTCATTTTCTAGGTTCCGCTGGTAGATGGTGCGCTTCTGTTTCGCTTCGACATCTTCATCCTCACCATTGAAGGCGAGCACGTAGTCGACGATGCGTCGCTGATCCTGGAAGTACTTCCATGTCTGTACCAGCGGCATCGTTATCGCGACACCAAGTGGAAGAGAGAAGCAGAAAACGCGTGCACATACACGTTAGCGTTACTGGACATTAGATTGCGCAAATTCAGTATACTATATCTGGGTTACCTCCACGATTGTATAAATTAGTATAGTAAAGAATGCATTCGTAAGGCGTTCGCCACTTGTTAGTTGTAGGTTACTGAGCAATGTTATCGGCAAATGAATAAGGTTAACTTGGGGTATGTTAATACGAAGAAGGGGGAGCAAAACAACGATTACTTTTGTACGTTTAATCTTTTCCCGCCTTGCCTGCTGTCAGAGTGCATCAGTACTAGCAGTCCCAGAAATAAGACGCTATCACAAGTTCCCATTGAGTAGGTCTATTCTTTGTTCAGATCCCCATTTCACAGTCCGTTAACGATTGGTGGAGCAGCAATATAAGCAGCCCAACAAAACACACACACACACACAGTTGGGGTAGCATGCCTCCGTAGAGTACCATTCTTATGACTTCTATCACATGGATGCCATTCCGAAAGGATGTTCTTCTTATCGCGTATTCTTAACCTACCGATGTCCGTTTCGTTCACTTGCCATGGATTGCAATATAAGGCCTTCTTTTCAACAATCCATACACACTGTCAGTGAATGGAAACACTTCTACACATTATATCTCCACCAGAGACGTGTCGGTTTCGGCGAAGCTGATGATTGCGCTGAACATGCCCATATGTGCGCCGGTTGATCTTGGGTTGATGGAAGCAAGGGTACTATATTTTAGCATATTGAAGCTGCCAGTTATACACCGCGACAGGAAGATATTTACTGGCGCACACACACACACAAACACACATACATAAACAGACACACATAGGCGTGTGCGATCGCGCGTATACGATGAATGATCGAGGTTTTGCGGTGTGGTGTGGATGGTCTAAAAATAAGCGAAAAGCTGTCCTCGCCAAACAGCCGGGGACAGTGTAGTTGTCCTACCCCACCGCAGTTGCCGTGCACTCGGCGACAGGTTCTGCACATTGCACACTATCCGTTGGATCCGGCACCGTTCCGCTTCCTTCCCACACCCAACTCCGTTGGATGACTTCGATGCCTCGTTTGCTGCCTCGGCACCCGTCGGAACTTCCACCACGTCTAACACGCACGCGTTTGCGGTTCAACTAGAGCCCGTATGTACATAAACACAGCAAAACGAATATCCCAACGCACCGCGGGATAGATCATCATGCAGATTTGTTGTTTTAGCTCACGTCTTATCTTGGTTTTTGTTTCTCCCTCTATTTCCGCGGTCAAACTTCGCAACGTCCGCTTGCTTCCGCTTCTGCACGGCACGCTGTCAAAAATTCGTCCAAAGCGTGCGCGTGTACGGCAGCAAATCTTGACATTGGTGTGAATGTTACTTTTCTATTTTACGATCAACCGTCGTCACTGCCAAAAAAAATAATAGCCCGAGCTACTGTATTCGAAACGTGACATCCGACTGCCACCGCGGTGCGTTCGAGCTTGATGCTTGAAAGTGTGTGAGGTAGGGCTTGGGGGGAGCCGATGGACTGGGCAATCCCGAATCGGCGGGTGGTAAATGCCCATCCCAGCAGCATGCGAGTACGTCGCGTCACGATCTGACTCATTACCGTCTGGCAGTGCAAAAAAAAAGTACCACCTTCGTGTGCAACTACTGCTTTGCGAAGAATACGTGTAGCTTCCCTCTCCATCCTAAAATTCAAATCAATCCCTTCGTGTTACTGTTAAAATAAGAGGGAGCTTTATCGTGCACCAGGGCAATTATCGTACGTGGGATTTGGATGCTGGCTGCTACTGAAGGTGAACCATATGTTAAAGAGTGCTAATTAGGCACACAAAGTCACCGTGCCCGCAGACACACAGCGATCGTTGTTGATGGACGTTGATGGTCGGTGGTTCACTTTTGCAAATTGTTACCGATAGCGAGCGATTCGGGTGCATTTGATAGTAGTATCTTAGTAGGCAGCAGTAGTTACAGGAGCAGGTTAGCAAACATCTAAACCTAATAAGCTTGTTGTCTGCTTCTCCTCTCTGCAGATGTCCGAAAACGCGGGTAACGCTTCACATCCTTTCACACTATCATCCAACGCTCGACTAGAAGCTGTCAGTGGAAGCACTAACACTTGTTGTTCCACTCTATCCACTATCGGGATTGGTTTGCCGTGGCCACTGGCAGGCCTTAGTCACAGTCACAGTCTTGCGGCCAGTCAACACATATGATCCCATATCGGGCCTGTGGTTACGCCGAGCGTTACCGACTATACTACACCACTGACACTATCAATTAAAACACCTGCACGCTCTCACATGGGCTCTGTTCGGTGGTCCTGCTGGTACGATCGGCTTCGGTTCGATGTGTTCCAATTCCTTCACCTCCGGCAGGTTCTCGGTCGTCGTCACCGTTGCCGTAGACGCTGTAAGATCGTTTCCGTCCACCATTACTGCACGAGCACCGGACGGCTACAGATACAGTGTAGCGCTCGCACCAGTGACGGCCGACACACATTCAACACACTCCGGAATCTGCTTCGCTCAGCACTAGTGAGACGGAGCAGCGTGCAAACATTTTACATCGCCTGAGTGCGACGGGAAACGTGGTGTACCGTCCATATTTTTGACACCATCCCATTGCCCGGACGTGTGCATTTGTCCTTGAAATGGAATTTTCTTAGTATTATGGCCTTGCCATAATCTCCTACACCCGTGCATTCTCTCGCACGCTATCGCTTTCTCATTCCCATCAGATTTGTGAGATGCTGTGTGCTCCATCTGCTGTGTATCGTGGTGAAATTTTACAAGCCGGGAGAGACCGTGATAGTGAGCGAGAGAGGCAACAGGATTGTGTGGAGCCGAGCGTCTCACACACACTCACCGATCAGCAAAGCAGGAGCAACGTTTAACGTACACCTCCAGGGAATACAAAACGGGAGCGTGCGTGCTAGGGGTCATCATCAGGAGACCACCGTCCGGCACCACGGGGAATCGTGTCCGGTTGATGGATGAAACCTGTGTCTAACCAAGACGTTAACGGCTTTACCACTGTGAGACCGGACGCCAACCTGTCGCTGTAGCAGGTCCGGGCACCGTACAAGTTGTCGGGTTGCCAAATGTAATCGCAAACAGTTTGACCTTTTGCAATCGGAGCAGTGATTGCGGTGATTCTGGATAGTGTGCGTGTGCATGATAATGGTGGATGCACGAGCGCGTGTATTTGAACGAACAAAAGGTATCTTGCTTGGTTAGATGATTAGAACAGATTACGACAAGGTAGGTGAGTTTGAATAATAAATTGGAGTTATGGAATTAACATTCATTAAAATTATCACAATCTCTAGTGCATGTTTTAGAGTCTGGCCAGCGACAGCATGAACCGCGTGGATGTTAGGAACAGAGATAGAGCGATTACCCGTACAGCCATCCCGAAGAGGAAAGATAACGTACAGAGCAGTGATAGCTAGAACGCCAGTGTAGAGCAGACAAAGCCGAGCGCCATTAGACTAAAAGACTTGTTTAAAATGTAATAATGATACGTTTACCCTAGACTTCCACAGCGTATAGGTAACTATCTGTTTGGTACTGTCATGCTCAGAACCGTGTTGATAATCATTACGATAAGGGAGGTAGCTAGAGTAACTAGTACTAGCGCTAGGCACCTTTTCGTTGTACTCGGTGCTGAGGACGGTCGGCTTTAGGATACCGCTGATGAAACCCTTCGCGCCGTTGTTTGCACCGGGCCGGGGTACGTACGGCAGATTGGCCAACCCACCGTTGGCACGCGAATCCTGCAGCAGCGCCTCGGTGGTCATCCGTAGTGCGGCACCATCCTCGCCACCGCTGCCAATCCGACGCTCCCCACCGGAACCGCTGCCGGAGTCTACCGACCCGAACCGGACATCCTCCGCCGAATGGTACACCGTCTGGCGGGAAAGGTGTAACGATTTGCGATTCGTCGCATCGGAGTACACGGACACCGCATCCAGATAGATGCTGTCCCGTTCGTCCATCCCGTCCTGCACGTCCGTACTGTCGTCCCCGTCACCGTAGTCGTCCCCGTACCGGGCACCGAGGGATGGCTGTCGCAAACGTTCGTGCACGGCAAGGTAGGAGGAGGTGGGGGAGGCGGAGGTACGATTCCACGTGCCGTTGGGCTCTATCACATCACGAAAGTCGCTCAGATCGTACAGCACATCGTAGCACTCGTCCCGGTGGCGGTATTCGCTGGGTTCGTCCGGTTCGTCACTATCCTGGTAGCTCACTGCGTTGCCATCGCCATGGACCGGAAACGAAAGCAAAGCACAAGGAAATAACAATGAACAACCTACCGCAATTGATCGCCGTCAGTTGTGAAGGGATTTAAATGGATGCGTTCCGCGTACTATCGCGCTTGTACGCAACGGAATAGCGCACATCTTTTTTTTAAACTATATCGTGGATGTACCAACATTACACGGTTTCACTCCTATACACGTTCCACGCCTATTGTACGTACCTCGCCGATACATGTTGCCAACTGGTAGCTCGTTATATGTAATGTATCTGGTACACGGTAATTCCACAAACCGTACCGCCTTATACTAATCAAGGGCGCACCCGTTTATCTATGCCACACTCGGTCGATGTACGGTTGGGCCGGGGGCAGTGCGTTGGAGTCGAATATCAGCAGCTGTGTGCCATTGCTAATGGATTGATAAAACGTGTACATGGAACATAAGGATTACAACCTCTTCTCAAAGCATGCCGCGTTAAAGTTGATGAAGAATTGAAAAAATTCTTGACAAAAAAAAAACACAAAACAATCCAGAAAAGACTACTCCGGGAAGAGCGAGTGTGGAGCCCGCTGGGGCAAAACCTCAGGAACGCACTGAATGATGCACCCCACTGCCCGTAACTTACTCCCAGGCAAACGGTTAACGTCCGGATGTTCACCAGACTTATTTCCTGCCTGCCTTTACAAGACACACCGCGAGCACATCCGCGCCGCACACCTACACACTTTCTGGTAAAATGTTTGCAAAATTTTATCCGGCCAAAAAACCCTTTACCCTACTGGGTTGCTGCTTAAAACCACGACACGCTCACGAGGTTGCCTGCGATCATCGACTAACGCGTAGATGCCGATTAAATTTCCCTACTGCCCTTTTCCTGCCCTGTTTGTTTATTGTTTCATTCCAACGATGCGCTCGCCCGGTTTGGTGTATGTGTGCGGTTGTGGAGTAGTTGTACCGCGTGCCGCCCCACAGTGCCATACCGGGGCATGGTGGCTGAATTCGGTAGTACTTAACACACGCTGTCCGTAGTCGGATTGTACGTGTTGTTCCCTTTTCTTTCTCTCCCTTTCATCATTCATCAAACATTCTCGGTGGGGTTGTTGTCTTTTGCTGTTGTTGTTGCTACAGTGAGAAAGAGTTAAGCGTGTCGGATGCAGTTACGGGGCCGGTGTTCCAAAACCGGCACGGCAAACCGTGCCATTATCCATTCCACCTCCGCCACGTGGTTTTGGAACAACAACATCAACAACAAAAGGCGAAATGAAAAATGCAGGGAAAATGTAGCGCTGATTTGGCGGTTGAGTGCGTGTGGAAAATGCAACACCAACTAATGCTGAAATACAAAACAGTACGTCGGCAGGTATCGTTCCGTGGTGCACCGCAACAACAACAAAAAAAAACACACACACACACATGACCGATTAACTCCTGCCCATTCCAGCGGATCCTAATGGCGGGAAACCTTCATTTTTTTTTTGGACGGTAAGATGGCGTTCAATAACGGATGCGCGTATGGTAGAATGCGATAAAACCCGTAACCCGAACAGCATGTTATGTTTTTAGCGCAATATTCGCGTGTTATTTTGTTGAGTGAGGAAAACATTTGCGACGCCTGCTGCAGCCTGACAGTGTGCTCACCCGTATGATGGCCCAGTACTGGATGGATTTCGTTGTTGCTGTTGTGTGCCGATTGTAGCATACAGCACCGATTCCGTGTACAAATGTATAAAGCGCACAACAAATGGGGAAATAACAAAACAACAGGGGTGTATCAAAGTCAGCCCCATCGAAGAAAAAAAAGAAACACACACAAAAATGGCTCACGCTCTCCGGATACGATGGCGCAGAAACGGGGGTCGTGTGCTGTTGCAGCTCATAACCTTCAAAACATCTACACCGGTGGTGCGCAGAGTCAAACCTGCCAGTGGATGGACGGACCCGGATGAAGGTGTAGCAGGGGTGAGAAACCTGACTGTGGTGGAGCGAAATCAAATCTGTCTAATATTGGATACAACACCAATCGTTCACCTTTCTGAATAAGTGTGTTTGGTCTACAAAAGTTCCAAGGTGTGCACAGTAGCGCTGGGTGAAACTGATGCAGCTTAGTGTATCTGAATGAATCTTTGAACTGAATGAATGAATCTGAATCTCTATTCCAAAGACTCATGAACGCTCTATGATTCTTGAATCATCAACGATTTAGGACCTCCTCCTCTGAGCTGGTCCGTCCTGTATCTCCCCCTCGAACTCCATGATTCGCAACTGCTCTGAGGATTCATCCTTTAGTATCTCTTCAGATATCTTCATAGAGTTAATTACTGACTTCTCATTTAAGAGTAAAGTGAATGATTCTTCTCGAATGATTCATTGAACACAACACTAGTTTACCTCTACCAGCAACAAGCGAATAGAACATGCAGACGTTTTACGATCTCTTGATGTACAGCAACAAACCATCGCCTCTTCTGCCTTATCTGGCATTAATGTTTGCTTATTTTTCGGATGACTGATCACGAACTTCAAGCATTCATATTACGCCTGCAATTTTCTATACTTCCATTCTTCTGCTGTACTAGAACGCATTAACATTAATGTGAGTAGGCTCCCCTCCCGGCAAAGAACGTTTTTCAGGCTTGACTACAGCAACACGCGTTATGGATCGAATGAACGTCTAACGACAATGGCATGAGAATTTAACGGACTGATGGAATATTTTCATTTTAGTGAAGGCTCAAACATATTCAGGCAACGGATACGCTACTCGACATAATGACATTGTACACGACTTGTACAAGGCTATTAAAAGAAATACAGATACTCACTACTTTCAATATGATAATTTAAGTCCTATATAGTGTTAAAAATGCTTTACTAGACTATACATCATTGTCTCGCCCGTAGACAAGTCTTATTAAATTTACAGTAACGTGTTAAACATTAGTCTAGTAAATCATTATACATGACAAACGTGACCTCAGTGGGTGATTATTTAAAAAAAAAAGTAGAGCTGCAGAACGGACTCCACTCCATTCAATCGAGATTTATGTCCATTGATGTTTCGTCTATAGGTCGTCTCGGGCATCTTCATCATAACCCCATAAATCTGGACGCTTTATAAACTATAATTTAATCTTCAAACGATTGCACAGCAATTGAGCGTTGGCCGACGGCATTGCCATTCCCTGCCATAACCACTTGAATTTGGGACACGAACCAGAGGATCACTTCAACTCCCAGCTCCGCACGGTACGGAGTCGGCTGGCAAGAACAGCAGGAAAGAGAGAGTACGATAAACAGGCATGTGCGGTAGTGCGATTTTGCGCAGCTTTTGGAGCCTGCATGATATGCGGAATGGGCACAGACCAGGGCAAACGCTACGATGAACTCCGGACCGTGTGTAATCAATAACGGGAAGGTGCTAACGGAGTAGCGCGCATTTCGTTTTTGTTTTTTTTTGCATACTGAGATGCCAAATTGGAAGCAGCTAGGAATTGGTACTAGCTTCAATGTAGCAAGCAAAATTGAATGCTTGCCCGGGGGCCAGAATAGCTCCAGCCTCGATTGAGTCTATTTCGTGGACCAGAGGGCAAAATGGCGAATGCCGCTGATTCTTCGTCCGTCCTTTCCGGATGTTAGATTGTTGCACGGTTTCGGTCGCCATTTGATACTTCGTGACCGGTGGTGGCATTCGCACCGGAGTGTGTGTGTTTGTGTTGGTGAGTGTGAGTGCGCCGCTATGGTGTCAACCTCAACCGGAGTCGGGGTATTTATTTTATGATGGGTTTTTTTTTTCCACGATCCCCTTTCCTTTACTGATGTTTCCCCCTGGTGCATTTCGTGTGTGAACCTCCCGCTAGATACACACATTTACTTAATGAGAAAAACGATGAGAAATCATCAGCTGGTGACATCATCCCTCGGTTGGGGGAACGGCTACCTCATCGACGTACACAAAACCCAATTCGTAAACTTTTTCCGAGAAATTGAATCTTTTCCGATTTTGCAAATTAATATCTACCCTCGAGAGCGATAGCTGGCGCCTCCGTGGACTGGTAGCTACGGCGCTTCGCTTTCTTAATGATAATGGCACAATGAGACATTTACGTCCGACAATAAATACCAGAAGACTTGAAACTTGAAATACCTGGTGGTCGGCGTTTTACTGTAATTACAGGTCCGTATCTCGCCCGAATGTTGATTGATGGATGGTCGCCGCTTCTGGACCACTGGTGTTTAGATAGGGCCTCTTCAATCTCTGCACGTAAACACATACACACACGCGCACGCACCGAACACTCAATCACTGTGTCACGGCGTCACGATAAGATACGGTACGCACAGCTTCCCCGCGATAAGGCACGACGATAACGATCCGCGGTGTGTCGATTATCTGACCAGCAGTTGATAGGTACCGTGCTCGAGTCGGCAAGATGATATCAACAGCAGTGGCACCCATCCGCGTACGAGAACAGTCATCTGTTGACGGCCTCGCACGAAACGTCACGCGTACGGAGCGCATTCCAGCTCGGTCCGGTTTTGTGTGCCGAGCGGTCGCGCGTGTGCGTACGCGACAGTGCGTCGGTAGTGGTGGTATCATACAAACGCACGCACACACTGACCAGCATTGGCGGTTTTGTCAGGCAACCATGTAGCGAATTTGGGCTCACGTGGATGGATGTTTATATTTTTCACCTCCACAACCCGCATGAATCGAATGGAAGGGGTGCCTGTTGCTTCTGTAAATTCTAGCCATTTTAATAATACATTTCGGTTCGGTCTTGAAAGTATAACAACATGATCGTAATACGTGCCGCTCGACGTTGATTGGATGGTTCTCTAAACCGCCATTAATTCGTATTAAAATCGTATTCTCAGTTTGATGCGAAGCATTTATGAGGATGTAAGATGTTCCAGTGTACGATTGTTATGTAAATAAAATGTAAGCTAAGTAACTGTTGATATCTGTCTTTTCTTTGACTTTGTAATGAATATGATGAATACAATAAACCTTTTGCAATTGTATGCGATTCGCTTCAACCCTTGCCGTGTAGAAGTGTTACTTCAAATCAGAGCAAATTGCAAGTCTCTATCACTCCCAACAACTTCGTCCAGTTTCGATATATTCGTATTATTGTGCTGTATTCTGCAAACATGCCTTATCATGAAGAGTCCCGCACATCAAAAATGGAATGATAGGTTAATGAGGGTATTGAAATTGAAGTATTGTTGATTTGAGCGCCTATTATTTGCAATTGATATCGAATTTCGAAGTTGGAAATCGAGAATTATAGAACAGTAAACTTTTTCCTAAGGAAAAGATGTTAAATGTGCGATGTGAAATAAAGGAAGCAATCAGATATCAATATAACACAAAATTTTCTAAATGTATTTTTTTATTTGACCAAAATAGATAACAGATAAAAAATAACGTAAATTGTGAAAATTTGAATCGAAAATCAACCCAAGTGAAGCGTTGAAGCCTGCAATGCGTGGTTATACGCTCACGCTTTTTGTTTCGACCCGAAACGTCAACCGACTATCAATGTCAAACAGGCGCTGGAAATAGCGGAACATCTAAAGTAAACAAAAGACTGGAAAGAATTGGCCAGCACCAGAAAGCGGGAAGGAAAAGGAATAAAACATCACGGGGCATGTAGCCTGGCACCTTTAGGGCGGGTCGAAGTATTCTACAGATCAACTCGAAATTCTGGGCCACTGCATTCAACCATCCTTCCCTTCATAGACGTGCTACAACGCGCAAGTGAGTTGAAAAGTTAGTAGCTACAGTATTGTGAAATTCGTTAAAAGTGTTTATATGGAAGAAAGCTTTATAATTTGCTTTACAGGTAATAAAACATGTCTTTTGCTCAATAACAGGTGTAACTTAATCGTTTAGGTTGAAAATTCAACTGTTCCCTCCAAGAGCCGGCTGATTGCAGCAGCCATGCAGAAGGTAAAGATGTTCGTATCGCGCAATCTGGTGGCGATCGTGATGATTCCGTCGCTGATCGGTCTTCACTGGGCGTGGGATTCGCTGCAGCATAACAGAGCACTCGTCTCCGATCAAGAGCGTAAAGATCTACCGGTCGTGATCGTAAGTAAATGTATGTCATGCCTCCATTACGAATTTTAACATGATTCCCTTTTATTTGTAACGAATACAGGCAGCTAAAGCTATGTGGCAACGTGTTACGAATAAAACCGATCCGAATGAACAACAGGACAAACCGCAGTAAAAGAATCACGGCGCCAGTCTGGACCACACGAAGCAGTTGTTTTGTTAATTAAAACGTTTTTGTTCTCGTATAGTGCAATAGAATGCACTCGCTGTCATGTTTTGGGTGCCATGTATGAGAATATATAAAAATGGGTAGCGATTAAACATAGAAATTATGTTCGGCATTGATAATTGGCGGGTTTTATGCAACACTTGGAACGCGGTTCGCCTACATGCAAACACAGCAACGCACGCGCCAGATCTGTCAAAATCAGCTGTCAAGGTAGGAAGGTCGGTCGAAACAGCACAGTCCGACGATTGGAAAGGATAGCAGCAGTACGGTACGGGTAGGACGGTTTCTATTTACGTTTTCTTCCCATTCGGTAGAGCAAAATCCACGGCCAGCACACACATCCAACATCGCCTTGAAGCGCTCGGTAACGGCAGCACCAACACGGCACTATAATAATTCCGGAAAAGGGTCGCGCGTTGATTGACGTGTGTTGTTTACTGTTTACGGAACGATGGGCTGGCAAGCTGACTGATTGGTTTTAACCAAGTGTGTTTTACTCTCCGTAACCGTGCCCGGTGGTGTTGTGCAGCAACAGTTCCCTACATCGGTCCCGCAACGCAAAGAACAGGTTTCGGTTGCGGATTGTTTCTAAAACATTCCGAGCCATCAGCAGCTTATTCATTAAGCAAATCTTTAACACCCACCGGCGGAGCAAAGTTTACATGGGATGCGTGTAACAGTGACCCCATGAAAGGGAACTTTTCCTGAGCGAGGACACCGTAACGCACAGTTCTGCCTGGAGGTAATGAACAGTTTTCGCTGTATTGCCTATTTCGTCTGTGAATGTGAATGTGCTCGTGTATGTGTGGTCACTGATAACAACGCGGATAACGCGTGTCGCGCACTACACGTTAGAGTGTGTCAAGTGGCCGGCATTGATAGCAGCATCCAAAGTAGTGCGCGGGATTCCTCAACGATTTTTCCCCTGTTTTCGTGCTTTTAGTTCGAAGAAGAAATATTTCTTCTTTTACCGAACTAGTACGATAATATTGTCCCTAGTTTAAAGGTGCGTATGTAACGTTTCAGTACCATATGCGCTGTACGTGTGCGTTTTGTTAAGCTAATGTTTTACTACTTTATTGCACCTTTTTATCCTGCTGCCTACCGATGGCTTTATGTAATCAACGTTTTGCGACCTCGAAAAGCGGAGGAATTGAATGAGTGGGTGCTATTGCTTGCAGTGAGTCCCATAAGAGAAGATGCCACCCAACCGAAGCGCATTAAATAGATATTTCCTTCATTCTTTGATCGATAATCTCATGGAAATGCGACTGGATTAACCTAGTTGGAAATTCTGGTGCGATGTAGAGTAGTGGACAAAGTGCTTTTGCAAAATGTGATCAACCAGTTTGCGTTGTTTACTGGTATGATGAGCATAATTCTTTATTATTGATGCTATTTATAACCTGTTTCGTATGTGTGGCAATGTATCGTACATCACCACGGCACACACGCGTTTCGTATTAGTTTCGCGCGGCTGGAGAAAACAACAACGTAACAACATATGCCCCCCAACTGCAACATCTTCTTCAACCCTGGAGACGCACTGATGCGTGCGTAAAAATATTTCTACTATGTTACATTAATACATCTCTGTGAATGTATATGTGTGTTTGCGACACATAAACACACATATATAAAGATTTCAAGCTTGAGAAGTCAGGTTGGAAGGAAATGGAATTTGACCTTCGCCGAATGACGCGACGGTTACGATGGTTTTGCGGTATCGTAATCTGCGTTGACGAAATATGACCGTTACCCCCTGTTAGTGTATGCTTGGCCAGTCATCCACCCCCCCCCCCCCCCCCTCCCTCCCCCCTCGCACACACACATACTCGCACGTGCCATGAGGAAACCCTTCAACTGGGAAAGGGCGCAGCACTAGCGGGACAACGGCGTTTTTATGTATCTTTGTTGATATCAGGGTCGTGAGGCCGTTGGCTTGGTATTTTTCTTCCCCATTATATAGAATACACACTCATAAAAATGCGCCATACCTCATGCATTCCCGCACAAGAGATGGTCTGAATCCGGTTTCAATTTTTTTTAATGGTTGTTTTTTTTTATTTATTTATTTCCATTTCACCTTGTAGATTCAATCGGTGGCAGGAACTGAAGCGCTGTAAAACGTCCGACCACCAATTCGTACCGGAGCTCATTTAGGAAACTGGTTTATTCTACCCAAACCACCTGTCCCGCAGTGGTAGTAAACTTTCACGAGGGGATTGTGTTTTGCTCGATGCATCGAACAGAACCACAGCCCGATCGTTCACGTCCAGCCGGGAGAATGAACCACTCCATCCCGACGATGCTGTGAAGCTGCTATCTGATCAACATATATTTTTATACAGGTAAACAAACATCAACATGTTACAAAACGTTCCCTATACTAACGTCCTGCTTGTTATGCTTCCTTTTTAGGACACCTTGTTTTTGGAGATTTCCATTTGTGTTTATTTTGTTTAGAGTGTTTAAAGTTTTAGTTTTGCATGCGTGCCACTACGCTCAGTGGCGAACTGCTTCCCGCCCGTCAACACGCTGGCAGCAGTCCTTGGGCAGCAGCGGATGCGGTGCGAGGTGAGCATACGCCTGATTTGATCACTGGAAGGGACTCTGATCAGCTAGCCCCTGCCTTATCTGCGGCAAATCTTTCATGTACAGTGTTGTGCTTCTTCTATCAAAGCAAAATCCAATCCCCGCACAAAAGCCGCAATCAATCGTCTAATGCATGCAATCAAGATGGCCAAGCGCCGAGTATGGCGGGATAGGGTTGACGGCGAAACTGGCCCGTGCAGGATTTTAGATAACATGGTAGCGCAGTAGACAACATGCTTTTTTAAAACACACAACCATTCTTCCTTCCAGACATGTCAACGAATAATCGACAACCATCGGAAACGGTACCAGTTCGGCCCAGTAATCTAAACAACCGGGATGTAGTGCTGACAAGTCTGGTTGCCGGTGCGACAGCGGGTGCGCTGGCAAAAACCACTATCGCACCGCTCGATCGTACGAAGATCAACTTCCAAATCAAGTAAGTTAGATCCGGTTATTGCTTTCAAAGCGAGCATAGGTTGTAGTTTTGGACGAATCAGAGTCAGAGTCGTGAATTTATATGAACCTTTAAACCAAAATTGTTCTCCATTCTAAGCATAACCTAAGCAAAACATTAGCATCACATTCACCTTCTTTTTGTTTCATTGTACCATTTATTTCCCAGCAAAGACGTCCCGTACACGTTCCGGGCAGCGCTCGGATTCCTACGAAATACGTACGTCCGCGAAGGTTTCCTGGCACTGTGGCGTGGTAACTCAGCAACCATGGCACGCATTATTCCCTACTCGGCCATCCAGTTTACGGCCCACGAGCAATGGAAGAAGATACTGCAGGTCGATCTTCACAGAGAGTAGGTTGATTGGCACTTCGCTGTTAGTGCCGGTTCTGATCATGCTAATGGGGAAAATTGTTTACACATTCCAGCACGGAGGTACGCCGTTTCATGGCGGGTTCGCTAGCGGGGATCACATCCCAGTCGCTGACGTATCCGCTCGATCTGGCCCGTGCCCGGATGGCCGTCACGGACAAGTACTCAGGGTACAAGACGCTGCGGGAAGTGTTTGTAAAGATCTGGCAGTGTGAGGGTCCGCGAACGTTATATCGTGGCTACTGGGCGACTATACTCGGTGTTATACCGTACGCCGGTACATCGTTTTTCACGTACGACACACTCAAGAACGAATACTACAGTAAGTGAAACAGTGGTGTTTAGTTGTGCGATTTTTGTGTTGTGTTGTTTAATAATGTTCCCCTTGCTAACTTCATTTGCAGAAAGGACGGGAGATAAATCTCCCAACACTGTGATATCGCTCACGTTCGGTGCGGTAGCGGGCGTCATTGGTCAGTCGTCTAGCTACCCGCTAGACATCGTGAGACGGCGGATGCAAACCACCGGTGTGACGGCTCAGTGCGCCGATCAGTATCTTACCATCGGCAGGACACTGATCAAAATATACAGGTATCTCACATTACTCCGGGAGTACCAGAGTGCGACATCATACTTACCTGAATTTTAAATCCAATCATAGGGAGGAAGGACTTATCGGCGGCTTTTACAAAGGCTTGAGTATGAACTGGATCAAGGGGCCGATAGCTGTAGGTATCAGCTTTGCTACGTACGATCACATCAAGCATCTACTCCGGGATATCATACACATCAGGGACTCCGACCGGGCTCGGTAATGTCTCTCTCTTCATAACGTACATCGCGCACTACCTTTGTTTGGGAACGCCAATGGCGGCGAAATTCGGTACACCGCGAATTAGAATTCGAATATTCTACGATAGAAAGCATTGCAAGCAAAACCTTAATAAGGCTGGCAAGACAATAACACCGAAATTCCTCCCGCCACGGCCGCCAGAGTACACGAGTGTGTGGGTGCGCTTATGTATGTCTTTTTAATCTAGCGAATGAGTGTACGAATCGTCAATCGGATAAGTGCCATTAGCTGGTGTTGCCAATTCGCTCGACTTTTTTACAAAGCGAACTGGTGCAACGGGCCCCGCCGTTTTGTTTGCCAGGCCAGCACACTACGAAACCATTGCACAAAGCATGTACTAGTTTAGCGTAACGAATCTATATGTTATTTAGTCATTTCCTGTAGAGCGGCGTATGTTTAGAGTGCAACCTCGTTTGGAAACAACAAAAGCTATATAGGGCTATAAGCTACAAAACCTAAAAAAGAACTTCACAGGAAAACCTGCCATCCTGCGCCCTCTCTTCGCGTGTATTGGTTTAGAACCGTCACGCGGACAAAATTTAACGGCAGAGAGATTCGAGAGCATTTTCGTTCCACCGTGTGTGTCTCTTTCAAAAAGATGATACAAAAATCAAATTAGCAGTCCGTCAAGATGCCTTAGTGCTGTATCGACCTTTGTTGATCGGAGTGAGATAAGGTTTTAAAAGAATAAAATTACCTGTTACTACTATTGTGCTAATGGAAAGGCGTTGCAAAACGCACTGGTGGTTGTTTCCCGTATTTCCATTAACATTGGGCTATAGATATGATCAATAAAGCATAGGAGACAAGTTAAACCAGACAAATTGTTTTACTAACTTATACGAACTGAAATAACAAATAATACACGGTTTTTTAACTCATATTGTAAATAGATTCGAATAAAATATGCCCAATAATTCAAGGAAACGATTGTCGCAACGGGGAAATTTATGTATCTTGACGCAAGACTACCTTCCTTGCATGCACCTTGTGAATGTTTATGGGGGCCAAATCAGCTGTCAACTGCGAATGGTTTACTTGTACGTGTGCGTGTGTTTGTGCAGACAACACATTCTTAGCCTTTGGTTACAATATAGCTTTTACCAATGCAAACATTGTGATACCAGTAGGATTTTAAAATAATATTACTTTTTACCTTGTGATGCTAGTGGAGTAGATATTTATTAACGTACAACCTAACCAGGAACGGAACGGGGCGATGAGTGAAACAAAAATTACTGAATACAAGCTGCTTGAGCGGCTCGGTAGCGGAACGTACGCAATCGTGTACCGAGCCATGAAAAAGGTATGCTTTCGCGCAAATCATCGTTTTACAATGGTTTGCCTTTATAATTAAATGCATTCAACTCCTGTATTTCGTTCGCCGTAGACTACGAACGAGATTCTAGCGGTGAAGGTGATGGCAAAAAGTAAACTCTCACATTCGGCTATGGATAATATAATTAGTGAAATAAGCTTGCTGAAGAGGCTAAAGCACCGGCACATAGTTGAAATGCGTGACTTTCTCTGGGACGATGAAAACATTTACATACTGATGGAGTACTGCAATGCCGGCAACCTGTCGTCGTACATCAAGCAGAATCGCACGCTGGACGAAGGCACCTGTCGACGGTTCCTGCAGCAGCTGGCCCTTGCCTTGCGCTATATGCGCCAGAATGATGTGAGCCATCTGGACCTGAAACCGGCCAACCTGCTGCTCACGAAAGAGTCTGGCACGTACACGCTGAAGGTAGGCGATTTTGGTTTTGCCCAGAGACTGAAGCTTAACCAGGAGAACACGACCGTGAAAGGGTCTCCGTTGTACATGGCGCCGGAAATATTGCTAAACACCTCCTACGGCCCGGCGGCCGACTTGTGGAGCGTGGGCGTGATTCTGTACGAGTGTCTGTTCGGCAAGGCACCGTACAGTTCGACCAGTCTGCACGAGCTGGCCGGTCGTATCCATCGGAACGATCCGATCACCATACCGGGTCGTCCGGCTATTTCGTCGGATTGCCGCCAGCTACTCACCAGCCTGCTGCAGCGTGATCCGGCCCGCCGCATCACGTTCGAAAAATTTTTCGACGATCCGTACCTTGATCTGGCCCACATTGCGTGTGAAGAAAATCTGGAAAAAGCGATTGCATTGATAAACCGTGCGATCGAGAAGGAACAGCGACAGGAGCTGGGTGCTGCCTACCGTGCCTATTGTCAGGGCCTTCAGTACTTTGTACCGATAACGCGCGCCGAATCTGATCCGACCAAAAGGCAGCATCTGAGGCAACGCGTCTTAACGTACCTGCACCGTGCGGAAACGCTCAAGCAGCACATTTACGCCAACAGTCAGACGATGGAGCAACAACAACAGCACCAAGCGACAACGTCACTAAATACGAAACCACCCGAAACGAAAAAGGCCGAGCCGCCTTCCCAGGGCATTTCAGGTGCGCGTAACGCTAGCGGAGCAGAGGCGAGCACACCAGAACCGGGGTTAGCGGAGCTGGCACGTGATTTTGAAACCATTGCCCAAGGGCTCAAGATTGCGCGGGATGCAGATAAGGATGCGTCCGAAGACAGGTTGGATGTCGCACTGGACGGTTACACAACCGCACTCGGTTTGCTCATACCGGTACTGCACCAGGACATTGCGCCTTCGCAAAAGAAACAGCTGCGGCAACGGATCGTACACTGGATGGAGGAAGCTGAGCACATAAAATCGATACGTTCGGCACAAATCATGCAGGAGATGGAAAGCACGGAAGCGAACCATTACGCCTGCACCGTCCAGTGATGGACTGTTTAACTAAATCCAAAGGAAAACCACACGAATTGCTCTCTCGCTATTCAATGACACTTACCGGTTCGATTGCACACATCGCCATCGTATGTACATCACACAAAGCACGAGAAGCACGGGATATCACTGAGCGGATGTGTACGGAATTAGCATAACCGAGCGAAACCACATTAAACGTAATCTGATTGATGTAACGTAACGGGGTGATTGGAGATAATTGTTATTCTAACTTTATTGAGCTTCTAGCACGATACCATCTAAACAGATCTTCGTCTTGTAGATGGCTGAAGGTATGGATGTACGATACCAAATTAAGCTTGCCGTGCGAATTAACGTGCCTATGTAGCAGTGATGGAAGTTCCAACCACCAACAAGCGGAATTCTCGATTCTATTCCAGTATTTGTAAATGAAAACGATATGTTCCTATGTACCGCTTGCACGGCTTTATTAATTACCGAGGGTGATGTACGGTGTTCGGCGCAGCAGCACCATCGAACCCCTACCCAGTACATAATGAGATTTCCCGTTTTAAAAACAATAAAAGAAACACGATACACGAAAGGTCGTAAATTGTATTTACGCGGCGTGAGTTAGGCGATGGTTAAACTGGAAACCAAACTTATCAAACAATCCCATCAGACGGGCGTTGCGTGATTAGATTAATGAAATTAATTTTATACGAATGGTTAATGGTGTTTTATTTTTTCTTCGCAAAAAAAAAACAACCAACCGAGTTTTCATTGCTTGATTGAACGAGACGGCATATCGTATATACGGATGACGCTAACATTTCCCGGAATTCAAGTCATGGTGCAACTATTGATAGGCTTTGATATACTGGATTTGATTTATAACGTTAATTTCACCTCATGTTGCAAAGTGAACACGCAGTTTATGTTTCGTTGGAACAGGTAGATTAGGTTATGGGGAGTTGCACTAGTTAGATTGATTTCCCAATATCATTTATTACGTACCATTATGTTTGTTAAGTTTATTGTCCTGATTACGGTTGATGTTTATATGGAGCCGTCATAATTAAAAAGAATAAAATTAAACGGTTTCCGATATTAATGTTTGATTCACAATGATTAGAGTGTGAAAACTGTGTTCCAATGTTTCCATTTTCTTCCATTTCGATATGTATTCGACTCGCAATCATGTTTTCCTAAACTCATGACCGATGAGAATCTTCTTATTGGGCTCAAGTAGTAAGTTAAGATGTCCTCCTAAATAATAAATGATGCCATTTAGCCAAACACGAAATCTTTCTGAAAGATCCTGCCGAATATATGTATCTTCGGGAATTTATAAACCTAAGAAGAATTATGGATCTTTGAGGATTAATGTCTCAATCACTTCAAAAGTACAAATTTGCAAATAGATTTATTAGTGCTGTTGTTGCTCCGCAATAGGGTGGGATTCGAAACCTCTTCAAGAGGACCTATAGGTTCTTTCACTCAACTCCCATTCTGACCCGTTCTCACCGCGGAGGATGGTGGCGCATGGTGAAACAGGGGAAAGGGCGTGATCAAACCCCCCAGAGGTACTTGAGGGATTGAGTACATGCCTTAGATTTACTAAGGCCAATAGAAACCAATAGAAGAAATCGAAAAAGAGGACGCTTGCATGCAAGCCAAGACAGCGTAACAGTTGTGTTCTAGTTATATAAATTTAATGAGAAAAAAGTTATCAAACTGCAACAAATTCCAAATTTTTTTTTTATCTATCACAACACACTTGCACACATTTTGCCGATCCCTGGCTTTGAACCATCGCCACAGATGCCACAATTGTCAGATGTCAAAAAAGGCAAGATGGCGGTGGTAAAAAAAAGAAACCTCCGACCTACCATCAACCAACATATCGTTCGGTGCTCCCCCAACATATCGATCAACTTGCCCTTCAGTCCGTCTGTAAGTTGTGCCCATGCATGTTGTGCGTCTGTACTGTGCGTGGATTTTAAATAGTCCCTAGAATTAAAAAAAAAAACCTGTAGTGTTGTGAATCGCACGCGTGTGACATTCAGTGTAGAAAAACAGCGAAAAGCAATAGCGACACTTACCTCTTTTTTTGGTTTGTTTATTGTGCCTTGTATTTTTCTGCGACACCTGTCAGCATACGAGTTTTTTTTCTCAATTTTGTGGACGAAATTATTACTTCCCCAAAGGGCGAGAAAGGTGAATGAAGCGTTCCGGTACTTCTATTCCCGTTGGGTTCTACTTCTTTTACGCTCCCCGAGTGTGTGTATGTGTATATCGGTGTGTAAGAGCGCTATTATTTTCCTCTAAATTTGCATACACACACAGAAAATCAAGTACATTTTACTAACCTGCTAAGTTAAAAAATAAAAAAGGAGCTCATTTACACATGATGCTTCAGGAACAAAAATATTCCTACCGCCCCACGCCCAGGCTCTTTACAGCAAAAATAAAAAATAAAACACAAAAAGGAAGTAAAACGATCCCTTTGCGTTTTGTTTCGGACCTTTTTCCACCCGCTTACTGTACCCTTGATTTTTTTTTGTTGCTTTTGTACCCCGGCGCGACATGATCGCCACCTCGACACTGTGCTGTGCCTGTGTGTGCCGCCCGCAGTAGTAGTGCACACACAAACACTCACAGTTTACTCTCGATCGCGCATTTGGATCGTATATATGTATTTTTCTTTTCTTTTCTGCTTGCTGCAATGAAACGCGCACGCGGTTTATAAGAATATGACAAATATTTATGTTAAAAAAAACCCTATGTCACACTGTACTTCCGGCTAGGAAAGAGAGATAGAGAGAGAGAGATGCATATTTTTGTTCCCATTTGTTTTGCCGGCATATAAGTATAAAGAGGGCCGCTTAATCGCTGGTTGCGAAAGTGTGACTGGAGCATAGTGGCCGGTTGTGGGGGTGGGGAAGCCGCGTGCGCATGTGTGGCGCATGGGTGTGGGTGGAAATGTGGCGCCTACGGTGGTGTGTAAATGCGCGTACAATTTGTTTATTTTGTAATCGCGTAGTCAATAGATTTTCATCACTGTTTTATTCCCAAAAAGTAAAAAAACAAACTCCGAAAGAATCCGAAGCAGAACAACGAAAGAAAGTGCTTTTTGCAGTCGTGTATGTGGCCGTGTGTGTGTGTGTGAGAGAGAGAGAGAGATGGAGAGAAAGAATGAGGTGGTTTATTGTCTTTATTCTTGCCATTTCATGTATAAGGATTTTGGCGATATGTTTTCCATGTCTCTTTCAGACATTTCTGGCCACAGAAAATGCACTTGCCCTGTTTTTTCTCTCTCGCTCTCTCTCTCACTTACTCCACAGTACTTTCCGTCCATCAACGAAGGATCGCCGTGACGCACTCACACCCACACCACAAAAATTGATTCTAACATGCAGCAAAAGAAAAAAAATCCCCAGTTAGCATATTCATTTCCCTTCGACAAGTGTGTGTGTGTGTATGTGCGTTTAGGCGGGTGGCATTCAATCAACCATATTGCAACGAATTTGCCTTTATTTCGCAGTGGGCACCTAATCTGTCACATACCGCCTCCAACATCCATCAAACGCAGCTGCAATTGTGTGTGTATATGTGTTATGCGTGTTTTTTTTAAGTTTTAAAAGTGTGCGTGTTCGATGTGTGCGATCAAATAGATAAATTTCAACCCACACGGTAGTGATCTAATCGTGCACCTCCATCATACGAACAGTGGTACGACACCGACTGCTAGAGAGAGAAAGAGAGAGGGTGCGAGCGTGTTATCAGCGCTGGCCGCTCTCCTTACTCCGCTACTTTCTTACTTCATTTCCGCGAACCGGCGTGTGAGCGCGTGTGTGTGTGTGTGTGGTACGTTGGGGAGCTAGGAGAGACCAACACGCAACCCGCTGAACGTGTGCGCACGGCTCCGACCGTTACTTGTAAGTATTGGGGATAGCTTTATACCGTTGTTAGATATTATACTGCAATAGATTAATGTCAATATCCACAGATGAATTTGTTCTTCCTGTTATGCAGTAAGAAGGATTCCTTTTTCAGGACCAAAGTCCTTTTAAGGCATATCAACAACAGAAATAAGTTTCGCTTTTGAAGAAGCATGCTTAAAAGGGTTATGTTAATGTAATTCCATTTCGCAAGAAAATCCGGGGTCTATCATACGGTTTAAGTTGGCAAGCTTAAGCTCCAAGACGAGACCCGACAAGCTGTCACTCGTCGAAGTATTAGAACTGGGATGTATGTCACTAGTAGTGTTGTACGTAGTGAACCTTTTGAGAAGCGTCTTTAATATGAATCTTTAGTAACGGGTCATGCAAATCAGAAAACGTCTGTCAAAAGATCCACTCGTGAGATAATTTCTTGGTTAATTTAGCTCTGAATAATCGCTTAATTAACAGGTAACTTAAGAAACAATGGAGGGTAAATTAGTTTCGTTAATTTTTCTTTGCGAGTAGTTTCACATGTTGACATATGCAATTTAGAGCATTCTAATTTTGCCTTAGTGTATTGGTGAATTAAAAGAACATACTTACGACATACAACGACGAGCTGAGCTCACTATCGTAAGACAATCGAATTGTACTAACCAGATCACTCTGGTGAGGCTAGTCATGTCAGTAGAATAACACCGGACAACCTAGACATTAAAGATCTTTCGGGTTATCTACACAGGCAGAGCAGGTGTCGCAGCTAATGGCCCTCGGCTGTTAATGGTTTGGAAGACTCCTGCAACCGCTGCTAACTAACGACTAGATGTTTTTAAATTAATGTATAAGTACTTTGTACGTTTAAGCGTTTTTGAAGTTGTTAAATTGTATGGAATGTCATCAATTTTTAGGAAGAAGAAGAATAGCCTTTAGGCCTTCAAACGTCAAAACGCATATTAAAAAAAAACCCAGGTTGAAGGTATTGACTGTGACGTCTCCGCACCATGGTTGTTTCTGCATGTATGGGTAACGTGTAACGAGAACTGCCCGTAAGTTCCAGGAACTCGCGCAACGATCGTCAGACCCTATCCGTGTTTTAATTTGCTGTGTTTGTGTTTGTACTGAGGGTGTTGGGTTGCAAGTGACAGAAGAGGCAGAGGCATGAAGCTGGAAAGGAATAGTTTGAAGATTTTTTTTTTACATGGGTGTTCGTCTGTTTGGAATTTTCCTGATGCCGTTTCTGGCAGGTATCCCAAGCCGACTTTTGAAAGTTTTCCGCCTTGGCAATGCAGGGGTTTTCAGTGCACAGGAAAGAAAACAAAAAAATATTCCTTATTGTTAAAAAAGTTAAATAACATATTGCTCTTTCCAGCAGAATAAGTATGCTTAGAACAAAAAAGCAACGTTATTAATGGTGACCTTAGACGAAAGACGACATTGTGGTTATGTTTGGGGGCATAAGCGTAATTCGATACAAGGCATTGAGCCTCCTTCCCTCTGGGCCCATCCTTCCTCCCTCCCACATAGAACGATCGCACCACCAAGAAGGCAACTGTGACTGACAAAGGAAACAAAAGAAGATCTTCTAAATGAAGTGAAGGATTTGAAGACAAAAAAACCCTTTTTTGTTGTTTATTTCGATGCCTTTTCTTTCTCTCTCATTTTTTTTTCTTCTTCACTTTTCGGCTCGTTTCCTTGCTTCCTTCGTTGCCGTGTACGTATTTATAGTATTTTGTTCACTGTGCCATTACACAGCCGCGTTGATTTTATGACTTTTCGGCGTCTCGCTCTCGTGAAAGATCCGATTATTTTCTTTTATGGCTTTCCCCTTTTCTGGTGATCCTTCTGACGGGACGTTTTTGCGTCCTGCGTAGATCACTCGCCTGCTGCTATTTACATGTTCCTTTTAATTTCAGGCTTGCCCGTCAACAAGCTTGCCCTTTTCGTTACCCATTTACGGTTTCTATTTAGGGTTGAAGGTTTTATGTGTGTGTGCTTTTTGTTCTTCGTTAACTCATCAAATCTTTACCGTTTTGTTATTGTTATGTCTCTTCGTTTCTTCACTTCTTCCATGCTTTGGTAATGCTTTTTTTTTGTTCGTACACTGCGACCCATTCTATGCTCGATCTTTTTTGTCGCATAACCTTGCATTTTGATAATTTTGAACGAATGGGCTAAGGTATAGTGAAGAAGAACAAATATTCAAATTCGCTTGTTGCTAGCGGGAGCGCACGTGGTGCGGCGTTGTGATCGGTAGGTTTCCTTGTTTGCTTATCTTCTCCGTGCCATATTTCCCATATGTAGTGCAAATGTTTGGAAAATTGATATACCGGAAGCAGCGGGAAGTTTCCTTCCGAATGGGCCAATTAGTTAATGGCAAGGTTAAATAATACTGTCTGTTATGCGAGTTTTTGATAACCATATCGAGTCAACGATTTGGCGTTTGGTAATTCAAGACCGCTATTGGATGTGCAAGTAAATTGTAAAACACATTTTTTAAAAATTAATTTAAATTTTAATTAAATTTAAATTAAATTTTAAAAATTTTATAAATTAGTTTTATAGATTGTTAACAACAATCATAAAGATTAAAATAATTTTAAAGAAACGTTTAGAAGGAATAAAGTTTTTCTTTACATGAACCTTTGGAGTGTGGATGGTACGAACAAACAGCGAAAACGTTTGATGCAGCCGTGAATATCCATTGGAATGGTTTGCTGTGTGTGCGTAGAAGCAAGCGTTTCTTAAACAATCCATTTCATTATGATCTGTTCCTTCGTGGGGTGTGTTGCTGTTGCCAAGGGTGTCTCAGGGTGTTGAACGGAAACGGATTGGCACCCTAACGGTGAACGATAAAAACCTTAAAAATAAGAAACATTGGTACCAAATTGCCGCTTTTTCGCACCAGTATGGCTCCCTCTTTTCGTGAATGGGATCGCAAAAGGGAAGGGTGGGCGGAGTACTACTTTTTGACAGGTTCAAAAAGCAACAGGTACGGTACAAATTGTCTGAATTAGTGCTCTTGCTTGACTTTATTGTTGTTTGTGTGGAGTGTGGAGTCATAAATCATTCCAATTCTATTAATCGTGCTAGGTTTACGTACGAATAATTTATATGAATCTTTAGTACGGAGTTATGGAATCGACTCTCAAAAGATTCATGAATCCTCAGAGCAGTGGTGGCACATACCTCTTGGGGGTGAAGAGTAGGTGAAGATCATACGTCTTGGTTGATTCATGAATCTTTTAAAGAAAGCTTCAGTTAAAGATTCCATCTGATTCGTGAATCTGAATAAGATTCATCCAACACCAATTTAATAGTGTGTACATGACGGTGAATCTTAGCGGACTCATGAATCTTTTAAGTAGAGATTCAGATTCATTCCTTCAGTTCAAAGATTCTGTCTGATTCATGAATCTGAATCAGATTCATCCAACACCAGTTAATAGTGTGTACACGACGATGAATCATGAAGGACTCATGAATCTTTGAAGTAGATATTCAGATTCATTCATTCAGCTCAAAGATGCTTTTTGATTCCATTTGAATCGTGCGCTAACTGTCCAATGACAAACTTTTATTGATGTAACTGGAGCGATTTCCTCACGACTGATTCTATATTTGGCCCCGGGAAGAGAAACCCCGAGAAATCCCCCCCTGAAGGGTTTGGTTTGGTTGGGGTATGGGGTTAAGGCTAAAGGTAAATGCAGTTTTCATGCTGTTGTCAATTTCGCTTGAGATGTCTCAACACTATTCGTCAAATGATTTGCTGAGGATGGACACCCCCATCCCCATCCCTTACTTTACTATTCTTAAGCTACGGGGCCACGAGCGTTGAGACTGCGTCTCAAACCTCCTCAGTCACTCATTTACCTCAAAAAGTCACTCAAAACCAAAGTCTCCGTTGCCTCTTGAGGTTTTCCTCAATTTCAGTTCAGTGACGCCTTACTGGATTTGACGTTGACAACATACAGTGTGTGACGAGTAAAATGTTTTTCATGTATTTTTATTTCTTGTTTCTACTATATTTTTGTTTCAATTTTATGGAAAATATGGTCAAAAAAATTGTGGTTTTTTGATTAAAAACTAAATCATCATTTTCTTAATTACAGGAGATTAATCGATCAATCATATTGCAGTTGAAAAGTATCAATTCAATTATAAAACATGTTGACAACTTTTGTCACACAGTGTTCCAAAAGGTACGTTGCGGACACATAAAAACATCATACCGTACGCCAAAACATTGTGCTTGTACAATCATAATTACGCATAAAACACTTTCAGAATGTAGGTACATTCATAATAGTACGCAAAAAGTGTACTTGTATAAAAAATAAACCATTATTCTTTCGCCATACCATCGGCAGATACAACAGGTTTTGTTTACATTTTGAGCTGCTGACTGGCCGAATCTGTCAAAAAAGTCTCAAAAATTTTTGAGACTTTTGTAGATGAGCCAGGTTTCCCTCAAAACTCAAGTCACTCAATGTTTAGAGTTTTGAGGGAATCCTCATCGCTCGTGGCCCCGTGGCTTTAGATGTGCCACTTCTGTGTGTGCACAGGACATTAAAACTGTACCGGAGGTCCATTCATGGCTGAATGCCCCTATTTACTTTTGTTCATAGTTTTGTTTTCTTTGCCGTGAGGCGTCTTTCAATTTCCTTCCGTTTTCCAATTATAGGGGGATGTAAAAGGTAACAAAAACAAAGCATAGCAAAGTGTTTTAAATTAATAATGATGCGTTACATTGGGGGGGAAACATTGATAGTGGATAAGGGAGGTTCGTTTTTCTTTCTCCATCCTCACACCCCCGTTTTGCTTCCGTTTTCCCTCTTACCTGTGGAGTGTTTTTCCCGATAACATGGTTCTAAAAATAATTCTCGAGCTCACTGTGTACACAGGCTGTTGTACACTCTGAGTCACTCACCTGGCCGCGTATCCTGGCAGCGTTTTTGATGGACCTGTGCCTGTGCATGAGTGTCCTCCGAGTATCTGTAATTTCCAATTTCAGTCACCTTCGATACGTATTCGATACGTGTGGCCCCACCCAATACTACCACTGGCATCTCTCTCTCTTTCTCTCACTCTTTCTGGTAGCGTGTCCTGCAGAGGATGTCGGATCAGGATGTATTGCTCCGGTTGCGAATAGCAACAGGCGTTCATTTGCGTTTCCTCTCAACGCAACACATTTATCCCCGCTGATTTATCCCTCCTACTAGCCACGCTGTATACTGTGAATCGTCCTTTAAATGCTGTTTCCAGGACGCACACAACGCACCCACCCAAATCGAAGAGAGAAGCTCATTGAGTTACTTGAGTGCCCCAAACGAGGGTTGATCAGTTAGTTCCTTTAAAAGATATTCAATTTTTTGTTTCAAAATGCCGATTTCAGAGTTGGTTAACTCATTTTTTTTATTTCGAAGCTCGACTATTCAGACTATTATATAGTTATATAACTCGACTAGTATATTACTTTTGTTAAGGTGCATGATACACTTTGAACTATTTTTTTTGTACTCGTTATGACATTTATAGGTTTGCAGGGTTTGCAGGCAAATTGTTCCGAGCATATGAGATAGTATTGAGATGGATTTCAGTTGCTTAAATGTCACATTAAGAAAGAGAGTTTTGAAATTTAATTAGTATAGTATAATAACTATGAAAATAAATCATCGATACGGACAAATTGAGCCTCGGTTTCTTCTCGCTTCACCCAAATGAACGAATTTCAGCGCTATAGTCACTCACAATGTTCCTCTCAATGAGTGGGAAAGCGACCGGGTGGAAGGACCATAACAAAAAATACACAACACCAGCTCTCCAAATCGGTGCTGCAAGCCCGGGAAAATGAGCGCTTGTAATAAAGCATTCTCCGGGAAAACCCTACAACGCTGTTTTTTTTTTGTACTCCAAGAAAATGTATGTTGGTAAATGGTAGAAGGACGAGTTTTCAAGATGTTTTTTGTTTCTTCTACCCCGCACCCCATTTTTAATCCATTTGTAGGAAAAATTCACACCGGGATGTTACACTCCTCAGTTGCTATTTGTTGATTATGTTTTATTTTTGTTTTTGCTGCTGGGTTTATGTTTTCTTTTCTACGTAGCAGCTACATGAAGCAAGAAAGGAACGCAGGAAAGTGCAAGGAAAAGTGTGTTGCTCACTAATTGGTACTTCCTTCGGCCCAGCTGTAATGCTCTCTTCTCTGGTCCCCGCTGTATGGCGTTCCTGTAGGCAAACTGGCCTCCATCGAAGGGTATATTTTATTTATATGCGTGTGTTTTCGGGACGTTCGGGGAAAACCCTCCGCCTGTCGGAAAACCCATCCCTGATTTGTGCCGTTTTTTTTTTCGTGTTCGCTTTGTCGAATTGTAAGGGAACTGGCGCCACCACCGGTGCAGGACCATACTGAGGGAGGATAATTTGAGGCGAATAAGGTGGGTGTAGTGTAAAGGCCTGGCAAGTAAGAAATGCTAGGATGGCAATATTTTCATTATATAGAACAATTTAACTCTATTAAATAGTTTCTTCCTTCGATGTTTAACAACAACCGCTTGATTCGGTGCGCTATGATGGCACTCTTTGTTTATTATTTTCCGTGCATCGGTAAACAGCGCAAATCGCAATGTTTGCGAACACGCACCAGCGCGATGCAGTCTCTCGGCGGTCTCACGTGTGTTTTTGCAAGCGAAACAGTAGAAAAAATCACCACCCGAACGGTGCAGATAAGAAAAACGGGAAACGGAACAAACGCTGAGTCAAACAAACAATTCACCGAATTGTTTTTGTCTCGCGCTTCCCGTCAACAGCATTTCCACCGCCCAGAGGATCCCTGTTGCAGGCGATGGCGCAGCAGGTGTATGCAGTGTAGTTTGTGATCTTTATACACCGGATTATGATGTAAAATCAATGTAATTATTGTTTTAATATAAATATTTTAGTTTATTTTTAAATTCCTTGTAGAAAGATAGACACTTTTTTCATTCTGCATACCCGGTGCACTCACGGTGCTCGCAAGTCACTGAAGCGGAACTCGTCCACGCCACAGGGAAAAGTAATGTCGCACGGTAGTAATAAAGTCCCTTAATTTGTGGAATGAATTTTATGTCATATGATTTCACCACAGTGTCACTAGCAACGAAAGCTTACAGGGTTTTTTTTTCGGTTGACAGAATAACGCAAGCGCCTATCACAAGCCAGCCAAGTACGATCCGTCCAGTATAAACGCACTCCGGGAAGGATTTTGACAAATTTTTACTGTTTTTATGGAAAAAGATGTGCTTTAATTCACGAAAAATACAGTAAATATTTCTAACAATAATCATCTGGCTGTGAAAATCGGTTACAAAGCGCGTTTATACTCCTCGGATCGTACTTCGTTTCTACCGTCGTACTGGTGTTGCGGTAAGCTGCGCTGCGATTGCGATATCATGTGCTTGCATTGAAGTATGTCTGCTGGGGTTGTGTGTGTCTTCTAACGCCGTTGAAATGTCATGTGCTGCACTTGTGGTGATCGATGCTTGCGTTGTCCTGTCATCTATAAAAATCCTTTGTATGATATAATGTGCTATGATAACAATATCATCTGCCACCGTTGTTCTAAACCCGGGCCCTGACAAACATTAACATTATTTTTTCTCATACACCGCCACTTGGCCATCCCAACCGCCCGTACGGTTGTGACTGTTTTCAGCGATACTGTTCTGTTTTGTTTGTTTATTGGTTGTACAAATTAAAGTAATTCACATTTAAAAAAAAAATCATCCATCATCCAGCAGAACATTTTTCTGATTTCATTGTGCACGATGGGTTTTTATGTGACACACAAAAATACACCGAGGGGTGGGTTCGGCACTTGAGTTTTGGCGGAAAAGGCTCACCCCCGAAATCCGGGCTTTTTACGGCTTGTTGTCGGTGAGTGCCCCGTTCTAACCGGCAAACAGAGACCCCCGGACGCACCGTCGCGTGAGTGTATCGTACCGGACGGGCCCGAGAGCGCTTGCGAACCGCTGGATTCTGGATCCGCGCCCCACCGTTGTAGCGTTTGTGCCGACCGAGCAAAAGGTTGAGCGTTGACGGTGGGCGTATAAAAGCGTACTGATCAATCGGTCACTCACGTCAGTTCGATACGGGAAGTTGTACGCATCGAATGTGTGATGGTACTGTGATTGCATCATGTGTAAAAAGCTTCCGATCCCGCGTGTGAATGTGTGTCCGGCAAGTAACGGCAGCGGTAATAGTGCTTAGTGTACTTTTATACACATACACCCACATCTGGTGCCGCATCGTGCGTGCGAAGCAATTGTTTTTGTTTTAGAAAATAGAAGGCGGGATCGCTCACAGTGTGTCGCTGCCGGAACGTTGCACTTGTCCGGATTTGCACTAGGTTTTCTAGGTTAGTGGGGACTTTCAATTGTTGTTTTTACTCTCTAAGTGAATCGGTTTTTTTTTTCTTTTCGTCGAATGTTGTACGCTTGTTACAGTGAGTGCTTTAGTTATGCTCAAAAGTTATTGTTTACTTGTGGCGTTCTTCATTGATTGTGGTGTCTGTTATATTTTTCGTTCGTTATTGAAGGTGTGACAAAGCAATGCGGCCTAAAACCTTCAAAATGTAAAGATTTTCGTTGATTCTGTGGGATTTGTTAAATATTCCGTGACTCTCAAATCTCAAAAGGAATTTTTTTAGTCATTTTGGTCACAAACCAACACTCTCTTTACACGAAATCATTAAAATGCCCAGCCAACAAGCAACACGTTGCTGTGTGAAGGGAATATATAGAAGCGCATCCTGTATAGAGCGAGCGAAAGAGAGGGAGATAGAGCAGGGTCGAATGTGTTCTATACGCATACACGCTCAATATCACGTTTCATTCTTCAACTCTCTGTCCCTCTCTGTCACATCTCTTCACACATTTTACCGGTTCTTGATGCATTAAAATGTTCGCATTTAAAATGCGATTTAATTTGCATAATTGATAAAGTTCATGGATGTGATTTTTCCCTCTCTTGTGTATAGCAGTTACAGGTGAGAGAGACAGAATGTGAGATGGGTGTGATTCAATCTGCAGTGTTGGTTGCTGAACACACAGAGTAATGGGCCCCGCAGTACCTTTTTTACGATACAATAATAAAAAAAAACCGCATTTTGCATGTCGTGTTACACAGGGAAAATGCGGGATTTTGAGCACCACTATGCAACTGGCACCGCAACCCGATCCGATTGATGCAGGGGCAGGGAATGGAACCGGAGGGTGGATAAGCAACAGATATTGCATATTACCGGAAAGGCGAAAGATAACTAATCGCTCGGCATTTTAGTACGTCACGGTGAGCGCGTTCGAGATCGCTCTCGTGACGTCAGTCATCGTTCCGGTGTGCGTGAGGATGCCATATCGTTCAGTAACGGGGCGAGCTGCGTCAATTCACCATGACAACGGCCGGGCCAGCGAGATCCGGCTCCAGATCGTAACGTACAGTAACGCACATTAACCCACTCACGGTCGCAGGAATGGGAACAAGCTTACAGTTGTAACTCATCTATCAATCTATTCGACCATCAACTTGCTCTCCGTCACAGGCGTATGAAGCAGCACAGGTCAAAGTTTCTATTAAAAATAACCCGAGGCGGAGGCAGCTTTTCTGTCACGCAGACTGAACAATACTGGAACTCATGCAATATCTCATCCGATGCACTACTCTTAATGCGTTAGTAAATTCTTTCAAATAGTATTGAAGTGTCACTTTTGCAGGGTTTGTTGGAACGGTTTTTATTTACTGTCATTTAATGAAATATGTTTTTTTATAGTTCGCGTGTTAAGCTGAATTCCACTGATTTTGTGTAATTCGTTATAAAAACAGGGGAGTACAGGTGTTTAACCAGAAGTCATCGTTAATTACTGCACGATGGGACAAATCATCCCTTGCATTAACCGGAGAGACCTTTTTTTGCTTTTCTTCCTCCCACATCCCCTCCTCCTTCCTCCCTCCTACTGAAAATGGGCAGAAAACCTAACGCAAAAGGAACAACGCCTGGATATTCTGGGAAATCCATTTGCTCTCCCCCGGGAGGGGACTGCCGTTCCAGCTGTGTCGTGTTTTGTTTCATTCATTTATCTCGCCTTCTTGCTCTACTGTCTCTCACGGCGTTAAAAATATATTGCAATCATTTGGCACATAGATGTATATTTATTTTATTATAGTCACATCAACAATTTATGCTGTCATTTTAGCATATTAGACAGGGAAAAAAGGTTTTGCGGAAAAAATATATATATGTACTGGTGTGAATAGATATGTCACGCAGTAGATCTTTGCGCCTTGAATTGGGTTTGGCAAAAGAGATAAAACACTAGAGCGCCCTTTTTTTTTTGCTTTGCTTTGACGCCCCGGGAAGCATGCGCCCTTTTTACAGCCGCTGATGATGGATCCCTGTATTGTGCGAAGGAGAGGGTGCGAGATATTGTGAGCGTTGTCGGGTTGCTGGCTGCCCCAAAACGGGAAAACACTGTTGAGAAGATTCCCTACCAGCGGAGAGTTGTTACACCTTATCCGACACGGAAAACGTTGCGAGCACAAGGATCAATCACCTTTACTGCCCTTTTTTCGAAAGTGAGTGTGAGTGTGTGTAAGAAAGAGAGGGAGAGAGCATAATGGGGGATACGAAGAGCGAAAATCTTTCGTTTTAAATATGGGTCAACAGAGCAGCTTCCGGTCTGAAGTGTTTTTGTGTAAGTGGGGTAGTCTAGAGCACCTCCTCGTACCGAGTGGGAGGCTTAGTTAGCGATTTTTTCTCTCCCTCTCACTATTTCCCACCGATAATAGATGTTTTTTTTTATATTTTCTTTATTTTGGTTAAACTGTTCTTCACAAGCAACAGGTTGTGTATAACGAAAGTAAAGATCTTGGCCCTTTCGCCCTTCGTTTATCCTTATTTTTTTATCGCTCTCTCACTAGCGCTTGTGCTCACGTTGGGCTCATAAACACATACTTATTCACACCCAGACTTGCTAATTTGTGGCGCCCGGCCGAGAACCCCTTTCCTAAAAAAAAAAACACCCGTTCACCCCATTTGCACTCTAAATGTTGTCCTCTAATTACTTACATTTTCTCTCTTGCTCTGTGTTGCGTTTGCCATTTTGCGCCCGCTATTTCGAGCAGTTTGTTTGCCTTTTATTTTATTATTATTAAAATTAAAAGGTTGTTTGTGGGTGGTGTTTTTTGAGTCATCGTAAGAAATGGGCTTCAAAGTTGGTTTCCAGTTTTTGCTACAATTAATCATCGTACCTCATTGACTGTGTCACTCCACCCTTCGAGAAGTGGCAACCGTTAAGGGCTAGAGGAAGGTTTTTGTTTGTATTTTGTAAAGGTTCGGCTGCTGGAACTGAAGAAGTTTTGGCTTCACGAATGTTGAATGGTTCATGGATCTTTGTGGACGACCCCTGCCTGATTAGACTGTTAGGCTTAGAGGAGCCCTCCACACTCTTGTCATTGCGCACATGCACTAGAATCCTTTTCAGCAGTGGAATGTGGAAAGCAGTAGGAGGACGATAATCAGATGGATTTAATAAAGACCGCCTCTATCAGACCCGATTATCAGTCTTAGACTGACTGTCAGACCCAACTGTATCAAGACTGAAAGAGCGAGAGAAAAGGCGAGAGTGAGAGAGTAAGTAAGAGAGGGAGGCGGAGAGAGAGAGAGAGAGCGAGATCAATACAGAGAGAGAGATAGAGAGAGAGAGAGAGAGAGAGAGAGAGAGCGACAGGAACTTACAGCGTTCGGTTCGAAATGTTGACGCGAGTTGATAAGGATCGTCACCCTTAAGTAAGTTCCATTTCTCATCCTAATCTTAAAATTCATGATTGCAACATTCTCTGATTAAAAAAAAAATCTTTATCTTTCAAATACTACCACCTCAACAGTTTACATTCGCGATAATAATTGTTGGATTAATCTACAAAACAAAATGTGCTGCCGGCCCCGCAATGCTGTTCCAATTTCTGGGTGCTATTTCCGTCCATTGGCGAAGGAAGGTTCAATGTTTGCTATCGATTAGTCAGCAAGAAGCATTCGTAGCGGTACTGCCCCCCCATGGATACTCCAAAACCCACCCAACCCCCCGCCAGGGGGAATGTGTTTACGTCATGCTCAGCAGTTCGCTGTGACCCGCATGTATCGAGGGAGTACCGGCGTACGAATTCTATAAACAATTCTTGGTATATTGACCCCTGGCATTCGGTGTTCCTTCTTCTGGTGTTTCTTCTTCGCATCGCCGGGTGGGACCGTGGTTCCCTTGCGTACTCGAGTCCCTTTCCAGCGGTAGGCTTTCCGGCGCCGATGTTCCAGGTGGAGGAGTTTGGAGAAAATGGGAACGAATCAGGGTGGTGTCGATGGTTGGCAATCAGAAACCTCTGCCCGCTTGCTTACACCAACAATTTCCCCGGCCGTTTCTGTCTCTTTCTCCTGTGCATGTCTCATAATGTTGGTGTTGTTGCACAGCGTAATTCGATACACCTTCACAGACACTGACGTCGAGGAAGAAGGGCTGATCATGCATACCGTGCATCGGCCACCCGATGGCTTGAACGTGTCGCCGCACAGCAGAATTGTGCTGTTTGTTTTAGTTATGCATTCACGTACGTGCCTCGCCACCGTACGGTGGGAGACGATCAACGCGGGCGCGATGCGTGAGGAACGGGAGTCGATACGCATCAGCTTTTCCTGGGAAGCCCTGGTGAAGAAAGGAATGAAGCCGATGGCTTAATTTTCTGCGATCGCTTCGAACAACCCGAGCGAGAAACACAGAGGGAGAGGAAGAATAGCTTAGGAAAGGAATGTTTAATTTATCGTCAATTGAGAGTTTGTAAAGAAGTTGTTAAAATTGGATTGAAATAAGGGCAATGGACAATTTACTCACGTGTCTGAAGGCGCGTAGTGCGTCTCTGATTAAAAAATAATGGACCAGAATCATTGGGGACAACTCCCATCCGAGGTACACTAGGAGATCTCGTGATTAAAGTCACCAACTTAGGTAACCTCCCGGGTTCAGTTAACGTTTGATCCCCCGCATATTGTGGTGCTAGATATGCAGAGTTTTCTATAGATTCCATAACTACCAGTGCCTGGAAGAGGTGCTCCGGAGGCATATTGGTCGTTGGTTGACATCGGTCACCGTAACATGACGTGATTTACATTTTAATACAACTTGACGGTGTGTGAACACTTGATTGCGGTAAAAAAAACACAAGAAAACAGAACAAAAGAGCCAGAAATGAGAAGTGTCTGGGGCGAGGTAGCGATTGCGAGCGAGAAGTTTAATCGAACGATCAAGAATTTCATTGGAAATTGGCGTCTACATGCATAAATTTGATGCACTCTAGTGTCTTTGGGGGGTTCTTTTTGCTGTTGCTGTTGTTGCAATGGAAGGAAGCAACTGCTTCCGGCAGAACATCAAACGCATGATGCATGAGAAATAGTAGCAATGTTAGGTGGAGCCCATGAAAGAACCTTGAAACCTTGTTTTTCGGAGTCACTCCGGAGGAATTCCAGCACATTGCGGAGTCTGTTCCGGATTCGGACATTTGGCGAGGAACCTCAACCTGAAATGATAGGTTTTCCATAAATTCTGCAATTCTTTGAAGGAAATCGTATTTGAACATCGATATTAAGTGGTGTCCGCATGACGAGGATTTTATTCTTCTGGGTTGTAACTTTATTATTAGGTTCTATTCCGTGTTGTAACTTGGAGCATCTTTGATTCTTTAGATCTAGGAAATACAAGGAGTTCCTTCCAATTCTACGTTATTAGAGAGTAAAATTAATGATGCCTAATGTGTTGATAAACTAGAACGAGAATTTGCATCTGGAGGCCTCACCTGATCAAGGGCGAACAGGAGGCCATAGCACTAGCCGCAATTTATTAGTCCACAACTTGACGGTTTGGGGTCGAGCTGTTGGATGTCTAGTTTAATCTGATAAATTAAACGTACTTATCAAAACGGTATACTGATGGAGCTGGAAATAACACCACAAATCAGTAGCTGTTATACGGAATTAAAGCCTAAATGCGTCTTCTAAGTACTTGAGCAACCCAAGGCACGTTAGCCTTGGCGTACTGGTTGGAGTTAACCTCCAGCTCCAAGCTTGTGCTTAATGGGGAATTAATGCACGTCTCGACAACGTAGCCGAAAGCGAAAGAAAGCTCCACACTCTTCCTGCTGCGAACCCCTGTTTCCCGTGTTTTTGAAGGTCAACCATGGCTACGAGCTGCGGTATCGGGACAACAATGCACTCTGAGCGATGCTAGAAACCGATAGAAGAAACCGCTTTCATCATACTTTTGCTGCGTGTGTGAAGCAAGGGAGAACGTTGTATTAATCCGGACGTCCTGGTTCGGTTTTTGCCAGGCTCGTAACACGGTGGCATTGGGAGACGGTGTGTCTAACGTGCTTCTAAAATGATTAGCCAGTACGCACACGGGGCTGTGCAATCCATACATGCCGGGCGCATAGCAAACAACCGCTTCCAGGAAATGTGTACTGTTGCGGATTGGCCCATAAATTTGATAGCGAGAGTGAAGCGGGGGGATTGGGGGTAATCAAGGAAGTGGGAGGATGCATGGCATGTAAAGTTGCAACACGCAGAGGTCAGTATGAGGCATGCGATAGAGCGAGAAGTGGAATGAAACCGACAAGTTATGTTTTTTTTTATTTTAATGAACGGAAGAACGAGAAAAACCAATAGTTTATAGGGTTAGCATTCTTAGATCTTGGCAAGCGATTGAACTGTTTCGGTCCTTCCCGGCCAGTGCGCATAGTAAGGTACGGCATATAAGGCACGCACTCCGTGTGCACACGGTGCAGGAAATCCCCGCCAGCAGCGGCACACGGGCACGGTTCGTGTGAAGTCGTTCCGTGCAGGAAGAGTTGCAATGTGTGTGCTATGCAGTTGCTGCAAGTACGGGTTGTACCACCCGGGCGACGTTGACTTATCGGGTTTTGCGATCAGCTGGTGCATGTGTGCGTGCGTCGCCGGGCGGAGAGGGACCTGTCGTTGGGACTGGCACGCGAGGGTTTCTCCATAGGCTTAAGCAACAACAACGCTGATAGACGTGTTGACGTGCTAATGTAGTGGCGGTACAGTGGGCAAACCTTGAGCGTAACTTGATCAGCACCGGGTGCAGGCAGTGGGCGCGCAAAGGGTTATAATAGGAGCGCCCGGAGACTAATCTTAATGTTTTTCTTCTTCTCTCCATTCCGTTTGCAGTCGTGCTTCATTAGAGCGGGACCCCTTTTAGTGTGTTAATTAAGCAATCAGACGCAGGCAGCCGGACGGATCAGGAGAGCCTGGAGCATCGGTAGAACACCCACTAGACGAGCAGAGTTGGTCTAAACTGTTGTGCAATAGATAGTGTGATAAGTAGTGTGTGCAATAAAAGGAGAGAAAAACCCCTTTCCCGTTAACGATGTCACTGTGGGCCCGGGTAAATCAGCTGCCGCAGCCGATACTGGAGCAGATACGCTTCATCTACGGCAGCAACTTCCCGATAGAGGTGCGCCACTATCTAGCAGATTGGATCGAGGAACGATTGCTGTAAGTAAATAGGCGTTTTCGCACGACCGCACATCGTAACACAACGGTGGTTAAACAGTAATCGTCAATTTGCTTCTTTTCGCCCTTTAAAAAATATAGTAATGCACCGGTGTACACGAACGATCAGGAGGCGGTGTACGAGCAGGATGCGGCCAACTTTCTCAACCAGCTCATCATGGAGCTGGAACGGACGGCGATCAATCTGCCGGAGACGAACTTCACCATCAAGATCCGGCTGAATGAATCGGCTCGCAACTTCCGTCAGCTGTTCTCGCACAATCCGGCCCAGCTGTACCAGCATCTGATGAACTGTCTGCACAGGGAGCGGCAGTGTGTCGCCTATCCGGACGAGTGCGTGAATGTGCAGGACCCGGAGGTGACGGAGGTGTTCAATGCGGTGCAACAGTTGCAGATAATGGTGCGCACGAACGAGAACGACAACCGGAACCTGATGAAAGAGTACGAACATCTACTGCTGGAGGTGCACGAGCTGCAGAAGAACCGGGCACAGCTGGAAACGATCGAGAATGCGGAGATGAGGGCGCACGCACATAACCAGCTCGCCCAGCACCAGAAGATGGTGAACGATCGGTTGCAGCTGTGCACCGGTAAGCGGCTCGCCCTGGTGGACGGGTTCAGGAAGACGATACTGATCACGGACGAGGTGCAGAACAAGGTGCTGAACAAGTACCTGTCGCAGTGGAAAATTAACCAGGGTTTCGCCGGCAACGGTGCGTCGATGATGAGCGCGAGCAATCTCGACACCATACAGGCATGGTGCGAAAGCTTGGCGGAGATCATCTGGAGCACGAAGGACCAGATACGGCTCGCGATCAAGAACAAGTCGAAGCTGCATGTGGAACAGGAGGACGTGCCGGATCTGCTGCCGCAGGCGATGGTTGATGTGACGAATCTGCTGAAGATGCTCATCACCAACACGTTCATCATCGAGAAGCAACCGCCGCAGGTGATGAAGACAAACACGCGGTTCGCCGCTACCGTGCGCCTGCTCGTCGGCAACACGCTCAACATCAAGATGGTAAACCCGCAGGTGAAGGTGTCTATCATTTCCGGTAAGTGTGCATGAGTGCGAATAGCTGCCAAGGTATCTCAAGGTTATTAAGAGGCTCTAATGTATTCTCTTTCAATTATATCTGCAGAGGCCCAAGCTCAGCAAACGCAACAGACCAACAAAGCTTCCGAACAGTCGTGCGGTGAAATTATGAACAACATCGGCAATCTGGAGTACAACGAAACGACCAAGCAACTGTCAGTGAGCTTCCGGTAAGGTTTTTTTTTTTGATTGCTTTCTTCAGATGAAGATGCGGTAAGATAATGTTCAGTGTGATTGTATTTTTTGTTTAATTTAATTCACAGAAACATGCAGTTGAAGAAAATAAAGCGCGCGGAAAAGAAAGGCACCGAGTGTGTGATGGATGAAAAATTTGCACTACTCTTCCAGTCCAGCTTTGCCGTCGGCCATGGAGATCTCGTCTTTTCAGTTCGTATACCTTATTTCAGCATACGTTTTACAATCTATTTGTTAGTTATGCACCGAGCTGATGTTTGTTTCTCTTCTCTATTTCTTGGGGACGTCGTGTTGTTTTATGCAGGTGTGGACTATCTCCCTTCCAGTAGTGGTGATCGTACACGGAAATCAAGAACCACAGTCATGGGCCACCATTACCTGGGACAATGCGTTCGCCGACATAAACCGCATCCCGTTCCAGGTGCCGGATAAAGTGATTTGGAACCAGCTTGCCGAAGCATTGAACATGAAGTTCCGCGCCTCGACCGGTCGTTCGCTGACGGCGGAAAATATGCACTTCCTGTGTGAGAAAGCGTTCAAAACGAACCTGCCATTCCCGGTACCGAATGACCTTACGATCATGTGGTCACAGTTTTGCAAGGAACCGATCCCGGACCGTTCGTTCACGTTCTGGGATTGGTTTTACGCGGCGATGAAGGTAACGCGCGAGCATCTGCGTGGTCCGTGGATGGACGGTAGCATCATTGGGTTCATACACAAATCCAAAGCAGAAGATTATCTGCTCAAGTGCCCGCGGGGCACCTTCCTGCTACGTTTCTCCGACAGTGAGCTCGGTAAGCAAACCGGTCAAAATCACCCCCCGTAGCTTTTCTATAACGTTGTTCCAGAAAACCTAACCTGCTCCTTTATTGCTTTTGTAGGTGGTATTACCATTGCCTGGGTGAATGAGGGTAACGACGGTCAGCCACAGATACTGCACATTCAACCGTTTACGGCAAAGGATTTCTCCACCCGTTCGCTGTCCGATCGCATTCGCGACTTTGACGATCTCTTCTATCTGTACCCGAACAAGCCGAAGCATGAAGCGTTCGATCGGTACACGACACCGGCGGGACCACCGCGAAACAAGAACTACATCGCGTCGGAGGTGCGTGCCGTACTGATGCCCGGCCCGACCAACAACCAGATGAATAGCTTCCCGAACACCCCGTCCTACAATATTCAATCGCCAGATGCGTCGCGCGATACACCCTCGAGCGGGTAAGTTATTTGTGGCGTTGTTTTTGTGGATTTGTTTAACTTCATACCTTACCATAAGTATTCTGCTTCACTACGCTTTCTGCACGCTTAAATTCATTGGAAAAGTAAATCTAGCAGTAAAAGATGGACCGAGTGAAAATGAGATGAATGGAAATTGAGTGTGCCTGTGTGTGTGGAGATAGAATGAATGGACGGTTATTTAAAAAAAAAATACAACAAAAAACCGTAGTGTAGCAGCATGTATACTTACTTTTACGCACTAGTTAGTAGCTGTCAATGTTATTTGTTTCATATCTATTTGCAATTTCAACTTCTTTGCACAATTCATTTTGTCATTACATTTTCCTTCACCTGTCTGCTTATAATACTGTGTGTGCAAAGCATGAAAAATGGGTTATAATTGTGCATTATTTTTCAAATATTAAGCTTTTTCGTAGAAATCATATCTACAACACCTTACAGTTTACGCGTATGCGTGTGCAAGACTCTCATTTAAACACGGTTTCATTCGTGTGTTACTAACGCTAATTAACGCCGTTGCTTCTAATCGGCTTCGCTATTCGAACGACCTATCGATGTTTATTTCTTATTTGCCTGCGTGTATTATGTTGTATTATTTTTATTTTTTGGGATACCCCGCTGTAGAAATGTTGCCGGACACGGCAATACTGGTAGCATTCATCCCAGCTGGAGGGAATTTGTCTCCAGCAGCAATCAATTAGTTATTGCGATAAGTGGTAAAAATATAAGTAAGCCACTGCAAGTATGACCTAATGCCGTAGGTCGGTATGACATGAAGAAACATATTTTTAGTTTTTATTGAAACAAAATTTGTATTATCAAATCATTTTGTTTCTAATTTAATTCCACCATAAGATTATTATTTAACGCGATTTTTTTAAAATCTCATTTATACTTATTGTTAATAATATTATTTATTTATTTTCATCCCTCTTCTTGTGAGACCAGTGCCTCGAACAGTGATGTTACAGATGCTCTGCCTAAAATCTTTTCTAATTTGTTTTTCTAACTGTTGTAAATACTTTCAAGTATGGGAAATCGTGTCAAAAAGAGTTTTATTGCGAGGTGACCCGTTTTTAGCTTCAGTTTAATATTAGTTTGTAGGCGACTATGTGCATGTTAGCATGTATCACTGATTTAGGTAGGATAAGGGAGACTTCGTAATTTCAGTTCGTAGTCGGTATAATGCGGTAGACAGAAAAGTTAAAAAAAATAAATGTCTAGAATATTGTTTCAATGTGATACAAAAGATGTGTGTGTCAAGATACCTGTCGTCAACACTCCATAACATCAACTTCTATGAATCATATATTTATTTATTTGAATGATCTATCGTTTCTCGGCCTAAAGGCTAAGATCAAAGTGTAGTTATTGGAATGATCTGTGTATATCTTTCGTTTGTAGGTGGCCAAACATGTTTCGACAGCATACAACCCGTGACAAAAATTGGTTTCATTTTTTTTTTATTTCACTAAAGTATCTACGACAGCCCATAAACATTATTTATGTGTGTTTGTGAGCATGGGATAGAAAGCCAAACCTAGCCATTATAAGCTCCCTTGTCGTTTGTTGTGTTACGTGTACAACATTCACTGGCCGCCCAACACCGGCTAACCGCTAACAAAATCATTTCTTTCGTGTTGCTTCATTTACAGCTATCAGAACAGTACGATTATGCACCTCTAGTCATTAAATTTATGCTAAACCCATACTCACAAAAGCTAAACTGCACCGGATTCCGAGCCGCGACATGCTGTGCGCTTCGTACGACGCAGAAGAATTGCATCTCTACCGTGACAAAATTGCCAAAAGAAAAATGGCATTAACGCACAAAGCGAAGTAACAAGATTAATGTTTTAGAATGTTTTAAAAATATTTATTTAACGATTCACTTTTATAATCTGTGGCGTTATTCACCGCCAAACCTGACCAAATGTTGGGTGAATCTCATCTATTACCGCCCGGGTGTATATGGGGAGAGAGAGCGTACTGAAGCCTGCTGATAACCTTTTTCAATTAAATTGTGATGTAATGTGGAACAGAAACAGTATTAGCCAACAGTATTGCGGTTTAAGAATTAGGCATTCGATTGGTACTGTTATTGCCTAACCGGTTATATAGTGAAATCATTACGTGTTAATTGTTATTTATTATTTATCTATTTATTTACTTATTGCAGTATATGAAGGCTTTTCGCCGTATTGTAAATGTTACTCGTTATCGATAAGCGAATTGGTTCATACCAACCAACAGATAGTAAACATGTTTTGGTACGTAGATAACACAAATGATGAAGACCGATGTCCCAACAGGGTAGTAGGACTAAAGATTAAATCCAATATAAAAGCGTATTTTGTATTATTTCGAAAAAGTGGTACTGAAGCATGTCTTCTTGGCGGTTACCACTAGACTGGATATGATCCGGAAACTAGAGCAGAAGGACGGAAGTAACTGCACTCGTGCCAGAAAACGTCTGAGTATCGAATACTCGAAATACAGGAACAAACATGGCTAACCGAACCGGTTTCAGAGCGGTTGATATTTATCGACATATAAAACACTATATCTGTCTATGAGCTAAGGGGTAAGAAATGATATTGACAACGCACTGTTCAGATAGGTATTAGACTAGGGGATTCCCTCTAGAAGTTGTGTACATTCCCATAAAACGGGGAGCACTGTTTATTCCCGTTTTTGCTGTATAAAAAGTCATTGAAACTTTCAGCTAAAGCCTAGAAAGTAAAGGAAGCGAATAGAAAAGAAAAAGGGAAAACAAAACAACGAGCGGTTGTGTGAGAGCGTGCCTCTTGATATAAGCGTTTATATTGATCGTGTTTATACTAAAGCAAGCAACAGTAGTAACCCCCAGCGGTTTAGCGGTAGCGATGTCGCGATCTCTTCACACAAAACCAATATTAAATCAGAAGTAGCAAAAGTAGCAAGCATCAGCTGAAAAAATCTTCTGAATCGCTACAAAACACGATTCTCGGTCAAACCAAATTAGACGTCAACAGCTGTTACTCATAAGGTTATTTTTTTTATTGTGGAAAACAAAACTAATTACTAGTGAGCTGGTCTGAAGTGTATCAGCATCGCAAAGTTTTTACTATGTTAACCAGTATTTCCTGACCATGGCCCTGAAACGACGATAGAAAACGATAGGCTATTTATGTTAACCACACGCTTAACCATAAACTTGTTTGGTAACGTTTGGGGTACCAATTGTTGGGTCAGTTTTGTTTACTCTGTGCGCTGAAATGGCCGAAAAGATAAGCGAGCGGTGTTACATGAATCGATCATAGTTTAATCTTTGCTGCTCTGATTGCTGCTTATTTCTACTACTCACGCCAGCCCAACCACGATTGCGAACAAAAGGTACAGTGATGGCCACAAAAATGCCACACAATGGTACTGACAAAACCCATCCAGTTTTGGAGAATAACCCGACTGGGGTACGGGCACCGATAACACTTTTGCACTGCATGGGTTTGATCTTCCATCTGGTGCCTGTTTGAATCGTTCATTCGAACAATACAGGGGTTCCACATGTGAAAAAGAAGATATTATTTAAAACATAATATACGTTGTGTTTGCAAAATCATCCATTGGGCGATACATTTAAAAAAAATCCCATTTGTCCCGCGACTATTCGCTCCAAGACAGGGCTTGTTGTACTGTATGTGTGTACGTGCGTGTGTGCGATGTGGCTTCGCTTTTCCTGTGTGTGTGTGTACGTATGTGTGTGGACGCGTGTGGGCGTAGGAAGTGTTTCGCGCGTTATTTTTGTGAAGTGCCACACTAATCACATTCCATTCCCTCTCCCTTCTGCTCACTGCTCTCTTGTTCTCTGCCTTTCCTTGTCAAAGGAAGTGCTGTAGAATGTAATATCTTCCTTTCATACATCCTTTCTCATTAATGCTAACTGGTTTGAAAAGGCAATCAATACTTTTTCGGCCGAATAAAAAACATGGTTTGAAAATAGCTTCATTGCGGGTGTGTCGTCAACGTAAAAATGACCACAAAGTGCGCAAGAGGGCGCCACAAAAAGAAAAACTTCTATTAATTTCTTGTTTCTTGTCCTTCCCCTCATTTATTCATCAACCGCGTCCCCTACCAACGGTTTCGGTGTGTTAATTTGCCAAAAAAAAACACACACACCCACACATACTCACAAAACCTGAAATAAATTTTAAACAAAACTTCAATCAACCCTATCTGGCTCTACTGTCCACATTGCTGAACGATTTGCAATGTTGCAACAATGCAACCACATGAACACCACACACACACACACATGCACCCATCGCCTTCATTTGATGTGTTGCAGATTTTCCATGAGCTGTCGAACGGGCAACTCCGTACCGGGCAGTACGCAACACCGGTACGCATCCAGTTTCGAGCCGTACGTGCAGTCGGACGGTATCACCCAGTCAGTAATGATGGCAACTGGCGGTACACTGTCCGGTTTGGTACGGCCACCGCCCGCCCTGAGCGTGCTGTCGACGAGTAGTAACTGTAGCAGCAGTACTACAGCCACCACCGGTCACCACCATCACCACAGTTTGATGGAGCAGCAACAAACACATCACAGCCATATGTCGATCCTGCCGGCACACAGCCCTGGCGGTGGACAGAACCATCATCGGTCGCAGCCTCAGCACTACGAGGATACGTCGCTCAGTGACTGCGGTCTCGATGGGACCGAGCACCGAATGCAGCAGCAATTGTTGCCGTCCGTACCGGCAGCGTTCTCGTTTACCGGCATTACCTTTACGGACCGTGGTGAGCAACAGAACCTACCGGACGGCGGTGCCAGTAACCAGCAGCGGACACTTACCCAACCGTCTAGCTCGTCCGGTATGACGAATAGCAGGGCAGCCACCACCACCACCCGAAGAAGTGGCAATGGTGTTGAGAGTGTGTCCACCTCCTCCCGCACAACCTCGTTATCATCCACCGCTACTAGTGCTTCCACGTCAACCGCAATGGATTTTGCCGGTTTAGAGGAACTCAACTGGTTGGATATGAACAACAACAGTAACTGGATCGGTGACGGTTCGTCATGAGGGACGGTGGGATGGCATGGGGTCGGCGCGACCTCTGTCCCTGCTCTGCTGTGTCACTTTACACTTCGCTCCGTCCCTTTACGGATCCATTCGCGTTGGTTGTTGAGCGATGTAAGATGATTTCAAGGTTATGTATTGGCACCAAGCAGTCAAGCTGGTCAAGCCATTACGACCTCTATAATAAACCTTGCATCCGTCGGGCGTTATCTTCGGGAACGGAAAGTTTCATTCAGGAGAGGGACCGTTTAGGTGTGTGGGAGCGGGTGTTGTCACACGGACAGAAATTGTTCATAGCCATACTCGTTTTAAAACTGTACGAAATAAATTCCACGTTTGTCCTACCCTTTTCTGTCACTGCGTGAGTGCGTGTTAGCGGAACAAACAACAACCTACTGTCAGGGTGTCGATCCTACGCGTGTGTCATCAGGAGATTTATAAGAAAGAAAGTGATCTTCCTGCGTGAGATCCTAGAGCACGAGGGGAAAAAGTTCACGCATTACGAACCCCTTTCGCTTGTGATGGTCCGTAGAGTCAAAGACGTACACCACCCATCCACGCACGCACGCACACACACACGCTTAGCGTTGCACACTGTGGCCAATCAAGTTGGAAGTTTGGTCTTACTTTTGTATTTTAATTGTTTTAATGGTGTCTAACAGCACCCAACAACACTAGGTCTGATTCTACAACCCATACCTTAACCGTTGATGCTTTGATTAGTGTTATTCACGTAGCTCTGGACAGAGACTCCGGATGTACGACATTCGCAACAGAAAACAAACTCATTTTCTGTAAGATCAATAACAACCCGCACCGCTGGGTTACCAACTGCTAAATATGCATTCTAAGATATCGAAGGCGGGAAGTATAATAGTATCAGTGCATAAGAAGGGAAGTATAACAGTATCAGTTAGTAATAATGCTAAAGCAGTTAGAAACATCGATTGTAAACAAGATTTCTCGCACCATCTGTACGCAGGATTTAGACACGAAAAGACAGGAATGATTCCCTTTTAGACGCTCCAGCATCGCGGACCCGTAACGAAGGGAATATAGTGCGAAGAGCTTCATGAATATTATTAATACGTAATATAACTACACATAATGTCCAACGCTCTCCGGGCACCTTCCCGTGTGTGCTGGCGAAGGATGGTTTAAGGAGTACTCTAGTCATACACAAGCAAGCATTTCAATCAAACGAAAGCATGCGCAACGCTGGTTCTGAAGGGAAATCACAAAACGATACCATATAAGCCGGTACCTACTTAGATAAATGCGTCGCCTCATTGTAGCGACGCCCTGCGTTACGTACAATTGCTGTTATACCCTCGTACTGCTCGTAACTGCACTACGGTGCCAACCAACCAAACTGTGAGTGTAATGCGTGTTGTCGCTGTAAACGATAAACATAAACTTACCGCCTTACCTTTGGCATCTCCGTTAACCGTGCTAGCCCTTGTTAATAATGTGTGTAGCTACATCATGCAGCAACAGTAATTGTAAAAGAACAAACAAAAAAAAAAGAAACCCTTATTGTGATGTTTATATCAAACCCCTGATGTGAGAGCTTTCGTCCTTTAAAAAAAGCAAGAAAAAAAAGAACACGTACCTTAATGTGGAAGAAGTTTGAAAAATGACTGTTATCGAATTTAAAATTTAATGAAAAACCATAAGTGTCCATACCGCACCATCATCACGCAGCAGAAATGCAAACATTTGAAACACGCCCCGTACTGTAAAGTGTTTTGCCCCCCTTTATGGATGATCAGATCCACCGTAGTGTAATGTGCTCTGTGTCTAGATTAGACCTGATCAGAATTTAGTAAACAGACTAGTAGTACTAGAATTAGCGGTATACGGCATCCCTACTGGATCCTGGATCACTTATATTTACTGTGTGGAGCCTTATGCTATAATGGACAGCAAAAGAAAAGGGTAGTGCTCTGGTAGATAATGCAAATATATAATACTAAAACCTTTGAGGGATTGTGGGAGTAGTTGAAGGGAGGAAGATAATTCCACTTCCCATTAGCATATAACATCTCGGCTTGCTTTATCTAGTGCTGCCGGACACTAAACATTGCTAGAATCTCGTATTACAGCACACACTGACTTATAAGATGGCAGATAACGCCATCTGTGTACGTGTACGCTGCTAGCTGCGTAGCAAAGGTGTATGCGATACCTGAACATACTAACACACCGTGCTAACTAACAACACACAAACAAAGCAGCATTTTTTTTTAGCAATGTTACCTTGTTTACTAATATTAGTTTTTGCCGCGCAGATGTATTACCTTCTTTTCTGTTTTTTTTTTGTTTTTTTTTGCTTCTTGATTTAAATGTTCACATCTTTTCTTATTTTAGCATTTTTCTTGATACCGTCCCCACCTTCCACACAATGATATAATGCGTTTTAATGTGATTTTTTAATGTATTTTTCCTCTTGTTTTTATACATATGCGTATATATATTTTCCGTAAAATCGAATGAACAACAAAAAAACAACTAACACTTGAACATCGCATCGCCCACAACCTTCCAACACACACGACAACACACAAAATGGCGCCTCGCGGGAACACGCTTGAATTGCGATTGCAAAATGGATGCCGGTGCGCAGCTACGGTCAGACAAATTACGGTCAGGTGCACGATTTCGAGCTCGAAAACATCGGCATGTTTTCGTCGCAGTATCACTGAACCTGGTATGGTATAGCGCGACAGTGCGATAGTGTGCCGAAAGACGTCGTATTGTACATTTAAGCTACTGCATTAGTATCGTAAGGTTTACTAGGTTTAGTGGTATGTTTAGGATAGATCTTTAAAAAACACACACGCACACACAAAACCCACACACAGCTTGCAGCCAAACACACGCCATATTAACCTGTCCCTGTTTCCAGTCATTAGAATCGTTAGATGCCTCCTGCGGTTTTGAGCCTGCCCGGAGTTCTGTTTTTGTGCTCTTTTGTGATTAGAACAAGGCAATAAGTACCATTTTTTCAGTCTAGTAATCAAATCAAGACAAGATGATAGAATCTTCACCTTTTACAGCGCAATATATTAAAACTTTGACAACTTTGAATGGCTATTTTCAGTTTTAAAATCCTTTTAATACAATTATTAATTTTAACAACTCAAACTGTCTAGGTTGTCGGCGAGCATTCGGAGTAATAGCGTACTTGTGCCATATCAAAGCTTTTTAAACTATTTCCCTTCCGTTGCTGTTTTTCCCTCCTCGTAAAACACACTTTGCGTTAGATGTTTTTTGTTTCTTTGTTGATTGACGTGTGGAGCTCAGCTGCGGGAGCTAACGATCAGTCTGCTTGATCTTTGCACCGATGACTACTGCGAAACTAGTGGTAGAATAATGAATTTCAATTGTAAACAAATGCGTAAATGTCACCATTTTCCTGTGTCTGTGTTACTGCAATGGCGATTGTGTCTGAATGCGTTGAAGAATTATAGTATGATAGGGCTCTTTATACCGCTAAAATAGTAGATTATATGATGTGTTAAGGAAAAAAGTAATGTTTTACGTGTAAGTGTGTGTGTGTGTGTTTACAATTCTTACTTGTATGACAGTATATTAGAAAAATGTATAAGAAATAGATAAAAAATAAGGTTATAGGGACATATGCTATACAAAAATGTATAAATGTTGCTTTTTACTAGCATATTACTGTTACTCAGCAAATGCGTGCCCATATCCGCCGGATAGTTGGACCACTTCAATAGTTCCACACACACACATGCTGTATATAAGCTCAAGCAGACGCAAACTTACACATGTTTGTGTTAGCTGAAGTTTTATGCAGATGTGTGCCGTCAGTACGGAAATAGGATAAACAAAGCTACTAACCTAATAGCGCAAATACATCAAACAATTTTTTTTTCTTCGGAATATGCGCATGTGCCGTAATGTTTGGTTTAAAATGTACCAAAACAGGTGGCTAGCAGAACAAGCGCAAATGATCATTAGGGTAAAGTAGCAAATTTAAGCATAAAGGCAAAGCGAAGAGCTTACACATTGACTGGAGTTGCTCACAGAAATGATCGGTTTCACCAAATCTTTAAAAACATACAAACACAAAAGCTAGGCAACGAAATATTACTATGTACCATACCCAACTAGTTGTTGATATGCCCGTGAACGTGAATAAGGAGAATGTGTAAACACAGCACCTGGTATGAGCTGCTGTTTGCCTTTGTGTTGTTGTTAATTTACACTTGTCTATTTACTTCCATTCGGCCGACGTTATTCGGACCACGGAATGCTGAAGCGATGCGAATAATGCAAGCATATTGCCTAGATAGATGGGAGAGAGGGTAAAAACAAAACAAAAAACGCTAACAAATATTCGACTTGCTGTGTTTCCACTTATATGCTAGATGTGTATTTGGAATGTAAAAAAAAAACAAAACAAACGTAAAAAAGAAACAAATGGTGAACGAGCATATATTATTGCAACTAAGGTCCAATTGAAATGTGCAAATTATTACGACATAGTCCATCCGCGCGTGCGTTTAACGTCACTTTGGCAGTGTTATCGAATGGTTGGGAGGGGGTAGTGTTTACGCCGAGTAGGAAAGCATATTATCTCTAAGAGTATGTAATACAAACATACAACGAATATACAGCGACAAACAGGAAAACCAACATAAGGAAAACAAAACCCAAAACAACGTAAACGAAAATGATAAGATTTCTGTAAGCAAAGGTGTACAGTGTGGTAGTGCGTCCTCCTTTTTGCTTTGTAGTGTGTAGTAGTGGTCGTTGTGCAATGTGTTTCCTACATTTTACCGACGGGATCGTGGATGGTTGGATTCCATTCCGTGTGCTGTGTGTATGTGTGTACACATCTCAAGCATTTTTAACCATGCGAACGTTACGTTCTTATGTGTGACCAATTAATGGTGTTAAGCATAAACGGTACACAAAAAAAAACGAGACGTCAAGTGTATTTGATCTCATGCGGTGTGGTGTATTGGTTCATGATTGCATCGAAATGAAGGCGAATAAGATACTGAATAAAATTAGATGGTAATCCAGAGACCGCCCCCCTCCCCCAAGCAAAACAAAAAAACTAACCCCCCGATTGGAGCAAACAAAACGGGCAGTGGAACCGGAAGAAAGTGAAAGTACAATTTATTCCCGTACAAAAAAAAATCGTTCAAATGTATAGGTGTGTGCGTGTAACTCATAAAATGAAATAATTATGTGTCTCCATCCCAAAGATAGACTGGCTATTTGAGAGAAACAGAAGCGAGAAAATAAATCGACATTGTGAGAGTTAGCAGGCTATAAACGTAAAACACAACCAAAACGAAAACTGAACGAAAATATTAACAAACACTGCAAAGGGTTTTTTTTCATATGCAACGAGAGCCTGACAGATTAGCAGGCGGCTCTTATCTTGGGTAATAATAGTAACATAATGGGCCTAAACAATACCTGAGAAAAGGAGGGATGTTCTTTGGCCATCAACGGACATTAACCCCGGCAACACCTTGATCAACTAAAGCACACATACAGACACATACACACGCAACGATTTATGCTCGTTACCCACTAGTCAATGGGATGAATGAAGCAGCATCATTGCAATGGTTTCTCTTAGTAGGCCACCAGTAATAATTTTATGTGCGGTAAGCGCGAGCGCAAAAGAGGCGAAATTCGACTGTGTGTTACTGTAATGAGATGTTGGTTTGCCTTTATATCGGTTCCGTTTAACTTTTGCAGTGCACTTTTTTTCTTTGCTGCGTATAATGCACGCACTAAAGGGATACGGAAATTTCTTTCAACCGTTAAGGTGTGGAAATTATTATAGCAAATGTGCTGAAAGGTGAAGAAAAGTTTTCCGCGTAAGATATTTCGATTGGCTTTGTTTAGCTTAAGTAGGACGCAGATAGGAATAGCTTCATTTTTTTAAATAATTAAAAAGATACATGTTATGTACATACATATATATCTATGTTGCTGGATGAATTTATATTAACAGAATGGTTTCAACAAAAAATGTACTTTCGAGGAACAATTTTAAACAACTTTCCCGTGTGCAGAGGGTCCTAAAGGTTAAAGTGTTGTAAATCCGGTTTCCCGGCGCAGGGACGCAAACAGACATAAAGCACAAAGAAAGATATAATATATGCAGAACGACGAGTATGCTACTGATTAAGCCGATACCTTATCGTGCATACATACACTTAGATAAAAGAAAAACACACACATACACAGAACGAAACGAATGGATTGTGTTCCCTCTATTTACAATATGATCGTACGGCAAATAGTGTCGATAGGTATATGCGCATACCTTATATACCAAACAATGTGAAGAGCTTAGAACGGTTTCCATGTGTAAGAGGGGAGTGACTTCAATATAACAAAGCAACCATTACAAACGCGCCGAACGCGTCTGTTTTCTATTTTGCCGCAGGAAAAACTGAAACTCTAGTGTCAAGGACTTACTTAATATGTGGCCAGTTTGCTTTCTCGGTGTGTAGCAATACACCCGCACTGCGGTGACGCAATGCATTATTACGGTGCAGTTGGTTCACCACACACCGATTAGTGTCCACCACTTATCGGCCAAATGAGGAGTAACGAGCAGCATAAGTTAATGCGACACGTAACTGTCAAAACAAAGATGACCCAAACCCAAACGCTAAATAATGCTAATTAGTATACGAAGCCGAAGTGCTGTTGGGGCGGATGAGATGCGCGATAGGGTGAGAATGTATGTGTAAGAGGGGTAACAATGATGTATGATGTGTGTGTGGTCTCGTGTACTTTGGAATTTGTTGCAAAACAACTTTATCTGTTTAAAAAATAAATTCTGTGTAAAAGCGTAATACACCGTGCCGTAACGATCGTATATCACTGGAAAATAGGGGTGGGGAAGCTGTTATTCTGTCCATGAACGTGTAATATAATGTTCTAGGATGATGTTTGGCACCCTTTGGGTCTTTGTCTTCGTCCGAGTAGTGCGAAACGCTCGGGATCGTCGGGAACCGTTGAAATTCAGCGTTGAAGAGATTCTCATAACTTAAATCGCGAGTTAAAGTTTTAAATCTGAATTATTTTCAATGATTCAACTCTCTACAAATGGGTTAGATCGCAAAAGAATGCTTGGAGATTTTAAATAACTCGCTCTCTGGAAAGATTTGCATCATTCATTCATTCTGAATCATTGTGCATATCATTAAACGGAACCATTCGTATCGTCTGGTGCTGTTGGATTTTTCGGTACCGTTGGAATCTTCCAGAACCGTTGGAATGATTAGAATTGTCTGAAACTATCGGAATAATCGGAATTTGAATTTTTTCCGGTGTTTAATAATATAATAATTTATAAATAATTGATTCAAATTCAGCAATTGAAATGAATCATTGAACTGGTTGAATGAATCTCTATTACATAGATTTATGACTCCTTATAGATTCAAGAGTCCTCAAAGATTCATGATCCCTCATAGCTTCCGAAAGCCTCAAGCTTCAGGAATCCTCAAAGAATCAGGACTCCTCAACATTCATGAATCCTCTTAGATTTATGAATATTTCCGGATGCATGATTTTAAGATTATTTTTATACGGATTGCTTCTGAAATAATAATTTCAGCCCCTTGTAAGCCTCAATTGATACGTGTCCGCTTTAACATTACTGCACTGCACAGTGTTTCAGCCATCTCGAAATCACAATATGCAGTAGATGTTTTATAGCATATTTTATAGCATACTGCATTCCGGTAAGACCGTTGAAAATGAAGCACGGTAATGGGGTTAGTGCGTGTTGCATGCAACAATGCTTGCATGAAACTGTCGACGCTGCACAGTGTTTCAACCATCTGGACCTGCTCGATCTCAATAATAAACTTTTTTTTCTGAAATGAAAAACATGCCAAAATGTTTCTTTGCTTTTAAAAGATAATTACCAATAAATAATAATAAATAATAAGAAAAAAAATCTCTATAATTTCTAACAAGATATTTGTTTCTCTGTTTTTTTTTTTTATTTCAAGTACAGAAATGGGCATTATATACATCGCCTTTCCCCGCTATGGTATGAAGGATATGCAGAACAACAACAATTCGCTATGCTGTATTGACAATTTATATTTCATACCTACGAACCTTATTTTTACACACTATTTGTTATCAAAAAACAACATGTTTTCAATTGTTTACTGTGGCGAGGTTTTGGAAGTGGCAGCTGGAACTGGATTTGCGTGTAATATCCCGCAGGCAATCGAGTGTTGGACGGTGAGTCATTCGTGTGGTGCAGGTGACGCACTTTTTCCACCAGCTGAATGGTAGAAAGTAAACACACCTAATCTGAATCTATCATCCCACAGGGTCTTGAACCGTCGGATTATTATTGTACCCAGAATGGGCGTCGTATTGCAGTGCTCGACAATGGCAGTGTTCGTCCGGATGTTCCGCTTCGCGTCTGGGAGCGGCTACCAGGTGGTAAAGGTGGTTTCGGATCGATGCTGCGGGCCATCGGTGCACAGATTGAGAAAACGACCAACCGGGAGGCCTGCCGGGATCTGAGTGGACGTCGGCTGCGTGATATAAACGAGGAAAAACGTTTGAAAGCGTACCTGGAGAAGCAAGAGGAAGCGGGTGATGACGAGCGTGTGAAGGCGGAGCGGAAGATAACGAAGCTGCTGTCCAAGCCGAAGCACGAGTTTGAGGACAGGGAGTACGAGCACGCAAGGAGTGAGTTAGTTGTGGCATCAGATGAAGCGATACAGGAGGGTATGGAGAAGGCCATCTCGCTCGAGATGGCACAAACTGAGCTGGAACTTGTACCAAGCGCAACTACAAGCAACCTGGCGACGAGTTCCGAGTCTAATACAAGTCTACAGTCCATACGGAAACGGAAGTATGCCCAAGCCAACGGAATGGTGCAAGCGAAGAAGAGCGCATCAAGCATGTGGCTGAGTCCGGATGAGTTAAGCACTTCCAGTGATACGGATGAAGATACGGACTGTGAAGATAACGACTTAACTATAGGAAAACTGGTTGCCACATAATGTGCTTTTTACAGTACTGCACATTTGTTTACATTTTTTTTTACCGTAGTATATCAAACCTCACCGTCAATGTGAAATCTGTATGTTTAAATCATGAATTAATACTTTCCAAAATACAATTTAATGAATTCTCTACCGTAATTTTATCCTACCTTTATTGCCCCTTCATCTTCCTGGTATACATTCCGCATCTTAACTGCATGTCGAAGATCGAACGACACTAGAGCACAACTCCCCGTCGGAGTTGGACCGATACCGTCTTTGGTATGGGCATGTAACGAAATATTTCATTATTTTTCGTGCATTTGCTATAATTATGGTACGATTTATTTCATCCGCAGTGTTGTAATAATACCGCAGTAAGCAATGCTTTCAGACCGATATACGGCCGTCGTATATCAGACTTAGTACGGTCGGATATCGGATTTTTGGATATCACTTCCGATACGTGGGTTCGCTAGATCGGGGTCGAAATGGGGTCTGATTCCGTAGGTGGAACAAGAACAAGTAAGTTCAGTAGATACGTGGCTGCAGCGAATTCGGTATAAGGTTCATTAGTTCCAGCAGTTGCAAGCATCACAGTAGGTGTAAGATAGAATTGCAGTAGGAGGACTCCGATACGTCCTATGCGTAGCGATTTCGGAATAATAATAATAATTTCTATTCTCAGCTGTTATGTTCTTTTAAAGTAATTTTAATATTAGTCTCAAAGGTATCTTTATTGGATAACTTAAAAGTACTTCAATATCACTGCAGCGCCTCAAAATATGCGGCCTATGCTCAATTGGACTCCTTTCCAAATCTCTTTTTGGGTACCTCAAACTTTCAAACGCAAGTCATCGAAGTAAACTACCAATTTAAACACACGGAATTATACGTAAATCACCGCTAGATTCGGCCTATCAAAGCAAACAAGGTAGTCCGTTGGCAACAACCCGATTGCAGCTATTGCTTATTCTCTGCCGAGGTAGATGCCAAGTGCGCTGTAAAGTGGCGTGTGGGAGGAATTTCGTTTGCACACGGCACCCATGCGTAGCCATAACTGCTCGGGTTCGGTTGTTCGGCTTTGCACACGGCTCCAACAAAACCTGGCTTCTAAGACACCATCCAGACAAAGGTAGGCTGCTGTTATCGATATGCCCCCGATGTTGCCGGTACGTTGTGTGCAACGGAATCGATTGTCTTGCAATGAACACCGTGCCGTTTGGACCTCGGACGCATGGTTCTCGTTGGCTAACATTAGCAAACAATCGGCAAATCCCATTCCACCTGATGCAGACCCTCACATCCGCATATATCTGCTCCAAGTTGCTTGACCAAATGCCCGGGTCAGAAACCGGCGTTGCAAGTGTGGGTGATGCAGTGCGGGAAAAGAAACGTTCAACCCGGTCGCTGATAAGCAACACACCTTACCCGATATCCGTTATCAGCACTCGATGTAAAGACATACGAGGCGCTTATCGATGTCCGAATGGGTATCGGAAGAACTTGCACGACATCTAATCGATTGAATCCCAACGATTGATTTGTACAGAGCTTGAGCCTGTTCGCACTGGCGAGGCTTTATAAGACATTGGAGCGTTACGATTCCAACGCCACCAGTCGGTAGATGCGTTTGTGCCGGTTACGCTCGCATTTGTGAGAGACACACTCCGAGCAGCAGACGTCCTTGAGGTAGTGTTTGGGATTGCGTGAAAGTGCGTGGCGCGGAGCAACAATCAAACAATGGATCACAATCATGGCGGTCCGGACGACATGGAGATGGCATGCCCGATGCAGATGTCGGTAGGTAGTGGCTGGTGTGGAGACTCCTGTCTCAACCGCTCATCTGGAACTCCACGCTCCGATCGTTCCAGTTCCATGGTGGCAGCTGCGAAGTGATCCTCTTCCCCAGTTGGGCTACGACCGAGGCCGGTGCATTCGTTGGGGCGACCATCGGGTTCTTCCTGCTCGCGTTCGCCTACGAGGGTCTCAAATACGGCCGCGAACTGCTGCACGTCTCCGATGCATCGAAACGCGGCACCGCTGCCAACGATAAGCGTACGCTCCGGTAGGTAACGTGCTGCGGGGGCCAATAACTGATAAGCCCAGAGTAGGAGCGGTCATCAGCGGGAAAAAACGGGGTTTCTTGGCCGGTGTCGTCACGACCAGGCGTGGCGGGTGCGCTTGACAGTTTCAACCGGTACCATGCAACACACTGCCACGGTCCGATTGGTTTGATCCGGCCGGCTTTGCATGGTAGCTCGCAAATTAATGCAATGCCTGCTCTGCGTACTGTGGAATCTCGACAGCGTCTCCGGACGATGGACGGCCACGTGCCTAGTAAAATTAAAGAAAAAAAAAGCGTTCCGGAAGTGCGTGCGTAACAGGGATGGTTTCAGGGTTTCAGAAAATACTTTACCTTCCTTTTCTGTCGAGCGTTCATTGCTTTCATCTCGCTTTCTTTTGTACTTGCCGGTAGGAAGTGAAGAGGACACGACTGCTCCCGTACATATGTATGGCAGCGAGTTAGCATTGGATCAAATCAAAGTGATTTATTAATTTAGATTTCTCCTCTTGCAACGTGACACACGCCTCGCACGCATCGTTCGAACACTCGGTCGCTATTGTGCTGATGAGGTGAAGAATGACTGAGGCTGCGAAGAATAGCGAAGCTGAAATCGGGGCGAAAGCCACTGTTTGTCACACACAAGTAACCTGTGTAGGTGCATACATGTAATGAGGCGTTCGGCTTTACTGCAGCGTCTAGTTGCCGTGCCTGGCAGTCTTCCCCTTTCAACCATCACGCTACAATCAAACGAACGCTCCAAACGCCATTTTGTGCAAGACGGTGAACCGTTACAAGTGCGATCCGTTTCGTCACAGGGGTCGTAGACAAAGGCGATACGTTTGCGTTCTGGAACCGATACCAAACGGACGTTCGTTCGTCACTACTTAAAGACCGGTGCCTTTGAACCTTTCTTTTGTTCCCCCATGCAAACGAGGAGGGCAAAAAACCCTTTTTTTTGCATACGGCCGGCTGTGTCGAGTGTGGAGCAGAAAGTGTTTCATCTTTCTTTTGATCCTACACAACCGTGATAACGAGGCGGGCATGTCGGTGGTAGGTGTACCTTTTTTCGGAACACCACCCATTGAAGTTACGCATCGATAAACGGCTTCCAAAAAAAAAAAACCTCCTTACGCTCACGCCCCCCTGACTCTCTCGCGCGTTGCTGATTTTACTTCTTCTTGCGTCGTGAACGTCAACAGGCAAGCGCTGCTCAGTCGCATCCATCTCGTGCAGACGCTGCTGCACCTGCTACAGGTAAGCGTCTCCTACATCCTGATGCTGATCGTCATGACGTACAACTATTGGCTGTGTCTTGCGGTGGTACTGGGTGCCATGTGTGGCTACTACGTGTTTGGATGGGTCCGGAACAGCTCCGTCGATCCAACCGAGCACTGCAACTGAGCGTGGGACGTGGTGCGGCTAGATCAACAGCAAACACCCTAACACAATCTGATGAGACCTCCACTTATGAGTAGCGTTTAAAATAAAGCTTAAGTGTGCATACCCTACCTGAATGTTTGGCGTTTGATTCTCTCAAAATAGTCCATCAATTACTAAAAAGGGTAATTACAGAAGCGTATTGCAAGCGTGTTTGTTGGGACAAACTTCTGAAACGAACACACTATTGCCAGTGGTCGACACAGTTATGGGTTTTCAAGGTAGCTCTTCAATAAAACTGATCTAAACAATACTAACTTCCAGAAATGTCAGCTTCAAGTGGGGTTGGTGTACTCTAACCGCGTGAAATAAGGTGATTTTTGGGTATTTTTGACCTACTCTGAGAAACTCTCTGGTTCGCAGCGTGATACCTCCGACAACCTGTTGTGTAGTGGACATATCTTCATGATGTCATTCAGTTGAAGTGTTTTTTCTTAAGATAAGATTTCATGATGACAGGAACAATAACGTAAAATTCCAAAATTAAGCTCACCTGGATCGCTTTAATATTTCCCACCATCTTGAAATGCATGGTGCTAAGATAATTGCGTAAGATGCTTAGCGCGGTTCAATAAAGCGTCTTCGTTCGCCCTTATCTAACGAGAAGAAACGATGGACGCTATCCGCATCACACAATGCGCCTAGCGTTATGCAATCAGCGCAGCTGCAAACACGGATGCAGCCAAATTCACTCGCGTTTGGGCATTTACAATCGCGGCCTGGTTCTTCTTGATGGCTGTACGGATGTAACCATTCCAGGATCACTATAATTATAATAAAGCCACCGATTATCACATATTTATAACCAATTACTTTACGCGTTTTATTGGCAACTCCTGATTCGCACAAGGAATTCAAGGAATGTTTTAGAGTTCCTAGTGTGTATCCACCGTATTCGGTCGGCCTCCATCAGTGTAGGTAGTCTGGTTATCCCTTACCTTGCCTAACTGCCACAGTGAACGCACATACACAAAAGGACATCAAGTTCCGCTAGCCACTTGTGCTTGAGCGTTCCCTTTCACCGCCCGTATAAGTAACGCTGTCATCGGGGCGTATCTGGTTAATTGCAATGCAATGGCCACGGCAACACCGCCCCGTTCCGTATTTACACCCAGCACCCAAGCTGATTATACTTACCCGCGGGCCGATTATTGTGCCCATTTGCACAGCCCACGTTTGCTGCGTAATATCGTGCCGCTGATCGCATTCGATTGCATCGCACCGATTGCGTTGGGCCGATTGCGCCCTGGCAACGCCCTTACGGTTGTTCGGCGGATTTTTCACAGCAGGCGGGAGTTTCCGGGTTTTCGCCCGACAAGTGGCCCAGCGCTGCCAGTGTGGGAAACCGGGCGTTAGTGACGTGTGGTAATCATCTTACCTGCAACACCAGCCCACACTGGGCCTTTACAAGGTGGTAGCAACAACAAAAAAAAGGGGACACACCGGTTGCTATGGACCGGTTGGGTGGGATGCGGAAGATGTCAAGCGTGCGGTACACTCATCTTATCGTGCAGGGATGCGGCTCATCGACTGCTCACCATGGTGCCAGAACCAGCAGGAAGTCTCGTTTACAGCGCGTTTTTTTTTTGCTTAATAGCTTTGTCAAGGAGCGGATAAAGTGCATGCAATCTACGTTCTATCGCGATAAGTACAGCGAAAGATTATTAACTCCAATAAATATGCATCTCTCCCCTTTTCACAAAGTTTTTGTTGCACACATTTAAAGCGCAATTAATTAGCTACTTTTTACTACCGGTTCTAGTCTTATAACATCGATTTGTACACCGATAATAATATATATTTTTAATTTAATATAATCGTGTAAAATTTCGGAAATGAATGCAAATTAAAGGTTACGTGTATAGTAGCCTTAAGCACTTCGAGTGTCTAGCTGTCAACCGAGGTAACACTACTCAGCGCTACTACTACACTGATTCGTTTTTTTTATATTCTTACTTTCAAATGGAGTGTCTTCCAAACTTTAGTTAAAGTTTGGAGTACGAAAGAGTACACATTTTTGAAAATAAAAGCCAAAATAGCATTTATGATCAAAAACACACTAGCAGCGTGTACTACCCCCTTAACCCTCATCCATAGTGTATTTGCTATTGGATTGCCTACCTATCAGGCGCTTTGCTGTAGAAATGTGATAAAACTGACGGTAAGAAGTTAATGATGAAGTTAATTCATCAAATAGTGCTATTATGCTAAGCAAATTAAATCTTATATTACTGTTAGTAAATATTGCCCTTTTCCCGATGTCTCATACATTCCATGCGGCAAAATTATCCGAAAAGGTGGTGTAATGCGTTGTTTATTTCTGTTTAGCAGGCGCAGTACCATAGGATATTGCAATATTCTCTACTTGTACGGGTCAATTCCCTCCCTGCTTGTTGTTTGTCCGCAATTTTCCCATAGCCAGCCACCGTACCCAGCGAAGTAAGCGGATTAAAGCGACCCGTATCCGTAGGTATCGAAGTTCCGCAACATATCAATCGATCGCATCGATAAAGTAAGATCGCACAGCGTCGCTGCCCCGTTTCGGATAGTTTCGTGTGTAAAAATAGGTTTGCTGCCTGGCAGGGAAATAGAGTAAAAAGAAAGGGACGAGAAAATCGAAAAGGTCACTTCCGGTGAAATGACCCACTGCAAATGGGAAAACGAAATCCAGCACCTCCCGGCCATCCTCGGTACAACGTTCCGCAAAACCGCAAATTTCTTTCCCTTAATTCTTTTTATGTTGTTGTATGTTGCTAGGGTAAATACTCGAAAACATTTTGGCGAGAGTGAAAAATTGCCATCAAAATGTTTGCTCCAGCCGCTTTAACACCAACCGGCTTGCCATCTGGTCCATTTCTTTCCAAGCGACCCAACCGGCCAAACCGACCGGAGGATTGCACAACACCGACTAAAAGGTGACGCTTGTGTTTGAATTTTTCACGTTTCGCACCATTTTTATTATTTCATTAGCATTACTGGGATTTTTTTTTTGTTTCTTCCCGCTCATTCGCCCACTCTCCCGCGGTCCGGCGCACCGGACAGTGGATGCAAAATATAGATTTATACTGTTGTTTGTGTGTGTGTGTTCGTTTGTGTAGTTTGCTTACACGGCCTTGCATCAATGCGCACGCATATACTAACATACTCATACTGCGATGGGTGCGTGTGTGGTGTGTTTGTTTTATTTCCCTCCCCGCTTTGCATTACTGTACGCTATAATTTTTCCACATTAAACTAAATTAAATATAAATTACATTGTATCAAAAAACCATGCAAAGTTCGCATTTTGACAGTTTTGCAGTATTTGGATGTGTTCTTTTTCCCATTATTTGCTCTTTCTCTCTCTCTCTCTCTGCTTCTATTTTTTCACACACATACACATTATCTTTCTAGCTCGTTCCATTCCCATTTCGTTATCATTCACAGAAACAAACGAAAACACTATTTGTATTTCACCTTTCATTTTGTTATTCTTTCTTAATGTGTGTGTGTTATTTCCCGTCTTCCTACCGTGTACGGTTTATTATTTTGTGTGTTTTTACCTCCCGCCAGTGATTATACTACTTGCTTTTAGTGTATTGCAATCATTTCGCCATTTTCTTTCTTCACCCTCCCTGCCCGGTGTGCTACGTTTAGGTTTAGTATCTGTGTTACCGTGTTCTTTTATGTTTTCCTTTGTGGTTTTGTTTTGTTGTTGTAAAATTTGAGGTAAAAACTTCTTTTCCATGAGGTTCTATTGTACGAGTGTTCGTGTAGTTTACACTCTTTCGTAGTTTGAAGGTGCGTTTGCATTGGTTTTCTTTTTCACCGTGCCTTGCTGTCGCTAAAAATATATATATTTATATATCTATTGCATGCTCCTGGTTTAACTATTAGTTTCTTCTTTTTTACTCGTTTTATATAACTTTCCCTACAACTTAACCGCATTTTATGTGCTCTTTCTCTCTCTTTCGGTCTCTCTTTTATTTGCACACTATGATATTCCTGTCTGAGCTTACCTACACTGCTAGTGTTAAAAAATTTAAATACACGTTTGCACTATTTAAATCCCCCTTTTTATCAAGTTGCATCCTTATTTACCTTGAGTTTTTTTGTTTGTTTTATTTTTACATACAGATTCGGGAGCTCCAGTGAAGGATTGAGGAGGATTGTGGATTGACCGATCGATAGGAGATTGCTTTTTATGATGAGGTTAAGATTTCTCGGCCCATTTTTGTTGTTCTTTTCTTTAACTATCAAAACACAAATCTATTACATCTACATCATTCACCATTCACACGCCCACACGGTCACCAATAGCGCACGCTCACTCACTCATACATTCGCTTCACCACTCTCTATCCCTCTATCGACACGCACGGTCAAACGTCAAAGCTCGTGTGTTTCGTGTGTTTATGGTAGTGTTTGTTGCTTGGATTGCTGTGTGTTGGTGCTCGGGATGGGATGTGCGGGCGCGAAGGAGGACTCACGCACTCACCGTCACGATCGATTTGACGTTTAGTAAACGCTCGCAAAGTGACGTTTCGGTGATCAGATGCGATCCGCATTCGTGCGAATGTGCCGAATGGGCACGCGTAAGCGCATTTGCAACTGGAAGTTGTTATTGGAAACGTGGAAAATGCGCTTCCGACGGACGGGGTAGAGAGATGTGCACTCAAAACGGCACGTAGACATATCGACGCAGATCTCGCCTCTCACACAGCCCCGTCAATAATTGTTCGCTCGCTTCGGGTGGACCGCAAATTTGTAACAAATCTTGGACGGTTGGGTCGTCTAGCCACCGACAAAACGTGTTTCGATGAACGTATGTTTTTTCTGCGGTTAGCTTGTTGCTGGTAAGCGGGTACAGCACACCAAAACCTTCACCCCTCCCTCCTGCCGCAGTGGTGGATGGCGCGGGTGTTCCAGATTCGCAAGAGGGGGCGTAGAACGGCAGTGGGTCATGTTGCGCCATTATTGCCATTATACCTCTAGTCACCCACCTCACTACTCTCGAAACTGCGGGCACGCAACCGTTCCCAGATGGTTGTCCCGAGGTGCAGGTGCTTGCAGTAGAGGTTATGTTTCACACTAGATTTAATGGTCCTGCTTTGCGCGAACGAAACCTGTCAATATGGAAAATAATCACGCGTCCGTCTCCTCCGCCCCGTTTGCTTCTCCCTTCCTGCCCTGATGCATCATACGGCCCTGTACATTTTCCACCACTATTGTTTACATGTTCACAGATTTTCCTGTTGTGTTATTTCTACGGGGCTTTCCACATTTTCCGTGCCCCGCTTCGTTCATGTTTGGGTTTTTTTTTCTCTTGCGATTTGCAGTGTAAAAGTGTTTTGTTTCGTTCCGGTTTATGTTTTAGTATTTCCCTTTTTGTTTTTGACTCGCTAAACGCAACCGTTTGCGATTTCATTTCGGTAGAAAAAGGCACACATCTGTTTTTGAGATACATCATTAGCTCTATAATATACATATATATATACTTTAGTGTTAATATTTATCTATACCTCAAACACTACCACTGTTTTGAATTGTTTTTCTTTTTTTTTGTTTGTTTGTTTGCTGTTTTACATTCCCGCTACCACTAGTGCTCCCTCACATTCACTTTTCTTTTAACGCATACACTTCGCACTGTTTCGTCTTGTTTTTGTTTTGTTTTGTGTGTTTTTGTTGTTGTTGTTGTTGCGAGTTTGATAATTGATCCATTTCATATCAAAACTCCCTACGGTAGCGTTGTCACTCACACATGCGATACAATCATACAACATACTCATCCAGAAATATTAGTGATGCTCGCTAATTACACACCCACACTCACGTGTACTAACGTTATCTACTTTATCGTGTACTAATTCCCTCCATCCGAACTGTCAACTGTCAGTTGCTCTTGCTTTCTCCCTCTTGCCACGCTATCAATATGCTTTTTCTTGAATATATATATGTATGTATATATATAAATATAAATCTATTCATATATACCTCTATACGTATGCAGTTATATAAATCCTTGTACCGCATCTTCACTTGCTGCCGCCTCTTGCCGTCACTACCATCCGCTTCATGACCATCCCTTTTCTAGCTTTACCCTGCGTCCCTCTCGGTTCAACCATTGCGAGCTGCCCAACCTCCAGTACGGAGAGTGAGTGAGAGAAGAGAAAAATAAGCCAACAGCCTACACACACACACAGTAACCAGGCTGCACTAAGGTAGTAGTATTTATTGCTTCACATTATCGTCCCCCCGTTCCCACACGCTGGACGTTACGGATTTTGTTCCTGTTGTCGTTTGCGCATTGTGTGTCTGCTGGCAAGGAGACAGTAGCTGTCATTACAGTGGTATTTGACAGCAGTGACAGTCACAACCAGTAGCATGACTGTCGGTGCGCATTGCCTGCAATTGGTAGTAGTCGTTAGCGTTTAGTACAGTTTTAGTACACGCTGTACTAAAATCTATTGTTTGATGTTTTTTGTTGCTGATTTTCTGTTCAATCCATCACCGCTCGAACCATTTGCCGTTTTCTCTAACGCTAGCTCAGTTCCACTTTTACCTTCCCAACGTTTAGATTGGTTTCTGTTTGTATTTTTGTCGCAAAATACGCGTCCTAAAATGTGTTACACCCTTACCGCACCCTTCCAAAAACCGACCCTCCGTTTTGCTAAATGATATTCTGCGTGTGTTTGTTGTACTTTTGTGATTCACTAGTTGTTGCAACGCCCTACTCGCTTGGCTCTCGTTCGTTTTAGTTTGTTTGTTTTTTCCACCCACGAACCCCAACTCCTCCCTTCCCCCAGGCACCTATTGTGCGGTGGATATTTGCTAGTGGTTTTCTGTTTAAAGTTTTCTATGTTTTTTTTCTCTGTTGTTGTTGTTTTATTTTTGAACTCTAGTTGCGTTACGCTTCATAAGGTTCGCCAGTTACATATTTTGAGGTCACGGTTTGGTTTTGTTTTGCTTTTGCCGCTGCACACTGGTAAGCTGTTGCCATGTTGCATACGCTTTCTGCCGCTGCCGATCGTGTGTTGTGGATGAATGCTTGTTAGTAAATATTGTTCCTATTTCTCAACCGTTCCGGCAGTCATCTGGCTGACATTTTACACCCTAAACGGCTAACCGGTAGATACCGTCCGCATGTGCGCAGGAGCGGACAGACACAAAAAGACCTAGGGCATGAAAGCAAGTGGGTTGCAAATGGCAGCAATGTAAGCCGCGTAGAACCGAAATCGAAAATTGGAAACAACCGTTTGAGTGTTTTTCAGTGTTTCGGCAACACCACCGGCGCGTTATGGACGTGCAGTGCCGTGTCGGGCAAGTTTGCTTTCGTTTGCTGCCCAAAGTTCATAAGATTGCTGATTGATAACTGATTGGTTTGTTGCTTTCCCAACACACGCTCGCGCTCCCTGTCCACAAAGCTCGCTCTCCCTGTCGCGTGAATTGTTCCACAATGCGTTTTGTACTTTAGTTTTCCATTGTTTTTGTTTGTTTGTTAATTTTTCTTTGTGTTTTCCTACGGCCGGTCAACTTTTGCCATCGGGATTTCGCTTCACAACGCTGCAACACGTTTGATTGCGCAAATTTTATTTCTAGTCGCCCGCAAAACTACTACACTGGGCATCGTTCCGCTACTGAGCCAGCTCCATTTCGCTTCAGAAAGGCTGTATTTCGAGAAACAAATGACCTACAAACAAAAAATAATTGAGAAACACATCCAAATACATGGAAATGATCGCTCTGGGTGGCAAAATGAACTGAAAATGGTTGCCTAGCAATAGATATAGCTTGAAAATATGTTGGTGCCGTGACCAGGATAATACAGCATTTTCACGCTCCAGCAAACGGAGAGTGGCACTCCGGGAAGAGAAAACCCTGGACTGTAACGAATGGCTTAAAACTGACTGTATTGAACATAATTTTGTGGTGCCGTGACCAGGATGGTTCTAACAGATGCCGCTATTAGAGTAGATCACGCCTGCACTGCATAAATATACATCCGTAAGTTCTAAAAAGCATTCACACCGACTTAATCCTGTACCTGGTTGTTAACAACAAAACAAAAAACCAACCTGTGTGAAGTGAACGAATTGAACGAAAGAAGAAAACAAAAACCGAAAACCTTACGTAGTACGTTAGCGCATGTTAAATTAAGCAGTTTGGTATATCTAATCGATAAACTTAGCGATTTAGTGTTAGCATATTAGCACGTGCTGACCACACATGTGCGTCACATGTGTTCGATATGGGAGTTGTCGCTGCCAGGACATTTCCGATGGTAGTCGGGCGGTTTGGTGGGGGAAATGTGGGAGGAAGGGGTTGGTTGTTTGTAAGCGGAAGGATTGCCGTACCGTCTTCAGCGCTCCCCGGACGCACGGGTGCAGAAAGGAACCTATAAGCCGGAAGCGCTGGCCAACCCACCGTGATGCATGCCGCCACTCTGCAGGTACATGTAGTAGTTGTACGAGTTGGGTGACTGTGGTGAGACGGACTCCTGCATCTGGTGATGATGGTGATGGTGATGGTGCTGGTGCATCGCCACTGCCGCATTACCGGCGGCAGCCGCTGCGGCGGCGGCCGCTGCCGCAGCCGCGGCTGCCGAGGCGGACGCCGACCCGGCCGTGGTGGTGCCGTTCATCGCACCCGGACCACCCCCCATCAGCTGCCCACCGACGGAGGTCGGCGGTGGGGTCGTGTGGCACTGGGAGGTGGGTGTGCCGCCGTTGCGTAGCGCGGCCACCGTCGCCTGATGGTGCACGTTCGCCAGGATGTCGGTGACGGAGTGGGAGGAGGGCCAGGGACAGTGGGCGTGCGGGCTGCGGATCGGTGTCGCACCGGTCGGTGGTGAGGGGCTCCCGCCGCACGACATTTCCGACTTGAGCGAACCGGCCGTGTACGGGTAGGAGGGATAGATGGAGTTGTAGAGGTGGGCGGGTGCGTGGGGTGTGTGCGCACCGCCCCCGCCCGTACCGGCGTGCGGATGGTGCGGGTGGTGGTGGTGGTGGTGGGCCAGATTGCCGAGCTTGTTGCGCAGGATGCGCGAGATGGAGCTGACGCTCGGCACGTTGTTCTTGTCGCAGACCCCGTCCGACAGCAGACGGTCCCGTATCTCCCACGCAAAGATGCCCGGATCCTTCTGCTTCAGCTCGCGGATGTACGTGACGACCTTCGGCGTGGTGACGCGCGGCTTCGAGCCACCGATCGCACCGGGCAGTATCGAGCCGGTTTCGTGGTAGCGCGCTAGTATCTTCGACACGCACCCATGGCTGACGCGCAGTTGACGGGAGATGTCACACGGTCGGATGCCGAGCCGGGCCAGCTCGACGATGCGCATGCGCGTGCTGTTCGGCAGTGGCCGCCCGTTCACAAACACGCCACCGAGCTGGTTCACCTCGCCGTACTGCTGGGCCTGGTTCTCTGTGCGGCCGGAACGGGGAAGAAAGAGAACAGCACAACAAAACACACGATTAGTGGAGGGATGAAATAGGATGCCCAGTTCGTGCCCGGAAGTCGCCGAAGATCGGGGTCAGTTGCGCCACGGGTCACCCGTGGTTTTGCTCCAATTTTTCACGGAACAGACACCCGAAGCCTTCGCGGAACGCAACACTAGCATTATCCCACCCCGGACGACTCGTCGGCCCTCTCGACGCGTCGGTAACTGGACACCAGCACCGGTGCGTCGGTGCGCGGTCTCGGCGCAACGGGCGATGAACCGTGCGGCCATAAATCAATTTCCCTAATGAACGTACGTCGGCGGAAAATGTAAATGCGCTGCGCCCGCTTGGCAATCGCCGACGGTGTCGGTGTTGGTGCGTGGTGAGATCAAAGCCAACCCCCGTCAGCGGCGTGTGACGGCAGGCGCATGCACATCCAGTGCGTGCACTTTTGCATGAGCAACGCGGCGACTCGATGGTTAACGATCGGCAAGACACTGGAGCGGCTGGGCCTCGTGAGAAGACTCGTGCACAGAAGGGCATCACAAGGCAACCTTGAAAGACGACCTCCGACATGGAGACATTGCCCAGAAAAGCATTCTAAGTGCCTTGACGTTGAAGTTTATATAAAACTTTCATAAACAACACTTTATCAATTTTGTTTACTAACTTAGATAAGTGTGATTTCCCACTACTAAGAATATTTATACTCAATCTTTGACATTTTCTGGGAGTCCTCGTCTGTAGAACAGTGCCCAAAAGGTTCGTTAAAGGACTTCAAAGATCGCAAAACAAAGACTGGGGAGAATAGTGTCAGAAATCCTTGAAGGAACTGTAAATATATTGTCACAAGCCTTTGACGGTATATTCTATAAACTCTTCTTTGTAAAGAATAGGACGTAGATGGTCTAGACAACTTTATTATGTCAAGGATAATCGACGTTCTATTATTTATATATGTTTTTAAACACAGATTTGCCCAACGGTAGAATAAATATTAATTTTTAATATGGTCCCCGAGACACGTTGTTATAGCGACCGCTACAGTACGGGAAAATGGCCGCGTAAGTCGAATCCGGAAGTAAATTTGTTTATATTTCAAGGTGAGCTAGTTGACATCCTTCTCTGCATTTAATTTATTCAGCTAATCGGGAGGCTTTTTGAACGAATCCATTTAAAATAATTCAAAAAACAAATGTTTTATATGACAAAAGAAGGTATTTTCGACCAAGTTTTCATCGTTTTGCATAGGTATTGTCGCTTGTACATTAAAACAAAATAATTTTTCTTTCTATTTTATCAACTTTTTGCGGTAAATAAACATGACATCACCATTAAAATCAATTTTTAATACTTCTACATTCATTCGCCATTTTTAAACTCTCTAAAATAGTTCATCAAATAAATAGCAGAACAAAATTCCGCGTAACCGAAACTAGTGTCATTTTGAACCGTCCGGAGCGAATTGATACACTGACGGATCGGATTGATTAGCCCGTGCCCATCCCTACCTGTCGGTGGCGATCGCGCGAAACGTCATCAATTGCATATGGCCGACCGTCGTGGGTGAAGGACTCCGTTTCGTTAACTGCACGTGGATTACGCTTGTGTGTCTTGTGTCTTGTTAGGTAAATCGTTACTTTGTCTCGTTTGCAAAGCGTTTTAAGCGTGAGTGATTGAAGTTAGTGCAGTACAGTGAATAATTCGATGCATCAGTGTGTTAAATACACGCGTCAAGTGTTTCTTCGACTGCAAAGAAAGGTCGATCCTGGTGGTTTCGTATTGTGCTTGCAGTAAGCTGGCCTGCTCGCGGTGTCAGAGCAGCAGCACACAAGGCACACAACCCCGTGGCGTTATAATTAAGACGGGTAAGTAACACCGAACGAATTATCATGATGCTGCTCAAAAATCAAACGGGCCGAATAATTTGGCGGACTTGCTGTGGAAGCGTTTCCCGATCGGTGGTTGAAGCAGGGTACAGCAGAACAGCCGGTGGCGGCAATCTACCAAAAAGCGTCTCTTTGGAAACATATTTCGCTGAAATTGTTATATTTCCGTCGTACCGTTTAATGCTGTTGGAATCACTTTGCTCGCGTGTGAGTTGGGGATTTCCCCCCCGTTTTGTTCTGCTGGTTTACGAGAATTTTTGCGGTGACGCTATGCGATGAACAGCATGTTTCCCTCCAAAAAAAAAAAAAGGAATAAGGTACGAAACAAAAGGTACGTGTCAAAATACTGCTTCAGTTGCGATAGTGTGTGCAGCTCTTCACTCGCGTTTGCGTGGCTGCGTACGTTCATTTCCGTGTCGCGTTCGATCTCGCTTGCGCTTACGCGGTGTATGTGTGCGAGCGGCGCTGTGCTATCGGTTAAATTTTTCGGGTTTCACGCTTGGTTCCGTCCCTGTTCCGCGCACCGATGCGTTGCGCCGCCGTGTGTTGGTTCGTTTTATCTCACCTTTTTTTTTTTTTTAGTGATGCGATATTGTATCCATCCGCTTGCACACAAGCCCGTTGATTTGTTTTCTCTTTCTGCTCGAGCCGTCCGTCGCGGTGTTTCAATGCTCTCCACTTGGGGTGCGTCTCTCGTGTGTTGCGTGTGATGCAGAAAGAGAAAGCGTATCATGCGGTGCTACTCGAATGAACGAAAGCCGTCCATAGAACAACGGTAGGAAATTACCGCAAATTTGTTGCTTTTCGGAAGCGATATCCAAATTCTACCTTTTCACCATGGAGAGGTTTTGTGAGGTTTGTTTTAAGCTTTTCTAAACCTTCACTTTAGTTGCATACATTTAGAGCGAGGTTGTATTTTTTTTTTGCAAACTGCAACCTTGCTGCCTAGCCTTGAGGAACACCGGCTTCAAGCGCCAGTCGCACGAATTTGGGGGGAATAATATTTTCGTTAAGGATCAGAATCGACACGGCATCTTCAAAATGGCGCCAGTGGCCCGGAGGCTCTAACCGCAAAACGTTTACCGACGGTAAATAAAAAAAAACACATTTGGACAAACGTTTGAAGAGGTGAAGCATAACCCAATTTTTGGATAAAAATACAACCGAAAGCAGTGTGAGGTTACCGTGCGCTGCGGAAAACATGATTTCGGCCCTCTGTTTGTGACCCCGGAACGGTGCCAGAAGCGGAATGAGCAAAAACCCCCTGACAGAGACCGAGCACGCCAATGGTGCGAGCGAGATGGATAGTGTTACGGTTGAACGGAGCGCATCAAATCCGCAACGGCGGGCGCGATGAGATATACCATTTTTACCGTGTGTTTTTTTTTTGTTCGCTTCTATCCACCAATTCCCGGGTGCTCGCCCCGTTTCGTGCCCTTTTCGGGGTGCTTCATCGCAAAACCCCGATTGGAAGTCAGCGAAATAACCCCCGGGGGTTTTTACCGTGGGTTGTCTCTCTCGCTCGCACTCTACGCCAAGGATACGGCGCTGTGCATACGGCCTGCGACTGACAGTCGGGATCCTCTTCATCTGACATCTGGCATGGACGCTGGATGTGCGGAAATGAGTACAAAAGGAAAGAAAGGAGAAATCTTCCCCCCCCCCCCCCCCCCTTGACATGTCCTTCGTGCCGAATGTCCCTTTCTGATACGGGAACGGCGTGGCGGATCTGTCAGGGAATGAGGCGAAACGCAATTCTCGGCGTGCGGTTTTAACCATCACTGCGTGTACTATCGTTTTGTTTCCCCTTCGCTTTCGTTTTTTCTTTTTCGTTTTGGTGGTGAAGATGCGTTCCTGGAGCCGACAAACGTGGCATTGGGTGGGACATGGGATGCGCTACGGCAGGATTTTTGCACCGCTCCGGTTGAGTTCGCGCGTGTGACCTTCTGCGTTTTCGCGTCGACTGTGAAGATACGGAGGTGTGTTGGAACAGAATGGGCCCCGCGGATGGGTACGAAGCACCTCCAACAGAACTTCATAAGGATACGCGATTTTACGAATGTTTTTCATGAGGATAATTCCTCCCAATTGCTGTTCTACCGATCAAAACCCTTCTATATGTCCAAGTTGGTTGAATATTAAAGGTGGACATCAATGTCTGAGGTTCTTTATGTCAAAGTTGGTCAAATAGGAAAGGCAGACAACAATATCTGAGGTTAGATACGCTTGTCTTCTAAACGTTGCATATTCTCCTGGAGACTAATTCCTGAAGATACGCGATATTACGAAGGTTTTTCATGAAGATAATTCCTCCCAATTGCTGTTCTAGCGATGTTAAATCCTTCAACATGTCCAAGTTGGTTGAATATTAAAGGTGGACATCAATGTCTGAGGTTCTTTATGTCAAAGTTGGTCAAATAGGAAAATCAGACAGCAATATCTGAGGTTAGATACACTTGCCTTCTAAACTGGACATGTTCCTGGAGACGAATTCCTGAAGATATTTGATATTACGAAGGTTTTTCATGAAGATAATTCCTCCCAATTGCTGTTCTACCGATCAAAACCCTTCTATATGTCCAAGTTGGTTGAATATTCAAGGTGGACATCAATGTCTGAGGTTCTTTACGTCAAAGTTGGTCAAATAGCATTGGCAGACAACAATATCTGAGGTTAGATACGCTTGTCTTCTAAACTGGACATGTTCCTGAAGATACGCGATTTTTCGAATGTTTTTCATGAGGATAATTCCTCCCAATTGCTGTTCTACCGATCAAAATCCTTCAACATGTCCAAGTTGCTTGAATAGAAAAGGTAGACAGCAATATCTAAGGTTGATTGGTTTTAAGATTATAGCAAATTTGAAATTAGCTGACGTGGGATTCACGTTTCGTCTTCCAGCCTGCACGAGTTCTGGGAGATAAATTATGATCAGAATATAATCTAAAATGCTTTCAAATTTCACTGACTAATTGCCCGACTGACGGAGACCAATGACAACGTACCACTCAGCACAATCGGCAACGAAAGAAGGTCGCGAACGGGAAGCAGAAATGGAATTCAAGACTCCGTATCACGGTCGTTTAGCGCGGGTCACTGCAGAACCAGCTGGAATAGTGCTGATATCGACCACACTGCACGACGGTTGTTTGTGGCAGCTGCGAGAGCCACATTTCGAGACTCTAGCGCACGCTGTTTTGACAGATCGAGATGGTTTAATTCTAAATCATCAAATACATCCACCCAATCGAAGGTTGCTCCCTAGCGTCTAATTAAAAAGCACGGACATATTATACAAATTCATCGATCTCATCAATTCTATTTGCTGCCCCCTATTTTTTTTGCGCTCGCTCGCGCGTTCCTCCAGTGTCCAAATTTACCCAGATTTGTACCACATTGTGTACGGTACCGCCGTACACCATCTGTATCTCATTTTCAGCACGAACTTGAACTTCGCCGTCAACCCGAAACCCCGTTCTTCGTGCAAAAATATTCAAACGAAACCGACCTTCCTGCTTCTTAGCCGCCGGGTGAGGAGTTACAAACAAAAAAAGGTAAAACAAGGTCGCTCATCTGCCAACAGCGTGTGTTGTGGCCGTGGTTGTATCTTCCAAAAATGCCGCGGTTCATTGGGGCAAAGGCGGGAAAAAACAAATGATGGCAAAATGTAACGAAAATTGTTGTCAGCCTCCCGTATATAGATGGGGCACACGGTATCTATGCGGTTAGCTCTACTTCACCCGGAACAATGACAACCGCGAGAAATGACTGTCGTTTATTCTTGGAAGGCACTGATGGACTGCTTTTTGCCTACACCCAGCTCTCGCTCTCTCTCTCTCGCTCGTTTGACACTATTCCGCTCGCTGGAGGAAGCAAGAATCGTCAAAAAATGCCATCGAACAGGTCGCGGTATCATTTGATGTTTGATGATGCAAGAGCGGAAGCACAAGACACCCTGTGAAATGGAAGCTCATATGTATGTATAAAAAAAAAAAACCTCATGGTTGAGCATGAGATCGTAACTCAAGTTTAACAGTGCGCAACGAAGGATCGGCATTAAAACAGAAGAGCCAATGCAGGGGCAAAGCATGGATGGAGTGAGAATTAGGATGTTTGAATTTCTGTTGGAACTCCCCCTTGGCAGTCAATATGCTTCCGCCGCCCTAACTGCAGTTTGCACAACGATCTTGTGCGGTGTGTCCCCACCCGAGTGGCAAATCAAATCTCATTCCCTATTGTTTGTTGCTTTCCTTCGGATTCACTCAATCACGAACTATTCCGTGTTGCGGTCTTAAAATTGTTCGATCCAAAATCCCGAACAGTAAAACAGTGCCGGGAGGCATCTGGTGCGCTAATTTGCCGACAGTGTGGACGGGCAGCCATCATCGGGCAGCAGCAGCCGAAGAGGAGAGATCGCCTATATCGGATCGTCATGTCTTGGCATATCAAAGGGACAAATACGCACACACACGCACACTTCTTCCCCTGTCACCCAATGTCACCATGCGGCGCCCGTGTTCCCTTTTTCACTTCCATCTGCCCCTGTTCGAGATTGTGGACGCGCACGTCGCGCAAATGTTGTCGCAAGGTATTACGCGAGCTGTAACAACAATTCGCTACTTAATTAGTTTTCCTTTCTTTCCTCGTTTTATGGTAAGGCAAAGCAACAACACGTGACACAAAAAAAAAAAAACGCGCTCAGCAACGATAAAGAAAAACAGGATCTGGGTGTGGTAGGGCCTAGCGGAAGCAGTGGCTATTTGCCGGCAAGGGAACGATGTGTTTATGGTAAGGGACTGCATGTTGACGTTTGCCGTTTCTGTAGTTTTGTACGTTTTTTTTGGCTCGATAGTGTAATCCTCTGTGCGTACCGGGGTTGCGCCAATGATTGACACGAGGATTTGGATTAGCGACGATGGATTATCGATAAAACAGCATTACGCGACATTGCAGCGATTTGGACGTGCCTTGTCTATGAGGATAGTTGTGTGTGCTGCAATAACATATTAACCTCCAAGCTTCTCTAACCTAAATAAGATTGTGTTTGGAATTGATACGACTAATTCCAAGTGATTTTATTGTGGAATTCTTATTAAACTGTTGTTGATTGTTGGTGTTGTTTGGTGAATCTTCAATTTAGGGAGTCATCCAAATCGTTCAGGAATCCTTGGAGATTGGTGAGTCTTTATAGATTCATAAGAAGATTCTCGTAATAGAATGCTAGCTGTACATGGGTTATTATAGTTTTATAAAGGTTCACAACTCAGAAGCTGAGCAACAGAAAAAAATGCTAGAAGTCTTGGAATTCCTTGAGGATTAATGAGGGGTCGTCATTTTTTGTTTATTCTCCAAATTTTTGGAATAAATGTATCTCTGAAGTATCCTTATGTATATCTAAAATAGAGATTCCGAGTCTAAGAATCATCAGTTGGAGATTCAATATAACGATTCGTTCAACTTCATGAATCTAAGTCAGATTCACCCAACACTAGATACTTTGAAAAAACATTAATCTTTGAGGAATCCTCATGAATCTTCAGAACAGAGATTCTTAGTCTAAGACGACTTAATAGGTAGAGATTCAATGTGAAGATCCATTCATGAATCTAAGGGAAATTCATCCAACACCAGTAACCTCAACGGAACTTTGAGAATACGTAAATCTTTGAGGAATCCTCATGAGTCTTCAGAATAGAGATTCTTAGTCTAAGAAGACTTAACATTCTGAGATTCAGTGTGAAGATCCATTCATTAATCTAAGGCAAATTCATCCAACATTAGTAACTTCAACGGAACTGTGAGAATTCGTAAATCCTGAGGAATTCTCAAGAATTTTCAGAACAGAGATTCTGAGTCAAAGATTCATCAGTCTTTATGCTTCAAGAATCTAAATCAGAGTCACTCAACACTCATTAATGAATAGTAAAACACTCTCTGGCAGAGGGTCTTAGAAGGGCCACCACAAAGGATGTTGTGTGACATAAATGTTGCAAAGAAGCGCGAATAATTCATTCACCTGGACACACCTCAATGCCGGCTCCATCAGCCCACGTGAAATCCTTAGCGAAAGCGACCAAAAAAAGAAGCACAACGAAAATGGTGAACCACGTTGTTGCTCCAATTACACACACACACACACAATCGATCCCAGGGAACGACCCTCGGAAATGGACGATTGCTCTGCGCCGGGGCTTTTTTGGCGCACGCGTCATTTATTGAATAATTTGCGGTTGACTTCGGGTTGTGCGCTGCACACAGAAGAAGGAAAGCCACAAAACATTTCATCGCCTCCGGGTATCCAATCCCTACTCCGGGGGGGGAGGGGAAGAGCGTGTTGGTAAGAATCGGAACTCCCGGCGCTCGTATCCTTTCTGCCCGCAAGCGGCTACCCGGGGAGTTTGGTTGTAAATGAATTTGTGCTCCGAGGTTCCGGTTTGCGTGTGTACCCTTGCGGCTTTAAACTATTTTCCCTCGCCAAAGCCCACGCGTTTGTGCGAAACACATTTGTAGAGCAGTTTGTTTCTCGCCTTTGTAGACTTTGTGCGATGTTTAGTGAGGTGTGGGTCCCCTTTTCCCGGTCCCTTCCCGGTCCCCTTTTTCAGTCATCGTTTTTTTTTGTTTGTGGTTCTGGGTGGGTTGGACATTTTCAATTTGTAGCTCACTTTGATTTGCAAGGGATTTTTGTCATTTTCATCGTTTTTTTTATTAAACCTCAGGCTATAATCACCTCAACCCTCCCACCCCTATCCTCCCATCATCCAGGGTGGAAATTGATGGTTTTGATTTAAAGGGGAAGGAAAATGAAATAAAGCAACATATTTCCCGCCTGGAATGGGCAAATCTGGAGACAATAATAAATGGGTAGGAAGAACAATATTTCCTTTCTTCGGTGTCCTGGGCTGCGGGGCCTAATTGGCTTACCCACAGCCGAGCTGCGCTGCAAACCCCTTTTTTTTGGCGGGTGCGAGCCCCTAATTGCGTTGGACGATGGGCCACGCCCCGCCATTCCCCTTACGAAGCGGAATTGCGTTTCGCAAAAACCCAACGCGGTAATGATTGCGCTTTTCCTTTCTGCAGAGCGCCACCAAACATTCCATTGTGCGTTCTTAATGCAACCCCCTTCCCACCCCCGTGGGAGTGGTTGTGCCTCTTTAGTTCGTAGAACGCAAAAGAGAACAGCCGGTGGAAATTGCCAAACCAAAAAAAAAAGGCAGGCCGGAAAAGAAAATTCGATTGATGGTTGTGGGGGTAGGGGGGGGGAGGGAAGGGGGATGAGTACGAGTAATAGAAGCAGGTATAACCTCAAAAAGCGTAATCAAACCCCGATACCGGGACGTAATGAGCGCTAAGCTAGAAAGGAAATTGGAAATCCATTTTCAAACGCCCGCCAAATGAACAATGCTTGGCATCGTTTAAACGCGACCACCCCTACCCTCTTTGGGTGGGATCCGGTTTTCCATTGCACTTTTATATGCAGCGCTGGGGGTTTTTTTTTTGTATTTTGGCTTTTCTTTCATGTTTCGTGCTGTTCCACACGCACCGCAACCGTTTTTCCTTGTGATGTCAGGTGTCGTTACGGTCAGAATCAAACGCAGAACAGCGCCCGTACACCGGGGAAGGGTAGCAACCCACTAGCGAAGGGCCGCAAATCTTGAAATCTGCCCGAAATGTGGCGCGAGGGTCCCGCCAAGCAATCGCCGCATTTATAATTTAACCATTTAATTGCATTCAAATTCAGATCCGCTGATAAATCGCGTACGAACACCGAAAACCCCTCCCGCCGTGATGGGGTGGTGGAAACCCAACCATAATGAAGCTGAATGGGAAAATTAAAAGCAACGAAAAAAAAGGCACACACAATCGACTCACACGCGCGGTGTGGTACGGCGAGATTTACTCATTTTGCCAAGCGGATTGATAATGGGAAGAGGGTTTTTTTTCTATCCGCTGCTTGTTATTGTTGAGTTCTGTTGCCCTCCGGGCTTTTTTCCTTGCTGTGAACACGCTGATTGAGTTGAATTCATTGCAGTTCAACCGCGGCGAAACGAGATGTGTAGTGCGTCCCCCCCCCCTGTGTGGTTAGCGAGAAAGGGGACGAGTGGCATTGGAGCCGGCCAGGCCAGATCCTTACGGGGGAAGCATTCTCTTTCCACCGATACAGATCTTTTACGACACTTTCGGAGCGAACGGGGTCGATGGAAATCTGCCCAGTACCGGGAGCGGAAGGATATCGGTTAGCGATCAAGCGATTCGAGGTGGATGCAGAGTGCTCTGGTACCGATCGATTCACGCTAGCCCAGATTTTCCACACATCTAGACCGTGGAGAGGTACCGTGGGATGAGCAACGAAGACAGACGCAGAGGTCTATGATATATCTGATGCGAAATGTCAGGCATATACTGAAGACATCGCGTCGTTTTGCTGCAGAAGGTGTAGCACGGATGTCGAGCGCTTGCGGTGCAACCGTAGCCGTACGCGCCAAATCTCCCTCCCATCCTCCCCCAAGCGGCTGTGTGTGTGTGTGTGCCCCGGCGTGAGAGGAGTAACACAGTAGCGTCGATTGTTATACCCGCGGATTGCCAGTGTCTGGGCTGGTTTCGCGGCTCGCTGCACTTGCGCTCGGCGAGGAGAGCATCAGGGCCATTTAATCTATATACCCCGCGGGTTCCCGGCCCCGTCCCGGCCAGAGACGGTCGATGGTGGTTTTGGTATTGCAGCGGCGCCAAGCACTGACCGAGACACGGGCATCATGCACACATATGCGGTTGACGGCTCTTCCTGGAACTGTTGGACCGTCGCAGCATGCAGGCCGCAGCTGCTTTATCGGCGGGTTCTGGTTCTTTTTTTTCCCCCGCCGGGGGTTCAGGTACTGCAAGATTTCTTCAATGTGTTGTAGAGTGGAGCTCTGAAGATGAAGATTTAGTCCGAAAACCTTGAAGGTCTCAAAAGAACTTCTTACAGCTTTGGGCGAAATGTTTATTGAAGTCTTCTGATTTTGTCTAATGTAAATATTATTACACACAATACCGTTCAGTATTGTTCTGATGTAGAATGAATGTCTGAAGATGAACATCTAGTCCAAAGACCTTGAAAGTCTCAGTTTGAATTCTTATAACTTTAGGAGAATTATATATCTGATATGGAGAAGTCTTCTGATTTCGTCTGATGTAAATATTTTATCATTCAATACCTTTCAGGAACTTCAAGTTTTCCTCGTCTGATGTGTAGAATGAATGTCTGAAGATGTAGTCAAAAGACCTTGAGAGAATTTTGTGTGAGATATTGATTAAATCAGGCATTTCTTGAAGAATCACGACTGTACAACAACTACAACAGTGAAGTAGGCCTAGAAGAGCTCTACAGTTGTTGGGAATATTGTGAGGCATTTCTAAAATGTTTCCTCTGCATCCGTTGGCAAACTGATGTGGTGAATAATTTGACGTGTAGTACGACGTTCGGCACACCTTGGTCTACACGCCGACAAGCATCTGGGCCACTTATACCAACACGCGCGCGATTCAAAACGGGCATTGTGTACGCGTTTGTGAATTGATTACGGGAAGCGCAACCAATTGCAAATTGGAAAATGGGTCCCTGCTGCAACGAAAGATGAAAGGAAAACCCGGTCCGGGGAAATGCGACAAAAAAAACCCCGAGAAGCGCATTCACTTCCGCTCGGCAAGGCATTCCAACATCAAAAGACGCACCAGTGCAAGGGGTGGTCCTTATGGTGTGAAAATTTTAATGAGCCCAAGATGTGTGTATCTCCTTTATTACCGACGCTTAGAGTGATGAAGCGAGCACACACACACACACACTTACCGATCGAACTTCTGACATCCTGTGGAAGACGTTAACGAGACGTCAGCAGGTTAACCTAGCGCCCTCCACCCTCAACCCTCTCTATCTTCATGCGGGTTGAAACTCATTAACGGTAAAGTATTTAACATGGAGGAACGATGTGGTGGTTGAGGTATACCTTCACAAACAATGTTAACCTCCCCCCCCCCCCACTTGATCATTCTCTCTCTCCTTCCACCCCTTAACCACACTGCCGAACAGAAGCGTTTTACCATCTGGAATGCCGTCCTTGACATATCCGCCACCACTGTTAAAGGTGATTTGTGATGATCGGTGCATAAATGTAGGCGCGCTTTCCCCGCTTGCCGGCGTCCGGGGCGCTGCGAGCGGGTTAAGTAAGCGCGACCTTTCCCTGATGGCAAACGCGTGCCACACGGCTGTAATTAATGGCTCATCGATGCTGTTCGATATGTTTCATGCGGGCGGTGAACAAGGGAGCGGTACGATTGTTCGAATAGTGTTGGCATTTGACAGGGCACCGTGTACCGTACCCCCGCACTGGGGCACCCGCCCGCCGTAACAAAGTTCACAAGAAAGGTCATTCGATGTCGCCAACGGAGGTGAGATTTGGGTTTTTTTTTGCTTCACTGACGGCTTGCGGGAAAGTAATTATCTTCAGTTTTAAAATTGAGGGAAAGCTCATTTTGCCCCTATCCTCTTGTTCGTTTCTCTCCCCTAAATTTACCCTCCCCAAACCTACCCAAAGGAGAAGGTGAAGCGTTGGAGGGTGTAGTTGAAATATTTCCCCGTTTAAACTCTTTTACGGCCTTTGCTGTGCAGGCCGGGGGGAAAATGTATATGCGCGTTAAAGCGTTTTCCCTTTACTTGGGGACATTTGGGACAGTAATTTTCCCTCCCTCACCCTATGCGTAAGGTAAGAAAGGATAAACATCAATCGCATCAGGAAGATGAATGATAGGTACCATTAAGTAGGCGCGTGGCTCACGTTTTTTCTCTCTCTCTCGCTCTTGGTGGAAAACAAAAATCGCTTTACGCGTTTTCATTGAAAATCATTTTCCAAACCATGCCAAATCTCAGTAGAATTGACTACACTGTGCACTGTGCTCGACATTTTCGCGCGGATGGGAAGGTGAAAACACGAAGAAAATCCAATTCAACCCCTCCCCCCCTGGCCTGTTATCATCCACCCCAAACATTGGCCCGAAAAATCATTCCAAACTAACCCAAAAAGAAAAAAGAAAACGGAAACCCGAGGAAAAGTGCGCTGGCATGCGCACACCACCGTGAAGAAAATCATCGGCACAGCTGGGGGTGGAGGGTGAAATATATACACACACCCACACAACCGAAACACAACCGTCTAAATATCAACCCCCGGGGTCGCCATTTTCTTTTTATCGTTCCCCCCCCCTCCCCTCTACCTCCTCACACCCCACACCCCCCACGGGAGGGGGTGTTATTTTCCTTGCCCGTTTGTGTAGCATTTTCTTTGCGCCGGTGAAGGTTTCGAGAGAGAGAGGAAGAAATGGGTTTTCCCCCCGTTCCTGCGTCCCAGTTTTTCTTTTTTCCCACCGAGCACACCGGTTACGTTTGGTGGTGTTTGTTGCTGTGTGCGTGGGTCTGTCGCTCCAGCAGCAAATCATCCAATCCTTGTTCGTCCAACCGTGCCATTTTCCCCAGGCCCCTCTCTCTTGCCACCCCCGTGGATTTTCCAAACCCCGTTTCCATCTGTATGTTTATAGGAGGTTTGTTTTTTTTTTCGTTTGGGGGGGTGAAAGGGAGGGGTTTGCTTTCGTTCGGTTCTTTCTAAATACATGTACAACGTTCGCCCTGGTCTCCTCACGCCCGGGAAACAAACTGTTACCGGCTACGGCATTCTCGTTTTAACACTCCCGAATTTGATAATTTCCCTTGCTTTTTTGTTTGTGTGTGTGTTTTTTTTTTTCGTTGGGTCTGTATGTGTGCGAGAGTGTCTACATAGATACATTCTACAGCTGCGAAACAGCGGCCACCAAATCACACACAGCCCAGTAAGAATAAATCTTAAAAAAAAACATAAAAAACGACACACACAATGAAAAAAGGGATCCTTCCATCCGAGTGAACGAATTTCCCTACTTTGGCATCCCTTGTTGTGTGTGTGTTCGTACCGTTTCTTCGTATCGTTTGCCGCCAGTTGCTTTATTTTATTTCTGTCCGGCACAGCGAATCGGTTTATTTTAATCCTTGTTTTGTTTTAGAACTTGCTCTTTGGGCCGTGCCGCAGCATGGTCCCCCTTGCGACCCGGGAAAAGGAAGGAAAACTTCCGAGCCTCGCACAGACACAACCGCAACCGGAACCGGACCGGTTTAATCGAATGCGAACACCGGGAAAGGTGTACCCGCGGTGTGAATGTAATCAAATCGAACTAAAGCGCACTGCGCGCTCTGGTTTCGAACCAGGCGGGGAAAATGGCTTTTTTTTTCTACCGGGAGATGCTAGGGGCGCGGACGAGAGATAGATAGGGCCGAAAAAAAGGATGTGCCCTCGGTTGTGTGGCTTGGTTTGCATTTATGCGGCCAGATAGGGAAGGGCGCAATTCGTCAATAGGGGGAGATGAAATTGCGTGTGATGGAAAAGTGATGTGACCCATCAAGAGATAGAGAGACAGAAAGAGAGAGAGGGCTACGGTATCAAAATTCACATGGTATCAAAATGAAGTGTAAAGCCTGATAGAAATGGGCTACAGAGCGGCACATACAAATCCCACCCAATAAAAAAAAAAGAAACAAGGGCAAGAATTGTAGCAACAGCAACCCAAAAAAAAAAGGCTGTTTACCCCTTTCTCGAATGGCACCGCACACCCCTTTTCCAGAGCGGTCTCATCCCCCCAACCCCCCAACCCATCATCAAAAGCCAGAGAGTGGTGTGCAGTAAAGCGAAAACGGGGACATGGAATCGCCCAGGACAAATAACGCAACGCCATGTTTCACGCATTGGTGGAAAATGTGCACCGACACACACACACACACGCGTTCAATTCGGAGGAACAAAAAAGTAGACGGAGGAGAGGGGTTGTGCTGTTTTTTTTTCTGCTTCCGAACAAGCTTATTACCATGTTGCCGCACCACTGTTTGGCTGCTTTGCTCCAGAGCGCGCGAGAACGCATGGATGAAATAGTTAAATAGACGAGACAGGGAGGAGCCGTCAAACGCAGCGCTGGCCGGCACACACACACTCGCACGCCAGCGTTCAAAACCGGCTTTCGGGGTTTGGAATTTTTCCTCCATGTGTGGAAACTCCGAAACACTGGAATTAAAATCTCTTCACCGATCGCATTTTCATATTTGTGGTTTTTGTGCTCGCTGCTACATCTGTGTTCCTTTTTTTTAAATTAGGTTCCTCACAAGGGAGGAAAGGGGGTGAGAAAGACAGGATTTATAAAATTACAAATGGTAGAATTCAATTCCTTGCTGTTGTCCTGTAACATTTTCGGCGCCCTCCGCCCAAATCGGTGAAGTTTTCCTGGCGGTCCATTTGCAAGGCATTTAAAATATATTTATATATTGTTAATTTTGCATAAATTGCTCGAAATAATAGTTGTAAAAGTACTTTCACTCGAAAGTTTTTGGACATTGTTTAGTGATTCTTGTCTAATAAACCCTAGGCTGCTTATTTTATTGTTTCTGTATTAAAAATGCAGAAAAGAAAATGTTATTCCAAGTGCACAATGGCGTCACCCATTTGATGGGTGACGCGGGCAACCTGGACTATATGTCGTGTCACCCATTTAATGGGTGGCATTAAAAAAGTTTATTTTTCTGGTTCGATCGCAACGTTTCGGAGCGGAACGGATTCGGAAAAATTAAATTAAAAAATTAAATCATAGTTTTCCATACAAGTTTTATAGCTTTTTTTGTATGATTTAATAAAATTTCCCTTTTCTCGTATTTAACGACCAACAAAAAAGTGTCGAAACGGGTGTGTGAAGGATGGGGGACGGGGTTAGAGTGGTGATAATTAAATTTCTTGGTCTATCTGCAAAAACCCGCCAGTCCCGAGGAGATGTATACGGCATTTTCCTGATCCACACAAGCGCACCACCCATCTCTTTCCATCATAGGGAATGAAAAGGGTTCAAATAGACCCCCTCCCCCCTCGCTCATCCACTTTGGGGGTTGGATACATGAGGGTGGCGGGACAAGGTCTTGGGAGGAAGGTAAGGGAGAAAAGAAGGTGGGCGGGGGGGGCGGTAGGATGTGCATGAAGGAAGGACCCCAGAGACAGATTAAATCGTTCGAATCGGAAAAGCCGGGTACTGGGTGAAAAATGATGGCACGATACGCGTTTCGCCCGGAAATTCGCGGAAACCATCCCTCACCACCCCACCTACTCCTCCCTTTCCGCGCCCCCTTCCCACCCACCACCCAACATTTCATTTGCTTTTGATGTATGTGTGTGTGTGTGTATGCTTTGGGATGTTGTTGTTACAACCCCCTCTCCCTCCCCCGCCCACACCCAACATTCCCATATCATTAAACTAACAAACGGTGTTTTTACAGTTGCACTCTTTTACGCACAGACTAAGTGCACCGAACACTGCAACATAATGGTCCTCCCCACCCCAAAATGGCGCTCGAACATGAAGGAAAGAAGCGCAAACCCCCCGTACACGGACCCACCCCGGGTTGGTGCTTAAACGTTGCGCGCACATGCACATTTTTGTGCCGCGTCACCAGTTCGTTCCATTCCCCCCTCCCCCCCACCGTTGCTGGCACGCTGTGCTTTAATTAATTCAATTTGTAAATCACATTTTACAAATTAGAAGTCACCACCAAGAGCGCGCCCGGTCTACCGTTGTATGTAGATGTCTTTTTTGAACCACTTTCGTACAAGATTTTCTTAACCAGTCGCCATGTATTTTTTTATTTCCTTTCGTGTTGTTTTGCCTCTTTGGGTCTCGTTCGCAGTTTGCCAAACGCGGCGTTGCATCGTTTTTCAGCGTGTCTTTTTCTTTACTCTTTCCGATTACTGCACTGGATTAATGGGGGTGCTACCTCAACGTTGTGTTCTGGTGTCTTCTCTGTTGCATTTTGCGTTTCACCGTTCCAATGTTTCGCAAATTTTCCTTTTATTTTCGTTTTTCGTTTTTTATTCTCTCGTCCAAGGGCGCCATTATGTTTCTCCATGTTTAGCTTGATAAAACACAACTTATAAAACAGTAGAAAAAAAATCAAAACACTGTCGAGAAAATTTGCAGAGTTTGAAAGAGAGAAAACTCCTCCCCAACTGTGGTGAGGCGTGGAGTAACGATTATCCGCTGCAGAAGAATGCAACAGTTGATGCAGTCGGTAGCAAAAACGTTGTGCATAAGCCCCCGACGGTGACCGCGGTGACGGATTTAAATTTATGTACCACCCATCCGCCCCTATTCTCTCCCTTACCACCCCGTTTTTTGGGGGGGGGGGGGGGGGGGTCTCCATTTCTGCGCGTGCACACCTATCATCCTGTCGGGTGCGTTCGGTGCGTTGTCGTTATGCTTGCCGCGCATTTAACGTTGCAGCCCGCTGATGGGCGGAAAGCAGATGATAAAGGGTAGCAGAAGAAGACAGAAAACAACAACAACCGAAACCACCGAAAGCGGCAGGGAGAATGGTTTTTAGACGGACTGCGTTGTGTGTGTGTGGCAAATGCAGCTTTTCATCGCGTATTCGAATCATTTTCACCGTAATTTGTGCGTTCCTATTCCTCCCGTACACCACAAACCCCAAACAACGAGTAGCCTAACAGAAGACGGGATGTTGGAGCAGTGAAGGAGGGAGGGAGCCGGGGGAAGGGGGGGAAGAATTAGGAAAAAAAGATCGATACACCCGTTCGTCGCGAGTAGACGTCTAATTGCTCGCGGCATCATATCCGTCCCTCATGGGGAAAGAGAAAGGGGGAAGGGGGAGGAGGGGGAGCTGGGGGAAGAAGATGCAAGAAAACGCATAATAAGACAAAACTGCAACCATGGCTAAACGTGAAACTAGAACCAAGAAACCAAGGTGAATCTATAAGTGAAGGAGCACTGTGGAGTGCGAGGGAAAGGAAGGGGAAAGGGACAGGGTAGAGGAGGGCGACAGCGATTTGCTTTACACATGTTTTACATGACAGGCCGCGCAATGAGCCGGCGTGTCCCCCCACCCCCCCATTTTCCACACATCCCCCCGTCCCTGCCCTGATCCCAACCTTCCGAATCGACAGTGGAACGGCCATTTTTCGCTCCGTCGACGGGATACCGGCCGGAGGATCTAAGGACAGTTTGCTGGTAAATTTATAGGATGAAATGAATAAATCACTGTCATTAGGGGCTCGCTCGCCTGTGGCTGTGGTTTTCGGCTTACACGGGCGTGTTCAAAACGGGTGCGAGGAGATTCGCTCGGCAGTCGGCAGATTTCTAGCGAAATTGCCGGCTAAGGGAAGGAGGAGGTTTAGGGGCGCGAGGGGAAGAGGACAAAGAGGGGGATACCCCTTAAGATGAACCCCCCTAGAAACTCTGCGTCTCAAGCTCCCATCCCACCCAAAACCGGGAAGAGCAGATGCCCTCGCAAGAATGCCGACGGGATTTGTTAAGTGTCGCAGTGTGCTGACTCGAAATTAATTTACGAATCCCGACTATTGCGACTTCGGTGGAGATGTGCTGTACAAAGTTGCGGTTGGGTTCTTCCTCTGTGTTCCTGCGTTGGCATATGGTATGCAGTTTTCTTTTGTGGGAGTTCTTCCTTGGCAATAGCAAAAAACACTGTCAAACAGGTGAAAATTGCCGTCAGGGGGCGTTGTAGAATATTGGAGAGAATCTGAAGGTAATATTGGACTTTGCAAGGAGTTGTCTAGTGGAGTTGGCGATATATTCGAGGAGAGTTGAAAGTAGGGACTTCTATGTAGATAAGACTCTTATCTAAGTGTGATGACTTGAGGTAATTCTCCTCAAGTCTTGAGATCTCTTGCTGAGCAACCGGAGATGCCACCGGAATGCGTTATCAAAGTAACTCGCCAAGAGGTACTAAAAACCTTAAAATTCTCGTTTGCTTGCATTGCAATCCAGCATCTACATGACCCCCCTCCCCATACCAAGTGCAACGCGCCGGGCACGCTGCATTTGTGAGCTGGAATACGATGCGATAACCGAATACACACACCGCCCGGCAAAATTCTAGCAAACGGGCGCATTGATAATCATTTCACGGCGCGAGGTCAAGGAGGTTCCTGCTTGTTCGACTCCCGCCCAATGACCGCGACCCGACCGCGATTCGAGCGCAATCGATTTCGGTGCACACCACCGCCCCTCTCTCCTCCTCCTGCTCCTCCTCCTTCCCTTGGCAAAGGGGGTGCGGGAGGGGTGGGGCTCCGCTAACGATCCCGACACGGGTTTGACATTGATGAGCTGTCAAATGGTGACGGTAGGCGCGAAGCGGCAGCAGCAGCAGCAGTAGGCGAAAACGAAAAGAAAACGACACCCCGAACCGGCAACTCTCCTACCGAACAGCGCGCTTCATTTGCTGGTAGTGAAGCTTATCGTCCTCTAACCTTTTTTTTTTTAATGCATATTTCCCGACGATGCTTGTTATTATTGTGGCCTAACAGGTTCGTACTGGTAGACGCACTCGCTCCCGCGTTGCAGAGAGCTGCCAAACGGGATGAAAAGAAGGGAGAGGGGGGTGGGGGGCATCATATTGGGCGATAGCTGCCAATAAGCCGCATCACCGATCGGGCGTTCCTTGACCGGGGTCAGATGAAAAATTAAACGCTCGTGATGTAGTTGGCCCCTCCGGGGTTGAAGTATGGGTGCGATAAGTTCCTACTTCAGATCTTCCCAAACTGCGCTGTTCCGGCCATTATGCGCCACAACCTGAGTTAATGGTGGACCAGAGTCGATCCAGGGAGAGCTATAGTCTGCTATATTTGAGAACAACGAGCATGTCATTCAGATCCGACGTGGTAAAGACTCCGACTCCACAGACACTGCACAGAGTACTCCAGAGCACAACTGCAGCGTCAAAGTTCTTGCCAATAATCACCCAACGCACCCGAGAGATCTTCGCCTCGATTTTGGTGGATGGATGCGGCAGCTGAGGAGTGGACAGCTAGCGCGAAAAGTAAAAACCAGAACACATACACACACAGAAGGGGGCGAGTAGACGATGAGCCTCAACGATTATCATCACGGCATATAATTATTTGTTTTCACATCGCAACCTCCAGGACCCCCCCCCCTCCCCCCTACGCGGGTACCAACCACTATCTACACCGGCAAACCTTCCCGGCCCTTACACACTGCTTCCCGTGCCGTGTTGTTGTGGTTGTAAGCGTCGTGAACCGTTCAATTTATATTGCCTTTAATGTGCGATCTCGGCAAATCGCTCGGTCGCCGAGAGGTCACATCGCGAGGGAAAGGTGACAAAGATGGTGATGGGTGTGGGAGCGTGTGGGGTGTGTGTGTAAGCTAAGTTGGAGAATGTGATGTGATCCACATTCGTGCGAGATGCTCGGTGTTGCAGCAGTGGAACTCCTGGAATATTGGTGTCTGTGAAGCAGTGCTCGGACGCATCTCAGGGTTCCGTAAGAGTGAGGCGATTGGGATAACACTTTCGATTGTTAACAGCAGGGGTAATTCCTGATGGCCTTTTCAGGAACACTCTCTCTCTCTCCGCTATAAACCCCCCCCCCCCCAACCCCCCCCCCCTATGGTCCTTTGCCATAAAAGTGGTCCATTTGTGCTGCAGCTCCAGTTTTTGTTGCTGCTGAATGCACTCCATTCAGCGCAAACAACAAACAGCGCAATACCAACATGCCCTGCATTTCGCAACATGTTGCAGCAGTGCATGCAATTCGCATCGCCAAAAACAAACCCCCCCTCCCCCACCCCCCCGTGGAAAGTGCATCAACAAACATCGTGTAGGACGCCGTTGCAGGGAACTCCGCCAACTCAAATACGGAACTACCTTCAGCGTTAATGTATGCCAAACCCACCCCCCGCGAGAGAGGAGGACCTTAAGATACTCTGCCGATACACCGGTGCGAAGATTATTTGCAAACTTTTATAGCAAAGCCGCCCGAGATGTGTGTGTGTGGAGTGTTTTGTTTTCAGTGGTTTTTGTTCTTCGCTGCTTAATGATTGCTCTGGCCCTTTGTTTTTGCTGCTACTCTACTGGCTCAGTCCCATGCCCGCACGGTGTTCCGGGCCGGGTATTCTAACACAGTCTGGACGGATGGATTGTTTGTGTGGCGCGTGCGGCATGCGGGGGACAGTGGGGCTTTATTTCGTCCACACAATGGTCGGACTTGTTTCGTTTGGTCGACATTGGCCGTCTGTGGCCCCGTCTGGGCCCGGCAACGGCCGTCATCGTTCGTTGGCTCACTGCTGGATAAATCAGCCCCGGATATCTGCGCGCGTTGGGCTCGAAACTGGACTGCTTTAGACTGCCGTAACCGACTGGGTGACCTCCTTTTTTTTTGGCGAACGATCCAGTGCGGATCCGTGCATATGGGGCCCAAATGTGTACTTCCTCCGTAGCGAATCCAAATCCAGTCCACCGCGTAGCGCGTCGGCCCGAAAAATCAAGCGAATAATCGATTCAAATCCCTCCCTTCCCCTTCTCCCACTACCCCTCCTAGCGCCCCCTTCACCATCGGACCAGCAAACGCAAACAAGTGAAAGCATTCATTATTCGCGGATGGGCGCAACGAAACCGCGCACGCGTCTCGGATCCAACAACCCTCATAAAACTCCTCTCTCCCCCCCCTCCCCCCCCAACCCCCCCCGGGCCGGTAATCACACAACTGCCGAGCGAAATACTGTGCGCGAAGGGAGCCCAAAAGCGGGCGAGAGAGAGCGTTCGCCTTCCGGGGGCCTTTCGCACATTCGTTACGCAAATCAGTCCCTTGATCCCGAGCCCGAGCAGGAGTAGTTGGCGGTCCACAAACGATACGAACCCCGGGGAGATGTTTCGTACCATAGCAAATGCGTGCGTGAGGTGGTGCCGATGGTGTGGTGATTTTTCCACCGAAATTACCCACAATTCGGTGCGGTTCTCAACGGCCTCGGACGGGAGGCCCGTCGCCCGCACCGAACACCCCAATCGCACCGGGCTGCCGTGGGTGGGTGTTTGAGGAGTCGCCCAGCAGTCCGAATGTGACGGATGATGAAGCATTATCGATCACTTTGCGAATGCTGTTTTCCAAACTGGGTGTGACGTCAGACGGCGGTGTTCACGCGTCAGCTAATCCACGGCAGACGTGACGGAGGTTTTTTTTTCTTTCATTCTTGCTGTCGGCGAAAATCTGCCGGCCTTGCCCGGGGTATAGTGTTTCGGGGTGATTCGCTGTGGTTCACTGTGTTGGGATTGTTTTTTTTTTTTTTTTGGGTTATTTTAAAGGCATTTTCCAGCAGGATCTTCATACATGCGCGAATTTGTCGAGGGGAAGATTTTAGACGAGTGCCTTACGAGAATATCTTCGGAAGGAAAGTTGTTGAGTCATGAAGTCTTTGCCGTACGTAACATGCGGACTAATTGCAGTTAATGATCGTATCGGACAAATAATAAATTGATGCGCACTTCTGAAGAATGTGAATTATTGAGGACTCTCCGATAAAGCAGCTTGATGAACTTCAATTGAAGTCTTCAAACCTCAAATGTTGAGTTCTGAGAGCTCGCCGATTCTGACCCTGCCAAGAGTTCGATTTGTCCTGCCGGAGTGTCCGTCAATTGGAGGAATGCCGTCACTTACATCTGACAGAGGCCAGACCAGCTGTAGTTAGACCACGCGACCAGAACTAAAAACTCCCGGAGAATATAGCGTATATTGTCTAGTGTTGAGCCACTAAAAGAGTCTGGTGTTGGGTTAATCTGAGTCACATTCACGAATCTGAATGTCTTCAAAGAATCATCTCTTCTTCGTCTATTTTACGGACCAGAGATCTAGTCTTCTATGTTGGGTAGACCAAGAGTCCACTCTTCATATCTTCATGTCTCCGTTCCTTTTTTTTCGTGGCCGTGGCGACTTGGCCTTTCGACCTCTCCAGCGTCATCTGCCTTCACGAATCCTCTAGGAATCATGAATCTGCCAGGACCTATGCACTTGAATCTTTGAGAGTCGATTTGAAGAACTCCGCATCAAACGGTCCTATAAATGACTCTTCTCTAAAGATTCATTAAGCACAACACGAAAAAAGTCTAATGTCACATTTGTATTTTGCGTCTATGGGACATTTAAAAAGGTGACTTGATGTTGTTCTTCTCTTTCGTCTAATTCATCTGCACACCTCTCGCTCTCGCACCGATAGCAATCACACACATTTTGTTATCACTGTCATCATCTTTGGACTATTATACTCTCTCGCTTTCTCTTTAAATCTCTCGTTCTCTCTCTCTGTAGTCTACTCACACATCACTGCATGTCATCACCAAAGTTGACACAATTTTGGTGAGCTGCCGAGATCGATCTGTCAACGTGGTATAACGTCAACGCGCTCTCAGCCACAATCGAAAGTATGTCAGCCGATGACGGTTTTGCGACAATCGGTGCAATAAAATTAAATTGAATGGTAATCTGCCATGAAATAAGGTTTCTGCGCTTCGCTGTTTGTTCGCTGCACCTGATGCACAGCAAATTGCGCTCTCGCACACCGTAATTAACGTTTAATTAGACTACCGCGCAACAACAACCCTTCCCCCTTGACCACTTGACAGTGATGAGATGAGATGGTCGTTCTTGTGTTTTCTTAAATTTTTTCGCCGTACATTTAAGCCAGCCAAAAAGCGAAACACGAAAAGAATCCTCCGTTTTTGCTTCGGCAACATGTTGTTTTACTCTCCCGCTTTGGTTTCGGTTTCGGTCGGTGTTTCTGTCTCGTTTTTTTTTTGTTGTCAAGTGGGACGTTCTCTAAACGTCAACAGGTTTCCGTTCGAGTGTCGAGGGGGGGACTTTTTTTGTTGTTGGTCCTTACCTCCGGGGTCCCAATATCCTGCAGCAGTCCGAGAGCAGAGGGTGAAGTGCGTTTCTGGTAAACGAATGCACTCCGAACTCCGTTGCTGTTGGGCAGCGGTGGGAAAGGGGTTGTCGACTACATCAAACCGTAGCAAATTGTGCACCGAGCGACGTCCCGAATTTGATTCGTTTCGGTGCGATTTTTCATCCGGTCCCTTAGTTTTCCATCTCTCTACATCTTTACATCCTTTGATAAACGAGAAAAGTAGCAAGGTGCAGGTTGGGAGTACCCAAAGACTTCACCAACGAAAACAAAAAAAACAGCAACTCCCTCCATTGGTCACAAAATTGAAATGATCGAATATCGTCGCGGGTTTCCACTTGGCGCTTAATCGAAAAGAGATTGGGTGGATGAGGAAGTTGTTTGTCAGCAAACGTTCAATCACAAAACGCTAACTCCAACACCTTGTCGAGTGGAATCCACTTGAGCAAAATGTGCTGGCACAGCAGAGGATTATCAGCGAGTAATCATAATTTTATGATAATGCCATGTTGTTGCTTTTGTGCGTGTGTGTGTGTGCACCGTCGAGAGGCAGTGCCTACCACGCCAAGTGGGACCATGCGAGCAGCAAAGGGTGCGCCGGCAAGTGTGCACAATATTTATCGAAGCATGTTACACCGATGCGTAACCCCGAGGAGCAGAGTGCATTTCGAGTGGACTTTCGCAGCTTGGAAAGCAGGGCGAGAACGAGGCGAGAAGAGGTGGAAAGAAAAGGAAATTAATGTGAAGCACATCCGGAAAACTGTGGAAAATGTTTCATGGAAATCCCTGCCTGCTGTTGCGACTGTTGCCAACTTTACCTTTCGCACCGCCAGTTGGTACTTAATGGGTTTTTCTCTCTCTCTCTCTCTCTTTCCATTCAATTTTTCCTACAGCTCATCATAGCTTGGAATCGAACGGAGCGGGCGGAACGGAAAGAGGAAAGTCCCTTCGGGGCCACCTTGTTGACTTGAAATTGTCGAAACTTGAGCATAATTGAAAACGATTGAGCAAAATTACGCCCCCACTCCACAAACCAACCGACCCTGAAGAGAGAGAGGGAGACAGAGAGCTCGATGTATCCTTCCCTCTATGTTGGTTGGGGAGTGCTGAGCTCTATTGAGCTTATTGCTTACGGGGTTCGTGTTACGGGCATGAAAAAAAAAAGAGGGGACTCCTGGACCGAGCCTGCCAACAAAAAAAACCCCGCAGATGTACAGGAAAACGCTTTACCGGTCCTCCATCATCTGGCGTACCGTGCCGACTCGTCGTACTGGAAGCGTAATATAACGACTTTACGCACAAAACGCAGATCAGATTTGGCGCTGGGAGACTGCAAGATGTTTAACCGCTGTGTGGGTGCAATTTGTTTCTTCTTCGCTGTGGAAATTTATCTTGCCGCATTGACTGGCTCGTCTGCTGCGGGTGGAAACAGATACCTTCGGAGCGGTAATAATTCTCCAAGGAGAATGGCGGGTCCTCAGTGCTGGAACCTCAGTGACCAGATGGTTTTAGACCGGGACCGGGTATATATATAGGGTGCTGGATGCGGATTGTAAAACGGATCAGGTAACCAACAGGAGGGAATCAAATCCGGATTGGAATTCTACCAGGTTTCACTCTTTGTGGATAATGTAGAGGATATCTGAGGCATCTGATGTTTGTTGATTAGCTTCAACTTTAGAGCTGTAGCTCAGAGTGGTCAGAGCTTCGTTGGCAATCAGCAAAAAAACCCCTAATCAATAAGGACCAGCAATTTCAAAGAGCATAATTTCCCAACTCTGAACGTATTTCTGGACGAGATAATGCATTTAGACGAGATCTCTCCAATAAATATTTCAATATTGAAAGTTCTTTTTTTCGTGAGTTACTATTTTGCTGTTCGAAGTTGCGCTATAAATCTTGCCTTTAAAGACATTCCCTTCATTTTTTTCTCGATATTATCTTCCGGTTCATGTACAACCGTGGACGATAAAGCACCGCGAGTCGGTCGTCTAAACACAACGCCTGTCTCTCAACACTAACAAGTCTCTCCGTCCGCCACCTTGAACCGGGTTGACGAGTTAATAAGCGATCATAATAATAATCTGTCGTCTGACCCAACCACTAATCATAATGCTTGTTTGTTTTGCGCTCGTGTGCGCTCACACACACACACACATACACACACATACGAACGAATCAATCTCCTCCGTCCTGAATTGTTCAAAGTCGTTCGATTTCGATGGAGCGTTTAATTAGCTTGGTGCGCGGCTCAATCCACCCAAAACTTGCCCGTTTGCCGCCGAAAAATGAATTAATGTGGTGAATTACCTTACCCACGGTTTGATGGGAGGATGGAGTGAGCTTATAATAAGCATTACGAAACAAATGTGATTTTTTAAATGCATTAATAACAACAGAAATTGAGCGCCGTTGTGCATTGATTTCAACATTCATTACATTGCGTGCGGGAGAGGAAAAATCAGATCACTTGCTGACGTTGATAAGCACACACACCGACCACAGGCCGCCTGTGTTACCGACCGTTTCCATTTACGTCGCTTTCCTCCGGGTTTGTGTTTGAAATTTTTGCTCGCTTTTCGGGTGATAATGATGGGCCGGGGAGCGAAAGCACTCGAACCACCGAACGCAACCGCAACTTATCACGGGAGAAACTTATCAAAAATCCGAGAAAACGTCTCGGTTGCAAGGTTTCACCGAACGAATTATGGGTGGGTAGGTTGTTTTTTTGTTTTTTGGTGGGAGCAATTGCGCCAACCGTTCGTTTGATACGGGAGCCGCCGTGATTTGGTTCGGCTACGGATTTCGGTTGCGCTGTGTGCTCGATCGATATTTGGCTCGGCCCAGCAACTTGTGCTACTTCCGCAATGGATGTTGTTGTAGCAATACCTTGGCTTTAGTAGCCGTGTAGTTCTGTTAAATGGTTAAATAATAATATGTCATAAGTACTTTGCAATAATATTTAATTGTTGAATTATTAAAGTGTCAAGAAGGTAAGCAAATTACTTTACGTAATGAAATTTTCGTTCAATCATAAAGAATAAATAATGCACAACATCAATCGCTTAAAATCCCTTACCGATTCGGAAAACATGACAAACACCGGGAAAAGCAGTTTTTCATTTGAAAAATCAAATTAAGAACGCGTTTTGAGAAAACGCAGACCAACCAGACACATTTGGTGCGCGCGCCCCCTTCGAGAGGCAGAAAGAGAAGGAAAGCGACAGCTCACCCACCATTTTGGGTGTACCTCCCTTTCATCACCTCCTTCCTCCCCCCCCTTAACGTCCTCCCATTGTACCACCTTCTTCACACTTGCGCAAGAAAAATCGCCTCCAGCCCCTCGAACCGGAGGAAAATGGCCGGCAACCCCCGTGTGTATATCAAATCCCCCAGCTCTCTCCACACCCCCCACCCGGCCCACACACACACATCCAACGCACATCCCGGGTGCGTGTCTGGGTGTGTATCCCTGGGGTTCGTCCCTTTTTTGACAGGTTTGCGATTTGCTGCCTTCGAGCGGAACGAAATATGAAAATTGTGTTGTAATTCCATTTTGCCTTTACCGACCGAAAAGTGTGTGCGGCGAGGATGAAGGGGGTGGATAGTAAAGAAGGGGGTGCTGTGTGTGTGTGTGTGTGTTGGAAGGTGTTTGTTGTAGCTGGGATGTTGTGGGAAGAGGGAAACAATTCTGCAAAGTGATGATCCTGCGCATTGCGAAACACACGAGACCCACGTGGGAGGGCGGGGTGGGGTGGGTTTAGGAGTTGAAAGAGGGGGGGAGGGGGGGGTAGAACACACAAGTGAGGCTTTTCCCATTAACCGAGAAGCCGAGGAAATACAATTTTAGGCATCTGGCATCTGGAAACGAACGTTTCTGCCAACTCCGGTTGGCTGTGCGCTTAAATCGTCCCCCGGGCCAGGTGGTTTTTGCTCTCGCTCTCATTGCCCAGGTCCTCTGGAAATTGTCAAGACGCGGAAGGACAAACGGTATACCTACCCCCAGCATCTTGTTCCGGTGTTAATGTAATTTTGCAAATCACATCATGCGTATGTCAAATTTATGTGGAGTGCGCGTGGAAGGCGAATGAAAGCCCCTGGCCCGTATGGCTTATCATTTTGTGCCCGATCCTGGTCACGGCACCAAACCATTTCTTAATTCAGGTCTCAGGTTTTTCCTTTCTTCCCGGAACAAAGCGGTGTACCGCCAGTGCCAAAGGTGACGCTGAGCCGCTAAACACCCGCACACACTTTCCCACATACCCGGCCGGAAGTGTAGCGGTGTGGGTGAACCGGAACGTTGTACCATTGCCGGAAGTCGGAACCATCGGCCGTTTGGAGCCGATTCCCAAGAATTTACAACGCGTACCGCTAGTTGAAGGTGTGGGTCGACGTGTTCCAACGTTACCGGGAATAGGGGGGAGGGGGGAAATAAAAAGATCCCACTGAGAACCGTACCAGACACAGTGACGACGACGGCTTCCTCGGTGCCGCTGTTGGATCACCTTACCTTCGTACCGTCGTGTGGACTGCCCGTGCGCACTTGCGATTGATCGTTAATCCCTCCATTCCACGTTATTATCCGTCGGGCCGCGCGCCGTTGGCGGTGGCCTCTCTGACCCTGAAAGGTTCGAAGGATGGCCGAGGGGCACTTAGTGTGCGACCTGCTCGCTGCGAGCCGTTGCACCAAACTTCCAGGAATGGTTGTGAGTCGCCTTAAACACCGGTATTAGCTTTCATTTACGTGTGTTAATTACTGTCCGCGTTCGGAGAGTGCGCTTTTTTTTGGACGTGGGCTAAATTCCTGGAATGGTTTTGGGCAGAACGCACTCAGCGCTGGATTTGGATTTGGGTAATTCAAGTAGCTCACGGCACTTCCGGGGTGTTTCTGTGTGTCTCACGACGTCAAATTGATTCCAGTGCCAGAATAAATTCTAGCGAACGAGCTGTAATGATTCGTTTTTATTTCTGAAGAGGACGCTATTGCTGAAGACAGTTGGCAAAAGTAACAAACGCCCAACTTCTGACGATAATAAACTATAGGTGCTTGTGATGTAAAATGTCAGTTTTTGGAGTAGACTTCAAATCTTCGACTCCTTCCTGGGTTAAAACTGATCGTCGGTTGGACTAATTCAATCTTTTAATGCTCAATTTGGCTACAATGAACAGCATTGAAGTGATGTAAGTGACACTGATATAAATTCCTCTGTGTGCTGTCTTAGACATTAGACCTCACACAAAACAAATTCTAAACTTTTAGCTGCGTCTAAAAATCATACGCGCCAGTAAAAGTGTTTTTTTTTTTATGACACATCCCTGGACATCCACAAAGTAAACACTATCAGCTCGGAACTCTGGTAGCCCGTTTTGGGTCTGTAGCCTCCCAGACGATTGACGCCAGCGGTCGCACCGTATATGGTGGAATGCAAATAATGGAAGAAATGGTTTATTGGTTAAATGTTTATCTGAGCGGCGTAGTGGAATCGCAAGTGCCGACCGTACTCCACCGGCGGTCTGTATGGCGCATAGCGTCCATTGCGATGGGCGTTCGGGAGCCTCACCATATGTCCGAATGCTCCGTGTCTCCTCTTCACCGGGGCACCGCGGGCTCCGTGGTACTTGTCTTACTACGCTGTGTTTCCGGCTGGCTGCCATTATGGTAGCAGCCGCAGCACTGCTCGTGTCTTGTGAGAGACCCCCTCACCTGCCGGGATGGAGTGTTTATTTAGCGAGGGTTAAATTAAACTAAACATTTGACAACTCTCCTGTTGTTTAACGGCCATGTCCGGTAGCGAGCTATTTATTGCTCCGATACCCCACTTGATGTGTGCGTGTGTGTGTGTCTCCAGGTGCAAAGCATTCATAACCGGATTCTGGAAATGCCACACAGCAAGAGGTTGCTGGCGCCAAGAAGAGTAGCGCACAGAAGATTCCACCCCGGGGGGGAGTTGCGCCGAACTCGAAAGAGCTCGACGACGCAGTTTTTCCGGCGAGGGTTTTTTTGTATTGTTTGGTAGATGTCGTTACCAACGATTTGTCACGTTCCGTCGGAGATTGGACGATGGTTTGATAGGTGGCTTCATTGGCGGCGTAAAGCACTCCCAAGAACACGTATCAAACTCTCGACGTCTAGGAGCACGCTCCCCCCGAAGAATGGAAAACTCTGGAACACTGGAAGAGGCGATTACAGAATGCTGCCCACAACATCGCTATCAAAATGTTGGCTTTATTGGCAGACTTTTGATACGAATGCTCAGCAATTGCCGCAATGACCTTGGATTCATTGGGAAGCGAGCGGTGGTGGCGTGTACCCACTGGAGTGCCCGAGTGTGGCTGGACCTTTTGCCGAATTCTCCCTCCCCGCTGGATGTTCCGCTGTTGCGCGGGTCTTGGGCGATGAAGAAGTGAGCTGTCAAAAGGTCGGCCCTGTCAGTTGCCAGGGGTGTGCTTTGTGTCGTCGTGATTGCAGCCACCGATGACATCGAGCGAAATGTCGTGTCATGACCTTTATGCTTCCGGTGTGTAATCCCTCCTGCGTTCCTTCCCGGCTTTTGTTTTCCCAAGTGCTTCGCGAATTCTTGTCCCTGTGTGTGTGTGTTGAGTGCGCCAGACGGGAGATCCTTCAAGTTTTATCCTATTTTCATTGTCGAAACAGATCGATCTCGGGTGCAGATATCCAACCGATGACGGCATTTGTCAGTCGGCGCGAAATGATGTCAGTTCCTGGCCGGGAGATTCCGCGTGTGAGTGGCAGACCCCTGGGGGAGGGGGAAGGAAGTCCTCGCCCGGAAGGAGTCCGTTTCCTGCAACACGCGCCCGGAACTCGTGGCACGCGGCAATCCGTGATTCTGATGGTTTAATAACTGAAAACAGACAGTGCGCGATAGTGATCTGGCAAAACTCCCTCGATTGCGGTGTACAATTTATACAGCCGTCGATGGACATCGGAGCTGAAGTGGTTCGAGGCGCAATAATCGCGTCCTTATTCTCCTTTGCTTCCCACTCGCCTACCCACCCTTCCCACCCCAATTCCATTGGTGATATAATCCAGGCGGCTGGCAATTTCGGTCGACTTTTCGGGATGAAACAGACGACACGTGACCGAGGCCGCCGCCAACCACACTCGCCTCTCGCTTCTCGCTGCGGTGTAAAGCAAAGCGAGATGATGTGGATGTAGGGTGAAAAAGGGTATCGGTTAAGTATCATAAAATTGTCACATGCCAAATTACGTTTAAATAGCGTAAGCGATGCTTTTATTGAATTTCTCAACCCGAACAGCGCGCACACGCGTTATGATCCTCGTCACATGGCCCTGGCCCTTCATGCGCACACACACACACAGGCCTTCCTGCTCACGCGTCCGTTCCGGGCATCGGGAGCAGGATGCGAAATAAAAGGCAGCAAAAACATAATAATTATTGGCCGTGCGCCACAAAGCGCCTCACGGGTACCACTGGGAGGGAGGCAATGGGAAAACGGGGTGGTGGCTTGGGTGTGCAAATTCATTCCGCTTTTGAAGCTGGAAGAGTGTGCGGAGTGTTGCAACCGGGAGGGAGGGTGGTGGGGGAGGGGTTGGAGGAGAAAAACATGGAAAAGCATTGTGTCGCGCGACCGCTGAAACGTGTGCCGGCGATATTTTTATTAGTGCCACTCGAGAACTCGTGAATGGCGCGCGAAGCGCCGACTACACCTTTCGCTTGTGCAGCACGGGACCGAGCGCTAGGGGTAAGGTGCAATGCAGTTAGCGTACGTACGAAGGGAAGGGTGATGCAGCAGCAGCAACCACCGCACAGCCGATGACTTTTTCCCAGCATTTTCTCTGTGACTCCTCCTGTACTCCTCTGCTTCCTCTGTGTGCAACGCCGCACGGGCGCGTGTCCGTCCCCTGCATCGGCTCGAGCGTGATAAGCTTTTATTCATTATTAATGGTTCCATTTAGCGATGATAATGGATTTGTGCTGCCCGGCCGTGTTGTTCGCTTTGTGAAGGGTAATGTCTTCATCCGTTCCTTCGGCGTGGCACACGCGGCTTCCAAGTGTCTTACACATTGCAGCGCGTCGGAATAGTGCGCGAGTGGGAGAAGTGGATTACCCGGCCATTGCTCAAACAGAAAGCCACGATTGACGCGGCCGCCAGGGCGCACTGATTGTTCCCTGCGGGTGCTGTTCTGGGGGGTGGGTGGGTCCGCGGGTGCAGCGGCAGGTGCGAATGAGAAATGTAAGCGATATTCCTGGTCACGGCACCACCGACAAAGTCGGTGCAAATTTCGCGTGTGTGAATTAAGAACGTTGTGGAACACAATCGGACACTAACTGCCATTTGTAAGTCGCCCCCGTCCAGTTCCGACATGTTCCGACACCTCAGGTATTGATAGATTCATGTACATGACGGGTGGAGTGGAAGAAATCTGTCGGAGGAGTCAAATAGTTTCACGGTGCGTTACTGTCTAGCTACCAGCGTTACGCAACGCATCTGCGGAGTTAGCTTAGCCAAAGACAATCTAAAAAGGAGACCGCGGCTCATCTCCAAAGACACCAGAGGTACACAAACACACACTATAGCAACGGTTTAAGAGCCCTGCGGCTAAATACCTGTGGACGACTTGATGCGGTGGGTTTGCAGAAGGGAACCCGATCAGTCGACCGCAGTAAAGGAAGGCCTCTTCATCCGTGGCTTAATTTATTTGATCGTCGCATCTCGAAAGTGTTTGTCCTGTGTTACTATAAACCATTGCGCGTCCGTGGAACCCATCTCTATCGATTAGTGACCCTCAAGGATCCGTTTTCAGAAGGGTGGTTCCTTCCTAATAGCCGCCCCTGTTTGATGTTGTCCGGCTGTATAGGATTCTCCAGCATCGTCCGCTGCATAGGAGTCGTGATGCGGGAGGAGGTCGTCCCGATTTGTTTGACTCTGCCGTGTTGTTTGCCCTTCGTTTGTCCAGCTATTTACGCCACCGCGTCAGCAATGTTGTCCTTCCATTGTCGCTTACAGATTTTCAACTCCATCTCCCACTACTCCTCAGCAAATGTGGCGGCTAAAGGTTGGTCTTTCAATTTCCACCTTCCACAAATGCAGCTTCAGGTGGTCTCGTTTGCTTCAAACACATTCCCCCCCAAATTTATCGATCCGCGTGGCTGTGCGCCACCGGAGGATATTGTGGCGACGCGACCGTACGCTTCGGTGCCTGTTTTAGTGGGTGGTTTTTAGCTCGTCTAGCTGTGGACATGTGTCTTTGTTTTTTGCCTAAAGTGTGTGCGTTTCTTGCCGTGGAGAGATGCGGATCCGCAGGCATATGGGCGGGCGCGTAAACGCCTAACGTCCAAAACAAAAGCCGGCAGAGTTCCCGCTCCCGCTCCGGCCTTTCGAACGTTACGCGAACACGCGCTTCATTATTCGATAATTAGCACGTCAAAAGTTTGCCTCGGTGGATGCAGATGGTGGTGAGATGTCTACCGCAGCATCAACAGAAAGGTAGAGCGCGCGCGTGTCCCCCTGTTGACCTATTGCTGTGTTGTCTTTTCAGCCGGTGGTTCAAGCCGTAACGAATTCTACATTTTGTTACAATGTAGCGGTATCTTGGGGTGTTTTTTTGATGCATGACTCTCTCTCCCCCTCTTGAGAAACTGGAAGGTGCGACTATATTAGCGCGAACTCGAACCAGACGAAGATACGTCTTGCAAGCCATGTCTGCAAGGCACTTCCTTTTTGGAGACATTGACCGATCGTCCATTACCCATCATTATGTCCGTTTCCGATCCGATCCGAACCGATTCGATGACAGAGGCACTTTAAAAGGGAACCTCTGCTCCGCGTTGCGCCGTCTCATCAGCCGCTGTGCGCTATGTGTTTGCCGACTAATAACACTTGACAGGGAGTCGCGCCCGGAGCAGTGGACCCGCACGGATGAGTTCTGTTTGTCTCTCGATTCCGTTCAATCTGTGCGTGTCAGATCGCCGATTCCCGTCTGCTTGCGGAGTTACTAGGGCTGGCGGGGCTCCTGGGCAGTTCCGGGATGCCGCAGACGAGATGTGCACACCCGCGCTACTCCACCCGTGTGTGAACACTGGTGGTATCTATGACATCAAAGCATCACCAAACCGACCACCGAATCGTCCAGTTCTAGGCTATTGACAGCCGAAACCGGTTCGGCCGGGAACTTTGGGAAGGTAGGAGGTCAACAGATACGCATATAGACGGTGAACAACAACGAAAAAAAAAATGGAAGCATCAAAAGCAGTCGCCAGGAGGAGCCGATGGTGTGTATAGTCTTTACAGGAGAGTCGAAGGTAAACACCATCAAGCCGCACAAGAGCTTGATCCGTCATCTTCACCTTGTTCTCTCTTTCTCTCTCTGTCCGGTCGCATCTTCAACTCCCGATAGAGGCCGCCTGGGTTATGATCTTTCCCCCGCTTGTGTGTAAGCGAGCACCAGAAGCGCGGTCCCGGTAGCAGTGTTTGTCAAGTCACTTACGCTGTTTTAGTGCGAACACAAACAAAAGCCCGAACAAACGCAGCGAGATGCACGCACAGGAAAAGAACACACACAGGGAAAGAGAAAAGAAGAAACAAGCCGACCTCTGTGCCACAGGGACACACAAACATATGCCTCCCACCCCCCGTCCCGGGGAGTCCTTGCGATCGATTCCTCTGCTTTTGTTCGGTTTTTTTTTTTTTTGTTCCAGACTTCGACTTTTAAGCTTTCCTTTTTTACTGCTTTGCTTTCCCGGTTTTAGCTATTTTACCGATCAGAAAACAAAACGTGAACGAGAGATCCGTCCCGGAGGCTTCGCTGTGGAATAAGTGAAAAACCAACAGAGATCGAAAAATAGACGAGAGATCTCGGCTGATTGAAATGGAGGAAGAATAACCGATCCTGGGGCTAATAATCCCGCCAACGATAATCCCTCTCCAGCGTTCGTTCGAGAGGACGACCGAAATGGGATAACAAATTTGTTCAATATTAAGAAGCAACGACCGTTCCCGTCCACAGACGTCCGATCGGGTGGTTGTGTTGTGTTAGGCACGTTTATTTGCACACGGCAAACTGCACCGACCTGGGTGTGTGCGTGTGGAGATTAGAATATTGGGTTGACTCAGCGGTTCCGAACGCTCGCAACCGGAAACAAATACGGAAGCACCGTGTGTGTGTGCGCTTAATGAGCGAAGAAAACACAAATGATGCCGGCTACCGGGCATTTTTTGGAACCATTTGTGATAACATTTGACATTTGCAACAGCGAGTACAGTACGCGTACGACACTATCGTGGTGTGCAGCTTGTGTGCGAGTGTACGGATTGGAACACAAAACAGAACACTTGACGGCGTCTGTTCTCTGTTGCTTCTCTCTCTATTTCGCTTTGCTGTGTGCTTCTTCTTGCACTTGCGTGTAGTAGTGTGATCAATTTTTGCGTGCCTAATACAGGAGTAGCGCTGTCAAGTGTTTTTGTTCCCCCTTTCAGCGCCGGTGGAAGAGTGTGGCTGCGGGCATCAAACTATGAAGGGAAAGGAATCCAAACCGACGGGTAAAGGTAACCGATTCTGTACGGTGAAATGTTAAAGCACACCGGAACGAAATGCATTCTGCTCGGGTACGCGCGGTGAAGGGCGGCAACGAATTTATTTACTTTTTAATGACACACAAGTACACAAAACGCCGATGACAGTGACATTTCGGAGAGGGGCTAAAAACCAAACGAAATGAGGCATCACTAGATCCTAAAGATCTTTAATAACTCTGCACCGCCGTTCGACCCCTCTCGCTTTACTTCCCTCGCCCTCTTGATAACGGAAGGTTTGTGATTTTTTTGTTCGTTACCGCTTCCCAAAAAACAACAACCAATTCCTTCCTTATCGAACACAAACGTTACTTGGGTAGGGAAGGGACACTCCCGTGCGCCACGCTAAGCTCGCTCGCTCGGCGACATCATTCGCGAAAGCAAAAAAAAAAAAACAATACCTTCAAGTGGTAAGTAAATAAATCTTTTTCTGCTTCTCCACACTTGGGAAAATTGTCCACCCGGAGAATTCGCGCCGGAAACGCCCGGGGCCCACGCGAATGCGCTACCCAATTCGCGACGGTTTCCATTCGCTTTAACGCTTACCATCCCATAAAGGCACGCAGCTTAAACCAAAAAAAAGGGTGACGCGTGGATGGTGAACCGAAAAACTACAAAAAGGAAAAAGGCACACACAACATAACCAATGTGTCACCCCGGGTTTGTCGCGTGTTATGCTCACTGTGTGTGTGTGTGTGTATTTTTTTGTTATAAGTTGCTACCGCGATTTATTGCCTCGCTGAAGTAATTAAATAAACGTGTATGATTGAGTCGTGAAATCGAGCGGCATTGTCTAGTGCACGCGAGCGCCGGGAATATCTGTTCTAACCCCCTGTCAGGCAGGGCGAAATGTCATCCCAGCACATCTTGGGACGGCTTGACTTCATTGTTGAATTAGTATTGGATAAATTACATCGCCCACTCGGGCGCCGCTCCCGTCCAGCACACCAACGCTCCGGCCGGGGCCTTTTCGGGCAGGGAACCGTCGACGACCCTATTTCGCCGGGTCGCTCTCGAGTCGACCCTTTTTACAACATCATCATCATCATCATGATTTTTGGCATTTGTGTAGTATCCTGCATCCATAATCGTGCGCTGTTGTGTTCAAGTAGAAGGGGACACCCCTTTATTCCCGCTTATTGCACAACCCTCTGTACACATGTACCTTCCACCGCACACAGGAACGCAGCTATCACACCAAACTGCTGTGGAAGTACGAACGCTGTGAGTGGTTTCTAACTGTTGACGTTTATCACGCCGAAGGTAACGCGTTCCAGGATGCATGGCATACCTCTTACATACCGGATTCACCGCTCTTCTTGCCGAGACTGCCGCCCGTGTACTGGTGTGTCAGTATTTGGACTTGCAACCATCGTCCACGGCTATTGTTGTGAATTAAAACATCCACAACCTCGGGTGATGTTTTGGCAGGTGTGAGGTTGACGTTTAACCACTAGCGAATATGTGCAAGACGTAAGACGTTTCTTTGCTTTCTTCGCAACGCATGCACGAGATGCACGAGACTACAGGCCTTTTTGCAACAAATCCCCACGTGCTGAATTTCCACCCATTTGTTTTGACAGTTGGGCGAGGTGTGTGTTTGACGTCTCGCACTGGAATGTTTGAAGTTGCATATCTTCAATGGGTGTTTGATGTGTTGGCACAGTGACCGATATATAGTGCATGTGCTAGACGAGACGGTGCTGCCAATAAACATTGCTCTTGACATTTGCTTACGTTCGACGCTCGATGATGACTCATTACATCTGCTGGCGTGGTGGCGCATTCAACGCGAACATTACAAACGTCCGGACCTTGGAAATCAGTGTCAGTGGGTCTATACGTCTAGATCGCGTTTATACTAGCAACCTGAGCGTAATCTTGATGCTGAACGTGTTGTTTAGCAATCTCACCTTCAGAGCGGGTTTTATTGAACAAAGAAACTTGATGTCCATGAGTCAACTGCAGAAAAGCTTGGTTAATTTCTTCGATTTTTAGATTAGCTTTAGCTGGGAGGACTTTCGAGATCTGAAGAGAGATACCTTGGAGGATTAGGTCAATTCTTTGAGGACTTACAGGAAACTTGATGTTATTTACATGAGCCATCTGCTGAACAGTCAGCTGAACAACAGGTCATTCGGCATCTGAGGAGAGATACCTTGTAGGATGAGGTCATATCTTTAAGGACAACACTTCATGTTGGAGGAACTTCACGAGGAACTTCATGTTATTCATATGTGTCATAAAGGTTAATTCCCTCTATTGCGTCTATCATAGCTACTAAGTCATTCAATATCTCAACCCTGTTCTGAAACTCGAACCACGACCTCCAGTGTATAGAGCTGACGCCAAAGTAGAATACCAAGAGACCAACCTGTTTGATTATCTGTAGCTGTTTATTAGATAGTTAAGGCTCAGTTGTAGTTATCTTCAAAGCACCTTTAGATTGTTCAATACTCTGTTTAAGGTATAGACGACATTTGAGCTTTCAAGGTTGTCAAAAACACCTAACCTCAAACTACAAACCGCCTGTTTTGGAGGCTCTGATTGTTTCACCTTCCAAGTGTTTTTTTCGTCAGCAAGAGTAAATAGTTGCACATATTGATTAATCAGCCGCAAGTTGTTGCTAGTTTTGCCTTCCCCCACGAACACCCTCCCACCCATCGATCTCTCCCCGTTGCTTGCCGGCAGAGCGAAAATCTCAAACCGTTCATAATTAGTAGCGATGACGTACGAAGGATTTTAGCATATCGATTCGCTTTGATGCCGTTTACTACCCACCGAAAAGGGTTCGCCACGTCGCGGCGAAAATGGCGCCTCGGTAACTCGCGTGCGTGCTTGGGTTTTGATGTGCCAACCGGGCAACCGAAAGACATGCGGGGTGCGAAATGGTGCGGGGTGCTTCAATAGGTATTTTGCCAAATGCGAAGTCAAAGAAGCAAACCCCCCAAAAAAAAAAAAAACGCAAAATCGCGCGCACCATCCTGCAGTACTGTCGTTGCTGCTTTCCAATTGGCGCCGGGATACTAATTTCGTTGCGCGGTTGGTCGAAAATTCGGAACCATCCCAAAACCCCGTCCCGGAGCCACCCCAACCCGCTTCCATCCGCCCCTGCCGTGTGGAGGGAGAAAAGATGTTTCGCGCCCCCGTACGAATTGGACGTCAATTAGAGTGGTTTCGGACGCGTTGGACCACTGGAACTGGAGGATTCGCCACCTCGGTGCCAGCGTCCTCGCTGGTGGTAGCACGACAAATGTCTCGAACACCGCCCGCCGGGAGCTTGGTGCAAAAGCGGTTGCGCTGATTGTATTCAATTATGGACATTTGCACAAATGCCAACAAATAACCTTTTTAAAATAAAGGGTCCCGTGGACCGTACGGGAAGGTAGCTGTGTGTCCCGGCCTGGTTAGCATGTGACTGTCCCTTTGCCACCATTGGGCCGTGTTTCCCAACGCCGCTCGCAACAACCGTATCCGTATCGGTCCCGAGGGGTATACGTACACGCACAAACTCTAGTGAGTCAACAGCCAGCCGCTGACGTGAAGGAGTACGCAAGGACCTCGGAGAAACTCTGCCGGGTTTGTGCGCTCGGTGGTGGGTTTCCCCCTGGTGCCATTGTGCCGATTGTGCACTACTGACTGGATAACAAATTGCCGCATTACCCTTTGAGTCGTGCGCTCGCTCCACTGTGCCGTTTTCTTCTGCCTGGTGAAGGGTCGCCGCACGGTGGACGAAAGTTAGAACCTTTTGCTACGGCGGGAGACGGCGCAGCCGGGCGCGGTGATGGCAGGCAGGAACAGAGCAAGGGAAACAATCAAAAGAAGCACCCTCGGTTAGTGGCAGTGCCAGCGAGGGACCGGAGGAGTAGAGTCAGTTTTAAAAGGACTATAAAACTGACATAAAACTAATGTTATCGCAACCCCTAAATCCGGCGGCAGGAATAGGTGGTCCGTCCGTCCATCCGTATCCTTTACCCGGCGATGCTGTACGGCACCCATAATTCATCTCCCGTAGTTGTGTCGTCCCGGGCCATGCCGTCCTCCCACCCGTGCGAAAAATCCCGGCAGAGAGAGGCACCCTGGATATCAGCGGTGTGGTGCTGCTTGTTCCGTGGGACGAGCGCGCGCGCGCTCGTCCAGGAAAGTCAAAGTTCGGTGATTTCGGCGGAAGGATTCCCTTGGACATGATGATACGCACCCGAATGTACGGGAACGACTCGGGAAAAAAAATGTTCCCCCAGCAGCAGTAGCACTTAAATACCATAAATCGTTCGATTTTATGTTGTTCTCCGCCGGTGACTGCTCATCCCGCGTCGTCCTTTATTCGTAACATTGTGTGTTCTCCCCACTTGTTGGACTCGCCCGACTAGTGTGCCGTGCCAGTTGGCCAGGGAAAGAGATCGAAGCACCGGGTGCAGTGCGCTTTCTCGCATACGCACAGTAAGCCCGGCTAAAGTATAGTCAATAAAAATTTACGATACCCTACATACGCACACCCAGCAGTGCGCTACGAGGGGTCGACTCAACGAGCCGACCTGCCGAGGTCGGGTGTTGTAGGTGACTGGTGCGTGGACGACCGTGCTGGAACGACAAATGATTTTAATCGTGTCACATCCAGAGCATTTGTGAAACGACTTTACCAACTCTCCCGCTGCCGTGCTTCCTCTTGCCCGCCCCGGCCAGAAACCCTGCCAGTGGCAGGCTAATTGAATCATGCATCTCCGCAGTTCGCAGTTCGCCGTTCGGCAATCAAAACCCACCTCACCCATTGCGCCATTGCCCAACCCCGCCGCAGGTTGGGTGCGTACTTGCACATACTCGGAGGCTTTGGACTGGTGTGCAATCGGGCGTAAAATTTGCTACGCAATCTCGGCTGCGTGCCGTACGTCTACGGCCTCCGGTGGATTGACCTTTCTCTATTCGAGGCCTCTCGTTTTTTTTTTGCTGTTGCTGGAGATTGTCCTGGACTGGACAGTCGCTTTTCGGCTGTTCGGGACGTCATTACATGTTGAAGACACGCAACGGGGTCTATTCGAACGTATCAGCGAGCATGGTTCGAAATAATGAGACTAATTAAGGGATTTTACGAGCATTGGAAAATAAATCCAATTGAGTCTTTCTTCTCTCCTGCTTTCTGCTCGCCGTTGTTGTTGGAAGTCATCATGTAAGTAAACGACAACTTTAAGGCGTCGTGAAAACAGGGAGCATAGGGCGATTGAGATGCGTTGCAAGTCTCGGATGACGTTCCTCCCGAGGTTTGGGTGTGTGAAATTGGACACCTTTTTTTCATTCCTGGCCAAGCAACACCAAAAAAGACAAAAAATCCGAAGATCTCTTCTTCATGAGTATGTATGTTTTCCAGTGATCCAGAGTTGACCTCTCGATCATCGCGTCCGGAAGTCTACAAGCCCCGAAATCCTAGGGTGTTTCACAACGCGGATGCATTTGTGAACGATGTCCAGATAAGCCCGAGGGGAGATGCCTCACAATATCTTACTCTTAAGACTCTTGAGGTGCATTTGTTTAGTGATGTCCAGGCAAGTCCGTGGAGAGATGCCTCACAATGTCTTATTCTTGAAGCTTTTATGGTGAATTTGTGAATGATGTCCAGACAAGTCCGTGGAGAGATGTCTCACAATGTTTTATTCTTGAGACTTTTAAGGTGAATCTGTTAAAAATGTCCGTGGAGAGATGCCTCACAATGTCTTATTCTTGAGACTTCGAAAGTCAACGGTTGTGCCACTAATGGAAACATCTTAAATTCCTCTACAATTCCACTCGGTTGTAAAGTGGCTCCCATGCTCAACCAAATGTTACCCACTTCTCATCCGAAATATCCCAATCGTTCCAGCGCTTACACACTTTTGCAAACAAAATCTCAAGCACAATGTCCTACCTATCCGAAATGGTTCGGCCGGGGTCTCCGTGATGGAGTCCCGTGATATTCGGAGCGTTTGGGCTACCCGTGTCATCTCCTCGCTGTTCGGCACACACCATTGATCGCTAGGAGAGTCGGCACCGTAACACCCCATTTCTCGCAGGGTAAGCATTTGGCGGTGTTGGTAGGAACCCACCAAGGGAGGGTAGAAAATCAATAACACCGGGCAACAATATTTAGCTACAAGTTAATTAAGAAGATGAAAACAAACATGCCGCCGTTGGCCGGGGACCGAGATATATATATATATATGTACCACCGCACCAGACGACAAATTCTCCTGGACAAACAGAGGACATTTGCTGCGGCATCCGCAAGCAAGGGGGAAAAATCGGATTCGGATCACTTTCTCGAGAGTTTGAGAATGAGCAGGGGATTTTTGCTTCCGCTTTTTGTTGTTGGTTGGTTGGCAAGTTCGGTTGGCTTGTGTTTCCGCCGTTCTGCGCAAACTGATGGAAATGGATGGTTTTTATGAGGCCGTTAGGCCCATGATTGTGCGCGTAGTTCGGAAGGAAGGATAGCAAAAGCAACGGCAACAAAAAAACAGTAAAATAACAAGCACACGCAGCTTTAGGTCGATTTTGTGTCAATATTTGTCGACTGTTAGCGGATTTTTGGTCCCCGATATTGGCCTGTCGGTGTGCATCGGGTCGGTAGCAACCCGGGAAAGGTAAATCTCTACTCGCTCCCGTATCGAAGGAAGGGAATTTATCGGTTAGGTTCATTACCGTATTGCGGGGCGATTAAAGCAAATTTGGCGCGCACGCTGCCGCTGCTGTTGCCTTCCAAGCAATGTCCTTTCTACGGAAGAAATCACTTCAGTTGTCGGTCACCCCTTCGGTACCGGAGACCTCGCATCCTACCTGGCGGTGCCGTCTCCTAATAATACACACATCCCCTGTATGTATTTTTTTTCTCCACCGCCCTGTGTGTATATATATTGCTTGTTGATTCATTTGCTTTCGAACGCGTTATTTGTACAGCGCGCGGCAGCGCTTATGAAATGTAAATACGATATAATTAACGTGATGTAATACGGCAGCGCAGCGGCATTAGCCCTTAACCTATCCGCCTTTTCTTCGCCCGCAAACACACGCAAGGCAATGCCAACATCTATTTCGTTTGTTTTATTTTTCCTTCCTTTTTCTCCTCCCCTCTTGCGGATCCCTTGCTCCTATCTACACACACACACAAAATGCCGCATTAACACACGCACTGGAAATGGATTTGTTTGGAGTTTTGGGTTTGACCGGTTCGGATGTCCAAATTATCCTAAGCACGCTAATTGAATCAAGACGCCGCGCGCTCACCCCGCCCAGCATGTGCAACTGCTTCAACCCCTCCCCGGCCCAAGCATTTCTCCACCTTGCTCGCCCCTTCCCGGCGGTATCCATGGGCCATCCGGTTGTGATTATTTCTTTTTTTTTTGTGTCAAAAATGCACCTTTTGAAGCGTTGAACAGTTTGGAGTTGTTCGCTTCCGTTTTTTTTTTTCGGTGCTTTGGTGAGTCACAGTTTTAGGCTTATTTTTGCTGCGGCTGGTGTGGCGCTATGCATATGGAAAACATAATTTTTCCACCACCATGAAACGACAACAGCACCAACAGGGGTGGTCTTAATCCTGCGCACCCTCCCGGGGGGTGGGGTGGGTAATGTGACCCATTACGTTTGACGTTTGGGAATGTGACATTGCTGGTTTAAGAAGGTGGAACAAAGTCACGCTGGGGGTGGATTTCTACGAAAGTTCATTTTTCGGGGGTGGGAGGTTACCCCCTCGGTCAAGATAAGACACCTCTCGCAACCTCCCCCTGTGCCCTTCTTCGTCTAATCCCGCTTTACCTGGGGCTAATCGCGGGCAAAATCGCTTCGAGGTGTGTTATTTAACGTATTAGAACAAGCCGCCCTTCCTAACCTATACAGTCCCAAACCCATACATGAGTTGTTTCGCTTGTTGTTGCTGATGTTGGGGCGATTTTTTTTTGTGGTGGATTACAAGGCTACAGGAACAAACCCCCACCCACAACTCCCCCCGTAAAACGTCTTTAGCACTTTAATAAGGGCTTAGAAGGGGGGGGGGGGGGGGGACAGTTTTGCTCAGGAATTGTGGGCTAGAAAGCCAAATGTGCATTTGTGAAGCCCTGTTCCCTTACCACCCAACTGGTGCAGGTACTCCGGCATATAGTTGGCAGCACCACAACGGTGCGGCATTGTTCTCGTCGATAATCAAATTATTTTAATGTGATTTATCGGCTAATCTCATAATCTCGTCCTCAACCACTCCTCCCTCCCACCCCCTCCTCCCCCACCTATGTAACCCCGATGGATTTCCATTTCTTCCCTTGCTCTCACGGCTTGCGGTTTTGGTTCTTCCTTTGGCGTTCGATTGACGACCAGGCAGACCCTTTCGCGGGGGATGTTCGGCATTTTTATCGACTTGTTATCGCACCAATCGAAAAAGTGATTGTGTGTGAGTCCGCCGAGGCGCTACCTCTGTTGAACAATGGACTATTATTAACCGCAGCGGCCCAAACCCGGCCAACCCGGTCACGAATTTATCCCCGGACACGGGTTCGGGCATCCATCTGTTACGATTCCCGACGGAGCAGATGAGCACAAAGGCCGAGGGTTTGCTGCACTCCCGGTGGGCGGTCATCACGGTGTGCGAGAGACGAAGAAAAACTCTCTCCCCGGCAGCGCGATTACCGACAGCAAAACGTGTTCCGCTTCCGGCGCTTTTGCGGCCACTAAACAACAATGACAGTAACGGATTCACTGGATGGGCGGCGGGGCGGCGTGGTGTGGCGGGGTACGATCGCCAAACCGACACGACCATGTGCCGCACGTAATGCAATAAAACAATCAAAACGTAACCAGGGGGTTTGATGGCGCAAAACATCCCCCACCGTACCACCCCCTCTGATATAAACCCTTAATTGAAAGAAGGGCTCGGATTGGTCTCTTCGCCGCTGCGGGGTGCGCACAAGTGAAATCAATTTATTGATACTGAAATTAACCACCTCCGGTGGTAGACTCCTCGTGGTGGGTGGTGGGTGTACCAATTGTTGCGAGAATATCCTTTACTGGTGGTGGTGGGGATTGTGTTACCACTGGTGGGGGAGACGGGACGAGAAGAACCTTATGGGCGGTGTTTATAGCTGGTGAGGTTTTGTTTATGAACCTTTCATATGTGTTGTGTATATTGACAATAACTTGTTTTTAAGATTTATGTCATAAAAATATTGTCCGTCGTGAATTAAAAAAATTATATTTATACTTAATGAATTTATATTTTATATTTGAAAACTTCCCGGATAACGCTTTCACTATGAGGACGTACGAACAAAATTACGATTTAGCAGGACGCGCACACTATCATGTGCTATAAAAAATTGTTTGCCAAAATATCTGTCACTTTGACAGCTGAGTGCCAGATAACCTTAACCTAACATTGTAAATGCTTTGTATCTATACTAATGAACTTTGTATCTATACATTTGACAGATGTTTGTTATAAAAAAAAACGATTGTTTACAACTGTGCTGTCCCTAGCTACTATTTTGACAGTTGCGAATACAAGTGATATTAAATTTACTGATGTGACATTTCAGTACCACAGTTTTGATTTTAATTCCCGTTGAAACAAACACAAAAAGGCGATAACAGGCAAACGAAGGAACCGGAAGTGAGCTATCCACACGTGAGACATAAATTCCGTTCGACTAACCATTCCTCCTTCTAATCAATTCCCTTCTTCTATTTCCAGGCAGGGTGGTCGAATGGGGGAAAGGGGGAGGCACAGAAACCGAAAAGCAAATTAGACCTTTCGGGTGAAATATTTTCGTTGTGCCAAAGCGCTCCGGAACCGTTTTTAATTAGCACTTCCCGGCGGTGCCTGTTTCTTTGACCCCGCGCACGCACCCTGCCTCACTTGGCGGTGCTGTTCTCCACCGGACGGTGTAATTCTGGAGGGCAAAAAACAAAACCAGAGTCAGAGACGGCTTTCTCGGTTAGGTCGCGTGTACCGTAATTTATGCTTCTACAGGTGCATGCTTCACTCCGCTCGGTGATTGCCAGGTGACAAAAGGTTACCTTTTGCTGCGCACACCTTCCTTTTGTTCCGTCCCTCCCAACCGACTCCTCTTCTCCCGCTAAATATCGTTGAGTCTGTGTGTGGTCGAAATAATTCCCGCTAGCCTGCTTCTTAATCAATCATTTTCACTCAACGAAATCCTTCATTTCTCTCCGTTCGTCAGTGTTCGCCAAGGGTGTGTTTGGCCCTTTTTTTTCGAGCCTGCTGCCATTCCGCGGACATCTTTCTCTCTCTCTCTCCGCTACATGTTAGTTTTAATATGTTAATTTCAATTAGTACCATCACTTCCGGCACACATAACTCACACCTGATGCACCGTAGTAACCCCATTATATGCTCAGCTTGCTTTAGCTGTCACTGTCAAAAAAAAAAGTCGCAACGCAAAGCAACAAAATACAGGAATGTGGTCGTAAATTGATTAACTCCCAACGCTTGATTTACACTTCTCCTGCACGGTGCGTAGGTGGGAGGAGCGCAACTAAGACGAGAAAAAAAAGCAAGCGGACGCACAAACATTTGCATTCATTCATTAATCAACCATCAGTTTTCCCTCCCCCTCCACACGCCGTATGCTGTTGCGTGTGGGAATCGATCATCGCTTTTCGCTGTGTTTCAAGTGCATCCGGAGAACCCGTCACCGTCTCTCCGTGCGGAATTGCATTCGCGATGCGTTCTGTCATCGGTACACGTGTGCTACGCCCGGCTCCGGGGGTTGTGTAGTTTTCCGGGTGGTATATTGGTGTGCAATGGCACCGGAACTCCTTCGTCCCGGCCACTTGACGCGACCCAGGCCAGGAACAGACCCCTAGGGACATTGGCCCGAGGAGCGAATGGCTCTCGACCATATTCAGTCCGGGGGAAAATTACATCCCAGAAAAATCGCTGTTAACATATGTTTCCCACTGGGACATCATCATCATCATCATTGGCAGCATCATATCCACTCCACTCGCCCGCTTTCAAGCTGACTTCGTCGTCACTGCCCGTAGCTGATCTATTTTCCCGCCGAACCGTTTTTGAGCCGTTTGTTTTCGGTTTGTTTGTTCCCGTCCCCGCGTCACAATGATGCGTCCGCGGATATAAAAAGGGAGTGAGGGGCGCAAACGCCGAAAGGGGGAAGAAAGCGAACTCACTTGAAAGTGGATAATAAATTACGCTCGAAAGCACTGTCACTCGATCGGGGCACCGCCACCCCCCGCTCAGGGGTGCGAGCCAGGACAATCCACATCCCTTTCTGAGGTCCAAAAGAGAGAGAGAGAGAGAGATACAGCAGCGAGGGGGAAAACATCGACGATGACGAGCATGATGAAGTTACAACTTGTTAACCTCCTTCCCCTTCTTAGGCAACATAACAACAATAAAAAAAAAACAAAACAACAACTTGAAACACCATTATTCATCTTCGTCAGCTCTCGGCTGTCGTCGAACTCGCCCTGCCCCGGCTCCCGCGTTTTTTTTTCTCCCGCACCCATCTGCCACCGTCTGCAGGACACAGCGGCCCCGAGGGGGGGTAAGGGGCAGGGGCAGGGGCGAAGAAATCACCAAAAGCGAAAAAAAGGGCCCGGGCCCGGGGTTTTCGTGTTATTATGTTTTCGGCACAATTCATTACCTAAATGTCATCCAAATATAAATAATCGCATATCATTTCCTCCCCCTTCCAAAGTGCGCGCACTTTTTGGTTCTGTCCATACATCGGCAAGCGAATGTGCGTGGGGTGGGGATGGGAGGTATGGATGGTTGTAGATTTGCTGCGCTTGTGTGATGTAACATATTCTGCCGTTGTCGTCCAGCAAGGCAGGACATTCTGCCCTTTTTGGCGCTGTATTACTTCGCTACCGAAGAACTTCTGTAATGTCTGAGATGTGCTGATGTCTAAATCCTTCGAAAACTTAGACGAGATTCGCTTAAGGTGGCTTCTGGGGATCCGAATCTTCTCATCTGAGGATCTGAGGATCTGAGAATCTGTGAATCTTCTCAATTTTATCGAGGCTATCCTCAGGATATTAGCGAAGAAGTGTTCGTGGAACATCAGCTAAGGCATTTCCTAGAATTGAGGCTCTCACTGAGAGCCTTTTAAACTTACCATACATTTGAGCATAACTCTGTTCAGTGCATGAGTAGTAATCGGGATGTATGGGATGTCCTTGATTTTCCATCGTGAGCAACTGTTTCACTGATTCGAGGTGATGATCAATCTCCAGATCTTCTAGATTCGATGTCTTTGGCTCACAGCGATTCACAACGCCACTAGTCGCGGTAATTTAGGGATCCAATAGTGATTAAGACCCTAACGCACGATGCACTAAATGCTGGATTTTGTATTCTGATAATTCTTCAACTCCACAGACACAATGAAGCGAAGACCTTTAGAATATCTCGCTCGCTATCCTGCTTCTTGCTGGAACTTTTTTGCTCAGTAATTCACAACACACAACCTCGCGTTAATGAATAGATCCAACAGTTCTTAAGAACCCTGGAGCACACGCTACACAACAGATTCTTCCCAATATCTCCAGACAAATATCACCAACAATTGTCAGAGCAAATCGTTCAAGAGTGTCTCACTGTTTAGACAAACAATCCCTTTTTCCTGCTTCTTGTTGGAGTTTGATGCCTTTCGGTCAGTATTTCACAACTCACAGCTCCAAGAGTTGTTAAGATCCTAAACGATACACCTTTCCTTCTTCTGGTAAGTAATATCTTGGAGCCTTAGTCTGCGGGGAGAAGACACGTCTGTTCACCTGGACACTTTCTACTATAATGAGCTACTCGGTCCCACTCTTCTGCTGCATATCGCTCAAAACACCATTGCAGTTGTGTGCCCTTTGTCTATTAACGCGATCTTATCCGCTACCGATACAGAGGCATTCTAGACATACCGGGAAGTGTGATGCAGTTATTCGTTTTGTAACAATACATCCGATTGTGTGGATAAAATGATGAGTAGGAGTTCTATCGCAGCGAGGACAGATCTTTATCGACTGCAAAACCAGCTCCATTTGCCCCGGGGAGCAATCATCAAGAATTCCATACATTGGCAGTGTTTCCCGATTGTGTCACCTTCATCGCCGTGTGGTTCAAACCGAGGGGGATCCTTTGTTTAGTCTGAGCATGAATCCACTTTCATGCGTGGCTCATGCGGCTCGTGAAAGGTGGCATACACCCCGACCCTCGCCGATCAGACTCACCGCGCTCGAGCCCGGGTGATAGCGCCCCAACCCCCTCGGAAAGTAAAACAGATAGCATGGACCAGTGCGTCCCAATGCCGACAATCGGGCTGCCTTTTGCACGTTCTGTTCGGTGCTCTAATCTTGCGCCGTGCGTCTCGAATAACGTCGGTGCGGTCGCAGTAAACACCGGTAGCATCGAAAGTTTCAACCAACAACGGCGAGACAACAACAGAAAAAAAATGCCCAACTTCCCGAGGATCAGATTTGGGGTTTTTATTTAACTCTGCATATTTGGTTATGTTTGCTTCTTCGCCTTCCAGCCTGAGCTGATCCGAACTGACTGCAGCGCAGGGAACAACAAGAGTAAGCAATCATAAAAAAACACACACATAAATATACATATACAGACCTAAATTAAATCCATGCCTCCCTCGTACGTCTGTGTACGATTTTTTTTTTTTGCTGTGTGTTTCGTGGGGTGTCCAGCAAGGTCTGACGGGTTTGATCGGTTGACTCAAACCGACGCGACTCCACACTCGGGGCTTATGGGGCTGATTGATCGGAATATTAAATGACAAACAAATGGCCACGGGTTCTTCGGGATGGGGCCATCCACTCTTCTGCTCCCTCTCCCTCTAGTCTTCCCCCTTCATGGGGTTCACACTGAACAAGACGAGGGGTGGGGGGTTAGGTCGCCGATTTGTGTGACATCCGATACCGGTTAGTCAATGTTGCCCCCGGATGCTGCTGCTGATGACGCTGGCGTACAGTAGCAACGGCGACGACAAACGACGTCTTGCCCTTTCCTTTCTTCCTTACCCACCCCCTCCCCCGTTCAACCCTCTGCCAAGAGCACGGGCGCGCCACGAATTCGATTCCGACGAGCAAAAATAAAAAAAAAACAAAAGGTAGCCGAAGGAAAAGGGCACAAAGATTCTAGAAGAAAGTTTCCGAACCGAACAACAGCCAACAATCGGGAGCCAAACCGCACCGCGTTGCGTGTCATCCTTTCTCTTCGCCGAGGTGAAAAGATCCTAAATTTGACCTCATTATATTTTTCCTTCGGTGGAAAATTGGTAACCGAAGGAGACAATGGTAGCAACAAACTCCAAACAAAAAAAAAAGGTTTACGCACTCATACTATTTCTGTTTTTTTTCTTTTGTTGGTAATTTATTTTTGTATTATGCGTGCAAAAATGTTAACATCATCAACCCCCTTTTGGGTTAAGGAATGGAAGATCTTACCCTTTGCTGGTGAGGTTTGGGGCGGTTGTGCGAGATCGAATTTCAACACCGGTAACGGAGTCACCTCGACCGACATTGTGCGTGTATGTGCGTGTGTGTGTGCATCAGTGAAGGGGAAAGAAGATCTCTGAAGATCGCAGGGTAGTGCAGCATAATGCAACACGCATACACCATGAGGATGCAATTCCTATCCACCGGAGCATCTCGTCAAAATGCACTTTTTGGCATGCTGAATGTTGCAACACGCACGTAAAAAGAGGAAAATCTAAAATGAAGGAACGCAATTGCGCAAGTAGAACTCCCCGGGGAGTTGCGAGGGATAGAGATTATTTCGGCAAATCTTCAACCGTCTTTCCCGCCAAGCGAAAAGAGATTCTTACACAATTGCCGGTGCTAATCCTGCTTCTAAAAAGCAATGAAGAAAACCCCTCCGACGAGAACCGCCACTCTTCCATTGTTGCGGCGGCGTGGTTGGAATATCCAGCAGAAGCGGCCGTTAAATCCCGGGCGTTCCGGTTCGCAGGACCAACCCAGCAGGGCGTGCGGGCGCACCCCTGAGGAAAATTACTTTGCGAGGCAAAACGAAAATGAAAGGAATCGAAACTGTCTTACTCTGTCTCTATTGGACGGATGAATGGTGAATAATGCCTACCCGACAGCCAGTGAAGGAATGTACCAAAGCACACACACACACACACATTGCGTAAGTAAGAAGGAAATTGGGAGGGTTTTGTTTGTGCGCTCCGAAAGTAACTTCTTTTCATTCGCTGTTTAGGCAAGAAGGATCTCGTCTAAGCGAAAGTTAAACCTCGCTAGTCGCCACTCGAAACGAAGAAGATATGTGTGTGTTTGCGCATCAATCAAACCATCAATGGGTGCGCATCCGGAAGGTATAGGAAAATTGCATCTTCAGCATCCAGAAACGAAGCAATGGATGCGAAAGCAGATACGAACACCTTTGCCGGGCTGGCGGTGTTTGCTGTTTCGCGGTTTCCCAACCCACTCCGGGTGTGTTGAATGAATACCGTGTTAATCTTTTCCTTTCCATTTTATTGGACGTGAAGAAACTGCTGCAGGACATGTGGCACGGTGTTGGGAATGTTATTTTCATACAAAGCTCACCTTTTGCAAGGAGGATTAATAGTGGGTTTTGGTTGTTACTTCCCTGTTTATTGCGTCTTCGGAGAGTAGATGCGTTGTAGAGAGAGTTTGGCCTATGGATATCAATACGGATGTTTGTTTTGGAAAATTGGCCCACGGAGTCCGAGAGAGTTCCTCGTCAGGTATCTCCACAGGTGAGAGAGTTCCTACAAGTATCTCCACCAATAGATTCCACAGGTATCTCCAGCGATTTCCTTTTGGTATCTTCACAGATGAGAGAGTTTCTTCAGATATCTCCAAATATTAGAGAATTACTTCAGGTATCTCCACAGATAGATCCCACAGATTCCTCCATTCTGATTCCAGATTCTGGTATCTCCTCCAGGTATCACCACAGATGAGAGAGTTCCTACAGGTATCTTCATAGATAAATCCCACAGGTACCCCCACAGATTCCCTTCTGGTATCTCCTCCAGGTATCTCCACAGATGAGAGAGTTCTTCCAGGTATCTCCACAGGTGAGAGAGTTCCTTCAGGTATCTTCACAGATGGATTCCACAAATTCCCTTCTGGTATCTCCTCCAGGTATCTCCACAAATGAGAGAGTTCCTACAGGTATCTTCATAGATAAATCCCACAGGTACCCCCACAGATTCCCTTCTGGTATCTCCTCCAGGTATCTCCAAAGATAAGAAAGTTCTTCCAGGTATCTCCAATGATAAAAGAGAGCTCATTCAGGTATCTTCACAGATAAATCCCACAGGTATCCCCACTGGAAATAGTCCTGTTCCTGTATCGCCATATTTCGAAGCGATGCGGAGAAGTACATTGCATGGAATAGTTGTTTATGGCTGATGATTCATATTGAGGGAGGGACTTGCCAATTACACGACGCTGGATCGAATTTAGTTGACAATTCTCAGCGTAGCATAGCAAACGTATGATAATCTTGTTTGTCTATTAATTAATTTTAAATTTCCTTCATTTCACTTTATTCAATTTAATTTCAAAATGTAAACTTTCACAAAGCAACAGCTTTCTTGAGCGAAATGGCTTATCGCTGGATCGACCGAAGAAACTCGTTAAGCACTTAATAATGTGCCTTTTATACTCGAATACGCACTAAGAGCAAAAGGTTTCCCCTTAATGCCTATCGGCTTACGCACGGTAATTGTAGACGATATAATTTTCCAAAGTAACAAACTTACTGCTTCCCTTTTGCAAACCTCGCCACAACTGTTTGAGCCACAATTTGATTACACGAGCTACGGTTTCGGTAACAATTACTCGCCCAAAACTAGCTTTTGTGGACCGAGTTTTCTTTTCACCCTTTTTTCCGGACCTCGCAATCCTCCCCACACACACACAATGGCACCCATTATCAATCTTTGCATTACAAAAAGGAACACAAACGGCGCAAAAAAAAACAACGCACATGCGGAAACAAACTAATCGCATTTGAGCGCTGTGTTCGCCAAGTGCCGTTGCATTGTTTCGCCTCTCGGGAGGGGTGCTCCTTTCCACCCCCTGGATTTTGTCGCACAGTCGCGCTCCGATCGAGAGATTGCCGTGTGTTCGGGCGAGATTTAAACTGTCCGATAGCAGGCGCAATACATTTGCCCAGCATAAGTGACGCAGATGTGCGAGTGAAGGGATTAGCGACGTTGTAACTCTCGCCGGCAGTCACCAGCCACACCCTGGCCGCGGGCAGATATAGATTCTTCCAGCCGCGCAGCCACTTGAACGGGACGGCCGCGAACGAAAAGCCGAAAAACGTCAAAACATCGCAATCGCTGGCGTTGTCTGGCTATCGCAACCGTACGATCGGAGGTTTTCCGCTGGCCCCCCACCCCCGGGCACTGGAAGTGGCAAACACACCCCCTACCACGCCGTCCCTCGCCGGTGCGTGTTATCTGACGGTGACATTAAAGTAATTATTTCCATTTGTCTCGACAATAATGCGTTTTTATTGTCCACCGTGCCCGGCACTTGTGCCGACCGACTGTTGCGCGGTACCGTTTTCCGCTTTCCGGTGGTGGTTCCTGCATCTTATCAGCTGGCAGAGATCGCGTACCCTGGCATACATACATATACAGCCGGGTGCTGATCGGATATCGGGCTCTCGGGTGCGATGAAAAGGGGAACGAATTTTTCCAAACCCGCCAGCGCGCGCTTTTCCATTTGCCCTCCCCGTACAAACTTTTCACCGATCAGCGAATGGTTTAACGCAACCCTCCCCGGGATTAACTGTTTGTGGGATGGTGCGACGGGGACGGCAGGGAGGGAACGCGAAACGCAACGAGCTGATAAGGATCTTCCAACAAGCGACGTGAAAAGCTGGCAAACTCTCCGGGAAATGGATATCGATTTGTTTTTCCTTTGATGGCAATCGAAATGAAATCCGCTAGTCGGTATCTGTGTGTGTGTGTGTCCGTGTAGGGGGTGTAGCAGGGCGGAAGCAGGGAGCAGCAGTAGGCGAAGACTGTTCCGGATCCGGTCCGCATATTCAAGAGGGAAAACGCAGCAAAGAAGGGAAAGCAAAGACGAATTTTCGTGGAATTGGATTGCGGTGAACCGAAACCGAAGCTGCTGGAGCAGACGGCGAGCGAAGGAGACGGTTTTTGGGGGGAGGGGAGAGGGGAGTTGCGGGATCGGAAGAAAAGTGAAGCGCGAACCATGATTGGTCGGTTGTCGGATAAGTGCTTTTCCACAGTTTCCAAGGGGAAGAATTCGTTTTATCCTTGGCCTGCTTCTAGTGGTGTTGTGATTTTTCTTTTTCCTATGCGTCGCTTCTTGCCGGAAAATTGATGGAATTTTCATCCTGCCGAGATAGGGCGGAATCGGGAACAGGAGGACTAGGGTTCGCAGGGCGAAATGGTGGATGTGTATCCTCATCTTTTCGATGAGTTCTGGATTGGATGTGTTACTTTCTTTGGCATCCTTTAATTATACTTCATCCAAATACATGAAGAGCGTCCAGACTGTCAGGTGTTCCAACTTATCCTTAACCTTCTTCAATATATCTTGCCATCGCTTAAACTCCTACTTGAACCGTAACTTCTCACTGCAAGAAAATCGCTTAATGTATTCTTCAAACTATACAAACTGATGTTGTGCTGGATGAATCTTTTAAGAAGAGTCATTCATTTGACTCTTTAGTGAGGAATCACTCAAAGCAGGACTGGACTATCAAAAGATTCATGAATCCTCAGAGAAGTGGCGTTCTTTTTTGAAGTCTCTAAACACCCCTACTGGCGTTGTGCTTAATGAGTCTTATAAGAAGAGTTATTCAATTGACTCTTCAGCGAGAAATCACTCAAAGCAGGACTAGACTCCCAAAAGGTTCATGAATCCTCAGAGGAGTTTTGTTCTTTTTTTGGAGCCCCTTAGCGAGATGGAAGTTTAAAAACAGATGACCGGGGGAGGAGGGGGGGGGGGGGGTGGGAGGTCCATAACGGACCAGCCCCTTGGATCATAAATCTTTGGAGAGATTGAGATTCATTCAGCTTCATGAGTCTGAATCCGATTAACCCAACACCTGGCACACACCTCAGTAAGTGAAATGGAAAAAAAAGGATTCTTCGCGGCTACCGAGAAAGGATACCGATGAAGTCATCACCTTGCTGGAGATGGAACTCCAAACCGCAGTGATCTTTCCCACCGGGCAAGATTAATCTCAACGCTCCCGTTGTTTTTGCGCACAATACTTTCGCAGCTTGCGGCGAAAGGATACCCGGGAGGCGAATCAAAAAAAAAAAAGGATAACCGCAAAGCAAAACCTTCTGGGGTGATGATGTCATTTACTGGCAAAAAAAATAAAATTAATACGCCATCCTTCATTCAGTCGGTGTTAACATCTGTCTGTAACACTGTTTCGCCGAAAATGGCTTGATGAAACGTCTTGGCAATGGTGCCTGTCGTGTGTGTGTGTGTGTGGGTCCTTAAGAAGGAGGTGAAATTGAGCTCGCATGCACAAACCCACACATGAGCCTTTCGTAATGCAAAACAACAAAAAAATCGAAATGGGAAAATGCACAAATCCGCAATATTCAAGTGGGAAACACTCTCATCGGCTCAAGCAACATTGTGCATGATCCTTACGGCGTGATCCTCTCCTTTATCGGCCGTTTGCTAATAATCAGGATGGGAAAAGTGTGCAGTAATAATAATACTAATAATAATAAAGCGAAACCAACCAACAACAACAAAAAAACCCAGGGAACCGTGCGGGAGGGCCGGGGCAGCAGATACCCGGTACGGGGCACATTAATAAATCCCTCACTCAAGCGGGGCGCGATGAAAAAGGGAACAGAAAGGGCACAATTTTTAAAAACCACAAGGATACATTCCACAAGCCACAACAGCACCACAACAGCACGAGGGAGAGGAGAAAAGGTTACTGCCGGGCCAATCCTTTTCCTCCGTTCGTATTGCCTGCGCCTTACAGCAGCGCAGAGAGTCCCTTAGGCGAGTGGTCCACCGGTAAGGACGAAAGAGGATCGCGCGCAAAAGGATCGTGTCCTCCATTGAAAAAGCGCTCAAGAGGATGATGATTATGATGGTTTGTGTTGTTTGATTATGATGTGCGGATCATTGGGCTTGAAAATTGTTCCCATTCTTGCCCATTCCGCCCGTTCTTAGGCTAATATCCTTTTTTTTTGGTTGGGTTGTTGGTGTTTTTCCCCCTTGCTTCCAACGGCAAGTAGACGGACCGGGTGGGTCGGCTTTACTCATTTACTTTCGAGTGCCGCATCAGATCAATTTCTAATCCCGCCAGCGGCGAACACGGTGCGATGCAAGGAGGTTTTTACGGCCCGGGAAATACAGGAATGGACCTCAATAGGAGCGGTACTCTGGTTTTGATGCCCAGAAAGGATACCAATAGGATCCCGGGCTCTTAGACGGCCAGCAGGGCCGGGAAGGGACGGTCGGCCACACAGTAACCGCTTTACCGCGCTAAAAATATTAAAAGTAAACGTGCGACAGCACCAAAAACAATGCGAAACGAAGAGAAGAACAATGCGAGGACCTCGTGCGAAATGAGGAAAATGGACTTGCCTACCCCTCCGCAGCCGCCCTGCACTCAGCTCCTCATCGCAAAGGCTTTGAAAAAAAAAACCCAACAACCGGATCACATTTAGGACGAAACAAGGCGGATTTGTAAAGGATCGCGGACGCACTTAAAACTATTACCAGCATTGGTGGCCCACTCGAGTGGTGGGCGGAGGCTCGGTGGGTTGTTGGGCTACGGCTTTAACCGTGCTCTGGCTGCTCGGTTTCGTGTGTGCGGCCTGATGGAACACGGCAAATTTGCTTATCCAATCCAACGCTGGCACTCGCCGGTGGCGTACCTCGTCCGTGCGCGTTACATCGCCAGGTACTTGAGCCGGGCGTAAGGATGTTTGTCCACCCCGGCTGTATTAAGCTTTCCGGGACCCCGGAGAACCCTCTTATCGATGAATGGCTTAATTGTCGATAATCGATAATAGCTTTAAGCGCGTGTACACCCGATTTGTATTCTGGGTGCGCCCCTCGCCTCGCCTGCGTAAGCGGATCTTTCGCCTTACAGGTGTGCGCTGCTGCGAACCGTGGACACTCCGAACTTCAAGTGGCTGCTGCAGGCGAAGGCCTGCCGGCCGAATCCGGCACCGAACCGGGTTGTTGTAAATGCTGACAGGATTGTACCCCCAAAAACCGCTTATTGTGGGCACACTTTTTTCCGTCTTTTCGAACTCTTCCCATTGCTGGTTGGGATTCGCGTAGCTCCGGTGTCGAAGCGCGCCGTGATGTCTTGCGTAAATACAGCTCTGTTTGGGCGAAATGTCGCGTACGTGGCTCCGATGGATATTTAGATGTGTAGCAGCAAAGCAATCACATCCTCATCCACACACACACACACACACTGCTGCACAACCGCTGGAATCTTAACGCGCAACTTGTCGTCTAGACATGTCCAAAAGAATAATACAAAAAAAGGGAATCGAGCAACGTCCAAAAACAGAAAACGGTAGCAACTAATCAGAACCTTCCCCGGATCAACATCAATCTACATCACGTCGTGATGTTGCACCACGAAATCTGCGCCGAAGGTCCGAAACAGCGAGGGACACAAAGTGGGAAAGAAGGACGACGCGGCACCCAACCAACTCAAATCGCTTCTGACAGGCGACAAAGGTTAGTTTGGACGGGGCCGGCGCGTGAGGGCGAAGGTGGGCGACCAGAACAGGACGGCAAATATAATCAAAACAAATGTAATTCTATCTACCCATCGGTTTCATCCCGATCTGGCTTTGCGCCGCCCTTCTGCGGCCTTCCGCGGCACCGTCATCGACCGGAGGTCTGGCACTGTCAGGCAGCTGACAGGTAGCAGAGCCGGCACAGGTTCCGATGAAAGGTGACACTGGTGCGCTAACTGTGGGTATTGCTGCGGACGGGAGCAGCAATTTTGGAGATCGAATGAATCTATGCGGCACGTTCCGAACTTTTGGAACTCTTGGAATTTATGAACGATGGTAACTCATCCGTCAAGATTGTGCGGTAAATGCAACAAAAATGGAGTAAACTTCAAATATAGTTTTGGACATTACTGAGGACGGGATCAGTTTTTCAGGAGATCACATTAACCTTTGCAGCATGTTCCGAATTTTTGGAACTCTTGGAATTTATGAAGGTTGGTAACTAATTCTTCAAGATTATGAGGTAACTACAACAAAACATCTGTACAAAAAGTGAGTAAACCTCAAATATAATTTTAGACATTACTGAGGACGGGTTTTTTTTGTTGAGATCACATTAAGTTTTGCGGCACGTTCTGATCTTTTGGAACTCTTGGAATTTACGTAGAATGCCGTAGAACATCTTCAATATTATGAGGTAATTGCAACAAAAAATCAGTACAAAAAAAGGAGTAAACTTCAAATAAACTTCTGGAAACTACTGAGGACGGGATCAAATTTTCTGGGGTTACATTAATCTATGCGGCACGTTTCAAACTTTTGGAACTCTTGGAATTTACGTAGAATGCTAACCTATTCTTCGATATTATGAGGTAATTGCAACAAAAAATCAATACCAAAATGGAGTAAACCTCAAATATAATATTGGAGATTACTGAGGACGGCATCAGTTTTTCTGGAGATCATAGTAATCTGCGAGGCAAGTTCCGAACTTTAGGAACTCTTGGAATTTATTAAGGATGGTAACTAATTCTTCAAGATTCTGAAGTAATACCAACAAGAAATCCATACAAAAAGTGGTTATAAGTTAATTACTTTAATAGCTTCAATTTATGAAATGCTATCAACTCCCCAATTGACCGCCAGCAGTCAGATACTAAAGCTGTTAACGATCTTCTTACACCCCAGTTAGGTTCCACAAGTCCCCAGAAACACGTCCGATGACGCCGACAAATTAGAATGAAAACAATTACATCATCCCAGGCTAAGGACCACACCACTCGCTTGTTCTGCCCGCTAACGAACTGCGCCCGTTTGATTAGCAATCCTTCTGATTTTCGCGCTGCTCCGTGCCACAATCAAGCACAACACAATGGCCAGACGACACCAACGAAAAACATCACGTTGGATCGATCGGTTAAGGGTTCGGACTTCACCGGAGGCCGCGATGGGTGAACCAGCAGTGGCGCATTTGTTTATGCTACACGTCGGAATTCACCATTCGCAAACTGCCGGCAGTTTGGTGCTCCTGGAGCTGTCAAGTGGAGCTTCCCTATCAGTCATCGGAGGGATCGTTTGAGTCGTTATTTATACCTTTCGAAACCTTAAACAACGGGAGTGTTGTTTGGAGCCGGGTTCCCGCTGGGTGCTTACACCTTTTCCCACTCCGACACGTGTGTGCTTGTTGGAGATTAAATTCTAGTCTGTCCGCGTCGCGCCCCATAGTGCGGATAGTGTCAGAGGCCCCAAGATCTTCAACCTCCAGCAGAACACTCCATTTTTTGTCAAATCTTCCCACCGTCGTCTACGGCTCCACTCCTCTTCGACTCCGAGTACTGCAGCGTTGGGTTACAGTTTTCGGCTTCTTGTCGGAACTCGGAAGCGATTAACGTGCGCTAATCGTCCGACGGCCAGTAGCACCAAGAATTCGGCACCATCGCTCGCGCCCTTCTTGGCCAGACTCCCTCAACGGTGCGCAAACATCATACGGGCGAAAGGCAAACACCGAAAACAGAACACATCCGAAGGACCTCCTGGGCGTTTTTTTTTTTTTTTTGGGTCTCTCTCTCTCTCTACCCCTTTTCCTTTCCCAGGTCCGACCAGAAAACGCTCCACCAACGCGCGCCCAACGGTTTGTTCCGCGGTTTTGTGTGGTTTCGTGCGCTGTGTCGGTGCGCCCTTTTTTTTCGGACCCTTCTCGCTTGTTATTGTTCATCTCCGGTAGCGGCCACCGGGAGTTAACAAATTAACAAATTTTTACCACCCCTTCCGCCATTCCCCCCCACCCCCCCCAACCCCTCAAAACCACACACAGACCCCTGTGAGTGTAGGGCGGCGCGGTGACGGGCCGCTAGTCCCATCGAAACAAGGGGCTCCCGGTGTTTGGTTTTAGGATCGGAAGGTTCGCTTAGTGACCGGACCTAAACACACATTCCTCCGCCAGGCCCGGGAGCACATATGCCGCGCCAGCGACGGACCCGAACAGGTTGTTTTGTTTGCACGCGCGTCTGTTCGTGTCCAGTCGAAATCAGTATCAAACGCTTCCGAAATTTAAAAAATAAAACCCACGTCGGCCTCTTCCTTTCGGGTGCTTTCTTGAAGTGTGGACTGCTACAACGAGCGAGGACCATGCGTTGTAATAGCATCACAGCTCTAGGGGGGGGTTTTGTGGGTCGCGAATTTGATTTGATGGAAAATTTGATCGCGAGCGAAGAAAAATTGTGAGAGGCTTCAAGGGCCGGGAAGGTCCTGTTCGACCAGTGACTGTGTGGGGGGATTCATCCATCATAATAACAGCATTACTCCCCCCCCCCCCCTCCCCATTTCACTCCAATTTCACTGCCCGCAACCAAAATCCATTGTTTGCGCAGAATCCAAACCGTAAAACGCCGTCGCCTCCTCTTAAAGGATCACTTCCGGCCATTCGTCCTTGGTTCAAAAAAAAAATAAAAATAAGGACGATTGGTGTGTTGGTGTAGCTGTGCGTACAATTTTCCCATTTCCCTTTTTGCCGCTAAACCAATTTCACGTACTTTCCTTTTGCCGGATTGCTTTACGTGGGCACGCGAGCTGGAACATTTTCCGGGGCGGCCCGGGTAAATGGTCCGTTGGAAAATGGGTTTTATCGATTTTGTTTTTTGGTCGCCCCGAGAAAAGAAAAACCGGGTTTTCCCCAACTCGATAAAAAAGTGTAAGATTTGCTCGTCCGACCCCGGACGGGGTTTTGTTTTGCCCTGAAGCTGAGCGAAAGGTTTTTGCCCGATTTCGCTGTGGTAGTTTATGGAAGGTGAGAGTTATTGGTCGCGTCAGGCCTGTCGATACGAATGTGGAGCAGTTTGGGGACTAGTACTGGTGCCCCCGGCTGATTAGACGAGCCCAAGCACCAAGAAGAGTTCGAAGATTTCCTCCCCAGGAGTCTTCCAAAAATTAACGCCCCTGTGGCGTGGCGTTGGTGGCGAAGAAGAGGAGTTCGCTATCAGGCGGTTTAACATAACCCAAACACTTACCTGGTTCCATCGCTGCTGGGCTGTTCGGTTCGTTTTGCTCTTTTGATAGCAGAGTCAAGCGTTGATAGTTGATGGTGCACTGCACTCCGGTAACAGTTCCGAACGAGCCGTCCGAAAAGGGTTTTGTGGCACGCTACACTAACCGATTTGCTGCCAACAAAAACGACGGCCAAGGGGGGAGGGGGAGGAGGTTTGGGGGGGGTTGTTGGAGGGTCGCTACAGTCTCCCCTTCTGCGGTGAGAACGCCTTGATTGAAGAGGTGCGCTGCCTTTTCAAACCGGGTTGGGGGTGGCCCACCCCGCCTTAAGGGTTGGCCCGTTGGCTGTTTCAAACACTCACGCTCCACGCGGCGCGGGGATCTCTATCCGAGCACACATGCACACTAGACAGGCTCCGTTGGCAAAACCCGAACCCCGCACACACCCGCCTTCCACCCACACACAGTGAAACACGCGCGAACACCGAGCGAATTTTACACCCCGACCGGGCCGGGGGCACACGCACGCTGCTAGGGGCTTGGTTTTCTTTTTGGAGCGAATTTTCCACCCCCTTTTTGTTGTTGTTGTTGTAATATCCTCACGGGTGGAGCTATTCGGCACGGAACCACCGTGTGTTGGCTTACAGGCAAGTACGCCGACGACGGCACTGCCCCAACACTTTCGCCCGGTTCGGGGGGTCCTGCATCGGTCCAGGCGGATTGTACACGCGGGAGTTGTCTTTGATGCTGTACGATGCGCGGAAGTGATTGCCCTCCCCGAACAGGACGTCTGCACAGATAGAGTAAAGGTTTGGAGGTTCCCCCCCAGCTGTGGATGAGGTTGCTAGTGTGTCAGGGTACTTAGAATGAGGGAGTGAGGGGGGAGGAGATGATCACCCAACCCTGAACTCAGACGGTCCCTTTTTTTGTACTTAATTATTTCAGGTTTTTGTGCTTATGCTTTGAAGGCGATTTAGAGTTGGACACCAGCGTCTACGGCCGCCGGTTCCGTCATTCCCGGCGGGGACCCGGCTTTGTATCGCGTTACAGACGTGCCGCTCACTAGTGTGTTCTTCCCTGAGTGCTGCACAACACCACGGTTTTAAGGCACGATTTTCCGACAACCGACCGGTTCGGTGTCCGTACGGATGCTTTCGGGGTGGGGCCCTTCCTGCCGGTCACTGACTGCTGCCGCAAGTCCACCAACGGTTGTGTGACATCGTTCGTCTAACACCCTAACGCCACTGCTTCACTGGGGGGTGTGAAACCCGTGAGGCTGTTCATTCCCGGTGGATGATCTAAAGCTCGCAACTTAAAACACTCTCTGCGTCTTGAAGGTACTGGATGCGGGCAGGTACCGCAATGTAGCTACTAGCGATGGCTTCCACTAACTGGAGTCTTCCGACGTGCCTTCGTACACCTTGCGCTCCCGTTTTATTGATGCTTCTTCACTCAGCAGCGGCAGTCAGTCGTCGCGTACTGCTGCCGATCCCAGAGTACATCGACAGCGAAAGGATTCGCCAGCCTGTTCTGTCCGAGCAGGTGTGGTTTGTTGATGAGCAATAGTTGAGTGACGATTGAAATCCACCACACACCCAGGTGGGTGGTCACACACGGAAACACCTGCACCGCACACGTAGCCGAACCACCCTCACCCACCACACCACCTTTAGCCGCTGGTGGAAAATTCGAACACCCCCAACGAACGGCAACGGAACAGAACAAAAAACCCCCCCAAAAAGGGAACCTCCCGCGAATTGGTCGCGCGCGCGTTTTTGAAAAAAATGCACCCACAACTAGCCGCGCCGCGTATTTTCTATGCTTTCCTAAGGGGCGGTGGTGGTGTTCGTTTTTTGTTTTTTCGCGCGATTCTAGTTTCCGCCCGTAGTTTGCTGGGGTGGTTTTTTCCCTACCGTTTTCTGTGGGTGTGTGGTTTTCTTCGGTTTTTCTTCTTCTTCTGTTGCTCCCCCGGAAGCCGACGCAACACTGTACACACACACGCGCTACTCTCTCTCTCGGTGTACCACAACCGTACTCACTAGCCAGCGGTAGAACGAGAACTGTCGCCGCCCGAACCGAAACACCCGTTTCCCTGTGGGTTTTTTCCGAATTCATCCGGCCCGGGGCGCGCACTCACCGGTGGTTGGCGGTTGTTCATTTCGCCCCGGCGATGAACACCAACTAAACGCAGGCTTTGTTGATGGGGTGGCATTGTGTGTGTGTGTGTAACGCACCCCTTTACGGTTGCACGGGAGCGCGTGCGTGCACGTACAAAGTGGGCGTGGTTACATTGGTCGCGCGCGTGAACCTTACCGGCGGCATTCATTTTCGAGGGTTCATTCGCGCGAGATGAAATCTGCCGGATAAGGCCGACGATGCGATAAGATGGAATGAACAACAACAGGAAATGAACGCTGCCGTGCTGCGTTGGTCGGGCTGGCAGGAACTGGGCGGAGCTTGTTGATGGATGCTGCGTGAACATTGTCGCTCGGTTGCGTGGCGTTAGTGTGAGCACACCGGCTAGATCGCTCGCGATGCATCTCTGCTCGTTCCCGGTGCTGCCTGTTGTATTGCTTTTTCTTTTGTTTTGTTCTTTCCCCGTGTATTGTTGAAGATGCAAATGCATCCTATCGCTTTCCCACTTCCACTGTAAACCTCGACCAGGTTGACAGCGCGGTGGGGTTTGGCGTATCCGTTTGGATGCGCGCGCCCCTTTCCAGGGTTTGCGATCATTTTTTTTTCGCCTTCCAGTGTCCCCCAACCGTCAAAAGCGTACCTATTTTTCCTGTGTGGTTCCGCGTTTTTCACACACAATTTCCCAATCCCGAAAACCATTTTATTGACAACAGTTTCTTTCCCTCTCCTGCGCTGCCTTCGCGTTTTGTTCGGTTTCATTTTTCGCTGCGTTGTTTTTGCTCGTTTTGTTTTATTGTTTTTGAGTCATTCTCCGGTGTTCCGGTTGCTGGGGAATTGCACTACGTGGCTTGTTTTCATTGTGTTTCTATTTCTTATTGATTTTATTTCGTGTTCTTCCTTTTCCGTCTGTATCATTTCATCATTTCGTGGCCGTTGTTCTCCGCTTATATTCGTTTTGACACGTTTTAAACACATTTTTTAATGAGTTTTTTCTTTGTTGTTGTCGGGTTTGTTTGCGACGCGACACTGTACGCTTGCATGGGAGAAACGGGTCCTTTTTTTATTGGGTGAGGAAGCAATGCCGATGACAAGGGACGGTACGGGGCGGTTACACATCGATGCACAAAACCGCATCACAAATTCCGCTTTTACCTTCCCCTGCTTTGCGGCTTCGTGTTCTAGTGTTCCTCTTTTTTTCCTTGTTATTTACCTTCCATTTTGTTGCTGTTAACGTTCGGTTAACGGCTAAATGATGGCGACCTTCACCCCGGTACCGGCAACGATATCCTTGTTGCGCGCGTGAAGGATTTTTGATGCGCAAGGATGTACGCACACATCACGGTCACGGTGCGTGCCGCTGACAGGCCGGATAATGTTTTTTTTTTTTTTTCGTTGGCCCCTCACGCGGCACTTCCGGGACCCTGGGTTGTGTGAGGATGCACCTATGGGAGAGACACTAATTCCGTGGATTTTCCGCAATGTAACGCAGGGAAATCTTGGGAAAATGTCGATTGGGGGCTAGATTTGTCGTGTTGTTGCCCGTTGCTTTGGGCTTCGATCATGTCAGGACGGCTTGTGCATTGGTGACAGCGGGCTGGCACTCAGTTGACGCCGATCACCGCACCGATTCAATTCACCTCACGCCAAAAGGAAGCAAAACCGGCCTTGTCACACCGTCACCGTTTCGGCTCGTTTAGCCATTGTCTGTTGCAGCCGGGTTTCCTTTCTTTTTTGTCGGGTCAACCCGTGGCGGGAGAGAAAAGAGGTCAAGGAAAACGGGCCACCGGTTTGCTTCGTGACGAGACACGAATTACACACTCAATTTTCCAATCGTTGAGCGGCACGAGCGGAACGGACCCCGCACCCCACCGGGGAAGGGAACGGAAACGGTTGAAGGAACTCGGGAAAGGACCAAGAACCACACACACACACGCACACATCTCCGTAACCCCGGAGTTGTGTTGCGAATCGTTCGTGCCTGTCCGGTTTGTTAAGATTACGCTTTGCTTTTTCCGTGTTGCACACGCTCACTGATGTCATTATTTGTAGATTCGTTGCTGGGCGTTGAATGTTTTGGGGCTGCTGTCACACAGTTTGCTCCGCTCCTATACGGCCGCTGTAGCTCGGTAATGTTCTCACTTGTTCCGCTTTTTTAGGCTTTGAGTAGAAGACAAAAAAGAAAACGTTGTTTTAGCAGCCCCTTTGAACTTTATCCAGTGCAAAGATGACCTTTTCTTATTTCGATTGTTCGGTATCAATCACATGACATTATCAAGGGTTCTAGTTTTGCTGTTTGTAGCTTGTTTTTTAATAACTTACCACTGCATGCCGACAGAAGCGTCACTAAACAAACCATAAATATTACATCTTATGTAAGAAAACATTTCCATCACTTCAACCCAATACAAAAATGTAATGAAAACGGCGATGAAAATTAACATGTAAAAGAAAACAAATCAATCCTTTGCCGGCATTGTTGACGGGTCGGCATTCCATCACCGAAACCCCACGGTCGGTGAGTTTTCACGTCGTAACAAATTCGTTAAAAAAATAACCGCCCCTTTTACCACCCACTCACCTCACCTCATGACCAGATTACAACCTTCGGTCGCACGGCGGGGGGAACCGTTTCGGGGGTGGCAAACTGCTAATCAAACCATTTTGTTTCTGCTGCAAGATGAAACATTGTTGGCAGGGAAGCCTTTTCGAAAGCGTAACATTTACGGAGGTTCGTTTATTGGTGGTTTTTATCTTGTCTTTTCCCTTCATCGCATTTGATTTCGCGTTTGCTGGACCATTTTTGGTAAGTGTTATATTAACATGCTAGGTTTTACTATTTCTGTTTATCTGTTGTTTTTTTTTCATTTTGTTTTTCAGAATTATTAAGTTATATCCTTCTTTTACAGGGTTTTTTAGGTTTGATGTTGATTTTTCATTTCATTTTATAATAGAAATTAGTTTGTTAAAAAAAAAACTATTTAATTACTGTGAATATCTTTAAAAATTGCTTTTAAAACTGAACATTATTCAACAGGATGTCTTTTCTTCGATTTTATTAAATTTTAATGCATTTTTGTTTAAGGAATTTGGGTTTAGGAAATTGGGGAAAATGGGAAACCAACGGGTGGATGGAGCGGTAAGCCTTTTCCTTTCTTCGAATGGCGCCATTCGCGCGGTATCCCCGTCCAACGTTCGGTTAGTGGCTCTGTTTGCTTAATGCGAACTCGAAAAAAGGGCCAATAGTGTCAAGTGTTTTCGTTGCGCCGTTTTTAATCGGTCCGTCTTTTCTTCGCCATTAAGATGCATCTCGTGTCAACATCACCTCTCCCCCCCCTCCCCCTTACCGTACGGGGAAAAGGGGAGATGGGTGTGCTTCAACCAACACCCACCACCCTCCCCCCCCTTTACAAGGTGTGGTGCCGATCTGGAGTGTCCTCGCAACACCGATCGAGTGACCAGTTCCGGACGTGTTTCATCCGGCAGCTCTTTTCTCTCTCTTTCTGCCCAACTGTCCCCCGGCAGAAGGTGTTCAAGTGGTGCCCCGCACAACTGTCCACCGCCTAAGTGGCTGCATTGCGCTGAGCTAATAAGCGTTCGAGCCCGTTTTCTTCATGCCCTGCGGTTGATCGCTCTTGGTTTCCCTTCCTTTTTTTTTCTTCTCTCTCCACCCGTTTGGTGCTTGAATGGCTTGACAAATATGTGCGCTTGCGGGCCGGATGTACGCCGGTCTCTCGGCAGAAACCGGTGGCCTTTAAGCGACACCACTTGAGGAACGACGGCGACCCTCAGTCAGAGGTTCGAAGATGCGAACGTATTATCCTTCTTGGTGCCACAGAATTAAGAGTACCATTGCAAATATGATTAACGTTGAGATTAAGCGAAATCTGTCACTTATCAGTTTAAGATACGGTTGATGAACCGTGCGCAATCTCCAGAGTAACTTCAGTAGAAAGTTGCGTGATATATTAAGCTACTGTCGGTAGTCGTCTAGCTTCGAGTTTTGTATCCTGCAGGTACATCTTAAAATTAAGCGAAACCTTGGACATTAATTTAGACAATTCTGTCAACTTCAATAGATAGTTGTCAAAGTCTTTTTGTTTAATATTAGTAGTCGTCTTTTATTGAATTCTGAATTCTTAAGCTACCTCTTAGTACTTTGGACTTTGAACTTTGGACAAGAATGAAGGTAGTTCTGCCAACTTCAATGGATAGTTGTCTAAGACTTTTTCACTAAAGGTATTCGTCGACTCTCATCGAGTTCTGAATGTTGAAGTAACATCACTAGGAATTACTTTGGAGATGAATGCAGACAATTACGTCAACTTCAATAGAAATCCACTTTGACATTTAAACCAATGTGGGTAGTCGACTTTTAGGAGTTCTGAAGTTCCTTGTCAAAACAATGAACAATTTTTTGCTTGAATATAGCCAACCGATATGACATTTCTGCAAATACCGCCAGAATGGATTAATAAAAGACAAACAAAATATAGCCAAACTACAAACCAACGCATCTCACAAGCATTGGCAAAGTACAGATCGCAACCGTAACACAATTTAATCTCCGTTTTGCTGGATCTCTGCTGACGTGCCGCGCAAAGTACGCTTAGCCCACCTTACGAATAATCCGATCGGGTCTCGACCGGCACCGAAACAATCACAATTCCTACCAGCGCCCCAACATTCCGTGCAACAAAGCACGGATAGCTGCAAAGGCATTTACGCACGCCGGGCACACAATTACGTGTGGAAAAGTTCGCGAAGATCCCGCGAATACCCGCGGGCCAGCCCGTACAGACTCGTTGTGCCAGGGTTGTGTTGCATGTATTTTTTTTTTAATGTATAATTTTTTTTTTACGAGCCGAGCACACCAAGGGACTATTAAGCTCCGACCGTGGGTTTAGCTGTGTGGCATGCGCAAGGGGAAATAAAAAGGGACCGAACGGGCAAGGGCTGCGTTTTGGCTGCGTGTGATCCGCTTCTGGTGTTACTTGTGCGTTCCTTTCTTCTGGCCCCGTAAAAGGCTAGGTTCGGCAACACCGGATTAGCCGAAAATGTACTTAAATTCGTACCGTACCGGCGGGATGACGTGTGTGTGTGTGTGTGGCCGGTGGCTTTGTGCTTCGGAAACGCCGCCAGTTTGGCTGCGCGCCATCTTTGGAAAAGGGGCTAGCGAGGTGGAGGAGATGGAAGTCTGGGCCCCGCGGGGCCCCGGGCACTTTTGAAAGACAAAAGTCTGCCCGGATCATTGCAGTGGGCTATCTGCACGAGATTTTTTGGGTTGAGGTTTTTGTGTGTAAGCCCGATTTAGGTTCTTTGAGGAGATTTTTGTTTTGTCGCTCCTCTCTGTTCCATTGATCATGAACGACCTCACACACGCTTCTTCGCACGGTGCTAGGGTCTTGCACGACCCAATCATCAGCAAAGTGCGAACAAGACCAAATATGTAACGAATGTACGCAAAGGCGAAAAGGGAATGTACAACAACGACAACAAAAAAAACCCACCGCCTCAAACTGTCACATATGGTTCGGCGAGTGAAACCAACTTGAAGAAGCACGGAAGAAGGAAAACAGTGCGTGTCACGGGCAGCTCAAAACCCAACCGAAAAATACGGCGCAAAGCGAACAGGGCCGAAAATTAAGACACCCAAAGGACAGCGCTGCACCGTCGGAAATCACACAGCGGACATGTGGAAAGGACATCCCTTAAACGCGCACATCCATCATCGCCCGGTTTGACACATCCCGGCGGTACAACGGCAGCGCGGCGGACACCCGAGAGCGCCCCCGGCCCCAAACACCCCCGCCCGGTGCGTTTGCGAACCCCGCGCCGCCGCGGTATTACGGGCCAACTTCGAAGCTCATTTGTTTTTCATTATGCACGAATGGTGCGCTGTGTCGGGTCGAGGACACTTTGCCCTTCTGCGCGCGAAGTGTTGAAACCCGCGCGGGTAAGGGAAGAAATAGGAACTTGGGCCCCGAAATTGACACCCGCACTGCGCAACCATCAGCAACCCCTCCCCGGCTACACACTGTTGCGGCAAACGCGCTTGGAGAAGTCATCTCGTTTGCTTGCCTGTCATCGGTCAAGCTCGTTAGGACGGACGTACACAACGGGCGTCCCGTAAATGGGAAGTAAAAACATTAGAAAGAAACAAAAAACCGTCGCATTGCGGGAAGGCGAAACGAAGGGTGGAATAGAGACCGGTGCGCAGATGCGAAGGGGAAGGAAGGCAAGGTTTCGGTTACAAAGTTCCGATCCACCAGCACCGGCAAACAATATTCGGGATCCCGTGCGCGATCGTAATCGACGCGATCATGTCCCGCCGCCGCTGTCAGAAAGCGTACGGAGTTGGTTAATGCCTGCGTGTCATATGTCAAACGGGCCCGGCGTATGTTCCTATTCGGTGCGGCTGCAAACTTACTGCCCTGTCGCTAACAGGCTGCCGACCGAGACCCTTGTTGCAGCAGGAAGGAAGGGTAATCGGATGTAGATGCATTCTGAAGGTTGACCTCCGGCTTGACATTTGTCAGCGAGATGATCAATAAAGAATCGATGATTAACGCTCATCTTGATTATCCCATGTAATGCTAGACGCGATGCTCTTTCGTACTGATGCCCTACTTGCAACGCCAACCTCAGCAGGTGTAATGGAGCTGTGGCTATGCGCGCTGCATCACATACGGCAGACCGGTGGTCGAGTTCTAGTCTGGAGCGAGAAACTCCACCATACGGGTAAAGAGAAAGATACGGAGAGGAGAGAAGAGAGTGTTCATCCAAAATCTCACCTAACCAACACACACTAGTGGTAATATAATTAATACTGATTCGTTTCATACTTCGTAGCCTGCTCTCTCTCTCTCTCTCTCGCGCGCGTATTTCAATAATGTCCATCACTCTGATGATCTTTCGTTTTCAAAAAGCATCATTATCAATAATTAATTGAGTCTCTAGTCCCATGGTACGATATTTTCTTGCTCCGTACGATGAGTCTCGAGTACATTTAATTATTGTAAAATCGGCATACCAAATAAGGAACGTGTGAGAGTTGTAAATTAAATGCATCATCGATTTCCAGAGCAGATAGAGGTGCACTAACGTTTTAGTTTGGCGACATCTCGACAGCAGAGCGTCAGCGTTACTGAGGTGGAATGAGTACTGCACGTTAAGAATTCTATGTGACGTATGATTTAAAATTCGTGTTGGGGTTCTTAACGTGCAATGCCATCCACCACTACTCTTCAAGGATATGACAGCTTCACTACAAATAAGAGAGTGTCTTATAGTTAGTAATGTTCTGATGACCTTCAGAACTCAGCTAGAACACGGCAGTGAATATGGCGTCCGACCTGAAAAAAAGGAACATTCAGGATATGATAGACCTAGACCACGGGAGGTTGTTGTATCTGCGAAAGAAAGTCGAGTCAATTGTTTTATCCAAGTTAAAATGGTTCCAAGGTGTTCGCTAGTGTTGACAGTTGGTTCCCGACGACTTTTAAAGAACTCGGCCTTCTTTTGCCCAAGAAATGGCTGTCAAAATGTGGCGGAAAATACTTCCAGTACAATATTAGACGCAGTTGCGACAGTGAAATTCGCCAAAAAAATGATCGTTTTTTCGAACTTCTGAACGAATATCTCCGTTGTTGTTTGTCCGAAAGTGTCTTGAGGGTCTTCATTCTTGGGTCTTCATTCTTGGGTCTAATATCACTGCGGTGCCCGTAGTTTGCGATAACACCAGTTGTAAAATTCACCATCGACATTTCTTATCTGCACCAAGTACTAAGTTTGATCTGTAGTCCTTTTCAAGCTAGACGAGACAAACTTCAAACGAGAAACAAAGTCTCAAAGAGTAAAGAATATTACCGACGCCTAACAAGCTGCTGGAACTCGACAGTTTCCGCCAATTGCCAGATAAACGTTATTCATACACCGACAATGTGATCGAAACAGCAAAAGCATGTGAACCGCGTTTGTTTTTGGCGTGCGTGGACTTTGCTCGCAACTGTTGCCCTCGCAACGGCACAACGTGGGCGATTGGTGTCGTACGACCCCCACCGTCACCTGCAATCCGGCAGGAAAACTTTGCTCGAAAACAGCCGACCGAGGCTCCATTTTCAGTGCAGATCAAACGGAAAATTACATTCCACATGCGTCTCTGCGCCACCGTGCCGCCACCTTACTTCCTTCACACCAGCTCATCCGCCGCGATGTTGCTGCTCGTCCTGGTAACTGCGGCACCGGTGTATCTGCGTGCTGCTGCAACTCGATTAGCCGTCGCCTCCCGGGGCCACCCCTGGGGTGTCCGCGGCGGGTAGGCGAAGGGGGAGGGAGGGTGCCACTAAAGCGAGTGGAAAGCCGTTTCGCCGTTCGAGCGGAAAACGCGAATGAAGACGTTATTCGCGGTTCGACGATCGATTTGCGGTTTTTGCTCGCCTTTCTTTCCGCTACTACACGTGACCACCCCCTGTTTCTTTTTCCCTCTACCCCACCGGGAGGGGTTTTTTTTTTGGTGCCTCGGTGAAGGCGAAAATCTCTGTTACCTTACCAACGCTGGCAGGAAAACGCTGCCGGTGGCCAACCGGGAGGGTCTTATACCGTTTTGCGCTTCGGCTCGCCCGAATGATCACCCCCTCCACAAGGAGGTAGGGAGAAGACAGGGGATTGCAGGGGAGGTAACAAAAAAACAAGAGCGAGAAGGAGGGGGGTTGGGTATTTGTATGTCTCTTTTGCAACTGGTTGCAGCTCACGGGGCAGCGCAATTGGATGTGTTTGTAACGCGTCCGTGCTCGCCTTAGCTCGTGCGGCTCATTAACTTCGGATTTTCCACCGCCAGCAACAACAACAACAAAAACCGCCCTTTCGCTGCTTGGCTCGAGTGACTTTCCAGCGGTTCGCAACGCCGCCCTGCCCCTTCTTCCCCTCCCCCCTTTTTTGTGCCAAGACGCGAGAACCGTCTGTCAGGTTGCCGACCCGCAACAGTGTGTGGCCGCGGCCGGGATGCCAAAATATCTTCGCCCGCGGTACCGGGGAACACGATCCTGGGTGCAGGGGTTTTCGCCGAAAGTCACACGCGCAAACAGTCAGGATTCATCCCAGTAAGAGGTCATCCATGCGATCGTTTATAGGTGCCTTGTGATTGGTAACATCTACCTCATATATAAGAAGGGAGTTAAGCTGAAGTACAACAAATGCAGAGGTGATCCGGTGTAGAATAACTCCTAGAAGATCCCACTGTCCCACTCGTAGAAGAGATAGATGGAAACTATCAGAAGGGATTCCGAAACGGACAATCAACCTCTCATCAGATCTTCACCATATAGGAGATCTTGCAGAAGATGGTGGAGCAATAGCTCTACTCATTCCATCTCTTCGTCGACTGCATGCGTTAGCCAGGGCCAAACTTACCAGACTACTACGAATGACAGTGACCAACGTCACATGCCCAGGTGATGGTGGAAGGAAAACAGTCAAGGACCGACCTCAGGTGAGCGCACCTTCAAAGTCGTCCAAAATTTCACCTATCTTGGGTCAAAGGTCAGCATCGACAATAACAATAACACCTCTGAGAGATTGAAACCCTCGAGACCCCTTTATGAGGGTCTTGGCTCCATATGCGCGGGAGACGCTACAATGGGGAGTTATACGAGTTATACGTAGAACACACTAACGTACTATGGACTACTAGGCACCAGTGATCATGGCTTATCATGTCATGAGAATGACACCGGACTACTCCAGCCTGTCAAGCCCTTTTAGAGTCGTTCACATGAATAGAGAAGGTGTGGCAGGCTCTAGATGAAATTGAGATGGATTGATAGCGGGGATAAAAGATTGGCAGACGACGTTGGTTAGACTGAAAGGGAGAATACTACTAGGTGAGATACTAGAATATGACGTTTGACGTTTAAATCTTACAAAATGAACGAAAAGTCGTGATCAATAGTTCGAGATGTCTTCCTCCCAAGAACGTAGAATTGTTTGGGACTCGTTCACAAATAAAAACTCTCACTGAGGATGTCAAAATAAAGGTTGTCAACCTTGGGCTAACATTTTCGTTAAAAAACCGGCTCCAAGCGAACGGAGCGACAAACCCTGCAATAGCGTAGATTTCCCGAAATACGAAAGATTTGCAATGGCCAAATTGGCAAAAAAAAAGCAAACAGTACCGCTGGGTGGGAAGAATGTAAGATAAGGAAGGTGACTGCAGCGCTTTGGGAATTAGTCGCTGCATTGCAATGGTTTCGTGGAGGTTCCCGAATAGCCGCGAGGTGCTTTTTAAGACTTACTTCCTTCGGTGTGTTAGCCCCCTCACGAGACCCCGACAGGCGCTGCATTTTGCGTGCCATTACGGTTATTTTAATCTTGTCTCGACCTCAACGACAAGATCATCAACAGCATCCCGGCGCACACGCCTGCCTCCGCTTGTCCAGATAGTCCTACCGCATAGATCATGCACGGTTCTGCCTCCGTCGGTACGTGCTTCAGGTAGGTTTTCCACACGAACCGCTGGTTAAACGAAGGAAGGTCCGGTGTGCAACAGTGGTGGGGATTCGCGGTGGCAGTACACAACGATCCTGATGACAGTTGATGGTGCGCTGTCAACTTGTTGCAAAAGATAAATATAATATGCCCCATTAGTGCCACCGTTCGAGCGCTCGCGATGGTTTCGATTTCCCCATTCGCGTACGCTGTTTTCCCTCATTTTCTTACGACGCGATGTGATGTGCGGTGTATGTGTGTGTAAAAAAAGGAACAAAATGGAGGGAGAAACACCCCATCAAGCGCTCATCCGCTGAAATTGAGCGGAAACGCACAAAACACTGTAACGGATTGTCCAAACACCGCGTGTCCGTGTCAGTAACTTATCAATCCACCGGTGCGCTGGCCGGTGAAATAATGTTCTACCACAACTATCGGGCGAAGGAGCCGGCCCCGAGGGGGGGTACCCGGCGAAGGAGATAATTAATTCGAGTGCGACACCCCGTGTGTGTTCGAGCACGTCATGGGTGCATAATAATCAAATCATTTCATCCTCCCGCCCCATCGCGGTGCATCGCTGAGAGGAGGCTACCCTCCGTGTGGCAAATGGACGGCCAAATTGGAAACACTCTTCCCGCCGAGTGGGCGGGTGGGTTTGGAGGGAAGAAGATTAGGTGAGACCACCCAATATCGCTTGGGCCCGAAGCTCTGGTGTGCACCTTTTTGGCAAGATCTTTACGGAACGCATCAAAGGAAATTTGTAACAACAACAGAGCGCTTCTAGTGGGGGGGAGCAAAAAAAACACACACACACACACTTTAGCAACCCTTCCATTTTGTGCCCCCGAAATGCTGCAATGGTGGCTATGAAATGCTGCCTTCCAAGTGATATCGTGCGTGAATAACGTGTACCTAGCGAGGCAAAAGTGTCTGTACCTTTGTACCGAACGGTTGCTTCCCCCCCCCTCCCCCCTCCCCCTTCTCCACTGGATTTCATTCCTACACCCTGGGGTTTTTTTTTTTTTACACCGCCGAGGAGACGTCCAGTCGGGCCTAAAACTTCGCTACGTTTCGTTTCAAACGTGGTTACGGTTGGTTTTTTGCGTTTGTGAAGAGTGAAGCATTTTACGCTTCCCTACATAATTTAGCATGCAAAATTGTATCCCACTCACCACCCACACTTCCCTACTTGGGGATGCATAAAACAAGGATATTATTAGTGACGAACTGCACGCGCTGAAATAAAAACACAAAAAAAAAACCCTCGACTCCTTGACGGGCAGCAACACACAAAAAAAAACGCCTGAAAGACGACGTTGCGTTGCCGGTCGTAAAACGTTTGCAGCGGTAAGTGTAACGGGCAGGTGTTACAACAACAAAACGAGCCGCATTAAGGGGTGTTTTGTGCACGTTTTGTCAAGTAATATAAGCTTTATTGTCGGCAAAAAAGACAGCACGACCATTACTTTGGTGCAATGAGCGACATTTTGCTGTGCGGGTTGCATACTTGACGGGGCATCTTTTCACAAAACGACCATAAAGTATGCAATTCACAAAGCAAAACAACAATTTATGACCAAATTTCGTCCACAGCATTCGTTAAGAGTGTGCCTTTTTTAAAAACAAGGCCTTGGAAAGGTGTTTTGTGCACTTTTGTGCGGCTTAAATATTACGACCTTACTGTTCCCTTTTTATCCTATTAGCAACCTGAGTGCAAAATGGCGCCTTCTTTTTCCGGGGGCGCCTTTGAGTTGTGATAGTAGTGATGGGTAAAAGGTTCACCATCACAAAAACAACGCAAAAAAAAGTTGATGTTACTTCACAGATGTATGGGCAATTGAAATAGTCTAGATGGAAGTAGACCAGAGTAGGCTGGAGGGAGCCTTAACAGTCAGAGTAGCTCGGAGCAATGCGGAGTCGATTTCCGAATTGTCGAATCCGAGTTCTCAGCGTCGTTGTTCGGAGTAGGAGTAGATTTCTTAGAGTCGTTTCTAGCTAGCCAATGTCGAACACGGAATGGATTCGGAGTCGTGGAGTAGGAGTTTCCAGCATTGGAGTCGGAGTCGATTCCGCAATTGTTTTGAAGTCGAATCGAAGTTTCCCGCATCGGATTTGGAATTGAAGTCGAGTCCGATTATCCAATGTAGAAGTCGGAGTCGACTCCACCATTTTCTTGAAGTCTTATCTGAGCTTCCAGCATTGGAGTCGGAGTCGATTCCACAATGTTCCTGAAGGCGAATCGAAGTTTCCTACGTCGGTGTTGAAGTTGATTTCTTGGAGCCGTGTCCGGCTAGCCAATGTCGAACTCGGAGTCGATTCCACAATTCTTTTGGAGTCGATTCGGAGTTTTTAGCTTTGAAGTTGGAGTTGATTTCTGGGAGTCGTATCTGGTTCGACAATGATGAAGTCGGAGTTGACTCCATAAGTTTCTTGGAGTCGAATCTGTCGAATTCCATTTTTGGAGTCGGAATCAAATCGGCAATTTTCTTGAAGTTGAATCCAAGTTTCTATTGTCAGAAATGGAGTTGATCTCCGAGAACCGCATCCAGTTAGCCAATGGCGAAGGCGGAAGTAAATTTCCCAATTTTCTCGGAGTTAAATTCAATTTGCAAAGCGTTCGAGTTGGAGTCGGTTCAGGCATCTTCTTGGCCCTCTCCGGAATTCCCACCACCAGTGTGCAGGGATGCGAACTTCCATCATAACCATAACCGGAAGTGCAAATAGGAGGAGAGCACAATTCTTCTCACGGCCACCAACGACAACGGGCGAAGTTGCTGCGGATGTACGTGGAGCTTATTTTTCTTTCCTAAACAATCCGTTCTCTTTCCGCCTACCACAACCCAACCAACACATACGCTCGGTTATTGGAACAGCTTGAAAAGCGACGGAAAAGCAGCAACAACAAAAATGTTGGAAACGATTTTGCGCCCGGAAAAATCACTGAAACTTTACTTCGCTCCTTCTCCTGGGAAACCCGTTGTCCTGTTCCCCTCCCCCGGGCCTGGTGGGAGATGGGCAGATACTAACGAGCGGTAAAAAGGGTGATGAGCGGTAAAAAGATGGAAGTCCTCTGCTTTGGGAGAACATTCTCGTGAAGCAACAACAAAAAAGGGGGTTGGCAGGGAACTCAAACGAAATCAAACGCAATTTCACCGGTGGTGTGGTGCGGTACGAAAGAAAAAAGCAAGTGGAAGAAAATGTCGAAGCACACCAAGCCATACACACACACACATGCGTAAGGGGGTGGTGATGTGCCCGTTCGGTTGTCGTACACGCACGCACGCACGTGTCAATTTGCAGGCATGAAAGGATGCACTGCCGCACCCTTGCCTTGCCCCCCCTATCTTCCCCCTTTTTTTTTTGAGCCATAATTTAACACCGGTTTCTTAAAGGGCTACTCGCACCATCAAACGCTCGGGAAAAACGGAAAGCGAAAGCGTTTTGTAGCGCAGCTGAAAAAGATTATGTCCTCTCCAGTGATCATTACGCTTGACTGCCATCGACGGGCCCGTATGTGTGTGTGCTTAGATGTATTACCTCATACTTAGTGTAACTGGCGAATTTGGGTGGGGGGAGGAGGGGAGAGAAGGGGGAAAGTGGCAGAGAATTTTCCTTGTGTGGAAATGAAATATCCTTACCTTAGACTCCAACAGGAATAGTCGACGATGACAGCAAGAGACAGTAAGAAATGTGATGTGGAAATGGTAAGAAACAGTTTTATAGCACCCTACCCCCCACCACCCCTCGCATACGCATCATCATTCCAAAGGAAGAAAATGGGAAAATCCGGCATCGCAAGCAGTCTCTGGGATGTGGTTGCTGATAAAAAATGAGTTACAACGAGGGTGACATTTTCTCTTCCTTTACGGCACCCCCCCTGGAGAAGGGGGAGGGGGTGTTGGGGTGGAAAAATTTTATTATACTACCTCGTCCTTTCCCTTTCTTCTCCCATCGCTCATTTTCCAATCCACCACAGGAAAGGACACACACTGAACGATACGATTGTGCTTCAGCGTTTGCCCCTAAGGTTGTCTGAGGCGGAAAGTTTAAAAGAAGATGACGTTTTTTCCCGTTGGGTAGCCTGTGTTTTCTTTCGTTCGGCAACAAATCAGCCCTGTGGAACGACCGTGCGTACCATTTTCGGTTTTTGTCCAACCATCCATGTGGAAGAGAATGAATTTGTCAAACTTTAAGATAACCTTGACAAAAGTCGGGATATCGTTAGGGCTAGGGGACGAGAGAGCGAAAAAAGGCATCTTTGATTGAAGATTGTTTCATTTCCCGCCACTCCACTGCACACCCACGTGGCAGGTGCGTTGTGCACGATCGGCACCCGACCAGTATAGAACAGGAAATTACAGTTCCGCCGGCACCAGTCAACCCTCGCGTTGGAATTCCGCATCCCTCACCATGTGTATCGCCGTTATTTTTTTTTCTCTATCACGCTTTTCCTACCCATTTCCGGTGTCAACTCGCACACGCGCGCGCTCGCCCGGAAGTATTAGAAAATTTGAATTTTTCAATTACCGCTGTACGATGCGCTTTTTTATCCGGCGTGTGATTGAGTGACCAGAGCCAGAAGGACCCCGCCCTAGATGGGGAGGGAAGCGGTGTTGGAGGTGAGCGGGTGGAGGAGGTACCGTTTCCGGGAGGCGACCGTGCACAACCTTCGCAGCGGATGCGAATCTAAGCTGCGCTCGCTGGTAATAATTCATTACGCCACCCGGAGGAGGGCCTTCATGTCGCTGGTGCATTCAGCCACAAATGCAGTCGCTTTTAAATTACATTCCTTTCTCGTTGTTGTGTGTTTCCTGGCGCATATGACAGCGCGAACATCGTGGACATGAGTTATTATCTACGTGCCGAACAGTGTAAATCGACGGGTCGATGAAGATGCGATGAGTGTACCAGGCTGGAATGTGAATTCCCAGTTAAGAGACAAAACTAGAGGTGATCCAAATGTTCCGGATAGTTATGAAACTATTTCTCACAGATTTTATGTTTGGAACATAAAAGAGCATGAAAGGGAAAAAGACATGTTCGATTCTATTTGAATTCTTACCAAAGCGATCGTTTTGTTATAGCAAACTATTGAGAGTTGCTATAAACTTCATTATCATCCAAGTTGTGTGCCAACCCTGCATCCAAGCGGGAAGTATAATCTCGAGCAATTTTCAAGTTAATTATCCAACAAAATAAGCGTAGCATAAAAAAACGTCCGTTTTGTGAACTCTAACAAACATGAAAGCTAATACAAAAAAAAAATATTTCAATTTTTAAAAATCTTGTGTAAATATATTCAACCACTGTTCGACCGATATGAACATAAACAAAACGAGGCAAAACGTCATCTCTGTCGACGCCATCAGCTGCTGGCGCTGACGTTTCCTGTTTGACATCTGGTCCGGCGAGGAAAATCAACCGGTCCGGTATTTTTGTTGTTTTGGTGTTTATTTTGAGCTCAGTTAGAAGAATTTTGTCCCATTTTGCACGCACAACCCGCCAGGTTCCCACTACTGCAAAGGTAAGGTGTACGTTGTGTACCATTTTATTATTATTTCCAACGACTTGGAATTGAATATTTTCCACTGCACCAATCGTTAGTTGCGCGCGTTTAATTGGATTTGCGTTTGGGAATACTTTTCTGTTATTCTTCCAGCGCAACTCCCCGCGTATCGCGTGCCACATCAACCAATCAACTTCTTTTTATGCAATCGGTGTAATGCAACTAGTTTGTTGCCGAAAGCAAAGACACAACGTTCGTCACCAAAAACAACAACCAAATCGCCCCGAAAAGGATTCATAGCTATGACGTGTTTTGGCTAAATAATGTGAGTTATGTTTTTTTCCCTTTTCCATCCAATCGTCATCTGGCCGCAACCGTACGGCCAAAGGCGGTCAAGCCCCATGCGTTTATGCGCCTGTCGCAGTTTATTTTAGACGTGTTCTGCTAGTAAAAATAGCTTCGCTACGACACATTTGAACGCTTGTCACCGTACGGGAGCATCAGCAGTAGCAGCCGATCAATACAAATACACACAGTAGCCAACAAAGTGAGAACGCAACGGGAGGAAAAAAACGTTTCCGTGACGAAAAAGGATTGTATCCTGGACGGGTAGCTTAACAACCGATCGGTTCCAACCAACGGTGCGTTCTATGTCCGTGTCCAGGTAGCAGCAACACCGTGGGGACGATGTCGTTGCTGGTGTTTCTGATTGCAGCGGCCCATTGCGTGTACACACCATTCACGAAGGTTGAGGAAAGCTTCAACCTGCAGGCAATCCACGATCTACTCTACCACCGGACGAATCTTACCGAGGTGAGTACGCAGGATTATGAAGGGAAAATGTTGACGGCGCTGACGTCTAATATCTGAAACCAATGTGATTTCAATTGCAGTACGATCATCATGAGTTTCCGGGCGTGGTGCCACGCACCTTTCTGGCACCGATGTTCATCACGTTCCTGGTGACGCCAATCGCAACGCTGCTCGAAATGTTCGAGATCAACAAGTTTTGGATGCAATATGCAGGTATTTCCTTTGGATGTGTTTCTTTTCTACAGTTGAATTATAATAACCCTCACAAAATAACCGACTTACTCTCTTTTATCTTAATTATAGTTCGATTTACTCTTGCCGCCACGGTCGTGTTTGCTTGGAACCGGTTAAAGGTGACGATTCTTCACAAGTTTGGCGTTACGGTCGGTGTTTGGTTCATGCTGATCACCGCCACCCAGTTCCATTTCATGTTCTACATGAGCCGGCCCTTACCTAACATAATGGCCCTACCGCTCGTGCTGCTCGCGATCGACTTTTGGTTAAACCGGTGCGTCAAACGCTTCATCTGCTGTTCCGGTGCTGCGATCATAATTTTTCGCGCCGAACTTGCGATGTTGCTTGGGCTGTACTTGCTGTACGATATCTACTACAAGCGGATCTCATTGCCAGTGTTCCTGCGTACTGCCATACCGGCCGGTGTGTTTCTAATCGCACTTACCATCACCGTCGACAGTTTCTTCTGGCGTCGGTTACTGTGGCCTGAAGCGGAAGTGTTCTGGTTTAACACCATCCAGAACAAAAGCTCCGAATGGGGCACATCGCCCTTCCTGTGGTACGTGTATTCTGCGCTGCCCCGTGCGATGGGCCTTTCGATCGTGTTTGTACCGTTGGGGTTGTATCTGGAGACACGCATCCGGTCACTGGTGGTACCTGCTGTGGTGTTTGTACTTCTGTTTTCTTGCCTGCCGCACAAGGAGCTCAGGTTCATCATCTACGTGTTTCCACTGTTTAATGTGGCTGCCGCCTGTGCGTGTAATCGGCTGTAAGATCTACTCACCTTGGCATACAACGATAAAGTATTAAACAATTGCTCACCCCCGTTATCTATTCTAGGTGGCTTAATCGACAGAAGAGTTTGTGGAACAAATTCCTTTCGTTTGTATGTATCGGCCATCTGTTCGGAAACACACTGCTCACGATGTTTCTGCTACTGGTGGCCGGTACTAACTATCCCGGCGGTGTAGCCATCTCCAGGTAATGGCTTTTCGGTGATGTCTTCTCATTTATGTATTATACTAAAACAAAGTTTCTTTTTCACTTTCAGATTCCATCGCCTAGCAGCCGGAGAAATGAACGTATCCGTCCACATCGATAATCTCTCCGCCCAAAGTGGCGTTTCGCGGTTCGCTCAAATTAATCCCGACTGGACGTACGTTTTCGTGTTTCGTGATTCCGTCTGTCTTTAAATTAATGCTTTTCCGTACAGTTACAGCAAACTGGAGAACCTCCGACCAGACGACGAAATGTTGCACCGGTTTGATTATCTGCTAACGGAGGCACAGGACAAGTATTCCGACAAGATGCGCGTCCTGTCGCAGACGCATGAAATCGTCGAGTTTGTCGAGTGTTTTAGCAGCATCGGGTTGCAGTACCGGTCGGTGCTGCCGGTAAAAATTAAAACCAAACCGTGCATCTTTATTATGCGCCGCCGGTATGATCTCGCAAGCGATCGGTTACGGTGGTCGTCCATGTTGGAAGGTGGCTTGGATGGTATATCGAACGACGAACCCACCGTGCCTCGTACCGAACAGGATGACGAAGACGAGGATGAGGAGGAAGAAGCGAATGAAGAGGCAGACGAGGAAGAAGAGGAGCATGTTGAAACTAACGACGAAGAACAAACAGTGCCAGTCGATGATGAAGCTAAGGACAACATTGTAGAAACGGTGGACGAAGAAAAGCGACCGGAAAGACGGAAACGAAGCCTCTTCAAAAACGCAGCTTTTCGGACTAATTCCAAACGATCTGGCCTTTTACCGCTACCGAAGCTTCGGTCTATTAATGGGAAGGAGGTTACCGACCGCTCGGACAACAGCAATCAACCGAGCGCAGCAATAGACGACGAAGAGGATGAAGCGGACGATGAGGCGCTAAAGTCAGCGGAACGAATCAAACATTCTGCTTCCCATCAACAACAGAGTACATCCAACGGTCGGTTGAAGGACGCGCGTAAGCTCATAAAGGAGGAAAGGATGCGTAGGATGGCAAGCAAGCTAACGAAGGCGAGTTTCAGCGAGGTGTGCAATCTGGACCGGATGTCGATGAAGGAGTGCCTCAAAAAGTTGATCGACGACAGTGGCACACTAGCGGACGAACTGGATGACGAGGAGGATTAGTGCGCGCAACGCGAATCTGCTATCTACAGGAGGAAAGAAGCAGCCCGCCGCACAGTAGTTTGTACACCTCTGTGGTGTGAATGCGCGTGTTTCGAACGAAGAAAAACAATGAAACAAACACTTTATTTTATTTTGTTTTGTTTTAGCAAATATTAAAAATATTTAAATTTACCAGGGTTACTAGTTCGGTTGGACTATAGCTGCTGGGGTTGGTTGACCAGAGATACGATTTGTGTATTTGTATATAGACTATATAGAAATACAAGCCAGCCGTGTGTTGTGCCGTCGCGGAGCAAAATCGGAATCCGCATCAATCAAACCCCGCCTCACCGTCTTCATTCACTACAACCAAAGCTAGCAAAATGGCATCCTTCTATACACTGGTTCTGCTGCTGCTCGCTACCGTAAAAGGTACTATCGTTAACACGTTTAAAATATCTTCGTGATAAAAAAAAACATTCTGTTGTGGTGCTAACCGGTTGTGGGTGCATCTTCGCGTGAATGTTTCATCTTATTGCAAGAGTTTATTTTATTTTTTTCAAACAAACTCATCACCCTGTAAAGAAGATGCACCCCCTTTGATTTTGGTGCCTAGTATGCCTCGTAACTGCACCGGATGTGATAAAATTGTATTGTTCAGAAATTATCTAACAAGGGTGTTCGAATTCAAAGTGGCAAAGATGGAACCATTACAGGGGTTTTCCAGTCAATCTACTAAATCTTCGGAGATGCCAGTACCCTGAAGTATTAATATCAAGTCCCAGATCAATAATGTTAGGAAGTAGCGAATCATTATCATGTATGATATCTTAAAACACTTGCTCTAAAAACGGACCAAGACGAATGTTTGATACTGAACACAAATTTGTCCCTCCCGGAGTTCCGTAACTCCCACTATCTAGAACGTTTGCAAGATGAAATCAATTATGAAAGACTTTCCGTTCAGAGAGCCTCTTTAGTTCAGTTTCAATGAAGTACAGATATGGTCCCAACTTAGTCACATGAGCTCGAAACTACCGTAACAGCGGAAAGATGCTGTTTTGATTACAAAATAGCACCAAAGTAATAGATGGAATAGTTAGGTGAAGGAGGCGGGATATAACCGTATTATATTTGGTTAGAGTACACACGTTAATCGTTTAGGCCACAAAGTTACTAACTCCCATACCATTTTCCCCTACCGGAAACCCCAGACACGGTTCTGACGGCGCAGTAGCAATTTTAGTGATCTCGTAATCGCGACACTCTCCGCTCTAATTCGTTGGGCAGCCGCGTGAAAATCCGTGCCCAGGATCAGGGGAACTAACCCCACTTTCTGCTGATCAATATTCAATCTACCACACGCTTTTAATTCCTTCCTGCGGTGCCATTCTAGCGGTGTTGGGCAATTCGTGGTGGTGCATTAAAATCGTATCGTAAACGTGTGCGCAATTCCTGTATATGGTGTACAGTGGTGTGTGTGTTTATAAGGGGCGTTCTAATCCTGTATACTTTCCGGGTGCACAAAGCCGTGCAGGTTATTCATTTGTGTGTTTTGTTTTGGTTGGGTGAAAGGTATTCTTCCTTCACCTCACTGTTGCTCCGTTTCGTCCGCATCGAGCTGGATGGTGGTGTGGTTGGAGTACAGCTCGTAGTTACCGCTCTGCTCATAATCATCACTACCATCGTCCTCGTCCGTATTTAGCCGGGGACCGTCACTAACCGAACCCTGCTGCTCCGATTGCACCTGGTAAGCCAGCTGACCGACGGTTCCGTGCTTTCGGGGCCACTTCTCCGGATGCCGCTGCCGCAACTGTTGCTGCTGCTGATGGTACAGCTCAATCAGCCTGGTCAGGTTGGTCGACTCCGTGATCTGCACCTCCTTCCTAATCTTAACGACCCGATCCTGCACCAGATGCTGGTAGAAGCTGTGGAAAAAGCGGTTCGCTGGCACCTCGCTACGATTCGCCAACCGTATTGCCAAGTGATCCGGTATGATAAGGGTATCTGCGGAGGAATGGAACAGAAACAGGCAAAACAAAACCGAAAAAAAGGTTAATTCGCTTCGTCACCCAAATGATGCGTCGCTCCCCCGTCCCACGAAACGCGCCACCAACCGATCGTTTGCGTTTTCTGCTGCATCGGGTTTGTGCTCGGATCCCAGAAGAAGATGTAGTACAGCGACAGCATGATGGCGACAAGCGATACGCACAGCACGTACGCCGCTACCGTAAGGATGCGTATCGCCTTCTGGTTCTGCTTCGCCTCGTACAGTCGATCCTTCGAGTCTTCGCCCGCGAGCTTAATTTTCTCTTCCGCCGTGTAGCTCATGGTGAGTATTAGCTTTCCCGTCTATCGCATCGGGCTGTGGTAGGAAATATGTTCCAACAAATCTGATTGTTTTTTTTTTTTGTTTGTTATACTTTTAGGTCTTTAAACACGCAAACCGCAATGTTACTTGCTTTCCACTGCATCCGGTGTACGGGAAGATAAATGAGCGCGTGTGGACTATGTTTAAAATCGTTTCGAGCTGGCCGTAGCGCTGAACAAATGAATTCCCGCCATATAGGTCTAAGATTTCCATACGTGACAGCAAATGTAAACACATTAAACTGTGTACCCGTGCCCCCCCTTCTACACAAGGCAGAGTGCTGTGCTATTTTCCAATTGCGTATACTCCCAACGCTACGAGAGCTATTTTACAACCCCCTTTGAGGTGCTTCGAAAGGCATTTTTCACTCATTTCCAGCTAGCCAAATTTGAAACAATAATACTGAACGAAATATTTTTTACACCATGAGAGAGATGCCGTTTTGCTAAATTCACTCTCCGTTGCTTTAAAATAACTTTTGAATGCTGCGAAAATTCAATTCGCAAAGCAAACATTCATTACATCACAACAGTTACCATCACTTACATACTCGTCTGTTCCCTTCGTACCGCGCAGGAAGCTTGCTCCGCGTTCCGTGCGTTTAATTACGTACGGCGCGCGTGGAAATAGTTATTGATTTTTTTCCCCAAACCATCGAATCAGCGCGGTCGCTGATGGAAATAAAAATGGAAAATTAGCTAAAGGTCCTCCGCACACACACACACATATACATCGCCAATAATTGCGTGGATGCTGATGGAAGGCAATGTTGTTTGTTTGCGTGGGGTTTTTTTTTTTTGTTGTATTTCGTCCTCACGCTTGCCCTAGATTTTGTCCTTGCTGCGAGATAAGTGTGTTATCTTCCAAGTGGCTGTTGTTATCTCCCTCTCTCTCTCTCTCGCACTCTTGTAATGGAGCTCTTAATAGAAGAAAATTGATAGATAACGTTGATTTGCTACCGTTCCATAAATGGATTACAATGATTAAGAACACACGCACAGTGCACATTTAGACAGGACCACCAACACACACGTCCTTCAATATGCCGTAGGTCAGTGAGCTGAACGTAAAAGCAACGTCATTAGGGATATGCACCCTTTCCCTGCAGTAGCACCGGAATTAGGTTAAGCATACCGCAACAAACTTTATAGCCGCGATGAGAGGAAGCTAATTATTTTCCACATGCGTTTTTTTTTTTTTTTTGCTGTCTGCGTTTGTGCCATCACTTGCAGTCCACCAATTGCCGCGAACAGATTTTATTAGCACTCACTCATATGCCTTCACCGAGCGGGGGTTGGAATTGCGCGCTGGAATTTATGGTTCGAGGAATGAATCTTCCCGCATCGAGACGTACGGGCGCACGCTTTGAACTCGAAGCGGGAAATGCATTTGGCGCTGCCCTCGCCGAAGAACGATTTACGAGCTCGACCCTTTATAGACAATATTGTGGGTGAAAACAAACACAATCACACACACAGGAGGCACGTACCCCCCGACACCCAGTCGATGCAGTGGAACTGTAAGCGGTCACGATACTGCTTCTATCTGTTTTATGTTTGTTCCTAATGGTAATAAATTTACATTTTACGTTTTTGCGCTTCGGGGCCGTATAAAGAGCATATGGTTTTGCCCACAACCTTCCTCCTGCCTTTTATTGGAGCGGCCGGGAACTAGTCGTGTATACTTTGTTTTTTTTTCCACCCGTGTCCCCGATCGGACACCGTTGTTTGACGGGGTTTTGGTTGATGGACGAAACGGAAAACGTTGCGTGAAGTGGATCATCCGCGTCCGGTGCACACGTTTTACATCCTCGGTGGATGTTGCGTTTACTGCATCGCCACTTGATGGTAACACCACTAAGCAGCAACAAAAGAAAACGAAAATACCGCCAACCAGTGTCCTGCAGCAGCCACTACATCGACCTCCACGCCTCGCGCGTTATTAGCCGTTGGGAAATACACGGGAAATTGCTCCGCATGCGAAATAAAAAAAAACACACCCCTCCCCACAACAGTCAACAACCGACGGCTCGGGGTTTGTACTTTGTTCTAGTCGCTGTCAAAAAACGCTGTCCCCCTATAGCTCAACTGGCCCAAACATTCCCTCCCAGGTTGCACACTAGTACAAGTACGGAAAATATGCTCCAGATTTTCCACAACGAGGTGAACCGGTTACTCTCTCTCTCTCTCCTTTCTCGTGCGCTCTCTCCAAACAAAGAAACGGAAGGTAGAAACTCCCGCAATCAATGCACATTGTGTGGAAAATGGAGTTTTTCCTTTGTATCATCGTGTATGCTGCGAGAGGGAACGAGAGAGTTTGGTACGTTATCCCTGAATGTCTAGCACTTGGAGAATATTCAAAGGTTATCAAGGAGAATATTCTGTTTTTTGTTGTTATGCTTTGTTGATGAATTACCGCAGCGGATAAGCGAATTTGGATTCTAGACGATAGAGTTTTATTACCAATAAGTTTTAAGATTACAAGTTTTCATCAGAATCATCTCTGTGTAGGAAGATCTTAGTGTCTCAGTTCTACTTTTTATTCCTTACTTTGACCAAGAAATTTGTTACTTCTAAGCTGTTAAAGAATTATTATTGAAGAATTCCTAGACACTCTAGTGACAAGATCACTCCCAATCAATTCTAAATAAGAGTCTTTAGGCATCTTTTGACTCCGGTTGCAACCAAGGCTAGCCAATATGGAAGACTTTTTATTGGAGAATTCCTTGACAATCTACAAGATCACACCAAATCCAATTTAAGTAAGAGTCTTATGGCATCTTTTGACTGTAGTTGCAACCATGTGTAGCCAATATGAAAGACTTTTTATTGCAGAATTCCTAGACACTCTAGTAACAAGACCACTCCATATCAAATCAAAATAAGAGTCTTGTGTCACCTTTTGGATCTGGTTCCCAACCAAATGTAGCCAATATAAACATAGACACTTGATTTGGGCCATTATACCCCAAGATCTCTTCTCCCTTGTCCGAATCTGTACGATCAAGTGCTGCGCATCGCATAACTTGATGATGTCATTACTTTTAATTGCTCTGTAGTAGACAGTGAGTGGCATTATATTTGTACCGCGTGTTCTGTCAAACGATAACCTCGAAACAAGGCTTTCTATTGAAAAGTTCACAAAAAAAGCACTGTAAACAATACATTTTTAGAAGGTTCAGTAAAGAAAAGGTATTTTAACAGCGAGGACACTCGCTTGCCTTTTACAGCACCGGCATGCGTTGAGGTGGGAATCTCGCCTGGTAATAAAGCTAGATCGATCTCAATCGTTGTTTGCTAACCAATTTGAAAGACAATCTACGTAATGGAATACCGTAGGGGGTATTGGACGGATATATTTAAACGTAATGTCCTGTGCTCGACGCACTGGTAACTACATCAGAGCCATGTTTTATGTAACGTGGACACCGTTAATCCTATTATCGGCAACGGTATCGGAAGTACCAGTTTGAAGACCTTGTCCAATGACCGTTGAAGCGTTGCATAATTCCCCGGTTTTCCCCGCGAAAGCGACCCAAAAGAGCAAACTCACCTTAAAACTAACTAACTGCAATTACATTTGGATGGATTGATTGTTGCTTGTTGCGCACCGCACCGGAAGGTATCCGCTAGTCGCCCTGATCGCACCCCGTTAACCGCTCGGGGCTGTCATCTTCGTACGGTTCAATTTTCGGGTTCCAGAAGAAGATATAGTACAGCGATAGGAGCAGCGCAGCAAACGACACCGTGAACAGATAGATGCACACCACGATCACCCGGACCCATTTGGGATCTTCCTTCTTCTTGGAAAACACACCACCGTCGGCCGTTTCGGCGTCCCGTGCGTACAGCGGCTCGGCCGCCTTATTGTCACCATTGTCCATCATTGCGAATACTTCTTCTGCTACTAACCACTGCTGCCGCCGGTGCTGCTGGGTAGATGTGTGCCCTGGTGGACAGCTTTCACTATACTAAGCTTGTCCGCGGTGTGCGGATCGTCAGCTACTAGCCGCCTGCGTGAGACCGGTGTGTGAGTGTTTCGGACGTTCAGGCACGTTTCTTGCCAAACTCCCTAGTGAAAGTGATGGTTCTGAGCGTCTGAGCGACCGTTACGCCACCGTGTCGCGCTAAAAGTGTCGTAATGCCCCTCAGCAGTGCACATGTCTGTGTGTATTCATTTGTTCTTATGCGGTGTCTTGGGTATCCTTTGGCCTTTTTTTCTACCCATCGTCGATCAATTATGGGACGTTTTTGGCAAAGGCTGCACAGGCACGGCGGAGTAAACGAGCCCGTCCGGCGTTTTGTGGTTATGGATTTAATCGGCTTTAAGCGTTACGCCATACCGATAGGAAATTGACGACAGGTAAGGGGCAAACTGCCAATACTTCACACAGCGAGGTGTAAGATTTAAACCTGCTCGAAGGCAAACGTGCGTCATACCGGTTGGCATTGGCAGCACATTCCGGCGCATGGCCGGAATTTCCTTTATTGGTTTAAATAAAGCGTATCGGTGGCGTAGGTTTTCGAAGAGCATTACTTTAGGCTTTGCTAGCTGCTACCAGAAGACGTCACGCCCTCGGTACATCTGCATTAGCTAAGGATTGTTTTAAAATTGTATAACTCTTGCAAGCACTAGTAGACACAGGAAGATAAGGCGCTTTATGGCTGTCATGTCATTGTGCAGTAGCTCGTCTACATAATATTGCGTTTCTTATTGACGCATTATACGGGTTTTCTTTCTTTCAGTTGTTCTGTGATTTTAAATTGCTCCAAGCAGTGCAACACGAGCGCGATTCCGTTTGGTATTATGTTTGCGCCACACGGCAATTGCTATCGTGTGCTGTCATCAGCTCCTACATCCCCACTTCGCTTCCTAGCGCGAGCTGTCAAAACACGCCGTTGTTGCTGTCAAACTCTTGCGGTGCGTTTTGTTATTGTACGCGGAAACGAAAATGAATCGGCTGTTGTGCACAACTCTGGTAAAATATTCCCAACGGAATGCAATTAAACCGAACTGTACCGTGCAATGGTGTGCCCTGTCGACGTCCAGCAATAGATGGCACACCACCGCGGAACGAAACACTGCAAATGACCAGCATTACGACATAATCATCGCCGGTGGTGGAATGGTTGGAACAGCACTAGCCTGCGCTCTCGGTAAGACACCAAATGATTCGTATACCTAGAAAAGGGAGGCTTCTAATCAACGTTTCTGTGTTTGCTGTACTTGTAGGTAAAAATAGCCGACTGCAGAATAAAAACATCCTGCTGCTAGAGGCGGCACCCGGCTTTAAGCAACCATCCACTGCACAATACAGCAACCGGGTGTCAGCAATCAGCAAGGGCACGTATCGCCTCATGAAGGCAATCGGCGCTTGGCAGGAAATTGAGCAAACGCGCGTCAAGCCGGTACTCAAGATGCAGGTATGGGACGCCTGCTCGGACGCTCTGATCACCTTCAACTATGACGACTTCTCCGAGAACATTTCCTGGATAGTAGAAAACGATGTGCTGCTTGCCAGCATCTACCGGCAGCTAGAAAGCGTACCGAATGTACGTGTGCGCTACTCATCCAAAATTGCCACCTGTGAGCTGATGCGGGACGGTGCAGACAAAAGCACCGTGCGCCTTGCCGATGGTGAAACGCTCAAGTGTGATCTACTGGTAAGTGGTAATAATAGCAAAACACTACTCGTGCGTTGCTGTTCAGGGCTTTTTTATTCTACTTTTCACTATATCGAGGTCTTTGCTCAGCTCGTCCAATCGTTTTAGTATGATTTTTTGGTTGTCTTCGAGCGTTTTCAACGATGCACCGGTTGGGGGTTGGTGTGCCGGCACTATCGGTGGCATCGTGTCCGGACGCATTCCACCGTACGGGCTGTCCGATATGGTGCGCTTTTTGTTGACTGTTTTGAAGTGCTTCCGGCGCAATGTGACGGCGGCCGTGTCCACTTCGTCCAGCAGGAAGTTGTTGAACGTTTGCATGTTGCGGTAGGTTCGCCGTCGCCTTATCGATTGATTACGTTCGCGCCGCTCGGCCACCAGTTTGTAGATGGAGGTAATAAGCTCCCGTGGAATCTGTAAGATATATAGTGGGTTTTAGTGGCGTGGAGTATACGATTCACCTGCCCAAAACAACTTGCACAGGAACAAACCCTTACCCGTTTCTCCCGCGGATCGTTCGGTTTGACACGAAAGTGTAACCGGCAGCGGGAGGTTTTTAACAGCGCTATCTTCTGAAAGATCGCCCATATTCTTATCGGCGCTTTGCGCAGAAGGCGTGAAAACATGAGACTCTCGAGACGGGAGATGAGTTCCGCCTGGCGGGACAACCGGTCCAGTCCGGCCGACTGCTGCAGCCCCTGAATGTCGCTGACGGCCAAACCGACGAGCAGGTTGGTCAGGATGACGGTCACCAGCAGGACGAACGCAAGAAACATGCCGTGTGCGGTGGCGGGATATTCAATTTTTAAATTTTCACCGTAGAAGATGTCCTCGAACTCGAGCTCACCCGCCATCATAACGATGGTTTTAAGCAGCGAGCGGGGTATCTCCTTGAAGGCAATATAGTTGGGGAAGAGCACACAGAAACTAAGCCCGAACGCAACCAGCAGACAGCAGTAAGCCATCAGAAACTTGGAAAAGTTTACCGCCACTGTAAAGGAATGATATTTTGAGTGGAACAGCAACAATATGAAGCATGAAATCTTAACACGACGGATACTTTACGAAGAAACCACTTCCACGCACAACGCTGACAGAGTGTGGTTCGAGAAACCTTTCGTACCTGTCGTAAACATTTGCACGTATAGCCCGAAGATGGGAAAACGGCCGACTAGCATCATCAGTTCCAGCCAGGCCAGGAAAATGACTACCGCCGCCACATGATGCTGCCAGTTCATGATGGCGTTCGATTCATTCAGTGTGTTGTGCTGGAAAGAAGCAGGAGCATTACAACTGATGCAAATGCAGACTGTCGTTTGCAGTTTCTCACCGTGCAGAGAAATATACCGATCACGATGCTCCACTGAAGCCAGTTTTCCCAGTACCGGACGTAGCTAACGAAACCGTGCATCATTTGAAAGATTTCTTTCGTCATTAGTACCAAGTTGAACAGGATGATGATGTACCCGACGGCCGGTATGTACGGTGGAGTGGTACAGTGATCGGCCCGGCAATCCTGCACATACACCCCGAGCACGTACGCGGTAAACAGCAGCACAAACAGCCCATGGTAGAACAGGCTGAAGATGAAAAACTTCCTAATCCGACGCCATTTTAAAAGCAGAAACGTTTCGCACAGTGGATGTTTCAGAATGCGCTTCTGGCCGACCTCTATAAACGCGAGCAGCAGTTCCGTCTCGCCCCGGTCGTTGTTGGGCACGAGCAGCCGAAAGTCGAGCCGTATCTCACAGTCCACATCGCCGATCTCGTGTATGCTGTTCACGCTAATAGCCGAATCCAGCTTGTCCACGTACCGTGGGATAATTTCCGGCGTACGGCGTATAATGAATGACAGCGCCGACACACCACCGTTCGTCCGGGCGGTAATGTCCGCACCGTACTCGATCAGCATGTACACGCACGTGCTGAACTCGTTCAGTGCCGCAATGTGCAATGGCGTGTAGCCGAAGTTATCCGCGCGGTTCACGTCCACCTTCGCCTTCAGCAGGCTCAAGGTGCAGTCCCAGAAGCGGGACTCCTTGACGATCGAGGCGTGCAGTGCGGTTCGACCATCCCGATAAACCGCATGTACATCGGCCCGGTGGGCGATCAGGTACGTGACGGTTTCGTGACACTGTGACAGGCAGGCCAGGTGTAGCGGTGTCTGCTGGTCACGGTTGCGTGCATCAATATTCGCGCCGGCTGCCACCAACAAACGCACACAGTCGAGATAGTTCTCGGAGGCTGCCAGATGCAGTGCGGTGATCTTCTTCTGACCGTACTGGGAACGGGCGTCGGCACCGTGCGTAATCAGCAGGTCCATACACTCGCTGTACCCGAGGCCGGCTGCTACATGGAGTGGTGTCTGCGTGTACACCTGCGGTGTGTTCGGATTGGCTCCGTGCTTCAGAAGATACTCGACGCAGCGCTTGCTGTTGCGCATGACCGCGTAGTGTAGCGCCGAGTGCTTCTCAATGCCGGCGTTGATGTCGACGTTCTGTGCGAGTAGTAACGTCACACATTCCAGACTACCGCAGCTAAGGAGAAAAACCCGTTTACGAAACACCTCTATCAGATAAGGCTTCACGTCCAGAAGGAATAGATGGTCGGTCGAGACCTACCTGGCAGCACAGTGCAGTGGAGTGGCCGTCTTTTCCCGATCCCAACATTGAGCTTTGGCGCCGTGCTGTAGCAACAGCTCCGTCGCTTTGTAGTCACCGATGTAGCAACTTAGATGCAGTGCGGTCCGACCCGCCGTATCACAAGCGTTCGCATTAGCACCGTCCAGTGCGAGCACCTTTCGCAGCAGGTCGTGTTTGCTGTACCAAACCGCTAGCAGCAGTACCGTATCCCGCTGCTCGCTAGCGTCCTGTAGGATGTCACTGGGCGGTACCAAACTACACACCAGCACCTCTGCCATCCGTTCACCGCCCGGCAGCTCCTTCAATCCACTCTCAATATCGGTGTACACCCAGATCTCTTCCTGACCTTCGCGTCCACTGCCGAAATCGTGCGGTTGGTTCGGCGATGAAATCTCCACACCACCGACATCACTCTCGCTCGATATGCTCAACCGGAAGCGACCGGCACTGTCCGTCGGTTCACTACCGTCTTCCGCCTCCTGGTAGTACATACGATACTCGTCCTCCCAGCGCATCTCATTTTCCTGGGGAATAGAGCAAGAGCAGGTGTGTGCGGTATGAGCAAACGTAGCATAGGGCTATTATTCCTCTTGACGGCTCTCAGGCAGGTGTCACGCATATGAAAGTATGCCATTAGTTCAACTTATTGTCCTATCCCGATGCGGGATTGCGTCAAGAGGAATAATATACTTATCGCAAAACATTGCTTTTTAGGCAGTGAAGCGTTTTCATACTATGATTGAAAAGCGCACCGTGTCCATTCCCTGTGCCGGTTCATTCGGGCCGTTGCCGATGGCCTACTAACGCCTGGAAGTATGCAAATCCGAATCTGGAATGAGAATACAAATGTGCGAATGATGAGTTAGTTGTGCGGGTGCGATGAATCAAGTGTGAAACTACACATGAACTAGGGTTGGGTGCAGACCCTACTGCGTTACAGACAGTTCAACCTGCGTTACACACAGCTCAACCTGCGTTACAATCCGTTCAATGTGCATCATTCAACCTGCTTCACAGTTCGTTTAACTACTTTTACATTTCAAAAGTTCAACCGTGGAGCTGCAGTACGATAAATGAACGAACAAAGTTCGTTCACTTTAAAAGAACCGATCGAACTGTACAGGTGTGCAGGTCTTGTGACCCTTCTCCAATTCGAACCACCCAATAACCCAACAAAAACACCCGATACGATGACGTGCGCAACACTGGAAAACCGCTTAGCGTCGGGCAAACACTCAACGTTTGCGCTTAATCCCGTGAATGAATCGTGTTCGAAGCTGACCAAATGCCGCTTAAGTAAACAACCGGCGTTTGAGTGGAAAGCATAAAAATAAGTGAGCGGAAATGGTGTTGTTTCCAAAACGGTGCGAGCGCGCAACACCCCACGATATTGGGGGGAGGGTGCAGAAGATCCCCAGAAGAACACAAAACGATCCAAAAAATTAAGCAAAACAACATCGTCCGCTTTGGTGGATGCGAATGTTCTTCCAACTGTTGGCAAATAAAGCGCACGCGATGTGTGAGATCAGAGCACATTCTTCACAGATCCCGGTAACCCTTCGGGGGCGAATTTGCTTTCCCCCTCCCCCTTGCGTGAAATGTGACCTTCTTGGTGGAGGTGTTGTTGGGCGGGCGGGTTGAGAGGATCAAGATTAAGCCACACAATGTGGTTCTCTGGAAGGGAAGAGTTGTTTCGTGGAGGAAGAATGTTTATGTAAACGTTACCACCTAGCAGCGTCATCTGCTGTAGAACGTGTATCACATCGGAGAGTGGGCAGCCCATCCTCGCAAGACTCGTGATGCAGCGCAAAGACCAACGCAACCCCGTTAATATACACTCTAATGCGGCTACCGGACTGGTGGTTGTAATGCTTGCAAAGGTTGATACATGCCGAGCACACAATACACAAGTCTCCTGTGAGAATTGTCTCCGGGTCGCGGTGCGGTGCCTCCTCCGCATCTCTCCACCGCTTGTCGTTCCAAACAATCCGTGCAGCAAGATATGCGTGGGCGGGCGTTATTTAAGCAGGCAACGAATGATTTGTTTAGCGTATCGCGCATCTAACCAATTTCACCGCAGGTGAGGCATGATTCCTGCCGTTCCCCGGGCACTTTGGCGCTTGTTCTCAATATCGCCCATAAGTACGTGTTGCGTACTTGAAAAGCTGTGCTCTCCGGCTCCTCCCATATTGCAAATTGTTTTTTTTTCCCACTGTTCTGGATCTAATCAATCCTTTGCCACTGTGAGTGCCTTCCAAGATTCCACTCAGTAAAGGAAAAGGCAATTCACTTAATAAGAGTGACGTGATCCGGCGCTTCAGGATCGCAAGTGAAAGATACAACCGGGGTATGGTTTGGAATTTGTAAACAAAATATTCATTTTCGGCATCCGGCGTTAATTGAGGTTTGCGCGCGTGCTGGCGTTACACGGTACTCCCCCTTGGGTTAGTCTCCTTCCGGACCACAGTTTAATTAACCAGTATTTATTGGTGTCCGCTAATGGGCGTGCACGGGTTGCACACATAAATCTCCCAACCGATATCGAGTTCGTCGGTTGTTTGGCTACTTTTCGGGTTCTCCAAACATCCTCATCCCCAATCGCACCAAGTGAGGGAAGCAAAAATGTCCAACTCTTTCTCCTGGAAAAATTCCATACGTTGTGTGGTTCCCGCGATCAACTCCCTCCAATTTACTGCGTGTGTCACAGTTGAGAATGGATGATTTCCTTCTTGGCGTGTTTTTTTTTTTTGGGAGGGGAAAATATTGCCATTTCATTCTCCACCCGTTGGAAAAAAAATGTCGCATCTACGCTAGGGTTTACCGGACAGTGCCGCGATTATTCGAGATGACAGTGGCGGCTTCTTTATTGCCGGTTTGCTGAGCGTTGGAGAGAAAAGTTCTAGAACACTAAGTACCAAGCAGTTTCTTCAGAAAACTAGCTAGTAATCCAATTTGGAGTTTTGTTGCATCACTAACTCTGGTTGATTGATGTGGGATGCACAAATGCCTTGAAGGATCTGCAGTTGAGCGTCACCTGATGTTCGGCACCGGACAGAGCTTAGATTCACGCCAGTTGCATTACATAAAAATTTGCACACACACACACACACACCCACACGCAACTTCACAAAGTGGCTGTCGAAGAATTAACCTATACACCTAGTGTTTCCCGGTATCTTCTGCTCTATAAAGTTTCCAGGTACGGGCACACTGCGAGACAACTAAAACCAACAAAAAAAGAGCCAAATATTTCGAAGATGACGCCTCTTCCGAATCGTTGAAACACTACGCGCCGACTGAACGTCGGTTTCGCGTGCGGACGCCGTAGAAACCCGCCCGCCGACACCCAAGGACGAGCTGATCACCCCGCCCCCGAACTCCGACTGCTGCCCACCGCCGTTCCAGCCTGCCCGACGATCGTTTGCCCATTTTCTAAGCCACCCCGCAGTGCGGAAATGGTGAGAAAAATCATAACCGACCGAGAGCAGCGGTGAGAAAGAGAGCGCATACACGCAAGATCACAGACCCCCCATAAAGGGGGGGAGGGAAAAACATGTATGAGCGCGCGGACGCGATCGGGGGATAAAGAGACACACAGCAATGCACTGAAAACATCTCTTCTTCGGCGCGAATCTCAGCAAGGTGCGAACAAGCATGCCAGGGACAGCAGACGGGGTCGGACTTGTTTTCTTTTTAGCTGTGTTTCGCGGTAACACCACCACAACCCCACGGACGCCCGCGCACGGTACGGGAAAATGAGATCCAAATGGAGTGTGCCGCCCGGTTGTCCAATTAGAGGCAGAAGACGCCGAAACGCCGCGACGCCGTTGTAAGTGCGACGGTGTGGGAAATCGAATTCGGATGAAAAATCTCTGAGCAACAACACGCCGCCTAATGGAGGAGGAAATGGTGAAATTGAGATGAAAACGGACGTCGCCCGCCATTAGCTGGGAATTGGTTTGGAGGGAGCGGATGATCTCCTCCTTCGCTTGGAGAGCGGTATAGGAAATTGAATACAGACGCTCTACAGCTCCTGTATGTGCCCTAAGCGCAGGGCGTGCTCCAAAAACTTGCAATCCGCGTAAATGAGGAGAAAAACTATCGGCAGGCGTTGTTAATTAACACTCGTCGCACTGCTTTGGTTCTAGGGGTGGAGGGGGCGTTGTGTGTTACACCGGTAATAGCGACACCCAGCGGATTCTAACGAGCCTATGCTGATTGGTATCCGCTGCGCATTGCGCGACAAACAACCGCACATCCGGTTTTCTCTATGCACGACGAAAATAAGGCTGCTACGTACGAAGATGTCTGCGCGGATCGGCGGACATGTGTCAAGCTGTTATAATTAAGACACGTCCCATGCCCGTTTTTCCACCGCGCAATATCCCTACCAGCGTGGTCAACCCGGCTAATGGTAAAATTTCCCATTCTTCTTCTCTCTTCACGGGCAGGTTGGTGCGGACGGTTTCAACTCCCTGGTGCGCCGGCAGATGGGTGTCCACAATTTCGCCCTCGCCTACAACCAGATGGGTGTGGTGGCAACGCTTCGGTTAGCCAACGGCCCTACCGACAACGTCACCGCCTGGCAGCGGTTCCTTCCGACCGGACCGATCGCGCTACTCCCGCTGAGCGATGACACCAGCTCCCTCGTGTGGTCAACCGGTGTGGCAGAAGCGAAACGACTGCTCCAGCTCGACGGTGACTCCTTCGTTGCGGCCGTTAATGCGGCGTTCGTACGTGTTTCTTTTTCCTCTCCTATTGAAAACCCCAGACGCACTGATTTATTCTTTCTCTACTTTACCTCCAGCATAAACCGATGCCCCGCAACACGCTGGTGGATGACGTGATGAAGGGTGTCAATACGCTCGTGAAGCAAACCACCGGTCAGCGGCTCGAGGCGGCCCCGGTCGTAGAGACGGAACTGCCCAACTCCCGTGCTGCATTCCCGCTCGGGCTCGGCCACACTAGCACCTACGTTGGGCAGGGTGTCTGCCTGATCGGGTAACGCACAGCTTCAACGTCAACCACACAAACCCTTCGTCTGATGCGTCTGCGTTCTTTCTTCTACCCATTTGCAGTGACGCGGCGCACCGCGTGCATCCGCTTGCCGGTCAGGGCGTTAATCTCGGGTTTGGTGATGTGCAGACGCTGGTGGACGTGCTGGCGGACGCAAACTATGCCGGGCTGGGCATCAGCAACCTCAGCGAGCTGCTCAAGTACGAACAGCAACGATTGAAGCACAACGTACCGGTACTCCTTACCACGCACAGCCTCCAGCGGCTCTACACGACCGACTTCGTACCAACCGTTGCCCTGCGAAGCATCGGTCTCACGCTGACCAATGCCTTCCCACCGGTGAAGGTACATTTTGCGCACCATCTAACCATAAAGACGTGGTTGAACAGTTGTATAATGTTTTTTTTTTCTTTTGCAGAAATTCCTAATGAACTACGCCATGTCTTAAAATCTAATCTAAATAGCCCAGCCAAAGAGAAGGAGCACAGAGGTGTATTTTTGCTGTTGTAAAATAAGGTGTCCATGATGGAACTGGAACCGAATCGAAATTAATAGTGTTATTTGCGTATGACTGAAATGAATGAGCGAGAATTGTACTATTATTTGTCATATTTTTAAATTTTGAAGGAAAAACATTGTAGAATGTAAGTTTAGTTTGCCTTTTTCGATCCTGGTACTGTTCCGTGTAATGTCGTGCGTCCTCTAGGATATTTTTGTCAGTTAATCATGTTATCACAACCTAATCACGATAACTTAAAATGCCGTTCCTTATTAGAAACGTATCTTGTCTTCCCTAAATAGGATCAACCTTCACATCACAGCAGTTACCAAGGGTTTTCGGTACCGGCCCTAAAGCAAAGTAAACCAAATTGAGAATTACTTCTCAAACGTAAACACAACTACATCAGTAACAACCGTAATACCCCCTTTTCAACCCATTTACAGTTGGCTGTTTGCAAATTTGATCCGCTAACAGTCCAGGTGTACGTTACAGCGGATAAAATAAACAACCATTGTGCTAAACAATGTAAACAATGCGCGCTACGTGCACGTACGTCGTGTATTACAATGAATCGTGCAAATTAAAAAAAGAAAAAAACGTCTACAATGAATATATCCACAACAAACAAAATAGAAGTTTGAAAACATTTTTGGTGAACACATCTTGTCGAACTCCACAAAACCCGTACCGCTTGAAGTGCATTGTTTATGTCAGGCGGCAATGCAACGGCTTTTGCACAGGGTTGCCTTGGAACGAAGTCGATTTGAAAAGTCGCTGGTTGCCACGTTTGCCCCCCAGCAACACGCACACATTCACACTTGGGGTTGCATTGCTTACACGTACCGTACGCGCACATACACATACGCACCGAATAAAGCCAGTTCAAGACGGTGAACAATGCGGAGTTGCTTCGCAGAAAGGTGCTAGCCGTCGACGAGACTGGTGTTGATTAACTCGCTCTAGGGAGCCAGTGCTGGTGGTGAACGTAGTAAAGCGTTGTGTCTGTGTGTGTGCGTAGTTGGGATTTTTCCCTACCCTGCTCATTTGAAAGTGCTTACGATGCATGGAAAATCAGGTATGTGAGAGTTATCAGGAGTTGGACAATTACCACTGACCTATTTAACAGTTTTTTTTCTTGTGGTGAATTGAAATGGTTAAAACAAATTTGATGACTTGTCCTCCAATCAAACCTTCAACAGTGTTCCACGCGTTCGTATGGCGTTGCAAGTCAAATACAAGACGCAATACATTAGCTGCACACTTTTTTTAATAAGTACGCAACCATGTTTAGATAGGTGGAGGTCGCTGTTGAATCACACACCAAAAAAAAACCGTCTCAGCCAGACAAAAATACCTTCGTTAAATATTCCACACGTCTTTTCCGCGTGTGTGTGTGTTTAATCATAGTCGCCTCTATGGTTATTAGTTGAAGGCCAGCTGATAAACTAACACCACCATACACACACGTTTCCACATGGCCTTGCTGTGTTGCAATCAACCCCGTTGGGATGTGGCATAGAGAAACCGATTGTCTCTTGATATACCCTCTGCATGTGGTAATTTTTATAGTAAAAACATTTCACAACTTTAGTGTAATGAATATTTCTCTAGTAAATCCATGAAGCTGATAGTTTTTTTTTGTATTATATGTTGGCGAAAAAAGGCGATAAAAGCAAAATATGCATGGATTGGGTAGTATTATGATTGAAAAGCAACCCTCCGAATAGGAAATCTTTGTTGCTGCATTCGTTTTCCTTCAAAAATTCCCACTCATGCACACATTTGCATTCGTTTCAACCATTGCACTGCATCCGTGCACGGACTCGTACACACATACCACTGTGAACGCAACCGTACGGAGGGTTTAGCTGTAGCGAACGACGATCGCAACAGTCAGAAATGTGCTAGCGGTCGACGAGACTGGTGCTATTTTTCCCTTCTCTCTCTCTGTTTATCTCCATCTCGCATTCCCATTGCCGAGCAGTGTGGCGTACGTGACGTTGTGATAATATACGAGAGTGTGCGTGCGTGCGTGTGTACGTGTGTATTGCGATCTTTTGGTTCTTTTTCTGTGAAAGTTGCTACACGATGGAAGAAAAATCAGGTGCGTGTGGAATAATGGGAAATAACAGTACATTTTTGGTTTATAAATGTTTAAAGAAGCTTCAGCAAACAGTCACAGCATTTAGGGGAAGGGAAGGTAGTAGGTAGTAGCAGCGCCATAATGGATTGTAACAAAGACGCAATAGCGAATGGCGACGTTAGGCTTTTTGCGTTTCTTTTTTCAACTTGAACAGGCTTCGAACGTTCTTGAATGAAGGGGGAAAACTCGGTTGAAGGAATAAGGTCATTCGCGAGCCTAAACTATGCCCTCATTGTGCCTGTTGCTACCGTAAAGCAGGAAACAATAGACTCTGCAACGTATGAGAAAGAGAGGAAGATAAACAGAAAAACAGGCAAACCGAACGAGACATGGCATATCGCCAGTGGGATACTGGCATGTTGGTTAGAGAGAGACAGAGAGTGAGAAGACAAGATAGAGGCTATGGTGTGGTGTGTTAATCCGTTGTCTTGTTGATTACGTTTTTTTTTTCTTTGCATCTAAATCTCATTGCCTCTAGCTGCTTATCGTCTTTTTTATAAGGTTTTATAATCCGTCGTTCGCGTTCGGTTTAAAAATAGACCGTGTACAAGAGACCAACGCAGTTTTCCATCCCCTGACGGTTGCACAGCCAACATGACTCCAATCGATGGCGCGGTGGATCCTCTCTCGTACGTTCGCGATTCCATCGCAACATCTAGAAGGCATTGATTTCCATTTTCCGCGTGGTGTCCCTTTTGCGTATCACCCAACCCCTGAGGGGACTTGGTTGAATCGGAAATAACGAATCATTCCGGTATTGTGGTCGTAATGATGTTAAACCTGGAATTAGCTGTTGAATAATTCCTAAATTAATCGACATTGCCAACTATGCAGGTTTGAAATATTAATGCGTTTTTCACTTCGAGACTGTAAAAAATCTGTTACGATATTACGTACCGCGTGCGCTAAATGTTGGAGGAGGAAATCTGATGATTTAGGGTAGACCACAATGATTGAAGCAATCTTGAGGCAGCTTTGATTTAGTTCAGAAAGATTATTTTATAGTTAAGAGCAGTTTGTAATAAAACATCAAGCAAATAACCATGACTAATTAGTAAGTCGATTGGCAAATAACATAAGAAACGGCGGTGACGCATAATGGATTCCTTTTAAAATATCCGTCTCCACTTATGACTCCATATCATAAAATGGTTTCTCATTTGTGTGAGAATATTAGATGAGAAGAAGCATTAAGCATTGTCACATCCACGTAAACAGCGATAGTTTTGAACACATCGACTTCACTGTGGCGTATTGTGGCTCTTCTCTTCCACCATATTGCGTCACTGCAGTGGTCTTTAACCTCACCACCCAAACCAATGACTCATGAAAGAGAAGGGTGGGGAGGTAGCAATTTAAACGTCGGAATGATTTGTAGTACACCTTCCGATGTTTGTGCGGCTGCTGACCAAACGCTCAATCTCGGTCGTCATTGTTTGCGGGGGACTCGGAAATATTAAATCCCGAACACCTACCATCGGCTTTTGATCGAGTAAAATTAAAAACCCACCAGACGAAATACAAACGCAAACCTCCTTCCAATCACCATTCTGGTGCAATAGTAGTAGTGAATTTCTTCGTATATTGTACCGCAAATGAATCAATTTCAACTTCCTAATATAGCATGCGCTTGAGGTTTCGATTTGTCCAACGGCCGATAACCTTTTTCCTCCCTCCACTGTGTTTCACTGAGTGCAGATTTAGATCTGCCCTAAAATGATCAATGGGGAGAGAATGTACACAAGGCGGCGCCTACCTTTGGATAGCTTTCCACAGCGTTTTTAGGTCTCCACTGCAGTAGCTTAGCGATCGTGACGCGTAAAGTGAAAGTAGGCGTTTTTTTATTTTTAGAGTTCGTGTTCCATACGTATGCGAAAGCAAAAAAGACGCTACAAGAAGGAAGGCTCATGCCTTGGTTGTTTTGAAATTCCGGTCAAATTTTAAAGACACTCTGTCTCTCTCTTTCCTGAGTTTACGTATTATATTACTTTAATTATTCCTGTAATTATTATAACACGTTTTGCATAAATATTTTTGTTTTTCTACTTTCAGCACCAGTTGAGACAGCTATGCATCTTTCTCGCATCCTAACTCTGCTTTTCCTTGCCAGAAACTTATATGGGACCTGAGTCAATTGCAATTTGATAAAGAGCGCATCGGACGTACACTGGGTTTTGCCGGTCGCCAATGACGCCCACATCTTCGACTGATAGCGAAAGACGCGGTTAACGTTACCCGCCGGAGGATGATTGCCTTTGTTTCATCTGAGGGGCCCATTTATTCTGCTTCGAGCAAAAGAGAAGGCGTAGGATGTAGAGGATGGTGTTGATGGACATTCCTTCAAGGAGAGAAAACCACATCTGCCAAATGTGTTTGCAGGCGGGTATACACTGGTTATATTTAATAAGCACTGTTTCGTGGCAAATGGGATTTTAGCTTTCTTTGACAGCGAAGCCTTCTCCTCTCTACTACCCCTCTCACGGCACCCGTGAACCGCCGGCACTACTCTATATAAGGCATCCACTACCGCTGCTGGTGCGTTGTGGAGGGCAGCTGAGCTTGCAACAGGCATCCCCGCATCGGACGAACTGTAACGTGTGGGTCCTGACCTCCGTAGATCTCTCTCCCATTCACGTCTAAGTATTAAAACTTCGTTTGAACTTTGACATCCTCGGTGAGAAGTGAGTCACTTACATTGTGGGAAGAAAAACCTAACGTATTGCCGCTTACCTTGGTAAGAACGGTTCCGTGCCACAGGTGTCGAAGAACCCTGGTTGAGCTTGTTTTAACTCATAGTTGCACAAAAATCGTATTTCTTAGAAGAGCTGCCTGTGGTGCAGTAAAAAAACAACAAAAAAAGTTAAAAAAAAACTTAGCTATTTTTTCTTCACCTTCCGTTTCTCACATCTCACCGAGTGAATTTTGATTGCGTTTCTGTAAACGACCAGAAGTAGTTTGTGAATCATTCGAGTCGCATGACTCGCTTAATGCACGATAAGCGTTTAGCTACCTTTTTATAGATGCAGCGTCGAATTATGGGTATTCAAACGTAGATGCGTGTGTACATGTAAGAGTTACTCGACCTAGACTTCAAGGGCGCACCGACGTGAACATCTGCTGTGAGGACGATTTTTGTATCGACCTGAGACACGGGGAACAATGCGGCAGTTCGCGTTTTATGGAATTTGTTAGCGCTTCCCGTCGTTGCCGCTCCAGCTCTCGGATTATCTTTGGCCACTGCTGCATTGCTGGCCAGTTGAGAAGGACGTGTGGGACGGATTGGGAACGATGCGCGGTCGACCATCGGTTATGTTGCTACCTCATGGAAAAGGGAATGCATTTCATCCAGCACGTGTTATTCGGCCAAAGCGCGATAAATATCTTATGTATCTCATCATCTACAAAAGGAATACACAACTGCTGATTCACGCTTAGGCGTACAACTACGAACAGAGGAATGGAACTGTCTCCGGTATTGCACGACTACAACTGTTTGCTTGTCATTGATATTGCGTCCAGACGATTTGTTCCCGAGTGTGGAAATATCAGACGTGTATTGTATTCGACGGGATTGTTGCTACCAGTGGCAACCGTTTTGGACACGTCAGCATGGTGCAACCATCCATCGCTTCGTTGCAGCTTGCTGTCTGGTTTCTTTCATCTCTTGAGCTGTATTTTTGGAAGAGACAGATCAGATATGCGGTAAAGCTACGACGCGTATGGAGACTGGACTTCGGAGCGCGATACGTAATGTTCGGAGGATTGAAGAGGATCACATCCTCTCGTCGTACGGTGACGCGGACATCTTTCACATCTACTCACTCCCTCCCCTGAGATTAATTTTCACCTAATGATGTCCCGTATGTTGGTGCACATCGGTTATTTGTCTCCCCTTCGGTTGGATTCGGATTGTATGGTGGGCTGCGATTGAAGGAAATGTTCTCCCTGTAAAGCCCTAGCAAGCGTGAAGAGGAAGCAGATAGTCGCGAGAAGATGGGCTCTCATCGAGGTTAGGTTTTGGTTCCGGATAGGCGCGGGAAGGCGGGTTCCTGATGGCGGCGAGGAGGCGAGCGGAGAGCGGCGATTATGGAGACGGTTTTGCTTGGCAAGCGAGAAGAACCGCTGGACACGGACGGTGTCAGCCGGTGGCAATGCGAGAAGAGAGCAAAACCCAACGAAGTTTCCCAGAAGGCGTTGTGTGATCGGCGAGATCTTTTACGGCTAAAATGGTGTCGATGGTGTGATTTTTTTGCGGATGCGTTGATGAACGATCATCCATTATACATCGAATGATCAGAAGTGCTTTGAATGTGGCATTGCTGAGCATCGTTTAGTGGCGGAGGCGATGTACGTCAATATTTAGAACGGATACAGCATGAACGTTACGTATTCATACACGCAGCTGTTGAGTAACTCTAATCAAGCTGCTACGTTCCTAGAGAACGGTCAGTAGTATATCCAGACCGTTTCAGTATTACCAAAGAAGGAGACGAAGAATATGTGATTAAAAACATTGAAAACCAGCAGTTGAGTATCGTCTCACGAATATAAATCGATCGATCGGAACAACTTATGCAGTCAAATGTTATCTACAAAGAAAAGATTTTTTTCGCAATCGTTTGCGATAACATTGCTTGCTGATTTGGTTAATACCAGGACACCAGACGTGAACACAGTAGCAGAAGCATAAGCTCCACACTTGCACAGAAAACGCAGCACGGTAATGAAATATTTTCAACTTTTCCTAACGATCTGTCCGATCAGTTCTTCACCAAACAAGTGCTGGAAAGTAAAATTTTGTTCGCAAAACTCCACGGCCTTAGTGTTTGCCTTCACCCTGTTATTGAAAGGCATTTCACGACATCATCGTACATGACGAATAGATTCTCTACACACCGTTTCTCCAATGCGCACGGGATTGCAGTAACACTTACCTCAACTCAAGATCATTCTGTGACGGACACTGATTGTTTATGGCGGGCATTTAGAAGAACGATGCGATGCACAAAGGGGCTTCATCACCTGAGACTTCCATTACAACTCATCGATGTTCAATCCATTGTTAGGCGGTCTTTCTAGCAGTAGACGTGGTATTTGGTTGGCTGATGCATATGGCATACGTACCTGAAAGATTGTTGGTTCGGAGGAAGAGACCGGTGGCTACTGTGAAATACACACAAGCGTCTTCGACCAGAATGAATAGCTGCTTTACGCTTAGGCGTGCAGAATATGTTTTATGTCATCTTTAACGGTGTTACAAATAGCTGTGCTACGACTGGCCATTTTTGGCAAGCTTATACTAAATTACTAGTGTTCTACACAAAACCCCAATGTGTACAGCTGCGTGACCGGATACCTGTGATGCTATGTAGAAAGCAGATTGTTAACATAATCATGCCAAACATGTGCTGCCCGTTCTCATCATGTGAGTTACGAGAATCATGGAAGCAAGAGCAAGATATACCTGAGCGGAAATGGTGCACTGGAGTAACCGTCGGTTATTATTCGGATGGTAGTATTCCAGGCGCCCAGAAGTCCTTCTGCAAGACGCTGTCATTACTAGACCATACGTGAGCTACGTCAACATTGACGAGTCTGATTCATTTTGATGTCTTCCTCTGTTTTTGGAAGAGACGGATCGGATGTGCTCACACCGGATTCGGAGCGCAATGGATACCAGTCGGATGTCAGTGCGAATATCGAATGTATACTCAGCCTGGCTGTGAGCCGTCGCGACCTTCTTACACATCTATTCACTCCCTAACCTGAGATTGATTTCCACTCATTGATGTGTCCCGTGCGTTGGTGTATATCGGTTATCAGTGTCTTCCCTTCGGTTGGATTCGTATTGTATGGTGGGCTGCGATTGAAGGAAATGTTCTCCCTGTAAAGCCCAAGCAAGCGTGAAGAGGAAGCAGATAGTCGCGAGAAGATGGGCTCTCATCGAGGTTAGGTTTTGGTTCCGGATAGGCGCGGGAAGGCGGGTTCCTGATGGCGGCGAGGAGGCGAGCGGAGAGCGGCGATTATGGAGACGGTTTTGCTTGGCAAGCGAGAAGAACCGCTGGACACGGACGGTGTCAGCCGGTGGCAATGCGAGAAGAGAGCAAAACCCAACGAAGTTTCCCAGAAGGCGTTGTGTGATCGGCGAGATCTTTTACGGCTAAATTGGTTCAAAATGGTGTCGCTGATGTGATTTTCTTGCGGATGCGTTGGTGCAACGAACGCGCATTATACACCGAATGATCAGAAGTGCTTTGAATGTGGCATTTCTGAGCGGTCAAAAAGTTCTGATGGAAGTTTGACGTTGAATACACAGCTTTTGAAACGATTGTCGAATATGGTTAGCGGTCGCAATCTCTTGTTCTATTACAATTCGGACGCATGATTCAAAACCTTGATTAGATACAAACAGACCTGAGGTCTGCTCGTCCGTTAGGTGCAATGGAAAACAAAACCCGAGAATATCTTAATGAACGTCAAGCAAAAAGATGCGAATAAGGCAATCTATAATTGCCCGTAATATCAAGTACAGTGCTGCCTATTGTTACCAGTTCTGGCGAAGTTAGACTTGTTAGATGAAGATGTGAAACTACATCGCTGCCAATTACCTATGCAAGAAGTGCTTTATGGTCAAGGAAACTAAACAAAACGAAAACTGTCTATCACGATACGCTGTGAAAAGTTTGTTGCTATGCTTTTGAACATGAGCATTACTGAAATCGCAACCACGAAACATCCTACAACGATGTGATAAGGATTAAGAAAACATTTTCTTCCTGTTGGGCTACACTTTCAACTATGAAATGAAACAACCTCACTACAAACGACTGCATTTTTCTGTAGAGGCTAACATCAACTTACAGATTGTACAACAAGTTAAACGCTTAAGATGGTAGAAAACGACGTTTTTTTTTGTTAATAATCAGTGTTAAAGAGTTAATCACTCGAACCAGATCTCACAAATCATGAAGCAACTGTAAGATGTTGCAATGTACTGAACTTGCTGAACATCACATTTTGACTAGTTCACTCGAAATCAAAAATGGAACGAAAACAAGCAAAGATAAAACTACGTTGCGCAGGACCTGTGGGAATGTGGGAGGGAATAATATAAAAAAAAAAACATGATATTTGTTTAGCTAGAACCCAAGCAAAAACTCCAGAACAAAAGCATCTAAACGAGCATTAAAAGAAACACTACAACTACTCTCTTGCTGTTATAGAGCACAAGAGGTATGGAGGTAGCAGTACACCGGCATAATGCCAAATCGAACGTTTGTTAGCACTCTTGGAGAGAAACATGACATATGAAGAAGCCATGATGCTGATTACACAAAAGTGTATCAATCGCAATCGCTTGGAATTACTACAGCAAATCTCCATCCGCTTCCAGCGGTGTGCGAGACAAGGCAACGTTGTTGGAGCCTAGTGTGAATTGTAACACAACAACCAAAAACCAAAAAAAAAACCTCAAATAGAAAGCAAAACAGCGCAGTGTTTGTTGGTTCGACATTTCCAATGTTCTCTCTGCTTCCACTTGTGTGAAGAATTGTTGCTATTATGTCCTTCCCCCCTCGCCACCGTCCCTCCACGCCACAGGCCCGGACGGATGGATGGAAAAGGTTGGTGAAATGAGAAGAAAAAAGACTTTAATAAAAATTGCATTTGCCCATTTCCAAACGAAACCGTTCTTTTTTGTTGCAGAAAACTTTTGCGATTGGATAGTTCTAGCAGTGTACCTGTGGTTATTGATATGGTTTTTTCTTTATGCTCCTTAATAATTTCTCCCCATTTGCGAACATATGGCTCTTAAGCTGAACTTCCCCTAAAAAAAAACCCCCCTCTCTACCCCTATCGGCTTCGGCAGCCATTTTCCATTACTCTTTTGAATCTCTCCCTGTAACTTGTTGCATTGTAAGCTTCTATTTACATCCGACTGCTTCTGAGAGTGTCTCAAAACTAACAACAAACTGGAGCTCGAGATGCGGGACTTTGGTCCCCGCCCAATGTCCGGGGTCGAATATCGTTACGCATAGAAGTAACGCATCCATGGATGAGGTTGTGAATGGTTATTTATGGCACTATGTGTGATGATAAACCTGAAGAAGGAAGAAGAACAAACGGATTAGCGCTAGCGTTTAGCTAGCACGGTGCAGACAGTTTAATACGCGAATGGCAAAGAGACCGTACCATCTACCTGCGTTAACTACCTGGCATTACCCATAGCCACCGGTGTAGTTGAAGGCCGACGACAATAAGGAACAAGACGATCCGAGGAATGGAACACACAGAACCGCCAAATAAAGCCCGCACATTAGCATAAGTCCCAACTACACGCTTAAGCTATAGCCGGTGACTAGATGTACAGGGTGGGTGTTTTGGTGTGTGTGGCGTCACTCAATGAAAAGCCTCAGGTAACGTGTGACACGCTTGTCTCTCCCAGCAGTGGAGACACGTTCCAATTCTGTTTCGATTTTAGTATCTGCCGCGTTTATAGTGCGTAGTATTTACCATTGGCTACTGTTACAGTGAGCCTGCGGGGGATCAGTGCGAGACATAACGTAGCGTAAGAGAGTCACGCTTGCGCGGACGGGAAGAACGAACCCGCCGAGGCCCCTCCAATAACGCACATCCTTTTACACTCCTTCCCACAATCCGTGGAGAGACATGACATGTAAGCGAAAACTCTTGTAAAGACGTTAAAGCCACGGGTTCCGAAAATTAAGCCTGAGATAATGGCTCAAAACTCACATCACGCTTACGGACGAAGATGTACCGAGAACGCAAGTACGAAGAGACACTGCGCGCGTGTGTAGGGTAAAGGATCAAGTGCAAATGCGAGCAGGAAGAGTGTTGGTGAGATTTGTGTAAGCGAAGGGCAGTTAGACAGCTGTTGGATAAAGGTTGCTCCACTAAAGTAGTAGTACAACTGAATCATTTGCACTCTCTCTCTCTCTCCATCTCCTTCACATGCTACCGGTACGTACGCACACATTACCGGAAGCGGTTACCATCCGTAACACACACCTTCGTTCCCGTACCGTACCATAGCCCACGCCTCGTGAAAATCGACCCACCGTCTCCTGCCTCCACCGTTGCACCCCTGTAAAACACCACCACTCTTTACTTGCTGTATTGTTACGTGTTTTTTTTTCTCCGTTTCGAAACATCCAACCGTCCATTCCAAAACGAAACCGTCCTAGGATGCGTTTTCTGGTCGGGGTTTGAGTTGTGTTGGTGCCGTGTACGCGTCCGGATTGGCACGCGTAACCATCTGTAACGCACCAAGATCGCCAGAGAACGATCGCCTGTCGCACATAGTTAACGTGTCGAGCCGGACGACCTCTCGGTTACCACAGTAACCTTTCCCCTTGTTTCTTTCTTTCTCTCTCTTTCTCTTTGTTTCTGTCTCCAATTTTTCAGCCTCCACCGAGCGATGGTTTACCGCGGTGCAAAACAAGTGTGCGCAATGTGTGTGTGTGTGTGTGTTTGTGCTAAACAATACGCAAAAATACAGCTCCTCTTCTATATATATACACACCATCATGGGACAGTAACGTGCGAAGTGTGCATAGAAGAAGCAGGCAGAACGTTTTGTGCAGCGGAAAACATTACCAAAAAAAAAACCTCCGACAACACACACATTCAACAAAAACCATCCTATCCAGAAATCATTTGCTTTTTTTTCTTGTGGTCCTGTTGTAACAGGTGTACCACACCTGTGCACGGTGTTTAAGGAGAAGATGGTCGCCTTCCACTGGGTTTCTGCGGGATGAATGGTGCGTGTTTTTGGGGACTTGTGTGTGTGTTTGCGTGAGTGATAGCGGCGAGGCATCTGATATGTGGTGGTGCGTACCGGGAACGCCGGTTGCAGAAACAGAGTGTGGTGCGACACCTATACCTGGGAAGTAAATAGACGCAGTGCTTCCTATCCCTGCCAGTCTACCGCGCAGTAGTAGTCCGTGTTCTGTGGATCCTTTCCTTCCTTAGTTTGGCCGACCCGTAGCGTTATGTGCAGTTCGAATCTCCGGGTAACGTGAACCGTTCTGTTTCCACTACATAGCTATCCTTCAAGCTATAGTAGTCCTAGCGTCATATAGTAGCTTCATATAGACTAAGAACCTCCCGATTCCTTCCGGATAGATCCCGTCTGTCACGGTGTGACCGGTCGGTCGGTCATGAAAACCGCGAGAGACAGGGCGTGCTCCCAAAGATGGTTGTGCGGTGCTGGCCGGCTATTCGTGGTACGCGATGCTTCCGGCGATACCAGGGTGCCAGGGTGTGCGTATGCGCGTGCGAACGCCCCCGCGCGTGTATGTGTTTTGCGCCGGTATCACGGAACCTATCCGTCGCGAGACAGCAGTGTTGCTAGGTGATCATCTCACACAATCACGCCGCCCTACGCCGGATCTATAACAGTGTGTGCCTAGCGTTTTGCAGGCAAAAAAAAAGCGAAATATTCATTAATTATGTATAACACCGTCACATCACGACCTGAAGCGGAGCAGCTTATGAAACGCAACCATTCCCCTCCCCCTCCCTCCCTCAATCAACAACAAAGTTATATGAAAAAGAAAACCGATCTCTCGGCTAGAGCGTAGCGCGAGAGCTAGCTTCGGAGCGGGGAGGAAATCAATCACTACGATTCAATCTGACTGCGCCAACGAACAAGCGATCCATTCGGTAATGACTCTGTAGCGGTGTTCCCGGTGACAAGCAGACACATGGCTAGTTTTGTTTTTGCGCCCCATCCTGAGACATCCGTCCCGCTGCTGATTCGATGCACACGCTGCGTGTTGGTGACGCTCTCGGTCCCCTTTTACTCGTTACCGTGGGGAGGGAGGAAGGAAAGCGAGAAGTACGCAAAACATGCCACACTACCTAACGATCCTGGTCACGGCACCACATTTAGAAGGAAAGGAAGCACTGCACATTCGCTCTGTTGCACACCGATGTGACGCGTCTTGGCAGCGCTGAATGCCACGGTACGGGTTCTTCTGATCGACACAATTGGGGGGCACGCAAGACGGTGGCACCACGGTTCGGGGTTGAGTCGCGTCTGTTGATCCTACCATCGCCGGTGATGTTGTGCGGGATAGCAAAAGGGATCTCCCTCTGAAACACCGAGGAGACGGATCGGGGTCGGTTTGGGTGGGGAAGGCGAAGCGGCCCACTCACCCGGGGGGTTCCGCTCCCCAGGTGTACCACATGCATCCTCCCCCCTCAACCCGACCCCAACCCGTTCCACGATCCGTAGTGCAAACTAAAACAATACAACAAACAAAAAAAGATACCAAACAAATCAACAACAAAACAAAAAAAAAACATAACTCTACTATCTCCTCTACCAAAGAAGTGTGTGTGTGTGTGTCGTGTGCGCAATCCCTACCACGTATGGGTGCGAGCCTTTTTTTTACGTTGATATATTTACATATTACGCAAAAGAACGCAACACGCATATGGACTCATATCTCTTTACTCACTCTATCTTTAAGCTCTAACTCCTATAAAACTGCGTATAATATAATAAGCTGCTGTTGCTGCTGCTGCTGCTGCTGCCACCATCGCCATTCAACGTCGTTACCTTCCGTAGATGATAAGAACGAGACAGCCAGAAAAAAAAACGTACAACAACTTTCGGTTTCATTTTTTCCTTCGTGTCGTTTTATGCGATCGGTACGGCCGGTGGCTGCCCCGTGTGCTGTGGTTTTGCCAGGAGGTTTTGTGTTGTTTGTTTTTGATCAGTTCGAGATCCAAAAACCAACTCGTCGCCAAAAGCCTTCCGCACTATCTGCACGTCTGCGTCTCTGTCTGCTCAATTGTGTCGATCGGAAGGGTTCTGGAATGTTGCATTCCGGCAAAGGTCGGACGTCTACATCGGGAAAATTTTAAAGCTCTCTGCTCATCACTTCTATCCACCCAGCTGTGTGTAGGCTGCCTAGCACAAAGTCTCTATAAAACATAAATCACTACCACACTTCTGCTTCGGGAACTACCGGAGCACTATCGGAACCGGAATACACCGGGAGCTGTCTGTCGTCTCGCGCCGTAACCCCATCCGCACTTCCACCATTTTTTTTTCTCTTCTGTGGTGTCTGTCACCTGTTTTATTTAAGTTTTCTTGTTTCATTTCTATTCACCACACCCGGTGCGTGCGGGTGTGCTCGGTGACGAAAGCGAAACACACGCGTTGTGTTGCAACTCCTTCTAATCCTCCTCTGCGCGCCTTCCTGCTGCCAAGCTCTTTCCGTTCCAGCCCACAGCCATCGGTGGGCAGGGTTCGACGTACGGACTGTTTGAGCGTGCATTCTGCACCCGCATTACACAACATTTAGAGTAACAACAGCAACAACAACCAAGAAAAAAAATTAACACGACAACGACGCGTTTCCTGCTGCAACCCCCCTGCCCACCATGCACGGCTTCAAACCACGTGTCAACGTTACTGCTCGATTACTATCCGCCATGACCACGTCTGCGGGTCCGGAAGGCGGAACACACACGGGGGAAACGGTGCGGGACGACGTACAAGCAAACCGGCCGGTTGTTGGGATGCAACGGCCCGGAGTGATGGGTGGTAGTGTCTCTAGCCTCCTTTCCTGTAAATCTCCTTGAAAAACAAACACCTTTAGTGGAGCAACACAGTACTGACACTGGATCTCTGCCCACCTGGCTACGATTTCGAACCGATTACCCAACCTGACTCTATTGCGATTAACGTCCAAGCAAATCGAAACAAATAGCGATTACGAAGCGAAACAAGAATGCCGCGCGAAAAGCAATTAGCTATAACGAAAGCAATTAGCGAACGCAAAAGGCGGGGAGAAACCCAATCAAACAGAAAACTTTATCCTCCCACAACTACCGGTACAAAGCGGGAGAGAGAACGCGCGATTCGATAAGACAATGAAAAACCGCGGTATGAAACACGAGAAAAGCGTAAAACACAAACCGAATGGAGAAAAACAAAAAAAGACATAATAAAATTTAAAAAAAACAACCCGTATAAAACTAAACACCCGATAAAGAAACCAACCCCTATAAACAAAACCAACACGAAGAAAACAACACACGAACGAAACCAATCGCTCGTGTATAAATAACTAAACAAAAAAACAAGATAAAAGGACAAGTGGGAAGAGGGCGGGTAAATAAAAAAAATAAATAATATAATACTATCAAGGCAAATTTCCTCTCTATCACGGTGCGCGGTATTGTTTAATAAATTACTTTATTTTGTTTTTTGATTGCAAAAAACGCACGCGAAAAAAATAGATTGTTTTATTATGTTTTGGCGAGTGTTGGCGAACATGATGACAAAACCCTGCAATTTGATGCAAACCGAACCGGACAGGAATTTTCAAGGGCTTCTTGGTGTTGTTGCTTCATTAGATTAGGTCGACTTTTTCATTACCTTGCAGTAGTTTGAATAGTGGACAAAGATCCTGTTGTCTCAGTGGAGGTCACTGCATACCATGAAAGTAGATGGGATTCATGTATCATGAAGGTTATAGTAAGCATAGGTCTGTGAGAAAATTGAGGTTATAGGCCCTCTGCAGGAGGATGCATCAATGTCATCACTCCATCTGAATTTGTTCATGTGGAAGGACTTGCCGGGCTGATTATTCCAGTATCTTACTCATAACACGACAAGTCTACCGTGACCTGGCGAGTCTAATTCGTTGTACGGTAGTGTGATCCACTCGAAGAGCTCGTTATTTAGCTCCTCCAATGTCCTTCCACACTCACATGTCTCAGAGGTGTATTTGAGTGCTGGAACTATTAAAGCTCTATGTAGTCCCAGCCTTACTCCTAAGACTGTTGGAAGTCAGCACTCTAGCGCGTATCTCAACTTCAAGGCTGTTGCTTGTGCTGATCTACGACCCAAGATAGGTGAAATATTGGACGACTTCGAAGATGCGACCACCTGTCGCTAAGTCACCTTCGCGTTAGTTAGGATTGGTTAGCAGAGCCATTGATGAGCATCAGGTGACTCTCGACCAGATCATTCGTAGACTCTGGATCTCTATAGTCTATTCTCTAGTCAGTTTAGTGATATGCTAGGTCTATTCTTGGTGTACAGGAAAAGAATAGTTCTGGTGGAGCTATTTTGAGCTCGCAAGAACAGTAGTGATATCTTTGCTTTCACTAGAAATTCTGTGGTTGCTCTTGTTTCAGATGAATCACGTGCATGCAGGCTAGACACCGGAGTTCACTGGGCTGTAGATGTTACTTTATTGAAGGCTATATTTCTATTCCACGTTAGCAAAAGCGCACTGCTGGAACGGTAAGAGTAGTAACACTAGATTACGAGGCAAGATGTTTCGATGCTTCGTGCGCCATCACTGGTCTGTGAATGAGCTGGTTCTGACAGTGAGGGGATGAGTGGACATGTTGCAATGTTGTCTCCTCCTCCCCCCCCACAGCAACACCGTTTGAAGTGGCTACCATTGCAAACTCGTTTAGCTGTGACAAGCGGTTAGGTTTTTTTTTTGTTTGTTTGGCTGTTGTTATGTTATTGTGCGGGGCGGGATTTCAAAACACGTGATGGGAGCAGTCGTACCTTCGCTCCCATCTCCCTGGCAAGATGTCTGGCGTGGTTGGGTTAGGGCGGCGGTGGCACCCTTACTCGTTGCTGTAGTAATCGAAGATCCTGTACAGCGGGTCCATGTGGCGTACCGGCATGTAGGGATCGGAACGCAACCCCAGCGCGTGGGACGGATGGCAAGATACGCTGTAGCAGTTACCGTTGATGCAACCCTTGCACTCGCCGTTGCAGCACGCCAACCCGGGCGCACACTGCCCAAAGCGGATGGAGGCGGATATATTGTCGCCGCATTTATCTCCCGGCCCCTACGGAGGTCAATGGGACCAAGATTAGTGAGTGGCTCGTGGCGAATTCCTGCCCTGGTTGGATAGAACACCGCAACAGGTCCAGCTTACCTTCCAGCAGTCTAACTTGTTGCAGATGTTGGAAAAGGATCCATATTTACATTCGCTCGAGTCTAATATCTGTGTCAAAAAAAAAAAACCAATACTGTGTCAATATTTTCCAGTTACCTAACCTAATTCCTGGATAGCCGTTAGTTGAAACTCGTGAAGCATCGGAATAGCTCTAATAGGACTCCACTAGTTCTGCTTCCTTACCGGTTCCATGAACTTGCAGCGGATTTCTAAAAGATTCGTCCTGTTTTATGGAGAGACACAGAGAAAGTTAGACACGGTCGTAGTATACAGACGCACACGGACACAGCTAGTAATTACTAACGGCTGGGCTAAGCTCCAGTAGAGGTATCCGAACAGCAGCACGCTGAACAGCAGAGCACTTCTAAAGGACATTTTGATTGGTTGTTTGTAAGCTTTATCACACACTCACGGGAAGGCACACGGTAACAGCTAACACCGAGCGACAAGAAACTGGCTCAAATTCAACGGACACCGATAAACCGAATGCAAGCAGTAGCAACACGCCCGTTCGAATGCTGGCCCCTAGACTAACTCACTGCCACATCCGGTGCGGTAAAAACGAATTCCTATCTACACTTATAATGATAAAACAGCTCCCAGAGGTTGGAACACTGCTCTGCACGGTACGCCGGATGTGTCTGCCTATCTTCAAGGATTCGTCCACAGTCTTTTATACTTCCCGGTGGTTGCCGTCTGCCGCTTGACCAAACCCTAACCTACTTCATCGTTTTTCCTGGTTGCCGTGTCGAATGATCAATCTGCATTTCCTTCATCATTCATTCATTAATAATTAAAAAAAAACTATCCCGTACCACACAGGTTGCGATTCTTGACGTGCTAACTGGCGTCATCTCCACACGCGTCCCGTTTTTTTGTTATCTTGCTGATGTACACCCGCCCCGGGGACTGGTCTTCAGACGCAGACGGTCAGATAGTTTACCGAAAGCAAGATGGCGGCTACAGTCTGGCAATGGCTGCTCATTAGCATCTTTGCGTGTGGGGCCATTCACTAGAATGGACCCATCCGTCCGGTGAGCGCACTAATCGAAGTGACAGCTCGCGCGGGTCAGGCCAAATTCGCGCGGGTCAGGCCAAATTCGCTCGGCACACTTCACAGCATCAGAACGAAGCCGAGATCTCGGGTTTTTTTTTAGGAATGAGGAATAAATATGTTATTTTAATCGCCATTTTTGCATCAATTGCTTGCATAATTAGACCAACGCTTAGGAGAATACTTAAAATGCACGTTTTGTCGCGTTGCAGAGGTTTGTGTGGTTGTTTCGTACCAGCGTTGGTCGCAGTTGGTTACAAGTAGGAAATTATTGTTCCGAGTACACTACAGTGCAGGAGGAGAAGAACAATCCTCTAACTGATCTAATAGCTTCTGACGGGTTTTATGAAAAATTCCTAAAAACTCAAGACGTTCGCACGAGCGAGCTGTAAGGCGATTGAAGCAATGACCGCTGGGCGAGTTACATTCGATCAAAGGTTTCCATCGCCACTGGAGAGTAAACATCATTCAACCACAGTCGCAACTTCAAGCAGCCAAAATCCAGTGGTTCGTCAGATCAAATCAAATGAAATGCAGCATCTTTCAGCTTCTTTGTTTCGGATGCACGGTACCGTATCGTTCCAGGTGCTAGTATTGATCAAAACACATATTTATTTGCTGATAAATGCAAGAGTAAATGTGTACCCGTCGTACGTAATGGAATCGTTCTGTTCGTTTCTGTTGTGCATCCCGTGTAGATCGTAAGTATATAGACTTATAACAGAGGTTAATCACACACTCTCGACACAAGGATGTTAGTTCGGGGCCCTTCAGGTGGGGATAAAAACATAAAGTTGCCTACACTACGCAGCACAAAGCCACAAACTACTCCAAACCATTTTGTTCGGCAGATAAATATTCGTTTTGAAAAATCGTTTTCAACTATAGCTGCTGCATGCTAGAAGGTGCTAGGCTCGGGAGTAAGGGTACGGATGTTGTTTTTGACCGGTGCGACGAATTTCCGTCGTACCGCATACCGGTAACAACTTCTAAGCATGGCAATTCTGCTCGCTTAAGTAAGGATCATCCGTTCCGCCTCTTATTCGTCCTTCTTCGGGTAGCTTAGCTCGTAGAACAGCTTTCCGATACCGGCCAGACCAACCAGGCTGAGAGCAACCGTCACGCCGAAGAGCACATTATCCATCGGGCCACCCTTCAGGAAGACGGGCTTTCCATCCGGTTTCTGCATTGCGGAAAGAAATACATACACACGTGAGAGTTACCAGTGCGGATATAGTGGTGATAAGGCAGAACCAGATTCCCGAACCTACCTGAAACTTCTCTTGAATGTGTTTCAGCTGCTTGTAGCCCTCGGCAACCTCACCGGACGATGCCGTTGCGGTGCGGGAGAACTGGCGGTTGTTTTGCAACACCAATCGAGCAATGTTCTAAAGCAGGACAATGGAAGTATCATTAATAAATTACGTAAGTATTTGTTGGGTACCGCCGTACCACACCGTCCAACCGGATTAACTACGGCAGGGTGGAAACGTGTCTTGCAGTCGCATAGTTTGGCCACGGCAACACAATTCACTCACCTTGTAACTCATGGTTGATGGTGGATCGACAAGTCGTTGGAACCTGGAGCAGCGAAAATAAAGCTACTTGCGTAACTTGCGTCTTATTTGGTTTTGCAAAACAGAATGGCCAATGTATGGAAAAAGGGGTGTTGCAATGACATCTCACATCGCCTGTCATGCTCAGCTGTGCACACACATTGAGCATAACTGTCAAATATGTGCGGCGTTACCATATGCTTTCATATTTTTATGGAAATATTAATAACTTTTTTTCATTCATATGGAAAAGTGAGACGATTGCATTGCTTTACCATAAATTTAAATCTTTTGTGCCTTTTGCTCTTTCTATAAATGGTACGAAATATGTAAATTATGCTCATTTTTCCATATTCATATTTCCCGGTATCCCGGTTATATAAACCTTCGAGCACTTTCGAGCAGATGATTCAAGACCTTTTCGAGCAGACTCTGAACTGTCCAACCGATGTTATGAAACTGCTGTCATCGGTGCTCCATTGTTTACGTAAAGTTCGGTCCAGAAATTAAATTTTCCCTGGGAAAATGTTGCAGCTTTCCTTGCTGAATCGGTAAAGTATTATTATAATTTCACGTTTAATTTATCTTCACGTATCACCTAAAATCTTTGTGGTTTTGTAGAATTGTCCCAGTTTTAGGGTACACAGCACGATCCATTCACAGCAGCAACGGGCTGTTGTTCCGTAGCACGCCGGTGCTGTGTGCCGAACCGCTCAAGAAAAAGAAAAAGATCGATCCACAGGTCGTCAAACAGCGCGAGGAGCGTAAGCGAAAGCGGCTAGAAAAGCAAATTCGTCGGCTAGAGAAGAATGCTCGCCAACTTAAACCGATCGAGGAACTGGAAGTGCCGATGGAGTTAATCGATGAGCAAGCGTATGTACAATATGACGGTTCAAACAAACGCATACTTACAGCGATGTATTACGTTTTTTTAATTAGCAAACGGAGACGAAACATACCAAAACCAACGCCGGAGCTGGTCGAGAGCCGAGCGCTACTAGAGAAACAGTGGGCCAAGTACAGGATGCAGGAGACACTCGCCGACTATCAACTGTTCGATCGGATTGTGGCGGCCCAAACAAAGGCACTCAATGAGCTGAAGCTCGAATCGGAAGAGCTGTACCAGCAGGCAATACAGCTAGATCCGACTCTGGTGCCGTTCCTCGCCCAAGGCCCAGTTGTTACTCCACCAATCAAAGACTACGAACAACCGGACGGGGAGTATATCGATGTGTCCAGAAAGTGGGAATAATATCTCTACAAAATACACATACCCAGACGGCGTTTCAGTTACGAAGCATATTGCTCCATAAAAAAACACTTACCAAAACGTCGATTCAACTCAATGAATTATTTCAATCTAATGTGTTTAAGAAATGTATAGGTACGTTCACAACAAACACGGAAAAGCATGTGAATTGCTAAACATAAAGTTACAACCAAAGTCTCGCTGATAATTCAAAAACAAAATCATTGATTTTTTATCATGATTTTGTTTCATTGCAGGCACAACTTAGCGTTATATTTTCACACTTAGTGATTATTAGAGCCGGATAACTTGATGAGCATTTTATTTTCACAGACGAAACAGTGAAATCTTTTGCGAGTTCAAACTATTTTGTTTTAAAATTTTAAAAGTCCTATGCTTCTTGTTTAAAACGGCGTCTCGCATTCTGCTTGTACGGATGATTGGTTGACACGATATTTCCAAGTCTCCAAAAAGTCTTAATAGAGGTAGAGCGTTTACATCCTCATTTTATCGCAGTAGGGTGGAAGTAAATTCCTGCTAAAGAATTTATAATCTTAAAGGGATTTTTTCACTGACACTTCGATATAAACCTTAATATTTATAAGTGGAAAGATGTCTTTGGTATCGGGTGAAACAATCATAGAAATATTTATTTACATAGTTTCAAACTTTTTCTCAGAAATCGTAACCTAAGTTCACTTTTGATCGGTTGTGAAGCGGTGTACCGAGCGTGGTGCTTTTATCATCGTTTTTGCCCTTGGTGCACCAACCATCTCCGCCAACTGGTACGTATCGTAGCCGGTGTACAGCACCGTCACCGTCATCGAATCGTCGTCCACACCGTCGTGCGGGTTTTGATTCTCCTTCATCATCAGATTCACCAGCTCCGGGTAAAAGTGTGGAAAGACTGGCGGTGCATAGAGAATCAGATGCCGGATGCCTCGTATGCGGTGCCGGCGGAAGAAATGTGCCCGCTCCGAGTACAGCAGAAAGTGTTTGCTGCCGTGGAAGAACATGTCCCGGGCGCGTGCAATCTTCGCATCCGTCGTGTACTCGCAGATCTGGGTGAAGCTGAGTTCCTCCTTCTTGAAGTAGTTTCTTAGCCGCACGAAGTCGAAATAGCTCGGAACGTAGATGAGACAGCGGGCCATCGAAACGGTTCTTGCCTGGGGCAGGACAACGTTTAAAAAATGTGAAAAACGTGCCGTGCCGACACCGGCAAGTGTGGTCGTTTCAACACGCTGAAAGTTTTGTGGCACACGCACGGCCACATGCTTGATTGTGCCGGTTAGTGTGCGTTTGCAGGATCGCACTTTACCGCGATAGTTGTGAAAGTGTTTGTTGTACAGCCAGCGGAACTCGGGAAGTTCAAACGCGGACAGCAGCACCGTCTGACGGTAGAATTTGGACCATCCGTTTAGACACCATTCTCGCACGCGAGAAAATTCTGTGTACTCAGTGCTTTTCGGCTGATGGTGCAGATGTTCCAACACGTGCAGTACGTGGTCCCAGTTCTGTGCGTAGCATATCTCCGCCTGGTCGATGATGAGCAGTTCGATGCTGGCGAGGAAGTCGTAATCCCGATGTTTCTCACCTTTCGCACCAATCGCCATCCGGAGCCCGAGCGGTGAAGCGATAATCACATCGGAAGAGTAATATTTTGCATACAGTTTCATCGTCGACCGGTTGAACGCTATCCCGAGCCGGAAATTGTCGTCAATATTACCGGCGAACGTACGCTCGTAGTCGGCGGGTTTTGGATTCTTGCGAGGAAAATGTAACGACGATCCGCCACCGTACTCCTCCGTAAAGCGCTTCCAATTTAGAACGCTCTTCTCTTGCTCTCCGGCAAACAGGCGCTTCAGCACACTAACACACTGGAGTGCCGACTCGCGGAACGGCACGATAATCAGAACCTTTGGACGGACGAATCCTTGGTCCCGAAACTCTAATCCAACCGTTGATTCTTCGCCAACCTTCTGTTTCTTCACCTTCATCCGCCGACGGAACTGATCTTCGACGGGTTTCTTCTTGCCTGCTGTCTTATCTGCCGTCAGCTTGATCGTGTGATGCTGAATCTTGCTGACCGCCTTTAGCACGTGGTTTAATGCATGCAAACAGTAAACTTCACGTAACCGGTTCGCATTCTCAAAGCTTCTCTGCGGATAGTGCAAATCATGATATCCGTTCAGTATCGCAAACATATCGCGCTGTAACGCATCCATCTGTTCCGTCATGTTGCGTACGATTCGATCCTTCACGTACAGCTCATTCAAATCGTAATCGGTTGCATCCGGTACGGTGGGCAGTGTGCCAGGTTTGGCGTAACGTTCCTTAACAACTATTCCCTTCGGTTCCGACCGTTTACTTACTGGGCGAGCTTTCGGTAGTTCGACGTACACGTTGCCCAAGCTGCTGAATGCCATGGTGGACGTTTCGACGCGTGGTGGTTCCGCAGCAAGCGCTTCCAGCATCGCAGGGCTTAAGTTGTAGGCCGTGTGCAACATGTACGGATCGTTCGTCGTTGTATCATCATCATCGGAGGATAGATTGCTGTCGTCCGATTGTATTTCTTCATCTTCGCTGTGCTGTGACTCTTCGCTCTCCTCATCCTGTGACTCTATACTTTCCTCATCGTGTGACTCTTCGCTCTCCTCATCATGTGACTCTTTTGCTGCCTCATATTCCGAATTCAATACCTCCCCATTGTCACATTCCAACTCCTCTCCCCACTCAGATGCTTCGACTGCCATTTCTTTCCCATCCGTAACCTCATCGTCGGATTCCTCCTCTTCATCCGTACTATCCTCCGCACTATCTACCATTTGACCAATTTGATCGTTAAATTCCACCGCTAGATCTTCGAACGTGGCACCATCCACGCCCTCGTCCGTATCTGAGTCGCTGGATGCAAACGATTCCAAACCGGTGCAAGTGTTTGTCTCCTGACGATACTTTCTTTCCGCCTCTATTTGTCGCTTCTGCGCCTGGATCGCTTCCTGGCCTCGTTCGATGTGTTTAATGCTTCGCTGGTACTTGGTCGGTGGTGGCCGGCTAGCTCGTTCCTTTTTCTGCTTCTTTTTCATATCTTTGCTCAGATACGATTGTTTGGCACCCTTGGGCGGCTTCTTGAAAAGCGGGCGTCGGTTTGCCATGATTTTAGGGTGTTTTTTCACTGGAACACTTTTAAGAAAACACTGTTAAAAAGCGGGAATCCGTTAATTATTTACCAAACATCAACAAGCAAACGCAGCCACATGAGTTTGTTGACAATTTGCGGTACACACGTGCCACTGCTCGAATTCAAGCACTCACAAAACTCAAAACTCAAAATAACGGTTGGTTCGAATTGATATAATACTAAGATAAAAACCTGATATACTAACTAAGATACACACTAAGATAATAAATGATTCACATAATTTTATTTAAAAGTGTTGGCATTTAACATCCCTTTTGTTGATAGTTGATCGAAACGTCCGGTGCAAAACCATTTAACTGCTCGAACAGGGCTCGTTAACGAAAAGTCAAACAGTCAGCTGTCAGCGGCGACGTTTGGCCAAACGTTTTCATGCGGTGGTGTGTGTGTTTTTTAATGTTTTTCGTTTTTGTTGCTCGCACCGCACCATCGCACTATATCCTTGCTCTGGCGGTGCAGGGCAGGAGAGAGTGTACAGTTTCGTGCATCAGGCATAAAATTAGTGTGTTGTTTGTTTTAAGTTACCCGTTTTCATACATGCATATTTGAACATTTAGTTCACCATCCCTACATGATCGTTGCGTTCAAAGTGTGTGTCGAGTGTGTTTTAGGACGATAGATAAGAATTGGGGAGTTGCGTCAAACTCATCTCGAACCGAAACACAATCAACTTGCCAGTAATCTGCCTGCCTGGGTGTTTGCTGCCACCCCGCTCTAACCACCTGGTCCGTTTTTGCGTGCTAGTAAGTTTTACGTAATGTAAACTGAACTGCCCCCCTTCCCCCAAACGCGACGGAACGATGTTGTTGTCACTTGCTAGGCAGGTGTTGACCACAAAAAAAAAAACGAAATTGTCTCTCCTGGCAAGTGCAGTAGAAGTTGTGGTTGGGAGGGTTTCTTTTTATTTGATTTATTTCATCACTACGTGTATCGTTTCTTATGTTTCTAGAATGCATTTTGCGTCCGGTTTGTTCCTTAACTTACAAAACTCTTCACTTACGTTAAATGCTTTCTCTGCCTCTGTTTGTCACCTGCTGCCGCCGCACGCATAGCTCATGTGTGCGTGTATGTGCGCATTGTTCAAAGGAACAAAAATCATGAATATGACGATGGAAAACAAGAATGATCTCGAAAAAAACCGAACTAACAACCCCGCCGAACCGCTATGTACATCTTGTCCTTTCCATCACTTCCCTAGCACGGCAGTTTATCTTTCTTCTCCTTGGCGGTGCGTTTTTTCTTGTGCTTCTTGCCAGTAACCACCTTCACGTTTCTTTCAGATTCCGTCTCCGAGCAGAGGGTTGTCAACTGTATATCGATACTGGTCGTCGGCAGCTTGATCGGCGAGGCAGTGCTTTTGCCCCGGGTGCCGGCGTACGATTTGCGCATCTTCGGCAGTGGCTGGGCGGCCGTAACCACGATACCGCCGGTCCGGAACTTGCTGCCGGCCTTGACGCCCGGTGACGGCACAGTAGGCGGACCGGTTCCGCTTCCGGCACCGTTCACACCGTTCGGTGCGTTCCCGTTGGGTCCGGCGGACAAGGCAGTCGAGGACGGGACGCTCAGCAGCGCCTTACGGGGGGAACCGGCCGTCGACAGGGAGCTGGTGGCTAGCAGACGCCGTGACTGACCGACACGTGCACTACGCGACAGGTGAGTGATGATTTCCGCCTTCTCCACGATCTTGCTCAACGTCGAGCTGGAAGTCGCCGGTAAACAGTCGAACACAAATGGATGAGAGAGAGATATAAGAAACCGTCGGAACATATACACCTTGGACAGTAAATGCAATGGAAATTTGGAACCCATATACCGTACCGTGTTTTTCGTTTCACTCGCGACATGTTGCTACTTCCACCACCGCCAGTACCACCGTCCGTTCCGGTTTGGTCCGCCGGTTTCTTGTCACCGACCGTACCGGTGAGCTTGTGTTTGGCAGCCGCCGCAACCGCAGCAAACTGTTCCGAACCAACCGTTATCTTTACCCGCACGCTACGATTTTCCTTATCCTTCTGCGTGCCGAGCACGTGCGAATGGTGCTTCAGCAGGCTTTTGTGGTGCTTTTCCTTCATGCTGCGCTTTTCATCCTTCCAGGCGGCCAACTTCTGTGAACAAGCGCTAGAATACAAGGCAAGAATAAAGAAAATCCCCCAGGCGAAGGATATTAAGCTTTTATCAACCCCAATGAGACTTTTGGCTGGACCAGGGACTTACGTTAGGAGCGCCTCATTGTCGTAGTGTGTGGACTTGACGAGTGTTGGCGGTGCGCCCCAGGAAATTGGGCGCGGATTGTAACAATCGTTCACGTAACCGTCTGAGTGGGTACCGGTCCAGATGGAACGTTTGAGCGAGAAGCGCACTTGGCAGTGGTCCGGGCTAGCCGATTTCATTACGTCCACCGTTCTGGAAAGATAATATCATCGATGATAACCGCCACTATACAAGACACAGGATAGCAATTTGGATGTGATGGATGTGTCCTCAATAAAATCCTGCAAGTTCCCTTTGGTTAACTTTTGTTTCTATCTTAACTTCGTTCGATAGGGGTTCGCCGCGATTTGCTCATCTGCGTGTCATAAATTCTTGGTCCCTTGTACTTGTGTAGCGTTGCTACAGAATTTCTAATTTGAACTTCCTTTTCGGAATCGTCCCTTAAGTTCCCTAAATATACATCCGTATGTTTGCATGAAGATCATGCCGATCATGAGATCTTCCAAGGAAATACGGATGAGTACTCTGATGTTGTTCTGAGAAGAGCTGAAGATAAAATAACTAACAATTAAACATTAAACATTCGTAGCTTGATTGTCGATTCTATATGTGTTTCGACGCTCTACTTCCAATATATTAGACCAAACGGCGAATTCGCATCCAGCTTTGTAGGTATATATCTCATGTTGCTTCCCTTGGAGCCATTGTTCTTGAAAGGATAGAGTAATCTTACGAACGCTTCACTATTTTTAGATCTTACCTCTCGCTACCACTCGAACGCTGCCAGACCCGCTCCTTGCCAATTACCGGCGGGAACTCCTTGATGATGCTCATCACCATCTTGCTTTGCTCGTCCTCATCCTCGGACTGGTAGCGATTGGCCGCGGAACGTACGATCAGTTCCGGTGGCATGAGGTATTGCGTTTCGCAGCCGAGCAGCGTCAGCTTGCGTATGTTGTCAGTGCGCCGTGGCCGGTTGCGCCGCCGGAACGTGCGCTTGACCGTGTTCTCCGTGTCGGAGGCGGCCGCCGGTGGTAGTAGCAGCTCGTCCTCGGACGTGTACTCGAAGAAGTCGCTCGCCGGCTCGGTGGTTGGTATGTCCAGCACGATACGCTGCACGCTGTGCGATTTGCGTCTGTAGGCCGACGGTCGCGCCAGTGGCACGGTCTGCTTTTTGCTCTGCAAACGTCAGAACAAGGAAAAGATGGTATGATGAAATGGTATCATTGTGGGAATTTTAGTAAAAAGTTGGAAGCAGAAACTGCACCGCCTCTTAGACATCTACTGTACAACTGTAGTACATACAGGGGAGTGATACAATTACCGCACTGTAGTATATGTACAACTGAAGGATAGGTACCAATTTGGGTAGTTTAGTAGGGACGAAAGTTTTGACATTTGAAAACAAACTCCTATTAAGCTAGGTTGCTAGGGGTCGTCCTATCCCCATTGGACACAGTTAGCTGCTAGACCACCATACCGAGATGGAATTACCTTCTTATTGCCCTTGAGCTTTTGGGGCAGCACCGGCGATGATGGTGGCACCTTGAGCGTTGAACAGCACGGTCCCTCCAGCTCGGCCATACTATCCTTTCCTTCGTCCTCCGAGCTGCTGCTGCTCGTATCACCTTCATCGCTCGAGTAATCCGACAGCGGTATGTTGAGCGGTTCCTCCGCACTCGAACCCTCCTTCGACAGGCGCGTCAGTATTTTCATACGCAGCTTTTCCTGTGTGTGTTGGTGATGCGGGGAGCGTTCGCACGACAGCAAGTTGATCGTTGACGTTACCGAGTGAAGGGATGTATTGATTGTTTGATTTGAATGTAAGCCGTTGGACACACGCTTAGAAAACAACAAGTCCAAACCGTACAACTGTGTCGCGTACACGTTTAGACGCGCGTCGGTTTGGACTGAACGTTTGCTAACGCTTGCTGCTGCGATGTGCTAGTGCTGTTGGTGCATTTTAAGCGGAAACAACCAGCCTCGGTTTAGAACAAACTTAACACTAAACTGCTGCTCTTTACCAACACAATCTGGATCTCTTATTTTGCTGAGATTTTGGGCGGCGACTGTAAGGCCTTGTACTTGCTTTACTACTTATATCTACTTTACTTTTATCTACTAAATATTGTGCTAGTTACGAGCAAACAACGACAAAAAAAAATCTAAACAAACTCAAAATATTTTCTACCGTGTTGATTGCAAGGTGACGTTATTATTAAAGACACATTTTGGGATCACTTCTACATTGGGCCATGTACAGTATGATGTCAGATCGTACGCTCCTCCTCCTTTCCGACGGTGCTAGATGGTTGAAGATGTGCACTTGACCGTCGTCGCTTCACCACCACGACCACCTTGCGCTTGACGACGCGTTTCGGCCTGGCGGTCGTCGCCGGTACAGCTTGCCGTTGCGCCTCCAGCTCTTCGGGCGTACGGGGTATCGGTATTGTGAGAAAGTGCTGAAACCGTCGCTTGATCGCTTCATCGCACGGTGGCGGCCCGTTCGGGTGGTAAAGGTTCAGCACGAACCAGAGACACTGGCGCACTTTGCGCCGATAGGCACGCTGCGTAGTGGATACCGAAACGAAATGGGGTAAATGTATACGCGAGCGCGCGCGCATGTGTGTGTGTGTGCGTGAGTGGACACAACATCAAGAAAACGTTAGTATCACGAGACCATCAAGGGGTGGGTGGATTGTGTCAACCTGCCGGTGTTGCTCTCGATACCGCGCCCTGATGTTATCCTGTGTTGTATGGGTAACGCACATGGTGAGGAAAGACATCACACCACCATGACGTCATGATGGCAAGTTTTGTGAGGAATGGCCGGGGTGTGAACAGGGTAACTAGGTGCGTGTTGCATTGCATAGTATCGTGCAGCATGTTCTAGTTAGTTTGTTTCTTTTTTCCTTCAACTACCTCTCAAGACATTGCACAACACGGTGACATACATCTGTCTCCGTATCATCCATTAACTACGCATCCGAGCGGAATTCATTTAAACTACAGTAGAGTAAACAGGTCTCTGCGCATTCAGACTCCAGTATCTAGACAAACACGGACAAACCGGAGTTTCTTGGACATTCACTTGTGAAGAGACGAAATAGACGAGACAGAGTGTTGGGTATTGTAACCGCACGGTACGCACAAAAAAGGCTAGGATTTCTTCATGCTTCATGGCCAGAACCAATGGCGCCAGTTAAAAAGGAACGGCTTTTCCGGCTTCTGCTTTAACGGGTAGTAGCTGTACGGACGGGCGACGCTCAGCTTGCGCCGCTTCTCCAATCGGTCCTGTTCCTCTTGACGTCGTTCTTCCCGCTGGGCCTCCATCTCGTCCGCGGTACGGGGCACCGGGATGCGCGTGAACTGTTTCAGCTTCATCATAACCGCACCCTGGGACGGTGGCGAACCGTCCGGGTTGTGCAGGTTCAGTATATACCACAGGTACTTCCGGACCATCTGCCGGTAACCACGCTGCGCGAACCCCGGCAACCATTTTGTCGATGCCATCCCGTGCGGTAGTTGATTGTATTGCGAATGTTTCACGCGGTACCGTGTTATTTGGGTGTGCGTGTGTCGTAGCCCGGCCGTCATTAGTGTTGGAAAAGGGTAGAGAGCGGTTTAAGAGAGTGGTGGTTGAGTGTTTTGGGGCATAGCTATCGACTGCTGGAGTTTTACCATGGATCACGTATACTCCACGAATAGGTACGAATACATACACATGACGTTAAGAAAACAGATCGACTGAATAATGTTACTGTTAAGCTGCACATATCGAACTTAGTGCTTGGAGACTCATCGAACTGCTGGCACTGCTAAATATGGAGTTTTTAATTCGGGCTTTCTGACGCCATCACTCCATTTCAATTTGGGCCTACCACGCCTCCTACAACGTCGAGTTCTTATCGAATCGAACTTTTCCTTGATTTCCGCAATAGATGGGAACTTCTATAGAACTTGTGTTGAACTTCTACCGTACTTAGGACAATCTATCCAATAGCCCTCATGCAACGTGCCTTAAAAACGTAACGTGCAAAGTTCGAAGAGCCTCCCCTAGCTTGGTTCAACATGTGGAGAGCAACAGCTACAGTGAGCGAGATGCGAACAGAGGTTGGTTTGGAATGGTGCAACATTTTCATACAAATGAAAAAGAAACAGGAACATTACACTACACATCTAAATTATATTGCTTTTACTTAGCACATAGTGGTTGTTTTAAAAATAACACTTACAAACAATAACAAAGTGATGCAGATGAAAGACCGATTCAAAGCTTATTGTTTTTTGGCATGTTGCACTTGTGTTGCGAGATGTTTTCTCGTCTTCTTTTTTTGTTGGTACCAGGTGGCCTGCCACACCGATAATAACATGCGCAAACATTCCGGCGTACAAAGGTACACGCAACATACAAACTGCTAGAGCAATTGCAACGTTGGCAACATAGGAAATGATATAAATGAGAGAGATTTAGGATAAAAAAAAATTGTGCGGAACGCGAAACTACACTGCGTTGGTCACGATTTTGTTCGAGCTGCGTGCAGAGGTTGAAAGGATCAAACATTTGTACGCCGAAGCCAATCACAGTCTGCGCGTGTGTGCTGCAGATGCACTGATAAGAGTGAGGTCAATTTCGCATTCGCACGCATATCAGTTAAAAAAACCGGTTTTGTTTTTACTAGTGTGCGTGACCGCAGTGACCGCGTGCCATTCCAAGGTGAGACAGTATGTGACGTTTCGGTTACTACTGAGTGTGTTACTACTGGGTCTATTGGGGTGACTGGTGCTTAGAGATATACATTTGTGAAACAGTATTCGTGGGTGTATGTGTGAGAGAGGGAAACAGTTGGGTAGAGACAGAGAGTGGAGAGAAAGCTTGGGAAAGGCGCGCCGCCGTTTGTTCTGACGAATGCATAACTGACCACATCACTGATAACCAGATCCGTGTGCGTTACGGTGCGTTACATGACACGGGTATGTGAAGTACAGAAGTGTGATGAATTTTTGGTGTGCGTTTTCAGCTTTCATTGAGCCACCAGAAGCTTTCCTGCTGCTGTACGCGCAGCGCTTTCCGCAGCCTTTTCTCCCTCTTGCGTATTTTCTTAATGCGTCTAAGGTAATAATTTACTTTGATTGGATTATCGTCGTAATAGTCCATCAGCGTCTCGCAGTATGCCCGCCCGATGTGCTCATAGTCCTGTCGGAGGGAGAAGAGGGCAAGGAATAGGACGAGTCAGTACAAGAATTGGCACTGGGAAAGCATTTGCTGGTGGAGCTATTTACCGCGGTAGAAAAGTGTGTACCGGCGCGGCCTCCCATCGTGCTGCCACCGAATGATGCCTCCAGCGTGTAGCTGTTGGTGACGCCCAGCACCCACACGACGATCCGGCCGGTACCTTCCTTGTTCTTCTGCACCTTGAACTTGCAGTTCTCGAAGGAAAACTGCACAGTGAACGAAACCAATAAGCCAAAACAAATAAAAAAAACCCAGAGGTATTAAGAACAGGATCGTAGCAGGACTTCTCCGGCAGCAGCAGTACCTTGTCAGCCACGTTCTTGTGCAGCATGAGCGGGAAGACTTGCTCCAGCAGGCGGCGGTCCGGGTGCCGCTTGAGGTTCTCGCACCCGTAAATGAACACGTTGTGCTTGCGGGAGTGTGCGTGCATATCGCAGTACATCGCCACCCCGCAATCCTCCATCAGTCTGGGAAGGTAGGAGGTACGTGTGTATGCGTGAGGTTTTGGGCACGGGACGGATGTTAAAACTAATACACCGAAGCGGAAGCGAACGAGCCTACCTTCTTATCATTGCCTTCGTGTTCCAGATCGAGGGATAGGTTTCGCGTATCACCGTACGATACTGGCGATTGAGATCACGCCCCGTCAGTGAGCTACGGGTATTGCCCACGATGACACCGTCCGGGTTGAGCATCGGCACCAGCTTGAAGATGAACTTGTGTCGCAGCTTCTTCGCCTGCCGGAATAGAAACGCGTTGGCAGAGTTGTGTCTCCCGGTGTGTTACCAAACGTTACACAAACGCTTACCACGTACGAATCCCCAGTTATGAAGTCCATCAGACCCTTCATCATCCAAGAGGACGGGCTCTCACCCGGATGAACACGTGCGGTGATAATGACTGCTTTCTTTTTCTGGCCAAAAATCGACAGACAACGGAAACAGGGTTAGGTGCGGTAGCATTCCCCCGTACATCACGTTCCCCCCGCCCACTACCTTTTGATTGTCGTCTTCGTGCGTTGTCGGCGCGGTGACGGTGAGATAGTAGACGTTGTTGCCGGCGAGCGAGCGGCAGAGCAGCCGCAGCTTGCAGAACTTCGACTTGACCGGGTTGCGCTGGATGCACATCAGATAGTCCTGCAGGTCGGAGTAGGTGTACGGGTAGCTGTGGGCAAAGTAGACCGTGTCGCCATCGTACTTGAACTCGATGTTGAACGACAGCGTGAACGAGCTGGTGCCGATGTACTCGTCCTCGTCGTCATCGACCGGCCGGTGATGGTAGTGGCTGTAATTGTATCCATTGCTGGAACGGCAAGTTTTGCACCCCGCAGAGTGAGAAAGAGAGAGAGAGGGAGTGAGAGAGAGGTTGTGTTTGGTGGGAAGGAGTACAAAGGGAGTGTCTGCAGAACTCTGACAATCGTTGTCAAAATACCTGTTGTCCTCGTTTCGGAAGTAGGCAATGTTGTCGCCGCATCGTCTCCAGCCGACCTGATTGCATTCTGCATCCATCGTCGAGTACATTAGCGGCCGCATGCCCTCCTTGTACAGGCTGTCCGGTTTGGTTAGATTGATGATGGAGAATCTGTGCATCGAGAGGGTGATTTTAGACTCTACCTCTACTAACTATACCACACCAACACACAGAGAGACGCAAACACGTTGGACCCGCGGTGTCTTTTCCCGGGGTGAGTTGCAACACACAAGCACCAGGACTGGCGTTTGCCGGTCAGAAGATTATTTTTATAACTGTCCCCAAATTCCCCCTACCATCCCTACTAATTCTGAGCAGTCGGGGAGGAAGGGAGTGGGTGGTTGTTTCCGCCCTAGAAGTCGACGAGACCCACCAAGCAGCTGTGCCGACTTAATTGGCCACCGGTGCGTTGTATTTCATCTTTCAATATTTCCTCGTGTCTAAAACGGTCCAAACCCCCCAACAAAACAAAAAATTGCACTCGGCCCCCGGCGCTCGCAGAAGACGACCGGGCACGACCACCCATGTAACGGCTTCGAAGGTGAATATAGCGTGTCGTGCCGTAAAGCTGTCAGCTGTTTCGCCAGCTGGAATAGATGGGCCAGAGCGGTCGATGCTTTGTGTTTGTAGGTGACATGCATGTATCGATGAAGGTCTCGCACAAACCCCTGTAGAATCTGCCGAAAGAGTGGTGAAATTTGGAGTTTGAGGTTAGGATTTGGAACTATTTTTACTGGTTGAGGAAAGGCCGCGTCTGCACCGTAGCTCCAAGTTCCAAGAATTAATTACTTCTTTCCGTGTACAGCGGGACAGCTCAGAGGACCACAACACCCCATTCTAACCCTACTTTCCTGTTCGGGCAGAAATAGTATCACTTGTTCGAAATTTCGAACAACACAAAGTCGATGTTTATCGCCACCAGATGCTACCCACACGGTCCGTTTCGGTTGCATCGTCTTCATCTTCGGCCCCCTGCACCCACTCTTCCGCAGCAGGCCGCTATTCTTGGCAAAGGTTCGCTTCACCAACGGAAAGCACCACGGGGGCCGTTAATTCGCGCGTGGATTTGCAATTTCCGAATGCGAATTCGGCGGGTAATAGACCGATGGTCGGATGGAAACACGCGCTGTTGTTTGCCCGGTTGCCCGGACGAGACGCCACGGAGGGTGACCTCCGCCGGGTCGTTAAGCATAATTTCGCGCGCGCTCCACAGACAAGCGAGGGTGGCACCGGCAACATCCCAGGCGTTGGAACATCTCGCGTATATTTATACACGAACACGCGGGCCAGTAATTAATGGCCACGAATGGGCGCGGTGTGTGTGTGTGTGACCACGCTCCGGAAGAAGGGGAGTAGGGGAAAAAAAACAGCGACCATGGAAAACGCCGTTCGGAAGCGAATTTCGTCCAAATGGTTCGGCGATGATGTACATTCGACGAGACTGCGTGGGATGGTCAAACGTCGCGAACCCGACACCGTCATCGCCCGGGTGTAATGCACACGGCACACGACCCACCCTACGGGGCGGAATACACCCAACACCCCCACAACCCCTCTGTTTTCCTTATCATGCATATCAGACTCACCTGTACACTACCTTCGCCTTGGTGTTCTTCACCTGAAAGTAGAACCACTGCGTGTGCCGGTTGGTGTACATGTCCGGCCGCAGGTAGAGCTCGTAGTAGGTCGGCGTGATCTTGATGGCGCGGCCGAGATTGCCGCTCTCGAACCGGGACTCGAACACGAGATCGTCCGGGTCGAGCGGTGTCGGATGGGCGGCCGGTTGCGCCTTCGAGCCGCCCACCGTCGAGCGGCTAAACTGCGGACAGAGATCGGGAGCACGGTTAGTGGGTGGTTTGGGCGCACCGGGCGCCACCGTTGCCCGCCGCGACGACCCATTCTGTTCGCCCTCGGAATCGTCCGACTCGTCGTTATCGGCCTCATCGCTGTTGTGGTTGTTGTTGTTGTTGTTGTTGGTGGTGGAGTGGCTCCGTGCCGAACAGCCGGGATCACTGTCTGCCGGGCTGCAGCTGACACCATCCCTCCCTCCAGCTCCCTCAGACTCCTCGTCCTCTGTTGGGGATGCGGCCACACCGCCCGGTGCGGCATATTTACCCCGACGGTGGAGTCGCCCAGAACCGTGGTCCAGCTCACGCTCCGGCGTGGGCGACTCCTCCACCGGGTGGATGGTCACGTTCTCCTCGTCAAACGGCAGTATCTCGCTTGCATCGTTCATTTCCTCGCACGAGTACTCCCGATCGGCGTACTCGCTCGGCTCCCAGTGGAGCAGCGTGCGCTGGAGTCGTCGCCGGAGTTGCCGCAGGTGGCGAAACACCGACTCACCCCTCACGCAGGGCGATGGGTCGGGGTCGGGGTCGGGTTCGGGCGTCCCCCGCAACTCGTCTTCCTTCTGGTGTGCGTGTTGGTGAGCAGAGTTGCCAGAGTGGTTGTGCGGTACGTCAGAGTGATGGGCGAGATGTATGGGTGTGGGGTGGGTGATGTATACACGGGGACACAGGGAAGTCAGTGAGGTGATACAGGGATTTGCAGAGAGCAGGGAGCAGGTTAGGAAGGAAGACAAAAAAAAAGAAAGTGCAATGAAGACAAACAAAAGAATGGCAATTGCGGAAGAACAGCAACCAAAACGCGTTACAAACAGCACCAGCCAGCAGGTCTTAATGAGCTCTAGAGTCTTAAAGAGGGTAGCGATGGGAGGGACTGAAGTCACTGATGGGGATCGCAGTAGTAGCATTGTGCGTCATTGTGTTTAGGCACAAGCAACACCGCCCGTCCATCATTGCGGTGCTGTTGTCAAAGCATCCTTTTTTGAGCGCGGGGTGTTGATGCAGTTTCTGCGCCCGTCTTCTTGTTTTTTAGTGTGTTAACGGCCCTTTTTTTCGCTGCTGCTTCGGGGGGTGTATAGAGCGGGAGATGGATGCCAGGTCGACGGTCTGGACCAAATCGAGGGTGGGAAGTACAGGCAACCACAACAACAACAACAACCACAACAACCACGGCGATAAAACATACAAGCACGCACGCACAAGTACACACGCACGCACACATACAAGCGCGGCACACAGGAGGGCAGCGGGTATGTAACGTATGGGAGGGGTAGAATGGCCCCAAGGGGGGGGTGATACTTACGTAGTGAACAGCGCTGGTGGGGTTGTAGTTGTACACGATGATGCCATTTTCTTCGCCTACCGGGCGCGGTTGCAGCTCCTTGCCGGTCGGCTGATAGTACGGTTCCGGCGTTTCCGGTGCGTCGTCCAGATGGTACACACGCTCCTCGAGTACCTAGCGAACGCGTAGACGAGCAATTTAGTAACGAAAGGCTTTGCGGCACTTTGTTCCAACGGGTTCAACCGGCTCTTTCATCTTTAAATGTCCGCCATTTTGTTCTTGAATTAAAACTTCCCAAATCTGCTACGACAGAGTTTTTAATTGCTTAAATTCCAAGAGTTTTGGACGAAATGTCAGTGAGTACCCCCAACTCGGGATCTTTTATAGCGCTTCGACGAAATCCTTGAGCAAACTTCAAATTCTACAAACAATATTGAAGTATTCTTTAGTTTGTAGACGGAAGGATGGTTGATAGAAGAGAAGGAACATCCAGATCATGCGGTTAGTGTTGGACATTGAGCTGTAGATGACTTCACTGCAAGAGGTACCTGAGGTGATTCTTGTTTGTATGGACCTCAACAAATGAACCTCACAAAAAATTGAGGTGGCTGACGACACCACCTCTACGCAGTGAGCAAAAGAGGGTCCTCATCTCTCAACTCACCCACAACTTGAGGAGTTTGCTCAGCGCTCTGCTCACCAAAATGAGGTAGTCGGTCACAACATTACTTCCACTCCGGGGTTTTCAAACGGATTTGAGTCCAGCTTTTCGGTTTCGGAGTCGTCACTCCACTCTCTCCATTCTTGCCATCCGCACATGAGCCTTCCGACACCGAAAAAGTACCGATTAATGTCTAAATAAAGCGTTTTGACAATGAGAACTCCTCCATACAAGCGTTTCGTTAATGCATTTTGAATAAAGAACGATATTTTCCTTATAGTTCTTTAAATAAATTACTTACCAAATTACCAAATTAGAAGTAATGACAAGGGGGTACAGGGTATGCCAAAATTATTGGATAGTTTCCCAGCTATTTTTGAATCGTTTCCGAGATTTTTTTCACTGCTTCCCATATCTTTTTGAATTTGACTCGATTTTTTTTTTTGTTGAAAAAGCAAAGTCGAGCAAACTTTTGGAAACTGTCAAAAAAAATTGCGGGATACCCTGTAATATGTCATACAAACTGCTCGAAATCTGTTTTAGTTTATTATAGTAAGTTTCATAAACCAAAATGTTGTGAGCTTTATGTTGTGCCAGTCTGGAAGTGAAACAGCCTGACTTGGCTACAATATGCCAAAAACAAACTGCTCGAATAAAATCACGACTCGGATTGCCTGGGCCAAATTTTGTAAATTATCGTTTCTAGCCCAAGATACCGTTCTGCGCTCTGCTTTCTTTGGGATTTGGTCGTCGACAAACAATAGGATCCAATAAATCATATTCAATCGTGCCGTTACCACTATTTCATATTCCACCCCCACCCCCACCCCGCTGCAAACACGACATTAATTACAATGTGTGTGTGCGTTACGTTGTTTTTTTTTAAAGGTTTGCTTTCTTAAACCATATCGCCAAAGCGAACCAGCAATTAAAGTCTGCTTCGCTTCCTCTTTCTCCTCCCTCACTCCCTTTTCCCATCCACCAAAGAAAGATATGACGCAGCTAGCAACAGCTGTGTGTGTCGCCAGTGTGGCGCACTCCCCCAAAGACCTGGCGAATATTAATTTAACGACCGGCGTTTTTGGTCGGGATTTTCCCCTGGAAAAGGTTAATCAATGCCAGCGACCCGCCGCCCGGCCACGAAGCCACTTAGCATGGATATTTATTCATCACGCGTCCTCTGAGAGGGGGGGAGTGGGGAGCGCAAGGGGGTCACAGGAAAATAATCGATCCCCGCGTGTGGCCCGCACACTCTTTGCGGTGAGTTGAGTAGGTGGAAATGGGAGGAGGGAGGAGGGGTGGGGGGGTATGTATCCCCACCGTACCATCCACCATGCAGCGGGATTTCGGTTCATGCTTTCGGGAATAGTAGGCTTTTGTGGAAGAGGGTTGAAGTGGGGAGGGGTGACAAGGGGTGAGGGGGAGAAAGACGTTCGAAGCTCTAAATTTGGGAGACCTGGCGTGTAGGTGTGTGCCGTCTGTGTGTGATGCCGTGAAAGGATATCCAGGGGAAGGTGGAGGAGGAGGAGGAGGAGGAGGGGAAATGAAGAATCGGAATAACAAAACAGGAGTCATTGTACCTTTGCTTTCGGAAAATGGATTCTACCCTAGATTGGAAATACTTCGCCATAAAAAAAAACCCCTCTCACAAAATCATGTTTGGGAGAAAAGGGTGCTAAGGGAGAAAGCGAACCCCGAGGGGGGGTAGTGTTTGGTTTGATATCTTTTTTTTATGCGCCCTGGCGTATGTTCGACGTTCGACTTTCTTTTCCCGGCCAGCCAACTAACGCTGCCGAAAGGCACGCCGGAAGCGGAAGGGTTGCCGTGCTGAAAACTCATTGCGCTTCGATCGGTTTGGGGCCGCGCGCGCTAGAACCTGAAATGACTTCATCAGGGATCCCTGGCAAGGACAGGAAAGGGCGGGAGGCGGGGTATCGATGATGGAACTTTCGGTACAATTGGGTTCTCTCTTGCGTGTTTTTCTAAGAGCTTCATTTGAACGGCCGAGTGACGTAACGAGCGAATGAGTCGACCGGTTAAAAGGGGGGCGTAGGGGGAGGGCGGTGGCAAGCAACAGCAGCAGGGAACAGTCTACTATCTGATGGTTTTGTTTGATTGGTTGCTCCAAGCAAACCAACAAACAGTGGAAAAAAAAGAACAACGAAATAACATGACAAGAAAACAAATGATATGTTAAAAAAGCATACACACAAACACACGCACACGTACACGTTTCTCGATGAGACCCTGTTTCTCGCAAAAACCTTCTCCACCAAAAAATAAGGGATGATATAGAAAAGGGGGGGTGGGGTTGTGATGGTGGAGGAAAGCAGGGAAATTAATTTCACTTCACTGCCAGACGAACAAGCCTGAACAGGATCTCGTACGCTTGCCCCCTCCCCCCTACCACCCCACCCCCTCCTTTCACATCCCAGGGGCACGTCAGCACCATCAACATTGGCTACGCTTTCGTCCTGCTGCGGAACATTGCTTCGGGTGCGCTTTGATCTTGGCAATTTCGTGAACGAATGCTAAAGTCAACTACAGCCCCAATACACCCCATAGCCGATGGCCCGCCCATATGTGACTTCCTCGATACACAAACGCGTGTATAGCACCTACCCAACCCCCTTTCCTCCCGTACGTATGTCACCCGTACAGTGGAGGACACGGCTCGAAAAGAATTCCAAACAAAAACTGCCCCAAAAATTAAAATACAAAAAAAAAAAAACACGGAGGAAATCCAAAGTTTCAAGGCTTCTGCACAACCGAAAGTTCGTTTGAAACTTTTCACCCCGGGGCGGGAAGGGGCGAACAATGGTGCCGCGGGTGTTGGTGCACACCTTCATTTAACCCGAGTAAGCCTTCTCGCACCGGCGAAGAACAATTGAGCCGCGTGAGAGTGGTTTTTTTCCGCTGTTGTTATGGCCCCGGTTTTATCAAACCAATTAACATTGTGGTGTGGTGCCGTGACCAGGATCCTGCCAGATTTTTATTACAAAACTCCTCTTCACGCACACCCGGAAAGGCGGGCCTGGTTGAGGCAAGTAAAAACGCCTTGAAAACTCGCTGATCCGTTTTCACTGCAAGAAGGTGAAGGGGTACGAGTGTGGGAGGGGGTAATGAATATAAAAGAAAACACAAAATGGACGGGGCAGGGTGGCTAAATATAGTGTCTAGCCAGCTGTGTATGTGCATTTCCATAAACGGTTTGTGGGCGGGCAGGGAGGTCCCAAGGAGATAAATGGAAGGTGATCGGAAAATGTAAGCTAATTGCCCTGCCCTTCCCCACCCATCTCCCTTTTCCCACCCACCCTACCCACTTCGACGTGGAGAGGGCCGATGTCTTGGGTTTGTTGTTTTTTGTTTTGTTTTTTTCGGTCCCCCTGTTTAAGAAATATGTGCGATTGATGGTAATTAACACAATCGCGTCACTTTACCTGGCACCTGCTTCGAGTAGTGAGCAGTGTTTGATTGGCTTCACCAGGGTGTGGGGTGGTATGAAATAATTAGCCGACTGTATCAAGTTTTGGAGCATTCTTTTGGTCGTCCTTTTTTTTTAGCGAGAACGTTTTTGAGTGTGTGTGTGTGTGTTTGTAGATATTCTTCCGATGGAAATGAAGAAGGGGTTTTGATTTTATGTTTTGCTCGCTTTTTTAATCTACCTTCCCAAAAATGAAATCGCGTGAGATGAAATTCTAGGCAAATTAATGTTTTCTTTATTTTCACCAAACACACACACCTATGTTCCATGTCATTTGAATACCGGATTCATTTTGCAAACCCTCTTCCCCTCATCCTTGTCATTCATACCTCCCCCCCCCCCTCCCCGCTTCTTCCTCCACACTTCAAAGAAACACAAACAACCGGGCGCCTCCATCGCGTTTGCGGAGTTCAAAACTCGCAAACCAATCCGCTTCTCGCAACACACGTACGGTGTTTTGATGTTGCTGTTATTTTTCTCTATTTTTTGTTGTTGTTGTTTTGGGTGCGAGGTTTGCGACCGTTGGTGATGTGTTTCGCGTGCCAAAAAGGAACACACAAACCTGGCGCCCACCCTCCCCCACCCGTCCGACAGTCGTCGCGCCTGAGCGTGTTGCAAACGGCAAATATTCGGCACTAAATCGAGTTCGGTGGCGGAAGAAGCACGGGTCAATGTGCTATCGTGTCGTTCGCTGAGTGAAGTGGTGAAGACACACTACCAACCACTTCATCACTCAAAAAATTAACTCCAGTTATAGTTTCAGGGGTGTCCAATTCAAACCCCTTCTCGGGCCTTTATATTGTAGATATTGTTAATATTATGTATCACGTTATAAAAATGGCCGAGTATAAGGTCATACACATGAAAGGCCTTATACATCCGGTATAAGGTGCTCTAGCACTATTTAGAGATGAATTTTCATGATATTATTAAGTTCAATTAAACTATTGTTTGATGTCTCTAAATTAATGTTCTTGTGGAGTAAATCACTATAAAAGTTTCTTTAAATATCTAGAACATTAACCAACTTTGAATAACGCTAGTAAGTATAATGACATTTATCGAGCCGAACAATTCTTAATTTTGAGATTTTTTCGATTGTTGGAAGGAATTTAGTCTAGTTTATAAGTCATTTCATAAATGTCATAGTCATAAATGACATTTCTACTGATGTTGAATTTGTTTACTTTAGCGAACTATTATCAATCTGTGTAAACTGGTGTTTGACAACCCTGATTCTGTATATTTTATTTTTAAAAAAAGCTACATGACGGTTGGTTTTCAAAACTATTTCCCTTTTTTTCGCGTTATATAGATTTGCTAGCTTTTATTTCGTTGTCTGCTTTTGGTTTCCTCTATTCATCTCTTTTTTTTTTCTTCATCAGTGGGCTTATAAATACTTTAGACCAAAAAAAACTAATAATACCTTCCATAACAGAACAGAGAGGGAAGAAAACACCGGACGTACCTGACATTCGATGGGCCATCGGGGGGCCTGCTGGGGGCAATCATAGTCTCGTTCCTTCGGCAGTGCGAACAGTTCCCGCGGCTCCTTCAGGCGCGCAATCGGACGGAGCGTTTTCGAGTCGGTGTTCACCTCGAGCTGATGCGTTTTGAGGCTGTTCGACAGAAAGCTGCCCAAATAGCCGGCTGGCAGCGTGAAAAGCGGATGAGAAGAAAAAAAAAGAGACAGTTCAATGGGCGATATTGGGTTTTGGTAGACTGAAAAAGGGGTGCAATTTTCCATTTTCTTTAATTTCCTTTTTAGTCAAATGGCTTTATTTCGGGTGAACCTTGCGCTGAGCTTTGGTTCGTTATTGCCATTGTTGGTGGGGGAAAGTGGGTGGTACGTATTGGAATGTCGAATTAACACAACCTCCACCTCTCTCCCCCCCGCCATAGAGCTAGTTCGAAACTAAAATTGCACCCAAAGCCACAAAGAAGCACGTGAACTCTCACACCCGCCCGCTACGACGGTGGTGGTAGCAAGGTAAAAATAAATCTTCCCATTTTTTTCCCTGCGATGCGATTCTTTCATAAGCTTTTTCATCTTCTTGCTGGTTTCGTCTTGCTGTTCTTCGTTTGCCTCTTGTCATCCACTTGAAGAAGCGATACACGGGTATAGAAGGGATCGCTGTGGTACGGAAATAGGGGTACGAAGGGATGAAGTAGCTGTACAGAGAAAAGTGCAAGATGGTGGTCTTCCTTCCCTTCTCGTTGTTCTTCTTCCCCACGTCTTGTACTTGATGAAATAAACGCGCAAATCTCATCGATAGGAAAAGGACTTGCACAAACGTGCCACCCGGAACGAGGCCAACAAGGCACTTGAGCGCACACCAGCAAACGGCTGATGAGGTTGCCGTTCCTTGTGCGCTCAAAGTGTATGTCCGTGTCGAACACCGGGTAGCATCGGCAACAAAAAAAAAAACCACCGCCGCCAACAACACCGAAATCGTCAGCGATGGGCCGCGCCTCACTTTTGCCCGGGGTTGATTAAACATTCATAAGCCCTAATGAGCTTGCGATTTTTTTTTCGCTTCCGCCCGGTATATTATTATTATTATTTCGTTACCACATTCGCTCACTCGCGCGCGCGCGCCCATCACCGCGCCAAGGACTTATTTACGGCTGTGTGGCGTGGGCCGAACCGATCGGCAAGCAAAATCCCCGTACCGCGATGAAAAGGAAAAAGCTCGTTTCCTTGAGATTTTCCAAAGACGCATTCGCATTCCGGGTGTATTTGCCGGTGGTTTTTTCTTCGTTGCTTTGCACACGACCGATGGAGACGCCCGGTGCCCCGGTGGATAAGCGATGGAGACGCCCGGTCGCTGGTGAGCGATGGAGACGCCTGGTGTTCGGTGGATGCGATTAGGTGATGCGCGTGTGTATGTGTGTGGGAATGGGATGTTCCTGCATTTTTTTCCCCTTTTTCGTGCGGAATGTGACTCAGTGGTATTTCGCATATTAATCATAAGGTGGTTAGGTGCTGGGCAGGGAGACGGACAAACCATCCGCAACAATAGTTGTTTCTTTGCAGTGGGACAAGATATGCTTCGTGCACATAAGAGTGAAAAAAAACTGTAACTAACGTCCATTCATACGTATTTTTTTCTGTTGCTGCTCAAAATATAATACAGAAATGGCCGTTCGTCTGTCGTGTCATTCATTGGACGCCATTTTTTACTCTTAAAGGCTTTGAATTGTGTGATGAATATATATTTTGAAACCTTGTGCTTGCTGTCATCTGAAACCCATCTTCCGTATGTCGTTAGTAATATAATTATTACTTATTAAAAATATTTATATTAACAGTTAATGTATAGTAACTATTTGAAATGCATATTTTTCAGTAACTCAGTAGCTTACTCCTTAAGTTTTAATGTTAAAGTAATTTTAAACCTCAATTTTCCCCATTTTTAATTCACATTCAGCTACCAGATCGTTTAAAAGAATAGCCTCTTAAGTTCTAAATTGCCCCAGCACTGTAATGCGAATGTCACCGGACAACCAGTGACGATCAAACGATGCACATCAATGGATCTTTAGAAGCTAGAAGACCCCATTCTGACCTTCCATGGCGCTTTTTAGTGGCACAAATTTTAATTGCTAAACAAACGGATTGCCCTAGGGGGAGGGTGAGAAACAGGGGTGGGAAAACACACACACACACACCAACATGACGGTGCTCCTCAATGCGTGCAAATGTGCTACCGGCACAGCGTCCGCGGCTTGTGAGAGATCTTGTGTAAAAGGCAACGTAAACATACACCCTCCCTTCCTCACCCCCTGCTTTTCTTGTCTCTTCCCACCCCCTTTTAAAGTAGGCAGTATCACGATTGGCACCGTTCGCCTGTGTTTTTTTTTTTTGGCTGTTGTTGCTGATCTTCACCGACTTTACTGTGGGTTGGTCCGTGCAAAGCCAACCGAAACCAACTGCGAACGATCAGCTGTTTTTTGGCGAATGGCGGCACACACTCACACACACACACATTCATGGCATTTTTCCCGTTTGTGCTCTTCGGCCATGCTTTGTTGCGGTTTCCTTTCCGTTCGCTTTGTGTTTTGCCGTTTTTTGTTGCTTCGCTCGATGCACTTTCGCGACACTACGATGCGCATGGTTACTTTGTTTAAGGGTGTGTGTTTAAGGGTGTGTGTGTGTGCGCGGGAAGCTGCTGCCGTCTCGCGCGCGCAATTTGCTTTGTAAATAACAACAAAACCCCCAGTTCGCTTGTTGGGCTGCTGAGTCTGATCTTTTGGACCTTTTTCTCGCTTTCCCACCCTCCCACCCCCTTTCCCCCGTTGCTCGTGTTTGCTATGCAGCTGTGCTAGGCAGAAGGCATAATTCGTACCGGTGTTTGCAGTGGCGTAAGGAATGATTGTTGATCAGTCACGGTGATCCGGGTTGATTGTTGGTGCTTGGTCGGCCCCTCGGTTACTTTACTAGCAAAACAAGACGCCCCCCAACATGACACACACACACACTTGAAGCACTACCGATCCGGGCACAGGACGCACATCGGCTCAATGTACTGACTGCGGACACACCGACCGGACGATCGACGTATAAAGGCGCACAGGAACGCGGTTGGCCCAAGCGGGCAACAAACGCGAAAACAACGAAACACTCGAACACACCGCAGGCTGCTTTTTAATGTGGGTAAGGTGCGTGCGTGTGTGCGTTTGTGCACGGCGAGGACAACGTTCCCGAGCCCCGAGCTCGTGCTGTTATGATACGTCCACCGACGAGCGTCTTCACCGAGCGACTAAATGTGCAAAGCGAACGCCTGGTCGCTGGCTGGTCGGTCTCCGGACTGTATGGGAATGTACGGTTTTCCCAACCTCCATCAAGATCCTTCGCACTGCTGTCTCATTTGCTCCCTTTCTCACTCACTCGCTCTCTCGTTATCGCTCTCTTCCTTTCGCATCCCGCCGTCAAACGGTGCGCTTTTCGTGTACGAAATCTACCCAACCCAACCCTCCCCCATTCGGTCTCTCATACGCCCGTAAGGTGGAAAAGTCTCCCCCGATGTATGTCATCAACGGCGCGCGTACTAGAAAAAATAAATACGCGCGCTAAGAGAGAGAGCGAAAGAGAACGCACACAATATGTACGAACTGTGCCAGGGGAGGGGTAGGTAGGAGGGGAAAAACGGGGTGAGAGGGAAAGGGGGGAGTGCTGAGAGTACGCGCGCTCCACGCAAAACAAATCGGTTCCCCCATACGCGACGAAACGGTAGCAGCGCGCTGGTCGTTTTTGTGCAGTTCGTTTGCACAGTGGTGCAGCCGGTGGACAAATATAAAATTTTCAGTGAATTTTAGTGAAAAATCGGGTGGTGTCTATAATTTTATCAGGCAATTGTTGCGATTGTGAATTTGGTTTTTTGTTATTTAAATAACAATATTTTTAGTCAAAAAATAAAAACTATAATAACTTTTAATTTAAGCACGGCATGTTGTACAATTTTGCAGTCATTCGTAAAGGGCATTTTGACACAAAGAATGACTTATGGTATTATTTTTTTAGAACTTTAATTACTGGGTAAATCAATTAAAATGTAAAATTTTAAACAAATTTCCAAAGCATGCTGAATTTGTTTTTTTTTTCCTCTTCTGTCTTTGTCGATGAAACGATAATTTATATTGTTTGATTTGAAAATTCTTCAAATTTCAAATTGATTTGTATGGCAACTATACAATTTTTAGCATACTATTTCAAGCTATCGTAAGGACCACAACATTATGGATGACTAAAATCCACAATTGATCTTCTGTTTCGAAAGTTAGGCACGAACCAGGAAGAAAATAATTATAGAAATGGTTATGTCCACTATCGCACCCACCGTTCAAACATCGCTTCACACACTTTCTGTCACTCTCTCTCTCTCTTTCGCTGGTCGTTGTTGCAAATTCGAGCGAACAAAGGGCAACGTGCGGTGCAGCGGACAGCATTCTCCCCAAAACGGGACAAGCAATTGGCGCATGATATACGATACTCCGGATTGATCTACACGCAAAACGATGTAGGCGTGAGAAACAAGCTGCAGCGGTTTGTGGCGGTGGTATGGGCGCGTTAGCACATGTCGTCCATCAACCGATTCCATCATCGGGACCGTTCCCGCTGCCGGCTCGCTCTAATGTCTGATGGTGGAAAACAAAATGTCAACTGACAGCTGGGACGGATTTTTGTGTTTCTCTTTCGGGTCGTTGTTTTGCTCCTTTGTTGACAAGTTCTAACAGGTTGTTTGTGCAAGCACGGTACGGTGGAAATGGAATGCGCCGGGAAAAAAAGGGATTTCAGTGGAACTCCAGCAGGTACGGTGCTTCAGCACTTCTCCAGTGTCAAGTGCGCTTGTTTCTTCTTGTTCCTCCGTACGCAACATTTGACTTTTTTTTTCGCAAGTGGTCGGATGCACCATGTTTGTCTTGGTGATAGCATTTGCGCACACTGTCAGCCACACACAGCCCGACGACCTTCTCCGAATTCAAAGGAATCAAAATTATTCATCCTTTTTTTTTTGTTTGGAATGGTTCTTTTTCGACTGGAAAATGGAGTTCTCGTGTAGTGCGGGACGATAGTACATCAAACACACCAACACACTTGACACGGTCCACCTCGGGACGTCCTTTAAACAGGGTCGTCCCCCCTGGAGTATTCTTATCGCGCGCCATTTATTTAATTATTTATTTGAGCTGCTGTCCACAACCGACATCAAAGGCATTCCAGAGCGTACACACACTTTCACTCACCAAATGCCAAAGCGAAATATGTTCTGCTGTCGCGTTGCCGTGTCTTCGCAATACGAACGCCGTAGAAAGACGCGCGTTTGGGTTTAAATATACCTGGTCGGTATCGTTTCGCTCGCACGGGACAACAAACAATCTTAGCGTGTTCGCTGCGCTTCTCAACGCACTCTCCTGTCCGCTTCCTTACAATGTTGGGCAAATTCTTTTTCCCTGTAGTGACTTTTTCACTGAACACTGGGAATTCGCACCCCGGGAGGGGGTGCGTGGTGTTGGGGGCGAAAAAAAAAATGGCAGCGCAAACATTCCTGATCCGGCGTGTGTCGAACTCCGTCGAACATCCACATGTCCACCTTGACATGGGCGCGTTGATTGATTTGGCACTCAGTTCAGCTGTGCGTTTATTGATATTATGCTCCAAAATTCCTCTTTCTTTCCCGCGGCGTGTGGGTGGTGCTAGTGATATGCGACCACCCTAATGACCAACGCCATCTCGCGAACGGGGCGTCTTACGTAGGTGGAGAGGTGGGTAGAAGCGGATCGATTGTCGTGCATCTTATTAATAGCCACAACGCAACTAGCGAGTGCCAGTTACAGCACGTTACATTTGTCCTTTGTTTGCAACGGGGAGCTTTATGCTCTTCCTGCACGTGATCGGCCGAAGCTTCGCCGTGAGTCGGTACGATGCGGTTCGATCTGTTCCCCATTCGGCGTCGGTCCTGCAGCGGTGCAATCAGCTGTCTCCAACGCATCACCTGCCAATTCTTCGCTAATAGCCTCATCTGGGTGTGGAATGTGACCGCCACCGCCGGGTATTATGACGCAACACCGCTAAAAGTCCGCCAATACGTACGTTGCTTCGTGTCGCCCCCCGTTCAATCAAGATGCAGCTTTTTCACTGCCAAGCGCGACAGTCGTGTACGTGTCACACGCGGAATGACGTACGGTGGTTGTTATTCGCAACGGGAAGGACGCGCGCCGCACGCAAATGGTGACTGGCGGATCGTTGCAACGCCTTTTTTGAAGGTCGATCACGATGCGAGCGTGTGAGTGAGAGTGCTTCTGAACGCGAACGATCAGCTGTTTAGCCGCAAAAGATCAGTCTGGGTGACACAGGCTGCTTTAAATACGTCCAATCAGATGACTAGAATCTCCTTATTGGGGAAGAGTTCTCGTACGAGAAGATCCTCTTTTCATACTACATTTCTGTGCGTCTCAAGAGTAATTAATCAATAAGAAATTCTTGACTCTTTGAGATGCCTAATTTAAAAGCTCAGAACAGGAGGACTACTGCATCATTGCGGACAATCCAAATGCACTTTTGGATATCTGGAATTACCTCTGTTGAATTCTTGGGACACTGAGGACTTTTAGTTTTCTATTTATGAAGAACTTCAAGAATACGAGGTATTTGACGTCTGTCATTGGAACTTCTTAGTTGAAGTATCTTGGAGGTCCAACTCGAATAATTGGGACTTAGTTATACTTGGACAACTGCTTAGTTCAATTCTTGGGACATTGAGGACTTTCAGATGCCTATTTCTCAAGAACTTCAAGAATTCGAGGTATTTGACATCAGTCATTGGAACTTCTTAGTTGAAGTATCTTGGATGTCCAACTCGAATACTTGAGACTTAGTTATACTTAGACAACTGCTTAGATCAATTCTTGGGACACTGAAAACTTTCAGATGTCTATTTCTCAAGAACTTCAAGAATTCGAGGTATTTAACATCAGTCATTGGAACTGCTTAGTTGATGTATCATGGAGGTCCAACACGTATAGTTATACTTGGGACAACTATTTACTTCAAATCTTGGGACTCTGAGGTCTTTCTATTCTATATTTTTCAAGAACTTCAAGAATTCCATTCTAAGAAATTCTGGTATTTGACATCCGTCATCGGAGCTACTTAGTTGAAGTATCCAAGAGTTCCAACTCGAATAGCTATACTTTCACAGATCTCCAATAAGTAACTACATCACCAATCTGTTGGTATTCCCACAAATTCAAATCACTCCAAAAAAGATGTTCCTGTAGTCAAAAGCACCCTACTTGACTACCCTCTGGCTCGCCAACCTGCAGCGAAGTTCATAACTGCAACTAGGAAAACCCACTGCGCACACACTGTGTCTCGCAACCGGGGGTCCGCCGCCGGTTGGATACAGGCAATCCCGGCAAAACAAACCACCCAGACACCCACTCCACCTCACCACTCTCCGGCCATTACCCCCACCCCATGTTTCAAGGCAGTTGACGCCCTCACTCGCACCCTTATTCCAATTCGTCCTTTGTGTGTTGCCTTTGCCCCCGGCGGATGTGGTTGTGCACGTTCCCCCCATCGCCATTCTGTTGACTCATTTTCGGACCGTTTGTGTCTTGGTTTGTGCATAGGTATCGTATTCCATCACACGGGTTCACGCACCATCCCGCGGCGTTCGTTCGGCGGCAGAATGTGACGGGCAAAGGCGAACGTCGGAACCGCGCTACGGGCGATGGCACCTGGTTGTCTGCTGTGGAATGTTGAGTGACGGGTGAAAATTATTTTCACGGCCCGTTCTCCGCCCGCCTGCGGCACGTTAGATGGGTTGGGGTGTGGGGGATGAGTGTTTTTTTGGGGTGAGTCACGGGTTTCCAAAACCTTCCCTCAAAGGATGCGACCTGTGTTGTCTTTGCGTTTGAAGTGTAGTGTGCGTCTTGTGCGGAATAGTAGCTACCCGAATGGTGGACATTAGTGGGGGCCACCGTGACCACTCTCACCTTTCGCTGCGAGTGTGGCACAGACCGGGAACAGTTGCGTCTGCAGACACCGGACACGGTCGCCTGCCGCAAGGCTCCAGTTCATGATGACGCTTGATGGGCCGGGTCGTTGTCTGTCCCTCCGCTTCCACCTCGTCCACGCCCTCCTCCTCGTCGTCGTGGTTTGTATTCACCTGGCCGGTGTACATGTCCCTACGCACTCGCGCGTTTAACCCGACCGCGAGCCCGCAAGGACACCGACACTCGAACTACGTTCCGTTCGCGCACAGCACCACCAACACTAGCGGCTATCGATGTCCCCTTTGCGGGTGCGAACAGTGCGAACAGGTGCGTCGTACGCACCACCAACACGGAGGCGTCCCGGGGTAAGCACTGGTCGTGAACACACTGGACTGGTGGACGCGCACTGGTAACACAGGACAGCACGGGACAATGGTCGGCGTGGCTCTGGGCTGCAGCTGCACCCGTATACAGCCGTGTACGTCAAGAATTCGTTTCCCGCTTGCGCATCGCCGGCATCCGGCCGCCACCCAAACAACCTGCCCCGCGGTATATTATTCAGTCCAAGGTTCCAACGCTCCGGTGAGTTCACCACCATCGGGGACGTAGACGTGTATGGGACGTCCGTCTCGGCAATATAACGCCCCCCCCCCCCCCCCACCCCCTCCCCCACACGGGCAGCACTAGCACTTGCTTTCTCTTTCATCCAAACCACAGCCAACTGTTTCCCGCGCGTTTGCTAACTACCACTACACTGCCATCCGTTTCCTGCCGAGGTATTCTAACCTCACTTTTGTGTTGTTGTTGTTGTACGCAAGCTCGCAAGCACTGTCGTGGGTGGTGTTTTATTATTTTTGAACAGAGCGGAACCTGGCGGAAAGGTAGACAAACTAAACCGACAGTTCAGAATTGAGATTCGGTTTTTTTCTTGTTCTTCTTTGTCGGATGGTGGTGTGAGACCTCCCCCCTGCAACGACTCACTCAGAAATCCAGGTAACCAGGGCAGCAAAACATCCAAGTTGACTGTTCCCCGCTCCCAGTGCGATGCTATCTCGCTTTTGCTCACTGTGGTGTGTGTTTGTGTGCGGTTAAAGTGAAATAAAAAACCACACACACACACACATTGAAGAGTGCGGAGAGACTTCCTATTCTTGAGAAAGGCTGTCGGTTGATAGTGGTGGTGTTGCACACACTACACACTACCGGTGTCCGGTTGAATGTTTTTAGCGCGAGTGAAAGAGAGCCAGCGAGCGACAGAGAACGAAGAGAGAGGTATGCGCAGAAGGCTGAGTAGCGAATCAATTCATTGCCCTGTCATCCATGAAATGGACGGGACCTCTTCACGGTGACCTGCGGTCATTTAGCGATTGAATGTTCGATGCGGGTCGTCTCCATTTCAGTTCAAGATCGGAATTTGTAGCTCACGAAGAGGGGGGAATCAATTGCCATGCAAGGTGGAAGCACAATGAGCGGGGGAGGGTTATTCTGCCAACGGCAGACAAACATTTCTCAGAGCCATCGATTTCCCGTCAATTGGGAGCTGTTTTTTTCCTTTAGAACGTGCTGTGCAGTAAGAAAGCACTGGATGAATGTTCCTGCTCCAACGAGTCGAACATGTTTTATGCACACTGATTGTTTTCTAGCCCAGACCGTGACCTAATGAGCTGCCTGCCCTGCCACACCGTATCGCCACATGCCCGCCTTACCACTGTGTGCGATAACCTCGGCAAACCTGGGCAACTTTCGACTGGAAAATAAAGTCGTTAGCAGCCAGTGCCTGAACGGTCTAAGCGTGAATCACAATTGCATTGCTGCTTTCAGCGTTCATTTCCTTGTGACATTTCTTCCCAAGCAACAACAGCAACAAAACAAAGGCAAAACAAAACAACTTCAACCTAAAGTTACTTGTGTTGGGTAGCAACAAGGAAAAAAAGAAAACAACTTCTTTTAACCGCTAACGTTTGCTTGTTCTTTAATATTTTTAAAACCCTTTCTTGTCCTTGCACTGAATATCCTTTTTTGTTGTTTTGTTGTTGTGCAAAAGCTGAAATTTGCTATTGTGCCACTTGACGTTTGAAAAAAAAATGGCAGCGCCAGTGGGCAAAGGGAAGAACGAGGGGTTTACCCGTCTATTGAAACCCTAGCAGCGAAATTTAGTTGGCATCCTTCTTCTTTTTCTGTTATTTCTCCTCGCTCGCTCTCTTTCCCTCGCACGCTGCCGCGCAGAGCAACGGCAGCTTAAACAACTTCACCCGTGCGCCGCCATAGTAAGCGAATGTGGCACGCAATCCAGCACAAAAGCACGAGGAAGGAAATGGCACCCGTACACAGCGCACACCGGCAAAAGGGGTTATTTGTTACCCGCTTACTGTAAAAAGATTTCTTCTCCACATTCCATCACCTACCACCACCATCACCCCCACCCCCTCCCTACTTGCCATCTGTTCTCCAATGGGAACTCCGCTGCTCCGGTGAGTGAGACGAACATCCTTTGAAGTGTAGCGATGGGCGGGGGGAGGTAATGGTGGGACGTGGGGGAGGGGAGGCGGGGTGTGTAGCGTGGAGTATTGAACAAACATTCCGGCGGAGAGAGGCATTTTACGGGCGCAGTATCATGTCGGCGTCTCCTGCGGGTTAAACTCTGGAACACCCACCCACACACACACACACACACACGGGCGGCACATACATACAACCGCGGGCGTCATGTTCGGGATTAGAAAGGTACCCAGCGTGGGCAGGTATGAATGGATGGATAGTGCATTAACCGGATCTGGTCATAATCCGATCGAGACACGAGCGTGGGAACTTTGACATTGGGTGTACGAGAAAGTGTGTCGCACTTTGCGACAAACAAGCGGAAGAAAGGTGCCTTATCAGACACGGTGCATTCTTTTGGTTCTTTTACTGGTATTTTTAATATAATTAAGAAATATAACATTTCACATTTTTAGACATAGATGACTTAAAGTCTTCATATTGGTCATAACAGCAACCATTTAACGACCATCGTTAAAGACTTGCTGTGTCCTCCTCCTCTTAATTTCATATGATTAGAAGATGTTTTGATGTCAGCGGCTCGAATTAGTTCGAATATATTTATCATAAATACTTTATTTTGACGTATCCTTCAGCTATTTGAGTAAAATAACAATAAAATTGAGTAAAATTTGTGTATTGAGAGGCCCAAAATCCCTCACTGAGCAATCCCCCGTAGCAAAGACTGACAATCCGACTACGTTTAGTAAGCCAGAAATGGCTGACTTGACTTAGTAAGCCATTGCGTCAAGAAGAGGGAACGGAATTATGATTCCTGATGTAACTTACGCTTTCGAGAGTTAGAGAGAAATGAGAACGTGCTCTTGATGTAGCACGAACTTTAAGTTTTCAGATATTAAAATATCTTCAATATCTTATAACTTTATTATAATTAGTTCACCGTCAGGTGAAGTCAGTTGAAGACAAGCAAGAAGTTGTGAGATTTGTCTTATATTTGGGGGATTTTTGGGTTCTTCTGCTAATTATTCTAATGAACTACAACACTAGCTCTAACAACTCTTTTAGGGAGACAGTTATAAGATTCGCAGTTTTATACACCATCTGTCAAATATTAGTACTCAGTACATTAAGTCTAATCTTTTTCTAATTCATCGATAGAACCAAAGTACGTTGAAGACTTACCAATCATTATCCTCAGAAGAAGCTCATCAGAAGGACGCTCGGAAGATTATCAGAATACGTATTAGATTCAGTTCGAAATAATGATCCTGGCAGATGAGTGTTGAAGACGCATTAAATGAAGTTACTGGTCATAATCATGTCAACAATTGACCATAGACATCAGATAGAAAAATGGCGACATAAACGTCAATGAAACAATTTCCTACATAAATCATTTCCTCTCAAGCAATGTAGTGCTTGTATCCTCGGTCAAGCACCACTTAAAACCAATTATAACTAGCGCCATCTATGAGAAAGCTTTACGCACTTTCGACCACACCTAATGCTGCGCTGTTCTCATTTTGTTCTCTCGCTTCATGCGCTTGCGGCAAGAATATTCAATTATTCCACAGCATTATAAGTATACGTAGCACACCAACACCAACTTCAACACCCGCTTGTCTTCCCCCTTGCCACACCCGGAAGCGCCTGTTTTTGTGCGGTTAGTGATAGTAGGAGGTAAATGAACTTGATCGGATCCGGCAAAGCTTTCGCAACTGGCAGGTGTAACAACTGCGCTGTGTGTGTGGATGTGTGTATATCTAATTTACATAGCGAAATGCAAACGTCAGGACGGTTGTGGCGTACCGTTCGCACACGGATTGATAGGTACAGGTGTATGCGCTAGGACATCAGTTCCAAAACTATCTCATAGCCAAAGGAGTTATTTCGGTCGAGGTTTTAACAATAAGTTCGTGTGGAACAATTTGACAGCTGTCAAGCGTAATTGCTTTGCAACAAGTCTACAGCCACCTTCATTACGGGTCGTGGACATCTTCTCAAGAACTTCTCAATCCACCCGCGCATCAACTCCGTGCAGTTGTTGTTGGTTACCAAAGGGACTGTGACGAGACTGGCGGGTTGCGGAGCCTCAAAGATTTGATTTATATTGTTTCTATTTGTTACAACAAATAAATAAATACATCACGCGAAACACGAAACCCACCCGCGGCCACACTCCCCGACGGGGACTTTTTTGGGGTCGCTCAGTTACACGAACCTCCTGCACACGCAACCTAACCTCACTGTTGGTGGTGTTGGCTTCGTGCGGTCGGGCACCGTCATCGGTTGCCACGTGGCAGTTACAAATGTCATCCGCAGGATCGAAGGAGGTCACACAAGTAAATGGCAAATGGGAACAGGCGAAACGAACCTACCAAACAACCATTTAACAACCGCATCCTTTTATTCGCTCTCCCCAGGCTTTTCTTTGTTGTAGGTTATATCGCCCGTGAGTGGGAGTTGTTCGCTTGATTCCTGATTTATGGAGAACACTAACTTTCAGCTTATCTCCCTCCACTACTATTCCGCCGTGGACGGCGGTGCTGCCCTACTAACACAAAAACGGGCGTCCTATTTTTTGCCCTTCCTTTGTGTCCATCTCGGTTGGCGATAGCGCGTACCAATGGTTGGAAGATACGGGAGGCTATTTTGCGGTCGTTTTCGGGAAGATTTCGCTACCAGAGAGCACTACTAGATCGTTACTGATGTCTACTGGTGCGTGTACGATCTGGGAAGAGTCTGTAGCTTACCTTCGTTGAGGTTCAAGGGTGCGTCCATCATCGTGTCCCGGTGAGGTGAGGCTCGTACGGTGTGCTATGCGGATGTCTTGCTTCTGACGCTCCTACCTACTGCAGGCTGTCGACGTTCGGGAGACCCTCCAGTCTGTAGCACATTCGGACATCTCTAGCGTACCGCTCCCTATATCCGTATCGTTTGACTCGCAGACTCCAACGGTTCCGGGTGGTTGATCGTCGACACACGCTTCCCGGGACAAGACACACCGGACACACTCTGCGACGCACGCCCGCACACGTGCGATGCACACTTGAGTATGGGATACACCGACACGTCTCCGCACGCTGGGATGGCTACCGTTGTACTGCCAGTGCAGAAGTGCGGTCTCTGCTGCCAGCCTGCGAGACACACTCGCCGCCTGCTGCGGGTACGGTGTTGCTTCGCCACTGATGTCCGCTACCCTGCAGACACAGACACTAAATGCTGCTGCGGCGGTGTCACACCACCACGAAGCAATTCGGCTGCCCTTTCGCCCCGCGTTCGCCTGCGGTTCTCCAGTGTGGCCGAGTAAAGGCCTTTCCGAGCAGCAACTGCGTGACGTACTGCTGTGCTCTCCCTCTCGCGCTATCTCGCTCTGCTGCTCTCGTACCTGACCCCTACTGCACTGTGCAGACCGTTTTTTTTTTTGTCGTTGTTTACTCTTTCAGTTTTCTTTGCGTGCGATGCTAGGCTGTGGTCTTCGTACAATCAACTGCCACAAAGAGAGAAGCAACGGAGCTACACATGAGGCAGAGACATATGGTGTTGGTGGTATTGGGGGGCCAAAAGCAGGCACGACATGCCTTCAGTGAGACACGCTCGTCTCACACTGGCGGTTTTCTACTCATTGGCAGGGTGGTTTCTGGGGGGATTGGGAGGGGGGGTTTTGCACATCATCAACCAGCAAACCAATTCCAGTAGAAGAAGGCTTGATAAAGTGTGGGGCAGAAATATATTTAGCGAAAGAGAGAAAGATAGGAAGAGAAAGAGAGACAGAGGCACAAAGAAATGCCAAATGGTGCTTTGTCTCCGGATATAATCGGGAAAAAAAAGTTGCACCGGAACGAATAGTAGCGATAGTGTCGACGTCTCCCATGTGTTTACTGATTGTGTCACCCCATGGCCATGACGTATGTGAGTGCATGCCGCGTCACCACGACGGCATGGTTTGTTGTCATCGTATCCTCACGCAACCCACCAAAAAGGGGTTTCCTTTGTCAGGTGTAAAGAGGTTAGCCTTCCGTTGGTTTACACACGCATCACGCCAACTTCGGTGCTGTACTTTCTTCAGGAGATGTACGCGACGATCGCTCGGTGCAGTTTTAGATCTCGTGCACTATTGAAACGCCTGAAGTTCTTGGGGTCTTAACGGCAGAAGGTAGGTCATGTTGTTGGAGGTCCATTTCACTGCTTTTGTGTGCGTCCATAGCCTATCATCGTACAATGCGAGGTGAACGAACCCACCGGTACTACAAGAATGCGCGCTCGGAAGGTAGATTTATTGCCCACGGCTATAAATATGGTGGAATTATTCTCGTTTGCTCACCCTTCCATACTATTAACACCAATTCCATCTCTCTCTCTCTCGCTTACACCACATCTCTTTGGAGTACGCTTTCGGAATATCCTTCGCCAAAGTAGAGAGGGGTTAAGAGAAAGGTGAATTGTTTCTCTAGCATGGAATAGTTCCTTCGCTTGATCGATAAAACCACCCGCACGGCACGACTCCCTAATCAAAGGACTCCACCACCACAACCTGCCCCAAATACAGAACCCTCCACCCCTCCCATTCCATCGCACTCAGCTCTCACATTCTTACTACATTCTTTTGGATCGCGTTGTTGATGCGGAATAGCGTTGGGCCCCAAACCGGTCCGAGAGTCCTTCGAGTGAGGTTCGCCGAAGCAGTGAGAGCGTCCTGGTTTTGGATTTTTTTTTTTTGCGGGGCAGTTGGACCCAAAACGGTGAAGAAAATCAAAACAGACTTGAGGTGAAATTATTTCTAGACCGCGTGTGTCATCAAACCGTGCGGTGTATTACAATAGCACCGCGAAAGGACCCCCACAGTCAGTGTTTACCGCCCGCCAAGGTCTCGCATCGATTGGATGGAGCAGCGGGAGGATAGTAGCAGTAGTCGCATTAATGCGCAGGTAACACACATCTCGGTTGTTCGGTGTAGGCAGTGTAAACGCTTCCTTACTTGCTTGACATTACTGTCGTGCAGGGAATTGTTTCGATATTGTACTGTTCGTGAAGCTTTCGATACGTTTTCATCTACGTCCGTAGCGACAGTTCCGTATCGTGTACGCTGCATCTTTAACCTCTTTCTCCGGTGTTGTTTTTTTTTTCTTTTCTTGGGTTTAGCTGACGAAGAAGGCACGCCGCACGATGGGACACAATGTGCAGGTGGCGGTCGCCACACTCAACCAGTGGGCGATGGACTTCCAGGGTAATCTCGAGCGCATCCTGCTTTCGATCAATATTGCCGCGGCACATGGCGCCACCTATCGGACCGGACCGGAGCTGGAGGTTAGGTATGTATAGACATCAACACATCCAGGGACCTTACAATAATCTACAGTGTATTGTTGCGCTTCATGCGTCAACTCTCACGAGTCGGCAGGAGTTGACCTCCTTAAGAATTTAAAATATATCTTCTACCTTTATATATTGTTAACAATTCGTGTGTTTCATAACTTTCTTGAATTTTACCAAATTTCTTTATTAACCTTCATAATTTTCTTTATCATTGGAAATTCATCCAAGAATACCAGTAGTTTATCTACAGCTGGTAGAACTTATCATTGTCGTCGGGTCTTCCAAAGTCTTCCAATGTTCTACACATAATAGGCCACAAGAACCCTTCTGACTATCTTCATCTCTAACAAGACTGAGATGGTATCGTCAGTTTTGGACAAAGTCCATCTCTCAGAGACGTATATAAGTACTGAAACTATATACGTTCTATATAGTCTCAGCTTCGTTGGTCGTGACAGGTGTTGTGGAGTAGAATTTTGATGACTTCTATATAGGCTATAGATGACCAACCCTGGTTATGAAGTCGATGAAGAGATGGAAAGAGTAGAGCTGTTATGAAGTCGATGAAGAGATGGAAAGAGTAGAGCTGTTGCTCCAAGATCTCCTATATGGTGAAGATCTGATAAGAGGTTGATTGTCCGTTTCGGACTCCCCTCTGATGGTTTCCAACTATCTCTTCTACGAGTGAGACAAGACAAGCTTGTAGTATAAAGGAGAATATCTTCTAGGAGTTATTCTACGCCGGATTACCTCTGTAATTGCTGCACTCTAACTTATCTCCCTTATATATGAGGTAGTCTGACCAGAGTGACCAGTGGAGCTGACCAGATCTTCATCCTTATATCAAAGATTTCGTTTAATCGCATTAACTTGGTCTAATTTATGAACGTTTTGAAGTACAATAAATTTTCAACCATTTCATTGGTCATTTATTGGTAGAATCTCCCAGATTCTTGAATTTGAGTCACTTAGATATCCAACACTATTATAGTGCTTTCTCTGTCTCTCTTGTTCTCTTGCAGTGGATACAGCTGTGAGGATCACTTCCACGAGCCGGACACGTATCTGCACTGCTGGGAGGCACTGGTCGAGCTCGTGCAGGCACCGGTTGCGCAGGGTATGCTGATCGACGTCGGCATGCCGGTCCAGCATCGTAACGTCGCATACAACTGCCGGGTCGCATTCTACAATGGGCGCATCGTGCTGATCCGCCCGAAGATGATCATGTGCGACGATGGCAACTATCGCGAAACACGCTGGTTTTCGCCGTGGACGAAGGAACGCCAGACGGAGGACTACCAGCTGCCCCGGTTTGTCGCGTTGGCACTCGGCCAGGACGCGGTTCCGATCGGTGACGCGGTCATCGCCACGCTCGACACCTGCCTCGGCTACGAAATCTGCGAGGAGCTGTGGAATCCGCGCAGCAAACACATCGACATGTCGCTCGCGGGCGTCGAGATCATTGTGAACGGGTCCGGTAGCTATATGCAGCTGCGCAAGGCCCACATCACGACCGATCTGATCCGGAACGCGAGCTACAAGGCGGGCGGCGCCTATCTGTTTAGCAACCTGCGCGGTTGCGATGGGCAGCGGGTGTACTTTAACGGCTGTTCGGCGGTCGCACTGAACGGGGCGATCATTGCCCGCGGTCGTCAGTTTGCGCTCAGCGAAGTGGACGTTACGGTGGCGTCGTTCGATCTGCAGGATATCCGTGCGTACCGCGGTGCGTTGCGGTCTCGCAGCTCACTGGCCGCCTCGGCACCGAACTACCCGCGGGTGCAGCTCCAGCTCGAGCTGGCCTCATCCGATCGGGACCATCCGGGCACGCCGGCGAGCAGTCCGCTCGGCGAGTGGGTCTACCATCGACCGGAGGAGGAGATAGCGCTCGGTCCGGCCTGCTGGCTTTGGGACTATCTGCGCCGTTCGGGGCAGGGTGGGTTCTTTCTGCCGCTGAGCGGTGGCGTCGACTCGAGCAGCACCGCCATCATCGTGTACTCGATGTGCCGGCTGGTGGTGGAAGCGATCCAACAGGGCGACCGCCAGGTACGGGACGACTGCCGGAAGATACTGGCCAATCCGACCTATCTGCCAGCGAACCCGGCGGACCTGTGCGGCCGGTTGCTGTTCACCTGCTACATGGGTACGGAGAATTCCAGCCGGGAAACAAGGGCCCGTGCGGCAACGCTGGCCGATCAGATCGGTAGCTCCCATCTGGACATTGGTATCGACGGTGCGGTCAGTGCGCTGCTCGCCATCTTCCAGCTGGCGACCGGGATGAGGCCCCGTTTCCGTGCGGCCGGCGGTTGCCCACGGCAGAATCTCGCCCTGCAAAACATCCAGGCCCGTACGCGCATGGTGCTGTCGTATCTGTTCGCGCAGCTGATGCTGTGGGTGAAGCTACGGCCCGGAGGATTGCTGGTGCTCGGGTCGGCAAACGTGGACGAGGCACTGCGCGGGTACATGACGAAGTACGATTGCTCCTCGGCAGACATCAACCCGATCGGGGGCATCTCAAAGGTGGACCTGAGGCGGTTCCTTGCCTACGCACAGATCGAGTATGGGTTGCCGGTGGTGGCGGATATAGTGGCGGCACCACCGACCGCCGAGCTCGAACCGCTGGTGGATGGGGCGATCGCGCAGACGGATGAGGAGGATATGGGACTGACGTACCAGGAGCTGAGCGAGTTTGGCCGGCTGCGGAAACAGGCGTTCTGCGGCCCGTTCAGCATGTTCTGCAAGCTGGCGGCAGCCGCCGTTGCGGATGGGAACCGTGATCCGAAGGATGTGGCCGACCGGGTGAAACACTTCTTCCGCTGCTATGCGATCAACCGGCACAAGATGACGGTGCTGACACCTTCGTATCATGCGGAATCGTACAGCCCGGACGATAATCGGTTCGATCACCGACCGTTCCTGTACCGGGCGAACTGGACGTGGCAGTTCCGGGCGATCGATGCGGAGTTGGAGCTGCTGGCCAAACATCAGGCACGCGTCGAGGAGGACCGGACGCGACCGGACGTGGCAACGCACCACACCGCCAATGCGCCCTCCACTGTCGGCAACGAAGCGTTACTCTTCACCGGTGGCGGAGTAGGTGGCGGAGCTGGTGACGGAGTAGGAGTTGCGATCGGTATGAGCGGTGCGGTCAGTGCCCATCAGCTGGTGCGCCAATCGAGCGGGCTATATCTGGCCGGCGTTGGCGGTGGCGGAGGTGTTGGCGGTGACGGCACGGTCGGGCAGCTCACCGTGGGACTCACCAAGTCACACAGCAGCGGAGGCTACAGTCGCATGCATTCCAGTGTGCTGGGCAAAATCAAGGACCGTACCGGTGTGCCTGTATAAAGTACTGCCACCAGCACAAACACACACGCGTTTACACACCTTCACCAAAGGCTCTTCTTTTCTTCTGTTACACGTACTACCTTCAGCACAACACTAACACACACAACACCCCCTATATTACCAAGGGTGCCTCTCCAATAACAATAATGAATGACATGTTTGTGGCATCTTGGCAAGACAAAATGGTGTAGATTCTAACGTAGTTCCTAACGAAATGATGGGCGCTCACCGTGCAGCGGGTAGAGAAGTCATCCGGCACCGGTAGAGTAACAAGTAGCGTGCAGCTGTCTCTCCAGGGTTGCCTTTTTAGCGTGTGTTCTAGTAAGTGTGTGTTGTAATGGAGAACTTGCGTACGATGAAACATATCGTGGTCTCCTCGCCCAGCAGCACGAATAGCCCGAGCACTGTCCACTCACACTCACGCATACACAGTAAGTTGCATTCGCGTCTACGAAACAAACCAGTTATCGATACTCTGGCGTAGTATGCAGTGTTAGGAAGCTAGCAGACGATTTAAAACCCCATCAAGCAACTAGGTGCTTGATAAGGGCTTATTAAGGGAGAGGGAGCGAGATAGGGGCTTATTAAAGACCTTTACCATCTTTAGAGTCTTCTGGATCACCTAAGAAAAAGGAAACGAAGAGAACGTTTCTTGTTGAAGCTAGCAGCGTATATCACTGAACCTTTGGGTAAATATTTTGTAGCGAATTATGTTAAGGTGAACACCGCACAAACAACAATAACAAACAAACAAAAAACCGAAAGCAAAGGAATTGACGATCTCTCCGTTCGGCATTCGGAGCACCTCGATCCGGAGGCTGTAAAACCCGTTGTGGTAGCTCAGGTAGTAACAGGTTAGGCTACACTTATAGGACGATAAACCAATTACCGGTAACCGTTTCGAAATACCACAAATACAGTACACAAACCTCATAGAAGCAAACGCAAAGAAACGAAGAAAAAAAAACCGTAGGTTAGTAGTGTTAGTTAGTAGTTTGTTGTTGTGAGTGACATTATGTTTGCCGGTTAATCGTTCACGAGCACGGACACGGTGACGTACGTTTCTTGGGATTACCTTCCTAGGTGAGGGTAAGAGATAGAGATAGCAAAGCAACCAAAAACATTTCTCTATCTTGTCCTTCTCCCTCTAACCGGACACATGCCGTTCACCCGCACACAACCCGTACGCGACCCGGTGATATGTGTGCGTCGGTGGTGGTGAATGTCACCGACAGGTTGTTTAGAACAGTTGTTTCCATTTTGCTTTCTCTTGCCTCCATACCGGGCAGTTTTATAGACACATCAAGGGCATTCGTTAGATTAATTTGTTGTAGCGCTTAAGATGATACACTTTTTTAAAGCTTACGCGGAGGCTGCACGATTCGAGGAACAAAATAAAACCGATTAGGAAAAAAAATAATATTTTTTTAAAAAGCGTTCAGCCGATGTAAACCAATACAAACTAGCGCACCGTACATACGAAGCTCTATTCGCCAATTAGTGCTGCTCTCGGTGTGGACAGTACGAATATACCACACAAGCGGTCACGTTACTCCTTTTCGCTACGGTTTTTTCTAATAGTATATCACAAACACTCACACACCCACACGGTTTTAAAATGATACTAATAAAATCTTTAAAATTAACACACACACATCTTTCATAACTTGCGGGAACAAATAGTAATTGTAAGTCGTTAAGCGAAATGAACAGAAGAAAAATAAACACGAAAGCCATTTTACTATGTGAAACGAAGTCAATACGAACAAAAAATATAAAATTTAAATAAAATCACGGTAGCAGGTGTGTGTGTATGAGAGTTTAGCTAACTTTTCACACCCGCACAATTAAGAATAATATAGCAAAAAAAGAACAAAAAAAAGTTACGTACGGAAAATCCAAAACGAAAAAGGGTTTTCGATAAATTATAGCAAACAGTAGATAAATTATAGGAAACAAGTTGTATCATGTTGGGGAAAGTTGGCTACTTGAGCTATCATCTACACGAGCCTGTTTCCCCACATATCACAGGCGCGTTAGCTTTTCTGGATAGTGTCTGTGTTTGTTATGTTGTTTATTCAGTAAAAGTAATAAAAAAATAGATTTAGCTTTAAAGCTACACGAAGGGGTTTTTTTTAATGTCCTATAAACGTCTATTTTATGATAAAATATCATTGCGATCAACGTTGGTTTTGGGTCATTTACAGTAGTGGAGCTTACAGTAATTTTTAACATATTGCAATATTATGTTAGACAAACAAGATAAGGTTGAAATGTAGATACAATTTTTTTAGAAGCAAATTTTACTGAATAAATAATAAAACGAAATATAACCAGAAATGCTATCCGGAGCACTTAACGATAGTGGACCTTAGAAAAAAACGCCCATGATCGTGATGCGCTGTTTTAACACACCAACATTACAAATAATCGTACGCACACAGCCACACACATACACATCCCTTTTGTTGGCTTTATGTACCATTCGAATATGGTTAGCCAGGCAGGCAGCCGCGAACATTCACTCAGACAAGAAGCATCAAGCAACCCGTCAGTAGTTGAAATGCAACGTTTCTGTTAACAGGGCAAACTAAATAAAACGAATCGAACAAAAAAAAAACAAACACCTGGAAAATTATAATTAAAACATTAGATCAACACAATAACGTTCGTCGGGTCCGAAAAAGAAATGAAACGATTTATGTAAGATGTTTTAACACATAATTCATTGTTTATTTCATTGCTCAATATCTCTCTCTCGCCTTCTTGCTCTTGCTCTCCCTCTGTTTGTCTGTCTCTCTGTCTATTGCTGATAGTGGGGGAGTTTGGTTGTGGGGTTGTTGGTGAATGGAAAACCTCCCTCCGATCCGACACTCACACACACGCACACGAAGTTTCTCTTAATCGCATCGCATTACGCCATCTTTTTTCTTGTTGTTTTCATTATCCTGTCATTGGTTCCGCCATATTGGATTTGTTGTAGGTGGCGGTTGTGGTGTTTCGCATTTTCCTCCTTTCAAACACGCTCGCCGTCGTTTTTCTTTTCTTCTGCTGTATACTACATAAATGCAACATCAATTGGCGATACAAGCAACAAACACAACCAACAAAACAAATATTTCTATCCCGGTGTGTACGTGTTTGTTGTTGTTAGAAAAGGTAAAGTGTACAATAAAATTGTTAAAAAATTTATAAAATTTCCAATTTTCCTATAATTGAGGGAAGCTCGGTATGGATCATCGTAGTTGTTTGCAACGCCTAAATGTATGCCAGGTAGGCTTATGTAAGCTATAACCTCACTTTTAGTTACAATTACAAACGTGAGCACAAAAATTGAACAATTCCGGTTGGGAGCATAATCCCTCATCGAAAGAAGAAAAAGGGGGAAGAACCGATCGTGTTTTACGCAAACAAGGATACAATCTCTAATCAGAGTGGCCTTTGTGTGTGAGTGCGCGAGTGTTTCCGTTTCGTTGCTGCTTTCACTGTTGAGTAATGCTCGACTTGTCTTTACTGATTCGAGGGTGAGGGGGTGTAGGGTGGGGAGTAGGTTCTGATTGTATGTTTGTGTGGGTGTGTGTTTACAGTAGTATGTGGATGTTCGATTCAGTAGGTATTGATCTGTGTCCTAGCGTAGTTTCATCATTTTGCCTTACAAAACTAGATAAAAAGGTACTCCATCATATAGTTTACTGTCTTAAAAGATAGGATATTCGTCACTTTCTCGATCTGCGCACACGCACACACACACCCAAACACACTCACACACGTACGCAAATACATTGACAGTGCATTTTTCAACCTCTCACTCTCTCTCTCTTCTTTTCTCTGTTTCTAACTTCCTTTCACTTGCTTAACGTTGGTGCGTGAGTGTGTATGAGTGTGCATTTCAGAGTGTGAGAGGATGCGTAGGATATATGTGTGTGTGCGTTTGTGTCGCTTGATAATTCAACATGGACAAAGAGATGATGGAAGATAAATGCATTTCCTGTTTCCGTTTTCTTTTCTTCTCTCTCTCTCTCTCTCTCTTCTGTAAGATTTTCCGTTTGAGGTGTACTCTCTCTTTCTGCTCTTTTGAAACATGTCCACTAGAGGCGTTGAAATGAAACCGGTTAAGTGGTAAGTGGCAGTACGACTGACAGCATCCCTCCTAACCAATTCTTCTTTCGCCTGTTTCTTCTTCACTCCTTTGTCGCCACACACACACGCACTACTTATCCTCTTCCTCACACATCCTCTCTTTACCCCCTCCATTTTGTTTCGCTTAATAATTCGGCTTAATAGTACATGATTAACACAGCAGTGCTGTTCCGATCTTGTTCGTTTTTTTTTACTTCAAACTATACACTAAATTAATCCAACACCGACGAAAAATAATGTTGATTGCACGAAAAACCCCGATTATACTCATGTTTTCCTAGTTGTTGTTTTTTTTAGGTTTCTTTTTTTCTTCCTTTTTCCAATTTCCACTCCCCTCCCTCGCTCGTTCGACTATTCCTACCCGCGGTTCAAAAGTGCGCACAGCACACACGCCCACACCACACACTTGCAATAAGTTTGTGTGATTGTGTGTGTGTATGCATGTGTACACTAACAAAAATAAAACTACATTTTTAAAAAGTGTACACACACCCACCCACACATTTTCCGGTTACATGTGTGCTTTGCGTGTGAGCCGGCCTTTTAAGTGTACGTGTGCGAGCGTGAGTAAAAGAGAGACATACTTTTGTTCAAGTAGTACTCCTATGCTATTGCTTAGTGCGAATCGTAGATAAAGAGGAGATGCAATTTACTACCAAACCGGTATAAATTCGGTATAGGTGGGGTTAGTAGCATTCTAATAGCACACTAATAGCCCTTTTCTTTTCATCAAAATCACAAATAAAACGGTGTAGAAAAAAAGAGGGACAAAAATGCAAAGATATCGTTCATCGTATCTTTCTTTAAGGAACAAGGATTGGAGACGGGTATGGAAACATCTCTCTCATTCACACGCCCAAACACATACACACATCCCACGAACGCACGGGACCTTTTACCGCGCTTTCACTCATCGATCCTTTTCTGTGTTTCACTCCATTTATCCTTACATGCTACGAGTTTAACTTAAACTCCTTGGAAACCGCACAGGGTGCGGTACGCCCAAGGAGAACAAACAAAGTAATACGCATATTCCTTTGTTTGCTATTATTGCCGCGTCCTTTCTGTATCAGGATCAGGTTTGCCTCTTCTCTTCACCGTTCCCATCCCGCCCACCTTCAGGTCCACTACCGTCCACTTGCGCACACGTTAATCAGATCATTCATACTTATCTCTTTGCGAGCCACATACAGCACATCCTACCAAGCTTCACGTACATCCTTAACCACACGCACACACATTCTAATTCCTCTCATATACTGTGCTCTCCTTCCTGCCAATCGCATGTATGCATTGTTCTGTTTTCCCTTCCCATATCCTGCCGATACCATTCCTCCCTTTGCCGCATTTTGCTACACTAAAGAATATTATTAATATAAATTTTTTGCACAAAACACAAAAAAGAAGATAATGAATTTTCTCGGTTTTGCTGCTGTATGAATTATAAGCTGAAGTTACATGGTTTCGAATACATAATAATTAAGTTGAGCGAAGCGAAAACAAAAAGAAAACTTATTCAAACTCATGCATCATCCTCGTTTCTCTTAAGCACAATCGCTAATCTCTGTTCTCTCTCCCCACTCTCTCTCTCTCTTTCACTCACGCTTTCTCTTACAGTCTAAGACTCCTGGTTCCGCGTTCCAAGATCAAATCTTTCATTTTTCGTTACAATTTCTGATCAAAATCAAACCTCAAATTCAAATAAATGCATCATTCCACTTTACATTACTAGCATAATATTATTGTAAGGTGTGTATGTGTGTGTTTTTGTATGTGTGTGGGTGTATGTATCGATTTGTTTGCATTTTATATATTTCAAGACTTTTTTCTCTCCTCTTTTTCTTCTCCCCTCTCTCTTTCTCTCTTCCGCAGTGCTCTACGGGGCGCTTTATCGAGGGCGACGCGGCTTACTAGCTTTTTACTTTAAAAAAAAAAAAAAACAAAACAAAAAATTGTGTGTAAATGCAATTATACTTCACTATTCCCTGGTATAAATAATGTAAATTTGTAATTGCGTTCATGTTACTGTACATAAATATGAGATTCCTCTTCAGTGGTGGCCTTCCGGCGCTTAGTGACTTCTAAACAACAACAAACAAACAAACAAATCCCGAACGGTTCCATTTTGCTGCAAAAAGGGAGGTTTCGAAATCTTTTACGCTCTTCCACTTCTTCCCTTTGCGCTCCTCTCTTTCTCCCCACACCATTGTCGGTCACTCAACTTTTAAGAAAAGATTTTGAACTCAAACACAACAAAGTAATAGCTATCTTTCTCCTAACTGCGTGAGCCTGCATCAAAATCATTGTATCTGAATGAAACACATTTTCCACATTTAAAAGGTGAAGAAAAGACATTTTTACCGATATTCTAAAATAGCTTTCCCGCAATTATATTTACACATCGTGTTCCTCTATCGCTCTCACTAAGGTTCATTCAATTCGGTTTCCAATAGCAAAAGGAAATTCAGCAGCCTCTCCATACGCCAAAAGAAAACAGTGGCCAAACAAAATCTAAGAAAGTAAGCAAATTGGAATGTGTGTTTGCGTATCCAAACGAAAAAAAAAACATGGAAAAGATTTCTAATCAAAAGGAAAATAAGCAACTAGTGATGAATATCAACCTGCTGCAGAGGATTTTATGCCGCGCCGCCAATCATCAAAACAATTTTCGAAACTAAGTTGAATAATGGTTGAGAACAAAGCGAAAATGAAACTCTAACTGCACGTTACAAAAATAGCTTAAATTGAAACGCTAAACGAGCAAAAACAAAAAAAAAATTAAAGAAACTTAAATACTAACTCGCGCATATTGTGCGGGTATGCTTATGCCTTTTGTGTGTTTACGTGTAACTGTACGTGTGTGTATGTGTTGGATGTGTCATTATATCTACTAAGTGAAGCACGCGCTTGCGCGTCCTTCGCACGAAACTAAACTTGTATACGGAGCGAAATGCTTAACTACCTAATATGTTTTTTTAAATGATAATATATTGCATCAAGAAATAAATAGTTGGTTACTTCTGCACGCGCGCCTCCACCATCAGCCTTTACGGAGTCCCTCTCCTCCTACTGCTGTGACACCATCTTACACATTGTGTAGCACTTACATCTCGCACAACTCACCCCCGTGTTAGCGTGAGGAAGCGCGCGATCTCACTCTCACTCCTTCGGTCTATCTCTCACATCGCTTATCCTTTCCTACTACTTCTTATCGTCCCGATTAGATCGCATTCAGTTCGTTGTAACTTCTCGTCCACTTGTCGTCTGTAGATCTGTTTTTTTCCGTGTTTCCGTTTATTTTTCCATCCCGCGGGCCTAGGTATCAGGGATGATTCGTTTGCAGTATTTGCGTGTCACTCCTCAGTTGTGCACCGGCATCGGTAGCGAACCGAGCAGATTGTTCGCAAACGCCGCATTGTTAAACTTGAAGTGCCGCTTGTCGTAGAATTTGAGCAGTGCCGGCGAGTACGGATGCTTTTCCTTCAGATGCATATAGTGTACTTCCGGTTCGTTCGTCGTGTGGCCACATTCCTCACACACGTACATCTGCAAAACAAAGCAAAGAATCATTAAGGATGGTTGTTCCATTTCATTTTGCTAGCAGTTCATTTCATTTGCAAGGGATAAAGTCTACCGAAATGGTTCTAAAGCGGTGGTTTCCTACCTTCGTTCGACGCTCCTTGTATGCGTACTGATGCTGTACGCCGTGCACCTTCAGGCAGTGTGACTCGAGCGAACAGCGCTGCGTGAAGGACTTTTCGCACAGATTGCACTTGTACGGTCGGACGCCGGTGTGGGTGCGCGTGTGGCGCTTCAGATCGAACGTATCGTTAAATCCCTTCGCGCAGAACGTACACAGGTAGCGTTTGACGTCCGAGTGGCATTTCATGTGACGGTTCAGCAGCCGCTGCAGGCTGAACGTTTTCGAGCAGATGCGACACACGAAGCGGTTCTGGTCGTCGTCGGTGTTGGTGCTACCGCCGTTCGTGCCATTGCTGTTGCCACCGTTCGTCGCAACCGAACCGGGCGAACCGCAGCTGTTCGGCGAGGACGCGGACGACGAGGATGACGATGACACGGACGATGGGGACGTGTTCGAACCGTTGTCGAGGTGGTGCTGAAGATGCTGTTGCTGCATCTGTTGCTGGTGTTGCTGCTGCTGTTGATGGTGGTGCTGCTGCTGCTGTTGCTGCTGCTGATGGTGGTGGTGTGTGCGCTGTTTCGTGCCGGCCGAACCAGACAGTTGCTTGCCACCACCATGCCTATCGTCGGATCGCATCCGGAGTGGTACGTTCTCTATCGCGAGTGGGTTCTTGATGCCGTGCCCGCCGTTGACAAACTGCAGCTCCGAGTCGGCCGGAAGTCCCAACTGCTTGGAGAGCGGCAATGTACCGTGCGAGGGGGTGGTGACCGGGACGAATCGAAAACGAAGCGAAAAGAAAATGCAGATTAGTTTACCTTGTACGAGCGATATATGTTGAAGTCGAAGAGTTCAAATAGGATATGGAGAGGTCGCGTCTAATTATTACGTTATGCAAAGTGTACAGAGCTGGTATAGGTGTAGGCGTTGTCTTGAAACTTACATTTTGTATCGTGGTGGCGAGCACCGCCGGCGGTGGACCCGCAACCGGTACGTTGTGCGCGCTGAGGCTGGCCACCGCAGCGACTGCTGCTGCGGACGATGCGGTCGAGGACACCGATGAGGTGGAGTTGCCGCCGGGCGATCGTACCCCACCGGTCGACCGTTGGTGTGACGAGGGTGGCTGCTGTTGCTGCAGATGAGTGTTCTGGCCGCCGGCCAGCTGCAGATTCATCGCGAACGGGCCCTGCAGCGGTTGCAGGCTCTGGTGCAGATCGAAGTCCAGCGATGAGCCACCGCCGGGCGACGGTAGCGAGAGATTGCTGTCGAGCTGATCGTAGCGTAGCAGCGGCTGGAACGAACCGTACGTACCGGCACCGTTGGCCGCCGTCTGCAGGTAGCTCGGCGGCTGATTGCCGTCCTGTGCCGCACCGTGGTACTTGCTCGCGAGCGAATGCAGCGTCGTGTGCTGATGACCTCCGCCGAGTCCGTGTTGGGCGCCGAACGTAGCCGCCGCCATGTTGGTGTATTCGCGGGGCAGCACGAGATGGCTCGCGTGTGAGTTACCACCAGCACCGCCACCACCGCCCGCTCCACCCTGCTGCTGATCGGCTCCCGTACCAGACGACGGGTACGCATCCCCGAGCGGATCGTGCACGGTATCGATCTGATGCAGCGAGGCACTCACCGAATCGGGCGTCAGCGACGGTGTCGAGGTGAGTTCGAGATCGTTACAGTTGCTCGACTGTTCGTCGTGCATGCCGCGCGAGTAGAGGGAAAATTCCGCATCGCTCAAACAGCCGTCCAGCAGTCCGTTCGGGCTGGCACCGGCCGAAGAGGGGTAGGTGGTCAGTGTCGCCGTCAGCTGCATCGAGTCGCCCATATCCATCATCGAGTCGGCGACATCATAACCGCCGGCAGAACCGGCGCCACCGCCCGCCCCACCACCAGCCCCATTGCCTCCCACACTGTCACCCGTGGCGGATGCGTACAGGCCGTGCAGGGTGGGATCCACCTTCGAGTCGTACCCGAGATCAACCTCATCCTTCAGCGCTAGGCCGAAGTGATTGTGCAGCATCAGCGTGCAGTGTTTGCCCATGACGGTCGCTGCAGCTGCTGCGGCTGCCGCCGCCAACGTCCCATTACCCTGCTGCCCGTTTCCTCCCGCACCTCCACCGCCTCCTCCCCCTCCTCCTCCGCTGCCATCCGTCGCGCTGCCGTATGTGAAGCCCGTGCCGAGTCCGAGTATGACACCGCCTCCCAGTCCGCCGCCACCACCGGCACCGCCCAAATCCTGACCATCGCATTCGAGCGAGCTGAGCAGCTGCTGGTAGCTGGCAGCACTGTTCGTCAGGAAGCCGCCGTTCGCGTTGTACCCGTTCAGTCCTCCACTCGCACCGCCTCCCTTCAAGCTTTCGTAGAACGGTGGCAGCGACCCGGTCGGTGGACTGTTCGGACCGTAGTTGGATCGGCCATCGCGCCCACCCATACCACCACCGGCGCCACCCGCCCCGAGCGCACCACCTCCGCCGCCGCCTCCACCGGACGAAAAGTTGATACCGCCACCGCCTCCGTTGCCGGAGCCGGCACCACCACCGTTCGAACCACCGCCGGATTGTCCACCACCACCACCGCCTCCACCACCGTTCGAAGAGCGACCGTGGCCAGCGGCACCCTGCATGATGCCGCTAATGACAGCGGCGGCTGCCGCTGCCCGGGCCGCCGACGCACCCCCTCGATGATGGTACGGTGGTAGATGGTTGTTCAAGATGGCGGCCTGCCGTTCACGGCGTCCGACCAGTCGTTCCTCCTGTTCCTCCCGCTCCTGTCGCTTAGGGATGTGATAATCGATCGGTTGGTCCTGCTCGGGCTCGACGGTAAGCACCACCATCGGGCGCACCTTCAGATCCACCGCCCGCGGACTATCGTCCAGACGCTGCTGTTGGGGGTGAGGAGCCGCCGGTGGTACCGGTACCACCTCGTCCGCTGGTTGCGTCTTTCGCACTGCTGGCGTGCGTTGAATGACCGAGCAGCGAACCACGGCACCGAACGGGACGACCGGTGACGGTACGCGCTCCTTTGCTGGTGGTGGTGTCGGTGAGGGTAGTCGCAGCCGACGCTGGTGCTGCTCACTGCCCGGAATGTTTGGTTCCTCGCGTACGATTAGCTTGCCGCTGCCGGCTCCGCCCGCCACCACTACAGCCGACTCCTTGCGCGTGTCCTTGATACGGGCCGGGTGGTTGTTATCCTCATCGTCGTCGTTTTCCTCCTCCTCGTCGTCCTCCTCCGTCGATGCCCGGCGCTCCTGCTGTCGGATCGGTTTTTCCATGGGCACCGGAGGCAGTGGAGGTGGTGTTGGTGGGTAAACCTTTCGTTCCGCGTTCGTCAACACGTGCCCTCGCGGTCCAATGTACGGCGCGGGTCCCTCGGTAACTCGCAGACACGAGCTCACGATTGCCGAACGTCGCTTATCGTACTTGGCGATGGCCGCCACTGTCGGGACCGGCTCCTTCTGCTCTTTGCGCTGCTGGGCCACAACACCGGCCACGCCGGTTCCTTGTGCTGGTGGTGGTGGCGGTGGAGGTGTTGCTGTTGGCGGTGCTGGTGGTGTCGATGGTGGTGGGGTCGGTTCGGTGGGTTTGCGACTCACCAACGGTACTGGGCGCGGTGTTACCGCCGCATCCACCGTCTCTTCGCTACCACTCTCACCACCATCCTCCTCGTCCACCTCACCCTCCTCCAGCTCCTTCACCTCGGCGGTACCTTTCACTGCTTGGTGTGCCGGTGGGTGGTGGAGCTGTGAACGACGCACCCCTCCACCGGGAAACAATCGCTGTTGCTGCTGCTGATGATGATGCGGTACCAGCGGTGAGGTGGACGATTCTTTGGCAGAGGCACCATTGTGCCGTAGGCAGAGTGCTGTGTTTCGGTGGTATGCTGCTAGACTGCTGCCGCCGCTGTTACTGTAGGCAGTGGTTGTCGCTGTCACCACCGCTTTGCTGCTGCTACCGTCCGACGTGGTAGTGGTGGTTATGGAGGCCGGGCTGACGTCCCGCTCCTTATTCGCTGGGGTGGCAAAGATCGACAGCGATGGAGAAGCCGCCCGCTTCCGACACGGTGGACTAAGGCGATTTTCTTCGCTGAATATGTCGCGCTCTGCGGATGGAAGCCGAAAAGAATCCAATTAGAATATGGTCAACATATTATACAATTATTTAAAAAAAACAAATAAAAATGCTTTCACGTTTATATACCACAATGTGTTCCTGGTTGCCTACCTTTAGGCGTAATATTGTCCATGAATTGTTTGAGAGCCAATTTCGGATTCGGATGACTCCTCACTAAAAATTTATATGAATGATTCTTTTTAAAAGATTCATTAAGCAAAGCACTACTTAAGTTCACAGTAGAAATATATGATTATTCATAGAGCCTTAGCTTGATTGTTTGAATCGCTAAACATAGTAGTAACAGCAACAATAAAAAATATGTATGTTGTTGCTACACTTAGTTTTGATAGTGACTGAGACAAAACCCACACAAACCAGCCGAAACACCAACCAAACAGTGCAAAGGTTTTTTGTTTTCTATTCCGCAAGAACACAAAACGCCCCGTTTATTTTCACCGCCCTCTCTCTTTTTTTGCGCACCGTTCAACAATGCAAAACATGTGTCCGGTAATTGTTGTGCGTTAGACCTTCCCCTTGTGCTACCGCTCCTATTTCTTCAACAACGTTCGTGCGTGCATCCAAGGTGTTTGGGTGCCCGCTGTTGCTGACCTTTACATTCCCGCCCGCCCCAAAACTGACCTCTGCTCCAGACTGTGGCGGTGGTGCGTCTTCTGGAACATGAAGCGTTACGCATGACGCGTTCGCCAAACCGCGCCCGCTTGCTAATGCGCACCCGAAAAAAAGGGACCGAATTTGAAATGTTAAGTTTGTTAAGGGATGCGGGAGTCGGCGCGCATAATGATTGCGGGGGATGATACTAAACGCGCGCGTGACTCACGTGTCCTGGAAGAGGTGGGTCGCCTCGGGCGGGCTCATTTCAAACATATTCACGACTTTCAATACTGTTAATCCACCCGGAATGTTCCACCGCTGTTCATTTTCTCCGCTTCCATCCGGTCCTACATTGGACTTGTAGAGTTCGCGAATGAAATCGGAATACTCGAAAGATCTTCGTCTTCTCGTGCGATCCGCACGATGGAACGTGATTATTCGTATATTGTGTTGCCACCATTTGCATCGAATGTCCTTCGGGCATGTCGTCGTCATCAGGGAGGGTAAATACGAATGAATATTTCCCCCGACATTAATGAGTGGTGCGTGAACTCTTTTGAAACGCTAAAGTGTGTGTGTTGGAGTTGAGATTTGTTCCGTTTGCTGTTGATTGAGATTTCGCATTTTTCCCACGTGTCCTCACCAGTGGCATACATTAATTGATGCTTTTTAGCATGATTTAAACAGTCTAAATAAATCACCCTTGTTCGCCAGTCAATTTTTGCCCTTTTGGAAGTGTGGAAATATCGCAATTTACCGCACCTACTGTTGCCAACTGGCAACTGCTACAACGGCTTGTTCAACGAATTGCCATTTTATGTTAACTTCCGGTGGTAGTTGTTTTTTTCTTCTTATTCGTGCGCATTTTTATTTGGGCTAAATTTTGTGTGTGACATGCATACGCAATCACAATTCATTCGCGGCACACCCCACGCAACAGGTGAGTGTAACATCACACAATATTGAATGGAATTCTTCACCACTTTTAGCCCTTCGCCCCCTCCAACGTGATGGAAATAATGATGTGAAGGGGGGGAAAGGGGTAGTGCTTTCCTTTCCCCTTTATTTATGGTGGGTTTTAATTATTCCTTTTTGTTTTAGAAAAAAAAGCACCCCCGTAACCCGCTAAAAACGGAAGAAGGAAGCATTCTGACGATGGTCAGCATATGTGCAAAGGGTGCGCGAAACGACACACGCAACCACCGCTACCCCCATCTGCCCAAATCCATTCATATTCTAATCGAATCTGACAGCCACTGTCTAGCATGCCACACACCACGGGTACATATACGTAAAGAACACACCAGCGAGACGCACCAAAGTGGCAAACGCAGCAGTCGAGCAGGGAATGTGCACGGAATGGCTAAACAGTCTTCCAGCGGACAGTGCTGCAATGAAACAATGCCTTCCACCCCTCCTAATACACACTGATCCCATCCCGTTCAGTTCAATGAGGTTACCCAGGCAAGTGTGTGTGTGTGTGTGGTGGGAGTGGGGGTGTTCCATCCAGAACAATCAAAGCTAACAGTCGCCGAGTGTTTGCTACTGTAGGTGAAATGGCAATGAATTATGCAATTTTAAGCATTCTTTCCACACTGCTGTGTAGAAAACTGTGTAAATAGAAAACTTTCACCCCTTTCCCGCTCGCATGATGTCACACGCTAGAGTTATAAAACGAAACCACAGCCACTCATTAACATAACTAAGGATTATCGCGGCTGTACTTCTTCATCCGCTGCGTATTAAAAGCCTCGTACTATTAAAAATACCTCTTCATTCATGCGAGTACTCACACATCATCACCCTATTTACAGTTCGTTGCACTCGTAAATTGGAGAGTACAAGCATAAGGAGAGGGAGGGGGGGGGGGGGGGGAGCGAGGGAAATTTCCTACCACAAACAGCAAAACAAGAGGGAGCGTGTGAGCGGGCGCTCATAAAACTGGCGTCAATGTGTAATCACATCACAGACAAATCAACGGGTGCTTGGGGCGAACCATCGCATCATGATGCCATAATGTTGTCATACTACTAACCGCGCTTGTTTGTCTGTCAGTAAACGTGCGATTTTAGCGCTTAAAAGCAGCGCTGGCTGCTAAATAAGATGAATTTGTCATGCGAATTGCATACGTTTAGGCGCCCCATCGCTTATTCTTCGCCCGAAGGTATGCAATGCGCAAAGTGAATTGCTCTAATGTTTGCGTTTTTCGGGCAGATTCTTCTTTTTACAATAAAATAAATGTAAATTTCCCTAGAATCTGAAGCCTTTCAGTGGCTGTTGAGTGCGGGAAGGCCATAGAGATGTAGCACATGCACGAGTCAAGCAATTAGCCTGCCGGTGCCAAGGCGTTAATGCTGAAACCCTTTCCACAATCCACACACCTCCTTGGGATGCGTGTGTTTGGGGGGGTGCAGTCGAAGTCTGGGCACGTGTACCAGGTGGAGGAGGTGGTTGTTCACAGCGTGCGACCGCTGAGACACTGGAACCACAGTTGTTATCGTGACATTGGTCCGGAAGTGTCCGGTAGTGCGTTGGAGCATGAATCTGTCCACCAACGCATCGCTGCTGAACGCGTCCGTGTCCGCGAGCGAAGGTGAGATACTGCTCTGCGACGGTGCGTCCACCATCCCGGAAGGCATAGCGAGTGCCCGGTTTCAGGTGCTGGTATGGGCGGCCTACACCACCACCCTGGCCGCATCCATCGTCGGCAACTGTTCCGTGCTGGCGATCGTAGCGACCCAGCCCCGGATGCGCACCGTCACCAACCTGTTCCTGGCCAATCTGGCCCTCGGCGATCTGCTGATGACGCTGTTCTGCGTGCCGTTCTCGTCCGTGTCGCTGTTCGTGCTGCAGTACTGGCCGTTCGGGGCGGCCCTCTGCCGAACGGTCAACTACTTCCAGGCGGTGTCGGTGCTGGTGTCCGCCTACACGCTGGTGGCGCTGAGCGCCGACCGATACCGGGCGATAATGTGGCCGTTACGATCGCGCCGTCGGCCACCGCGCCGCCCGGTCGCACTGCTGCTGATCGGGGCCGTATGGACTGGGGCGGCTGCCACCGCCCTACCCATCCCGCTGCACTCGGCCCTCGTGCAGCCGAGCGCATGGCATGCCCACTGTGACCAGGCCGTCTGTACCGAGGTGTGGCCGGATGCCAGTGCGGATCGGGCCTACTCCCTGGCGCTCGCACTCGCCCAGTTCGCCCTGCCCCTCGCCACGCTCGTCTACACCTACACCTGCATCGGGTGGCGTGTTTGGGCCCGCAGCACCAACGCCAGCTTCCCGTCCGCCTCCGTGCGCCAGTTCCGCCGCGCCAGAAGACGCACCGTGCAGATGACGCTAGCGGTCGTGGCCGCGTTCGTCATCTGCTGGCTGCCGTTCAACGCGCTCCTGCTGGCACCGCTCGACGATCCCACCTGGCCACCGTTGCCGTACCTCTGGTTCACCTTCCACTGGCTCGCCATGTCACACTGCTGCCTGAACCCGCTCATCTACTGCTACATGAACGCCAAGTTTCGGGCCGGCTTTCGGGCGCTGCTGCTCCGGCCGGTGGTGCGGCACTGTCGGCCGTGCTGCTGCCGGCGCGGTCGCCATCACACAACGACCGTCAGCAGCGAGCGACTGCCCGTGGGAAGCGCGGAGGTCGAACTAACAACCCAGACAAGGCCGAAACCGTTAGCCCTGCTCGATTTGCGGCGTACCGCACCGTCGCCCGACACTGTTTGGCCGGAAGATTGAGTCGCAAACGCGGAACAAGATTTTGTTCCGCACAGTAAAGATGTCAGTGTATTGTTACATTATTATTATTTACCCAAAATAAATTATTCAAACGGTTTTAATATCATCACAAAACAGTGTCGTAATTTAAATGATTTTCGGTGAGGGATTTGCTAGTGCTAAAAGGTAAACAAAATGGTAATGGCAAATAAAATGGCTTACTGACCAGTATTCAATGAATCTGATGAGGAGAGTCATTCATATGAATCTTGAGTCAAGAGTCATTCATATGAATCTTGAGTCAAGAGTCAATTAAATAATGAATCTTAAATGAAGAGTAATTGGAAACATCAATTACAAGTAAAGAGTCATTTGAATCATGAATCTTAAATAAAGAGTCATATCATACTTAAATCATGAATCCTCAGTAAAGAGTCATTTGAACCATGAATCTTAAGTCGAGAGTAATTTGAATCATGAATCTTCAAAGAAGAGTCATTTGAATCATGAATCTTAAGTGGAGAGTCATTTGAACCATGAATCTTAAGTCGAGAGTAATTTGAATCATGAATCTTCAAAGAAGAGTCATTTGAATCATGAATCGACTCTCAAAACATCCATGAATCCTCATTTATTCAAAAATCTTTAAGTATTCATGATTTTCCGCGACAATTTATGATTCTTCAAAGGATCATGGATTGCTAATAAATCCAAGTTGTAGGACATCAGCTTCTGAAATAGGAATTAACTGTACTGATGAATTATCCCAACGACTTGTGAAGACCAATGGAACAGAATTTACTAGCGACTATTTTCGTTTATAATTCGTAGTACTCATGATTCGTGATGAATCGTCAGAAGATCCAGAGGGTTAGAGCGATCGGTGTGCCACTGCCACAACCGCCGGGACCGGGACTTTGTCATATCAGCCGTAATTAAGCGTAACAATAATAATAAATTATTGCATAAGCGAGCCGTAGTACCGTCGGGTCAAGTGCACACGTCTTTTGCCTCTCCTCACCGCAACCGCTTCTCGCCTGCCGCTCACGGTTAATAAGGGAAAGATCAACAACCTTTCACGCTGTGTTCGAACACACACACACACACCTTGGCGCCCTGGTTCCTCTTGGCAACCCCCACCCCCTTCCACCCCGTGTTTTTAGCCACCAAGTTTGCACCTTTTCTTGCAGCTCATTACACCCTTTCGAATTTCCTTTCGAGATTCCGAGCAGATGATGATGTTGATGATGATGAGCTGCTCTTGCTGCCGTCATTTCCGGCAGGCTAGAGCAAAGAAGCTGAAGGAGAACAAAACAACGCAGCAAACCGAACGAAATCAACGCGCGAACCAGGAAAGTCCAGTTCTTTCTATCGCTTTGTATCGTGCGGCGGGGTACCAGAAGATGTTAACTGATGGCTTCCTTTACTCGCACTCTTTCTTTCTCCACTTCAGAAACCACCCCCCTCCCTCCCTCACCATATATTGAAACAGAGCAAGTAAAAATTGCTTAGATTATTATCCTCTAAACCTCCTCTCGCTTCCGCCTCCCTTCCCCCCCGAACGCCATCCCTCCGGAGGAGCTCACTACTGAGATGAGTGCAAGAATTTTCCGCTGCCATAACAGCGATGACGATGAGACACACTACCTTTTGCCGTCTCTTTACTACCCCCTCTTCACATCCCTCCTCCCCCTCGCAAACTCTTCTTATACGTCTGGTTTTCTTTATGTAGAATGTACTACAACGTTCTTCGGTGCGTTGTATTGTTGGTGCGGCTGTTGTTCCGCTTCTACCAGCAGCCATACGATGATTTTGAAAAACCTCCAGAGCAATCGGAGAGAACAGCGCTCATTGCGCACTGTGCTCAAGGTACAGGTTACCACCTCATACACTTGGTCTCCTCCCTCCCCATCCCTTCCTCCTGCCCGTCACATCCGTCCTCCCCTCCGACTGGCAAGAACGCAGCACATATCTCGCCGTTTCTCTCTCACTCTCTCTCTTTCTTATTCGCTTTTTTTCCCTTCCTGATTTGTGGCTGCATTTCAGACGACTCACCGTACCCAAACCCTGCCCCATTCCATGTGTGCGAGGGGTGGTGTTTGCTGGTGGAACAGCAGGGAAAACGCGCGAGAACACGAACGCTAGGCAACAGCCACAAAGCGGCCGCGAACGGTTTTGTCTGGTTGGAAGGAGAAAAAGGAGAACCGGTACTCAACGGAGCATACGGGCTACGCACTCACACATCGAACTGCCCCCACCCTCCCACTCCCTTGAAGCACACGCGATCCGGTCCCGCGCGTCAAACGCACCGCGATCGGGCTAACTGTATCCACGCGAGATCCGTTCGTCTCGAAAACGCTCTCCTTCTCTCTCCTTCTCTCTCTCTCTTCCGTTCTGAAGCGAAATAAGTAAAAAAACACACACACACACCCGGTCAGCTCGGCACGGGTTCGTCGCCTGAATGTGACTTGAAGTCTTTCGTTGCTCGGTTTCGCTTCAATTTTCGCCCCGCGTTCTGTTGTATTGTTTTCCCCTGCTACCCTCCCCCTTCTACCCTTCGGTTTGTCGATTGTCCGAAAATAAAAAAGCCACGTTATTTTTTACGTTCTTTACACCTCTTCTCCTGCGTACTCTGTTCGCGCATTCCACCACGCGCAACATAGGGAGGGTTTTTTTTGTCTCTTCTTAGTAGAAAAAAACAGTATTATAAAAAAAAAAACACACACACAGCGCGAAGATGGGACCTGCGCATGATCGCGTGATCACGTTATTCTTCTTATTTTGTCGCACTCGCGCGTGTGTGTGTGTGATCATGATGATCGTTTGGCCCAGGGTCTAAAGGGAAGGAAAGATAGAAAACCTGCATCGAGAAAAGGCAATCAACACTACCCTTCTTCTCACCCCCTCCCCCCTCCGGTTGTTCCTTCCGCTTCGTATCAAAATCCCTCTCTTTCTCTCGGCTTTGGTTTTGTTCTCTCACATTTTTTTTATTATTTCTTTTTTTTTGTTTGACTGTCTTACAACCAACGCACAAAGAAGATTCTTCTCTTTCCACCGATGGACAGCAGCGTTTCATCATTCTAGCCACGAACAGCCGCTTTGCCTGCTTTGCCCCAACCCGCACCCGTGCTCGATTGTTCCGCACGAACGATAGAGTCGGCCGGCCAAGCGACGAACCCCGCGAATGGGGGAGGGGGGAGGGCGGAGTTCGTAAGAAGAACCGTTCGAAGGACTTGTTTTATTCTTGCTTTACATAAAGAAGCTCGCGGAACTGTGCCTCCACGGTTAGCTGCTGATCCCCGCACCCCACAACCCCTTTCCAACCCTTTTCTACCTCTTCCACGCATCCCCCTACCCCTCCACCCTTATAAAAAGCCACCGAGAGGCTTTTGTGTTGTACTACGTTGGAATTCAGCTGCCCGTTCTCCTGCTCATTATGCGCGATTTCTCGAGGAAGCAGCGTTTCGTGCTGTTTCCTGATGTATGAAAGCAGACGAGCTACATGGGGAAGTAGGCGAGTGCTATTAGAGAACAAAAAAAAAACATCAACGCGACGTTTTATCCATTCTTTCCGTTTTTCCAGTGGTCGAAAAAATTGGGATGTTTTTCTTAATTATTCATTTTAATTGTGACGGGGCCTTCGCCGTACAATCGAAAATTGGGAAAATGTGTTCCAATTTCGGGGGGGAAAACGTGCCTTGCAACAATGATTGTAACGAGCAGAGGGAATGGAAATTTTCTTATTTTCAATCTTGCGTTTGCTTCTAGTTCGTAAAAAAAAAAACAAGTCTTTTCTTCTCGCAGTGTGGAGTTGAATAAATTCTAGCGCTTTACATGCGAGAAAAGCGTGTGGTAGCGAACTGTAAGGTGGTTGAATGTTGAAACCCCCGTTCTGAAGCGCACTTTAAGGCTCGATAGGCCCTTTTTTCCTTACGCGAGGGGGAGAAGAAGAATGTTTCCACACGGAGCGCAAGGGGAGGGAAGAAAAACAAATCTCCCATGGTATAAAAACAACTACCGAAGGGAATTTTCCGCATCGCGCAGCACGCCTATTATGATAGACAGAATCGCTTTTCTCGGCATCTCGAAAGCATCTTGAAACACGCTAGAGAGCAAAAAAAAAAAAACACCAGAAGCAAACCAACGGACCTGAACCGGAATTGTGGAGATAGCGAGAAGATGGAGCGTTGCTGGAAGCAGCTGGAGGAACGTGAAGTATAGAACGAAAGCGGTGGCTCTTCTACATTTTGTAGTCTCTATAGTGGAGTCGTTACCACGCTTGGGGATGTAAGCAAGGCAGAAGCGCTTTCATAGAATAGTGGGGTTGGGGATGAATGGTGGAAAATATAACATTACATTCCCACCGGAGCGCGCACACTACATCCGGCGGAGGGATGGGGAATTGGGAAGCGTGAAGGGAGTTAGTTGTTTCTCTTCCGTTCTTTTGCTTCCTAGTTTGTGGATGTATTATTTTCTTCCCTCCTTCTCCTCCCCCCCCTCCCTTGCCCACTTCACCCCCAGCTAATCTTGTTTCCTTTTAGACCCCCCCGTAAGGGAAAAACGATCTTCGTCATAATTTCAGCATTATTGCGCACATGACTCTACATTCTCCCGTGCAACCGTGCAACCCCTTCGCCCAACACCCACCAGGGGATGGACAGGTCCGACTAGAAAACACACCCCCCCTTTCAGACAAGAGGAAATCTTACGCCCGTAAGAACATAACAGCGCAGGGGGTTGGAAAAAAGGCTCAAAAAGGCTAGGGATGGAAAGGGGCGAGGAGGGTGGGAGGAGGGGGTAAGCGACGGGGAAGAAGATATTAGAAAAGCGAGAAAGACGAACAGAAGAAAACACGGCCCATTAATTCTGGGCAAAAGTAACCCGGGTTCGTGGCGTTTTGCCCGCGCGTGAAAGAGAAGCAAACGCGCGAAGGAAGGATGATGTGGTGTGTTCTTTTTCTGCCTTATTCTTACATAGGTTTAACAAAAAAAAGCCAGCTTCCTTCGAGCAACAAAAACAAAAGGGAAACACACACACACACACACCGAAGCAGCGAAAGACGTATCCCACATGAAAATGAAGCAAAACTAGCGGACGTCCATCCACCCTCCTTTCCCACCCCCCTCGATACCCGCCCTTGCCAATGACAGTCCCGCATGCCACCGCCGAGTGCCGGAGCGCTTCTTTAACCCTCGGGGGAACAATCTGAGCAGAACTGATTTTTCTTGATTCTTGACGTGCCTTTACCTTCGCCTGGCTTTTCTTCCATTTACTTTGTGTGTCTGTGTTGAGGGGTTTTTTTTCCTCCTCTTTTACTTCCCCGTATGTTCAGGCTCGACCAGCACAAAATCTCGCGCACGGTGAGGTCGCACGGGAATAGAAAAAAAAAGAGGCAAAAAGGATGAGAGGCAACAGAAACGGATCGTTGAAATAAAGCTTCTAACCAGCGGGAAGAAGCGGGGCGGGTTGAGGTGGATGGGGAACGGAACGGAGGGAATGCATAACTTGAAGATGTTTGTCCAAGCGAGAAAAACACAGCGAACGGCAGATAATGCGAGCGAGCAGCGTTCGAAAGCAAGAAACTGAATGCTTTTGCATGTATCCTTTTCTTTCACTCCTTCCCGCATTTTCCACCCTCAAAAGAGGAAAAAAAAGGCAGAGGATGAGAGGAAGAAAGGTGATTGAGTGTGTATGTGTGTGCATGTGTGTGAGGACACAACAAAGAAACGGGTAATAAACCGGAGTGTTCAACGCTGGTTGCACACGCATGCGGCCTGCGGTGTCGAAGAAAAACGGAAGACTTCAACAGACGAGCAAGCGACGAAACTGTAAAATTAAATATGAAATTATTCGGCGTATTTTTTTTTTTTAGTTCTACTGCTGCCCAGAGCGAAATATGTCGGTAAATATTGGTTCGAATATGGTTTCACTTGATGCGAATAGCCCATTATCGTTTTTTGTTGTTGTTGTTATTATTCATAAACGGATGATGGTAAATAAAAGCGAAATTAAATCCTTGGTGGTAACTTTTTTACGATCGGCAACGCGCGCTTACGCGGCGCTTGGTTTTTGCATGACGATGGTAAACAGATTTATCGCATCCCGACATTACGAGGCTAAGATCGAAATGATGGTTCAGAAAGAACACAGATTTAGATTCGTTTTTTTTTTACTGCCCTGTTAATTTCACTCAAAAGTCTAAGCGGATGGAACGAAAAAAAAAGTGGATCATTTGGGATATTTTTTATTAATCCTTTAAAAACAAGCACACCCCCATGATCAATAAGGGTGGAAGTAAAGGACGACACTTGCGGGACAGGGGTTTGTTGCTTCTTTCTCTCTTTGCTAAGCATTTCCTTCTTCCTGCCGCGGAAAAGACTCGATCGCACTATTGGTGAACAAGCGACGCGACAAATGTTCCGCACAACATCAGTTGGTTGCTTGGTACGACGAGGGGTGGGTACTGGGCGGTGTGCGGGTACGGTTGGAACAAACCATTGCAGCACAACATTACAAACAATGCCGGCCTCCGGTTACCTCACCCGCCCCGCTATGCCTTGCCACCCGCCCCACCGGTGAGATGAGAGCAACATCAGGTTTTATCAAGGTCAAACTTTTAGAAGATATTGACCTTGCGGGCGGCGGTGTTGCGGGCTGAAGCACACGTTTCGCTACAAAAACCACTCGCCAGGGCTCTTCCCAACACGCGGCACTCGAAGATGAGGAAGACCGTGCGGTCTTCGGCGGGTGAACCAGGAAGGGGGCGAATGGGGAGGGGGGAGGGTGGTACCACCAGACGGGTGTACCGTTCGCAGAGCCGGCCCCGACATGCGCGTTCATTGCTGTTTTTTTTTGTCTTTCCTTCTATGCGCGCTCCGGTCTTTTCCTTTCTTCTCTCCTCCGGTTTCATTTTGTGCTTTAATTTTTTGCCTCTTTTTCGGTTTCTTCTTTCGCATTTTGTTTTCTGTTTGTGTGTGTGTTTGTTTCGTCTTCTCGCGGACGAATCCACCGTGAATAAATAACGCGATTTCGTGGCGGACGAGCAAAAAAAAAATCGCACACTCAGTGTGAGGTGTGGGGCTCGGGAGGGTGGCCACATCGTGGGTTGAAGGTGAGGGTCGCTTTTTATAGCCGGCGACATAATACCCTCACCCCCTCGCCAACCCGTCATCATCGATGTGCGAGAACATTTCCGTTACGGAACATATTCCAAAGCGGCATCGGACAAAGAGGCGATCGAGCGAGAGAAAGAGAGAGAGAAAAGATAGGAAAAAGAAAAGAAATGCACAAAAAAGAAAATGCCAAACTCGTTTTCCGAAGGTAAAGTGTTCCGCGATTTTGCACAACCACAACAAATAGGTGGGAAGGCTCATCGGGTCCTCGCTTAAACTGATGTCGGGTGCTGTCGGGGCGGGAACACCCAGACCGAAACATCACCTTTCGCCAGTAAAATATTTATAAGCTGCGTTCTGCTATTCTGCGCGAACATGTTTTGGCTCTTTTCGACGACAAAAAAAACAAGCAAAGCAACATCCAATTCTCTGCTGGAAAACAGGACGTTTGCGTTGGTTTGGTTCATTTCTTTTCGTAAGCCTTGGGTTGCCAAACTGCACCGCTTGGTGGTCGGGAAGCAAAACTCCCAACCATAACACTGGATTGCATAATGGCGATATGACCTAATAAAAGGGCCTGAAAAACAGGGTTTGAATTTTCCATCCTGTGAGCGCTTCGCCTCACTTTGATCTTCATTCTTTCTTTCTCTCGCCTTGCGCTCATCGCGAAGGATTGCTGCTGGTAATTAATTAGCAATGCAAAGCATTAAAGAATACGATCGAAATGAAATACTGCAAGGAGGATTTAACGCTTCTATAAATCAATGCAGCAAATGCTCTAAAACACATCATTATTCATCGTGCTCCGGACAGCCGTTAATGGCCGATTATCTGTGAAGCTCGTAAAAAATGATCGTTTATTTACTAATTTATCTGCTTTTTTTTGCTTTCCGTTTATGCGCACACACTAAACCGTTTATTTATTAACCGTTAATGCACACACACACACACATTAAATGCAACCCCTACCGCATCCACCCTTAAAACTACCGGTAATGCTAAAACGCACCTGGGTAGCGACTTCTCCCCCAATATCCCCATTAATCCCACCCCCCCCCCGCCCTATCAAAGCAAACATCATTAAAAAAAACCCCGGCAATAAAATTGAACCAAATCATCGTAAAATACTCCTCTCGCTTTCACGGCCACACTCGCACAAACCGCGCGCAAACAAGGAGTTGCTTTAAATGTGAATGAATCCTTGACCTAAAGACGAAGGCTTCTCCTTAGCCGCCGTTTGGCGGATAGGATAGGTGAATTGAAGGAAGAAGAGAGAGAGAGACAGGGTAAGAGTTGTGCGACAAAGAGGAGGGGAGGGGAGGAGGACTTCACACATCGCGAAGGAAGGAAACAAATAATTATGCTCAACTCAATACCCAATAATATGAATATGGAAAAAACACACACATTAACCAAGGCGCAACAGGTAAACACAACTGCAACAACAAAAAACAATTCGAATGGGAAAGGATTAAACGGGATCAGAAACGGCGCTTCAATGACGGAGGGTTGCACGTTATGCAACGCCTGCATAATACCCCGCGAAACGATAAATACGTCCTTTTTATGGCTATTTTTATTTGAGTTGAGGCGTTTGGGTTTGGGCGAGGCAGACGCCGCTAACCACTGGGTCGGTTGCATTTCCTTGGAGACCTTCAGGTATATTTTTATTTTTTTATATATAAAGAAAATGGTCCAACATTTAGACCAAAGACGAATGAAGTTACAGCACGAGAAGTTAAGGCATCGCCAGAAATTCTTGGAGATCTGGACAAACACCTTGACGAATCCTGAAGTTGACTTGGAGTTTTCAACATTTTCAATAACTAGACCAAAGACGAATGAAGTTACAGCCCTAGAAGTTAATGCATCGCCAGCTTTGATGCTCAGTATTAATGTCCGATTAACAACTTACAAGTTAGAGATCCAGAAATTCTTGGAGATCTGGACAAACACCTTGACGAATCCTGAAGTTGACCTGGAGTTTTCAACATTTTCAATAACTAGACCAAAGACGAATGAAGTTACAGCCCGAGAAGTTAAGGCATCGCCAGAAATTCTTGGAGATTTGGACAAAACTCTTGATGAATCCTGACAACATCCACGTTTTCTTGAAATATATGAAGAAGTCTTTCATTTAACAAATCTCAAAAAGTACCTCTTTTTGAGAACTTCTCAATGTATTCTCCGCCTGTTTTTTGGAGAATTCATATAAAATTGTAGCTCAATAATCGTTCGCTTAGTTAGAATTTGTTAAGAAATTTGTAAACGAGCTCTTTTCAATGGAAAAAATATTTAGAAAATTCAAAATATTAAAGTTTTCTCTCGATTCTAAGCATCAGCTGGATGATTTTTAAATGATGTTTAGCGTTTATTTTTTTTTGCACACCTATTGTTGATGTGTGTGCGCACAATCCCAAGAGCATCCAACGCATCCAACTTGCTAACCCTGATGACACACGCACAAACCAAATACACACACAGAGTTAAACGTCATGTCCTCACACTCCCTCAACCTTTCGGGGGGAGCGAGAAGGGGTTGGCTTTTCCTTACTCCTATTCCGGGCCATCTGTGTGTGTGTGTGTGTGTGTGTGTGTGTGTGTGTCCGTGTTTCATATTCCTTTACGGTGCAAAAGCGTCAGAAGGTGACAAACATTAACCGGGTAAACCCTTTACCACCACCCTCCTCTCAATCTCTTCCCCCCCCCGCACCCCCTCTTCACCGGTAGCGAAAGATCTTGAAACGCGTGCCGCAAAGCCGTTTTTCAGCGTTGACGGTCGCGCGCCCGCTCGCCACAAAATCCGCAATCTACAAGCGCTACACACAGGCGTGTGCGCGAGCTCGCGGCGCGTGTAGGCGAGGACACCAAACTTGACCTAGATTTTTGTGTGCTGTGTACCGCACCACACACACACACACGCGCACAAACACACAACAGCGCCGAACCGGTCTCCCTCTGGAGGTGTTTTTCTTTTGCGTATGTCACCTTATCGCGTATCAAATTGTGCGCGTTGTAAAGAAAGATTTGCATGCATTTGCTTTATTACGAAGAAAATGGATTGCCGTATGTGTACACAACGACACACACACACCCGTTGGTAATATGCAAATAAACCGGGAGGACTGCATGAAAACCCCTTTGAGGGGGGGAAGGTGCGTGTCGGTGGGGAGTGCGAAGCAAAATGTTTAGTAAGTAATGCGAAAAAACCAAACAACAAATCTGCGCGTAAATGCAGCCTTTCCTACCCTTGGAACGAATGTAACACACCAAACAAACAGCCAGCGCAGCGAAGTTGCAGATTTGGTCGGTTATGAGATTATGTAGATGTGGTACCGTTTTGTTTCCGATCTCGTGCCACCACCGGCACACGGTGCCGGGAAGGACAGCGCGCGTCGCGACCGATTGAGAAAGAGAGCGAGAAGGGGGTTGGGGAAGGAGCGGCAGATCGTCATCCAGCCCGACATTGTTCCGTGAACGATCGAACGGCAAACAGTTTCGTGCAGCGCCAAGGCAAGCGCGCGCAAAACCATGCCCGCCTCACCGCCCATCGGCTCGGCACGCTCGCGGGCCGCTTCACCACACCGAAGACACTTGTCCGCCGTGTGTCCTGGAAGTGAATGCGGGTGTGCGCGGTTGGCTTGGCAGGGAAGTGGTTGCAGATTAACAACGGTGCGACACCGCACACAGGCAAAGTCGCGCCGATCGGAAGCTGGTGCCTCGCACAGCAACCACCAATGTCACACACACACACACATGGACACGCTAAAAAGCAACGGAGAGTCGTTAACCCTGACCTAAAAGTGTTGCACCCCCCCACCGCTCCCTGTTCGTATAAACACGAGGGAAACACCATACGGCCGGTGGTGGTGGATCGCGTTTGCATTTACTAGAATCGATTGATTGTGACTGCTGGTCCCTTCTAGGACGAGCGCGCACAGCAGATCGCATTGAGTTTTGGGGAGTATTAGCACAAACATAAAAACTAAATCTCACGTGTGTGCAAAGTGGTCAGTGGGGCACAATGTTTTATGCATGATGCCTTTTCATTGCCTCTGTTTTACAGCTTTTTTTTGAGAAAATTTTCACCAATGATTTATAGCTGATGGTGCTAATAATCTATCACAACTAATCAATATACTAAATAGAAAGATCGTTTTTTTAATGCAGAAAAACATACGGACATCGAGCAAAAGCTCGAAAAGAACAGTTTGAATGTGCAGCATTCGCAACCGCTTGACAAAAAAAAAACAACAGTTAACGAATAAACAAACAGGCCCTCATCTCGGCAGCGACCGAACAACCATCTGCCAACATCCGTACCCATATATACCGTGCATAAAAAAAGACTGTTTGTCCGTCAAATATACGCGGGGAGCCAGAATCTATGCCAAGACCAAGGCCTTTTTCTCTTTCCGATTCGCTTCTTTGCGTGCCCCCCCCCCCCCTCTCTCTCTCTCTCACACACACACACTCTCTTTCCTTCGCCAAAGTGACAGTTGGCGACCCTCAGAGGTTGACAAAAAAAAAATACACCACCCCTCGCCCACTCTCCCCTCCCACACTGCTCCCCCCACATTGTACAACTTCTTCCTACAACGCTAGCCGAGAATCGCGCATAGGATAAAGCGAGTAAGGAGATGCATTCGCGCGGTGAAACGAAAGACTTCAATCGCACCCGTAAGCGACGAACGTGCCATGAAAGAACTTATTTAAGCCGAGTTGCGTCGCGGCGGTCGGCAATGAGGGTGGTGGTGGCAAGGGGGGGAGGAGGGCGGAGGGGTAATTCTCAAACGGTGCTCTGTGTGCACCTGTGTTGGTGTGTGCGTGTTGGACGACAAGTTCGGAGGGAAATGATATAATAACCCCTCACCCGTCGAACACGAGATCAAGATCAGCACAACCTGTGTGAACGAGGCAGATAGAAGAAGGAAAAAGAAGAAGAAAAACAGCACGCAAAACACATCTCGCGTTTCTTGGGTGTCTATTTAGAGAAGGGGGTGGGGGGGGGGGGGCGTGTAACACTCGTGCATTGTGTCTAGCGGGGAAGCCGATGATGCTGATGCTGTGCGTGTTTTGCCTGGGTGAGCGAAACCCTGTGCACAGTAGAAGGGGTTCACCTCGACCACGAAAAAGCGAAAATAGCGTGCGGCGTCGGTGCAGAGACCCTGAGACGACGACAGCGACGGGCGCGAGAGATGCATATAAACTGCTGTCTCTTTGCCAATGCGCGACCATCGCACAACGGTGGGGGGGGGGGGGGGGGGGGGGGGGAGATGAGCGGCGAACGGGTAACAAGGATGAACCACCGTACCACCGTGGTGAGAAAGTAGATCGGAACAGTATTATGCGCCATGCAAGAAGTAGCTGATTAAATGGAAGGTTTCTGGTGGTTCATGCAGTGGAAGCCCATCATTGCGTGCAGGAAAAGCAACGCCAGTGCTGTTGGTGGATTTGATGCTGATTCATGAATATGAATGAATCTTCGCACTGAATGCATTAATCTGAATCTCTAATTTGAAGGTTTCAAGAATCGTTAAAGATTCATGAATCCTCGAGTAATCAAACATTCTTAAAGATTCGGGAAATTTTTTGTAGATTCATGAATCCTCGGAGAGTCATTCAATCTTTATGGATTCATGGATATCTCGGGACAACATATTTGAAGATTCATGAATCCTCTAAGATTCATTAGCCGTCAAAGATTCATGGATCGCCAAAGACTCATGAATCGTAAAAGATTCAAGATTCATGGAATCTTCAAAGAACAATTAATCTTTCTATAAACAGGATTAAAGGAGTTTTTAAATTTGTTTTGTTTCTAAAATAGGAGTTTTTTTGATAATGTAATAAGTACAACTAGCAAATAAGTATAACTGTAATATTGGGTCTTAGAAGATTCAATAACCTGTTGAGAGTTGACTACTGATTTGAATGACTCCTTTTCGAGCACTAAACACTAAAAGCAAGCCTATTTTCATTCAACCAAGCACGCAATTCAATTAAAATGTGAAACAACACTTGAGCACAAAAAAAAACCGAGCAACTACAGGCAGTCCACCAGAGGGCAGTGGAATATTTGGAGCTTCTTTCTTCTTCCTTCTCCCGTGGGGAACAAAACACGGGTGGGGAGAACAGCAGCAGCAAAATAAATTCTAGCATCGTCAAAAAAGGCGAGCGATTTGTGCTGACGCAGCAACAACCCCGAAAGTACGGCCCCGACGGTTCACCGGCAGCGCAACAACCATGGAAAGGAAAAATAGTTTTACTTCACACATTACCCCCCCCCCCCCCACCCCTCCACCCCTCCCTCTTCGCTGCTTTCCCCAGCACCCTTCGCTTCTTCTTGCACTTCTTCCCTTTACTACTCATACGCGCGCGTGTTCGCCACTGCCTGGGCGTTCCGGTGTAAATCAGGTAACTTCAACGGCGGCTTGGCGACGAACCCGAAACGCGCGTGCACGGAAGAACATTTCCCCGCCCCCCCGCAAATGAAGGGAAGCGGATCGGAAAGATGCATCGTCGTGTGTAATTATTTGCTGACGTTCGGTAAAATTTTGCTACCACACACACACACACGCACTAGAACGGACAACGATACATGGGTAGCACAACGTGGAAGAGGGGTGTTTGAGGGAGGGGGGGCACTGGAAATTTGAAACAATTGGCGACGAAAATGGAAACCAAATGGACAAAAAAACACACACAACAGCACCAATGCAACCGATGGATGTCGTCACAAATCGCCCCGAAGCTCACTTCCGCCTCCACATCCCCACAAACCGCTTCCCAACAACCCCTCAGCCTTTTTTTTTCCGTTGTTAAAATTGTGTTCTTTTCGGCTTCGAATGAAATGAAAATTTTACAAATAAAGCGAGCAGTAAAGGACGGTGGTTCGGGCGGGCGTTTGCAAAACATTGTGTTGCCAAATCCCAACACACCCATCCGAAACGCAATCGCGACAGTGTTACTCTCGCTCTTTTTCCCCGCATAACAAATCTTCCCTGCCGCATGTAATCCACCAAACCACCCGTGAGGTTGCTTTTCTCCCCCCTTGTTCCGTGTGTTGGCTCTTCTATTTTAAAAAGCAGGAATGCATTAAACTCCGAACGGATTATCTAACGAAACCGGCAACCCAACGTAGCATTAGCATCGTCGGGATGGCTTTTGTAACGGGGTCTTCCCCCTGCTTCCCCTTCGTACGGTTGGGAAGGCGGGGAAAATTCGGGCGGCAGGAGAGAAAAATATGCATTCCATGTGTGTGCATCCCATTAGCCGAAGGCATTGCAAAAAAAAAGGGCACTCAGCCAGTGTACCGATATGGTTATGGGCATGGGAGGGGATGGTACGCTGGGGGAAGGATGCAACGCACATTGCAGGACGCGAAAAGGATGCAAAGAAGCACGATTTGAAATGGAAATTTCGCGACCGGCACAGACCAACCCCCGGCAACAACCCACCCGGCGTTGGGTGTTGTGAAGGAGGACAGAAGCATCCTTTAAGCAATTGCATCAAACATTAACACTGCATGAAAGAAGGGGACAGGGGGGGGATTGTGCAATCGCACAATGAACCAGAAACCTGAAGCGGGTGCATGTGCGTAACTTATTCCACATACGTACGTACGTACGTTTGTGTGTTTGTATGGGTAATGAGTTTAAGCCGAATTTCAATAGAGAATAAGGCTAGAACAAGGCAGAATCCACCGGGCAGGTGTGATATCTGGGGCGCTAGGAGCTGTCTAGGAGTATCTTACTTCCCTCCATCCTTTCCTCCCCCCCCACAGGAAATGCATTTTGCATAAATCGGGTATAGTACGATACATGGGCCAGAAGAGAAACAGAAGAGGGAAGGTAAAATATAGCGCCTGGATTGAAAGCTGTTACTGATTGACATGTTTGAGTTCAAAACGACCTTACTCATACTGTTCTAAAATAGTCTTATTTTGTAATATAAAATTTCTCACTTTTAACTTTAATCTTTTTTTTATTATTTAGAACTTGCCCTTTTCTTTATATTCCATTTTTCTCAGATACATACCAAAGGTAAGGACCGGCGTTAGAATTATTGCTAATGGCAACAACAAATCATTTAAATCCCAAATAAGATACAACTACATCAAACAGTTACGTGACACGGCCTAAAACCGAAATATGCTAAGGCAAAACGTCCTATACAACCCGCGACGGCTACTACCACCACCACTACTGCACACGCATACACACGCTCCAGTTAAACGCAACGAGAGCAAAAGTCATACGGCGGCCGAGAAGATCGAGCTCGAGGACACTGAACCACGTGTATTCAGATTATGCTAAATGCGCGCCGACCCCTTGTACGCCGGCCCCGAATGAAATACCCCACCACCCTCACGGGTGGCGGCCGTGTCCCGGGTAGGTTCTTGATCGCTTGGCGCTGATTGAATTTGAATTATCTCGTAAACGCCTCAATTGAAGTGAATTCTTCTCGAACAGTACTGCTGAGCGCAGTGCCACGGTGCTGGGTGGAGAATAACAGGGAAAAGCAAAGCTTCTGGAGCGCCACATTTCCTACCTTCCCAAAACACCTCCCCCTCCCTCCGCCCGCTAAAATTACCAAAAACCATTCTTCGCATCCTTTTTTTGTTTTCGATCGGGTGACAATTTCATAACACCACCCAAGCCCGCACACACACACACGGAACCCCAATAGCACAGCGGAGCAGTGGAAGACACACGCACACCCCATATGGGGCGGCGGTACATGGCAGCGGCAGAATTTATGCGCAAGCGTGGAGGGGAGGGACGTGGACGCGTTCGATGTGTCGCATTTTGAGCACTGAATTCATCTGCGGACGAACGGTGCTTCATCTTGATTCCTGCCCGCTTTGCATGCTGATTCGGTGCGGTGTTCTACTCGCAGTTGGCGCGACTTTACAGTTTTGTGCGTGTTGCGCCTCATTGCGACCGATACATGGGGAAAGTTGTGGCAGAATTTGCAAGAAGGATGCGGTACGGTGAATGCTAATAAACGACAACACCCGGGCACAGGTACGGCGATCGAAACGGTAAATGTTGGAAGATTCAGATTTTTTAGTACAGTGCCAGAATTTTGCTGCTTTCGAACAATGAATTGATGGCAGCCGTAGCCGTACAAACTCGAGTTCTTGATGCTCTGAGTTAGTTCCGAAACGATCCCAGTGACTTTAACGCTATTAAATAGCTTTAATTAATCTCCAATGGTTTGTACTAAAGATCCTGAAATTTTAGTACAAACAAAGTGTTTCACTACTTTACAGCAATGAACTGGCAACGGACTAATGAGACAACAACAGGAAACTCTAGTTACATTTTGATGAGCAAAATAGTGCAACCAAGAATTCTTCACGCACTTCGTATCTCGTCTGAGAGATCTTGTCTAGTGTGAAGTTATTGATTCTTTTTTTTGGAAATTCCTTTTCTTGGAGTACGACCCAAATAAAGCAAAGATATAGTGGCAATACATAGAAAACTGCCTGTGTCTTAAACGCAATTGCTGAAGTACCTTCGCTCTTCTCAGGAATTCTAGTGGGAAACCCTGGAACTCTGTTCTAAGAATAGAACTCGACCTGAACTCAGTAACCCCGACGGAGTAGTGCGGAATTCAAGGGAAATAGACAATTCAATTCCCTTACTATACAGAGCCGCTTCCAATATCCCAAGAAATCAAGATGGCCGACGTGCGTGAGTTACTCTCCAAGGATTTCCCCCAAAACGTTAGGCATTTTTACGCAAGATAACCTCAAAAAAACAACAGGAATTGAACACTTACCGGCCGAATCGTCATGCTCGCGCTTTCGGGACACCAGCGACAGTGGTTCGTTGCTGCCCACCTCACTACCGCTGCCCACACCGTCGTCTACCACGCTGCTACCACCGCCACTGCCCGGTCCGACGTGGCTGTTTTTCTGGGCCTCCTCCACCAGCCGCAGCTGCTGCTGATGGAGCCGGTTCTTGATCAGGAAGATCTTCGGCATGTTTGAGGACTCGGTTGCACTGCTGCTCTCCTGCTGCTGCTCGCACGCTTCCTACGGATACGGTGCTAGGGGCACCCACATACACACGCGCGTACACGCGCCAGTGCTTCTCGGTGCTTCCGCGCGCCGAGTAGAAATTGTATCTTTGCACTTATTCTTTTTTGCTTTGTTTTTCAATCCTAACCTCACACTGAGGTTTGCTCGGGAACTGGGAATAATGGCGGCTTCGGTTGGTTAAGCGCCCTCCCCCGCGGGTCCTTTGTCCTCGCCAGAATTGAATTCGCACCAGGCTCGCCTACACACGCTCACGTTTACACATCTTCCTTGAGCACTCTCCGTCACAAACTCTAAATTATCTTTCTTCACACTTGTTAGCGCTTGGGGATGAGCACGAATCAAATCCCCGGGCCCGGGTTTTGGTTTGGCCGCGTGTAAATAACGCAGGAGCATGGAACCAACTTTCACACAGGGACAGAATATTCCTCCTTTACATAGCCAATATTCACGCACGCATTCACTCATATAAATACCCGCGCGCACGTGTACATTCGGGGTGGGTGGTCCTCACAAACACTTGCACCGTGGGGTTGCGTTTCAAACTACAATTGAAGCGGACTGCTAAATGAGGAAGAAGAACGAAGGGAGAAAAAAAAACTCAATATTGGTGGTTCACGCACGTGTGGGTTGATAGATGATGCCCCAAGAAGATTTCAAAACTTTGAAAAAGTAGAGAAGGAGTTGAGGGAGGGAAGGGGGGGGGAGGATGATGATCAAGGTGGGGGGAACTCAAGGATCCGTAAGGATGCGTAAGAAATTGTGTGTGCCCGGCCACCGAACACACGGTTCTGTCCCTTTCCGGTGCCTCAAAGGTGAGGTTATGTTTGATTGTTGGGGATGAAGGGCGGCACCTCAACCAACCCCAAAACTTTTCCGCAGGGTTTTTCAGTGTTGGTGGTGGGTTGATTGAAGTGGTGATGTGTTTTTTTTTTAATCGGACAAAGTACAGACACACATTCAAATGCACATACACACACACAAGCTCACAGCTGCGTACTGAACCGAGAACGCTTAGCGAACTCGGTTAATCCACTCTCAGGTCCTTCATACAGAAAAGGGGATAAGATGGGGCACAAATGGAGGAAAGGGTGGGGAAGGGAAGGGTATACATTTTCAACACACAACACGAAACACACATACACACTTTACTTGCACCATTCGAGCACAACACCCATTCTACAGGCCACTCAGTAACGAATACGATCGTTAATGCATTGCAACAAACATTAATGTTGCAAAAGGGTTTTGTTTAACTTTGTTTTCAGGTCACATAATTTTTTTTTTTATTTAGCCATTTTTAGCTTTTCCTTCTGGTTGCTATTTTGTTCCTAGGGTTTCAGCGGTAGAACAAAACGCACACAATGCACGGTATGCACGCTATGCTACACGACTGGGATTATGGGATTATGAAACTGACACCGATTTGGCCGGGATGCTGGTCATCCCATCACTATTCGCACCACTCACGAACGCCAATTAATCGAACAGATACAGACGTATTGTAAGTGTCCACAAAAAAGTGTCCATTGGGTGTCCTTTTCCTGTGCCGTAACGCCTCCGTATGACACCTGTTTTGTTTGTATATTTGCTGACGCTATTTTTGCTGAGTGTGCGTCTCCCAGGCAGCCAAGCAACAACCTGTCGCATCACAAATGTCACACTACTGGTGGCTGCGCACACACTAACGACGCACACGCACTTAGAACGCACCGTTTGTGTGACGGCTTTGCTCCCGGTGAGGCAAGTGCGTGTCACACAACCACCCGCACACACACATACACTGGCGCACACCTTGGTTGCAGGATGAAGAAAAGGTTGCTTGATGAAATGTTGCCGTACCGGTGTGACACGCCAGGTTCCCAGCCTTAGCCAGTATTAAACAAACAATAAACGAACAACAACAAACAAGCGGAAATCACCACACTGTTGGCACTTTGCTGGACGCCGTTACCTTGTCCGCCACGCGTCCGCTCCCAACGGTCCGGAGAGATGAATGATGCGTTAATTCTTTACAACGTTCTACCTCCAACTGAAGCACACCGACTGAAAGCTACACTCGCCAAGCGCACCGGACGCTGCTGCTGTGCGGGACGAGCACCGGCTCTGTGTGTTGCGCCTGCTCGCTCCCACACGCGCTTAGCCCGGTGAGCTTGCGCACGGCTTCGCTACAGGTTTTGCTCACTTGTTCGCTCCTTCCTGCTCGCTCTCGCTCTCGCGCTCTCTCTCACTCTGCCGCATTCCTGTACGCTTGGTGCATACAGGCATACTGGACCGTCGAACGCTTCAGGTGTCTCACTCACGCCCCTTCCTAGAACGCAGCTTCTCCACTGTTCTCGCGCACAGGTTAACCGCGCGCTCCCTCTCGTTCACACGCGCAGCTACGCAAGATGCGCGTTACAAGGTAGAGTTACGCATGAGTGGCTTTCGGCTTAAGCACCGGTCCATCCGCGATATGTGCGTACGCGCGTGTGTGTGTGTACGTGTGCATTAGTATTGTTTTTTTTTGTATCTCATCTTCTGCTGCTCCAACCTGCTCCTCCTTCCCTTATGTTAAAACCAATTCAAGAAGGAACATACACACGACCAAACGGCATTATGCTGGATGCCTCCTGTGTCTCAAACCAGAATCATGTCGTTTCCTGTTCTCCAACGGCAGCGTCGAGGGTCTTCCACACTGTCTCCCCCATGTGTGTGTGTGTGACACATGATGTTAGTGTTACCCATTTCTTTCCTGAAAACCCGCTCGATATAACAAATTGAAATAATGTTTATACTAGGAAGTTTTCTGCTGCCTAAAATCGCCTAGCGGGTGCGACTACCACTGTAGAATTCCAAGAAACTATGCGGTATTTAATTCCGGAGCTCTAGTTGGTTTTTTTTTCTTCATTTCGGTAGCGACTCGAACGGTACACGATTGTTTGGACATCGGGCGACATCCATCAATCGTTGGAGTGGCAGAATTCCTAGAAATATTGAAGTATTTAAATCGGGAACAGATGTCGGTGGGGAACCTTCGCAATAGTTTGAACACCGGGGGACATCCGTGACAAAACTGTACAATGCAGTGCTATCAGACGAAAACTTCTATAAACCCTGAGTTCATTAAAGTATAAAGTAGGAATAGACAGTATACAGCGAGTATGAAGCTCCTTCTATAAGCCTTCTATTCTTCACTGTTAAATTGTCTTGTTTATTGTCCAGCTTTGGAAAGAACGAAGAACAGAAATAACTCGTTTAGGCATATTACCGGTGTCCCGACATTCGGAAGGTACAGAATGGTTATGAAACTTTAGAACACTAACTTAGATCTACCCCGGGCTGCCCTGCTCATGCTCGGCTCATGCGGAAACGTATCGGGGCAACAACAAAAAAAAACTTCCAATTCAGCAAAATTAGTACCATAAAAACGCAACAAAGCAACAGTACGTCCGCTACCCGGCGCGACCCTTCTTAAAAAACACCCTTTCTTCCCACCCTTTTTTTTAGTGTGGCAGTTCGCGCATCATAAATAGCCCTATCCATTCAGCATAACTAATGCATTCTTGGGTTCCTGATGTCTAGGCACACATATACAGCAGAGGTGAAGAATAAAAAACAGCCCCAAACAAGGGTACAACAATGCGCTGGTATGGTTGTGTGCGTGTGTACCTGTAGTATGTTGCTGTTGTTGTTTCGGGTGGGTTGATGTGCAGCTAAAACAAAATGCAGTACCCTAATTAATAGATGAACGACACTCATTCAGCTTCCCTCCCTGGAGGATGTGACGTGCTTAGCTTACCTGCCTTGATCAGGAGATCCCAATGTCAGCCGTGGTCGGAATGTGTGTGAGGTTCCATTGAAACCGTTTTCAGACCGGGTAGGTTGCGAGTGTGACCCAGAGGGATACGAACGGACCGCAGTCTGGTCAGAAGGCCAGGGTGCCGTTCTGGTAGGGCCCTTGCATACCATGACGTTGGCTGGCAGTTTCCTTTTCCCTCAGCGAGCCACGCGAAGGGGGAAAGAATAACAGAACCGTGCGCGTGTACAGGTGCGGGACATAAACGCCGTCCACGCAAAAAAAAGCTGACGTTTTACATCCAGAGCGTACAGAATGTGCGCACCATGGCTCTTCCTCACTCTCTCTCTCGCACTGTGAGGCTCTCCGTCTCTGTCCCGTGGGCCACCGTTCTGCGTGCGCTGATGTCCACTGCAATGTCCACTCTCGTATGACCGAACCGTTTTGTTGATCTTCTCTCTCTCCTTAACGCCCTCGCTGGTGTACGCCGTACACAATCGTGCGGACCCGCCGTGTGTACATGCGGTTAAGCGCACACGTTCGACTCCTTTCCCGTTTGTGCAGCGAACGCTAAGCGTGTGTGTTTGTGTTTGCATGTGTGTACGTACCTGGTGGTGGCCTTTTCGGTTTGAAGGCTAAGGCTAAGTGCCAGTCCCCCCTGCTCCCCTTCCCCTGCACTCCTAATGTGCGGGATCGCTCGGTGTGTTGCGTGACGGTGTGTGCCTCGCCTAACCTGGACGTACTCGCACAGGTATGTGGTTGTGTGTAAATGTGTGCATGGTCACAGACGGAACAGGTTTTAATGTTTCAGCAATCGGCGACACGACGCCACCGGTTGACATTGGAGGTGACGGAGGGTTTTGCCTTTATTCTCTGCACCACCCTCTGGATCACGCACGGTGTGAGCGCGAGCGCGGATGTGCAGATTTCAGTGTCACGCGCACTTACACAGCGCTAGCCTTCGTCCGTGGCAGACAACGGCAAAAAGGCGAACGATGGCCACGCACGAACTGTGTGCGCTTGGAGGCTCGTTCCCCACCACGGGTTATGCCGGCATACGCCGGTGTACAGCGTTGCGATATTAGTAGGTGTATTAGTGGCACGCAGTACACGCGCAACCGCAAGCTGTCAAAAGTGTATGCCAACTCCTAACGCTTACTAAAACCAGCTTATCTCTTACGCACAGGTGTTTCGGCTCTTCCTCTTACTGCCGAGCAGCGTGCATGTGTGATTGTTAGGTAGGACGCAACGCCATCACATGTACAGGGAGCTGAGCGGAAAAAAGTGATAAGCTGCGACGCTACTCTTATTACCATCGCTTATTATTACTCTCTTTTACGATCTTTCTTTCTCTATCTCTCTATCTTCCTCTTGAAACATTCCCCAACAGCAGATGCGTCAAGTATCCTTGAAAAAGTGCAAGATGTTGCAAACTTTGCAATATTCTACACGGCCCTGCCGTGATGAATTCCAACAGTTGTGCTCCTGCCACGGCGCACAAGTTGCAAATGGGGCCCCTTGGGCGAATTTGCACCTGCAGGTACGATGGCGAGAATTTCTGTACAGATCCATCACCGTTATCACGCAACGTTGAAGGCTGGTCTGGACTTTTGTGTACGCAAGAAGGAAAACGTTATGGCAGAGTTCATCCTGAGATGTTTCGCTGTAATGAAGGTATGAAATTATTAGAATATTAATTAAACAAAGAAAATGCTACTCTAGGTGTTACGCCTCTTTTAGAGACCGATGAGAGCCAGGTGTTATCATTCGTGAGATATGAGCTGCATAGTTTTGAGGCTGTATACGAAGTGATATCCTTGAAGCTTTTGACACCTCAATCTATCGCCAGTAATTCTTGGGGTTAGAGATTCAGCGCAGCAACGCAGCGCGTGGGTTGATATCTTAAAACGATCGTTATGCATATCAGGAGATCTCCTTGAAGTTCTCCGCATCTCACTCGTCTCTGGGGTTCGACAGGACAGTGCTCGAAGCTGTACAGGGTCGTTCTGATTAAGTCCACAGCAGCGACTCGCCGTTTGGTTTGAATGTGTCAGATCCTTGAATAGTCACAGTTGTGCAGTATTTGCAGAGACACACCTAGACACTGATTGAGGTTAATGCTTAGACCGAGTCTTCCAAGTCCGAAGTCTTCTATTGGACCAGTTCTAGTATTACCACTGCTTTCTACCAGTATAAGAGTTATGGCTTTTGCACATCTCACTCCTATAAACTAGAACATAGCACTATATGGAGGAGTTGTACTCAAGTTACTTGCGGTCTAAATTAGCACCAGATGGTAGCTTCTTTTATTACTCATCTACCGTGTTATTGTCCGAGCTTGTTTACATCTTCCCATGCGTTGACGTTCCCCGTAAAGCTCGCCGATCGGTGCTAGGACTTAACGAGCGGCTATTGAGGGTGAATTAATGTGACGCTGTCAATGGCCCTCCGGAGACCGGTATATCGCATCTCCACGCTGTTGAAGAGACCCGGTTTTCTGGAGTTTGGGATGTACACACAAATAAAAAAAAAACTCCGTTAGAACCGGCCGCAACCAACCACCGATCGGAAGGAAGATGGCCGGAATGAGCTGGATTTAATCATCATTAAAGGCACCTGGCAAGAATCCTCAAACCTCAACAAAAATACCCATCTACCGCTATAGCTATACTGTCCCTGATTTGAAGGCATTATCGTATGATTTTAATTAGTAAGAAACTGGAAAAAGCAAAAAAAAAAAAATCACCCTAGCATTAGGATTAACCCTGTTGAATGGGGTGCGCCTGCCATGCAAAGTGTGCTGCAATTTGTCCAGTTTTATGTTTATTCGTTTACGAGCGTTTGATTGATTTTTATTTAATCGGAACACCGTATACCGTGCATAGTGGGGTGCTTGTGTCACTGAGGGCCATTGGCGCCCCATGTACTCGTGTATGCTTTCGCCGCGCATATTACCGCGGCACGATTGGAACGGCCCAGATAGGCCAAACATGGTCGTAAAAGCAAGCACCCAGGCGCTGTAACTGTACGGTTCTAATGGGATGCCGCCTTGATTTGTGGCCGCGCATTAGCACCGCGCAGAACGCACACGGGAGGGCTTATATTGCTGTCATCTGGGAATGTGCCGCACCAGCAATCGGTACTCTAGATCTGTTCGATCCGTTTCTGTGTGTGTGTTTTTTTGGTTTTCCCATGCGCGATCGGTCGGGTGTCGGGAAATCTGGGCATCGTTTCATTAAATTCATCATTGTTCCCATTTGTTGTTTAATTTATTGAAACCGTCCAATAAAAGAGGCGCGGCACACGGTTCACAGCTGGCCGATGGTACCCGGGATCTGGGGCGCGGTACTATAATTTGTAGCGAAGCATCGAACTGCCGGCGATAACTCTTCCACTCACACGATCCTTTGCAAGCGGTCTACCCGCAGAACACAGGACACGGGACGGGAAGATCCTTGGGTTCTGAAGGTTCCTTGTGCTGAAACTCAACGCATTCCTAGCACCCAAAACTGATGTCTCTAGAAGAAGAAGAAGAAGAAGAAGAAAGAGAAGAATAAGGATACAGCAGCACAAAGGATCCAGGATGTTCGCTTCCTGTCCAGCCCGCGTGTGCGTCCACCCTTGTTGCCACCATATTTGCCATTTAAACACACCAACTTGAACGTGAGGATGTTAGTTTTATTTTTTACACAACGCGCAAAATGGACTCAAAAGCTTTGCCAAAGCAAGAAGAAGGAGAAAAAGGATACGGTTCGCGAAACCGGAAAACAAACACAAAGGCTACGGTCGGGTTTTCGCGTTTGCACCTGCAGAGGGTAGACAAAAAAAACACACACTCACACAAAACCGGTTCGTTGTTAACTTTTCTTCGCTGTGAACTGTGAACCCCAAACAGCACAACAAGCTTAAAACAGAGGAGGAATACAATCCCCTAAAAAAAAGCAATATACAACGCAAAACAGCGCGGTAATGCGAAAGGATACCTGATGGGAAGCAGCTCGCGGTCTGGAGGAGCAACTTAACGCCCAAAGGTAGGCAATGTTGATGCGTTCGGGACGCTTCCAGCCCGGTTTATGTCTTTTCCCAGCTCGTCCTTTTTTGGTCGAAAAAAAAACACACCCCTCGCACACCGTAAAATAACAATAGAAAACGGGACCGGTTGGTCGCTTCCGTTCCGCCTCCGCGTCCCGTTCGTGGCGAAGCGCAAATGGAATAAAAATGCGATCCGATCGGCACCGTTCGCCGATCGCTTTTCGTTTGGCTGGGAAGGGATCGGGAAGCGAATGCGAAGACCCGGGATACGTTGCTGTACCGTGCCGAGGTAGGTGGAAGGATGGGTTAGGATGCGGTTCTTCTCACACAGCACAGCGGCTCGGCCGGAGTGGACGGAATTCGATCGGCGTTTGATGCGGGTATGCGCATTCCAAGACCTGTGGACGCGGGATCCTTGCTTTCTCGCCGTGCCTAGACCAGTTCTCACCAAAAAAAAACCCAAATAAAAAGGTCAATGTTTACTGTGCGCCTACCTGCTTCGTGCATTAGGACAGGAATAACCAACTTGCTTTAACCTCACTTTTCTGAGTGAGTGTGAGAAGAATCCAGAATCGCCCGTCCTGGAGTTCCTGGAGTTTCTTTTTTGAATGTTACTCCAGCTCTTCTTGAGTTAATATTTACCGCTCAGATTCGCATTTCCGCAATGCGGACGGGTGGGCGATCGAATAGACGCGAAGGGAAAAACATCCTCTCCCTGGTCCTGGGAAATGAAATCCGATCAGCAGATAAAGTTCTGCCGTGCAGTTCCGGTTACGGGTGGCAGTCCCAGTTCCCCCGGCGAGAGCCCACCCTGGTGACGCGATGTGAAAGTAGGGACGGGAACAAGACAACCCTAGCAATACCAACCAACACCGATGGTGGGATGGAAATCTTAACCTCACTAATGTTGTGTGGTGTTCTGGCGTGCGTTTGGCTCGTTTGCGTTAAGTGCTTTCTTCTCGGGGGCGCTCGGAGGGTATGGAGCCGACACCCATCGGCTCTTGTCAAACGAGTTCCTGACGTTGGTTCGGCCGTTCGGATATCATTTATTGCACGTAAAGCAGGCTCCAAGACGCAAGATGGACGTGTGGTCCAGCGCGGGACCAGCGGGAGCGATGGAAGAAGGCAAAAGGCTTGTGAACGAGGCGTTTACTGAGAATGATCCAGATTGGGCACGGCTGAGGGTGTGAGGACGAGCTCCAGACGCGAGATCTTGTACGCCGCTCGTCAATAGTCGTTGACATCCCTGAAATGACATCTCCTAGAGAACGGGCAACGGGTAGCGAGCGTGGACGGGCGGCGTTGGGTGTATCGCGCAATGGGTCATTCGCCCATCCGCCGTACCGTGGCGAACTTGAGAAAGTGACCGAGACCGAGATTTAGCGGCGCGCGATGCAATTAGTTCTGGTTCGCCGAATTCTTCCGCCTGCTGGCCTGGCCTATCGCGTCCAACATCCCGACCGCCTTGTCCGCCGTTGATCCATTCTGACCAACAGGAGGAGCAGGAGGACGCCGTGCCGATTAGAGCCCTCGCCAGCAGCCGATCCGAGTTAATTAAGGTGCATAAATAACATGGCTAAATTGTGGCCCAGCCAGCACACAACTCATCCTGTCCCCCCCCCCCCTCCCGTGTCCCCGTTTTCATTCCCCCCCCCCCCCCCCCCCCCTCTGGGATCATCTGCCGCCCGTTTGCATTCTGTGCGGCGGACCGGTTTTTGGGTGGAACCGGTCGGTCGGTTTTTTCGGCTCGGCGTAGCTCCACCGCTCGGTGGCCGCTTGGCGTTCCAAGATGGCGAAATACGCGTACGGACTAAAAAAAAAAAAAAAACGGGAAGTAGCCCGACAACGGTACATTTCGATTTCGATGAAAATTACCTCATACACGCAGACGTACGCAGTGATGCGCTGGCACTGGCAGCGATGTACGATCGATTAGACGCGAGGGAAACGGCATCGAAATGACGACCAGAGTTCAGACCCTCCACTGTATGGACACTGCCGCCACACGCCCCATCCCCCTTCCTCACCCGAGACGCACTTCTGGAGAGGGGCTTTGGGGTGTTCATCTTGCTGGAAACAAGTTTTTCATTATCTCCCGTTTTGTGTGTTCCTGTTGCTGTCTGAGCATCCTCGCTGCAGCAGTTCGCTCGCTTTGGGTAATGATCATGTTTAGAAAATTGATCGAACATTGTGTGTCTGTTGTATCATCCTTTTTTACTCCCATCAGATTCTCGTTTTGTGTGTTCGTTGCCTTTTCTTGATGCCATTATGATATTCGCCAAGATCGCATCATCTCGCTCAGGTCCCGGTGGGCGAATTCTCAATCCCAGGCACCCCGCATGTCAAGTGCTTTACCGTTCCAGCACCTTTAGCGCAGGCTGTTGATCAGCCTTCCCAGACTTTGGCGAATTCGCTGCCGCTTCCACGCTACCGCTCCAGCGCCCACCGCCTGCCGAAGTTCAAGGACCCGGCGGCAACTGGTCCGGGGAGTTGGTCGGCCGGCGGCCCAAAGCGCTTGCTTCATTATCATAATTAGCTCCACCGTACCGCGTTGGTTCGTTCGAAATTCGAGCAGTGGGCCTGCTGCTGTGCAAGGCTGTGAGCCCACAGGGCTACGAATGGGAAGAAGCGACGGAGGTGGTGTGTTGAACGAGAGCTATTAGGGAGGCCTTCCGCTTCCCCACCCGGGCGCACTGGTCGATGATGGACGGGTCTGGCATTATGGGCAATATTTCGTATGCGTTTGCGTACCGGGACGGTGATTAGATAACGACGCAACGACCCACCATTACCGAGGGGCAAGCGGCATCAAACCATCCGGAGGATCCCTTTCGGAAGGATCTTCACCATTCTCGGACGACAGCACGCACACGACGTAATTGGTGCGCCGGTCAGACGTTGGCCTTCGGAGTACAACAAACTGACACTGTCCGCGACGGTCGTGCGATGGACTCGTCGCCTTTCGTTGAGAGCACCTTGTGGTTGGTGGTCTTGTCCTACTGATACTGTGTCGAATGAAGGTTGGGATCTTCTGCTGAGCTAGGCAACGGTTTTCTACCACCCCGACGCAGTGCTGCTCCACGCTATCCGACACGGTGTAATAAAGTGTCCAAAGTCACAACCTATTCGCACCATCCGTCACCGGTGCCGGCCCTATCAACAGTGCAAATCGCATTTGAATTCGCCGCACACAATGCCCAGCCCGATCGTGTATGCAATAAATACGTTTACGGGCTTTGGACGATTAGTAGAGGTCGTTGGTTTACTGACACTAACAGGGCAACCCGGACGGAGACCAGTTTGCCAGCGGGCCTCTTTGTATCTACCCGGGCCCAAACACACACGCAAAGCCGCTCCAGAATGCCGCGTTGCCGTTGCGTGAAGGTGTGCGGCGCTACACACTGCTGCGAGCGTGTGGAGCCGGATGATTGCGAGGGGCAAACGTATACGCTTTGCCAAGCGCAGTATTAAACCGGCAGCATCTTTCTCTAGCAGTTTGCGTCTCGATAGTAGAAGGCAACAACATTTGGCTATCGGCCATATGTTACCCCGTTTCGCCACTCTGCATCTATCTATTCTTCTGCTCTTCTCTCTCTCTCTCTTTCTTACACATACACACACACACTGATACATTCTCTTCATCCATCATTAGTCAAACCTCGCTCGCTCCTCACGCCGCCACGGACAAACACTTCTGCTTCGCTGCGTTTGGAATTTCTTCGGCCCGCAACCGCACTCGAACCCACCATTATAAACCCGAAACGCCAGCAGCGCGATGATAATTTCGAGTAATGAAAATACTTACGGTACTTGTGTACATTTCTACTTCGCTTGCTGCGTTTCGATACAATCACCGAACCTTTTTTTCTTTTTTCAAATGTTGGTTTTCTTCCCGGTCTTGTATTTTGTTTTGTTTTGTTTTTTTTTCTTTTTTTTCGGGCCATTCAGCCAGACTCCAACCAACCAATCTTCGCGCACTGCCTGCGCCGGGAAGCTCGCCAAGGGGCCCCTAATGGGGCGAACGATAGGTAATACCATCGGTTGCCAAAGGGGCCACCATCTCTAATCGCCGGCCATTGCTTGCTCTTTTTTTTTCGTTGTCTGTTGCGCCTGCGCCTGCGCGAAAGGATTGGAAGGATTATTGTTGTTGAAAATTGTTAAAAAATGATGATGGGATGGGATGGGATGTGGAAAAGGGGAGGGTGCAAGAGTAGCGATTTTCGAGAGATGATATTATGTTATGATCATCATCATGCTCCAATGCTTGAGCAGATGTTTTTTTCTTGCCTTTTTTTTCATACGATCCTCTATAATTCTCCTTCGGCACACCTTTCTTTCTACCATTCTACGCGCTCGCATGAGTGTGTGTATTTAAAGGTTGGTTTTTTTTTTCTTTCGTTGTAATTTTATTTCGTGTGTTATGTTTCGTATTGATTTTTTGCTGTTGTTGCTATATTTTAGGTAGTGCTAGGTTTTTTTTCTTTCGTGCTCGTGTTTTCTCATCTCTTTCCCCCTTTTCGATCCCTCTATTCCGCTTCAAAGCTCGTTTTGCGGCATCTTTTTTTTCCCCCTGCGTTTGCGGACGCAAGGGAACGAAGACGGTACGAAAACAAAACCCTTTTCCTTTGTTCTCGGTCCGAGCGGGAGGGGGGGGGGGGAGGGGGGGTGTTTTTTTTTGTTCCCGGCGCGGGAAGAAGAAGAGGGAGTTGTAAAGCCCCCCCCCCGAGAAGGAGAACCCGTGGAGGGAAAGAACCAAACTAAAAAAAACGGGAAATTCGACCGTCGATCGCAAAACCCAACAAAAAAAAGCAACAACGAAACAACAGAACAGAACGGCAGAAATAGGAGCAACCGATGGCACCCCAGAAGCACCGGCGGAGGCTTCTCCATTTTGGGGGCTGTTTTGTTGTTTGGTTTCGCTGCTGTTCATTTCACTATCCTCCCCCCCCCCCCACCACGGGTTTCGGGACCATTCGGTTCATTATTATTTCAACGCTTTTTTTTCCCCCATTTTGCAACACCATTAGAGCGCTGCTGAATGTGAATCGATGCCGCATTGATGTGACCTTCGGCCGGGCAGGAGTGCGCGGCTACTCCCCGAAGCTCGCGGCCATCTTTACCTGCCCGCGTGGACATGTGTTCGGAGTGCCGCAGAAGTGTGCGGTAGAAGCAGCAACTAGCCAACCGCTGACCACTTGAAGCAATTCCCAGGCAAAGCCCCCGATGGCCCACCGTACACTTATCGATTCCGCACCGAAAACGGTACTTCTCGGTGTGTGTGTGTGTTTTTGGGAGGCTTTAATTGTGCGCTCAAGTTCACTGCTGCCCGACCGTATGGTGCCGCCCATTAGAAGGCTAGAATTAGAGCCCCCCCCACCGGAGGGTACATCTGCACAGGCAGGGTGCCAACTGACATGCTGGGTCGTGAGACATCTAGACATCACTTGCAGGACCTTCCACTCTGAACGGACGAGCGCAGGTAAGCAAATGCGCAATTTGATCCGTTGCGAGTCCTCCTTTTAGGCTTTAATCAAACGAATCCTGCCGGGATGCCTAAACTAACTCTCAGACAATAACAACAGACCACCAAAAAAAAAAAAGGATCGATGCAAAAAAAAAACATCCTCAGGCACTTCCCGCACCGAGATCTTCAATCTTCCACCCTGAGTTGAGAGTTGTACACGGGATCTATCTCCTTCCTTCTGGGGTCTTATGTGTGTGAGTGAGGTCTTTTTTTTTTTGGGTTGTTGTTTTGCGGTTCAGGACTCTTTTGCCATCGTTTGCCAGCTTTCGTTCGTCTATGTTGGCGCGTCCCGCCACGGATTCCACCGCTGGAGTGGTCGGGCGTGGGAACTTGGAACAGGTGTGGTTGTGGTTGCACGTCCGCGTACTCCCGCCAGGGTGTGCGTACAGCGTCCTTGCGTACCACCAGCGAACGGAGGGGAAAAAGGAACCTAGCGAACTCCCAACAAAAAAAGGGACCTCTTTGTCCTTCTTCGGTGGTTTGGGTTCGAGGAGGACGCTACCGAGCGAAACGAGCCCGGGACAGTACAAAGAAAGGGGCTACCCGAATCCTTCGATGGATCTTCGTTGCGTTTGCGTTTTTATGTCTTCTTCCGGTGAGCTGTAAGCGCATTATCCTGGCGCGCTATCCTTCCCATTTCGTACGTTTCATCCCTTCTGGCCGGAGGCTGACATCCTACGACCCTTGTCAATGTGTGTTTTGCTTTGCGTGGGAGAGCGTACGCGCGAAGCCGGGAAAGGATAACGCTAGCGTGAAGAGTTTCCTTACCACGACGCACTGATTTCACGCAGAGTTTCGCACAGCGCCCTGCGTTTGTCTGTGCAGTTAATACCCGAAGATGTTCCAGCTGAAAGCCCAACCGCGGAAAGGCTCACCCAGGCCGCCATGGGCGAAGCATCTAGAAGCGTTGTGCGCTTCGGGCGTTCTCGAATGGTTGCGCGTCCACGGGTTCTTGGCTGCGCTGGTGGAACAATTACGATCCCGTTACCTTCCCCTCTTGCTGGGGCTTCCCGGTGTGCCCGCGTGCACTATTGCGCAACCCGCTGCACACCCCAAACCGCTGAATCGCTACCGGATCCGGTTGGTCTCGCGCACGTCTGGACCGGTGATGGTGGTGGTGGGGGTGGTGGCGGTGATGGTGGTGCCCACAGTTCATTACCACGATGTTTGGTTTGCCGATGATGAATATGAGCGGCGGCTGCCATGCGGAGCGTGAAGAGTCAAGTCGCGTTCTAAACCGCCCGCAGCAGCGTGAAGCAGAAGCGCCGTTAAAGGGTTAGCGAAGCGGGTTGGAGGGCGGAGGGGAGTTGAGGAGGAATGTTTTTTTTTCGTGGGTTTTTGCACAGATTGCTCGGTTTGGCAAAGCCCGGTCCCAGCCCCAAAGGAGAGTCGCCATTTGGAGTGGCTTTAATTACGCTCCTAATTAAGTGTTGACTTGCCGTTGCCCTTTTTCCCGCTGTAGCGTAGCGTGGTACAGATGAGAGTGTTATGTTTTGCCTGTGTTTGTTGCTGGGAAAGAGGAAAAGGCAAAATACCATTTTCCTTCCGTACGTGTACACACCACCATAGATAGAAAGCTCAAGAAATGCAGGTAAAGGGGTCTATCCACGCACTAGTGGAAAGTGTTGTGAAAATTGAATGTTCAAGGAAAATTATAATGCCTTTGTTTTTGGATAAACTTCACAAACGACTCATATTAATTTTCAAAAAAAAATTAGTACATGCCTTTATGTATGTATGCAATTACTACACCGATTAATACAGTGGAGCGTCGTTTACCCGAATGCCTAATTAACCGGGCATTGGATTATCCGTGCTACTAAGAAATGACAGTTTCGTAGGCGATTATACGTCAAATGTCAAAATTCTATCACAAATAGTAAAAGTATCTGCTGTCTCTATAATTTCTCAATACAATTCTTCATAACTTGGCTAATTTAATTGCATACATTCGGGCGCATGTATCCAACGCAAGATAGAAAAATATGTTGAAAAACCTCAACCTTTCACAATCATAATAAGCTTAAGAAGAGAAACCATCCCCGCCTCGCACAGCAAATTGAGCCAAACGAAACCATCCTGCGTGCTCCATGAACATATCAATAGTTTTCCCAGCGAGCCAGACGGGAAAACTCATCTGTTAGCACCGACTGCTCGGTTAATTTCATGCAGATCTGTTATTGGGAAGTTTCACTCGCCGGCCGCTAGCCCCGCCACCACCGTTAGCGGGGCCGTGGTTCGTCAGAATTTTTTCTACATTCCCCCCCCCCCCCCCCCCTTTCCTTCCTCTCCATGCCAACGTTGTTGTTTCCGTCTTCTTTTATTTCTTCTGCTTCGCATATTTCCCCTCCAGCGGGGTGGTTTTGTTTTTTCTCTTCCCTTCACGCTTTCCTAATCTTGATGCGCGTTCTTGCGGACGGTGGCAAGCAGCAGCGTAAGAACAATTGAGCGCAAAACTCCACTCACTAAACAACCAGAACCGGGGGCATCCGATTGCCCCTGCCGCCCATTGCCAGACGTCCGGCTCCGCGCGGTTCCTTTCCGCGTTCTAATAGCGTTCTTTTTGCCAAGCTGAAAGATCATTATCTTGCCTTCTCTGGCGCGTCCGTTTTCCTTCGCGCACACCGACCACACTGTGAGGAAAGGGAAGGAGGTTAAGAACGACAGAGAGAGAGAGAGAGAGAGAGAGAGAGAGAGAGAAGGAAAAAAGAAAACACCAGTCGTAATAAAATAATTTACTGTACCGTGGAAGCACCTGAGCCGTGAAAAACGAACCCCACCCCAACCCGTTTCCCTACACCATTCCACCATTCGACGTTTCGTTGCTTCGGGTTTTGGGTGGGTTTGCTTGGCCAGATGGAAATGACGAACGTGGAAAACTATGACTGCTCCATCGCTTTCCGTTCGCGGAAACCATTGACCGCTCCAGTCTCTTGCGGCGTTTTACCCTTCCGCCAGGGGATGCTTCCCCTTTCGGTGCTGCTTCACCATACCATCGCTTAGATTATCATTATCGATTTGTGCTGCAGGAAAATGGGCTTTCCTTCCTTACCGTGCGCGACCAACTGTGATTGCCACGGTATGGAAGCTTCTTATGGTGTTTGTTTTACCCGGGGTTTGCTTCGTTTTCCTTTCTTTCTTTTTTCACTGTTGTTCCTACGTCTGTTCTTGGAGCATAAAATCAAGAACCGAAGAACAGCAGGCTTGGCCTAAGGAGAGTATGAAAGCAGAAGAGGAAAAGGTGGAGAAAAAACATCATCAAACCGTACTGTCCCCAGCGCTAGTCAGCTGCTGAATGGATGTCAGCTAGTGCGAACCACTGTACTGTACCCACCATTGCCGTAACGTGATCCTTGCAGAAGGACAACAACGGAAAAACAACCTTCACGGCGCGGTAGGTCGTTAATGGTGCAAAAAAAAAAACCAGCCTCACACAGAAAACCAGCTTCACAGTCCTAGCTGAAATCGAATAGCCCTTTAAACTGTTTTTTACCCTTTTTACGATAGACCCGACGCGAAAGACCACCGTAGGGGTAGAACCGCACCGGAGGTGGTGCTAAAATTTGCAAATACTGTAAAATCCGTTCCTCTATGTTGCTTATTGCTGCGATCGTAAAACGTAAGCGGCTGAAAAAAGGATTTTCCATTTGGCAATTATAATAAAATATTACACACCACACACACATACATATAGACATTCGCACATGGAGAAATGAATCTGTGCCGTATCTAATGGCCTGCGTACAGGGTGGTTGTGGCGATTGCCCGGCACTAAGAGGGCAAGGGTTACCAAGGGCAGTGTTGGCATTTTCTTTCTTTTTGCACAGAGCCCGTTTTATTTTGGCCATTCGGTTGCAGTTAACGATGCTTCGGTAAATGTTTTGCATATGTTGCTCCGAGCATGTCATAAAGGCATCGACAGAACTTGTTGCATGTTGTTGCTTTTTTTTTTTATGATGGATCGAATTGCTGTGTCGGTTCGTGGCCTGGTGAACCTGGTGCTCAAGTCTTTTGTTGCTAGAGCTTTCTGTAGACGTTATATAACGAACAAAGGGAAAAATTTATAGGCTATCCCGGTACGGTACCGTGGTTTTAGAACATTTGGTTTTATTTGTTCATTTATAAAGGCTTTAAAAGAGTTTTATTTTTATTGTAGTGGCTTCGATTACCGAGGGTTCGTCGCTTATTTTTGGTGTTATGCTCCATCGCATCTTTAATCGGAAAATGGAGTTTGGATGCGCATTTTAATGATGAAAAATCGCAAAGAACAATGTAATATATCCATAAGAGCTCTAAAAGGATTTCCATTCAATTGTAGATTACAAAATATAGGATTTATTGGTGCACATTGGCGTTGAAGTCTTTTGTTTCTGATATTCAAAATGATTTTTTTTTCGCGAGAATGCCCAGGCTGTATGCATATATTCAAAACCATTTATAAAACCGATGAAATGGAGCTTCAAACACGACTGCACACAACTGTCGTAACGTTGCTAAGCGCGGCCTTTGAGCTGGTCGAATTCGGTTACAAAACCGATGACAAAAACACAAACGGATCCGGTGCGCAAGGATGCGAACACGCGGCAATGCAACAGAACGGTGCTAAACGTTCCCAAGACACCCGGAAACGCCCGGTGCCGCTTCCCCGAAACGTATCGAAAGGACGGTTTCGTACCACACATCTGTTGCGCATCAGTGTGGCGTGGCGAAGCGGTTCCGGCCAACGCGGGTTCGCGCCTTCTTCGGGCAAATTGGGCCGTGCACGGCAACGCTGGTTGCGAGTTCGTTGACTCACTTCCATAAGGTTCTTATGCCCTCTCTTCAACCCCGCTCACTTCTACGTCGCGCCTCGCTCGCAATAAATTTCTTCCCATTCAACACAACCAAACAACAAACGGTTCCGTTCCGTGCGTTCCGTTCCATTCCACTATTGGATTGTAGTGTGTGATGTTGTTGCTGTGCTGTTCTTCATTTCTTTGCATTTCTTTTGCGATGGAACCGTCGAAGGAAATTGACGTCTCACGCCACGTCACATGGTATGGGACGACCTATACACACACACACACACGCAGGGGCCAGCTGGCACTGCTGGGTAATGCTCGCGGACTTCCTGTGCGAGCGCGCATCAGAGAATGTGCGCCCGTCCGGTTTGGCCGGCGGGACGAAATGAAGCGGAAACACAGGGCTCCAGCTGGTTCACCGTCAACGATGAGCGTAGGCCATATGGCCCATACCACAGAGGAAAACACCGAAGGGTACACTTTAAAGGGCAACCACTGGTCAGCACTGTTTTCCCTCCGGCTAAGCCGTGCCGGCGCCTATCGCGAAGGGCAAGGAACAGTTAAATGCAACGTGTAGGAAATGTTCATACGGTTATTAAGCTTTCTTTACTAAATATTGATGATTCTTTCATACTGAATTTTGATCGAGCCACTATCTCCAAAATAAATTACTCGCTGTTATAATATAATCAATTAAATTTAGTAAAGTTTTCATTAGCTACTTTCTATTCTAACCAATTAGGCATTGGAAAAAATGAACCATAGAATTGTATTCTCCTCCAAAAGCTACTCATTTTGTACCATGACAGAAAAAATTTGGGGTTCGTCGCTTAAAAAATGCGAATGAAGTCTTTCGTTTAAAAATACACGTTACAGTGTAGAAACTTTCTTCGTTGCAGCAGCTTTTGATGTAACGGATCAATGTTATTGAATAGCTTCCCAAAACAAGTGTACTACAGCTAAATACGCGCTAAACGACTTTTGCGAAACGTTCGTCTCTGAATCGTTGTCGAAACGGTAAGCGCTTCCAAACGGACACGTAATGTGGTTTCGGTTTTAAAACTCATCAGTCGGCTTCTGCTCCACCCGATCGCTACTATTCTGGCACTGGGTGTGTTGCATCTGTAGTCTATTGTTTCCCATCGTTTCTGCTCCTGCTCTTTTATTGCGCGCAAGAACGTCGAAGCGAGCGGAACTTGGAGCCTGCTGATTACTGCCAATAAAATTAATTCGTCGAAAACTGATGTTCGCAAAAACACTGACCGGCAACCGAATGGATAAAGAAAAAAAAAGCACAAACACACACACAATCACAACTGTGCAAAAAACAGCCCCCAATCAAAGCGGCCAAAGGTGTGTGAATGTGTGTATGCTGATTATTCTTCTTGTTCTGTTCCTCACATCCGTTACCCGCTCACTTGCAGCGCTTTAGTTTGTTGAACTTTTCATTCGCGCGGCCAATTTCGGGTTCGTTTCAGCCAAAAAAAAAAAATAAGCTCCCCTTTTGCAATATTTACCCCCTCGCGTGCCACACCACCCGTCCCACCGTGGAAAAGCATGACAAGGAGGAACGGCGGGTTAAGGCGATGGTAACAAAACACGAGCCTGCCGGGGAGGGAGAGGGAAAAACGGAATGGGGAATTTAATGGATGCGTGCGCCATTACTGTTCCGCCAGCCAGCCGGTCAGCCATTTGTCGCGGTCGCTGCGAGAAAATAGCGGAAATCCAGAGCAACAAACTTTTGCGCACCGAACAGCGTGCGTGGTACTGCGCGTTGTGGGTGGTGGAAGGGACGAAAACGATGCGGGAAGGTATGGGCGACAGCGGGGGAATGTGTTCTACCCGAAAGGAAAGTCAAACATTCGCACGACTGTTGCACGTCATCGTCATAACTGCGCGACCGCCACTTAGTGCTCGCAACAGCAAACAACAACTTCAGCAAAACAAAAGAAACGGGAAGCTCATCTTCATCATAGTAGGGGCCATATGGCTGCGTAATATGCGCACAGGAAGTAGGTTAAAATATGTGCTTAAGACGTACCGTACTTGAAAGTAAGTTCTAACACGATTTAACGAACATTGTGGATTACAAAGCAAATCTTACGATGAAATGTCGAATAACAGGACCACCGAGAACAGGCGCAGTTTATTGATTTCTACGAACGATCGGACCTATAGTTTTGCAGGTCTAATAATAGATGATATTCCAACATTTTACGATAGCGAAAGAACATAAAAGTTGACAAATACACAGTTTTTGCGTTTGTTCTATTACAAGTTGCTTCATACAAGGGGTTCGTCGCTTAAAAACCCGACGTCAAGTCTTTCGTTTAAAAATGCTCGTAACAGTGTAGGAACATTCATCTTTTCAGCTGCTTTTGATGTCACTACTGTTTTATGATTAAAGTAGCTCAATTGCTTGTAAAAACAAGTGTACTACACTTAAAAAAACCGAGGTGTCACCAAATGATTCTCGAATGACGTTTCCATCGCGGAACTCCATTGGGAAATTTGTTTTCGCTGTAATAACATTCAATAATACCAATAAAAAAGGTTTCGTCCAGAGAGAGAGAGAGACAACTATCAGATTTAGTTTTCCTTAATGGACAACATTTTCCTGCAGTTTTCCCCAACCATCATCAGCAATATGGGAAGTATCAAAAAAAAAAACAAACCCTTAGCGCGTCATCGTTTCGCCGCGTTCCCTTCGCTTTCTGCTGTTCCTCCGTTTTTTCCAACCATTCCGCGCGTACCGTGCCCCTCTTCCCCCTCCTTCCCCTACCGGTCGGACAACTTGCAATCAACTTCTGCTGCTTTTCCTAACGGTATCGTCGCGCTTTTATTACACCCATGCTGTGTTGTGTGAAATTCGTGCCAGCCATCCTGCGCCTCGTCGACGTTGCGCCCGGCACCAGCATCGCCCCACCGGCCAAGAATTTTCTTACCAGCTTCATCTTCCTCCCCCCTCGCTCCCCCATCGATGAAGTTTCCATTCGTTACGGTGTGTGAGTGTGTGATACATTTGTCTCCCGTTTCAGCGTGGCAGCTAAAGAACGTTACACGCAAGCAGTTCCTGATAATAATAAAAAAAAAACGGCCGGTGGGAAAATATGATAAACATTGTGCAACAATTAACTAACCTTTTGGCTTAAATGAACCACCCCAGCCCGCTTCCATAAATTCTCTCCCAACTGGTGTGTGTTTGTGCAGGTTCTTGAGTAAAATTAATTTGCACCTTTAATTCAACCAGTGTGACGTAGCAGCATTCTAGCTGGCTCAAAGCACACGAGCGGGGAAATGCGTTTAGGGGGAGATGGGGAAAAGGAAGCTGTAGCAAAGAAAAAGACAAGTGATGGAAGGAAATAGAAAATTCTAGAGAACAAAAAAGACAACTGTAAGGAAGAAACCCCCCTTAAAACCATAATACCACCCCTAGCGTGAGGAAGGTGGAATAAAAAGGGGTGATGTGGGGAGGGGGTAGCGATTGAGTGGCGAGAGGGGAAGGTTTGATTGATTTTTATTCCTTCTATTTTTTGTTCTATTTTCATCACTCTCTTTCTCTCTCTCTCTCACACACACTCTTTTTCTCTCACTCTTTCTCTTCCATGGGAAATGGTGAAAAGCAAAAACGGATGATGATGGTGAGCAGAACCGTCGAGAAAAACCAGAAGCGCTGCAGAGGAACACGTCGCGGTTGAGGTTAAGAAACGGACAGATTCGCTACACACATACACCATCTGGGTGGTTTGGGATTGTAGCGAAAACACCAAAAAAAAAAGGGGGCAGCGTGGGAAGGAACGGGGTACGGTAGCGTAATTGGTAGCGGGAGGGTGAAGACGCACATCCACCGGATGTGAGGCATGTTGCGGCGTAGCAACGCGCGCTTCCTGCCTTCCTGCGGCAAACGTTTGCTTCGCATCCGGTGCGCAGGATCAACGCAACGCTCGTCACTCGCGTACCGATGCGGAGCGGGCACGTCCCAAAACAAACCGCCCACCACCGGTAATGTGTCCCTCCGTCGATTCACCCATTCGGTCCCCGTTCAGCGCTGCCATTGAGCCCCGCGCTGCTGCTACCCCTTTTACAGGGGTGCCATAATCGGAGGCACCAAGGTCTCCGTTATCCTTCACCGTTACCCGCCGGTATGTTACCGCCGCTCCGGGCGCTACCTGCCATTTTGCAGCATCCATTAAGAAAAATGGCAAAGGCTGCGACGGGCGATGTACGGTACCCCGTCCGGTGCGGATCGGACGGGACAACCGGTACAGCACCAATAAAACAATCAATCACAGCGCAGTGTTTAGCTTGCAAATAGCTAAGCAAAACAAAACACCCCTACCGGCGGAAAGCAAAGCAATAAAGCAGCAGCGGCGGACGAGCGGGTAAAGAGGGTTTATTGCAATGGCGAAATTGGTGATAATCAATTGGTTTTATCCCTTTCGGTTCGGGCAGGGGACAGTTTCTCGGCAAACCGTTGCACCAAACCGGCGGCCAATTGCACCGAGAAACGAAATGCATGCGACGGTTGCAATCGGTTTAGGGCCTTTTGCTTTCCCACTTTTGTTGGTGTTGCTGCTGTTTCTTTTTTTTTCATAAGGCGGTACAGCAGTTTTGCAGCAATGTTAACTGGAGAAAAAAAAAACACCGCCATTAAGCATGGAGCGGTGAATGTGTCTTTTTTTAAATGTATTATTGATGGTTACGGGATTGCAAATTCCTGGTGCATCTTTTATTCCTGGGTAGAAGTTTATTGCAACTCAAAGCAATGCACCGTGCGAATGGGGTTTTTTTTTTGTTCGCCTTGGCAAAAGGGTTTCTTACCCTTCGTTGTGGCAAATTTCCTTTAGACGTGGGATTTCTTTTCTTTTGGATTAAAATGTCCTTAGTTTACACTTTTTAAGAAGACGTTTCGCATTTGAGAATGAATTTTTATGACTAGAAGTAATATAAACTAATAATTTAAATAATATTAAAACACGATTGTGAAAGAAGAAGCGTTTTGTGAGCTGAATCTTCGATCATGAGTCGATTCTTCAACTATTTAGGATTCTTTATAGATTTGTGAACACTCAAAGGTTTATGATTATTCCAAGTTTTTACTTGCCACTAATACAGTTCGTACAATCACGTAAGGATTCATGAATCTTTGAGGACTCATGAATCCTTGAAGATTCCTTAATTTTTGGGGAATTCTGAATCGATTTCAGTTCATAAGTCTCTGAGGATTCATAAATCTTCAAAATAGACATTTAGAGTCATTCTTGCAGTTCCAATATTCATTCAGATTCTTAAATCTTCAGAACAGAGATTCAGGGCCATTCTTGGAGTTCAAAGACTCGTTCAGATTCATGAATCTTCAAGATTTATCTAACAACTCTTTTAGGTTATAATTCGTATGTTAACGTAGATTTATGAATCCCTGTGGATTCAAAAATCTTTGACGATTCCTTAATCTTCTCCATGAATATCTGAGGATTCATGATTCTTCAGAATACAGAATCGGAGTCATTCTTGCTGTTTGAAAGATTCACTTAGATTCACCCAACATGACAGAACTCCATTATGGATCTTTGGACTACGGTTGCACTTATGCTCTTCATGACTGTAAAGAAGATATCTAAGTCAGGAGAGCACTAACTGTCATCTAAATCTGAAATTCTGGAAAAACAAAGTTGAGATTAAGATTTGGTGGGAGCAGTTTGAGCGTTGTTCATTATGAGCGCTGTTAAAGACAGAGCAGATATTACAGGCTAATCGTTTATCAAGTAAATCTGGAAAACTTTTTTGTGAAATACTGCTTGAAAATTCCACACAATTGCTAAAAAATAGACTTTTCTTTCTTGCATTCTCCTTATCAAATTGAGAATATGAGCGGAAGGTTTGCACAATGCATCGAAACTAAGAGCCTTTGAACTGCGATAATCGCTCGCTGGCTGAAAATGGCGCGTTTGTCAAACGGTATAATCAAGCACCTAGCTTTAATAACACCCCCGGACCCACCCGGGCATGTCGTGGGTCGCCTATGCCTGATATGCTTGCCTCCCCCCTTGCGGTGGTAATTATGCTGTTCAGCTTCGTCGGCGCCAGGCAGCACCGTCTTGGTGTTGGTGGGACCGGTGACGGTGATGATGAGATGCGAGTGTAGTTGGCCCTGGAAGACGACCCCGCGCTGCGATTTCCACACCGGTAGTTGCGCAATACATGCGGGGCCCCACCCGAAAACAGGGACTCCCCAGCCAGCTCTGCCGATAGCGAAGGAAATGGTTAAGCCCGGGGAACCCATTTCGGGGTGCAGATGGAACGCCGACGTGCGTAGAATAGCAACGTGTGCTGACGGACAGTTAGCGCACCAACAATCAGCACACCTTACCAATTTCCAATACCGATTTGGTGACCGTTTGGGTTTCGTTTTCTTTGCTCCTGCTTTTTGGTGTGGTTTTGAGGCCATCCCAGAACCCAGAACTGTGCCTTATTGTTCGTCCCATTCGCACCGGCGTGCGGCGGACCGTTCTTACGCCTTTTCGGTGCCGGGCCGGACGTTATTTTTAGAATTTTAATCAACACCCGCGCAACATCGCCTCCCATTCTACACACTCACACCCCCCCCGTATAAGACACCCCTCTCGCATACCCCACCCACCCCACCGGGCCAAACGCAACAAAGCTTTACAGTGGGGGGGAAATAAAAAAAAGTGGGACATAGCTGACCTGTGCTGGCCTGTTGCGCATTGCTGAATCGCACACGAAAGACTTGAATGCGTACGGCGGCGACGAACCTCCTGACACGGTGCGCCGTGTCTCGCGCATGAAAAGGTTCTGGATCTTGATGGGTGTGCAAGGCGATAGAAGAAGGAGGAAGGGTAAAGAGAGGAGCGGGAGGAGGGGTGGGGGGGGGGAAGGATGAGAATGGTGGTGAATGTTTTGGACCCGCATCTTTAGCTTTTATTCGCTTTCTCCCTCTCTCTCTCTCTCTCTCGTTTGCTCGTAATCATTTCTTTTATTGTAGTTCCGAAGTGGGGAGGGAGTCTAATATCTTTACCGGTGTCTCGGGCAACTTTCTAATTTTTATCCAGAAACAATATTCTTAACACTGGAAATTCGTCAATGGGGAATGGGACTCTCGACAGTAATTCCAATAGATCGGTAAGCGGATGTAGCCGTGCACTAGGCGACGAACCCGAATGTATGTTCGCCAAGAGGAGTTGTTTAGGAGTGATGACATTATTCACGTTACAATAGAAGACTGTACTACTATAGGAGAAGCCTGCTATAACGATTTTATTCCAATAAAACATAGTAAGGGATTCGTTTAAACGAATCCGTCTATTTTAATTATTAAACTTGTCCTGTTCGTGCTCGTGAAGAGTGAAACAGGTATTTAAAGAACTTTTCTCTACAGGACGGCTGGAGAGTTCAACAGGGAATTAAAGCTAGGACACGAACCTAACGAAGATATTCTTTCGATTGTGCTACATGTCTTTGGCTATCTGTGAGGAGTTGCTGGGAGTGCTTCAATTTTCTCTTCAAATTCATACCGCTGCTAGGAAGACCTTCCGAAGAGCTCTGTAGGTTAGGTTCTATCTTCCCAGCATGATACTAATTTACACTCACACACGCTCAGCACATCTTCAACAAACCGTGTAGCTTCTGGTATGGTTTGGGATTTTTTTTTACTCTCCCCAACCGCGCTGGTTTGCCTACGTGGAAACGGTGGAAACGGAAAGAAAATCAAAGATTCCCCATGATGACGATGATGATGGTGAGTTGATTGGGCTAGAATGGGTTTTGAAGTAACGACCGGGGGTGCGGTGCACAGGGAAGAAAGGCGAAAGACACAAGGCTTTTTCCACTTTAACGGCTCCCGCTCCAGCCGCGCGGAAGGAAACGAAAATGGAATCTTGCCCCGGCAGCCCGGAGTGAAAGAGAAGGGCAGCCCATAAGAGACCGTTCCGTTCTGTGCGCGGGTAAAGGGATGGGCAAGGGACGGGGAGAATAGTTTTGGGGGAGAACCAGAACCGGTAGAAGGAAGGACGGAGTCGAGGGCGAGGTGACTACAGTTATACAGTAACAGCAAAAGTGTGGAAACGAAGGAACGAGCACTTAAAAACGGTTGGAGCCGGGCGGACATCGGACGGTGGTTTCCTCGGCTGCGCTGCTCTGCCACGTCCACGGGTGGATCATCTCCCAGAACCTGCCTAGAACCTGTAACCCAGGCCCAAAAAAAAAAAAAAACCGGCCAGAAGCGAGACAGCCCGACAGAACGGGAATGAGAATGGGACCGGAATGCAGCAGTGTGCGTGAGCGAGCGTACGTACGGGTGCGTTCGAGCTTAGCCACCTTCAATGAGAACCATGGATGGAACTGCGTTCGTGTGCGGATATCCACTGTATTTGATCGGGCGCTACTGAAGTTGCCCAATAAAGTCCAACAAAATTACTAGCAATCTTTATTGTTCTTAAGTTTCGAAACGAAGCTTGCTGGGTTGTGTTGTGCCGTTTTGGGAGATATTGTCACTTCTGAGTAATCATTCTTGTACATCTTAAACTTAATGAAGGTTTGAAAGCTTTGGTTGAACATATTTCTTTGCTAAGGTATGAGAGTTTTAAAGAGCTCTTTAGTAAAACATCGATGAGATGCAATTTAGAACATCTAAATCCTTCATCTTAAAACCCCAAAATTTGTGAATATCTTATAACAGTGACTTACACATGAGATCTTATCAAGAATTTCGTAGCCTTTCACCTCAGAATCCCTGAATTTCTGAACGTGTTCTCTAACACAACTAGTTCTTTAGTAAAAACTAACATTAGCAGACACATAAATGAGGTCTTCTACTCGTCTTCTAACTTCTAAACCTTAAACCTCTCAGAATCCTTGAATTTGTGAATGTCCAACCAACAAAAGGAGCTCTTTAGTAAGACATAAATAATGCCTCATTCAGAACTACTAAAACTTTAATCTCAGAATCCATGAATTTCTTATATCTAACCGACAAAGGTAGTTCTACAATAAAAATAACATTAATAGACTTATACATGAGATCTTACTTAGAGTTACTGAGCCTTTAATCTCAGAACCCCTGAAGATCTGAATGTCTAACTAAAAACAAAAGAAGTTTTTTGGTGAAACATAAATGAGGTCTTATTCAGTCTTATTTATTAATGTATCATCTTCTAAATTTTTCATCTCAGAATCCCAGAATTTTTAAAAGTCTTACTAACCACAGTAGTTCTTTAGTAAAAATAACATTATCAGACACGTAGACGAGGTCTTATTCCGAACTTCTGAACCATAAGTCTTAGAATCGCTGAGTTTCTTGATGTCAAACCAACAAAACATTGGTGTATTGGTAGCGGCGCCGATCTTCACTTCGACAGGACCGATCCAAAACTCTATTCGGACCAATCCCCCACTTACGCAGGACTAACTATCGCAGCTAAATTAAGTCAAGGAATACCAGAACTGCCAGGCCTACACCTCTTGAGGTTATTGTGCCCAAGAAGAACCAACAAAAGGAGCTCTTCAGTAAGACATTTACTTCGGTTTCGTGCAGAACAAAGAGAACGTTAGCAGATGACACATCTGTCACATCCGTCACATGTGGCTGAAATAGGTTAGCGAAACAAATTCGCACAATAACAACCGAATCGTCACCAATTGCGTACCCCGTTCTGGGCCTTCAAACAGATCACTCACCTCACCAGAAGGAAGACATGGAGCCAACCGCCATCTCCCCCATGCGAAAGAACCAAAACGCCTCTGGCAGCGAGAAGAAAGAGAGAGAGAGAAAGAGGGAGAGAGAAAGAGGGAGAGGGAGAGCACCGTTGTTGTAGCTTTTGCATCGTCCAGCGTCCGATCTGGTCCCACGGACGCGCGTTAGTATATCATCACACATCATCATCGATGTGTGCGTTCCGCTGTACCCGAAGGAGGCATTCTTCCAACCAGTTCACCGAGTTCGTTTGAAAATGAAATCATATACCGTTACAATCGAAGAGCAGCTCCAACTTGTCAATCAAGATTCTTCGCACCGTGCGTTCATACCCCCGAACCTCCCCCCCCCCCCCTCCCTCCCTCTCTTCACACAGTTCTGGATGGGGATCTTCACCATTGTCGCCCATGCTTGTTACTGTGCCCGGGCAAAGGAAAGAACCCACATCGCCACATCGTTGCGTTGCGTTGGTTTAGCGCTTTATGGTCAACTCCGCACAATGCCGTGCTGCTCGTTTTCGATTTAAAATTATTTATTTATTTACCCAATTTGCTTATTTGTGGCCAAAAGGTTTTCAAGTTTGTTTGTTTGTTTTTTTTTTTTAGCTGCACATTTCGCCCTGTGTGTTGGTGTATTTTTATTTTTGTGAATGTTCTAACACGCACACTCACACACACAGAGACAGAGGTAAGCGCGATCGTGGAGCTGGAGCGTGTGCCCCGTTTGACTACATTTCTTTCTTGCGCTTTTCCTTCAACATTCCCTCCCCACTGGGGGGGGGGTTTCTTTGGAGGTTTTTTTTTTAATGGTCCCCTTTCTTTTCCCGCTTTCTTCCGAGATGTTCCACCAAACTAAATTCTCTATCCTGGCGGCTAGCTCTGGATTCTGGTTTATTTCCAGTTTTCTGTTGCTTTTTTCCTCTCTCTCTCTCTCTGTTCTGTTTTTCTTTCCCTTCTTTTTTCCCCCCTCCACCCTCTTCTTTGCTCTTTACCGTAGGCTGAACTTCCGTTCTGTTTGTTACTGTGTTTTATTCCTCTTTCGAATTCGAACCGTCCAACATCGGATCGGCTTTTTTTTTTCACCATTTCCCGTTTCATTCCCTCCACTTGCCCTTGCTCGTTTGCTTCTTGTTTCCCTGCCCTGTTCTTCCTTTCGTTTTGTCTACTATATTTACGCTTTGTCTCACTTGTTCTTTGGATACATTTCTTTCGCTTCAAGTTCCTTGTTGTGGGGTTTTAGTTTTGTCCTCCCCGATTTTGCTTCTTAAATGTTGTTTACATATTAGCGGCTCGGCGGGGAAGGGCAGTAGTGCGTACGGGATGGTGGGCGGTGGAAGGTGCGAGCTTTAGAATTTGCTTACGAAAGAAATCCCATTCGGGGATATTCCGGCCCCGGGTGCCCGGGGTGGGCGATGGGACATAAGGGTTGTTGTTGTTCGTATGGGATTTCAATGCATGTCCAAGCGTTGGCGCGCGCGCATGTGTGCGTTTTATATTTTGATTATTTTTATTTTCGGCTTCGTTTTTTGCCGCTTCTTCCCCCGGCACCCTTGGCTTGGTTGTTGGCCCATTTCTTGACAGCGCCGTTTACAAACGTCACTGTTAGAGGCTGCCCGGTATGTGGGACAAAGCGACCGACGGCTTCCCTGGGAGGATCGACCTTCGTGGGGGCCGTTTCGGTTGGTTGGTGCTCCTTCCCTTCCCTCTACCGCCTCCAGAAGTTTCCAGGAATGCTTTGCATCCTTTATCGCGTCTCTGCAAACCTCCGACATCTTGTGTTGATTGAGCGGGCATAAAACTCCTGACATCTTCTTCGCAAGAACAACCAACCAGCTTAACCATCGTGGTAACTGTTGTTCTGATGTTTCATCACAATTCCGACAAGTACCAAAACCACCGCACGAGGCATTTTTGCGCATTACACTTTCCTTCTGCGGAGGGTAAAGCTCGCGAGAGTGGGCTGCAGAGGAGGGAAAGAGTTCTAAGGCCAACAAAATAACACTCCTTAGTGGGTGGGAAAGGAGGGGGAGGGGGGGGTGGGGAGGGATTGAAGACGCAACCTCAGGTAGTGAAGAGTGTGCGCCAATCATACGAGAACGAAAACAGCGCCACTGTTAAGCGTCAGCCCCTCCAGGGAGTTCGATGACCTGGAGCGGCTGCCCGGGGCTCGCGGGGTGGTGAGACGCGTGCAGCACGTGCGGCGCAGGTTAACCCCAATTTTGGGGTATTTTCGTTCGATTCGATCGGTTCAATCATACGAAAACGGCCCCCATCCAACCCTGCTCCCGGATAGCGTCCCAGGCACGCCGTCAGTTTTGTTAGGTTAGGTATTGATGTAGGGTTATTGCGTCATATATGCATCTTGGGTGCCCAACCATCCAATCTGAACCCTCTCGATGGCTCAAACTTTCTTCTTCCGGCTCTTTCAATGCTTTGATTAATGCGCAGCGCCCGGTGGAACGTCATTCGCGTGACATGACCCAGCACCGAGCCGTGCCGTGAAGAAAGTTATGAAATTCCACACACCATGAGCTCATACCCTGTTGTATCACTCGGGATCGGTTCCGTTTCGTGCGCCGTCACTCCATATCGTCGCTTCCCTCCCGCCCTCCGGCACCTTCATTTGGACGTCTGATGTCACAGCTCCAATTGCTTGACGTTTTCGCGTATGAGCGAGTGACCTCAGCCACCGATACTGCGCCCGGGTGAGGGGCTGATGGTGCGAGAGGATAAACAGAACACCCGCCCCACCGGGGTTTTACCCCAAGCTAGAAGATTTTGCACGGCGGATTGATGTTGCTGATGTTCGTGTTGCCAATGTACCGTTACGTTTCACTGTTGACGCATACTAAAGGAAGCAGAAAATGGCTGGGGAATGTCCAAGCCAAAACATTGTTGTTATTGGTCGTTAGCGCGTTTAAGTGCGTTGTTTGGCCGGTAGCACTTCGAGCTTTGCTGGAAGGGAAGGGGAAGGTATTGTGGGAGGGGAGGAGAATATGTTGGCCCTTTTTGTTACGAGCTGGTACGCACGTACAAGTGATTCGGCCATGTTGAATGTGTGTGTTTAAAGTCTGGAGAAGACAAGTTTGGATGAAAAAAAAAACACACACACACACACCGAGCCAGTGTATTTCATGTTTTGATAAGAAATGTAAGGCAAGAACAAGATGAGCATGGCTTGTAAGTAGCTGCTCCAAAAAGGTCTAAAAAGGCTGTTTCGATTGGAAGTAGCTACACTAGCGACGTATAGATGGCGTTGTACCGCCACCACTTCAAGCTTCCGATACTCACCACGAGAGACCGCTGCTACAATAATCACCGAACAGGATGCCTTTGGAAGGTTACCACATCTTTGTTTCTGTTCCATACTTTAAGACGTTATTTTTCGTACCTTTCGTACTTAATTGTAAGAATGTACAATGGAAATTATCTTAAAAAATAATACAAAAAACAGAAGCAGAGATGTTATTTAGTTTTGTACCTTTATAAACCAAACTGGTGCAGTTATAATGAGGAATAAATTATGATACATCAGCTATACTTTTGGTCGGCACGTTTAAGAATTAGACAATAAGCTGCTTAACAAACGCTTGTTCATACAAAAAAAAGTATTACAGATTTTACGAGAAAAAAAAAACATTTTGATAATAATTAAATGATCAAAAGAAAAATGATTTTAAGGAGCAAATTTAAATAACCTTATTTCCTACACGTTTTCCCTACATGAAACATTCCCGGTAAGCGGTGGGCCATTATAAATGTATGTTTTTCTTTCGCATTACCAAACCTTCGGGAAGCACACGGTACACACACTCGCAACATTCGCTGTTATTACACGCTGACGTATTTAATAGTAAAAATATAATATTATTAATAACAATAGATAATATAATAGATCATTAACCGTGATTATGATGTAGAAGACACGTTACTGGTCGGCACCAACACTTACACCTTCGTCGGTACATCCTTGAGCAGGCGGGGTAGGTGGTGCGGGGATCGGGTTCGAAGCGGACGAAAACGATGGGACGCATTGTTCGTACGCAAGCAAAAATGCACATAAATTTGGTGTAAAAATGGAATGCATCGTCCCGGAGATAGCAAGACAAAAAAAACGGATATATAATCTCCTTTCGTCTACTTTGACCCCCTCTGCCACCCACCGTCCCGATCTTCTTGTTCTTCCTTTAACTCCGTTGGGGGGGGTGTCTTTCGCTTTTCCACTCGGGCAATATTCGAAGGAAGTAAATCGTTAACCCCCCATCTCCCCATACTAACTGTTGATGGGCTTGTTCTTGTAAATTTTGGCCTTACTCTAATAAATTGTTCACTGCCCGCTATTTGTTTTGTATTGCCGTTGCTTGCATCTCCCTTGTGCAAGAAAATGATTGTTTCATTTCAGTTCGCATAATCGAGATGTGTGTGTATGTGTGTGTTGTTTACCTTTAATGAGTAATTGTTTTTCTCGATCGGTTTATCTCGCTGTATCCTCTTGCTTATCTAGTTCTCCTGCTACGCTTCACTTCTGTATCACGATGTTTGCGTAATTTTGATCAAAGTTGTCGAAAAATAAAAGTGTATAAAAATTACTTCAACCGGACGGGAACACGTAAATCATCCACTGTGAAAGAACAGTAAAATAAAACAAAAAGATAGTTAGATATAATCTAATGGGTAAGCTATCGCTCCAAAACCATAACTCCTCCTATTAACGTTACCTTTTCGTCGGTGCTGCCTTCTGGTACGGGTTTTGCAATATCTTCGGATGACATTCCATCACCTTCAGCAGCAGACTGTCGAGGTAGTCTTCCAGCTCCTTCACCTTCTGTTTCTGATAGTGCACCTCGTTCTCGAGCGTGTGCGCTATCTTAATCACATCCTCGCGCGATTTGCCCTCGTATTTGGCCAACGTTTCCGGCGACACCTGGGCAAGCTTGGACTGGCGCTGTGAGGCGGCCGCCGCTGCCGCCGCCGCTGCTATCTGCTCCCCATTCTCGCCACCGATGATGATGCGCTGGTCGGCCGAGGTGCCGAGCAGCTTCGAACCGTGCTTCTTGTGTGCGGCCAGTGCACCGACCCCAACGGCCGTGGAAAGGTTTTCTAGCGAATCCGCACGGTGGCCACTGCCCCGGTGCTCCTTGACGAAGTGTTTCAGCTTCTTGGTGAAGCTTTCCTTCTCTGGTTTGATTTCCGGTGCTGGGCCCGGTGACTGGCGACCGATAATGGCGACATCCTGCGAGCCGGTGCGTGGCAGCGGTTTCGGTGTCGTCGTTGCCGGTGCTTTGGTGCTGGTGGAATGTTGGTGCTCCCGATGGTTCGCTTTGCCATCTAGCTCGGGCGATGTCGGTGCCGTCACAGAGCGACCACGCTGCTGCTCACCCGCACCACCCTGAACGCCACCGCCCGCTTCCGGTTCCTGTTCCGATTCTTCCAGCCGGGCGGACAGCATTACCCGTGAGCTTTCCCAGCTGCGCCGCTTGAGCGAATCGGAATTTCCAATGTCGAGATGCTTGCCGTACAGCTTCTGTTCCCACTCGTCCACCTTTTCGCCAGTCGTCGCCACCGGTGTATCGCCCCGTTGCTCGGTATCGCGCCCGGACCACTCCAGCGGTGTTGAGGTGGTCACCGGTGCCGGCTTGGGAACGTTGGCGGCCGGGCGCAGGTTAAGCGACCCGTTTGAGCTCTTGTGCGACAAATTTTCCAGCACGAACTCGTCCTCGTCTTCGCTAATTACGCCCGGATCTGCATCGCCAAACGTTTGCTTCGACTGTCGTCCGCCGGACGATGGGTGCAACGATGCCGTGGACGGTGTGGCGCTACCACCACCGGTACCGCCGGCCAGGCTCGAGTAGCTTCCGCTGTACATCGACGTATCGTCCGCACCGTCCCGCTCCTTCCGGTTTTCCTTCTTCCCCATGCCGGAAATGTGCATCTTCGAGCCGATCGATTTGGCGATCTTCTTCAGCCCTTTGCGCTTTTCGATCGCACCGATGCTGAGCAGCGAACCGCCCACGCTGGATGCGAGATTGCTGATCGAGCTCTTGCTCTTCTCCTTCTTGCTCAGATCAGTTAGCGAACCGGCCTTCACCGTGAACGAGATGCGCACCTCCAGCTCGCCCCGGTCCTTTTCCTTCTTCTTTTCGCGATCCTTACTCTCCAGCTTATACCAGCGGGCGCGCGGCCGCTCGTACACCTCCATCTCGTTCAGCGGCAGCACGACCCGGCCCAAAAACTCATCCATCCCCACGCTGTTGTGATGAAGCGCGGTCAGTACCAGCTGGGCCTGGTTGCCTTGGGTTGGGATTTGCCTGTTCCGTGGGAGGGGGGAGAAAGACAAGATTAAACAATCGCGCTCCGCACGGGACAGCACCGATATACGTACAGCTCACATTCTTCATTCCACATCACCGAGTCGGGGGCCTTCTGTTTGATGGACGTTTGGTACTTCTCCTTGCCGAGCGCGATGATGACGAAGCAGTTGTTTGTGCCGCCCTTGCCCTTGATGAGCAGCCCTTTGGCGCGTTGCACTGCGGAACGGAAAACAAAAGCAAAATTAAAATAATCTTTCCTTTTAGGCGTGAACCTCCCACCGAATAAAAACACAAAGATTTGTCAAAAATCTTTTTTTTTTTTTGAGGAATATTCTTATTACCATTGTATTGTATACTTTAGGAGGCCATCCCCTTGTGTGGGAAAAGTAATTAATTAGGACGATCTTATTGCTTCTTGTGACAAGCAAAGATAAAACTCCCAAGCGAATTATTAATTGTTACTCGTTTAAATAAAAAATATATAAGCAAGTAACACAAAAAATAAAACAAATACATCCAAAGCAAGGAAATACATTCGGTCGCGATGTACGAAACGCATTTGAATGCGTTGAACGCAGCGCTTGATGAAGCATTGAACAATTTTTAACTGTTTCTCGCCCCCGGGGGCTCCGGGGGAGCACTCTGCGCGATTGCATATAAAACAACTAGCGCGAATTAATGGTGAAGGTAGTGGAACGAATTCGTGCGCTTTGAAGCACACAATGAACAGAACCGAGCGGTATAAGATATTAGGTGAACTCGTAAGTGATGTGACGATTATTTTTTCCTCGAGTTTTGTGACGAGTTCCCGAGATGGTACCGAAATAAAACAACACATTTGGTGAATAAAACATTCTAATTTAATCAAATCAATGTTTTGTAAATGTTGTTTCAAATGCTAAATGACAAAACAACTCAATAAAATAGCGGAATACATAAAATTCCATTCTAAAACTTGACACACTTACGAAATGTCCTCTAAATACGATCTTGAAATAAGAATTGTTAGCTAACATACGAAACATCGTTGGTTTAGGTGCAAACAATCAACATTTTGTCTTTTCGCAATAGAACTGCAAAACAAACAAACTTTCCGGTGTACCCCAATTTCCCAAAAGGGAACGGATAAGAAGAAAACCAAATTAATTCACCCGGCGTGGTGGCTCCGTGAGAGATTTTACCCGTGGAAACGTTTCGTCGCTTATTTCCCGGCGGTGCTAGGGAAATCATAACCCAAATTAATTAGTCATCGCGATCCACCTACACTCTCTCTCGTTGGTCTTCCTTTCACCCAAAGCAAATAAAACGGGCGAAAAGAGCAAAATTACCAACTAGAATTCAGTGTGCAATGATGTAAAGCAAAATTCGAATCTGCTTTACATACACTGGCAGGGAAAAATCATCCCGGAACACGGTGGAATATAGAAAAAAAGGCAGCAGTGTACAGATCGCTTCAATCGCATATAAAATAATTACTGAAGTTGGTAATGACTAGGATAAATGTTTGATTTCGCAATGTTTGTTCTTTCTGTGACACAAACCCCTCGCTAGTGAGTAACATAATGGTTGATATGCGGTACAAAACGTATACAACAGGGACGCTCCCTAATAACACAGCGTTTTCTGTGTAAGTGCAACAGTTTCTTCGGCCTGTATCGCTTATTGGAAATCTAAAAACATCTAACGAGTTGAAAACTAGAAGAAATGATCACGTTTGCTACTACATAAACAAAGCAAAACGTTGGCACAACCTTTTGTTGGTGGGATGATGGTGGTTTATGGGGTACCCTTGTCGGGTGGACGGGAGTTGCTTTTCCCTATCACCTTCTCCACCGGTGTTCTGTACGATTGAACGGCAGAAGGATGATGTTTTTAATGTTCCTAGCCGCCCCCTTGGTTTTGCTCGCTGGTGAACACGGCGCGCGAGCGATAATGAACCATTCTCGAGGGGGTTGTACAAGATAAGGGTGGCTTTAGAAGTGTAGTCAAGATGATTCAGTAACACAATCCTCCATCTCCGGTACCCGATCGTATCCCACCGTACGTGTGCACCTGTGCGTGCGTGCGTGCATGTAGTGGTATGTTGTATGTTTGGTTAGGGATGATTCATCACCCACGACCGTCGAAGCGTCGTGGCGCAAGCTGAGCATTATATGCACCAAACCAGCTGACACAACACAGCGAAAGAACGAGTAACGTGGACTACGGGTATGTGTGTTTATTTGCTGCTTCGCCATAGCCGTCCACCCATTTCGCATTCCAACTGCCGAATCCAGTGCCCGTTCGGGCGCACCTCTTCACTACAAAAACTATTGCATTTATTAATGTAGTTTCGCTTCTATTTGTTCAACCACCCTCATCTCAAAACCCCTCTGTGCCTCCTCCCACACACCCCTCCACCATCGAATCTTGCACACCTTCGTTCGACACTTCACCTCACCCTACCCGTTACGCTTCACTTACCTGTCACTTGAATGTGCGTCGGACTCCACATTTTGAACTGCGAATGCTCACGAAATTAATGCCTGATCACCACCTCCACCTCCGGCTAAAGCGCGTTGCAAAAAATTCCAAAAAATGTCCGGGTTTGTATGCTGATCGTGGAACAGCTGATTGGTGATGTGTGGGTGGGTGATATTGCGGAGCTTTCGGATTTTCGCTCCGCACAGCGAGGACGCGGAAGCCGCAGAAAGAAGCACGCAAATTGAAAATACCCGCTCACTGCCCGTTGGGTGAAGCGATCCAGCGACGAATACGGTCACTTTCTTTCCCTTCTCTTCGGCTCCCGTCCGCCACTGCTCCGAACCGCCCCTCTAACGTCTACCGCGAGCGGCCTTGTTGGTGTGCGTAGCCCACACAGGTAAATAGGCAAATGTGTGTACGCATTCAAGTAGCACAAAGAGGATTGTTGCGCTTTGCGTTGCCTTCGTTCAAATGCTGATTATCACAATGGGTGTATGTGGCTACGTGTGTGTTGGTACGTATTTGAGGAATGTCTCTCTGTACCTTCACGGTGCCACTGGGACAGATGATCGTCCGTTACGCACTAATCCCTGGCTCACTGGATATTCGTTCCCGTATGATGACGATGTTCGCCTCCTTTGATCAACAAAACAAAACGCACGACAAAACACAACCGCCACGCGTTCACGGATATTCACGGCGACACACTACACACTACAGCGTGAAACTTTACTGGGGTCAAGTTGTGAAGGCACAATATTACTTCTCTACGTAAGTTGGGAAAAGGCACTCCAGGAATTATCTAGCACAACGTACACTCCGTTATCCGGAATCTTCCGCAAACCCGGTTAATCGAACGCTCCCGGATCAGGCGCACCGAGCAAGCGGTTTATGACGCTTAGTTCAGTTCTGCTTCGTTACGTCAAAATGTTACATTAAGGCGCATTTACATCGTGCACGACATGCGTAAAAATGAAACCGATCAACGAAACAGAATGTTATCAGCCGAAATATCGAGAAATCTCAGTCTCAGCAGTAAAATTTGTATCGTGTATCGGAGCCAAGATATTTCTGGGCAAACTCGAATCTCGAACCACGTAGCGGCAGTTCGCTTAACACGTGCAACATCGTTCCAAAAACGTACAAGGTGATTTCATGAAATCTCGCAACATAAAAAACGGATAAGGCGAAATTTTAAGCCAAATGGCTTGGAACTTTGCAGTCTGTGGCATTATTTTCATTTCAACCATGCTCAGAGGTGAAAATATCTAAAGAATCCAACCATTCTATACAACATTTGTGCTTTTACAGAGTATTTTTGCATGTTCAACGTCGAAATATCTTCTTATAGGGAATGCTCCGCGGAGATAGCCTTACACAATTTTAACGCGCCATTTAATATGATAAATTTGTTAGGGCCACGGAGGACATGCTTGTTGCATGTCGTCGTAGGAAACCGAGATAGACTAAGTTGGATGCAAATACTCGACATAAGATCTCATTTGATTGTATGTTTTTGTAATCTTTTGTTAAATCATTCGTCTTTTGCAAAATAATCATAATCCTTTACATCCTCATTCATTCATATTAAATTAATATTCCTTTATACATGCTAAAGGAATTGATTCGTTCGGTTATCTAATAGGTAAAATATGAGCGGTGGTATGTTTGGTAGCAGCGCTGTTCCCACACGACAGGACCGAGACAAATCCCATCGTTCTCCCGTAGCAAGGACTGATGATCTACGCTACATGGTAAAGTCGATACGGTCTGATTGCTCTAACGAAATAAAAAGTAGACGATGCAACAACTCTACGAAAGAGCAGCGTAACTATAGCAGAAAATATTCTGTGGCTAGTCTAAACGGTAATCTGTTTTTGATGAAGAAGTGCATGATATGTCCTCGTGTACAAATACATTCTGAAGGATGTTGCGAAGTTCTAATAAAATATCAGCTATATCAGGTTTAAATATATTGTGTACTTTCATAACCAACGCTGAAATGCGTACAATGCTTTGCGCTTCGAAGATACGACAGAATGATTTGCCTATGCAACGACTGCCAACATCGTGTTCTGTTGCAGCGTTCCTTAAAATGGTGCTGCACAAATTGCTGACCGCACTGTTGTTTTAAAGCCCATCTGCCTTCTTCTTATCCCTCTTTTGACAGATCGGACCATTCGCACGCTTTCTCTCTTCCTTTTTTTTCCTTTCTCTCTTTCTTTCTCTTTGTTGCTCTATCAACCCTCTCTATCGCACGCACGCAGTGCGTCTGACCCGTGAAACCTCTTTGCAGGTTCAGGGTCTGCATTCCTTCCCTCTCCCACCCACCGCCTGGCGAAGGTGCCTTCCAGAAAGGTGATATCCCGCCCGCAGAACCTCGTCGGGCGAACCAAGAAAACCGCACCAGTGAAGAAGACAGCGTTGCGCCCATTGAGAATAAATACTCAACCAGCAGACGTCATTCTTGTCAGTTTTGTAACGAACGCGCCCGAAGATCGAGTTGCTGGTGGCTCGACGCAAATACGCTCTGTTCGATATTAACCGATCGTGATCAGCCCCATTACCTTTTACAATATCAATCTTACCGTCACCGTTGTGTTTTGTATATACGTGCATATGATTTTTTTATTGTCGTTTTATTTTTTTGTTACTTCGTTGTGTGTGTGCGTGTGCGTGTGGCTCAATTAGTGTGTGTTGTATGTATTTGTTTGAACCGTTTGAAGGTAGACAAGACAAATTGGAGCAGTGACAACAAAATGCAATGCATCTTCCCGCCACCATCCTCGCCTATATACGTTAGTGCACTGATCGGATGAAGTCTTTGCGCTCTCCGGGCAACATTCACACACTCACCGACCAACCGAACAGGATGAGGAACTAATTTTTGACGCCAGTTCGTCTAAAACTCCTGCAACATTCCCCGTTCTGTTTTTTTTTTGTTTTGCTTTTGGTGACCCCGAGAGAACGAAATTGTTTCCAGTGCGATCAACACGATCATCTTCCGCAACGGAGGACTCGCCATTGCAGCCAACACGGCACGGGACTTGTGGTTTACACGGACCCAAACTGCAGTACGCCTAATTGGAACGGAATAACACCTTTCGAACGGCAGAACAAACAAACAAACAGACAAAAATATTCCGTTCCGTATACGGGCGAGCGGCCGTCTCCGATTTGTGTGTCCGTGTTTGGTGGGCTTTAGTCGGATTTGTTGCCTTTTTTTTTTGCATACCCACACGTACGTTATTTACACACACACACACGCGTGCGCGCACACCTTTTTCGGGTGCAAAAACGACCCACGGCGCAGTGTGTTTCGGTTTAGTGCAAGAAAAATCCCGGACCCGACCGGAAAGGCAATAAAATAAAACTAAAAACAATAAACAACCGCTTGCAAAACGGCGAAGAAACCCGGGGAACCTCCCGTGCCCTGACCCGGTGAGCGTGCTGCTCCTGCAGAAGTAAGTTATATCCCCGATGTGCGCTGCTGATTTCGGTTTTTATCTTTTATTGATTAGCTTCTTCACGCACTCTGCGCCCCTGTATGTTGGGCTTGGTCCCTTTTATGCGTCTTCACCTTTCTTCCTATTTTGCACCGTGTGCTTTTCGGCCTCTCTTTCTATGTTTTTTTTTTTGCTTCATCCTACTTCCTTTATTTTTAACTTCCTGCACGCGGCGGTATCGACTGCAAAGAAAAAAGATTTGTTATCAAACTTTGGTACACGCAAAGATTTGTTTCAGTTTTGGTATTTACTGTTAATGCGTATCGAACAGCGTTTACGTTAAAGCGTGCGCAAGTTTGTTGTATTTGCTGATTAGGTTCGTCGCTTGCATCATTTCGAATGACATAGCAACGAGTTGTTTGTAACAACAACGACGAAAAAACAAGGGACTTGTGCCTTGCGCAACATATCGTACCCGATCGTAATGTTATCGATCGCTAAGAAGAATAAAAGAAAAACATCACAACAACAACGCACCACAAACCAGTACGGGAGAGAGAAGTCGCTAGGCAAACAGGAACTTCCCCACCCCCCTCCCTCCTCCCCCAGGCCCGTTCCCCTCGTTGTGGGTTTGCAAATGGCATCCGTTGCAAATGGCCCGTACGGTTGTTACCCTTGTGTTGCCGACTGTCGCACACCCGGTCCCGCAACCAGACGCAGAATCACTGCCCCCAGACCCAGCGTCTCGCAGGGCAATAAATTCACTCGCTGGCTCGATGCGCCTGCTGCAAAGCCTTCACAAATGCACGGCATCGAACCCCGCGGGCAGAACCGTCTGCTGAAGGCGAAAGCTATCCGGTTAAAGGGCAATAAAAAGTGGTTGACCATCGGTCAGTCGGTCCGAAGACAAAAAAAAAACCGGCATCTGCGCGCCGTACGGTACGGGTTCCCCGTTGCAGATTGACACCACAAACCTACAAATGGGCCGGCTAGACGGTGGGGTCGGAAGTTTCCTCATTCTAGCCGTGCTGTACGATCAATTCAGCACAGCCGGATGGATATTTAGTGCAGTTAGCACTGGTCGGCGTTTAATTGCGACCACTTGAGGCGTATTCGTTGAGTGCTCCTGTCTTTGCATCGACAGGGAAAGGCTAGAACAAGGTAGCTGTTGTTGTCTGTATTGGAGACGTCCGTAAGAGCATCCAGAGATAATAAAGCCATTCATGACAACTTTGAAGAATTCCCCCCTACGCAAATAAAGATATCAAAAGTCGCTCGATAAATGTCAACCGGAAGGAATTCCCATCTGCTGGATCTGCCTCATTACGAGTCTTGTATACGGCCTCACTAGAAACGTTCATTTGTATAACACGCTCAGGCAATGGCATGAATGCTCCTACAAACTCTTCGGGGTGCCTAGATCAATTGATAGAACTTCTGCTTGTGTTCTGGAAAGTTTTATAATAAAATATGTTTACATTAAAATAAGATTTTACAAGAATCCGCTTTGAAAACGTCATACTCCAACAGACCTGCTTAACTCTTATCTGCTTAACTGCTGCATCGTTACTGCTGTAGAACTAGTTTCACGTGCTGAAGTATATATTGATTTTATTTCTTTCTCTCTCTCTCTCTCTATCTCTCTCTCTCTCTTATTTTTTGTCCTACTATTGATAGGACGCTCCACTAATCCGTACTGCCTTATCCATTGTATAGGATGAAGGTACCAAAAGAAGCCAATGATAAACTGAGTCATTAAACTCTGCTGTCCTGAGAAGCTTTTGTTCCGAAATCTGGTTTAGTGTGCAGGTGTACTTGTAGACACGAGTAAGATAGATAACTAAGTTGATGAGGTAAACAAGGCTGACAGTAAGGCGAGTCCCAATACGGCGAACGTCTAATGAACGATCGAAGAGGATAGATGCACTGATTTCGGTGAGGAAAGCAAACGGCAAGAAGCGAAGCACTGCGAAAGACCAACCTTGGGGCTGTGTTAATTGGACGAACAACAAAAAACACACACACACACACACTTACAAAGCAATGACTGAATCGACAACCGGACATCAGCAGGCACTGATACTGTTGATGACACTCGCTTGCACACTGCTGCCCCCGGTAGTACACTCGCGCCAGGACTACTATTACACCAATCAAGATCCGTACGAAGACGACCTGTCGCTCTGGATCAACGAGCAGCAGGTGAAGATATTTAGCGGCGTCGCGATGAAGATCTACGCCATCGACAACGGGCGCGTCTCGCCCCATATTCGGGATCCAAACTTTAGCCAGTACCTGCCAGTCATCCCGTCCGAGGTGAGCAGCGTCAACTTCACCTGGAAGGCGGGCACGAAGAAGTACTACTACAACTTCGACCGGCTGATGTCGGTGGATGAAAACATTCTCAAGCCACCGACGATCTCGATCAAAACGTCCGGACGCATACCGACGGACGCCAAGGGTAGGTACGGGCAGGCTCCACCACACCGAACCTCCTTTGCGAATGTTCATTCTAACGTGCCGCTTTGTTATGCTCTTCTTTCCGCAAACCAGAGTTCAGTGTGATCCTGCCATGCTCCGGTAATGTATCGGGCATTGCAATGTTCAGCATTGGACTCCTGATCCAAACGCGGAAAGGCAAGCCGGTCCCCGGCACGCCTCTCCGCATCAAACTGCGTAAGGAATGTGCACATAGAGGTGTGTATGAAAGATCTTCTACTCTAACATCTTCTTCGCAAGGTAGCGTATGCCTTTTTGTTGTATTTGCCTTACTTCTGTTATGTTTTCTATTATGTTTGTTTCCCATTCAACCTGATTTCCCGCATATCCTCTGCAATACTGCTCCAACTCCTCTCGCTTGTATTTTCACCCTGTGCTCTGTTAACATGTCCTGTACTGTACTTTCCCCATTTCATGGCTAACACTATGCAAGCGCATCCCGGCATACCCATGCCCACACTTCCTGAGCACCCTGCATACCCTTCCCGATCCTACCTTGGGTACTGGTTGGTCTGTGACCCCCGTGGAGACACACTAGAATGACGGTGTTGTTATAACGTTTTGTAACGCGCAATTCCACCTGATCGTCTGGTCTTGCAACGATGGGCAAGGCTTGAGGTTAAATGCATTTCAATCCTTCGAAATAGCGAAATGAAACGTTTACTGAGGTAGTAAATACTTGCAAAAAAGAGACCCACTGGCTGGTAAATAATAGTGTGCAAACCTCCAATTCCCAGAACTGCGCGGATGGTTGAGGTTTATGAAAAGTCTGCTTGTTTCAAGTATCTCGAAGACTATTTCTCAGTTATCTCCAAGCCTTTGTACCTCAATGGTCAACGTATTGCAAACAACATCAACTTCTATTTGACCGCACATCAAAGACGCTTCGTAATTTTCAACACAGGCCACGACAAGGCCTCCTCTTTTGACTAGTCAAAAAAACCAAACTCCCCAAAATATCCCCGCCCCAGCTTCTTCGTTGTACTCAAAATCCTTTTACGCTGATTTGCTGCTTTCGCTTCAGTTAGTTTGTAAATGAACCGCTTCTACCTTGACCCTAGTGCATGTTCTTTGAAAACCGCTTTTGCACTCCTTGCTTGGCTTCCACCAGACTCGATTTGGAATAGATTGGCGCAGCGTCGATGTCACTGATGAGTACAAAGTGATACTGTCGGTAGATGCACTTCTAGACCAGATCTTGCCTTACTATATCAATAGATTAGGGACTTCTAATACCTTCAGTATATCATTAGACCAGGATCTCTTCAGGAGATCAAAAATACCTTAAATTAGTGACTGTTACAATTGTGATAGATTTTCGTGAGTATTGTGATTAAGTATTAAATGAGATAGTAAATCGGACCGTGACGTTGTGATTATGTTGAAAATGCCAATTGGACAACGTTTTAAAGAAACACTAAAAAGAAAATAAGTATCTACCTCAATGTCACAGATGTAATTACAATTGACATTGCAATCTGTCAAATCTCTTTATACTCACAAGTTTCAACCGACGCTGGCCAGTAAATGTTTGCTGTTTAACCGTTGTCCCTCTTTCCATCCTTTATGCACCTACAACGCCGGTACACAATTCCCACGCTTCGCGATTATGCAGCATTTCTGAGAACCGCGCGCCCACTGAAAATCGATTTTCTTGTTCTTCTCCCGGCTTTCGCAGCGATTTGTTGATTTATGTTTTCGGAACCGTCTGTGATGGGAGTGCAAAATTTTGAAGCACGCAAAAACAAATCACCAACCCCCAACCCCCGCTCAATCTCTCACTACCACCTCTCCCCCCCACCCACTCCACCTTTTCCTCTCGTGCCAACTATCCGCGTCTGTGTGGAAATGCTGCAAATCGTAACCCCTTTCGTTACACCACCGCAATCCTATCCTCCGTCCCCTCCGCTGGTTGGGACTTGGGTTGATCGGACTTTCCATATGTCAGTGCAGTTTTTTTTTGTAAGAAAACCCCCCCTTTTGGTTTTTTTTACAATCATATGTGATTAGAGGCGACAAAATTGTTTCCGGGGACTTAGCGTTTGTTGCAGTGCTGTTGAAACAACAAACAACACATGCAAAAATAGACAACCACACACACACACACACACAGCGAGAAATGAAACCCAAGAATGTGGAAAGTTCGAGTACGGGAAAACCGAAAGGGAGAGCTTTTCCTATTTACTATATTATTTACATGTTTTGCCAGGGGAGCTTCTGTGCGGTAAATGGCGGTTAAGGGTGGGTAATCGTAGAAAGAGAAAGTGCACTTTACGCCACCCAGCAAAAAAAAAACAAAACAAAAAATAAATAAAAACAAAACACAAACTGCAATACTATCCTACCTTAATATTACGCAAATCGTATCTACATCAATAATTATAAATAAAACCAGCTTCCATTTGTTTTCGTTTTGTTACGTTTTTCATGTGTTGTTTATGCCATATTCTTGCAAAACGCCATCTTAATTCTTCTATCCCCGGTTTGTAACTGCTCTATATATATGTATATATACTTGTGTGTATGCGTGCGTGCACCCGCACACTTGCCTATGTGTGCGTGCTTATGTGTGCACCTGTGTACGTGTGTCTAATGCCACGAACCAACCAAACACCGTCCTTATCACCGTGTCCCTATCGACCTTCCTCGTGTACGTCCTCTACATCCCAATTACAAACAAAAAAAAACAATTCTAAATGAAATTGAAATGAAACCGATACACACACAAAACGTATGTGCCCCCTTCCTTTGATACAAAAATGAAAAAAAAACAAAAACAAAACACGAACGATCGAACAAACACAACGGAACAACAATGGTTCCGACCACCTGCAACGATGACCTGCCCACCAACCCCGAATATCTTGGAAATAAAACACACACAACGAACTAAAGGACCCGACCCGGAGTGTGACAAGAAGTGCGCCAACAAGGGTGTTTGCAACGAGGACAAGATCTGCCAGTGTCCGGAAGGTTATATGGGGCAGTACTGTCAGACGGCGCTCTGCTATCCACAGTGCATGAACGGTGGGAACTGTACTGCGCCCGGGACCTGTTCCTGTCCGCACGGTTACCAGGGCCGCCATTGTGAGGGAGGTAAGGAAGATCTCCAGTACCGGATGCAACTAGTACATCTTACATCTCTCAACCACTTGTCTCTTTTTTTTGCAGGGATCTGTGCGGACAAGTGCCTAAACGGTGGCAAGTGCATCCAGAAGGACAAGTGCGAATGCACCAAGGGTTACTACGGATTGCGCTGCGAATACTGTAAGAACACTAAGACTTGGTTGGACCTCCGAACATTTCAGCGCTAACCTCAATATCAATTTACAGCCAAGTGTGTCATACCGTGTCTGCACGATGGCAAGTGCCGAGGGGTGAACAAATGCCGCTGCAAGCCGGGACTGAGCGGAGATCACTGCCAGATCGGGCGTCGGCAACGTTCCACCTGCAAGAGACCGTGCAAACATGGACTCTGCCAACCGAACCATACCTGCGCGTGCGACAGCGGATGGTACGGGCGGTTATGCAATCAGCGTACGTATGCTTGCGCCATCAAAAAGCAAGAACACTGATACTTCTATCGCTAATATTCTTCAATAATCACCGCAATTCATTCCCACAAAAATAGGTGAGAAGAAGCGCCGTAACACCAACGGAGATGGTGGTGGTTCAGCGAGACTTCCAAAGAAATAAGCGCCACACCACCAGCCGGTTTGGTTCACGCAAGACCGTTTGAATCTCAATGCGCGCGAGAAAAGCCTCGGACAATGGTGTCTACCATCTTCTCCCGATTTTCATCTGTACGTTGGATGTATGTGCAGCACATGGATGGTATTCTCGACTACGGAGCGTGTGTGTGTTCTTTTTATTCTATATAATTCAAGTCAACTCAGTCTTAGAAGGTAGTCAGCTCAAGCCTGAGTACGCTGTCGCGCACATTTGCGAAGGAAGGAAAAAAGAAGCCATGAGCAAAGCAGCGAAAGTAGTAGTTGCACTTCTGTCGCTTGTTCGCCATTATCATGCCAACCGTGCGAAACATTAAGAGTGAGAGATACGAGATGTAGTGGATACGTAACAACAACAACAAAGTGATATAATAAAGTAATGTCTTATCATGTCTTGTGCGGAGAATCTTCTCGGTGTATTATTCAATATGCTATAGACCAGTGATGTTTTAATTATCGATGGAGTCGAGTTCTTGACAGTGATCGGTACAAGAGTCTGCATGTTCAGAGCTCCGTGGACCTGTGGAATTAACTCCAAGTACCAGACTAGTACGAATGGCAATGAAATCCCAACCTCCACATCCTACGTAACAGATGATTATCAAATGATTGAGTCATCCACATCGAGTGAGTGATGGCGTTGATGTGTTCACCAGAAATCAGTTGTACATCAGTTTCATATTTCACTACAACAAAAAGTTTATTATAAAAGAATGGTGAAAGGACGTTCACAATGCATTAAACTATGCTACCAATACAAAGAAGTACAAATAAACGCACAATTAACCTTCCTGGTGAAGCACCTGCCCACAGTTGTATGGGATTAGGAACCAAAAAGGCCGAATGCATCTTACACCTTTTCTGCAATTTTGATCGCTGTACGGCAACCAAACTTAATGACGTCCGTCAGTGCACGATAGAACGGGGCTTGTTCCGCGCCGTGCTCTATGCCCGTATCGTGATGCTCTTGCTCCTCGTCCCGGAAGCGCTGAATCGTATCGAGCAACTCCTTATCGGTGAAGCTCGGATCGTCCATCAGCTTGCGCAGCTGGTCGTTGTAGTGTTCGACGATGACCGATTCTACCGCCACCGTACACGCCATAGCGGCCTTTTCGCCGAGCAGTGCCGTACCGGCACCGAGCGCAAACCCGGCCACGTTCCAGAACGGTAGCAGTGCCGTCGGCCGGACGCGATACTTGTTGATTAACCGATCGAACTCTTCCTTGTGGGCTTTCTCCTGTTCCCACATGTGCTGGATGGTTTTGCCCGCCTTGGTATGTCCTAAGGACAGAACGAGGACGAACAAGAGCGGTGAGCGGAGTTAAGATTTACAATCAAATTTGCGAGCTTGGCTATCTGTTTAAGGAAGGCTGGCAATTGCATGTCAAGATATCTTTCCTTTATGAGCGAGTGAGGATGATTCGGTGCGGAACGGTGCATAATGTTTGATATGCGATATGCATAAAATATCATTTCATGTTAGCTGTTATCCTACAGATAAGAGAAAATGCCTTACCAAGAACTGCCATCTGTCCACGGTATATTTGGTTCGCTCCCAGCTCACCGGCATGGTCCACTCTGATAACGCTGTCGATCAACTTCGAACAGCGCTGTGACAGCAGTTCACGACCGGTGTGAACGCCTCTCGTTATTTGTAACATAATTTAAGCTAAAAAGACAACAGAATTATGTAAGTATTCCAACCAAATTTATAAGTGTTGAATCTCGTTTCCACTAACCTTGCCTTATGGCGTGGATTGTGCAGAACGATGGAAGTTAGTATGAACTACCCCCTAACCTATTGCTTTGCGTAATAAACTATGTTAACCCCGAAACGTTCACAATTTTCAGTCTGATTACTAAAAAAAGTTCACAAATATTCTTATTGGTACGATATTTCACAACAGTTTTTACACATCTCACACAGTACACCTAGGAAACGCGTCGTGTTTTAAGCCGCTTGCCGGAATTTCATAACAACAACAAATAGAGCTGCTGTCAAATTGCGTCAGCTGTTTGTCGTTCACGGTGCATTGCCATAAAATGCGATACGGGGAACGTTCCGAAAGCCACAATGTTGCAGAGGTGTGTCTTGCGTTCACATCGCCTGGAACTATGCAATGGCGGTATTTGGGTTATTTTCCTCTCGTTACTACTACGGCAAAAAATACTGTTGGTCAAATTGGTAACATGCGGCAGATCATCCGGAAATTTTTAAAGTCCTAAACCTCTTCACTTCAAGCAGACTTCCTCAAAAAACAAATTCAGGGACGGACTGTTAAAATAATTTTCTTGAATTTATTCTTCAAGAATTATTCGGAACTTCAGCTAGATTTATATGAGTACCGTGTGTTACTTTTTATTGCAGATAAATAAAGATTGTGTAACGTGATTCGGATGAGTTAAAGATACCCATAGCTAGCCCGCTGTGTTTACGTATCACCATTATCACTCATTCAACCGTTTTCATTGCAAAATCGTTACGATCCCTCGTTGTTACGACTATTGGATCCGAAAGTTTCTGTGTACATATGTACCAGGTTTATATTGTGGGTGAGTAGATATTTGCCTTCCTTATCTTATCCGACTGCTGGAACCGTTGCAAATCAATATTAGCTATATCACAAACGATACACCATGTTCATCTTCATACGATGATGTACGCAGGGAAACGTATGGGAAGTAATTTAGGCGAGCTGATGTACTCGTTATCCAAAATAAGCTTTACAAAGCATGCTCAGTTAACGAAACAACTTATTGTAATATTTAATGTGTGATCACATGGTTAGAAGTTTTCGTAGCAAAACAAAAAGCAAACGCTCATCTCTTTCTTGTACGCTCTGTTAGTCTAATGACCGCTCGTTATTTGAAATCCAAAATCCAGGTTTGTGAATCTGCAAAGCATGCACTGATCGCTTGCCGAGATGTAGAAACAAATAATCTTTTTCGAATAAACTTAACCAATAAAAACGATAAATTTCTAGGGCTGGTGTTGTAGCTCGAATCAATGGTAAAAAGGTTCACAAGATGCACAATTGCTTACTCCATTGTGTTTATCGTTTGCTGTACTGTTGTTTAGTACTACTCTCGATGCGAAGCTCATTTTCCGTTCTAAATTGGTTCTATTATAATCGATCCTACATTACCTACTTCCCACCCGTACGGAGATGGCATATATTGGAATCATGTACTGTGTCGAACAAAACAATAGTACCATCTCTCAATGTTATCTGCAAGTTGTTGGAATGCCTACATAAATGCGATAGAATCAGGCGAATTTTTTGGGAAAGCATCGTTTGCATGTTGACACCAGATTGCACTTGTGCATGAGATTAGGAAAAATTTCGTTAAAACTGCCGACTGAACGTATCGACTGATGTTACGACGTAGCCGAACTTGCTATGGGGGAACGGTCCGAATAGGATTAAATATCTCGTATGATTTTAACACGTCTATGAAGGCATTTCAACAGCTTAAATATAACATTAGGAGGTGGTCCTAATGTTTTGTACGACACTGTACATCTATGCTTGTCGTCCGATCTCCGACCCTCACTAGCGCACACAAAAAAAAATATAATTAATTCATTTTCTCATCCGGCTTCCTTCCTAGTCCTACGCGATTCTATGCAATTCTGATCACAATTAATCAACCTCTCCGTGCACGCTAGTACCCTCCTCTAGTTCGTCCTCTTCCAGGTCGATAAAAAACTGCTGCAGCAAATCGCTAAAGATAATGTTCCGCTGCTCATACCTGCTGCCATCAAAGTATTTGACACCTATCTTCTGCAGATACTTTTCGTAGGACGGATCCCGCTCGAGCGATGGTTTGTACAGCTCGCAGAGCGCCCGAAACGTCGCATACTTGCGATTGTTCTGCTCGACCAGCTGCAGCAGAAAAAAGAGAAAGTTCAACAGCGGAAAGGCGAACGGTGGATCGGTACAGGCGATGCCCGTGTGAAATTTACAGTACGTCGCAAACGTATCTGCAGCAACCGTCGGTTCCTTCAAGGCAAGCTGCTGCAGTACAATATGGGCGACGAACAGATCGATCTCGCTGGTGAAACCTTTTGTGCGGCTGATTTCGATCAGCAGAAACCCGCAACTGGTACCGTCCCTAGCCAGGGCGAAGTGATGACGGGCGTGAGTGAGATCACTCTCCCGATAAAGTATCTGCGCGTACAGCTGGTGCATCAGCGGATGTCCGGTCGGAGACATCACGAGCGAACCGCTCCATTTCATTGCCTTTTCCTGCAATGGATAATGTGGTCAGTAATCGCGTATTACCTACGCTGCGGGAGAAATTTTATACTCACGAGCAACGTTTCCCGATCGACGATACTTGGTTTAATTTTGCCAATCAGCTCTGTAAGCCGTTTCATCCACTGCTCACTACATCCACCAGTAATGCCAGCCTTTTCGAGTGTTTGTATAATCAACAGACCGAGATCCGCACCACTGCTGTATTGTTCGTGCTCCAACATCGTCAGCGCACCGTCGTACAGCAGTTCCAGCACGTCGTCATATTTCCCCTGCGACACATACCGAAAGTAAAGCGTGCGGTACATCTGATGTGCTTCATAGAAGTTCTTCGATTCAATGGAAGCTCTCAGTTTGTCCAGCACCCTCGATACACCGCGCGATGATCCCGTTTTGATCGGTAGCGATTTCTCCTGTGATTCCTAGCAAATGTTGTGAGAAAACAATTAGTAATTAGTCCGGAAGGCACAGCGTGAAGTGCACGAAGGGAAACTATAACGAAATTGAACGTCCTCAATTCTTACCTGCATGTTATTTACACCATAAAATAGCTTCGAAAGCAAAATTTTTTACGAGCACGAGTGGCAACAATCACGTAGAATGCAAGATGCAAGACCACAAAATATCTAAACGTCAAAGTGTGTGTGTGTGGCTCGGCTGTCAAGATTTGGTCATGAAATACAAGACAGATGATGCGAACATTTCGACAGTTTGCGAACTATCGTTCAAATCGCGAATTTGTTATTTTAGCTCAAAATAATAAATTATTTGCTGAACACTTATTTGAACATGGAAGTTAATAAATTCTGCGTCATATTTTAATAAAAAGATATCATTTGAAGATTTAAATTAACGTTACCTAGATTGGAAAAACCAAGATACCACAGTTTAACTACACCAGTGGTGTCGAACTCTGTCGGACTGTTCTCCGTTTTGCTTGCAAATATTGTTTTATCATACATACAACCATCCTTTTACCTGTATTGCACTGCAACAAAAGATTGTTCAAATTGTTAATTAAGCTTTCCTATTGTTTGTTATCTAGCAGCTTTTTTGATCTTCGGAGAGCAGGTTTATGCGTGGGATTATTCAATTTTTATTTGAAAAAGAACATATTAGCGTTAAATAGTGACAATATGGAAAGAAACGTTTTTCAACGTATCATATAACATCGAAACGAAAGTGCATGAAAGCTTAGCTACAAGAGAGACAAGATGCACTCGATTCAAATGATTCTGGTTCCTGTTTCTTCTATTCTCCATCATCATATCACTTAAGCAAAGCGTGCACAAGCACAAACACAGATGCACACTCCAATGGAATGCCGAAAAGAATCGTCGGAACATCCATCTGGCTGGCTTTTACAGCTCATCATCGAGGGAAAACTCTTCCGGTGGAAAATCGCCCACCTCGATGGCTTTCGGTGCGACGAAGCTGCCATACTTCGGTCCACAGTCGAAGTATCGTTTGCCGTTCACGCTGCCATCGTTCACCCCGAGCGGTTCGTCAAACTTGACACCGATGAATACGCCCGGTTTCCCATCCAGCGGACCCTTGTACATGACGGTACCGAGCCGGACTGGATTGTTTTTGGCAGTCACCCGGCACCGAGCCCCGATGGTGGTGGCGTCGAGCTTACGGCTATCTTCCTCCTCTTGTCGTTTCCGCTCCTCTTCCTGTTTGGCCATCTCGTCCTCGTTGTATTTGCCAAGTTTGTTTTTCTTCAGAAAGCTGCGCAAACTGTCCGCCTTCTTGTCGTACTCTTCCTGCGATAGCTCGAATTTCGGTACATTCTCCTGGATGCACTGGAACTGATCGACAACGTGCACCCGCATACCGTCCTCGATCGGATATTTACCCAACGATTGGCTATCATCGTCCAATTTCGACACCAATCTATCCCCACTGTACAGTTCGAGCCGCATAGTACCAGCATTCCCACCGGTAATTGGTTCCAGCTTCGCCTGTAGGGAAACAAATCGATCCTTTGTTAGCAGATGGTGCGGATGGAATAGAGACAGAGAGAGACCATTACATGCCCAGCCGAAGCAGATGACTCACCTTGAACTCGTAGATCTTCAATGTTCGGCTGTATTTTCGTTCGAACGATACGGTGTCATTCTGTGAGTTGGATATGTTGATTGTGACGATATCGGAAAGCTCAAAATTACTCGTCGGTGCCATTGTTTGTTCCTGCTTTTCAACGTTCCTGTCCGGCCTTTTAATGCTTCTTCTATTTACGAGAAAAGATGTATCCACCTATGTTTGATTCGACTTTTGACTAAATCCCCACAATCAGAGGCTTCTTTCTCTAACCTGACTTTGACTTTCCAGATTAATATATCTTCTCTTTCATGCTTCGAGTCGGTGAACTTATTTCGCTTATGCTTATGTTTTTTTCTTCACTCCCCGTTATGATCTCGTGCGCCGACCACCCAATGCACAATGCAATGCACACAGCAAGGCAGCTTTCAAAAGGGCTCATTTCACTCAAATGTCAGCTGTCAAATCAGCTGTCACGCTCAAAATAATAAACACAATTATTTTAAATTCACTGTTTTTCGGATCGATTTATTGGGATTGTTTTACTGTTCCTGCTTATTTATTGAAAATACCAATAAGACGATTTTCTTCGTATTATCAAACTATTACTATTTGATAAGAAGCTATTCTTAAATATAAAAGAATAAATCAATCCTAATTTCAGAAAACCCTTTTCTGAGTAAAAAGATATGTATTTTTTTTTTTTTTTGTGTGGATAAATAATTTATTTGTAGTACTTTTCACTGTGGAAGTCTTTTTCAACACGCCCTAAAGTAGAACTAACAGAGGTAATAAAGACTCCCTGTGTAGCCGTATCTCCAGCACTGTTTAGCAGCGTAGAGCACAGTGCAGCTGGGGGGAATTCGAGCCCCAGTCCGGTTGGTTTTATTGGTTTTGTTCTTGAAATATGTTTACCGATAGTTTAAAATGCTATGTATGTGCAATGGATTAGCAATTGAAACTGATTGAACATGTGAGGCATTAAGTCGAAAGTTATTGAACGAAACATGAATCATATTTTGAGATATGTTTGATGCTGCCAATAATGTAATGTAATAATAAACAACTAGCATCACATTTCCAGACATTTAACTAGATTTCGGGATGCCTACTTGAGCTGTCTGCTTAGCTCAAAACAGACATCAAGTCCATTGACCCGATGTAATCTCTGCTCACTGCTGCCCTGAATCGGTGGTACGAGTGAGCTTCAAATTAATCACTTCCGGTAGGGACAATTGAAACCTTTCCGTTGCAACAGTTCGGTGGGTTATGAGTGGCGTTGATTCCAGAATCATTCAATTGCTGAACGCTAAAACAAACGCGCTGAACAAACGCGTACGAGTGAGTTTCGTTTGGGTTTTTGAGCATTGGTGGTAGTTTGGGCTTCAACCTCGTGCACTGTGGACGGTATGGATGAAATAAAAAAGGCCCTAACCGAGGCCGACCCATTTGCCAGTTGGTGGCCATTCATAATAGCCGGCATCGTGTTCGTGATCGGCACTGTCAGGTGAGTGGTGATGGGTGGTTAAATCGTCATGTTCGATCCTTCAATCAACCTCCCATTGCGCACCTGCGTTTCTCTCCCGGGTGCGTGTGCAGGACGTACATGGGTGGACAGCCCTGCCCGAATGGGAACACCATCCCGGAACGTGTAGTCGTGGTGACGGGAGCGTCCGGAGGCATCGGACGTGAGGTATGCCGAGAGTTGGCACGGCGGAAGGCGAGATGTTTGGTTCTGGCCTGCCGCAGCACCGAGCAGGGTGATGCGTTACGAGAGCTGCTCCACCGAGAAGCGCCCGACTGTACGTGTGAGGTGTTCGTGCTGGATCTACGCTCATTCGACAGCGTGCGGAGATTTGTGCGGCAGGTACAGGCGCACCATCCGACGGTGGATGCGCTGGTAAACTGTGCCGGAGTAATTTTCCAACCGGGCGGACGCACCGTGGACGGATACGAGCAACATCTGCAGTGTAACTTCCTGTCTCACTTCTTGCTAACGCAACTGCTTCGACCCCAACTGGTTCGGTCGCAGTACGGTGGCCGCGTGGTGAACGTATCCGCCCATGGGTACACTGCCGCCAAGATCGTCGATCGTGACGACCCACTCAATGTACGTCAGCTTACGCAGAGCGGACGGGATGCTTTCGCCCACTCAAAACTGGCCATCGTGCTGGCGAGCAGAGTTCTGGCCAGGAAGCTCCAGGCAGAGGGGCATCAAACCACCGTCAACTGCTGCTCACCGGGGTTGGTCCGAGGTACCGGACATCTGCGGCACTCCCCCATCATGAAGGCACTATTCGCGAAGGTGCTCACCTTTCCCTGGATGTGGCTGTTCATGAGGAGTCCGGCACAGGGCGCACACACCATCGTTCGCCTAGTAACGGACCCAGAACTGGCCAGCTGCAACGGAGACTTTTTCAAGTAAGTGTTTGCCCTGAGGCGTCCACAACGCGAGTGTTAATTTTTTGATGCCTATCAACAGTGATTGTGAGCGTGTGGAGATGTCAGACCTGGCGAAAGATGACGAGTTGGCCGAACGGTTGTACCACGCTTCGCTCAGTGCGGTTGGGCTGAGTGAGACTTCCTCGCAGCAGCATATCAAGGGCAAGAAGAATTAGCCGAGCAACACAGCAAACGGGAATGAAATCACCAAATACTCCGCCTGCAAGTATGCAATCCGCATCGCACAATCTACGTTTTTGTGGTTCCATTTCAACTCTTTGTTTAGCGCTGTCCAAGTTTGCACGCCTTTCACAACAAATAAATTCTCGTAGTATTATGCTTTGCTAATTCTACAAATTACACTCAATCTGTGGGTACAGCTGCCGGGGAATCAATCTTCCATGATGTACCCGGTTCTAAATCTATATTTAATGCGTGTTGTCTTGCCGCTATGCCTTGTTTTGCTTCCGCCGTAGCATTATTTGCACCCTCCAAACCCACGAAGATATCTTCCGACCACGGCCAAACTTACCTTACGTATCGTTGTATTTTCTGACACGTTTACATCTACCTTCTGGTTCCGTGCGATAAGGATGCGATTAAACGCTCTCCCCACCTAGTCATTACTACTGCATAAACTGGGGACTGTGATGAGGCTGTTCGGACACTTGTGCCGGAGCCTGGCGTTAGGTAACGGAGTGGTAAAGAAGAGGCATCATAAAAGATAATTTAACACTCTTAATATTTGGGAACAGACTGTAATATGCTAGCGCCTCATTGCTTTTTTGTTACTCTCTTTCTTTCCGTGAGGAAACCACCGAGTGGTCGATGAAAATGGGTATCGTTTATAACTTTTGCTGTAAAGTTACACCGTTTACTTACCATCATGGCTGGGAAGTTTCTTTCAATGCAATAATGGGATTTCGTGCTTTTATTGGGAGTTTCGGGGAGTTGGAGAGCAGCTAGTTGAAACATTTGTTCCCTATCGGGAACTTTTCGATTCGAGTGTATTAAGCTTGTGTGCGAGTGTGAAAAAAACGGCCTGTACACTCAACTCCTGGACGTCCTGGAGACACACCAACAAAGCAACATATTTCACAGCCATCTGTCACATTTAGACGACGACGATACTCTGCCCACACTACCAATTGACGTTACAATCGGGGCTTTCACAAAGTGGGCTCCGGTTTTCGTACGCCTTACCGCACACCATTTACAGCCCGCCATAAAAGCAAACCGACCCAATCGGACTGATAAGCGTGAGAAGCGTTTCAGCACACCACCACCAGTGCGTACCGCATCACGCCCACATCCATCCAAACCTCCGTTCCTTTGTCAGCATCCCAAGAAAAATGCGTGTCCCATGAAGTAACGTAGCGAGTTTGGATGAAACTTTGCATTAATCAGCCTTACCGCTTCTAAATGGGTTTTCGGACACAGTTTCGGAAACAATGAAACCCTTTTTTTTGTACCACTAACCAATTTTCATTCTGATTTGTTTGTTTTGTTTTTTTGTTTGTTTTTTTTTTTTTGGTTTGTTGATCCATTTAATTAAATTCTTATTTTTCATTATTTTTATAATTTTTCCTCCGATGCGTTCCCTTTCCGATCGCGCAACATTCGCGTTGTTAGGACAAAATTGCGCTCTAGAATTGTTGGTTGTTCACTTTCTTTAATTTATTATTATTTTGCGTGTGTGTTTTTTTCTGTAATGTGATTATGGTGTTGTTGCTGCTGATGCTTGGTTTGGTTTTTGAAGGGGACGCAATAATGTGCAAGTGTTACATCATCGCGGATGTGTGGGAATATACGGTGAGCGGTGTACCTCGTGTTTGAGTATGTATATGCAATATATTATAGAGCGAAAGAGAAAGAGAGGTGTACAACGTTTTGTTCGGCGTAGTGAGGGCATTAAGGGTACTAGAGATGAATAGAATTTAATGAAGTGTTAACACACTGCCCAGCTTTGCTAACCATTTTGTCTATCATTCTCTCTCTTTCTCCCTCTCTTTCTCTCTCTTTTCATTTATCTTTCCTCAAAGTTGCTAACGTTTTATCTATGGTGTGATTATCAACTCTTATTATCAACTTTATTTTCTCATCTGTGTGTGCCATTGTTTTTAAGCGATTGAGTGGTTTTTGTATGTTTGTAATTTTTGTTATTTTTTCACTCTGTTTTTTACATCTAACGTTTTTTTTGCTTCAAGGGGTTTAAGATTTCTTTAAGAAGTTTTGGTTCATTTTCCACGTATTTTTTCATCCTTTCCTTGATTTGATGCTTGTGGTCAAGTTAATGTAATGCATGCACATGATATATTTGTGTTTCTTTTGTTTTTTTCACACTCATTTTTGTTTTGTCTCATTGATTCTCCTCCCAACCGTTCTATTTTGGTTCTGGGCGACCGCTACTTGGTTCTCGAATGTATTGGGTGCTTAAAAACTTGCTCAATTGCGACTAGCGACAGCCGCACGTTGAAGGTGCAGTGCATTGTTTTCGCCTAATACAACGCAACCACACATACCACCTTGCCCCCGATGGTGGGTGGAAGGAGAAGGAAGTAACATTGTATATAGATATATTTTCTTTTGCATAACGTTTGCATTATAACTAAACAGGAACAGAAAATTAGAAACAAACAAACCATTCCTAACTAAGCAACGATCGGTTGATTTTCTAGCATTCATCTCGTCCGTTTTGTATTTTATTCTGCACCTTCGGATCGATTTCGGTTTTTTTTTGTTTTGAAACATTTTTCTCTTTTATTCCTGAAGATCCAACAGTCGTCTTTCTTTTGTCTATTATGTTACAAACTATGAATAAGGATTACAATATTAGGAATATTTTGTGAGCTGTTGCTTCTTTCACTGAGCTGCGGGATGGTAACAGCAAATTGTTCCACTTTGATTTGTATCGTTCGTTTTAGCGGTTTTGTTAGATTTGCTAATAAACAATTTATTAAAACTTGCATGTGTAGCTAGTGTTCTTTTTTCCTTTGGGACCAGCAATCGGAACAGTTGCGCTCATCGAACGCGTTAGTGTAAATTTACCACGGGTACTTTATTAATTGTTTTCAGTTGCGTTTATATTGGGATGTTTCGTGTTAAGTATTCACAAACAAAAAATAAAGAAACGATGCTTGTTTCCATTAACGTAGTTTTTTTCGTAAGAAATTCTAAAATTCAACAAACAACACGTTTAAACGTTTCTATTCGTTACAAAAAAAAACAATGTAATCTGAGTTTTGTCATGCTTTTAACGTGTTTATAATTTTCCGTAATTATCATATCCCTATAATTTTTTTATCGCTTTCAATGAAATAACTCAATTTTTGCTCAAATTAACCAAAGAAAATGGTGTATTGGTTCCTTTGGGTTTGCTTATATTTTCCTATATTGTGTGTTATCTTCATTGATTACTTGGTTCTCTTTCGCTATAGTTTCCACTTACTGTTATGTAGGCATATCTATGCGGAAACTGTACTTGCGGTTTTGTTTTTGTTTTCTCGCTGTGAGATGAATTCATTTTCTTAAATTAATTTTGCTAGCAAATTATTTAAAAAACATAACGATGTTTTCCTTTTTGCGGTATTTTCTGCCCGTTTTCTTCGTCTTTTCCACTCTGTCGCATGAGAGTGCGTGTGTTTGCAGTTGTTTTTGTGTTTCTTCTTCAGTTAGATGTGATATGTCAAACCGGTTCCACCCGCCCTACGTCTTTCCACTCTTGCGTTGGAGTTCTTCTTTTCTCGCCCTGGTGCTACCTTGGTGCCCCACCCGGACCGAAACACTTAAAGGAGTTGGTGCGTTGATTAGAGTACAAACAGTAGCATCACATAGCAGTCAAGTATCGTCAAACAAACGATACGCATACGCGCTCTCTCTCTATATCTAAACAAACAAATTAAAAGCATAAACGGACACTAACCCAATACCGAAAGCTTATTTAACGTATTTTTTTTGTTTATTATTTTTTGTCGATTAATCGTCTCCATCCGCCTTAAGCCTTACCACTACGCGTCCTTGCTCTCCTGCTGCTGCTTAAATAAAGAGTAACGAACACTCACTGATTATCACAAGATTGTTGTGTTGTGCACTGGCTTACTGGTCACCGAATACATGCGCTGAGTTAGTGTGTTTGCGTGTGTGTGGTGTGGTTGTCAGGCTTGCCGCCATGTAAACATTTACAAGAAGCGATAAGATACGGGTTTTCGCTCTTTTAAAAGGGATAGTTTTCCGGTGCAGAAAGGATAAACGCCCTAATGATTATTGTGTCGCTTTCTGTCCATCGCACTCGTCTTAATTTAATTGTTGCGTGTGATTTTAGTTATTACCACTACAGTTTTTCACTTAGCCGTGTAGCCTGATATTCTTTCTTACTGGGGCAAAACGCACGCGTCTGTTTGATTACCTTTTTAACAGTGAATTCTTGCTGCCAACATGTATAACACAATGATCTCACCTGCTTACCAAGGTACAGAAAGCAAGCATGAACAACCAGCAAACAGGCATTGGGAAAGCATTTGTTTGCATAAGTGTCTAACGCCTTTTAGAAACAAATTTCCCCAGACGAGTGTGAAAACGCCGTAAGATATGCAATTCGCGAGTTTTGGTTCATTTTCCGCACGTTTGACTGCATTTGGCCCAATGACTGGTCCGTGATCTCATGGATCTCGATAAGTGGAGTTTGAAAATTATAGCATACTTTCAGGCGTATACACCCCTAATGCAGTAGCGGATCCCTTTTGAGCGGATTAAATACGCTTTCTTCTATTTTGCTTTCAGGTGTGGCATTTTTTGTCCGTTTAAGGGAACGAAATGAAGTTCGCGATAAGTAGTTGCAGATATCAAGTTCATCATGGCCACTGCAGGATAATACGGCGTAATGGAATCCTCTTCCCGGTCTACAGTCTACTAGTAATGCACTATAGTACAACATCTGCAGGGTATTGTGCGTGGGAGTGTGTGTTAAAGATTAAAAAAATCCCTCTAAATCACACAGAGCAAAACAATCCATTAACCAACGAGCTATTATTAAAGCGGCTTTCAGGAGTAAAACAGATGGTACGTCTTGCGGATTGCATACTTGTTCGGGTGTTGGTTCAAAAATAAAATACGCCCAAAAATTATGCAACCCACCGGACACCCACGCCCCTTGAAGTTATGCTAATCGCACAGCAAAATGGCTTTAGTAACGGCTTGTTGGTCAACTTGTACCACAACGATCAACAGGGTTGTGTGTCTAGTGTGTTTTCCTCCCCCTCGTGCGTTTGAGCTATCAACTTCCACTGTCGTTTGCTTGCGTCCCTACCGCTCTATTCGTTTTCCTAATAATTTCGATAAAATAGTTACTTACACTCTTCGGCGTGATTAGCTTGCAATTCTTAACTAGTCCTACTTACTTAGATCGTCACAGTGTATAGTTTTTTGTTTTTTGGGGAGATAATAGAAATATCTATGAAGTACAGAACCGTTCCAATGTTTGTGCCCGTGCCGAGAAAGCAAAACCGCACCTCTTGCGTTCTCATTTCATCCTGTGCCTCTTCCTCTCTTAGCGGGAGGCTTAATCCCGTGTCTCTATTCGCTTTTTGTTTTATATGTTGCCAAAGGCCGCTGCTAGTCTCGTTTTAGGAAGATATAAATATGATATTATGAAAAAGGACGCGTTTACATCTAGCACGTCTCGTTTAAAGGGGAATTTGTTTCACTATTCCTAGAATGGTGGAAAACGTTTTGTAAGTGGGTTTGTTTGGTTTTCTGTTGTTTAATTTTTATCTTTCTTTTTTTCTCTTTCTTTCTCTCTCTCTCCAACATACTTTCTCTTATTCTTTTATGAGTTTGTTTTTTTTTTCTCATTACATTTTAGTTTTATTTTTACTTTATTTTTGTCGTACTCGTTTCTGATTTCGTGTGGTATTTTATACTGTGCCTGATTAAGCATTGTTATGCATTTTTATTCCTTTGTCAATTTTTTATCAGAACCTTTAGGCAATGGGTTTTTTGTTATTGTTCTTTTATAAATGTCGGTTCGGTATTTTTCTATATTTCCAGTGTTTCTCAAGTTCAATCAAGCTGTCATTTTTAGAGCAAAACAAAGGGAAAATTTTAAAAGGTTATGGGTATAGCAGGAAATCCCTGTGTGTGCCACAGCCACTCCAAAACCAGGTCAATGGGATCGGATCAAACCGTAAGAAATCATCTACAACCAAACCCGTTTACGACCGTCTAACCGTCGTTTTCGTCCCGTATCCCTCCAAACGGTGAATGTCAAGGATCAGGTTGTAGGACAAAAATCGATAAAAATGTTAATTGCCACCATTTAGCGAGACAACTGAGCCGACAACAAAATATCGGTGGCACGAGCAAACAAAAAACACAGCGCTGGAAAAATGATCACAAAAAAACGAGCAAATAATTTCATTTCGATGAGGAGCAAAAGGCAACCGTTCGTGCCGGTGTATGTGAAAGGTGGTTACTGCAAGGAGAATAATTGTACTGTGGCAGCCATTTTCGATTTCATGCCTCACCGGATAAATTATGGTATCCGGTGGTGCGCATACGATGACATTAAAAATAAAGGCTTTGGGAAATAATGTTACTTCCCACCGGAACATAAAAAAAATTGTTCCAAATGTTCGATCGGACAATGTTTCCCTGTCCGACCAAACGTTCTACATGGGGGACCGTTCTGCAGTAGCAAAGCAAGAAGTAATAAACAGGACGTTACCAGCGAGATAAACGCGAATATGGCGTTGAGTGTATTGTATGATCCAACCGTTGCTACGCAGAGACCGTAACCCATGCACTTAATTGTTTTCTCTTAGCGTGTCGCTGACCTAGAGTTCATTACCAAAGTGCAACTGCCGACTGCCGGCAAACGAAAAAAAAGAAAAAAAACAAATGGCGACACAAAACGATAACGCGATGATGGTAATAGTACTAAAAGGAATATAGCTCTTATATATCGATTACTTCACGCGATTGCACCGACAGGTAAAATTGGAAGCGAAAGGACATTTGGCAAAAACAAGTAACAAAAAAAAAACACTGTAACAAATCCTTTGGACACAGCGGGCCGAGGTGGAATAAATGTGTTTTCTATCCCGCGGTTCCATTTGGTTCCTTGTTTTCGCAAACCGTACCAGATGCTTTCTGATTGATCAATATCAACCGAAGGAAATAGGCCGCGGGTGCGTTGATATAACGAGAAGCGGCCAAAAAAATACATACGCCCGAAACGCGGCAATCCGCATTTCGCTAGCGTTAGTTGCGTACGTTCCGCGTAACGGCAAAGGAAGGAGAAGCTGTTGGGCGTTTTTTGTGTGTGTGCGTGTGCTTTCCTCTCATTCTACCCTCAATGTTTTTATTCTATTCACGGTTTTGAGGTCCCGAGTTTTATTTCCGGTCGACTGAGCATTGGTTTTAGCAGCAGTGCTACACGGAACGCTTGGGAATTTTTATTCAAATTTGCATCTTTCCAGTTTTTTCGTGAGTCTCCACCACTCCTCCACAATCGAATGGGCACGTACAGGGAGTGGGAGCGAGCCAAAGTGGTTACCAGTGTTTTTTTTTTTGCTATCCAATCAAGGAGTAATACTCCTGACACTGGGGATGGTTTTCCGGCAGAGGCCTTTTGGAATTGCCCTATTTCTAGCCATTCTAGCTGATTCGCCCGGATGACGTCAGTAAACCTGCTGTGGAGCGTACAAGGAAACATAAACCGTACCAAACAATTACCAAGAATTGGTCCTACTGCACAACCGATTCAATTAAAGATGCATACATGACACAATTTGATGGATTCTTGCAAACCCACCAGGCAATCTGCATTAAAACGTTGTATGTCGGAATAGTGACAGTAACCAAGTTTTTGGGCCTTCCCCACCCCCTCGAAACGAGTTCCAGACGTTTGTCTTTCAGAAAGTAGAAGTGTGTGAAGCATTTTGAGTGAGAGGAATCCTGGTGAATCCCCACGTCCGGGTAGGAAACTCTTCAAAACTCTGGTCTTGGTACATAGGTGACTCAGTCGTAGTACTGCCATCTTGCCATGACCATTACCAGAGGTAGAAGAAGAAGGGATAGGGGAATCCCCACCAGGCATTGGGATGGAAACGTTCACACAGCGTGAGCCTCGTGACAATGCAGACATCCAGAATCCTGGTGATTCCCCACAATTCCGATAGCCAACTCTTCAAAACTCTGGTCCTGGTACATGGGTGAGTGACTCAGTCGTTGTACTGCACCGGCCATCTTCCCATAACCATTACCAGTGAGTGGATTATCCACCATTACCATTGTTCCATCGCATGGCCGGGACCCTGCAGGGCTTTCTGTGCGATGTACGGTCGACACAGTGCAATATGTTGCGTTATATTTGAATAGACAGAGGGAGCGAGAGAGAGAGAGGAAGAAAAAACACAAATAAACAAAACACCGATCTTAACCACAAAACGATTGTACGGCGAAACCACTAAGATTTGCGCTGGTCATGGATTGGTGTGCCTTTGTTCTGGGCTTTCAACATCTTCGCATGTTTCTTTTGACTCTTTGCTTTTTTTTTCGTTAGTCCTCTCTATTCCCTGAACATGACAGGACACTCCTGTGCCTGGCGGTACAAAATGAGGCACGATGGTACAAACGGTTCACAACAGACTGGACGAAATGGTGTTACTGCAGGCGAAACCTGTCCGGCGGAACGGGGAACGGAGGCTTGCGGTACGCATTTCGCGATTGTTTCGGTGTGCTGCCCATCTAATCGGAAACGAGGAACAAAGCACGACAAAGTTTGTACCTGCCGCACCTGCACGATCAGGTGGCGTTGATTTACTAGTCCAATATGTATGTGTGGCCTCGTTACTAAGGTGGATGAGCTGTGAGTTGATAGTGTATTGTTTGTGCGCTGGGTTTCGTTTTTGTTTTTGTTTGTATCGTTCTTACTGTCTCGTTATCGCTTGCTCTCGCTACCGGCCAGAAACGTCGAGCTTATGGCGTTGGTGTATAGGTGTGTGAGTGAGTGGGTACCACAGTACATTTTTCGGAAGGTTGTTGAATTTTTTAACACCTCCACCGCAAATGATGAAGCAGCTTTTCTTTTTCCTTCGATGTTCCGATATGTATGTGTGTGTGCGTGTGTGTGGCAGAGTATATAGCATGTGTGTGTGTTTGTTTTTGGGATTATATTATGTCACGGTAGGATGAAAGGCAGGCTCAGCTTCACTAGTCACGCCGGTAACCAAACGAGGCGCCATATTGGAATGGGAGATTGTTTCGGCTGCGGTATCCTCCGCGTTTTCAACCGATTTGAAACAAAAGGCGATCTATTAGCTAGGCTTTTCATCACAAAACACATAATGTACGGTGCGTTCCGTCGCCATTTGTATCCCTGGTGGTCCCGCCTGTGCGCGATTCCACGCGGGATTGGTTCCGGTTTCGCGTTGTTACATTTGCTGTTGTTTTCCTAATCATTCCATCCGGTGCTAAACAGCACTGCGAAATAATTGATACAGTACTGCTGGCAGGCAGTGCCAACAGTTTTCGGCAAGCACCAGCGCCGTGCGTCCTGTACGCTCTGAAACAAAACCGTCGACAGCTTGTGTGGGCGAATCCAAGATGGCGCTCAGGGCCCCAAGAACTATTTTAAAACAGATGGACCCCATGTACGCGCGAACCAATGCCCGCAAAGGTTTGTGTGACTGTGTTATTTCCCTTCTCAACGATACACACTATAATAACGAAAAATTCGCCGTAATGCGATTGTGAACAGCTTGGCCAATTTCGATCGTTAAAAAAACGCAGCCTCCACACACAGGAGGCTGGGAGTTGCCCTTGTCCGGAAAAAAAAGAAACCAAACGAGGTCATGAAATTCGCGCCTGCCTGGCGGGAAATTTATTGCTCCAGAATAAATGCTGACTTGCCGCAAAATTGCTTGCTCCCTCGTGTGCCGACCCCGTCACACGCGCGTCTGCCGGGCGCACAGAACCGGCGTACGTCCAACAAGTTGCACACCAAACACCGGAGCCCCAACTGTCCGGAAAAAAAACATGGGAGTACCATATGGGCGATGGTGCTGGTACACGCGAAACGTGTACATCGTTGCCTCCCCAGGCTGCCGTGTGCTAAAATCTACCGAAAAATTCAAATAAACGACCGCGAACGTTGCGAGCACAAAGCAAGAATAACAGCTTTGCTGGCGTGGCGGAACGACAAGACAACTTCGCCGAAGCGTAACGTCTGTCCCGGGTATCTCCAAATGAAAAGTTAGTGTAAACTGTTGCGTAACGCTGTGTTCTTGTGTCCTCCCTGCCTATCTATAGCGCTCACTCGCCGTCTCCCGCTGCCCCTTTACGGCAGCTAAAGTTTGGTGTATTAAATAAATATGTCAATTCTCCACCATTTCGGAGGCACTGCCGGGATGTCCGTGCTCCGGAGGACATAAATAATCCTTCGAAGTCAGCGTGTCAGCGCTCCTAAAACAACGATGATGCTTCATGCCCATCATGTCAAGTACACCACGGCCCAACCACACGCTTGAGGGTTGTCGCTTCTACCAAACCTGAGACGCTCCACTCTCGAAAGCGAGGATCTCTGTGTGAGGCAGCGTCAGACATCTGAAAAGAGCTCCAGAGGCGAAGCTACGCAAGGTGGGGTTTCTTAAAAAGTTTGCTCCCAAAGTTTCTTCCCCAACGGAAACGGCCGAGATGCCTCAATGTTGTGCTGCATTTGGGGCGTATATTCTTCCCCAAAACCACAGCAAACCCAACACACGCCCTTACGGCATAAAATTACCAGAAAATGCGTGGACATTAAGGTCCGAATCGCCGATTCTTGCCGTGCTGAAATTGCTAGAGTGCTTTCGCTAACATTTGCTTACCGACTAGCGACCACCGGAGCAGTGCGCCTCCGGCTGGTTTGTTACCGGGCAAGCGGTTGCGGGATGCTACCGGCGGGAACGTACCTTTCAACGCACCTCCGACTCCGTGCCCGGGGGAACACAAAAGGGAACACGACTTGCGACTGTTTGCTTGTTTGCTCCCGGTGGCCCTTTTGTCAGTTTTTCTGGTGAACTTTTGCTGTGCACACCGGGAAGGGGGGTGGTGAAAGGGGGAACTCGTGTTCTTTCGGAGATACCTTGGGGGATTCGGTTAGGGTTTTCAGGGCAGCTAGGACACTTTTCAATTCTGGCGAATGACCCCCCCCCCCGAGCAAACACACATTACACACCGGCTGTAAGTTGAGCTCGCCCTTAACTCGCCACCCACAACAGTGTTGCGTGCTCATTTATAACCTCTTCTCGAAAAAAAAAGACCCAGACAAATGAGTTCAAGTGTCATGACATCCTGCCACCGTCGATGCCGTTCCGTCATCTGCACTATTGCGACGATAACTTATTGCATTAATGTGTGGCAAGGTGGTGACTGCGAAATAAATCCATCCACATTGACAGCTCCGCCGGGCGAGTGGTTGTGTGAAACAGGGCCCATCCGGACATCTGACTGGCGTGCCGTTGTGCAGTTTGCGGGTCATCAGCTTGTCACCTGCCACCGCTTGCCCAAGGTCGCCAGTCATCTGGATGGATTTACGCTGATGAGCTTACAGGGGGAGGTGGGGGAGGGGGGTGTTTCTGAGCCGACTTGCCTCGGTAGCTTCGTCCTGAGCGGATTGTTGCCAGCAGAGGCGGGCGGGAGATGCCAAAGTTTGGACCAACTTTTCGTACCGGGGAGCAAGTAAACCACATTGCCTAACTTCGGGCGTGGCTGGCATCGGTGTCGAAGCGCCCAACCAGTATTTCGCTCGCACCGGAGGCAAGGGCTTTTGGTAACGTGGTGTACGACGAGTTCGTTAAAAGAGGAACAAATGGGGCAGTGTTTTTGTGGTTGTTGTTGCTACCTCCACCTTTACTCCCGAACATCCTGCAGAGTACCTTTTTTTTTATTCACCTTCGGCACGGACAGGTTCCGGGATGGAGAATTCTTACGGAATCCGTTCCGGTCTTCTTCTCGGCCGAAGACACACGAGTTTCGCCATCTTTGTTTTAGTTGTTTCGTTACTTTTTTGTTTTTGTTTTTGTGCAACCTTCTACGGTAAAACGACCAAGACCGGGTACTGGATGGGTGGATCAAGTCCGATAAAGCGGAAAGGCAGAAAAAGGTCTACACTTTCACTTCCACTAATGGGGCTGAAAACCGTTCCCAACCACCGTGTGCGGGTTGCAGGTTGGGTCAGGGGAAACCGGTGTTCCTTTTCTCTCGTATCGGGCGGAAGAGAAGGGGGGGGGGGGGGGGGGGTGGGGTGCCCATTTTATGGGTCCAGCATTATTACCGAACCCAGGGCGGGCCAATCTCCGCACCCAGCGCCACCCTGGGTACGGAAGGGATATGGTCGGCCAACCAGGAAGGAGGGGTTGGGGAGGTGGTGGTGGGGTGGGGGGGAAACGAAAATTCTGCCCACCTTTCCACCGCACGCAACGGAAATCGCCGTGGAATTTATGCACAACCACACCACTTCCTGGCTGGTAGTAACCAGTTTTCACATTACCATGCGTGCTTGTGTGTGTATGTGTGTGTGTGTTGTAATACGCACGGGAGATGCGTGTGTGTGCAAAGCTACCCCGGGAGACTAGGAAGATATGCATGCGATATAATTTTGCTGCTTTGCGAGCAAACCCTCTCGGCAGCCAAAATGACACACGCTCCGTTTGGCATTGCTGCTTGCCTAATTCAGCCCGAATGGGAGGTTTCTTGTATTTTTACCGTATTGAGAAGACTTTTTTCTTCCTGGAAAAGGGTTTTTTTTTTTATTTTTGGTTGGAGGTTCGAACTCTTGTTGGTTGGACGACGCTAGCGGACGCGGAATCATGGCAAATGATGTGCGGAGGAACGGGGGTAAGTGCCACCCTCAGCAGAACTCAACCACCCAACGGTGAAGTGGGGGCCGGTGCTCCAAGGATGATGCCGGCACTACAGCCGACACCCGGCGTTCGAGTGGCGTTCGCGTTGTGCAACCTACAGCACGTCGAACGTTCCATTCTCGAGCACGTTATGCAAGCACGCCTCCAACTCCAAACATCCGACGTTAACCCAAAGCAAGGGGGAGTGAGGGGGGGGGGGGGGGGGAGGGGTGAGGGGGTTTTATCTTTTTTCTGCGTAACGAATTTCCGTCACCTCGAGAACACTCATCGATCAGCTTCATCGCAACACCGCCGTCCGCCACGGGATTGCAGGGTAAAAGCTCAACCCGACCACCCAGGCGTAGAAGTACGTGCAATATGACTTAATTTACTACCATCCGCAGCGGGGCTGTGCGAGTCCGTTCGAGCACCAAGAAGGTGTGTAAAGCAAGGGCAAAAATCCGGTACACCCCGGGAAGCTGACCGTGCCCGGACGTTGCAAACAGCTCGGAAGCTGTCAGAAGTTTCGCGCAAAAGAATCACTACCGGCATCCTTCATCCCTATCTAATTTCCACGCGGCGCACACGCCCATCGCTCATCGTTCCCTCGCCGAGGTGTGTCATCCGACTCCCGGGGGGCGCGTGTGTGGGCAGTGGAACCGCAAGCAGGCGCTTGATGGATGAAGTATGATTGAGCTGGTGTTCGGTGGCGCTAATGCAACGATGGCATGACGCCGATAATGAGGGACCGGGAGGGGCTGTATGGGATGCGAGTGGGTGTTTTACGTACACCGACATGCGGGCTCAAATTTCGCGACCCGCCGTACGAGGAACGCAACCCGGCTTGATGTTTATCTACATCGATGACTCGAGGCATTAAAGCGCGTCACAATAGCTGTCCGCACGGTTCGCTGCAGATAGCCTGGTTCTCTGGTAGGAGGATTTACTACACTCCACCCCGCAATACAATAGTTTTTTTTTTCGGGAGCTTCAACATTACCGCATCCCAATCGGTTTTCGGCAGCAGCTCGCACGAACCTTCCGGGGCGGTCCCGTGCCGCAGAGCGGTGGTGAAAGCGCCCTCTGCCGGAATTTGCGTGGGTTATTTATTGTTGACATTAGCTGATGATTGAATTTTTGCCAACCGCTGCCGGGGCATGAACTGTTCGGCCGGCAGCCCACCGGTTGGACAGCAACCGTGTACGGTGACGCTTCGATTTATCGCAAAGCGGACGTCCGGATGTCACACCGGCCCCCCACTAAAAACCTGGTCCCCTAAAGATACGGGCTGTAAATTTAATACCACCTTAAATTAATGACCTCTCTGGCTGACTGGACGGGGAGTCGTCCCGACCTGGGTCCCGGGATGGGTTCCTCTCAACCCTCTAATGTCAACAAATTATTGCGCTCCGAATGACAGATCCCCGAGGTACAAGTGGAAGCTTCCACCCGATTTATAATCGTGGACGCAGCCAGACATTCGATGTTTTTGGTAGCGTGAAGGTTGCTGTGTTGTCCCAACCTCACCCGGAGAAGAGCCAACACAGCGGTACGTTGCATGGGCACCGACGGGTTGTACTTCGATCATTTTATGACAGGGCGCCCTTGAAGAACAACAGAATGCCGAAAATGCCTTGGAACCCTTGGAATAGTCAAATCGCTATTGCAGTTCACCCGGTTTTACGGCACTTTGCCGCTGCCGACATCGTTTCGGGATTTTTGGCGCTTGAGCGGTTGAGTACGCACGACCTTCAAACAACCCTCCACCAGCGTACGGCGCGATGCGTGCCCTGCCGTGCGACTGTAAAGCTTCCACGCTTGTGCCAAAGTCGTGACGCCGCTCGCATAAATCATATGCCCAATCAACCCGGAGCGGAGGGCGGATCGCCGGGAAAACGGTGGGACGACGGAGTCGGGCGGGGAATGAATATTGATGGAGACATAAATTAGTATCCATGAAGGGGGGGGCGCACATCGCACATCCGCTTTCGGCGAAAAGGTGGACACACGGAGAAATTGGAGCATTGCAAGGGGAGGAAGCGGGCATTGCGGTTTGATGGACGAGCAGCGAAGGGTAATTTGGGGTACGAAGGTAGCTCTCGAGGCACTCGCTTGATTGAACCGTGGTTGAGACACAGGACCGCCACGCGTTACCCGACAACTTGCCGCCCCGCTGGCGCGTGGTCATTGGAAGCATATTGGAGCGGGCGCTGGGTGGCGGGGTTGGGCGGGGTTCGCTGCCGGCCTGGCTAGGTGGTTGGTGTTTCCGGCGTGGAGGACAGATTGTTGTCGGACGTCGACAGGGGCCGGCACAGCCCGATCCGGGCCGGGCCGAGCGGTATGCCCTTCAGTACGCTGACCGCCTGGTCCAGCGTGGCGCTCTGCAGGCTGTGCCCGTTGACCGAGACGAGCCGGTCGCCGGGAAAGATGAAGTTGGTCGTTTCGGCCGAGCCGCCCGGGATGAGCCCGCGCACCACAATCACCGTGCCGTCCGTGTCGAGCGGGTCCTGGTAGTCGAGTATGGAAAAGCCGAAGCCACGCTCCGTCTTCTCGATGTCGCAGTAGAGCACGTCGTTCGTCCAGAGCGCCAGCCCGGACACCTGCTCCACCGACTTGGACCGCTGCTGGTCGGTGAGGGTGGCCGTGCTGGACGTGTAGAGCGAACTCTCCGACTGCGCCTTCGTGAGGATGCCCTGCAGGCACTGGAGGCTTTGCAGCCCGCCCGCCAGTATGCTGCGCGCCTCGAACGCTTCCGCGTTGCGCGACGTGTTGATCACAGTGGGGGGTGAGCTGCCGCGCGCGCAGATCACGCGCACCTGCGCCGGTAGCTCCTTCAGTATCTTCACCACCTCGATGTGCTTCAGGCCCTGGAGCCGATGCTCGTTCACCTGGAGCAGCTCGTCGCCCGGCTTCAGCTGGCCGTCGCGCCCGACCGGCCCGTCCTCCAGGATCGAGCGGATGTAGTGATGCGGGCGCACCTCCACACCGCCCTCCACCTCGACCGTGCCCTCGAGACTGATGCCGAGGCCGGCGAGCTTGCGGATGTCGGCCACCACGATTTGGCTGTGCGGGACCTCGCGGGACCATCGCTGCACCACCGGGTCCGGTTCCGTTCCCCGTGCCGTCCGCGTATCACAGCTGTCACTGTCGGCGGCCGCTAGCGGTGTGGTCGCCGACCCCGCCCTCGCCAGCACCGACCCATTCGCGTACAGCGCCCGGTGACCGTCCGCGGCGCCATTCTGGCGGTCGTCCTCCGCGTCCAGCAGCGGCTCGTCAACGGACGGTGGTGCCTCCGTGCCGTTCTCCAGTGCGAACACGCTCGAGTCGAACGTTGTGCCCGATTCCAGCTCGGGCTCGATACCGCCGCACTCGTACGCACCGCACTCCGTCAGTATGGAGTCGGCGTCCGACCGGGCCGGACAGATGGAGAGCGTCGTCGCCGACGGGGACTGCACGATCGAGCACCGCTGCGACTGGCACTGCGAAGCGCAGTGCGAGAGTGTCTGTGAGTGGGACAGCACCATCCCCACCAGATCGCCACCACTGCCGACGCGGCCGGGATGGGAAGTAGTGTGCGTCGTGCCGTTGCTTCTTCCCCGGTCGCCGGCGGCGTGACAGGCGGTGGACACGCTTGCCGCGGCACTGGTCTGGGGCGCAGCCGTCGGCACCATCGGGTCGATGAGGGCCACCTGCAGATGCTCGTACTTTCGGCCACGCAGAAACCGCTCGAGCGTGAGTCGCACCGCTATGTCGGTGTTGCGCAGGATCTCCACCGCCTGGTGGTTGGTGACCCCGGCCAGCGAGCGGTTGTCCACGGCGACGATCCGATCGTTGATCGCTATCTTGCCACTCATCTCCGCCGCACTGCCCTCGATGATGCTCTTCACAAAGATGCCGGACAGGTCCTCCTCCTCGCAGACGTACCCGGCCACGGTGATGCCCAGTCCGTACACATTTTTCCGCAGCTCGACCTCGTACGTTTCCGTCTCGGGCGTATCGGGCGGGGCGCCGTCCAGCTCGCTGTACTGCGGGGACTGGGGCGTCCCGAGCGGCTCGCTCACCACACCCTCGCCACCGTTGTCCGCCAGCAGCGAGTTGAGGGTCGAGATCGCTTGGCAGTGGAGCTGGTGCGGTGGCAGGGCGGGCAGCGCGATGGAGGTGGGAGAGATGAGCGCCATCGGGCCGCCGTTCGTTGAGTCGAGCGAGCCAACCGTGCCGTTGCTGTTGAGACTGTTGTTGACGGCGACGACCTCGATGTGCGTCGGGCAGAGGACACCACCGGCCGTCGGATCGCCGGTGGCGGTTGCGGTTGTCGTCGTGGCCGCCAGCAATCCCAGCGCCGCCGGTGCGAGCGCACCGCCCGGCTGCAGGAAGGCCCCGGACGTGTAGCCGGCCGTTTGGAGCAGCGTCCGGTCGAGCTCGTCCGGATCGGTGAGCATCTTCGTGGGGATGATCGGTGCATGGCTGGCGAGGGCCTGGTAGTCGGGCGAGGTCGGCTCGACCGGGCGCGCCACTATCAGGCGCACCTGCTGGCCCGACTGCCGCAACACGGTGGCCACCTGCTCCGAGCTGAACCCGCGCAGATTCACGTCACCGATCTGCAGCACGTGGTCGCCGCTCTGCAGACGACCGTCCCGCTCGGCCACCGAGCCGGGTATGAGCGCCTTTATCACCACGCCCGTGCTGCGGCCCCCGACCAGCATAAAGCCGAGCCCGTTACCATCGTTGATCAGATCGATTATCTCCACCTGGGACCACTCCGTGCTGAGCACCATCGCACTAGCACACAGCTGCTGCCGCGCTATCTACTACGCTCGGTACCTGTCCGCGTCTCGGCTGCTTCTGCTGCGATTCCGGCTGGGTTGGAAACCGTTCAAGGTGCCCCTGTCGGAGGTTCATAATCGCAAACCTATCGAGAATGGAAGGTGTTACTTTTAGAATTCGCCCAGTACCTCACAAACAAGCTTCTTCACTTCCTGGGGGACATCAAACATCTCCACAAAAGAAAGGTTTCAATGTCTCCCAGCTCGTCTAGGTATTCGTCTAGGTGGGTATCGTATGTCCAATTCTCAAGGTATTTGATCATCGTCAGATAACTAAATCCCCAAACATTTTATCAACAACTCCTCCCGAGATGAACCGCTCTAAAATACTCTACGCACCTCAGACTTATAGAATTCTTACAGATGCACTTCACTTCCTTGGGATATCAAACATCTCCAGCGAAAATAGCCTTAAATGTGTCGCAATTCGTCTAGGTATTTGGACATCCTCTCTCCAAGATATTCTCAAGGTATTTGATCATCATCAGATAACTAAAGCAACCATCCCCAAAGCATTTTATCAACAACTCCTCGTGAGATGAACCCCTGTAAAATACTCTACGCACCTCAGACTTATAGAATTCTTAAAGATGCCCTTTACTTCTTCGGGATATCAAACATCTCCACCGAAAATAGCCTTAAATGTCTCGCAATTCGTCTAAGATTTTGGACATCCTCTCTCCAAGATGCTCTCAAGTTATCAAGCAACCATCCTCAAACAGCTTGCCCACAACTCCCCCCTAGGTGAAGGTACTCGCGACAAAAGAACCCCTCCAAAAACAACCCCCACTTACCTCAGCCCGCCCACGATGTCCAGAGTTTATTGCGTGGGGACCGTTCCTGCTGACTTTTGCTGCGCCACGAACACACTGTCGGCGGTGTGTGAAAAAAACTGTTTGCCTTTGCTCGAGATGCGACCACACTGTGTGCGGTGTTTGCTTATCACTAAATGGCACTTAACAACAAAACGGAGAAAAAAAATGGAAAACCTTTCACCCACCTGCAGTACTGCCTGCTGGGAGAATGGGGAGGGGTGCGCGGGGGGTGCGGGGGGGGGGGGGGGGTTTAAAGTATTCTTCGATATTATTACAGTGCAGCCAGCACGGTTTGGACAAGTTCAACACCGTTAATGATGCTGAACCGCAAACCAACTTCGCAACACACACACACCCACACACACACCCACACACACACACGCCCACACTTTCTTTGACATTCACCGTTTCCGAGAATTTCACGCTGGTGCCCTAGGACCGGATGTGAAGAAGCCGGCGGATATCTTTCACTGGTTCCGAAAGCCGTTCGGTTGTCACTCGCACTCGCTCCGAAGATGGAATCTTGCTTCGGCAGGCTGCAATAGGACATGCTTGGCCCGAGCTGCCTCCAGACCTCTGGCGTGTTTGTGTTTTCCCAATGGCCGACACCTTCCTGCCGTGGCTTCTGGCGATTGATAACGAGTTGATGTTGGTTGATTGTAGGCGAAGCGTTTTGAGGGATTCGGAGACTGGGAAAGGATGGCGCTGTTGATAGGCGGGTAGTGCCGAGACTTGTTGGTTGATGGTTCCCAAAACCCCCCGCTTTCCGGGCTTCCCACTACGCTTGGCAACTGCGCTCGCCAGCAGTGTTGGCTACGAATACTCTACACTCTACGGTGGGATATTGTTCCACGCAGTAAAAACCACATCGTTTTCCCACAAAAAGGGAGTGTACGAGCTAGACGAGAGTGTCCACCACCGGTCACTATGCTGCTGCACATTGTGGGCGACGGTACCGCCAAGCCGCGGCCCAGCAGTGGCAAGGGTTTTTACAGCTGGCAACACATTTTCGGCTCCTGTGTCGCAACGGTGCAACGGTGTGCGGTGCTGTTACGAAATTAGCAGCACGAGCTCGGAAATGTTTTCCGATATGCAAATGTTGTTTCGTCCGCACCCGCCACCGCCCCCTGCCGACGGCCCGTTGCGGTGTGGCACGTGTGTTTGATGTGGGACTTTTCTCGGCAGGGAAAGAAACAGACGCACCTGGGGGGGTAGGGGGGGGGGGGAAGCTTAGTTTCGAGGCAAGCGTTTCCGGCCGACACTGGCGCTGATGGGTGTGTGTGTGTGTGTGGCTGTGTGAGTGAAAATGTAAGTAGTGGTGAGAAATGATAAGCTCGGTCCCCTTTCATCAGGTGGACATAATCACACAGTAGTTAGTGAGGGTTGGAAGGAGGTAGCAAGAAAGTACGGAGATGTTTTTGACATCTGACGATGGTTGAACTATTTTTTGCCTCTGTTTTGCACTTGTAGAACACGGTGCCAATTTAGGGGGACTAACAATGTAAGGTACGGGTTAGGCACACGACTCTACCGTTCTGCTATCGAACATCACCAACCACCCAAAACAGGCACCCACCCACATATATGTATCCACCGTTCCACACTTACACCGTACGTGGTGCGAAGATACGTGGCGTATATTCCGCGGACGTCGACTACTCGCGCAACTTCCGTTTCTTATCCCGACACCGCACCGCAACACCGTACCATCGCGAGCGTCCTTTTGCGATAGTAAATTGATTTTTGCTTGGCACGCCAACCTGCGACTAATCACACCATCGCCTCCCCGAAACCACGAGTGCCACCAGTGACAACAGCGATAACAACAACAACAACAGGCAGCGTCAACCGCGAAACGCCAATGGACCGTACCGTGGGAATGCTTCGATTGATCTAACCTCTCGGATTTTGGGTTTGCTTTGCAGTGGGTGTACCGCCCCGTCGGCCAGCACTTTTCCAGCAGTACGAGCAGAAAATGTGACAGCACCACGATGATGCAGGGAAAACGGACCATCTGAATGGTTTATGGCGTGGGCAGGGGGAGTTAGCGGAGGTGAGGGGCCGTGGGGTAAAGGGGTTTCCTCTTCTCCTGGCAGGCATATAAACACGCGCGTGACAGATCGCGCACATGCTCAGTAGCGTTTTCGAGCAGCCGTTTTTCGTACGGTGTGTGGCAGTTTGAAACGGCGAGCTCGGCACCGAAATGCCAAAACAGTTTGCCATAAATGCGTTTTGGTGGGATTGGAATTTCCACGGTTTTCCACGAGGAAACCAAGGGAAAACAATGAAAACGTTCGTGATTTTTGAAGGCTACACTGTGCCCTTTACCAATGTAACTTCCCACCCTGTAGACTTCATTATTTTTGCCATAAGGAATTCCTGCCATAAAGCTTATGGTTGCTCGATATACGCAGGGGAAGTCTATCGTTTCGCCAATTCTTCTTGACAAATGACCAACTAGGTCATGTATGTCATGTATTGGCTTATACTATACTTAACCAACGCGGACTAGCTAATATTCTATCCAGCTGCCTTACGTGCAAGCACTTCAAAGGTCTACCTACGAGCTATAAAGAATTATATTTGGAGTGCCTCGGATGCCATAATGTTCAAAATCCTTGAGAAAGTATAGTATTGCCCTTCGTGTATGAATTTGCAGTAGCAATCTGGCGTGAAAGAGTTGAAAGCTAACAGCGTCGAATAGGATCCTAGTCACGGCACCAATTTGACACAATACAACACACCTTATACATATAAACATATAGCAATGGAGATTGTAAATTTTAGAATATTGGTTTTAGAAGTCAGTGACTCTGATCAACATGAGATGTTCGAACTTTTCAACGTAGAATATCATTTTGATGGAGTATGGAGTAAGCAGATTCACCAGGTGATAGCTACTACCTCTAAAGTTACTATCATGTCAGTCAACAATTCTCTACTAAATCAGGAATGTCACCTTCGACAGATACTCAGCTCTCATCACTGTTACAACTCGTAAGAGAATTCAGTGTTTGAACAATTCCAAACTCCAATCCTCGCTTTATTTAATAAAGGGTCAAATTCCACAATTTATGAAGAACTAGTTATTGACCTACTGAGTAGTATGTACATAGGAATTATAGCAATCATCCCATGCTCAGCTAAAGGAGCAGCTGACTGCTTTCGTAAAAATGGCAATTAAGTCTCCAAATTAAAAACTTCGAATAGTTATGTAGGCTAATCGACGTAGCTTAACGTGTCCAATATCCTATTACTTGGACAAGAACATTCACAATCAAACAATGTTGGCGGAAATTGCTGTTATCAGCGCTGATTGATAGCCCGCCCGATACGCTACCGCGTACGCATGTTAGGTTAATAGGTTACGAATCCGTGTACCGTACGGTATCATTTGCAACTGCCTAACCCCCCCTTGCCCCCCCCTCCTTACACAGACCTAACACAGTGGCACAGTACTAGCCCTATTTCTCTTGCTAAACGCGGATGCAAAACTGCGTAACAAAAGTGCGGTTAAGTGGTACTTATCAGCGTCAGCGGCACTGACATGCTTCTGTTTGCCTTCGTGTATTGGTCGGTGTATCACGCGGGGCGGGTGTGTGTGGCACTTTGGCACTGGTCGAGCGGCGTTTTGTGGTCGTTGTCGAACTGTCTCCGCTTTATTCCTACGGGTACAGCATCTCCTGTCCATCGTACGCGCATGCGGAACAGAGTAATGGCGGATTACCACCGTACGCAGAGCGTTATTACCGGTGCGGTTGTATATGTGTATGAAATTAGTTCCACTCTGTATACAGCGCAGCTCTTATCAAGGTGTGCGCCGGTCGGGATTGCACTGCCGTGTGACAGCTGCGCACCAGCAGTGGGGCAACAAACTTTGCCGACCTGTCGAATGCGTCAATCTCTGCGCAGTAACGCTTCAAGTTTGGGAGTGAAATTTGCGAAAAAAAAAACACAGGGATATTACATGCACCGCACTTTCACCTACGCGTAACCCAAATAACCCAACAAAAGAGGCCTTGCTTTCTTTGCTCCAGCGGCGTAAAGCAACCTAGAATCTACCGTTTGCTTGCCGTATTTCGTATTCAGGGTGCAGCTAATGATCCCTTTCACGAATTCGTGGGGTCATGTACGTGCGCCGCATGTCGACCGGTTGTGGCCAAACGCTGTCACGGGCCAAGTTCTACCATTTTCTGTTGCGTTAGCATTCATGTGTGCCTCGCTGCGTTGCGGATTTTGCTGAATGCTGATGATGCTTTCGATGTCAACTTCCGGAATTCCAACGGCTAGAGCGACGCGTGACGCACGGAACGTGCTGTCGGAGAGGAATTTATTAATTTTATTGAAAGAAAGGAAAGAAAGAGGGCGAGATTAGACAAACAGTTTAATGTAGGATTCGTGTAGCTTATGCATTAGAAAATAGGCAGAGTTTCGCGAATTTGAGCTATTGAGGAATCCTGCTATGTATCCTCATTTGTAGCTATTCTATACTGTAGGGCTCATCCTAAAGAACTTCGTATTCATCGGTTAAATATAGTAATTATGTTGTACTGTCTTGAGAAAGTTCAATGCGTCTAGCAGAAGCTGATTGTGATTTCCAGAGACTTGAAGATGAAGATCCGAAGACCCGGAAGTCGTAACAATCGGGCAAACGATAACGAAATGCTAGAAAAAGATGGAGATTGTTATACGACAGTGTTAGTAGAGGCATTCACATCTAAACCAGGAGTCGAATAGGAGCAGCTCAAGGTAATGAAGATCTTGATGGATGCAGAGTCCTATGGGACACTGATGAGCCCTGATGAAGAACTTGATGGATGCAGAGTCCTATGTGACACTGATGAGCCTCGATGAAGATCTTGATGGATGCAGAGTCCAATGAGACACTGATGAGTCCTGATGACAGACTGGAATTCCTTGTATGATGTCCTTGTATGATTAAATGTCTTCAGGACGTGTGGTAACTTGACAAAATCTCACAGTTTGTCTTGCCGATATTGTTGCTTTCGCGAGGATCTCTTCCAATATTTGTGAGGTCTAAAAGGAGTAGAGGAATGGACCGTCAAGACCACAATGAAGCTGAGCGAAAATGGTATGTTTTGGGTGCCCTTTTTGCTTAAGTGTTCCAAGGCTATTCGCTGTCTCAAGGCTATGGCGCTGAGGTGTGGACGATGTCTTTTTAGAAGCCTCCAAGACCTAACCTCAATTAACTCAATAACTAAAGAGAGATTGAAGTACCTTAATTTAATTTTACGGACAACAGTCCACTTGTTTTAACTGCAATGCGTAATGGAACGTCTCGGCTCGAACGCAATCGCAACCATTCACTGGCGCTTTTCTCTGCCTTTTTCTGCGCTGTTTTGGGGAAAAGTTTTCAAACGACCGCCCACTCAACCAACGTTTAACAGTGCGTTTGCGTTTAGCGCATCGCACAAACCATAATTTGGTTAGAAATTTTCCAATAATGTGCCCGAAATCATTACGGTGTGTGCGTTGCACTAGGAAGTGAGCGGCGGGGGGGGGGATGATGCGATACCCGTGTACGGAACAATCAACAGATGATGATGCAACATGCAAGGCACAAGGAGGCAAACCCCACCCCACCCGTTGAGTGCGCATAAGGTGTACACCGAAATGCTGTGCTGGTGCGCGCGTTGGTTCCGTTTTTCCGAGCGGATTGTTGTTATTTCCCGCTCGCTTTTCCTTCTCTCCGTTCCCCACCCCTCCATCTCACCCTCGCTGTGTCGCTTTTCCGCTCTGTGCCGTGCTTCGGTTCGATGGGTTTTCGATGAATTTCTTGCAGGCCCATCGCTAGCGAGTGCAACAACCGCAAAGGAGCACAAACTACGTCAGAGCGGGTCTACAACCACACACATCGTGTAACGTATTTCCCATGGCTGGCGGGTGCGGGATGGGGGAAGATTCACCCCCCTCTCCAACCCTCGCTCCATTTTGGCAAAGCAAAAACAAAAAGCAACACCAACCCCGAAACAAAACCCATTAGCTCGTTCGCGTTACATTAAATTAGCAGCATAAGGTGAAACATTGGTTTTGAAGAATACCTCAAAGGTGGAATGCAAACATTGGTCGAAGGCATGATTCTTAATCAGTCAGGTTGCGTGTGCTTTGCTTTATTTGTGTTGTCTGTTATGTTATGTTAACCAACAGCACCAACATAAACACCGCAAGGCGCTAGTGGCTGTAGCTGTTGCTGGCGCTTCCTCCCAACTACCGCATATTACACATACCGATAACACCCCAGAACATCTCCTGCGCGCCTTTTCCGATGCTCGCTGGTCCGGGGAGCAATCATTTCCCGGAGCCCTGTCGGTAATTACGGCTGTCCGCGGCTCGAAATACCGATATCCGGCAGGGCCGGTGTGTAAATTTTCGCGTATTAAACACTGCCCACCTTCAAGACGGTGCCCGGCCCGGGGCGGTTTCTGGCAATGCACTTGGGCGGTGGTGTGGCCTACCCACCGGGAAAGAGCGGCGATAGCGATGCACCGTTGTTGCAAACAAAAAGCAAACCCCACACATCCAACCAACAACTACTGCACCGCTACCGATTACGCTACCATGCCAAGTGCAAGCGCAAACATCATGTTTTGCATTGATATGTGAGGGCTAATATGCCGTGGTGTAAGGAAGTGTCAGTTCCCGCAATATCAGAAATGCGGATACAAAAGGTTAATACTCTGGGACGGTGGTGGGGGAAAGGGGAGGGAGGGAGGTGGGGCATTTGTTTTTGCACGCGTGCAAATTATGGTTCCCGAACAGGGCATTCCATTACCATGTTGCACTTGTTATTTTTGGTTTTTTTTGCAGCTCTGCTTACGATGTTTTTCCATCGAATGTCTTCTGTTTTTGTTTTTCGGTTGTTGCTTGCTTTTACATTCGTGTTGAATTTGCTTGACTTTGCTGTTAGCAATGTTAAGTTAAACATTTTTATACCATTCTTTCTGTCATGCTTTTAGTTGTTTTCTTTTAGTTTTCTAGTGTTTCTGTTTTCTTTCTGTTTGTGGTTCGATTACTGTTACTTGTTGATGTTTTATGTCTTTCTTCAATGTTTTTTCAACATCTTTGATTATTTCATAATTTTTCATAATGCATTACTTTTGTTTGTCTGGCTTTGCTAGCAATTGTGAAACCTTCATTTTGAATCATGTTTTATTGTAGTTTCATAGTAATTTTTTCCCTCTTTGATATTGTTTTGTTTTTTAAACATTAAACTTTTTTTTTGCATTTTTTCATCTCGTTTTTAATGCTTTCTTCTTTCACATGTTGTTTTGTGTTCGTTACTTGTTTTATTCTTCTTTTCCTCGTATATTTCTATTCTTTTTTATTATTATTTGAACTTATTTGCTAGTCTTTCGGCATTGAACGCATTGCATTAGTCATTTGTTTGCTGTTATTTCATTTCTTTTAACCAAAATTTCGTTCGTGTAGTTTTGGACAAATTTTGTTTTTATGTTAGTAAACATTGTTTATATTAAATTAGAGATTTATTTATCTTTATTTGGATCACAAATGATTATTGAACGCACAAGAAAACTAATCAGTTTTTGTTTATGCCATGCTATCAACCGCATTCCTTTGCCGATATTGCTCTTATGTCGAGCCATACATTGCAGCTGACATTTATTCACATAGTTAACCCAATATGCGCTTTATCACACCCGCAAAGGGGCGAGGGGAGGGGGGAAAAGGCAAGAACATTGGGAAGCATCAAAATCCAAATCCTTACAAGAGGAATGCAAACAAAGCCTCGATACAGTCCGCATCTCGCAGCACGTCAAATACCAAATTCCCTCCCAACGCTCGGGTTTTAATTAGATTGCCGCGAAGATGTGTGCATAACGCTAAAAGTACGCTTTAATAGCAAGCAGGCAAAACCACCAGCACCGGCACTCATCGGCCACCACTTGACTGAAATTATAGTAAACAAAAGAAAAAAGGGAACAACGGTTGAAGATACAGACGGCGCAACGTAAGCGCACTGGGCAGCACACAAAAGAAGATGAAAGATACGCGGACAGGGAAGGAGAGAAAAAAAAAGTGGTAGTCGATGGTAAAAATCATTACTGCTTGTGGTATATCTGGGTGTGTGGATGGTTTTTTTTCTGTTATTTGTTGTTGCTCAAACCAATCAACATGAAGCGCAACCATAAGCCCGCAAACATTTCCTCGCACTGGTTCCTATTCGTGTAGGAGCCTGGAGCCGTACGAAACCGTACGTACACCGGGAGGTTGTCTGCTCGGTATCTCTGTAGTTCTTTTTTTCTGGCTGTATGATTTTGTAGGTTAGTGAGTCGGATGTAGCAGTCAATTATAATGGAACGGCACCTGTGTTTGGGCTAGCTTACGATTGTTAGATCAGCCTGGTGGGGTAGCACTGGAGCAACCACTCCGCCCGAGACTTTGACAGAACGTGGAAGGATCCGATCTACCGAGATCGATCGAAATTTGGAGCACATTCGCGATACGAGTGTGGCGCCGATTGAGGTGCGTAACATCGATGCATAAAATAAAAAACACCCCTCTATCCAAAGATGGATCGCAGAAACGAAATAGATGGAAATGTAGTGAACGCTCCTGACCGCGGCAGGCTGACAGCTTACCGAGGCGTGCATGAGAAGCGGCACAAGCAGGCAGTATAGCAACAACAACAACAAAAATCAATCTATTTTGCTTAGCGCATGATAAAATGCAAAGTATTTTCACATATTCATCGGTATGCGGTGTGTTGCCGCGTTTTTTTTTTTTTTTGGTGCGCAGCTTGGGCCAAGTTTGGCTGCGTCCCACATTAAGCTTAAAGGAGTGAGAGAGAAATTGGCACATTCCCATATTTTGTGTGGTTGGGTTGGTTTTTCGTCGTTGGCGATCACTGCGTACCGCTAGGCCTGAACTGCGATGGGCAGGTGCTGGAGGATGAATCTCACAACAATATAAAACAAAGCAACAACAAAAGGAAAAGGTTAAACTTTCTTCGTCTGCTTAATAAACATGGGTTGCTATCGGTGATGTATACCGCGCCGGCCACTAGAACACTCCTGCTTTCGGTGACATCGATTCGATTCGGGGTTCGTTTATTTGTTTATGTAGAAATGCTCCGATGGTGATAGAATTGGAGAAGACCGTAGCTATTTAGCCATTCAAATCGGGTACCATTTGGAACGGGAACATCGTGCTAAATGTCAAACAACAGCCGTATAACTGCTTCTCTACTTTTGCTAGCTAAGACTACGACTAGGATATTACAATATTATAATAACTAAAGACATGCTATAAAAACATATCCACTTTTGACTGATTCAGTGTCTACTCCATTATGTCAAGTTTAGTACATCCAGCTGTCAAACGATATAATATGCAATTTACCATAATTATCCCACATTATAGCAAGTGCTAAGGCATTGAAGTTATCCATGTAATCGATCAGAATGAAATTATTTGCGTCAAATTCGTGAAGTCAAGTCACGATTACTACATATGTCAACCACGTCTGTACTAAATACTAATGTACTAACAATCCTTTATTATTTGGGGCTTTGATTTCCAACGAAACTTTCTCGAAATATAACATCTTATATTGTTCCAATTTGTCACACATCCGTCTTAACTAGAGATGAGAAATTTAATTCTTTTTAAGTATTTAAATCCGAGTTAAAGGGTTTGAATGAAGATTTAACTCTTATGCTCACTCCTCGCCGTCGAAGTCGCGAAGGTCGCCGTAAAGAATTAACTCGCGAGTCAATTCACGTTTTAAATCGTGAGTTGAAGGTCGTCGTCGAAGAGTTACATCTTCATTATTTTGTTTCGATTTACTTCTTTGGGAATGAATTAAATCACAACAAAATGTTAAAAATACTCTTTCACGAGATTAGAATTAACTCACTCCTTAGAAAGCATTGTGCAAATCACTAATCTTAGCACTAGAACTCATAACGAACTCTTGAACAACCCCATTGTGCATATGGTGGCGTTTCGAGAATTCGGGTCCGGCTTTCCAACCAAAGCAAGTAAATAAAAACGAGAGCACTCGATTGCATTACCGGCATAGAAATTTCATTAGGCAAAACCATCATTTCATAATTATTTCCATCGGGGTTCGCGGCCGCAAACACCCCACAACCGGTGGGCGAAGATAACGCAGAGGCAGTAGAGGAGTTAAGGGTAAAACTAATAACAACAGCAGCAGGCCTAATATGTAAGCCAAGCACCATCCGCAGCGTCATTATTATCACAGCGGCGATCTAGCGAAGCGTTACCGTAACGATTCGGAACGGTACTATCACAGCCCCAAGGAGAGCCTAATTACACCGCACATATTTTCGTGAGGCGTAAGAAAAGACTATACCGTTTTTGCCGATATATATATATACCGCAGACCCGAACCGTGCACACGCACACCGAAGGATTTGCCGTGGTGTGAAAACTCCGATTCCGAATCAGACGAAAAAAAAAACCTTGGTAACGGGGGTTTTCCGGATATCTCAGGGAAATTTTAACGACCCGCCGGCACTGAGACGCTGCCACACTGATAGCCACCTGATGATCGGCTTTGTTCGACCGAAAAGGTTGGGGTTTGTGTGTTTTTTTTGGTTAGTACTTTAAGAATGGGGTCATGTTAAGGAGATTGGAGGATGTAGACGATCTCCGACCATCCGTAGCTGTCAATTTTGAAGTGTTTGATATATTTGTTTCCTCACGCTGGGTGTATTATCACGGCAATGGGTAATGATTGTCTGTTATCGCTTTATCGTAAGGGTAAGGCAAGGGGAGTCTGCAGCGTACCTCGGCATCTGACGTCTGTCAGTTCCCCTTGCGGGTCGTATTCTATTGTCCTGCCGGGGTCTCGCCCGGCTATGAGGGTCGTACGCGTCGCAGCTCGCATGCAAAACAGACCTACATATCTCGGCCTCGATTCGTACCGCTTGCTCGCGTATGAAATCTCATTACCGTGTTCGCATACCACACGCGCAAGCATCACCATGTAGCGCGTGTGAATACAAACATCTTCAGCGCTAACGGAAGAGTCGGCCGCGCCGCAGCATCGTCGTTAGTTGGTGAAATGAGAATCCACAAATTTTGCCCATCTCGCACGGTCAAACATCCATACCGTTCGGGATCCGGCAAAGCCAAGCTCAGTAAGAAAGAGAAACCCAGGAGAGAGAGAGAGAGAGGAAAAGATACATTTTAATTATATTAATAACAAAAAAAGATGAATCAAAAAAGCACTCGTTTACACCCAAAGTCTTCCCGGTCCAATTGGCTTTTGCCTCGCCGTGGCGACTGTAGACGTGGTGACTAATTCTCGCTTTTGTCGAAGCGCAACTAACCGTTGCCATAACCGGCGCACACGGCCACCTAAGCATGCGCTCCGTGGCGCGAGAGCACAAAATGGTGCGGCGACACGCGCAAGGCAAAGAAACCAAAAAAAAAAAACTTTCTCCGCTTCGTCCCCACAAAGTGTGTCACCAGTGCGTCACATGTGTGCGTGTGCATTGCTCGTACATGAAAATCACAGCCCATTTGTCTTTTGCGGTAAGAAATGAAAATGGTTGCGCTTTAATGGCGAAAAGAATGGCGCACGCATTCGATTGACTGCGATGGGCACGGGAGCGTTAAACGGGAGTGCGCACAGTGCGCAAACATGACCATTTTGGTGACGGGGGTTTTTTTTTTCGGGGGGCGAACCTCCAGTGCGTACAGACGCTTGCCTTACCGCTGGGTCGCTTAACCTGCGTTTAATAAATGTCCGGTGTTGGAATGCAACGTCAGCTGGCGGTAGATGAGCTCATCGTTTGGACATTATCCGGTTACTCACCTTGTTTTTTTTTTTTTGGCTGTCCGCATCATCGCACTGACGGATCGTGTACATCCGACCACCGTCACAGGTCCTGTTCCACTTGGGTATTAAGACTCAGTTCCCCTTTTGTGACGCGTGCCATTTTTTTTTTTTTTGGTATGCCTCTTGAGATGATCTCTCACCGTTGGGAAATCCTTCCAACTCTCGCTCCGTTCCGGATGTGAGGTTAAGCGCTGTGTTGGTACATGAGTCATTCTCTTCCTCCGACGCACCGCCACTATCCGAAGACACGGAATGGGAGAAAGCGCTCGAATAAGAATGTGTGGTATGTCAGAGGGTTTTGTGTGTGATAGGAGTAGTATGCTGGATGTTTGGAAGGGTGAGCGATGCACGGCATTGTTGAGGTTCAGAGAGTAATTTTGCTATCTTACTTCTAATAGTCAAGGATGGAATTTCGACACTCTTCTTCAGGCTGTCAAGAATTCCAAGAATACCGTGGAATGTCATGATTTACATTGCTTTAAAAATAAACCCAATCATGAGAGTTTGTAGGCACTGATGTCAGTATATTACAGATGTTCATGCATTGTCTATAATTCAAAGTTTGCAGAACTTGTCGGTACATCACTCTTGAGCTGATCACAACCGTAGAATAACAACAAACGAACAAGACCCCCCGCCATAGCTGGAATTAACGATTTATTAGGCATCTCACTCCATCATTATCAACGTGATCCAGGCTCGTCTTCCCTCAAAGTACACACTGTTCATCAGCATTTCTCTTTCGGTAGAGCTGATGCGTTCTTCACCTTGACAGATGTTCTAGCGCGCAAAGATGGTGCCTGCGCACTTCTGCGCACTCATTGTCAGCTGGCAGTGTGTGGTCCGGTGCGGTTGGAAAACATGGAAGTTCTTGCCAAACTTGTCCAACTTTTGCTCGACAACCTGCTCTGAAAACATTGTTAATGCTGATATTGACTGTGACTTCTTCAAAGAGTTTTAAAGTCTCGTCTAAAGGCAAGAACAGCTACAGGTCATAGTTTTGCAGCGAAATTTAAACCGCGCATTACAATGCAAACCCGTCGATGTGCTCGAGTTTCTTCAGCTTTAACCTCCACAGCCACTTCACACCGCTCGGAATCGGAGAAAGTAGTACGGCCGAACAGTATTTGCGGAGTGGGGTTGAAAAAAAAATGATCCAGATGAAAGCTGCCAAGAAGTTATGGCAGCAAACGGAGGAATGGAGTGAGCGCTTGGGCTCACTGGAAGCACTTGGAAGCACTGCACACCAGAGCGAGCAGGAGCTCCACCGGCAAGGCAGGGACACAGCCAAAGTTAAGATCTAGCAATGCAACGGGTCGAACCGGGTCTGGGTGTGATATTGCTCATGCAACTACCGTTTTCTCTTCTCCCGTTTTCAAAACCCATCTAGGCACGAACGCGTGAATCCGATACGCATCAGGCATTAGCGCAAAAAAAAAAACCCTTTACCGAGCAGTTCGGGCGTGAGCGCATGGCTCGCGAACCGCAACACTCACCTGCGCGCGTCCGGTGCGGTTGCTCACTCCTCACAGCTCACTTTGCATGGCTTGTAGCTCTGTTGCGCTCTCGCTGCTTCCCCGTCGCTCGCTCTTCGCTCGTTTGCGCTCTTTCCGAGATGCCCCACACCGGGCGTTTATTGGTTTGTAGCTGTCTTTCCCTTTTCGCTTACTACTTCTTCGTCGTAAAAGAAAGTTGCTGCCGGTCGGTTGAGTGCGGCGGGAAGCGCACGGGACCGGGCGCAACGCAAGCCCACCTGTGCTCCGGCGTCGCGGCGAGCGAAGAAAAGCACAAGAAACCGGAATAGAGAGAGAGCGCGCGCACGTGTTGGTCGGTTAGGAAATGGAGTTGTACGGGGGGTAGGCGGTATTCTCTCACTCCCCGTCAGCCGATTCGTATGCGTACCGATTCGATACGTTTTGTTGGCTAAGCTAACGGATCACCCGGGGCCCGGGAATGCCGCCTGGGAAGTAGCGGAAGTGCGAAGCAACAGGGTGGGGAAGGAGTCGGAGCAAAATAACCTACAAACCGCGGAACAGGTACGTCGGGCGCAGAGCCAGCTACCAGCTTTCAGTAGGTTTGCTACAGCGACTCCAGCAGGACGCATACACAGCTCGTCGGCACTGTGCAACGAGTGCCGTACTCCCAGTGCACTGACAAGGCGACACCGGACCAGACTTCGCATCGAGTCGTGTTGGGCGACGCGAAACAGACGAAGCCAAGCGAGGGTATAACAGAAGAACGGGGTTCGGCGTAGGTGTTCCAGTGCCGTTCCGGACATTCCAGACCGCATCCAACGCCGTTGGATGTCACTGCTCAGTAACTTTCCCGGTGTCCTACAGCGATCGTCAGTGTGTTGACATTTGCCGGAAAGTGATCGACGGTGTCCGAGGTTGACGCGCGGCCTGGTACTTTGTGTGGCGTGCCCGCACACGCTTCTTCTTGAAGGGATACGTGCTCACGGGTGTCAGTGTCAGTGTAGAATTGGTTGTTTTTTTTTTGGCAAAAATTCCACAAAGCTTGTGGCTTTTGTTGGAGGTGATCCGCTGTGTGTGCATATAAGTGTGTTGGAGTTCAGAAAAGAAAGCAGTGTCAATAAAGTGTGATTCACTCAATTCGCCATCGACCCACAACCGGACCAAGTGTCCAGGTGCGATGCGTTAAATATTCGTGCAGGTGGTACAGTGTGTGTGTGGTGCAGAGCTCCGGTTGGAGTTCGTCGCCTACCAGGGCGCCAAAGAACAGAAGGACACTGCATTGACGCGGGTGTTTGGCATCTTTAGCTGCTGGCCTCAATGTTTTCTGCAAGCAACTGATTAACCTCACGCATCAACCAACCACACTTAACAAGCAACGCCCGTACGCAGGCGCTGGGCGATCGGTGATCTAGCGCGATCCCGGGAGACGTCACGAAGCGGTCGTGTTCCTTTGGATATTGTCAAAGGATCCGAGAGTTCAACTTCACCGCCCCGGACGGCACGTAGCGCGCAGCGAGGACACAAAAATGCTTCGTTGCCAGCAGCGAAGGTGCAACAGGCAGATTTTGTCGCTACTGTTCAGCTGCATCTTGCTCACCAGCACGTACGCCGATGAAGGTAAGTGGGAGGTGGTAGTAAAAGTTTGCTCCCAATCAGTTGCATTCGCGCAGTACAACCACTAGGCGGTGGCGGGTACGCGATATAACTAGGTATCTGGAGCTTGCCCCATCCGGGCCCTGATTTCCTACCCGGTTCCACCGGTGCGGAAGGCGAAGAGGCGAAGCAGATAACGCGTGCAGCAGCAAAAAGGGAATCGATTCGGAGTCCCGTAAGCGACTCCTGCAGTGGATGGCACTGACGCGGTGGTTCCTGTACGGTTCCACACTCTACCGCACACCGACCGCTACGATACCGCTATAATAACGAGCATGGATGCAACAACAGGTTGTACTGGTTTTTCGCTGATCATCCATTCGTGCCGGTCATCCCGCATCGTACCGGGCACGCGAGAATGCGCCTGTTGAAACTAGCGCACCGTTTGCACCGTTCTCCTGTTTCTATACCGAGGCCTTGACCTATATTAAACTAAAGCTGCTGCTCCTTCGCCATTCTCACCAGCCTCTACAAATACACCTCAGATAGAACAGAGAACCATTCTAGAACCGATGCCTCCACACCTCCCATCAGCTGTCACATTGACAAGCACGAGAGAAAGTATTCTCACGCGGTCCACTTAGTACTGCGCCTGCAAATAGGCAAGGTTGCCAAATGATAACACCCTCGTAACACCACTAAGCGTTCGAGATGAATAGCGATGACCCAACCAACGAAATAGGCAAACGGGTACAAGCAGTGTTATACACCCGTTATAAACGAATTCAATTCATTCCACACATATTTCATATGCATTTATACGCTCATTATCACAGCGCTACATTATGAATCAGCGGCGGGTAGGTTCCGTTTTAAGATCGGCTGATTATCTACAAACTTTCACGTGTATTTCTTCAAATTGTTTTTCTTCTTTATCTCTTCATCCAACACATCTTGTGCCGTCTGTCGCTGTTAGAATGAAACAGTTACAGGGTGGTTTACGCTTAATTATTAAATTTTTAATTGACGTAAAGGTGTATGACAGCTCTAGCTCAGTTTTAATGACAACGAAGATCTCCATTTGCTGCAGTACTGATAAAGCGATATGACTCATCCGCTAGTGTATTTGATCTGATATCTGATGTCTGATACAACCTGTAGCACAGTGGTTGTGAAGAGAATTTCAAAAGATCATGTTAAAGCAGAAGTGTTATACTTGGGAGGTGCGTTTTTGGAACCACTGTCTAGTGCTCTAAAGCAATGTGGTAGTGGCACTTGATAGGTGTTCGACTACCTCAACTAATACTTAACAAACAGCTACACTGACTTTATGCCACTCAGAATGCTGAAGCGTTTCATCTAGTGGGCTAGAACTCAGTCCTGAGTTCGCTTTCAATGACATTATGAATGCTCTGAAGACGTGTTGGCTTAAGGGGGCGTTTGACGTTTTTTCTCTCTTTATTTTAGTTTTTAGTTAACAAATTTAGTTGTATTGTGAGGAGGTGCCAAAGGAGTTACCAGAGAAGGGAACTCACCATGCTCAATTTGCTAATCAGTAATGCCATTCTGTAAGTGTTCTTTTCCCCAATAGAAACATCGCTAATTTGTCACATTACTTAATGTACAGCAGCGAATGTCTTTCTTCATTCTGCTATAATAATGCATTATTCGATTTGGAGCACCGAATGTTTGATAGTTCGCTGCTTGAGGTTTATTTTTCCTTCCCTAATTTTGTCGGCCCCGTTTTGTACGATACGGTTCGACAGGCAATTTCACTTTGGTCCGTTTTTCCCGCAAGCTTCCCCGCCAGATGCTTTTATGCTCACTGCGTTTCAGCGGACAGGGCCAAAGTGTGCGTGTGTGAGAGAGAGAGAGAGAAAAATGAGTTTAAAAAAAAGCTTCGAATTGGAAATAACTGTAATCCAACCACAGGCCGATGCTAATACACACTCTCTTTCACACAGCTACATGCACACGCACACACGAACACCAAGACGGCAACGTTAAACAGGTGGTTTACTGTGAGTTCCTCTGGGTTCTGCTTTAATTTCCATGACCAACAAGATAAACTGAGCACCTGCTGCAAACTCTGCATACGAGTTGTTTCGGGGGGGACGATGGGAGGGACTGAGGTGGAACAACACGTATGCATGTATATCTTTTTGTTAAACACAATTTTTCGGTCAGTTTTTAAAGCAAATCGCAAGCAAGTGTAGAAAGAAACCCGGCGCAGTGATGGAGACTCCATCGCGTTGCGTTTTGTTCCGCTCCGGGGAAATACGATGGAGTCGCGGGATTTCTCTGACGGTTTTGCTAATTAATCGTTCATTGCCTACTGCTAATGTATCCTCTCGCTCTCTCCCGGCGCCTTCCGAACAGGCCAGAAGTGACGGAAACATGAAAAGAAATAAGCTTCAGCACACACAACACTTGCAGCAGCGGATGGCATCGGTAAACCACAGGACGATTACGGTTTTCCGTACCGTAAAGCGTGGCGTTCGAGGTTTCGCAACATTTACTTCCCCCCCCAAAAACACTGTGTCAGCCATGTTCTGCCCGTGGTGGTGGTGGTTGCACCTTGGCAAAACGCAAACGGTAAATAACGCTCGGTACGGGCCTTTGCTTTTGCCAACCGACGGGATTCGGCTGGCTGTGCCCATTTGTTTTCTGTGTCGACAATGCTTTTCTTTCGCTGAGTTTTGTGCTGTTTCTGGTAACCGCCTGACAGTAGGATTGTCGGAATCGGGTTCTGGAGCAGTATAACACGGTTACATCAAGCGATGCATAAGACGGGCGCATTGGTTTTCACGCAACAGTTGCAACTGAATCAGTGCATCGCATTCGGCCCAACAGTATGTTTCGGTATTGACATCAAGTGAATGGTAATGATGGTAGATGTCAAAGACGCACAAGACTTTTACGGCTAACCAGAGCGTGTACGGCAGCTATCAGATAATGAGATATTTTGCGTGAATACTACAACCTGACGGACTGTTTGTGAGTACTTTGTTATTACTGCGAGTATGACTGACAGACAGATGTAGTACAGTATAACAGTTTTTAGCTAAAAAGTTATTTGTCACTTGGGGAGTTGAGATTCCCTTTCTATAAGTTGCATGGGAGTTCATCGGTCTAAGTAAACACCCTTTGAAGATATCCCAAGTCTTTTTTGCAGATTGTGTTCCAGTCTATCTGCCTGTCTAAAATGTGTCTAGATGTCTACATTGTAAGGTTTTACAGCATTAGTTGTAAAACTGTAGCTAAGAGGTTGTCCTGAGATACTTGGATCTTGAAGCTCTTCTCTTAAATTTGAATATTTGAAGAATTCTTCACCATCAAAGCGTGTAACTCTAGAAGAAGAGCAGGTTGGAGGGCTTTGCTGAGGATAGACAAGAGCCCCAAGTTACCTCTTGACTTCAAGTGAAGATGTCTCCAGATACACCGAGACTTCACAGTGACTCATAGCTTTTGTCTTGTCGAGTTGAATCTCTGCTGATCAACACCATACCCGACACTGAAACAAAACACTTGCTTAGCTCTGTGTCGTGCAGCATCTCCCACAGGCATCATCGCCAAAACATGATACCACATGCACTTTAGCGGCTGTAGAACAGCAGGCAAATCGACCCCACCAAGTGGAGTTCCCCCCCCCCCCCCCCCGCTTCCCCTTTCCCAACTACCCCCGTGGCATCCGGTTACACACACACAGCGGAATTGTCGGGTGGACCTACACTCGGCCATGCTATTTTTTTTTAGATGTTCTTCTCTGCTTGGTTTCCCCTATATTCCCAGGATTGAATGCAAATATTGCAGCTTTCCCTGCTTTCACGTTCGACAAGTCTTTCGTGCGAAGAAATCTACAGAACGGGAGCGAGAGAGATGGGAATGAAAGAGAGAGAGAGAGAGAAAGCCTCTGTGTCTTCCTGGCAGTGCATGTAAAACCATTCAAATATACTTTCACATTCCCGTCGTGTGTCTTCAACTGTGTGGTGGTAAGTGCACACCACCATGGTCCGCCAATGGTGAACTCCGGGCCCGGTGGCCAAAGGGTACGATTCAAGTTCAACTGAGGTTGGAATGTTTGGTGTTTTTGTTTTGCTTCCGAAGGGCTTTTTTTGTTGCTCCGTTTTATTTTGATTCTCTCTTTCTCTCTCTCTTTCTTTAGTCATTTCGTTCCCTCCTTTTCCGCTCGTTCGCAATCAAAGCTGCGAGGCTCGTTGTGAGTGTGCGTTTTTTTCTTTCCTTCTATTGTTTTCCATCCCTGTTCTTTCTTCTCTTCCCGCGGTGGTTGTGGCTTTTGGCCTGAACTTTTAACTAGTTTCAGCGCTCGTCGTTCTCGGGCTCCACTCTCACTTTCCGGCGTGTGACTTTTTACCTTTTCACCAGCCTTACGCTTCGTTTCGCCTCGCCTGCCCGCTGTAATTGATCTCTTTCTCCGGCTCCGCTTTTCTTTCCCGCGCCTGCCCATCTTCCCTTCCCCGCGCTTTGCCGACGAGTTCGATCACTTTTCCTTTTGTGTGCGACGACAACAATGGGAAAATTAGCGTTTTGGAGCACAACCTGGCTGGTGGAAGCGGCCATTACGACACCAGAAAGTGCCAATATCACTTTCTCAGTTGGCGAACCACCGAAGCCCACATTCCCACACCGTCTGGTTGGGGTGCGCTGAAAGGAGCGGCCACACTGTGCCTAAAAATTCCTTTTGCCGATTTTTTTTTGTTGCCGTTGTTGTTGCTGCCGTTGCCTACCACAACTTCCCAACTGCGTAGTATTATTGCGCGATTTTCCGTTGCTTGCTTCGCCATTGTTGTGGTTCTGCTGGTGTGGGGCGACGTTGGAAAGTCGGAAGAAAGGCGCTTGGAGGGTGTGGAGAGCGAAAAAAAAAGAAACAAACAACAAACGCGCGTGATCAGCTCGCTCAGGGCACTCCTCCTACACCGTGAGCTGTTGTTTGGGGGGGTGGAAGGGGTGGATCGCCAAACGGTCCAAAGGTGACGGTAGGGCCGGAAAGTGAAGACGGCATTGATGATTGGAGCAGTTAACCATTGCCGTTGCTAATCGCGTTAGGCCTGCTCTGACACATTCTCTCACATGATTGCTTCCCACTGTTGCCTGAGGTGTAGAGGTGCAATTGATTTGTTTTCTTTGTTTTTATCCAAAGAGGTGACAGCAGCGCCATTGAACCCATACTCGGATACCTTTATTGGGCAGTATTGCGATACGAAAACCGGCGCGCACTAATGTTTCAATTTTCTAGCTTTGTGGATAATTTTTGCAAAATAACAACGAGCCAATCCCGGCAGCAACACTAACGGTTCCCACACAATCTCTTCATTTATAGCAGATGAAATAAAAAGCTTAAAAATAAAGTGCACAAATAAAGGGTGGCTCGTTAACGAAAATAACACACCAGGCTTGGGGCAGTTCACTTTCACCCGGGCGCCCGAAATGACAGAAATAAAAAAAAAAACACACACACACAAAACGCCGAAAACCCAAATATGGCGGATGACAGTGAAGTTTTGAAAGGCTAGAGGACGCTTGTGAGGCGAAAGTGAATCCACCCAACAAAAAAACCAACCCCATCCGTACCGGGAACCCTCCGAACAAACAATTCTCCCCCGGAGCGATGCGCGACACTCACACTTAACCTCACTGTTTGAGCAGCGTACACAAGCCTCCCTCTTTAAAGGCTCGTCCATTTTGCCGAGGAGTCCGCACAATGGCGGCTCCCCTTTGGTGACGTTTCGAGTTTCGATTTTCGAGCTCTAGTTGCAAACATTGCAGACTTCGGCCGGGCCGGAAAGGATGGCGCAAACTGGATCGGACAAACTCAAATGTTTGAGCACTAACTCACCTTACTCAAAATGGCTAACAGACAATTATTGCTTCTTGGGTAAACAACGCCATTTTCGTAATCCATCTTCGGCTTTTGGTAGTTGTCAATTTAACCACAATATTGCATATCTCAAAGAGCGTAAGAATGTCTCTAATGTACTAGTTTGGATACTAATAAAATACAGACACAGAAATAGTACACTATTATTTAGTGACTATAGCATCTGTCAGCCTAAGCTGTCAAAAAAAGAACAGCACTATCATCCATTTGAGTAAGAGCTCTAGAATGTACTAATTTAGAGGTTAAGTTGATAGGCCTAAGATGCTTCAGATATTATCAGTAGACTATCAAGAGAGTTACATTGAAGTCCATTGATGTCCAGAATGTACTAATTTAGAGGTTAAGTTGATAGGCCTGAGATGCTTCCGATACTATCAGTAGACTAGTATCAGTAGTAGACAATGAAGTCCTTTGATGTCCAGAATGTACTAATTTAGAGGTTAAGTTGATAGGCCTGAGATGCTTCAGATATTATCAGTAGACTATCAAGAGAGTTATATTGAAGAAGCGAGGCAAAAGTGTGACGTTTGATGTTGATCAGAAGTTGAAACTCTTGAAAAGATATGTAAAAGTCACTCCCTTACCTACGATCGAATTAGAAACCCTTTAAAGTTAATGTCTTTAAAACGACGTACCAGTCCGGGAATGACTATCCCGGTAGTAGATCGAGCATTAAATCCAGTTCAATCAATCTCATCGTCGCGTCCTTCATTTTATGTACTTTAGGTACGTGTCGCTCCCACCCCGCGCGATATCCTCAGCCTATTTGCTTCGATTTAATGCCTTTAATCAACGTCCACTTCAAAACCGAAGCAATCCAAATTCGTATATAAAACGCTTATTGCCGCTCGGCTAGCGATCCTCCACCAAGGCTCCATTAAGTTGCCGCTCGATCATCATCAGCGTGTGTAGAACAGGTTCCCCGCAATGGGAGTTTGGTTTAGTTTTGCCCTTTTTTTCTTGTGGTTTCGGTTGTGCTTTGCTGCCAGTTTATTTCCTCCTGCAGTCGGTCCGCTTTCACAAACAAGATCAAGCCTTCTTGAGCGCCTCGTGGCGGTGTGTGGCGTGTTTGGTCAGTGGAGGGTGATGTCCTCTTTCACCTAGCGCTTCTTCAGCGCTGCGTATTTATTTTGATTGGCGTTGGAAACCGGATTTCCACCTGATCTTGCGGTTCGATTCGGGCACGCTACAGGAACCGCAATGCTCGGGAGGGTACTGGGCAACTACAGAACGAAACACGTTGCGCACATTGGTATGTAGGTCAGCAGAGGTCTGCTACGGTGGTGGATTGTTGATTTTGTGCCGCTTGTTACAATCTTTCTGACGCGTTCCATCGCTACGTATGCAGTTGAGCTGAGCCCCGGTACGATCTTCAATCAAATCAACGTACCATTTAAGGCACTCTTCGTTGGCAAGCTGTCAGTTGGTCTGTTACAGCTGGATGCGCTCGTACGCTTCGGCGTGAAATATTTCACAAATAGAAGATCTCCTCTGCTTCATTCTGTGTTTTTTTTGGTTAGTAATAAACGTAACGGACAATACAATAATCAAAGCGACAGGCTGAAGAATGATGATTAGAGTGAGCAACAGTTATTGGTTGATTTGAACGGTACATTTCGGTAACGGTGTACAACAATTTGAGATGAATGCATGCACGATTGAAACTATTGTACGGAGGCTAATTAGTGTCTCGCTTATATCTACCCATTGAGCTCTTATTTATATCGTTGCTCATGGTTGAGATTACAACAAAAAAAAAGAGGAACGGCACGTCGTCTAACTCATCCGGGCTCCGCCACTACGAATGCTATCGGACCTCTTCCACCTCAGATATTCACCAGTAATTGTGCGGTGCCCGATAAAAAGCTAATGCGTTCCTTTCACTGACTTTTCATTTTTTTTTTTCATTTTCTTTTTTGCAGAAGAAAGCTTCACCTCGGCCAGCCTGGTCGCGGGTACCGGAACACTGACAAAGGTTTGCCCATTTCCGGGCGTACCGGCCCACGGCAGCGTACACTTCTCCGATGACTCACTGCCTAACAACACCGTCGCGACGTACTACTGCGAGCGAGGTTTCGAGCTGCTCGGACCGTCCCGGCGTGTTTGCATCGATGCACAGTGGATACCGGAGGGTATACCCTTCTGCGGTAAGTCATTATTTGAGGACTCTTCCTTACTGGATGACATTGTTTGCCGCTCAGGCTTTACGGTCGAAAACATAAACTTATCTTACAATAAAACCTGTGCATTGTAACGACCTTCGGAAGTCGGAGTTCCGGGACATCCAAGAGCATTTATAGTGCTCTTAGTAGGAGTGGTAGGCTATTGACGTCTTTTGGATGTGATTCTTTCTCCACTTGATTTTCAAAATGACAGTTAATATAGTATACGAAGCAGGGCGGGTCCGTGCACTGTCAGACGGTAACTCAATTAGGAACTTCCAGTTGTCAATGCGTCAACCTGTCCTACAGCGGAACTCGCCTCGTTACGGTTGATGAGCATGCGTCAGTGGGTCACCTGAATGAAGCCTCACCAGCCGCGCTCAACGCGCTCGGAATGTTTTACAATTAATTCTCATTTCCTCAAACAAACTAAGACTCCATTCATAATGAATACAATTTCTTTCCTACTTTCCCCTTCGTTAGGCAAAACCCCCACAATGGCATTTTGCGGCCCTACGAAACGGGGAACGGATGGATGAAAGAAAACACACACTCGCGCGCTAACCACGCGCGGGACGGAGCAGAACAAAAGAGGCCACTTTCTTTTCCGCAGCGCCGCTCGCGGAGCGACTGCCCTAGCGAACTTTTGAAGGTGTGCTCGTGGGTTTCTCACTCTCCTTCCTTGCTTTCGGATGACGCGTCACACGGCGACACGGCGCATTGTGGTCGAAAGAAATTGAGCGGGGGTTCATCACCTCCAACGCACTCCAGCCACCGTTGGCCAGGGTGGTACAGGTTGGAAAGTTGGCGATGTGTTCAAGAATTTCTCCTCCACGCACGCATCACCACCGCGGGCATTAGCACGCGTGTGTCACCGTCGCGTGTTTTGGTGCTCCTTTGCGATCATCGGCCGTCGGTGTCGATAGCCGAGCGGCCAACAGACCGATGATGATGCTGCCTCACTGTGTGTGTGTGTGTGTGTGTGCTAAATTTGTCGCGCTTTCTTTCGCTTTCACCAAGGCACATTCTTTTGCTCGGTGTGCGCACACGATCGGTGTCACGATGACGGCATAGACCTTGTGTCCGACCTGGCAGAGGACCCTTCCCTCCTGCCCGAGGCAACCAAGCACGCGATTATGATTGCCAGCCTCCATTGATGTGGATTATCCGCGCGCAAAGGGTGAAGGAACTGAAACCGCACAGCTTTCAAGATGGCGGCTCAAATGAGGCGTTCGAGATAAGCTATCTGTCAGATAGGGGAGATCGACGACGAATGCACAATTTAAATGACATCTTCATCTCTTTCTGACAGCAGCTGTCAGATCTGTGAAGTTGCTATAGTATCTTGAATACTCGAAAATGATACACTCAAGATATGCTCTCTGTTGCATACTAATACAAATGTCACCTTCATCTGTCAATTCTATCTTTCGACACCTGTTCAGCTCTGTGGAGTTCCTGTAGTATCTTGTATAATCGCAATTTCATACTCCACTTGTTCGAACCGGAAAGTGCCCTAGACTGGGTACAGATCTTACCTAAACCCTCCCCACGACGCTGTACACCGAGCCGACCCTATCCTTCCGTTTTGCTTAACGGGGCGGAATTATACCTCTATTAGATCAGCGCAAGATCTGCCTGATAATTGATTTTCGTTTCCCTATTTTCGATGTTTTGTTGTTGCTGTTGATTACGGCGTCTGTAGCTGTAACACACGCCGCCATTTTACAATCCACGGACGGCCTATTTGTGGGGCCGGTCGGCCACACGGCACGGAAATTAACGGCATCTAGTTTGCGCGCTAGATTCCAACCGAAACAACTCCGGCACGCAGCCGGATGAATGATTACTGATTTGTTTTCTGTCGAATTTCGTTCCCGACTTCACCACCAGGGGGGGGGTTGCATTCCTGCCCAATCGATCCCAACTTATAAACGCCGGGCGCAACACGATTCGATTCTCTCTCCCTCTCCCTTTGGCCGTGTTTTGTGCTGCAACCTGTTTGCAAAGTGCTAAATAACACCGTTAAAAGAGAGAAGAAGGAAACACCGCCCTCCCTCCCCCCGCTGCACCTCATACATGTTTAGTGTCTTGTTTCGATCCGCACCTGGCGGCACCTGGCGCTGGCACTACTCTGGGCGCGCTGCTGTTGTGCCTAATGGTCGGGTGTGTGTGTGTGTGTGCAGGAGAAGGAGGAGGCTGACTACAACAATTATGGCACGGTGTTACGTTCCAGGCGAGGATAATTAATGGATAATGGATACTCCTCCTTTTATTTCGAACGCGCAGCAAAACAACACCAGCTTGTTTGGTTTTTTTTTTGGTTGTTTCGGGAAGAAATTTCTTCATTCGGAGCTGGTGCTGATAAAGCTGATCGGTTGGGATGGGAAATTTGACAGGTGGAAACGATCAGCATTAGGCAGCACAGGTTAAGAATGTCCGAGATATTGAGGACGCCCTTCCAAAACCCAGCTTTACGGTTATCTTCCTTCACCAAACACAGTGGAGATGCTTCTTATCTTCCGTTTAGCAAATGACTCCCCCAGTATCTAACAATACCAAACCCGTTGGAAGTAGATCACCTTAATCATTGACTATCATTATCAAGTCATTTATCATCATCTCCTGGATCTTCACGGATCAGAGTTGGTAGGAATTCAACATCCAGTGAAGCGTTTCCCTGTTGGGGTAGAGCAAACAGGTCAATTGACCTCCTGAAGTGGTTAGCAACCCAACCAGCCGAAAAAAAGCGGAGATATCTACCGAAAATACGGTGTTGCGGCGTACCCGCGTGGCCAGACCAACGCACCCGCCCTAATTGAGACGCATCTCAAATTGAATTCCGTAAAAGGTTGTTTGGCGAAACGGGCTGTGACCCACTTGCCGTGGTGTAAAGGGAAACAATTGCCCCCGCTTTTTTTAAACACTGTTAAACGGTACCGGTCGGGGTGTATTGATTGAAAACGAATCGGAATGCTGGCGAGGCATCAGCGCGTCAGTTCCCAGGATGGCGTACTGCAGCTACTTATCTCTTTTCCAGGCTGTGGATGAGGTTAAGATATTGCTTCTCTTCAAAGCTGGATGTTTTATGTTACTAACCTCAAAAAAAAAAGGCAGGGGAAAACAGCCCCGCATTTAATCTCTCCGCATGTACATGGATCACACCCCCCCCTCTTCTTCCATCCGCAGTGCTGAATGTGGCGGCCGGTAAGGCTCCGATGCAGATCTCCACCGAAGCGTCTGGTATACCGCAGAAAGCGATCGACGGATCGACGTCCGCCTTCTTCTCGCCGGACACCTGCTCGCTGACCAAGCCGGAACGTGTGCCCTGGTGGTACGTGAACCTGCTGGAACCGTACATGGTGCAGCTGGTGCGGCTAGACTTCGGCAAGTCGTGCTGCGGTAAGCATTCCGTCCTGATTTTGTACCGACAGTCTCACGACGACATCTTCCGTCTTTTCCGTTGCGTGCAGGTAAGGGCAAACCGGCCACCATTGTTGTGCGCGTCGGCAACAACCGGCCCGACCTGGGCACGAACCCGATCTGCAACCGGTTCACCGGCACGCTCGAGGAAGGCCAACCGCTCTTTCTGCCCTGCAATCCCCCGATGCCGGGCGCGTTCGTGTCCGTCCATCTGGAGACGAGCGCACCGAGCCAGCTGTCCATCTGCGAGGCGTTCGTCTACACCGACCAGGCGCTGCCGATCGAACGGTGCCCCGCGTTCCGCGATCAGCCGCCCGGTGCGTCGGCATCGTACAACGGCAAGTGCTACATCTTCTACAGCCGCCAGCCAGCGACGCTGCGGGACGCGCTCGCGTTCTGTCGGGCGCGTGGCGGCACACTGATCAACGAGAGCAACCCGGCCCTGCAGGGGTTCATCAGCTGGGAGCTGTGGCGTCGGCACCGCAGCGACACGTCCTCCCAGTACTGGATGGGTGCGGTCCGGGACGCGCAGGATCGCAACACGTGGAAGTGGATCGGCGGCGAGGAGGTGTCGGTATCGTTCTGGAACCTGCCCGGCGGTGATGAGGACTGCGCCCGGTACGACGGTTCGAAGGGATGGCTGTGGAGCGACACCAACTGCAACACACAGCTCAACTTTATCTGCCAGCACCGTGAGTATCCGTGGCAGTGGGGAAGGTCTTCTGCGGTGCGGATAGGGTTGCTCAGTGCTGTGATTTCGTTACAGAGCCGAAGGCCTGCGGCAGACCGGAACAACCACCGAACTCGACCATGATCGCACCGAAAGGCTTTGATGTGGGTGCGATCGTGGAGTACAGCTGTGACGAAGGACATCTGCTGGTGGGACCGAAGCAACGGACCTGTCTGGAGACTGGATTCTACAACGAGTTCCCACCTGTATGCAAATGTACGTATGGCAACCTGACGTATCCGAACAACCGGGAAGATGGAAGAACTCCTCGGGAATCAAAGCCTCTCAGGGGCCTTGTCGACAACACCTGAATATCCTCTGAATATCTGAACATGTACACATCGTGGTGCTCAATATCTCTCTTGCACGTTCTCTTCTAGACATTGAGTGTGGATTGCCCGCTTCGATACCGCACGGATACTACGATCTCATCAACGGCACGGTTGGCTACTTAAGCACGGTAATGTACAGGTGTGCGGAAGGCTACGAAATGGTAGGTCGGGCCGTGCTGATCTGTGACATCGACGAGCGTTGGAACGGACCGCCACCACGCTGCGAGTTGATCGAGTGCGATCCACTGCCAACGCTCTTCCCGAACGGTGCGATCGTGTCCTCCAACCAGACGGTGTACGGCACGCGTGCGGAAATCCACTGCAATCGGGGCTTCGTCCCCGACGGCGAGCCCGAAATAGTCTGCACAGCCACGGGTCAGTGGAGTCTTCCGCTACCGAAGTGCGTGCCGAATCCGGTCGACCATAACGAAGGCCCGGCAACGGTGCGCCCGAGCGCCGTGTCTACGACACCGAGCTCCTCCCGGGCACCTCCAGTGTTGATCGTTTCGCCGACCACGCCTGCATCGATCGGTGGCGTTCCCTCGCGCCGTCAGCCCACTGGTGGGCGACGCCCGGTCAGCACAGTGCGGTACTCCACGCAGACCCCATCCCAGAGCAGTACGGTGTCGGCCGCGGAGTCGACTACCTCCGTGACGGTCCACATGGCGGGTCCGACGACGGCACAACCGGGCCACACCAGCAGTACCACCGAATCGCCCATCTTCAGCATCGAGATCGATGATGGTACGGATGACGACAGTAGCTATCTGCCGCACGGCGGCCCTAACCGGAAGCATTTGAACAGTAACGATGACTACTACTACCGCAAACCTAACCTTGAGGACGGCTTCGGTTCCGACACGGCAAACGACTACGATGACGACGACGACGACGCAACTGACCACAACGCAAACCACGACGATCAGCTACCGACCTTTGACGATAACTTTGACAGCCTCGAGGGCTTCTTCATCGGCACTAACGAAGATTACTCTCTTCCACCCCCTCCCCCCTCAGAAGTGCGGCCCGGATCGATGGGTGAGGAAGCGGTGCGGCCGTTCCGCCCGCAGCAACCGTCCGTCGTGATACTGTCGAAGGAACCATCCGCCGGCAAACCGGCCACCCCGAAACCGGCCGTCTACGAACCGTCCCATCCGCCGGCGGTGGTAAGCGTTACGCCGCCCGCCCAAACGCAGCGACCGCCGGTCACCGGCACGACCGGGCGCCGGCCCGTCACGACGACGCGCGTCCGCAACCAGCAGCCGAACCACGAGCAGGACGTGCTGCTGTCGCACCACCCGCAGGACAACGAAATCCCCGGCAGCGTGAACATCCGGCAGGATCAGTCCCCGAAGGTGAACGTACCGTTCGCGGTGAACAACGTGGACGATCTGGTGCCGGCGGACGGCACGAACGGGAACGGCGGCAGCGACGGTCTGCTCACGAGCTTTGGCGGTGCGAACGGCGGAACCGGCGGGCTGGGCAGTGCGGGCGGCAGCGGGTCCGGGGCGGGCGACCGGAAGGAGTCGAAGAATGCGAAGCTGAACCTGGGCGCGATTGTGGCGCTCGGTGCGTTCGGTGGTTTCGTCTTCCTAGCCGCCGTCATCACGACCATCGTGATCGTCGTACGAAGGTGATTAACCGTGGCTACCCACACGCAGACAAATGCTTGCACATAGTGCTTCTCTTTGCGCTTTCGTTTTATATTTGTTTCTGTATCACACACACACACCCATTTACGTGCAATGCAAGTTACAAGTTTTAGGTTCCTTACTATAATACAGCAAACACTCACCCACACAAACACGCACACATCATACAGACGTTACTGATCGCTTGCAGAGATAAGAGCGGAACGTGTATACTCACCTTTATACACACCTGTCACTACTGTCACACATGCTACCAAGAACAGCTACACACTAACGGATAAGACAATTACCTCGTGCAAACACACAAAATGGTCACCACGCACGTCAGGAACTTTCCATCGTGCTACCTTCTGGTGGTGCCTGTTATCATCCTTTTTCCAGCGGAACAGTTACTATCGCACCGAGGGCATTATTGTTGCTAACTGCTTGACAAAATTGACAGATGGTAGGGAAATTTCGTCTAAACGTCTTCTTACCACGAGGTAGATACAGAAGGAAGCATCGAATCGAGGCAAATCATCACAAAAAAAATCAAACTATTCTCTAACCCAGTCCGCACGGGCAGAATTCTTTGTGAAGTAATGAGTGTACTGCTGCTTTCACTATACCCCGCTTTCATTGGTTTATACGGGCTTATGTCAATAGCAACTCCACAACGTAGCGTTACTGTTAAGAATAGTTTGTAGAATAGTGTATTTCTAGACCTAGTGCGCTTGCTTTACCAGGCTAACAAACCTATTCCAAAGGTGATGGTGAAATATTGTACCATGTTTTCAGTGCAATAATGCAGGATATTGCATATCTTAACTAACTTAACGCTTAAGTAGTGGTCATTAGTGCACAAATTAGTAGCTGATTATGTATTTTCTTGTATGGGTTTCGTAGTTCTAATGGAATAGCTCTGTAATTCGTACAACTGTACTGTACTGACTCTTATCCAAGATTTAGATTTCTTAAGGTTCTCAGGGGGATTTTTCTACTACAATACTAGCAAAATCTGGTGCTTCTACTAAAATAATCGCTTATCACCCGAAACATGACAGGTTACCAGGCACAGAGTAACGCATTCGCTTGACAATTTCCCTGTGCACAATAGTTTGTTTGTTTTCGATTTACCAACACAATCACGTTAAATAACTGTTGCAAAACCTTGTTGCAAGCGTACCGTGCCCTTTCCAGTTGCTGGCGTTACTGGAACCGGCCCTTAAAGCCAATATCCTACTTACACCGTTTATTAGTTTTAGCCACACATGCCTAGCGAAGCAGCGGAGTTAATATCGCATCCCAATGATTATTGTTTTTCTTTTCTTTTTCCATGAATTGTTGTCTTCCCCCCATCTTTCTCCATTCTCGTTACCAACGATGTTGCGAAACTGTTTTGCGAACAAACACCTCGTATGTGCCAACCGCATGTGTCGGAACATACGGTACCGATATCAAAACACCTGCACATCACGATCAATCAACTGTAACTGCGTGCTGTAGAATGAACACGATCTACACGACTGCTAGAGTTCACAAAAAGAACACCTTCTCGTACTCTTAAGCGATGTTTTGCTGTTTTCGTTTTCTGCTTCTTCCTGTTTTGTTGTGGCTTTTTTTTTCTCTATCTAAGTATAGCTCTGGTAGCATAATATTTATTACGCGGGTTTTTGAAGGAAATGTTTGTGCAAAGCAAAGGCAAAGACTTAACAGTAGCAAATGGATAGTTGCGTAAAGAATGCATTACTAGTAGACGTAATCTCTAATTCAAAAAAACCACACACGCCATGAAACGGATCATGCATCGTGACGAACGTATTTTGTGACAGATCGTGCACATTACTAACGCCCATCGCTGGCAACACTGCGTTCACTGAGTGAACCGTCTGCTGTCTGCTACCGCTGTTTGTAGTTCGTTTGTAGTAAAATAACAAACGTCATCGGCAATACCGATGAGTAGGCGTACAATTTACAGACGCCATTTTGACATTTGGCGTCCGGCATTTTTTTTTTGTTGAGGTTTATTTAGACGTAGTAGACGAGACGCTTGGTCATAGGTACGTACCGAACGTCCGTAAAGTTGCTCGCAATAATTAGTACCGTGTGTAGTATGCTCATACAGCCACCAATACGCGAATTTGTGGGAGTTTTGCAATATGAAACTGAGCTAGTAGATTGTTGGCCCGACATCGTTACAAAGTTGAGTCGGTGTTGTACGCCGGCGCGTTACACGAGAAGTTCGGCCCAATGTTCGCTGGTGGAAATGGACGATAAGGAGAGCGCGGAGGGAAGGAGAAAGTGCCGGTGATGGTGGTTGTGGTTGTGTTTGTTTCTACTTTTTTTTTGTTTTTGGTGCGTATCCTCCCGTGTCCCTTTCCCCATTGCATATCGCTACCACCAGTAACGCAGCAGTGACGCGCTATCAGTGTGCGCAGTATGGGGATAGCTCGTGTGTAGTGGGCTCCCCTACCTACTCAAAACAACATCCCCCAACACCAGCATACCAGATGGTAACACAGTCGACACAGTCAACACACACACACATGCGTTACACACGCGGGCCGAAGTAACGTCATCGGAAACGGCATAAAGCACAGAACCGGCACCGAACTCTACGCGCCATTTCGAGGATGCTCCAGCACTGGCAGAGTGACCGCCAAGACCGCGTCCCAGAAGTTGGTGCACGCACTGTACGGAAATAGTCTGCAAAACCGGCTGCTGATGGTTTTTGGTGGGCGAAGTGCGTTCAGCCAGCGGGTGGTTCGGGGTTAGTGGTACGCAGACACACTGCTTGGGTACGGTAGTACTAGTAGTGGTACAGCAACAAGACGGCGGAAAGCTAGACATTCCCCGCAGGCTAAGGCCCGAAGGTGTTTGGTCGGACAACGCAATACACCTGCAACCGCATGCTACAATGGCGGCTTTTTGGACTCCATTACAAACTACTTACTATAACTACTACTATTACCACTCATATTACTCACTACCATTATCATTATCTACTACTATTACTGCCATTACTAGTACTACTACTACTACCGCAATTACCCTCCCCCCCCAGTACTATGTATCGCTACCACTAGTAACAAACACCTGCTACTAAAAACAAAAACCCCCAACACTGCAAGAAGTGCCATAACCACTAGAGCAAAAGCGACCAAACAAAAAAAAACCCCGAACAGTGGGCGCAAGTCTGCAATGAAACTCCAATAATGGCCACAACTAGCGAACCCAAGGGGGCAAAACAGACAGAGTATCATCCAGCACGCGAATAACGCGTTATCTACCAACTAACGTAGCATTACCCACCAACATCCAACCCACCAACAATACAAAACCACCAACCAACAATGGTCATAGGTCCCGTAAATGTAAGAGCTCATTTTTATTCCCTCCTCATTTGTTTTCTTTTGTTTGTTATTTTTTTTTGTTTTGGCTTCATTTGCTAGTTTTAGTTACCACCGTTCCAACCGCTCTGCTACACAGCCTTGTTTAGTTTGCTTATCTTTTCGTTTTTTTATTGTTGATACCCACTACCGTCCGCCATCTTGCTCCGAGAGTGGCGTCCGTGGCGAAAATATAAAAGCGCAAAACAAAACCCGGCCAACGTTTGCAAACGACTATTCTGCCATCCTTGTTCCACTGAAAAGGCGAAGTAAAGATAGCCTCACGCTCAATTCCCAACACCAATGCATCACCGGACACTACTACCAAATCACTATCGCCAACGAATAGTGCAAATCTTCTTTCCGGCAATTATCACGCTCTCTCTCTCTCTCTCTCTGTCTCTCCATCACCAACCACCATATTAGCAGCTTCATCTATTGTTGTTGCACGCTGTTTCAAGTTGCGTGTTTTTTTTTAAATGAAGACAAGCAGTTTCCTTCCTTGTGTGTGTGCTCTTGTTTTACCTTTTTTTCCCCGTGTGTGATTGTGTCGTGGATACTTCTAAACGCTTTGCAGCTGTTTCCAATGTCTACTCATCTTTATGGCTATTGGTTTACACTAGGCATCTCGTTTCTCGAACGATCTTTCAGGTTATGTTTTGAAATGCTTGTGAAATTGAAGATTTTTTTTTGTTTTTTTGGTGATTTGGAACGAAAAGCCTTTCTGACGCGATGATCCGAAGTCCAAAATTCTGTAGGGTACTGTACATGGGATATCTGTGAGGCACTGGATACGTCTAGCTATGCATGCAACCAGCCACTAACCGCCTGTTGAACGGTATTTAGCGATAAATCTGTTTCGCTGTTTGTTTGTTTTTTTTGTTTATTTCACTCCCGAGCTGGTAATAGTCGCCCAAGGCTTTAATGTGGTAGAAGGCAATAACAAAACAACCTTTAGTAATTCGGTCATGGTTAATGTTAACATGTTAATAGAACCTCCTTCTCTTGCCGCGCGCATCATTTTGCTTTTCTTGGGGTGTAGTATTAATCTTTAGACACGCACACACTTCACACACCGTCAGCCAAGAAGCAGAACCTCGAATATCCGCTTCCGTAGGAGATCGCTATGAGGTCGCAATTTAAACAAAAATCCCAGTAAGTTCATGCAGTTCAAATGCGTAGGTCCCTTTCCCCTTCTTTTAATAGCGGTTTCCATGTTGAATTAGATGCCGTCATGTACACAACTGAAGCTGCTAATTGTGGCCAACGTTTCTTAACCTCTCTGCTTCGGTAGTTCTCAAACCTCACGCCTGTCAAACTACTACTGTTCACGTATAATATAGTATCAATTTTGCTTGGAAAAGGATGGTAAGAAAAGAGTTCGCAACGTTTAGTGGCATATCAAGCAGAAGAAGCCCCCGCGTTATCAACTAGCATGTCAGGAAGCGTCATCACTTCTCTCAAGTCATTAGTTTAGTTTGAATTAAATTTGAAAACAAACTTCTTCTGAGTATACCGATACGAACTGTCACTTACGTCAATGTTTTTTTTCTCTCTTTCTCTCTTTCTCTCTCAATCTGTTTCTCTCGTTTTCCTTCTCCATTCGCTCACCTCCTGCTCACACACCGTTGTACACGAAACTCGTACAGAAATCGCACCTCCAATCAACACTATCGGCATCGTGCCTCACCGGACTGCAATACGGTCGCATCCTTTTCCAGCTCTAGCTCAGAGTCCCGGAACGGTTTGAACCGCTACTACCGCCAGGCGTGGGAAAATCTGCACGAGTCAGCATCGAAAAGCCACAACCATTCCGGTCTGAAGCGCAAGGAAACGATGGACGCACCGGTGAATCGGTCCCGCTCGCGTGAAAACCTGGACGTGAGCAGATCGCGCGAACTGGACAGGTACGTGCAGTGGGTAGTGTGCAACGCACACCAAAACGCTCATCACCCGACACATTATTCTGCTTTCTCGCTTCTGACAGATCCCGGGAGAACCTATCGTCGGCGCGGAGCCGTGACTATGGCCGGGACAGTATGGCGCTGCGCGACGGCTCGGAGATGGTAGTGTCGGACGTGTGCGTGAAGGGTGAGAAGAAGCGGCACCATCACCACCATCACAAGAGCAGTCACCGGAATGATTTCCGCGAACCGAACATACTGGGCAGCGGCAACGGACGGCGCGAACATCGCCATTACTGACGCGGTAAAATGATCATCACCGTCCGGATCGATGGATGTGCGCAACGCCACGACGGCGACAGTCTCAGGCCGATTCGCGATATCTAGGGAAGATGGGGCGCACACCGAGACGACGATGTGTTTTAGTAGACCGTTGATTCGGATTGTGTGGGTGTGTGTGTGTGTGAGGGAGTGCACCAACAACCAACAACCGCTGTCGCAACTTGGGTCCAACAAGCAGACAGCAGGGGCGTAGAAGTGCTGACCAATGAGCCAAGCTCAGCAACGAAGCAAGATGGACGAGAGACGTGTGTATATGCGTGTGAGTGTGTGAGAGACAGGGAAGGGAGTAGTAGCGAAGGATAGTGCAGCACGAGTGACGGGGCTTCACACATCACCACACCAATTGTTACTGTTTCTATTTTTAAGTACGCGTATAACAGTATAACAGTGGGTTACTGAGGAGACACTACCACAGTCAACATATTACTGGTTGTCTCCTTATCGTTTGTGTACTACATTCCACAACGCACCATTTTCTTTTGTTTTATAGGACGTACACACCAACTCCAACCTTCTCCCATTTCCCGCCCGCATCCCTCTACCTTGCCTCCACGCTTCATGGTAACACCTGAATACCTGGCAGTGGAGCAGCGTGGATAGAGCCGCGGTATTGCTACTAATGGTGAGAGTACTAACACAGACAGCATAGTTATATAGTGTAGGTTCGACCCGGGTCGTCCGTCCAACTGTTAATTCGCTAATTTTACAAACACACCGGTGGATGGCAATGGTAGTGATTGAACGAAGGTTAGAACGCAAGTCCCAGTATCGACGTATTTGTAATTAAAAGCCCTAGTATCACGAATTTATCGGATAACTGTAGTAGAGCTATTATGTATATGAAGAATGGTTTGTTAAGGTCTTCTAAGTATTTCCTCGGATTCCTCACGGAACTGCCCGAACTTTCTAACTTTGTTTGCTGCCTGCACTAGCTTTCCGTCATCGTAAATCGGTCGCGAAACCGCTTTGACCACGTTTAGTACAGTTGATCGAGTATCTCCATTTCTAGGCGCGGTTGACACGTTTTCCATCCTCTTTGCAAAAATGACTAATGCCTTCCCTTCCTTTAGATAAAGGACCCTGTACGGAAAGAGAGATGTGTTACCTAATCTTATTCTTACTTCAACGCTTGTTCTCTCTCTCTCTCTCTTTCTCCCTCCCTTTATCTACGATATCTGTATGTACATACGCTAACAATGACGAATTAGATACATCTCCACCATATAACACCCCGGATACACCTTCGCATACGCAAACATGCCCCTAAGAAGGCTAAAAACGCATTTTAAATAATAAGGGAAACGTAATACAAAACATGACTTAAGGAAAAGCAAAAAACACACAAAAAAAAAGCAATAACAGAAACGCGCTATGCGACAAGTCACAAGCTCAAAGAAGTACGTACACGGGGAGATGCGCTCAAACTAAAGGCAAGCCGAAGGACAAGACAATCTAAGTGGCAATATGATGTTCTAGTTAACCTATTTTTAGTCGCAGTTTTGCATCGGGTTAGGCGAAAGAAAATAAATAAAGGGATTCGATTGGTCCGACTTTTTGCAATAATGGGACGGGTGTTTGGAGCAAAACGATCAGCCGACGCGCGGCAAAACCTTAGCTGGTTCGTATTTAGTCGTACAGCGTGCGCCGTTACTGCTGTTGGTAGTTTGTAGGTTTTGCTAGACGTTTGGTTTTGTTATATACCGTACTCGAATAACCGTAAACGTTCGGTGGGAAAAGTGTGTTATTTTTACAAATAAACATTATCGATGTTGCTATAACTAACTCTGGGTGTTTTTTGTGCGCTTTGAAGGGATATGGTAAAGGTAAGATACTTACTGAACCGGCGCTGAAGTGCCTAAGGAACATCTTTGACAGGTGCAGAAGTCCTCCCAAATCGCTCACGATTCCTTCACCTGCCATGTGACCGAGATGCCAAACGAGCTCATTGGGTCGTAAAGTTAAACCCTGTATCTTGCAGTCAACGAACAAACAAACAGACAGTGGGATTGTTTTTGGTTAGTATTGTTCGTTTTATTACTTACAGCGTACCCAGCTGGTTTGCCTTACACTGTTTTCTTGCTGTTGTTTTTTGCAACAGTTTGCCGACGCTTTTACCCACTTTGCCGATCAGCAGGGCGCGTACCGTTTCAGTTTCACTCATTGTTTCGCATTACGTTGTTACTATCAATTTGAATAACGAATCTGTCGGAAAAGTCCTTTACTCCTACCCTAAAGTATGCCGGTTAGGATGAGAAAATGGTGCAAACGACGAGTTTGATTTTTGGTTTCCTATCGTAAAAACACTACAACCTCACAATTTTGCCTGTTCGCAGTCTCGTGGCTGGGAGGTTCGTTTTTGTTTCATGTATATATTTAAGAAAAAAAAACAAAAACAATCGTTTCGAACTTTTCTTTTTGCCTGCCAAAACCGTATGCGTTGCGGCGACAACGAAACGATTACTAGTTGTAAGAGTGTTGCAACTTTGAATTGATTACTATTGGCACTGTTGTTTTTAGAGCACACTGTTTAAAGAGTTCATTGTTAAATGCGACAAAACGTACGTGCGATATAAATAGGGATGTACTGTATGATAGTTTGATTTGCTTGTTAGTCCAAAAGTGTTTCCATTCGTTACCCTGCATATCCAAAAGTATTTATTTGACAGTAGGTGTTTTTTTTTTTTGGTTTGGCCTTTTTTGTTTTTGATTTTCGAGCGATTTTTCTAGATATGTTGGACTATATGGTTTTTGAACGTTAAACGGTAATGGAATTGATACTATACTAGGGGTTTTGTTTCAAATTTGCATATCCCCTCGAGACACGTTTTACTGAACGTATCACACTACTATTAATTATGCTTGATTTTGAATTTCACTCATCTTTTATTCCCTCTCCATTGGGTGTTTTTTTTGTTCGTCTATGTTTGCACTGCTACAATTCTCTCTACGGTATAAACGGAAACCTTCGATTGCTGAACGTTGAATATGCTAATCGGGCTTGTATAGGTATTGTAATAGTTACGATTAATAGGATTAATGTGTAAAAGAATTTAAGTCCTTCAATCAGGTTCGTTAGCTTCTATTCTGTTTTGTCTGTCACTGTTATTTCTAACTTAAAAAACACTCTTAAAGCTTTTATTTTCTTTATTATTGTGTAGTTAAAAAAAACAGAAAATTTAATTTCCCTGGCACGAACAAAAATAAAAATCTAACTGAAACGAAGCAATAAAACAAAACAAGCAAACCTAAAGGCTCGATGTAAAATGGATAGGTACATCACTGAACCGTTCCGGTGAGTATTTAGACTGTTTGACGAACAGTGTATAACGTTTCATCTTGCGGTGCTCGTATTGGAAGCATTATCGATTTTTACTGTATCGCTTCTTGCTAGTAATTCGTGTGTGAAAAAGTTATGTCTCTTCCCTGCAGGAGATGTGCATGAATCTGAATAATAATTTTCTACCGGTCAAATAGTTTTCACCAGTCTGTTCTAGCGCCATTTTAGCCTCTTTCACGCTCTGAACGGTGTAATTATGCAGTCGGGAAATTGAATTATCGTTACTAACAAGGGAAGGATTCCACCCTTCGTCCTGTAAACATTCCAGGTTATTTGTGTGTTCATTTTAGTACTGCCGACTATTATCGTAAAGCTCCATTTTTGCCTTCCCGAAGCTAATGGTGTTTATCCTTTTGTTCCTATTGTACACTATTCATTGTAAACCTTGATTACAGACTAATGCTCTTTTTGTGTAACTAGTAATAACTTGCACATTGTTCTGTAACCCGTAAAACAAACAGTGCAAAAATAAATGCTGCATTAACTGAAGGAGATAAGAACAGTGTTAATAGTATTTTGTTTCGTTTTGTTCGCTTTAAATAATGAGTTTCATATGTGTTTATGTGGCTACGATAAATTGTTCTAATCAATAAAAAAAAACTACAAAAATCTCTCACTAAACCGTGCGTAGCTTACAATGCGACCCATACACGGTTTACCATGAAGAAAACAAAGGAACGCATTGGACTGTTGTTAACATAACGCAATAAACAAAAAGAAAACAAAAGTTTAAATAATTACAAAAAAAAAACAACAAACTTAGTCACTTATACGTTTGACGTGTCTAAAGGTCTAAAATAATGTAAGTTAAAGAATTTTGCTAGCCCTGTTTTACTTATGAAGGGTGAACTAAGTTTGTGCCTTTCCATACGTGCCGGCCGGAGGTCGATAGACTGCCGGAAGGGACAACACTTGCGGCATGTTGAACGCGTACTTCCGCGTGCCAACGTTCTTCATCGTATTATCAGATCGGGTTCCCTCGCTAAAAAAGACACAACACCGAAGAGAGAAACACGTTTTAAGCAATAATAGAACGTGTAAGATGGACGTTTTGGTTTGAAATATGCTTACCTGCGCATCGTATTAAGCACATTTTGCGCATTGCCCGCGGACAGATGAAACTCCTGCTGCAGCACGCGACACTGCTCGAGCGTAACCGCCATCGAGGTTCGATCCTTGGCACTTTTGCACGACGTGAACCGTAACCCCTGCACAGCGCGCGTTATCTCCTCCGCTAGCTGCAGGATGGCGTAATTTTTAGAACTGTTCGCGCGCAATTCCGCCTCCATGTCATCGAGGAACTTAGCGACGGTATGGTCCGGTACGAGCAGCTCCTTTTGGGGCGTGGTGTACGCACCTACCTTCGTAGGTGTGTCCTGGCTAGCGGAGCAGTTCGGGTTGACGAAGTTAAACGGCACCTTACGATACCGGATGTGGTACTGCTTCAACCGATCGTAATTGTCCCAGTTCGAGCGGTGCTGTTCGCGCGTAAAACCAAGCGTTTCCGCCACCGTTGCCTTCTCGTTTAAGCCGATGTTGAAGAAGACGGGTGTTACGCGGAAACTAACCGCTTCTTTCGTGGGCAGATGGCAAAACACCGACTCCGGCACGGGTAGCAACACACGCAACGCCTGCCGGGAACCGGTCACACGTGGCACTGGTATCGCACCCTTCGTGTCCCGGTGCAGGTTGCTGCGCACGAGCGTAAACCCAACGGTGGCCAGATCTTCCACCGCCACGCTCATATCACCCCACATGTCCGTCTCGTTGCCGTACAGCGACAGCAATCCTTCGAAGTACGCGAGCGGACCGAGATGGACCAGCAGGCTGATGAAGTTTTCCGTCACATTCTGGCCCCACAGCTTTGCCATCAGGCCCGCGACCAGTGAGGTAAGCGCCTGGGAGAAACACACATCCCGTCGATACATGATCGCGAGTGTGGCGCTCGTTTTCTTCATATCCTGCTGCAGCCGCTGCACCGAATGCATCAGGCGAGCCGTCTTCAGCAGTCCATCCATTGCCTGGCGCAGCTTCTTCATCGAGGGACGCAACTCGAGCGCCCAATCGGTGGTGGCTGACAGATCCAACCCGTCCGTAAACTTGTTGCCCTTCTTCACCTTCCGTGCCACCTCACCGACCGCCTGCGTAAGAGCCAGGTTAAGGTCCTTGCTGTTACTGAGATGAGGTGTGGTCGGTTTCATCTCAATACCGCCACACATCGCCACATCGCTAACACTGGGTTTGGTCGGGCTTTCATTGCCGGCCCCTGCCTGCGACAACTCCTCCCGCGGTATCTCGACAGTTGCGATGGCTTTTGTGTCGCATTCTGCCGTTCCAGCATTGGCGTGCGGTAGCGACAGTGGTTGACTCGTAACTACATAAGTCTGTAGCGTTTCGATGCTGGTCGGTCGTTGTAACGCACCCAGCGGTCCACCTTTGGGCTGTCTCAACCGTACTGCCGGGCTACCGCATCGACCGCACAGAAACTTCACCTTCGACACGAGACACATCACACTCGCCTCAATGTTGAGCTGCGTTAAATCCAGCGGTTCCGGTTCCTCCGTCGGCCGGTAGTAGTTTGCCGACGGGCTCGAGCTCATCACCTTCGTATCGAGAAACGCACCATTATGACCGAGCACGATGGCGGTATTCTCGATCAGATAGCCCTGTTCGTCGTACACGTTCGAAAGTAGTTCGTTCTTATTCTCCAGCAGTTGATTTGCCGTCAGTGTGGATGATCCCATATTCGGCAGGCTCGCCAGTGTTTTGCTGTGCTCGGATGTGGTTGCTTTCGCCGCTACTGCCGGTACCTGGCTGGGTGTCACCTCACCGTTGATGTCGAAGTGCGTTTCACTGAACGTGACGCTTCCTTCTTCGCCACCGGACTTCCCTGCCGGTTTGTTCGCTTTGGAAGTGGAAGGTTGCTCGGTCGGTAAATAGCACGGGCTTGGCAGTGAGTACGTCGTGCTGTGCGAGTCGCAACCCTCCTGCATCACACCGTCCTGCTGCTGCAGCTGGTTAAAGCTGCTCTGTATAGTGGCGATTGTATCGCCAAGCTCAAACGCCGACGGGGACGGTACCATCTTCGCCTTCGGTACGCTGAGCGTACCGGATTTGCTGGTGCGTATCTGCGGCCACAGATCCGGTGCCGGTCCCATCGGTGTGGAAAAGTCTTCCAGCTCGGGCGATTTCAGATCCAACGCACCGAGCTGCTGGGTAATCTTCTTGAACGGTGACATGGCTGACGTAGCGGCAGACACCGTCAGTGATCCACCGTCCCGGTGTCCGGTGTCTCCCTCACCAACAGCCCCACCATTGCCGGTCGCTTCGTCGATGATACGATGCCGTTCGATAAAAGCAAATGCCTCCTCGACCAGGCTCGGTTCCCAAATGTTAAGCAGGGCGCGCGTTTTCGTCATCATCTCGTTGCAGAGCGGCAGCATGCCTTTCGGGTTTTTCGACTTTGCCAGATACAGCAGCTGTGACATGATTTCCACAATCTCCTTGCGCAGCTGCTTGATCGCCTGTACCGCATCGTTTGCGGCGGCCACTTTATGTTGCCCTTCGCTCTTCGAGGGCGATTCTTTCACGTGGTGCAGCAGCTTTATAAGGCCACCCGTTTTCGATTTGCCCGAATGGCGCGTAAATGCACCGACCGTGATGACGTCCAGTATGCCGGCCCGCTTCAGCGTATCGTTGTGGGCCCACATGCGCTGCAGGTGCAGATTGACCGGGGCAAACTCTAGCGTTTCATCACCCTTGCGGCAGCTCGGTTTGAAGGACCGGCCGCGCTGCTGCTGCTGGTGCAGGTACTGTTTCGCCTGGGAGTAATCCTTCAGTAGCTTCAGATGCTTGTCGAGCAGCTCCATCTGCTTCTGGCGCCATTCGCCCCCAAGCTCACCCATGCCGGAGATTTCCTGCAGCAGTTCCTTTTCGCGGGCAATCCATACGGAGAGCAACTGCTGGGGGATAATGTAACAAAGGTAGCTTTCCAGCATTACCTCCAGCACGCTAATGTCACCGCCGAGCCCGGAATGGAGCCGGTAGGTGTGTATAATCGGGTTGGTAAAGACCAGCCCTATCTTCGACGGGGGTGGAATGAAAAGCTTTATGCCGAGCTTTGGTGGTAGCGATTGCGAACGCCGATGGCCTAACGGTTGATGCTGATGTTGCTGCTGCTGCAGTTGGTTCTGGTGTGGTGAATTCTCACCCATTGGCAAACCGGAAAACAGGCTCGATTTCATTGGCGATCGGGGATTGTTGCGCCGTTCCATATCGGGCGTGCAGGTTGCGATCGTGAGGAAGCCGGCATTCTCACCGCATGCCTGCGTGCGCAACGGTATCCGCAGGCGTGACGTATCCGCTATCACGCCGAGCGATATCTCGGCCCACCCGATCGGAACGGCCGTTTGCGTTACCTTCTCCCGCACGTCATAGGCGGTGAAGCGTATCAGCGACTCACTGTGCAACCCGTCGCACGACCGGAAGGCAATGGTGCAGATGAACTGCGGGTTCGAGCTACGCTCAATCACCTCCGTTCGGCCATACTTGATCCAACCCGACGACCGATTGTTCGACGTGACCTGCACCACAACGGACGGGTTCGGGGGCTTACCATTACCGTCGCACAGCAGATTATCGCACGAGATAACCGATTCGCAGATGGGGATTTCGTTTAGATCTGTTGGTGTTCCAGCAAGGCGGTAGGATTAGATATAGAAATGCTGCACGTCTGCTGCATCTGATGCCACTTACCGATTTCTTTCCCCGTTTGCAAACGCAACATATCGATGTCGACATCGTGTATGGTGCCACGGTGACGGTCGATCTGTTCTCGCAGGTATTTCAACTGTGCCCGCTTAATGTCGTACTCGGCCAGCCCAATCGCTTGCATCCACTCGAAGCGTTCCTGTTGCGTGTTGGCTGCGAATCGTTGTCTTAAACCATCGTTAAATTCTACAATTTAAATAAAAAAAAGTGCATAAGTCACTTTGCTGTATTATTTTTCCCCTAGCACGCGTAGCACGCAGTTTCATACCCAAATAAAACACGTAACCATCGTATTCCTGCTGCTCGGCGCTAGATGTGATGCATTTATACTTTTCCAGCACGATGCATCCTTGCGGTTCCGAAAATGGGTCACTCGACTTAAAGTAGAACAATAAATTTCCACGCAGCCGACACCACCGTTCGAGGCTTACTGTGTGATCGTCGTCAGTGTCGCCGGGATTGTTGGGAAAAACAACACGAAAAGTAAAATCAGTCAACTAACCATTACAATGTTCTACCAGTGACAAACAAATGTCACATTGTTGAAATATTATTTCCTTTCCAAATAAATTACTGATACTGAGAGTTGTGTTAACGATACCAAGCGAGAACTACATCACCGGCTCCATGTTGAGGTTTACACTTAATTCGTTACGTTTTGTGGAAACATGCAAGAAAACAAAACTCTCGTTTCAAGACTATTCATTGCATAACATTTTCCATTTCATTTTCGGAAACGTTTCGAATTAAGTTAAGGTTCACAGTTATTAGAGGGAAACAGTTTAGGGTCCAATTTGGTTAGTCAAAAACTAATAGCACAAAACCACTACAACGTGTCAGTGGGAGCATATGGGAGTAAACGAGCGGGGTTTTTTTAGTAACAGGGTGCGTGTATGTGAAAGAGGGTTTTTTTTCTATCAGAAAACGAAACGAACCTTGATTTGATGCACTACCGATGCAACTGAATGGCTTTTGGCGCTTTAATAAACCCTTACGAGCTACCCGATCGTTCGTGAGCGATTCGTCTGCAGTTATTCAACCCACACAGCACATTTGAGAAAGGAAAATCAATCTCATCCGAATGTCGGAAGTGCAAATGATTCCAATAAGGTGAAATGGCGAAAAAACAAACGCCGGTTTTTGGAAGGGGAATTGTTTGAGCCCAACAAGTAAGGAAGAAGTTCCAGTTAGCATCGTTGAAGTTTCCGTCGACAGTAGTTGAGAGCCGTGGGTTGTTTGCGATGAAATGAAAGGTATGGATAAAAAAGAGAGGAAAAACGGAGGAGAAATAGAGAAACAATAAATAAAACAATTGCAAAAACAAATCCATAAAAACAACAAAAATGGGGTAAATTCAAACACAAATATTACCGCCATACACAATTAATGCGTATCGGTACAAAAGTAGGGGACCTCATTAAGAAAAGCAATCTTCTGTCCGACCATGTGTAAACAATGAAATAATGAAACACGTAAATATGATTTTCAAACCACAAACCTAGCAAGGGTGCTATGATGAACGAATATTGTTCCATATGTTTCTGGCGTATCCAAAGGTGAAAAATGGTATTGTTGTGGACGTAAATAAACCCAGATTAGCACGAGTCTCTAACCGAGGATGGTACCAGATTAACGAGACGATTACAGTATAACCCATTACATGCCAGAATAAACGTTTTTTGTAGCAACTTGCCTTCGGTTTTACGGAAAAAACCTTCTTGCTTTTCCGTCACGTGCAGTGGGCCTTCCTTTTCGAACTTGTTGCTCGGTTGCGTCGCCAGTGTGATCAGTTCTTGTTTGTTGAAACGCATCCTGATTTGAGTAGCTTGCCCACGGTAAACGGCGTACTAGTTAGGCCACTGGAATGTATGGCGCTTTTGCGGAAAGGATGAACTAGATCCTAGTTTGCGCAGCGCAGCTTCCCTAAAATGGTTAGACAATTTAATTAGTAACTGCAATGTTGTGGGGATGAAGACGTATTAATACGATCAAGTAGCGGAACAATAATACTGAACGAGTAGTTCCATCAACACTTTGGGCGTTTGCGTGTAAAATACCACACCTTTGTGCGCCTTGAGAATCAGGCATATATCTCTTCACTACATTGATACGGAATTGTTTGTTTACGCAGATCGTTATGAAACTTTGCTCTTATCTTACCCGTTTGGTGCGTCGGCAGTAAGATCCACTTGAACACGACAAAAACAAAAAGCTAAAACTCGCCCATCCGTGTTTGCCTTGCCCACTTTCACGGAATGCTAGCTCCGTTTGGGCTCACTCTCTCGCTCTTGCTCTGTTTCAATGCATCTATCGCACTAGGTGGTCATCGTTTCACGGGTACCGTTTTATCTTGCACTTCTACTGGGACAGCCAATTGTTTCGGGATGCAACCAGCTGGCACACACTGCAAAGGAAGGATGTAATTAGCTGTTGGCTATTTTAACACACTTTGGCAGAAACTCCTTGCCGGTACATACCACGGTACGGCAGGGGTTGTAATTCATCCGCAGAGAATTTGCCCACCGTCCTACCCGATCGACTTCTGGCTACATATACATGAGATGCATATGTTTTTCTGATAGCTGTCAAATTGATGAAGCCGCGACTATACGTACAGTGGGTTCAAAGTTACGCACAGCTGTCAAAATTATAGTTTTAAATATCTGTGTTATTACGGCTATGTATTCCGTTAAATTGTTTTATTTGTAATAAACACTTCACCGAAAATCATCCAACTCTAAACTTAACTCATAATTCTCCATAGTAGAACCAAACTAGGCTTGAAGTTTAAATAATGAAGTACAATGATTTTTAAAATAATTTGAAGTGTAAGGCAAATATGAAAACTTGCAAAACTGGCAACAGGGTTGCGAGCCATGCATTTGGGTGTGTAGCAACCTTACCCCCTACACGATTGCACACACACTACGTTGGACTGTTGCGCCTGCTGGATTGAAATTTCTAACGAGTCCCAGGAATTCCCTTTTGTTCGCTGGAGCAGAGACGGTGCGCAACTCCGCTGGTGCATGGTGTGCATTGTTTTTTGTTGATAGTTCACGCCTCATGCGCAGAAATGGGACGAGAGGTTTAAGCTGAGCTGCAAAGCACCAAGCAGAACCATCCGTCGCGTTTGTCATTCGCCAGCAATCGACGAAACAAGTGAACAGAGTGGCTTTCTCCGTGATAGGTGCAATTAACCGTAAGTGTTACATGACTGCAATTCGAAGTGATGGAATTTTTTGAGGATTTTTTTGTGTTAGTTGCCCAGAGAGTTGGAAAATTTGATGGTGGCAATGCGAAATGTGATCCCTGCTTTTCGTGGTTCAAAAATGTAAATGGTAACGATGCAACGCGTTATTCATGAAACAAGTGCACACTGTTTGCATAAAAAGGAATACAAATACCCTTTCCTACACGTTACCCGTTCCCTTTTTCATAACAATACGAACCCCGGGGAGGGGTGTGAGAGGTATGTAGTAGGGCGTGTAAATAAGTGAGTGAGTGAGTAACCGTCAATAGGATCAAATTAAACGCGCAAGTGTTCGCGAACGGGATAGTTATTTTTTCTACGAAGAAACATACGTGAATCATAAACCTGTTCTCCGACGCCCAACCATGGCCCTCACTAACTATGATAAATATGCTGTGTGTAAACACATACACAGAGAAACAACTCATGTGTCATACTGGAAGTGATTTTAGAATAACGTTTATTTGCATATAAGCGCACAAAGGCGGGCGCTCCGAACGCCGCACAACACCAAACAACTAACAAAAGCCTTTACGAAAGGTGAGTTACAGCTAAACAGCCGCAGGTGATCCACAATTGCAGAGCCGGTATTTGAATTCGTCAACCTTTTTTTTTTTTGCACTTCCTCCAATCAACTCTGTTGGACAGCTGCCAGGTGTTTGAAAGAATTAAATAACGAATACAAAACAATAAACCGGTCGAACGAGAAATTCACCTGAATTCAAATCCTGATCTGAAGAATATCCTTTGGTCGGTAGAAACGGATAAAAAAGGACAACGAATACTGTACGAAGAAACAATAAAGTTTGCATGTAAGTATTTTAAAACTAATATCGATAGTTAGCTAGTTAGTTAGACAGTTATTCGTTATCCAAAAGTGCATGGAATGTCGTGAATAATTTAAAGAGAATTCATGCTTTTAAGTACACTAAAACCTCCCTACAAATGCCTTGGAACATCCGGGATCTCCGAAAGTGATCCTCATTAGATTTATTGACACAATTAGTCGCAGCGTTTGTTTATAAAAGACACAACCGAGCACTACCTGAATATAGCCTTTGAACAAAACCTCAAACAAGAACGAGAATGTGGAGTGTCATCATCACTCATTAAAACCGATAAAAATGCCTTCAGTTTTTTATGATGAATTCTTTGTTGCCTTTATACGCACATTGCGTTATCATGCGATAAGAAGCGGAGCGCGCGATATCACCGCGATGCGTTTTTCATCGATAACTTAATAATAAATGGTGGGCTTTTGAACCTTCATTCCATGAAAGCAGTACGATTGTTATCCAACATTTTGTGCGCGATAATTGGGTGAACTAACCGATCTAATTGTGTAGCGAGGTGGTGTGCCGTAAGCGTGAAGAAGATGTGGATCATAGATGGAATGTTTGTAATATGGAAAGGGTTTTGATATGTTGCCATATGTTGGGCCCACTAAGTGCTGAATTGCACACAACTTTTTGATCCTAGTACCAGAGGGTGATGCGCCGATAAGCATCAGTTGTTGGATAATGTACTTCCGTAAGAACAAGCTGCGCGCACTCGATGTTGATAATAGAGCGAACGACCCGCAGGCGGTTTGTCTGAAGCCTTTAGAACCTTGACGATGCAATAATGCTTGTGTTCCAACAACAACAACATTGACAGTCAGTCTCAACTCGAATTCCCCTGACCGATGAATGACTCACCGAGCAGCTTATCGTGCAAAATGATGTTAAATACGGTCGCGCTTACCACCACTAGCTCATCGCTGTCTCTGTTTCTCTTTCTCCCCCATAGGTTCACACGCCACCCAGGCTAGATGTAACGATGATGGAGCGGAACGATTTAGGCGAGCGCAAAATGCCTCAGTCTGGTCCCGTACCATTACCGCGCCCAAGACAGCACGTAAAGCAGGACGTGAACACACATCAACCGACACCGTACGTCAACGTAATTGTAGAATCCATTCCAGCGAATAACGTACCCGTACCGGCACCGAGACAGCGTACGAAAATAATGATATTTGACGAGGAGCAAAAACCCCAGGGCACCGACTATGAACAGGATGAGCGTTATCAGAATGTTGTTATCGTGCGTCCTGCACCACCGTGCCCGACACAGCTAAGCCAAGGTTCAGTGGCCCGCAAGGTTGCTTCCCATGAGCCGGGTGGTGGTTTCCCGGGGTCTGATACGTCGCTAGGCGACAATTTGCGGGAGTTGAAGATACACAACGACATCCGTGATTCCGTCACCAGCACGAACCAACGGGGTTTAGATGCGGTTGATAAACCAAGCGACGAAGTTCGCGCGGATGAGGAACCACAATCGCCCAGTGTGGACGGGAAGTATAAAACTTTATCCCCGGGTGATCTATTCAAAACCATCGGTACGGCGTCGCGCATGCTGACGGAATCGATCGGCGAGCGGGTTGCGCACAAGACGAAGAAGGTTGCACATAACGTGCGCAACACCGGCACGAGTCTGGTCGCTTGGAGTCAAGAATCGCGCAAGAGTGCTGCCGGCAAGCTACTCAAAAGCGTAGGCAAATCGGAAAAGGCCGAGGGAACGATGGAGCAGACGGGAGAGGAGCAAAACTCGAGCCCCAAATCGAAGAGCGCATCGAACAGCCCGAAAACAGCGCGTCCACATTCGGTCGCCTCGCCGGATGTGATCGGCAAGATTCGGTTCGAAAGTCCACTGATGAACAACGCTGTCGCGAGTGGGACGTCGCCAACTGTCCAGACGACTTACGACATACCGAGAAAGCGCAATCTATTCACCGGCCTACGATCAAAAGATTCGACGCCCACGTCCACCGCACCGTCATCGCACGGTGGTAGCGTACGGGTGAGCAGCAGCAGTTTGGCCTCGTCCGAGGGTGCTGAGGTCGCACGTGGACGTTTTGAGAGAAATGCACCGGCGAGTCAGAGCCTGTACAGCCGCGTCGTACCGAAGCGAAATCGGGGACCGGTCGCGAATGATGCTGTCATACCGCCACCGGGACAACTTTCACGTACCAGCAAGAACAAGAGCGAATCGAACCTGTACGAGTCCGTATTTTACATCGGACCACCGGTGACGGGCGACTTGACGAGTGCGAATGATGGCCTGTACGGGAAGCTTAACATTATTCCACATTCAAAGATGTCCAGCTCGAGCAGCAGCCTTTCGGTGTCCTCCCACCAAGAAGCGGGTGGTTCGGAAGAGGACAACACCGCACACGACGCGATCCGGGGCGGTGTACGGGTACGCGACAAAGCAGCACCATCTGGTAGCGGTGTGAATTCACCGAAAGGCACCACTACACGCCCTGTAACGCGTAGAATATTTTCACGCCGTCTCTCGATCGGTGAGTTGGAACAGCAACAACAAAACTTACGTTCGGATTCGTGGAATTTCTACGACGTCACAATGGCGGACACGTTCGAAACACACAAACAGCAGGATGACAGGGTGGAAGACCACGACGAAGAGGAGGAGGAAGAGGTGATTAGCATTTCGCATATCAGCACACCGGAACCGTTTTACGAGAATAGCGAACCCAGCCGAATGCCGATGCCGATCTCTGTACAGCTAGCGCAGATGCGATCGCTGGATGTGCTGCAACCGGTACCGATCGGTGCGGAAGGTATCCATCTGCGGCACGATTACGACGAGGTGTCGATTGCGGACATTATAGATGAGTTCGATCCGTTGGCCGGTGCGGTGAGTTACGGTTCGGCACTGGAAGCTATTATCGAGCAGGATAGCAGCAATGGCGAACAGGGAGACAACCTGGCGCTGATCGAGAATCTGCTCGGGGCGGAATCTTACAGCCGGATGCCGAAGCGTTTGTCAGGAAGGTTAGTGTCGGAACGTTGTCCAAAACCACCGCAACGTTCCGATTCGTTGCTTGTGACGGAAACGTCTTCAACGGCAGCATCTACTACTGAACCTACAACAAGTCCAACAGCGGCACCGGAGCGTGCAGTACCTGCTAAACCGGTACGTCGGAAGGTGATACGCTCCACCGCAAGACCGGCGGAACAAACCGTCAGTCAGATTATCCACCAAAATCTGAACCTTCCGTCGGGCAGCGTGGAGAACTTGGTGGAGCTAGAGGAACGTTTGATCGAACCGCATCTTGCGCGAACGGGTGACGATGAGCCAGTAAATGGAGATGCACCAGTGGATCTGAGCTATCCGCGGGAACCACAAACGAACTGGTACGTGGGGGAGGTGGAGCAGCACAACGTAGGAAACGCCGCCCAAGGTCAGGTTCCGATTAACACCAACCTTTATAGGAAGCGCGTAACGGTTGATCCGATTAATGAGAATCGTCTCGGCTACGCGAATGCGGACTCCGCTGGGAAGGTTACCAAGTCACCGTTTATGGCGGCAGGTTCGGGCAGTACTAGTAGTGGTCGTCGTCCTCCCCAAGATGAAGAAGGTTCGTCTGATGACGAAAGAGCATCCTACCTGCCCACCTATATGGAAGCGATTGGTGGATCAGATCAACCCACGGAACGGGGTCCTGCTGAAACATCTGCTGCAGCTACTATTGCTGCTAGTCCTTCAGGTTCTACCACCACGGGTGCCATAGCCAAGTCAGCCAGTGTTGCTACAAAGCTGCTAAATGTGCTGAAGCGCAAACCAAGCTTCAACAAAGGCGAACACACATCCACCGTCCTAACCACACTCGAGATGGTACCGAAGCCGAAGCTAACCGAGCGGCTTATATCGCACAAAGGGCACGTGCTGAAGTTTCCCTCCGGCAAGATCGGTGACGTGCTGAACGAGCTGTCACCCCGATCGGTGGTATTGCGCGAACGAATCTTCCAGACGTATCTCGATCCGCAGCAGACGCTACCGAAGGAGGCGATTCATCTGCGCCACATCCTGTCGGTGCAGAGTATACTGCAGCACAAGTTTGCCGGCGAGGGACGGCTCGATCTGCACTGCTTCGAGGTGGTGCTCGGTGTGCCAAAGGGGGCCAACACCTCCGGTACGGGTGGGGGAGGTGGGACGGGTTTGTCCGCGCTCGCTGCCGCCTCGATGTCCACCAATCCGGATCTGCTGATTACGAGCGGGACCAGCGCGAACGTGAAACTCGTTCGCCAGTCGTACATGTTCGGCACGCACAAACGGTCCGACCGGAACCTCTGGATGGCGAAGGTGCTCCAATCGGTGACGGACGTGTTCGGCGGCGAGGGTGACCTGTTGCGCGAGTTCTTGCGGGCCGGTTGGTGCTACGTGAAGAAGTCAGTTTCAGCACCATGGTCCGGTGCGTGGATGTTGCTAGCGAAGCGCAAGCTGTACCTGTATAGCTTCGCCGACAATCGGTTGGAAGAGCTAGACCTGAGAAAAGCACGCTGTATCGGTGTGGTCGATAACGAACCGGACACGATCGGTACGCTGTATGTCGAGCATGGTCCGAGCCTGTTCATCGACTGTCCGCCGTATACGACGCTGTACTTCGTGATGGGGTCGCCGCGGGAAACGCAAATCTGGCACAAGGTGATCCGGCAGGTGGCACACAAAAATGGGCCCACGCTGCACAGTCAGCAGTTGACGCGGGGCGACGTACCGGTGCTGATCGACAAATGCATCAACTTCATCTACGCCCACGGTTCCATGTCGGAGGGCATCTATCGGAAGTCCGGCTCACAGTCGGCCGTCGTGCGCATACTCCAGCTGTTCAACGAGGACGCATTCAACGTGCAGCTCACACGCAACGATTACAACGAGTACGATGTAGCCGGTGCGCTGAAAAAGTTTATACGCGAGCTGCCGGGTTCATTCTTCGGCAGCTATGCGGCATCGTTCGTTGCGATCGGAACGCTAAACGCTGGGACGGATGGGCAACAGCTTAAGATCGACTCGTACCGGCAGTTGCTTGACCGTTTGCCCCGGATCGAGTACTGCACGCTGAAGAAGCTGCTCGGACATCTCGCGTTCATCGCGTCGCTCGAATCACATAATCGGATGGGTGTTCCCAACTTGGCCATGATTTGGGGCTCGGTGCTGCTTGCGAATGCGAGTCAGAATACCGTACAGGAGCGGACCGGTTACCATCAGCAAGACGCGGATGTCGTTGCGGATCTGATCCGCCTGTACAGCAACCTGTTCCCGGTGGCAGCCGACGAACTGTACAAGGAGCAACTGATGCTGACAGTGCTGAAGAAGTACCATGCGGCGGCAGAAAATCTCTCCGACACGGTTAAACATTCGGGCGACTTGAAGGTGTGGATAACGATCGACTGCGATAACCCACCGGAAGAGGAGAGTAGTATACGCGTCGGTGGAAAGAGCAGTACCGGTAGGGAGGTAAGTTTCGGTGAAGCTATGTTCGCAATATTAGGATATGGTGAACTTATTGTGTTTTTTTTACTTCCACAGGACAAAGCACAGGTTAATGTGGATGTCAATCCTACCAAGACTGCCGCTGATATATGCAAGGAGCTGGCAGCAAAAACGAAACATCCCTGGTACAAACTAACGCTGTACGAAGTGATCGCAAACGATGCACTCATCCGTCCCATACACTACAGCGAGAAGGTTTTAGAGATAGTCGTTCGGTATGATTGCCCTTTGTCTGCTTTCGAGGTCCTGTTGTTTTTTTCATTGTCCATTTGCTCCTCTATCCAACTCTTTCCACAGATGGACATACTGGGACGAGTCGGATCGTAAGAATAACTATCTTACGCTTAAGCCAACGACGACCCTGAACGATGTGTATCGCACCATCCAGAAGGCACCGGTATTGACACCGACGATGGAGCTGAAGTTTGCCGAACGCAAGACGAAGGCCCTGCGCAGCCTGCAGCTTCAGCTTATTGGCCGTGGATTGGTGGTGTTGAAAAAGATGGAAAAGAAGGACAAAGGTTACGAGGAGATGCTGAAGATCGATCTCACGCAAATGACGGCGTACATCGGGTGCGAGCCAAAGCGCGACTGTTCCAGCCTACGGTGGGCAATCACACTGGTGGACCATAGTTTCAAGAAAAGGTATGATAGCTGCTGCTATCTCATGCAGATCGCGCGTATTTTCGGTGGTATACTTGAATTAATATATTTTTACGTTCTTTTTCACATTAAAACAGAACCCGCGATTCACCTTTCATCGGCCATGTGTTTGGAGGATTCGATTACGCTAGCCAAATACTGTGGTATTCGAGCATTCTCTACAGTCAATATAAGGACGACATTCTTCCCAGCGGGGATTTGTTTTTCTAATTGAAAATTTATAAATAGGAAAATCCTTGCTTTAGTAATAAGTACAACAAGTGCATTTTGAATTTTTGAAGTGGTATTGTTTATATTATTCATATTCATGAATTCCAACCCACGTATAGGGGAAAAGATACAGATAGTAGCATCGTGACATGTTTCTTATAGTTTTTATGTTGATTGTTACACATACGTTGATAAGAATTTTATAATATGAATTACGAAGAGAAACCACCATAACCGGTAAATGTGATCGCAGGAATTGCGGAAATGAGCCATATTAAATAACGTTCATTCCAAACCGTATAGCAAACAATTGAACATAGATGCCGTTATGTAAGATTACATGAATTGTAACAATAAAAGTTAAACCATGAACATAAACAAGCGATAGAAAATCGGTTCTATTTTAAACATAGTTTAGCAACATATTAATTAACAAATTCAAAGTAAAAAATTTAAAGAACAATCGGTCTAGATTCAAAGCTAGTTCCTTTAACGCTTTTGGTAAACTCTAGTGAGCGTGAACATACTGCAAATAAAAACACACGAAAATTTGAAATTTTTGATTCAAATTAAATTCATTCGAACATAAACGAAACCGTAGCGTGTATTAATTTAATTTGGTTTTGGTATATCACTACATTCGTTTTCATTTTTGATATTTTATATTTTAGAATTTCACGACAATAGTCAATTTGCCATAAATTATTGATTGGAAGATTCCTGTGCAGACACGCCCAAAGGGAAGGCTTTGTGCACTGCAGTTGAACCGAGAGTGCATTGTGAACCCTACGTAACCATTCACATCTTTCAGCTGTCAATGTGTGAAATCACAACAAAAAGTACAAGCGCAATGTTAGGAGTTTATACTGCAAATATTGGACCCAAAACACCGAGCGAGCTTAAAGAACGATCACAGCAGTTCAGTGATGAATGAACTTCTCAAACGCGTAAGCAAAAAAGTGCGTAATTTATCAACATTTACATCACGAACCGGCTTCTGGGGCTGTCAGTTTTGTTTGTTGTTTCTTCTTTTTCTTCGTTATAGTGACAGCGCGCACCGTACCGCATGATCCAACCTGGCAAAGTGGTGCGAGGTAATAATCTGTGGCAGAAACTTTAACAACGAGACGTGGCTAGCCACAACACTGTCGGTGCGGGGTTGAAAAAAAAAACACGGTAGAAGAAGAGACCCGAAACATTAATTAAAATCATAAAAGCATCACACAACGGTCCTAGCAAACGATAATGGGTCTCTGCAAGTGTCCCAAGCGGCAGGTGACGACGCAATTCTGCTTCGAGCATCGAGTGAATGTGTGCGAAAACTGTATGGTGGTGAACCACACGAAGGTAAACATTACGGTGCCGTGCGGCACCGTAGAAGGGCGACAAGTTTCAGCATACCATCCCATAAACATTAACATTTTACGCTTTGTTTGGCTTCCTTTTTCTTTGCTCGAAAACAGTGCACAGTGCAGTCGTACATTCAGTGGTTGAAGGATAGTGATTTCGACTCCAACTGTACCCTGTGCGGAAGTCCACGAGATAGTGACGATTGCGTTCGGCTCATATGTTACCGTACGTGTGTTTTGGCAGCAGCAAATCGTTTCGCAGTTTTACCATTCTAGGATGATTGAATCCGTTTTTTTAATGTTTTGGCTGCGGTTCGTCACTTGCTCTTTGCAGATGTCTTTCACTGGAAGTGTCTCAATGCGCGACAGCAAATGCTACCCCCAAATACGGCCCCCGGTGGCCATACCTGTCCGATCTGCAGTGAACCACTGTTTCCGCCCAGCAACCTGGTGTCGCCGGTTGCGGACGTGCTGCGCGTACGGCTCGGCCAGGTGAACTGGGGCCGGAACGAGCTTGGCCTACCGTTGGTAACGAATCGCAGCAGCTTCCCAGCGAACAAGCTGGCAAAGGTTCTTTGCATAATTTCATGAACGTTTTCCCTTTTGGTGCATTTTAGATTTTGGATGATAAGCACGATAAAAGCTACACGGAAGCTTCGTCCAAACCATCGGTGGATCTGATGGCAAATCAGAATGGTAGCGCCATGACGGGATACAGTGACGTACACGGGATGATGTCCCAGGGCCGGACAATGGGAACCAACAGTACGAACCAAGGGTCCAGTAAGGAACGGCCCGAAACACCCCATTCGGTACTAAACCTCGATCCGTACGTTAATATCGGTAAGCCAGCATTGAAATGAACGACAAACCCTTACCGCTAGAAGGCTCTTACTCACCGCGTTGCTTTGTGTGCTGCTTTTTACAGCAAACAGTAGACGATCGACACTGCTCACCCGAGAACCACCGATCGGTGGTTCGGATCGGGACGACAACAAGTACAAGCGCCGCACACCGAAGGAAATATTTTCCCGGTGGTCCCGCCGGCTGTACGCACCGTCCGCCCGGCCCGTTTGGCGAAAAACGTGGTTCCTGTTCGCGACCGGTCTGCTCGGGTTCGTCTGCATCGTGTACGTGATGGCAACGATCAGCCGGGGCGAGGATCACGGTGACCGGGAGCTCGGTGGTTTCATTCCGAATCGCAACCTACCGCACGCCGAAGAGTGACGATCCCTGGTCGGATAATAAGGAGAAGAGAGAGAGCTTATCCATCAAAACATTCTGCTCGCAATTGTGATGTGTTGTATTCGGTGACGAAGATCAAGTGTATGTATATGTGCGTGTATGCGTGTTTGTGTGTGTGTGTGCGCGCGCGAAAGAAAGGTAGGAAAAAAAAGAAACACTGTTGTATATGCGCTAGTGGGAAGGAAGGGAGCACTAGGAGCTGTGTAAGGAAATATTTTATTTGTTTTCATTTACAAGAAAAAAGTACATTTACGTATTAACATTCAATTAAAGATGCATTATTATTGCGTTATTATTACAAAAAAGCAGTGTCTACGGTTCTCCTTAAAATTGCCGCAGGAGTGTCCGAAACTCGTCGTCTGATGAACGCTTTTGTCCCGATCCATTCTTCCGGCCCATCCCGTCTCTATTTAACGATCTGTGGCTGTGGGTTGTCCATCATTGAAGTCACTCGATAGCATCCACTGGTAACGAATGACTGCAATCGTGAGCGATATTAAAGTCACCGTTACGTGCCTTCTGCCTTCAAAGCTGCTGGGATGGGATGGAGATCAACATGAGAAAAAAGGACAGTCCGTGCCATAAAGCTGTGTGTGAAGTATACACAATGTACAAAACAAACTTGTTTTTTAAGTTTTAGCGCAAAATATGTTGGTAAAATAACTCAATTTACATAATAATATTTAAAAGAAAAACAACTCGGTGAGCATTAGCGGATTAAATAAAATTAATTAAAAATTTATATAAAACAATAAAAGAATAAATTAAAAATACAATATCACACACTCACTGAAGCACAAGTCCCTTAGATAGACTGTCGCAAAAACGTATATTGTTTGCTATTGCTTGCTTTACTCATAAAGTATCTGCAATGTACGGCCATTAGAGATAATTATTTACACTTTTACCCAAGCAATTAGGGTAACGGGAACTAGATAAATTGAGTTTGAGATGAACAGGGAACAGGCACAACAAATGGTGGCCAGCAGGAGATAGAAACGCTAGAAGCGAGGGACCATTAAAGCGCATATAACCGGAAACGGGTCGGTTCCAAACTAATGCATCGATGCACATTGTGCAACGCAAGGTTGGCATGAACTTGGCGACATATTTTCGCTCGTACGCGGAACGGTTTTGCGGATTTTTTTTCCTGCAACGCACCGTAAGGTGTTGGCAGACAGTTGCTGGTTAGCTCTAGTTGGGATAAGATGTTTTTTAGTGATCGAAAAATGAAGGGGATGAACATCCTAACGCTGGTAGTGATTTCGGTGGAAGTGCTTTTCGGAGTCCGGTTTGCTGGTTGCGCTGAACTCGGCACCGAACCGGACCTAATGATATCCGCCGACGGCATTCTAGACGCACAGCTGATGCCCATTACATATCTAATGCTGGACGGTGTGTGTGAGATGAGTGAAGGTGGTGGTGACTGTGGTCAGGATAAGGGGGCTGAAAGTCGTGCTGAACCGGACCGAACGGATGAGGGACCATTGCACGAGCTCGGATCGAACGATGCCAGCTACAGTAGTGCGCTTTCCACGCTGGAATTTCACCGGTAAAATGAGAACACTCGTCGAATGTGCTACCTTTGGATGGCTGTTACGCAAAGCAAAACCTTCTCTCCAACCAAACTCGCTCTGTTTCACCGCAGGACGATGATCAATCTTTACCGCTGCAAGGGTTTCCTCGCCAAGCGCATCATCAACGTGTATCCGTCGCAATCCCAACTATTCAAACGCATGAGCTCAGCGATGCCGAACAGCTCCTCCCCGATGATGAATGCACCGCAAGATCCTACCGATGGTATGCTTTACGATCCGGGCTCGTCGGGATACAAAGAATGGCTCACAAAGTAAGTATAGCGGGTGCCTTTGGTTGCTTAGCTCTGTGAACTTCCAATCTCGTTTTGCAGGACCTCTACACTGGATGACATTTATGAGAATTTTCTCTCCACGCGCAAGGTGAACGATACGCTGAATCGAAGTCTCCAGCATGCCACTTTCCACCGGCAGTCGGAAGCGCATCATCCGACGTCGAATCCGCGCCTCGGTCAGGAAGAGTACTTCGACGAAGGTATCATTACCGGGTACGCGATGCAACCGGAACAGATTGGTAGTGTGCAGGGTGGTGGCGCACCCGTTGGTAACTACGACCGTTACGGACAGTACGGTGCGAACGATCTGCAGCTGAGACAGTCCAAGTACCAACGGGGCCTGCTGCAAGGCGAAGCGGACGGTGGTGGGTATGAGGCATCGCGCGGTGACTACGCCTACCACCACCATCATCACGCGCCGGTGGTGGAGTACGAGGAGAAAGCGGTCGATAAGAGTTTGCTCGGCTTGAAGGATCTGTTCGACATCGCGCTGACAACGCTCGCGTACCTGTCGTTCGGGATGTTCATACTGCAGGTGATCATGTGCATAACGATGACGAAAAGCGACTCGAACATGATGATACTGCCGACCACCTCGGAGGTGGAGGTGGAGGACGAGGAAGGACGTCGGGTTGCGCGTGCGCTGCACGTGGAGGGGTCGGCTAGGGCGCGGGAACTTAACCAGCTGGCGATGTACGTGGTCGATTCGATCGATACCATCGCTGGGAACGGTACGGCACAGGATCTCTGTCTGCACGCTTGCCTCTGCAAGGCGAACAGGTTTTCCCGCGACCTCACCAGCATCCCCGGATATTGGATCAGTGTATGGAGGTGCGTATTGCAGCAGAGTTATGTGGAGTTCTGGTCCGTGATGTCTAAGTACCTGCTCCTTACTAACATCCTTTTTAGCTTCGGCGTATCCTGGTTAGCTCGCTACAAACATCCCTCGAGAAACTTACCAGAGTTTGCGTTGAGGTGCATGAGCGCCGCTCTGATAGGTCTTGGCAATGGCAAGTGCACAGAACTTTACCCTTGTGGAGGCAAACAATCGAAAGCCTAATATAGGTAAGCATACAAGGTAGTAGTAGTTTCGCTCTCAAAATAATTCTACAATCGAGTTTAAAATAAACATCTGCCCTACTCTAGTATGGTTTCTCCTATTGCAAACGTTCAACATTCGAACTAGAGCTGGGTCACAAACTCTGAACCTGTACAGTTCGATCAAGTGGACGAACGAACTTCCTACGTCGAATTATGTTGTGGTTGAGCTATCTAAATTAAATGTTAAATGTAAAAGTAATTAAACGAACGAACGTAATGCAGGTTGAACTGCCCTAACGCAAGTGAAACTGCTCGTAACGCAGGTAACGTAGGTAAGGCGACCTAGAACGACAGGTTGACCAAACCCTTATTTCGATTGTATAACTTCATTACGAAAGTAGTCTATAATATCATTTAAGTAGTAGGCCATAGTAGTAGTAGTAGTAGTTATACTAGTAGTAGTAGTAATAGGTACCAATCGAGGGGAGACGCTCCTTGATTTACGACGGATTACAACATAACCTGGTGGAAATCCCCGCACCCAACAAAACAAAAACTACAACGAAGGAAAAAAAACACCCGGAACAAAAGGGAAATGATCTCTTAGTAAACATCAATTAGGGCTTGCATCGTTTGTTCGTTCCCACCCAAAAAAAATTTCACTCCAACACACACATATACCGCCGCTTTTCCTGCGGAGTTTTCACCCGTATTGCCATCGGCGGCAGGCACAGCAAACCGTAATCAATCTGCTCACTGTGACAGAATCCATTTTTCTTGCTCTTTTTTTGTTGTCGTTGTTGTAAGATTTTTGTGAGATTCATGGTTGCGTGCTTACCTAAATTGGATAAATCAAATACATTTTCACCAACCCTTCCCACCTTCCCCGCACGCGGCCCTGCGGGGGGGCATGTCGAATGGTGCTTTATCTTTCCCTTTACCAGCGGAAGTTGAGCAGTTATGCAGTTTTACCTTGGCGTGGGATTTATGAATCATGAGTCGACCGATTTTAGTGCTACTTTGCTCAGCGTTACGGTGTGCGGAGTGGTTGTCGGCGGGTTTTTTTCTTTTGGAGCGGTGTGTGTGTGTGTGCGGAGATAATGGTGAAGGATAACACTTTGTTAGCGCAACTGTTAAATACTCATAATGTAATCGTAATAGGAGGAAACCCCGAGACGTTTAGTCAAATCGGAGTATAGGCAGGGGTGGAAGTTCTTTATGTAAGAGGAGGTACGCACGGAGGCTCTTCGAATATTTTGTTGGAGATGCTGGACATGCTTTCTGGTTAACCTGTCGGTGCAGGATATTCATTACTTCCCCTTATCATAAGGGTTCCATTTGCCGACCTCCTCAGGAAATATTCAGAGTTCTCAGAGTATGGTGAACGTTAAGTTGGCCGGACAATCCGGCTGTGGACTTCAGTAACGTCGGTAAAATGGGTGCTAAATCGCACGTCAGCTTCCCACCCAGCAACAAAGGAAACTTCAGCCGCGCACCACGTGTGTGTTTGCGTGTCTCGGAACGGTGGGCGAAGCATGCAGCCGGTAAATGGCACGAATTACTTCGCGTCGTCCGGACGGAAGAAATCTCACCTGGAAAAGCATTAAAAGCACCGGCAGGTTCCGCTTGTCTGCTTTCCCCTTCCTCAGGGGGGAGGTTTCTCTTCTTTCATTTGAACACCGCGCCAGAACGCAGCCGGTCCTGCAGAAGGAAAGCCATCTATATAGCGTGCGCTGGTGGTAGCGCGAAAAAGGGTCCCGGGAAGGTTTCCATATTTCATCGCGCATTTTCCCATGGTGGGCAGGCCCCCGACCCGTTTAGGGTGAAGTATGGGAAAGGATGGATGATGAATGAATCGTGCTACGATTGGTCTTCGCCCTGTGCTGTGATGCTGTGTGCACCGTCATGGCGAAAGAGATCACTGGCTGAGCGTTTCGTTTTTAGTTTTGTTTGCTTTTTTTATTCCCGATGCTAACGGCGCGGATAATCCATCTCGTTCGCTCTGCGGGTCGTGCCGCCGGCTGTTTCTTCTGTTTACTTCTTAGGACGCATTTTTCTCACCTATGGAATCGAGTATTTTTCGGCTAAGCGTCGTGGACACTGTTGAGCGAACACGGGGGACTGGTCTGCTCATTCCGTTCACGGTTCAGTGACGAACAGTTGCAGACGAGTAATTATGCGATAATGTCATCCTGCGTGCCGGGCAGGTGATACACGCATCTATAAACTCCCCCTTTGTTTGAGTGTTTGAATCATTATGCAAAACGTGTTTGCGAGTTGAGTTTTGGCTGATGCTTAAGTGATTATTTACCGACTGTTAGTGATCAGCGAGGATCTCTGTTGTGTTGTGCGTTGGCGAAGAATTACACACTGATGTGCTGAAACAGTGTATGGCAAGTGAAGTAATATATAATAGTTCGGTAACTTCCCGTGTGTTTCGCCACTCAAGCGTTCAATTACTGTCCTCAATCAATCGAAATTGTGTAGTGTTGTGTCCTGCCAAACAAAGAAAAAGCACAATGAGTAATAATACCATCCTGAGTCATAGTACTACACTTACATCAGATTCCGACCATGAAGAGCATGAGCCTGAAACGAATACAACGTCCGAGAAGAATCTGCAGCAGTTGATGAAGAAAAATGTCAACTGGTCTTCGGTCGGTATTGTGCCTCCTGCACCAGACACGACGGAGTTTTCCGATGGATGTTGCATGAATACCGATTCCAGCATGTCTACCGATGCCGTACATCAAAAATCCCTTCCAAGCTTCTTCATCGAACGGTTGCTCGGTTTCGGGAGTGTGAACCATTCTGCCACCAATGCTGGTGGCTGTCACTCAAAGGAGGACCCGCTGATGGAGACACTGCTGAACGTCTCCAAATTGAGCTCAGGTGAAAAAAGTACGGCATCGACCGGTACACCGGCAAGCCTCTGCTCAACACCACCATCCGGCAGTGCCATCTCGATTGCCAGCGAACGGGAATGGTGTGGTGCCGCCACCTCTCTGGCGGCACTGTCCCCAACTGGGTCACCGCCGCCGGAACAAACTGTCCCGGGATCTGCACTGGAGTCGGAGACACAATCACCTTATAATCGATCCTGTCTCGCCTCAATAGTCTACAATCAAGCCGGGCAGCAATCAATCCCGGGTCGTAAGGTTAACACCGTGTACATAGCCTGGCCGGAAGGCAGAACGCTGGAGGTGAATCTGAACCGCTTTCAGCGGAAGGTGCTGTCGCACGGTACGCACGATCTGGCAACGTACGGAAAATGGCCACCAGAACCGGGGACGACGCCGCATCTCCTGCAGGAGCGTCCTTCGCACAAACCGAACCTCTCCAAGCTCAACATCAGCAGCGATCCGTACTTTCATTTGCAAGGTAAGATCTTTCGCCTACTATAGTAAGAGTGTAGTGTGAAATAACCTTAACATCTGAGACAGGTTTTGTAAACATACCGTTTTTCTTGTTTGTTAAAAACCTTGAACATTTGGAACTAAAAGTGGGAATGGGAAAATTGTTAATACTAACATATTTTCTATGGCAATAACAACGTTCATAACTTTGTGTAACCGATACACTACGCATTGTATGGACGATAACGACTCAAACACGATTTGGGTAATACGTGTTTCACACAAAAAATCACAAGACGATGACTGTTTTCAACCACAACACCATATAAAGTATAAACGATTGTGATAACAAGCCAAACTACTTATTCACGATTTGTACACTGCACCAGTTCACCATGGTTTAACAGAACATTAGATGCGTTTGTGTGGTACAGAGCACAAAGAAGATAATAAAATACGGTTAGTTAGCCATTTTGTTTTCATTACGAAAAACGTTGGTGACGAAAACTTTCTCGTGCGGATTTTGATCGGTGTGCGATCGCATTATCTCTGTCACTCACTTGTCACTTCGTTATCGGTCTGTATTGACGCAAGTAATGGTTGTGTGTTAGTAGCAACCGAAACATGATTACAGTTGGCTTTGTTTTCTCACACCTACGCACTCGATTGAAGCGTTCCCCTCCTGGCAGCTTGATATTAGCGTCCGAGATTCTCAGTAACTTGGTAAATTAAACCAATTAGGAACCTACACACTGTTGTCCAATGTGACGACCGTTGACACGAAGAAGAAAAAAAAAGCCAATACACGAAATGTGATAAAAACCGAACAATCAACAGCTGGCCACAATACGTGTTCTATTTGCGTACCTGGTTAGCGTCCTATACCTGCACGTCCTAAGCGGTTCTAATCGATGGTGCATGAGCTGAATAAGACGTTCGCCGCTACGACCAAAAGCCATACCGTGCAAACAGTGCAGCCGCCTTGTTGCCTCTTCTGCTGAAACTTAATTTTCGTTTATTGATCGTCATTGAGCTGTTTAGGCGTCTTCGCCACATACAAGCGCGGGACACAGACCGAGACGACGATAAGTAAACGACAAACAAACGGATTGAAAATTGTTTAATGAGGCTGCATATCGGTGCGAACCGCGCACCGTCTTCTTCTGCTGCCTGATTATGGTAGCCTCTCCGGATGATGTTGGTTCGGTTAGCTTCTCCCGCTCTTCCCAGTGGAAGTGAAAGCACGATCCAGCGGTGTAGCGCTGGACGGTTGATGCTATCCCTCACACAAGCCCCAGAGGGGGTGGTGGGCAAGGACCCTATATTCCTTTCTCTTCCGTGTTTGTTTGTTCTCGGCTCATTGAGCAGTGTGGAATTTTATAAGGTGTTAATTACGGTGCTTTTCTACACTGTTGGTACGCACTGTTGTTTGCATGGGCGATGGAACCGGTCATCATCCCATCGCGTCACAGTGGCCCAAGAGACCACGGCGGGCCCCTGCTAGATATTGTCACGGTGTGTCATCTCAGTGTCGCACTGGAATGTCGTAAGTGGTAAAAATCACACCAGCATCCTTCTGTGTTCGGCTTGTTAACTTTATTACCTCCTCATTTTAGGCCAGCAGAGCCCCGTTCTAGGGACATTGCGGATGAAAAAGACAACTGGCTAAACATGAAACAGTTCGTTGCGATCAATGGGAAATGATTATCGCGTGTAAACAGATAATTGTTGTACAAACACGTCTGGCAGAACTGTTTAACCAGTAGAAGATTAATGGAGGAACGTTACCAGACTGCATCGAGCTATGCACCCTAACGTCCATGGCAATCCTGCGATGAGAGCGTCCATTCGTTACAAGTCTCCAGGTGCCATGTGCCTTTTTCCCTACCTACTTATAATTTGATGGTCGAAGAGATGATCGATCCAGTCACAACCCTACAAACCAGACAATAGAAATCCAATTCTATAATACGTCTGCCTTAGTTGACTGACATGTCTATAAATGAACACATTTTGTAGTTGTTGTTGAAGATAACATTACAAACGTGTTGTATAACATAAACTCACTATAAATCTTAAACGATTATGTTGCTACACGAAACTAGGAATCGTGATTAGTTCTAAATACTGAACATGATAGGATAGTTCTTTACTGAGGAACCTTTACTATTGTTTATGTACGCTACCACAACACTGGTGGACGTTTTGCAAATTTTTCAAGACAGTATAACAAAACTCATAACTGTGCCAACAGCACGACAATGGTACCTCTGAATGATATATAATTCGTTGTCTCTTGTAGCCTCCTCGCTGGTGAAGCGCTACCGGAAGCAGAACCGGGAAAGGAAACCGCGCCAGGCGTACAGTGCGATGCAGCTCGAGCGTCTCGAGGATGAGTTCCAGCGAAACATCTACCTGAACGTAAACAAGCGCTTCGAGTTGGCGCAATGTCTCGGGCTAACCGAAACCCAGATCAAGACCTGGTTCCAGAACCGGCGCACCAAATTCAAGAAGCAGCAAGACTCGCGCAACAAGCGCGAACAGCGACAACAGGCACAGTTGATCGCCCAGTGGCTGTTTCAACCACAGCAGGTCGGTAGCATCCCGCTGGACGGGCAGTTTCAGCCGGTGTCCCGGCTGCCGGTACTGCCCACCCATCGTTCATCGCTGGCGCTCGCCCAGAGCACACTCCAGTCTGCACTGATGGCACCGTACCATCTGCTACCACCTGCACCATTGACCGTTCCGCTGCAACAGTCGCAACAACAGCAGCGTGCCTTGGACAAAGGACCTCGCATTGTAGCGCCGGTCTACACGGTGCGCTCCTCGACCGGTGCGCCACTGTTTCCCAACGCCGTACCGTTTGCAACGTGCATGGTGCCGCTGGGGGGAACCGTCGCAAAGGAACCGGGTGAAACATCGGCTCAATGTGCACCAGAAACGCTAGCGCCGAATGAGAAGGTTAACGTGCAATGTTAGGTGAATGTATTGATCACACGTCATCTGTTTTGTCCAGTCCAGTAGAACGGTACCGGAGTTATGCAAAAAAAAAAATATGGTACCAAAATGTAAGTTTCCAACGTAACGTTTTGAGCTTTAAGACATTTTAAGAGAAACCGTAAAAGACAGCAATTGTTTTACCGCTAGCAGGGTGTTGCATTTTCAACTAGATGTTCTAAACCAGACAAGGAAGGAAGTAAATAAATCATTCATTCTTCATTTCTAAAAGTCGGACTTACGCATTTTGTGCATAAACAATCGGATTTAATCGCTAGTGTAATAGTATTTGTGAACTGAAAGAATAAAAAAAACGCTGTACGTCGCAAATTCCTCCGTCCCTTGTTTAGAAATGTTGCAACGCTTAGTCAAGCCTGCATCTCCGGATGAATTAACACGTTCTCTCACCTACGTTCGAACCGTATGCCGTCGCCATGGAAATGCGTGCTGCTTTGTTCGAAGCGTCTTTCGCTAACGTTAACATATACTGACTGCAGACGTTTCATACGTTTGATCGTCAGGTTTTCAAACGTATCGTCAAAGACTTGATTATGGTACATTATTGCTGATGTTACATCATTCATTGTTATATTTAAACAAAGAAACAAAGAAGAATTTAGATTGAGATGAAGTTTTTGAAGAAACCGACGATAGCGAAAGACGGTTCGAACGTAGCGGCACGCGATTTGATGTTAATTCGTTCCAGTACACAATCCCCAGCAGAATAGAACCCGTATCGATGTATAGTAGGCCAAAGAAATTTTGTTTATTACAATGTTGTTGTTGAGAGGTTCACCAAATTGTTCTATTCGTGTCATATCTTCTTTGGCATAGTCTTCCAATCCGGGCGACCACGAAGGCTTCTCTACCAATGCTCAGCGTCCATGTGTTCCTCTCGGTGCGTTAGGGTATAGTTGCAAAACGTGCACATCAGTTTGGTTTACAACGAAGATGCGCGTTTCGTACTGTCCAGCAACTTGTAAGAACTTCGACAGCGTCCTTTTCTCTGGTTTCAAGTATAGTAAACCGCGTACACTGCCTAATATAATTGCATACGTGCCCATGAATCGGCCTTTCGTGATGAAGACCAGCGTGTTCGGCTTCATCTTGTCGTTATACCGATCGACCGGAGCAGCCATAACTGTGCAGGATGTGTTTGGCTGTATCACGATTCTACCATCCAGCAACATGATCACCGTGAACATGCCCATCGAACCGGTCACGACGCCGATATTGATAGTTGGTGTTTGCACAAACGTGCCGATGTCGGGAGCCTCCCACAAGCGATCAATCCTTCGTACAGTGTCTGTTTGCGCCATGTTTGCGTCTTTCGTTCGTAAATTTAAGTAGTTTTAAGTTTTTTTTATTGTTAAAATTCCGCAGTTGCACTTATTAACTTCAGCTGTACCACGAGACAACAGTGACTGATTGCTCGGATCAAAATGGACCTGCTGTCATGCTGGATGTGCGCGCCGTTGCCTAGCAACCGTGCTGCTAGAGAAGTAACCAAGGCGTTTTGCAGCAGCCTACTGCGATGCGTTTCGCAAAAGCCATTCTGCAACTGTCAAATGGGAATGCTGCAACCGTTGTGGCAGAACTTACTGTAGGAAATCTGTGGAAAGGTACTTGAAAATCGAACATGCGGTACGCTTGCATAATCCATGTGAAATTTGTGATAACTTTTTAGGAATCCTAATAAGCACTACCGATAATCCCGTGACAGTTACTACTGGAAAAACCCCGTAGAATTGCGATAACTCTCATTAGTAGTAATTTCCATGATACTACTATGTCGTTGTTGGTCTTTTACTCCACCTGGAAGGTGTCATGATAAGCGCGGACTTCGGTATCCCGAGCACGATTTTCACCTGTTTCCTCCAATTCCTTGTCTTCGCGGATGACATCGACATTAGGCGGCGGTGTGCGATGCGTTCACCCGACTAAAACGTGAAGCCTTGTGGATTGAGGATTGAGGATCCATGCGACGAAGACTAAGTATCTGCTTAACGAAGGTTCATATGGCCCGCCTGGGAGCCAGAGTAGCAGTTGACGGCGATGTTCTTGAGGTAGTAGAGGAGTTCTTTTTCCTTAGTACGATTAAAAGTTTGGAAAAACAACCTAAGCGACGAAATACGGATGCGTATTGTGATGGACCATCGTGAAATTAAGATAAGTTGGTAGTTTGCTACCATCTCGTCGACTTCCTGACAGACTTACCATCTTCCCGTTCAGTTTTTAAGCTTCCTTTGTGTTAATCAAAGACGTATATAAATTAATGTAATATCATCGGAACATGAGATCAGGCTTCGTCGGTCGTTTCTTACAAGTCCTGTATTTTGACTTCATTGTTGTGCTTTATTTCAAACTTCTTTGTGTTTCGTTTCGCGTTGTTTTTATACATCACTTTCCATCTGGCTGTCTCATTGCATGTTAATAAGACATTTAACCGCTTAAGCTACTGTAAAATACTGCATGTTTATACAATGGTAGAATATATCGATGTGGGTGAATTACTGTTAATTACTTTTTACATTACACTAAAGTGACCACTAAGCTTTAAATCGGAGAGTTTGTTGTTTGCCTATCCACTCCACTACTGAAGAGCCGTAGTTCCGGTGTTGGGTAGAAAAAAGCACAATATTGCGCTACCTGGAAATGGAGGAAAGAAGTGCATTACATACATGACGTGAATGGTGATCAACACATCGCGGTAACTTACCAAAGAGCATAATCGAAAACAGCACTATCGGAACGAAACAGTTCAAGTCGACGAGAAACCCGAACAGTAGGTTTCCAAGCAACGCTCCACAGCGACCAAATGTAAGGGAAAATGCAGCCGCCATTACTCTGTGATGTGAGATAATTCGTGATTAAGGCCATGGTTTATAGTACATTACAATCTCGCAATGGGCAATGTGGATACCATCATTTAGGATAGCCATTTAGACAGCTTCGCCTCGCAAGTACACTCACCGTAGATTGGTTGGAAATAGATCCACCATTACGCAGTAGACGGTGCTGATCCCCATGGAGGTAAGTGCTTCGAAAATGCAGGAAAGAATGAGATTTTGCGTCGAGTTGCCAACGTACGCGAGTCCGACAGTAACGAGACCAGCCACCGTCAGACTGAATACTGTGTTGATTTTTGTCGGGAGGAAAGAAAGAAAGCAGGCGCAGGTGCACAATGAGTAACGAAAGTCGAACAAAGCAAAATGGCAAACAACGGCACTGCGATGTGGTGTGCTACTCACTGAGAAAGAACTTAGCTCCAAGCCGATGCACACACAGCGGCAACCAAAGGCTCGTTGGTATGCAGGCAATACCAAGCAGTAGCGTATGCCAATACACCTTCGTGTCAATAGGCGTGCCGCAAAAGTCGTCGACGAGCGTATCGTTCACGTTCTCCAGCACTATCGAAGACACGTCACAGACGGATACGGTTGCGTTCGGGTACCGCTTCTCGTACTCCTCGAACCGACCGAACAGCTCCGGAAACCAGATCATCAGCGTGTAGTAGCTGGTGGTAATACCGAACTGGATCAGGCAGGCGAGCGCAGTGTTGCGCCTAAACTCGGCACTGCAGAGGGCTTTCGTTTGTTCCCATATTTCCGGCAGCAGGATCTTCATGTGCTTCGGATCGTGTATGTTGAACGTGCGGATCGAGCGATTGTGCGTTTCCATGATGGTGTTGCTCCGGTCCGACTCCTTCAGCCGGCCAACCTGAGGATAGGAATGCAACGAATGGAAGAATCAGACATCTCAACCGTAAGATCTGGCCTTAAGCACACTTACCGGACATTCATTGCGGTCACGACCTGTGTTGATCTGGTAGATATCCTTCAGTATCTCTAGCGCAAGCGCAGGTTCACCGCATTCGATCAGAAACTTTGGACTCTCGGGAAAATACAACAGCCACAGTCCTAGTAGAAGGCTACAAAAAGCGTCGAGGTGAGTGCCAATCAAACAGTGCGACACGGTGCGTCGTTTACCTTGGAATGGAACAGAGTGCTACGAACAAATTCCAGCTACCGAACATGACACCTCCATCTGCCGATCCGAAGTGCAATGGCAGCGGTATGATGAGCCATGCAATACACGGCAGCACTACGATACCCAGCGTCCAGAACAGCTCCATCCAGCAGAGAATTTTTTCACGGTATGCCGTCGGCTGAAATTCGCCCAGGTACGGAAAGCAGATGCCCATAGCACCGGTAATGCTGGAAATAGTACAAACACGCTAGAGGTGCTGCTCATCCCGTATTAGGAGTCCGGTTATCTGTTCCACTTACGCAAACCCGTTGATGAACCGAAGAAACATGAAGATGGGGAAAATTTGTGCTGCAGTTGACAGTAGACCGATCGTACCGTCCAGCAGCAGTGCGGCAATTAACACGATCCGTCGTCCTTTTGTGTCTGCCAGACAACCCCAGAAGTAAGAACCGACGACCATACCTATGGAAGGGTGGGCGATGTGAGACCATTACCAGAAGCGACCCAGGATATCCTCAACCTCCGGACCGGACTTACCAAGCATTGGGGCCGCTGTTAGCCAACCCTTATCCTCCGACGTCATTCGAAAGTCGCAGGTAGCGGACGGCAACACAAACGACATCACGGTGATGCCGATGGCCGTGTTGGCGTATATCAATCCGCATAATGCCAGCAAGCGATAGTGAAACCAACCGAACCCGGTAAGCGTAAGCGCTTGTTCGTAATCAAACTCAAAGCTACTGTAAATGTCGGACATTGCGACAGCGTCCTCTACATTATCGGCTATGTTGCCGAGGTAGACGAAAGGATGGTGCGATGAGGACTGAACCGTACTTGTGCCCTCAAGTGCACATTTACTGTGGAGGAGGAAGATTTACTGTAGACACCTGTTTAACGCAATGGAAAAAGAGAAAGACTTGATGAGGAACACGACATATTCTACGATGCAATGAGGCGACTGAAAGATCTCGTCAAGACGTCAAGACGAACTGCCAGGATACGGAAAAACCTTGTCCACATTTACTATCCAGAATAATATTACACGCAGGGGTGACTTGTAGTTGAAAAACTCAGGGTATAACACCGTAAGTGTATATGATGTTATGTAAGGTACTTAATAGAGATCTAGGTGATCGAGGGACAGTCTTACAGGAAATGAAGATGTACAAACTAATATTCCTTGCAGTACACAATTTTTAGCAGAAGAAACCCGTATCGATGTAGGCCACAGAAATTTTCTTTATGACAGTGTTGCTGCTCTTGAAACGTTGACCAAACTGTTCTATTCGTGTCTCTACCAACGCTCTATTTCTCTACCAACGCTCAGCATCCGTCTGTTTCACTCGATGCGTTGTGGTATATTTACACATGAATGTATCACTATGTTCTACGGAGCCGGTGGAAGTCATCAGTGGAAGATGCATAAACAAGGGTGATGGCGTAGTGAACCATAGTGACATCGACGGTTTCTCACAGACGTCGTTTACTCACTATGTCCGCACTAACCGAGACTGTTACATATCCTTTATTGCATTGTCAATGACTACTACTATTGAAAACCCTTTCGAAGTTTACGCCTACAGACACCATTTACTTCTACTACTGCTGCAACTACTTTCGTCACCACTACAAGGGTACGTCAAGATGTGATCATGATTGCACAATCATCATGTTTATCGTTTGTATTAACCACTCCGAAGATCAGAAGCTAGGAATGCAGAGGTGAATGGCCAACAGGCTCAAATAAAAATAAAGGATCTATGACTAGAAGACCAAAATAAATCAAGAGTTAAGGTATGAACCACACAGAAGTGATGTACTGAGTCTTCTTTGAGGTTCCAGCAGAAGAAGGAAAGACACTTTATGTTGAAGTCTTTTTTAAGCGTTTGTTTCCACAAGCAGTTGAACATCCCATCAAAGATTACGTACGGCTCGGGAATAAACACCTTCAAGTAGTTATGTAAATATGGCTACATCCGCAGGATCACTGCACTAACTTGTAGTTTCACCCGTGAGATGAGATTGATTGAAGACACTTTGATCGAAGATGGATGCACTGTAACCGCAACCACGGTTACTATCATCCGATACCCTGCTTTGGGGTACTGAGTCGATACACGAACTGAAGGACACTTGGCCAAACACCACGACCACGTACGTCACGTTTTGTACACACGCGCTGCAGCGTCCACGTTATGCGCCAGCAAGACAATATCACTAGCAACACCGTAATCACAAGGGATCTGCTCAAGATCCACCACAGGAGTCACTGCCGTCACTGGGATGCGTTCAGGTGTGCATCGGCGCCCTGCTCCGTCACCGTGTGTCACTGCCGTTCGTACGCACTCACTGGTGCAGTTGCTTCACTCGGTGCGAGAGCACTACATCCGGTGCGGACATGGTGGAATGGACATGCTAGAATGCAGTTCACACCGACTGGCGGCAGACAACTGCTGATCGGAAGATGGCACCAGAAGGTACCCAGGACTCGGAACAGGCGAAACGGCTGAACCCGTCCCAAGAATAGGTACATCCGACCGTACGAGCCAATGCGCACTTGACACTATTCAAAGTTTTGAAATAATGAGCTGTAAAAATAAATACTTTTCCCACCCCGTGTGCAGGGTAGCAGGCATCTGCTGGTGGGCGAAACAGCGGTGAAGCGGCGAAGGTTTTGGACGCGATGCAACGCCAAGCGTTGCTTGATGCAGTGTGAGCTAGCTTTTCTGCCGCAAAGCTAGCGTGCCAACGCGGGACGTGGGAAATACAAGACGGCCACAAGATGGTGGACAGTGAGGAAAACACAACAGCGAGTACTTTCTTCTTGCCTGGTGCTAATCCGTGCAGAGGCGTCACCACCCGACAAATCAAGATCACGATCAGCCGTCTGCCGCTGCTCCCTCAATGCTCCGCCCGTAACTTTCTTCGAACAACTATTTCCACCGAATTTCTCAACCTCTCCTTTGCGGGACCACCGTCCGCGTTCGCCGACATAGCGGCCGTTGGTGGGCGAACTGCGCCCACAGGTTGAACTTTACCGGTGGTCATTTGTGTTGCCGTGCACTAGTGCAAGTGTTTTTCGGTCACTTTCGCCGTATATATGCCACACGCTAAACGCCCTAACCCCGTCCTGTTACACCCGCAGCGAATGCTATCGTCTTGATATTAATAGAACAGCGAGGGTTTTTTCTTCCTTGTTGTTGCTCTCGGTGTTACTACCAGTAGCGACCGGGTTGTTACAATCGCTTTGCTGCCTAATTATTTACAAATTTATGTCTTTTTTGCTGTGGGTTCTGTTGCTGTTGTTGCTATCATGCGGAGCGGAGCGCACGCGAAATAGTGTCTTCTTTGTGGTAAAGCGTGGTGTCTAAATGGGTTCAATGTTATTTTCTAGCTTATGCGTTTGTTTGCCCGTCGGAGAGCTCGTTAATACTTTGCATGTGATTAGACGAGCTGAGTTCCAGAGATTCCAGAGGTACTTTAGGCTGTCGGACCTGAGGCAACTAAAAAACAAGGCACGTGCTACAGCAAAATATTCTCAGCCACAGTGCGGCATTGCTGCTCACTCCTCCGTTTGCCGGTTGTACGGTGATTATCTTCTCACGGTCAGATGAGCAGATTAGCATGATAAGACTGCATGCACCATATATGCTTAAGAACATTCAAGTTCATTCTAAGTTGATCAATGCCCCCGCTCCAGCTAAGAGTAGAAGGTGCAGTGCAATACTATGACTGTACCCCCGATTCGCCGACCTATAGTGCGAAACCCTTCTCACTAATGGTCATGGTAAACAAAGCCGTAGTACCAACAGTACGGTGGCGTACGTGTTGACACTGAAAGTACTAAAAAGGGGGGGCTTATTAAACAGTTTGCCCAACGCCGGAATTGTTTCATTTCCTCGCACAGCTCTGTGTCTCACTGCCGGAGTCGGTTAATTTTGCTCGGCATTTTGGTTTTTTTTTTTGGTGCGTTACATAGAAGGGAAAGCTTAGGCATGGGGTATCACTAAGCTACACAAACAGCATTTGCAACTTCACCATCCTCTCAGCGAAACCCGCACGAGAAACTGTCCGGGGCTCGGTGCGTGGTGACGTTTTTGCATTCCGTTCATTCGCTGGCAAGCCGCCGAACCGAACGGAAGCAGCGTTGCGGATTTTGACCTTGCCGGGAGTGAGTGAGAGTGTGTGTGTGTGTGTGTGTACTTATGTTTTACATACCTCGTGTACACGTTGCGCAACGTGTATAGATCACTGTGTGCTGTTGTTGCCGGTGCATCCGTGCTTTTAGATAAGCAGGGATTGGCAAGCAAAACGTGCCCAACGACCGAAGCGGAAGTGCAATATTACCAAGTGCACGCCTCTGGGAAGCGGTAGATGTGAGATGAGTCTACCATGCACGTCATCCTCTGGCGGGATGGGAAGCGTGCTGAAACTTCTAGCATTCGCAGTGGTGGTGCAGGTAGCAGGTACAACACCATCAAACACAATCACAGCGTCACACAGCAGCAACGATGTGCCACTATCAGCCACCTTTATAACGGTAAACCATTGTGAAGAGCATCCCGTGCCGCAGCTGAACTTTGTGGAACGGTCGAAGATACCGCTCGACTGTCGATGTCCAGCCGGGTTTACCGCGGTACGGGAATACGAGCACACGAACCGAGCGCTATGCGTTGGTATTCGTACGGCAGGACCCTGGCAAGATGGCTGTGTTCGGTCCGGTACCGCTACGGACTATTACGATCTGGATGAGGGTGAGATGGGTGCGGTGCGGAAGCTTCTGCTCCGCGAAAACGTGTCCGAGTGTTGGATCTCTGCGAGGAGACTGTTGAAATATGGTGAGCTAGTGCGACGACTCCCTGGCCCCGAATGGAATGCACCTGTCGCGTTACCAAAGCGATCTCCACTCACACTACCTGAGCCGGACTACAGCAAAGACCATGACTGTGCTACAGTACGCTTCGATCAACAGTCCGAACAGCTGGCGTATCAGAATTGCTCAGCGATCCTGCCGCAGCTATGTGTATACCGGGAAGCTAGCCTTCTTCGGCTGCATTGTGACGCGAACGAGTTTACCACGCGATATTCAAGCTACCAGCGTTACTGTTTCAGTATTAGAAAGAGCAGTTTGAACACCGTTAGCATGCTAAGGTTGGCGATGGAGGTGAATGGAAGCTTTTGGATTGATAACAACCGAAAGGGGCAGCTGTTGATTGAAATGTACGATGCGTCGAAGGATTGTAGCAGCAGCTCCAACGTGATCTACGCTAATCAAAAGGAAAGTACGCATCATGCGCATAGACGAGATGTAAGTGATACCAGACCCGGACCCAGTAGAGACATCTCAGAGTTGAGAGATCTAATACCGATCGTATCTTCGGATCAGCAGAGCTTTGTCTGTGTCGCACAGCAGCGGGTGCAGATTGAGGGCGACAGTTTAGCCGCCGCAGATGGTACAGGCCCCGGTATGTATCTGTACTTTGATAAGGCACGCCTGAAACTCTTCCTTACCGTGTACGGTAAACGGTGGTTCTGGCGGGAGGATCATTCCACTGACGACGGTATCTTGTGCTTCACCAACGCCAACGACGAACAGCTAAAGAATGTAAAGCTAAAAATGTTGCGTGAGTCTCACGTCAAGTGGGGAGCACCGGCACGCAACGCTAACCGTCTCGCTGCGAACCGTACGATGTACGAGGTGAAGCTGGATAAGTACGCACCGCCCCGATCGTACTGGTGCGAAGCCCATCTGGTACCAGACTTTTCTCTCATCAAAACCGATACCGTGCTGGCGCACCGGAAATCGGACTGTAGGCGGTACTTTTCAGCCACGATCGAACTACTGCTGGAACGTTCCAGTACCCGGCCACCGGACACGTTGCGCCTGAAAGACTACGACAAAATGATCGAAGCGTACCTTAAAGCCCACCGCAAGCGACTGCCAGAGCTGAAGCACATCTTTTCCGCGATTAAAGCGACCCGCGTGAAGCGGGTGGAGAACTTCTGGACTTCGGCTAACAATGATTGGTACACCGTACGGCTGCTGCTGCACATCGCCACGAAGTGTGCGAAGGACCTGGACAAAGCAGAACTATTGGAACCCGAAAGCAATGAAATCGGTAAGGCACCGTTTATTGTTTCGCCAGATTTCTTTTTGCGGGTAGTTGTATTAGGCTGCCTAGCATAGCAATGACTCTTTCAGACACTGGCATTAGGTGCTACTACATCCTGCCGTGAAACATTCTAACACACTGCCACGACTACTTACCATCTATGTTAGCTCTACATCAAGATTCTTAAAAAAACAACACCACCAAAGAGCCGTTTGCAATGTTTTTTGGAGCTACTTGTCTATCTTGTACACCATTGCATCGTTTTTTTTCCCCTAGCTCTATCGCCATTTGGTAGCATTTATATGTGTTTGCTCTGTCTGTTTGAACCTATGAACATTGCTTTTAAAATACAACTACCTCCCGCGTTGAAACGCTTGATCAGCCAAGAAACTTCTGATCCGCTACACCGTTGCTGGCGAGGAAGCTGTCGAGCCACTTCTCTATGACTGGCAAATTTTCGTCGCTCCATTTCGTTTCTTCCTTGATGTTTTTCAACGACTTCTCGATGATGTGTTCCGCCGTACCAAACTCGCCTTGGTGCTGCACGTACAGCTGCGACACCATATCGTAGCCTTCCTGCGTGGTGAACAATCCAGTGGCGGAGTTGATCATATTGTCCCACAGCGATTCTCGATCCTTGAATCTGTATGAGTGTGTACAGAAAACAGTGTATTAGAAGCGGTGTTAGCGAAGATTAGCTGATGCGTTTGGCACATCACTATGCCTTACCGTAGTTTGATTGCATCCCAATTATTCTTGAGGAAGTTAAACAGCGTCGAGTAGCCACTCGAACCACCGGAAAGCATCTTGAAGATGAGGCTGATATCGTTGTCGGTGAAGTTACCATTATCTTCCAGTACCATAATGTTCAGCAGGCGATCAATCTTGAACGGTTGGCTAGGGCAGCCGGCGAGCGTTTTGAGCAGGTACGTGCGCTCACTCTTAACGCGCGACTCCGGGAAATTGATGACGCGCTGCAGTCCGAACTCCCACTCTTCGCGCGTACCCCATTTAAACACTGGACATATGTACTGGTTGGCAACACTGGAGAAGAACAACGATAGAAAAACCAGATTATATTCATTTCGCTCCGGTGCGAACCCCTATCAAGACGATACGCACGGATTGCCTGCATCTGGATCCGGACTGTCCATCCACTTCTTGAACGCTCGTTGCGCTTCCTCGATGCAGGGTTTGTACCCGGCACGGCAGAGGAAATTTTTGGCCAACGAGCGTAAGTTTGCCTTCCACATCTCTTCGTTTTCCTGCTGGTTGATAACCAGCTCCTCGTACAGTGGCGTCAGCAGGGTGCGGACGTACATCTCGAACTTTTTGTGCACGGCAGACATATCGATGTGGCGACCGATGTGGTCGATCAGCGTGAATACGGGATTCCACACCAGATGGTTACGCTCGTACTTCATGAAGAGCGTCATGTTGAAGGCGGTACCGAAGCTAAGATCACCCGCGTACGCCAAGTTCCATGCGTCGTGGAGCAGCTTTGCTCTGAGGAAAGGAAACAAATTGGTTAGGGGTGTTGTTGAATTTTGTTGTTTGGTACTCAAGATGCAACGTACATGCAAGTATGTAGCAAGCATTAGGCAATAAAATAACATGCACTCCACTGCGGTCCATTCCCTACCGGGTGTAGACGGGAATTTTAGTTCGGCTCTCGTCCTTCTGCAGGAAGGTGGCGAGCAGGTTCCAGTTGCGCTCGTCGTAGTTCACCGGGAACGGTCCAATCTCCTCCGGATTGACGATGATAAACTCATCCGGTCCGGGCAGCTCCTCCAGCTTTACCTCGCGCACCTGCTTCATCCATTTCACCGTGCTGATGTTGGCAAAGTTTAAACGATCCTGCGCCACAACCACGATCGGGATCCACCATAGCATCTTATCCTGTTCCGGCACATCATGCGGACGCTCGCGCAAATATAGCCGCTGCGTGATGGTGGCGGAACGGTTCTCGTACGACCGTACCACCTTCACCATCGGAATGCGGTCTTTGGTAATCCACGAGTTGACGACATCGTTCACCGTGACCGATTCGCACAGCCGCTGATCGAGATGGGCCTGCTTGGTGAGCGCTTCCCATACGTCATCACCGTAGAACGTTTTGTACTCGCGATGCTGGATGAACTTCTGCATGCCGCGTCGGAACGTATCCTCGCCGAGCGTGTAGTTGAGCATACGCAACACTAGCTCTGTTTTGCTGCACGTCGTCTCCTGCTTCATAGCGGTGATGCGCGAATGTGGGTAGCGTTTGCTAAACTCGTAGTAGATCGAGTACAGGATGGTCATTGGGTATTTGCCCTCGAACTCATCACCACCATCGATTTTGATGGCGGTGTCTGCCGAGAGGAACCCTGCAATAGCTTTGTTCACGTGCGCATCGCTCCACCAGTGCTGTTGGGAAGGGACGTGGACCGTTATACTGGGTCAAGACTATTCATTTAGATCTTCATCTTTTATCATTACCGGAGTGATCCACGAGCCTAGCCATTGGTAGACGAGTTCCTGAGCAAGGTTGTAGTATCCTCTCATCAGCTCACTCTCTCTAAAAGATAAAAAACGATTACTTATGTGCAGCCGGTTTAAAAAAAAAAGGCTAGTTTCACCTACTTGAACACAATCAAACCCCAGTTGTCTGCCGGTTTGACGTACGAGAATCCCGGCAGTGCCACCACGTCCAGCTTCTCGAGCGGGAGCTGTACGCCCCAGTATTGCTGGAGCTTTCTAAGCGCCAGCTTGACCCGCTGCTGCACATCGGCCACATTTTTCTGGAAGTCACGTCGCGCCCAGATACGGACCGCTGGCATCGTGCGCTCGTCGTCCTTCTCGTCCGACATGGACGGCACTTCCTGCAGGTCGGAGATCAGGAAGCCAAACGTGAAGGTCGACATCGGCGGTGTACGCTTGAACACGTCGATCACGTGCTTCGAGTCGGCGGACGACAGGTCTTCCGTGCGCTCCAGCTCGGTGTTGAACAGCACGTGGTGCGTTCTCGGACGTACGATGCTGACGTTGAACGGCACCTTGTACGCGGGCTCGTCGAAGCAGGGAAAAACGCGGCGTGCGTTATGCGGCCGGAAGTACGTACCAACGTATGTGTGTTCTTCGGCCTCTATCACGCCCTCGGATTCCGTACCGGCCGCATCAGCTCCACCACCGTTGGACTGCTGCTTATACCTGCCTTCAAAGATGCCTTCCACATTCTCCCAAATGTTACCGTTGAACTTCAGGCGTACCTCATAAGCGACCCCAACCGCCAGGTCGTCGTGGAAGTAAATTACCAGCAGTGGTTTTTTTGGAACTCGATCCACCCGCCTTATCGGGATCTTGCTGTCAACACCGATCTGCACTACCTCCAGGTCCAGCTCATCCACCACGAGGTCGTGGTGGGCATGGAGCGTTATCCGATTGGTAGATTTCGCACACATCATCGTGATGTTGACGCGCCCGGCAAAGGTGGACTTTTCGAGCGTTGGGTGTAGGAAGAGACTGTAACCCGACGGAACCAGATCGGTGGGCAGCTTCGTATCGGATATGAGGGGATTCGCAGCGGACAGGTCGATGCTTCTGCGTATCCGATATTCCTTCCAGGTGTATCCGTACGGCAGCAGCATTATCGATAGTACCACTATCAGCAACGAAAGCGGATGCCGCCCCATCTTGTGGGCGATGTACTTTGCAGATGTTGCTTTGCAAATGAGAACTGCCAAATATAAAGAAAACAAAAATACAAAGTTGCTAGAGGGGTGTTGATCGACACGTTTGTTTTCCTATCCTGTTTCGTTACAGAGCTACCTGCAGAGTATTTGGACTACTATCAAATGCATAAAAGCTTAACTTTCGCACTCGGGTCACTAAATGGTGAAGAAGGGTTTCGTTTCCTTGCGACCAACAGCACCGAGTACTGTCTGCCGGAAAGCCTCAAGCTAGCGCCGGGGAAGAATGTATGGTGGGCTGCCCGGTTGGGTGAGACGGTGGCGCCCAGAAATCTCTGCCTGATTGAGCACAGCGGACTTCCGGTCGCGAGACGCTGCTTGGGCGACTACCTGTACGGATGCGCCTGGGACTGGAACCCTGGCAGCGAACTCTGCTCCAACCAAAAACGTCCAACAACCAACCTGCTGTACCGGTACAGCGTTAGCCAGCTGAATCAAAGTGTGCTGGGGGAGGTATTCAACCAGGCGACCGATGTGCTAGCCCTCCCGGAGGATGTCATTCCTGCCGATCTGTTTTACATCTCAAAAACGCTCGAAAACGTACCAACACTGTTCGGCTCGAACGAGACGGTTGAGGAGGGACGGGACGACCCCGGTAGGCACTACTTCTGCAACATTAGCAACATCCTGAGCCGGGTGATGTATCTGAACGAAACGACCGTTGTGTTATCGCAGAGGGCGCTGAACACCACCAACATTCTGCTGGACGCAACCGAAACCATTGTGAACCAGCTGGCAGTGTCGCGAGATACGTCGACATTGATGCAGGGCGATCAGTACGATTGTGAGGCGTCGGGTACGGTACAGCAGCACCGTCAAAATGATGGCACGGTGCTGTTTCGTACCGCGAGGTTGATTGTGTTGATAGCAGATCCTAGTGTGGCAAACGTGACAGGACTCGCTCTGTTCCGAGGTGAAGACTCTCGTCCAGAAGCTGACGTAGGTTCGGATGGTTTGGAAGCTGGCGAGCATGAAGACTTTAACGGTTATCGGCTGCGGTGAGTTTTAAGACTTGTACCCAACCCTGTGTTGGCTATTCACCCTTACTGATCCTCCCCATATTTTAGGTACTTGTACATGAACCAATCGATCGAATCACTGCTAGTGGAGCCAGATCTTGAAATAGGTTCGTTCATCCCGCAGCACGTAATTGAAGGGCTGGATGAGCTGAACGAAGCACTCGCATCAGCTGATGTGGAAGTCGATCCCGACACTAGTGAGGTTGGTACTACACCGCCCAGCGAGTGGCAGGACCCGGTGCCGACTCCACCACCGCTGCGCATTATCATCACCATCTACTACAACGATCACGCGTTTCGCGAAACGAAAAACGGTACGATCGCACGTCCAAACTCGAAGATCATCAGCGTTAACATGCCAGGGTATGGTTCGCGCATGCCGGACGAGATACCGATCTACACCCGCGAACACGTCCGAGACCGTGCGGGACGTTGCGGATATTGGTCGTTCGATGCGAAAAATTCCACCGAGTTCGGACACTGGTCGTACGATGAGTGCCGTCTGCTAAACAGCTCCGGCACCCTGTCACTGTGCGGTTGCTTCCACCTGACGTCCTTCTCCCGCCTGACGAAGGACATCCAGATGGTGGAGACGGTGGGCGTTTCGCAGAAGTTTATAGCGGATAAGGGTACACTAGCGCTGGACATCATCACCGCGATCGGTTGCTCGATGTCGTTGCTCGGGGTGGTGGGCATTTTCGCCACCGCCATACTGTTCCCGACCTGGCGTTCGAAGGCGAGCAGCAAGATACTGCTGCAGCTGTCGTGCGCGATCGCGATCGAGATGATTATCATCTTTCTCGAGGGTCCGGACATTGATCAGAACCGGATCAGCCAGATCGAATGCGCACTGCTCGGTGCGATCTTCCACTACATCATACTGGTGACGTTCATGTGGATGCTGATCACCGCGTACCTGCAGTTCATGCGCTACGTCAAGGTGCTCGGCCAGCTGCGACCGGCCCATTTCATCCTGAAGGCAACGGTTTGCTGCTGGGGTGGCCCACTGCTGGTTGTCACCTTGTTTCTCAGCCTAGACTACACGCTGTATCTGAAGCGTGACAACATCTCGGACATCTGCTACCCGCACGGTACCGCACTCTGGTACGGGTTGCTGCTACCGATAGGATTGATTATATTCGTCAATCTCGTCAGCTTTGTGATAGTGATGTACCACATCTTCACCATACCGAACAACCTGACCAAGACGGCTGATCACGCAATGACGCTGGCCCAGCTGCGTCTGTCCGTGTTTCTGTTCTTTCTGCTCGGGCTACCGTGGATATTCGGCATGCTGACCACGGGCACGGAGGACAAGCTGTTCGCCTACCTCTTCTGTCTAACCGCACCGATACAGGGCTTCATACTGTTCGTGTACTTCGTCATTATGGACCCGACCGCTCGCCGGTTTTGGTACCGGAAGCTGCAGCGTCTGCCCTGTGTCGCGCGCACGGGCAAACAGGTGGATGGCGAACAAACGACATCACAAAACACTTCATTCAATACGTATCTTTGATCGGGTTCTTGCGGTGCGTACTCACAACTGAAACGAGTATTGCCGGCATATTGGATGTTGTGTTTTATCCAAGCGTTTTTGCTTTTCTTTTTTTTTTTTTGATAGTAGCTTTGATCACTAATGACTTACACGACTCCTACTACTTCATTCCTTTCTGGTACGGTTCTCGCAAACACTGCACATCGTACCATATTTATTGAAACATTCCTTCTCATAACCAACCAAACACCTAGCAGCTAGTGGGAGACTCTCCGATCGGTAGTGAAGTATGCCAGATAGTCTTACCTTTATTTTTCTACAGCTGTCAGACACCACCCGCAACGTGTCAGTGGAGTGCTTGGCATCAGATAACACCAACTAATAAGCAGAAGAAACAGAGAAAATCACCAATGTACACCGTTGCACACAGGATACAGTTTGCTGCGGGCGCACTTTCTTGCGCGTCCTCCCGTCTTAAGATCAACCGAGAGACTAAAAGTCGCCACTGGTCACGCACGAGCTGCTAGCTTGTTGTCGCGAACAGAACACCGATCCGTTGTACGCGCGGGCAGTACTACTAGCGGCGCAAGATCCGCATTGCCTATTAACGTGCTTAGGAGCGCAAAAGTAAAATACCATTATCCAATCAAGCTACAAAACAGCCAACCACTTGAAGGATTCCGAAATGGATTGCTCGCATTATTCAATTTAACGGAAGTGTAGGCACCGTGTGACGTGGTACACGTTTTGGTTTGCACCGTTTCGGTTCGCTCCACCGGTGCTGCCTGCCCTCGTCCCAATTGCGGCTGGTGGTCCGGTCTTCGAAGATGTGTGTTTATGCTCATTAACTTACATCAATACGACCGGAATCCCGAGAGCCCTAAGGTAGATGTGAAGATGTCACACCCGTCCTTTCCCTACTTGGGATTGATTTGTCCTGTTTGAGGAATTTACTCGCAAACATCACCATTCAGGGACGGATACGCATTGCTGCGGATGTAGGCAAACTTCAGTAACCGATTACGTAGCGCTTGCTTTTCTACATCTTGTCAACATAACGATCGAATCTACCAGTTACTTAGCAGCTGCAACACGCATCTAAAGTTATTCCGCCTAATGGATTGATTAGAAGCGACCCCTAATGTCCGCCAGTTAAGATTACAACATGAAGTTACCTGCTACCTGGCGTCCCCCATTTTGTTTGTCTCGTTCCGCTGTTCCGCTTCTATGCCATTAGCAAAGCAAATAACGAAAAAAAAAAATGGCGGAAGCAAAAATGAGCACATTGGTAAAAAAACACACCACGAATGCAATGTTCAGATGGTGGCTGGCTTGGTTTTGGTGGCGTTGTGTACATAGGGCCCCGGGACGACATTGCGTTGGCAAATGGAAACCTCAATTAGTAGCAACCGCGGCACCGGTCAATAAATTGGGCATAAGTAAGTGGTGATACATGAAAAAAAAAGAAAACCTTGCACACTTCTAGGGGCAATATTTATACGCGGCAAACAACGTGGCAAATGAGGTGTAAATGTTGAGTGATTGTTTCGATAGGGAATTCTTCGCTTTTAGACAGGTGGGAGAGAGAGAGATGCGCGAGCAACGAATAAAGAATAAAACAATGAATGTATATTTTGATATTATTTATATGCAGCAACGCTTGAAGAGTGTGTAAATATTTGTATGGATGTATCTTCAGGGAACAATAGAACATTTAGAAAACATTTTTTTAATTGACCAGAACACAGTACAGTCCTTCGTTTCTATTAATTTTAATCAACAAATGAATAAATATTTCATATTGATATAAAACCAAGCAATTCCGGGCCGTATTTGAGCAAAAAGTGAGCTAATACCACAATTAAATATAGTTCAAATGTAAGGCTATTTGAGAGGTCGCAGGACTGACTATTCAGCTACGGATAACTAAAGTTAAAGAAAGCCCGAAATGGTAAACCTAGGCCTCTTGAGGAGGCGGAGGAGGTTAACAAACTATAGACATGACTAAACGACAAAGAAATTTCATGATCTCTTCCCGATCTGTTCTCAGACTAAAACACGAAGACGAAGCTTTTGCCGTAAGTTGCGGGGGTCGTAAACGTTCAATCTAGCGCTGTGGAAATAACGATAAGCGTACCAACGCCTATGCCTGCAATGTTCATTGTGAGATGAGTTTAAAATGTACGCAATATTGCACGCCGTCACCGCTCCGCGGAGACTAGAAAATTCCGAAACCCTTGCGCCACCAACGTGATTTTACAGCAACAATGTACAATCGGAATCGATCACATCTCCAGTGTTGTTGGACACTCCCCATTTCGATGTGGATCTATAACGTTCCATCCGGTGCCGCTGTGTGACGGACGAGGGTGCGGAGTATGCACGTATGTTTACCAGCTTTAACCTTGCAGATGAGACGCAACAGGTATCAAATTGAATTAACAGCTAAAAACGAGCCTAGATGAGACCACTCTGAGCGGAAGAAGAAGAGTTGCTCGTGGGACGTTCGTCCATCTTTGTTCCTCTCGTATAGGACGGTATCTTCGGCGTGTGTTTAATTGGGTCATTGTGAAATACGCATCATTTGCGAGAATTTTAATACCGGCAGGTAATTCCGTTCCTCCAACGCACACTACACCTTAGGCTAAAGCGTTAACCGAAGCGAACCGGATTGTTGCAAAGTACTGATCTCTAATCTTCATGAAACGTTAAAGAATATTTTTAGACAGAAGAACCTTTTTTGATGAAACACAAATCATCGATAACTTGTGGAGGTTGTTGGAATTCTACTGCTGATAAAAGTCAGTGCATGCGATACACGATCCAGCACCCTGGGTCATGTGTTGATGCTGCGTGTCGAGGCGCACATACCAACCCAACACCGCCACTATCTCATTCGATCCGAGATCAACAGATTTGGCGACGCATATACTTTAGGGTCTGTCGCACAAGTGTAATGATATTTGCATTGTGATAAGGCCACTGCAGCTCTCGCTTTTATAATGCTCCCGCGTCCCACCCGTTGTGTGCCGTACCCGACCGGGCAACGGAGGGACAAAAAGAACAATACTGCATTGTAGTGCTTGCGGCAACACCTGCCCCTCCGGTCCTGGCAACGGCAAGGTGGTCATCCGAGCCGCAGCGCAAACGTCCAAACACACCGAGCAACAGGAGCAAGCAGGAACGGCAATAACCATTGAACGCCGATGGCAAAAGACACGAAATGAAGCGAAACGAAGCGTGGCAAGCGGATTGTCATCTATCTAGAATGGAGTGAGCGCTGTGCCACTGGTGGCTAGTCGCTGTGTCGAACCCGGGGTATACTGCTGCAGCTACCTTCGTGTGTGCACGCACGCGTTCGGTGTTGGGAGTTTAGTAACGCTTTGGGCCGTTGCCGACTGCGCACTTGCTGTCGGACCGACCGATTCCACATGGGTAAGTGAGTGCCGTGGCGTTGGTTTACTGTACCCGCAGAGGTCCTCCGGCGATAACAATCAAGCGTAAACAAAGGATAGCGCACCGAAAGAGTCTTTAACCGGGACTGATTACATCAGTGAGCGAAGTTAACCAGAACTGTGCGGCATATAGGTGTTGAAAAAAAAAATGACATAATAGTGTGAGGTTGAAGAGTACGTTGGTGAGCAGGGAACAGTATCCCAGTGCGTTAGCTTCAGTTCAAAATCTTGTAAAACGAGTTAGAGCAACAACAACAACAAAAAATATCTGAATTCTGAATTAACCCACGCGCACCACCATATCACGTGCTAATATTGCTTTTTTTTTCTCCATTTGTTTTCCCGTTTGTTTCTCGCTCTCTCGCTGTCTTTCTCGGGCTTTTCGAACTGGCACCCATTCCAGCCGCACACCATCAACACTAAAGCTCTCTATCGACGGATTCCGGTTGCTGCTGCTGTTGTTGTTCGCCGCTTACCAGTTTCGTGCTGGCCAAATACCGCGCAAAGCAGAGGTAGAATAACTGCCATGAACCTTAACGAGTGGGATCGCAAGAAGATCTACCGCCACACCGCCCACCAACCCCCGGCGCAACACCTGTACAGCCCGTACGGTCAGCCGCACCATCACCATCAGGGGGACGCGTCCGAGTATGCATTTACCGCTGGGTCACCGGTCGAGGACGGTAACATCGAGTATGAGCGCAAGGGTGGATGCTTCGTGTCGATCTGCCGCGGCATCAGCATCGCCGTGCTGATATTCGTGTTCATCTTCTTCATGGCGTTTACGATATTTTTCAGCACAAAGTATGCTTATGAGGTGTGTGTGTTTTCGTTGCGAGTGGCAGGGCTTTATTGCGGTGTGGATTAAAACTAAGTTGCTTGCATTATCTTCACCAGCACAAGCCAAACCTGACGCTGGAGGACTTCCTCAATCACCGTGCGTATTTGATCGACAAGCGAGCTCGCATACCGAAGCACGTTATACCGAAGCATTACCGGCTGTTCATACATCCCGTCTTCAACGAAACCGAACACCCGTTCAGCTATACCGGCATCGTCTGGGTGACGGTGACGTCCAAAAAGCCCAACAACAAGCGCATCGAGCTGAACGTGAAGAACCTCAAGATACGGCTAGAGAACGTGACCGTGCTGAAGAGTATTCGGCTCACCAATAATGACTTTGACGAGGATCTTGATTGGGACCTGAGCGAGGAAGATTTGTACTCACTGCCGAGGTTGAACCGTCGTCGAAAGCGACGCCAAGTGGGGGAAGATGCAGATGTGCCTGTAACGCTGTTCCCGACCCACCATCCTCCTGCACATGACGTACGCGAAGAGTTGCTGGACGGTAGGGAAATCGAAGGAGAAGAGAAGGAAGATGAGTCCGACGATGAGATGGCGGAAGGGAACGGACAGATGGGTCCGAACGGTACGGCTACCGATGAGGGTGGTCCGAATAGTAGTAGCGTGGAAAACGCTACCATTATCGATAAGTCGAAATTCTACCATCATCCAGTATTTCCGGCGGATGATTTCGTCACCATCAAGATACTGGACATTGAGTTTGACGAGTCAAACGAAAAGATGATCATCTTCCTGGGTACGGAAATGAAGAAGGACATCTACTATATCGTGAAGGTGAACTTTTTCGGCAACATGACCAATGATAAGGGGCTGTACTACACGCATTACGAGGATGACGCACCGACTCACAGGTAGGTTTAGACTAGATTCTACGGAAAAGAAGTGCCGCACAGGTGTGCCATTAATCCGCTTACTGTGCAGACACTTTGCAGCGACCGTACTGGAACCGAACAATGCGCGACGGCTGTATCCCTGCATGGACGATCACAACTTCCGGTCACCGTTCGAGCTGAACATTGCGCGGAAAAGTGACATGAACACGGCATCCAGCATGAACCTGGAGATGTCCGAACCGATGGAGACGGGTGACATTGTGGTGGACACGTACAATACCACCGATATGGTGCGGGCATCGGAGATTGGTTTCGTCGTGACGGATATGGTGCCGGAACGGTACCGGATAACGAGCAGGGTAAGCCTGCTGGCATTCACCCGCACACGGTACGACGAAAACATCAAGAACGCGACGAGCGTCTTTTCGCGCGTGCTGCAGATCTACGAACAGTATCTGGGCGTACCGTTCCCGTACGAGGTGATCCGATACGTAACGATACCGAACATTGACCATACGACGTACGAGATCAAGGAGGGAATGGTGCTGTCGAGCGAGAAACGGTTGATAAAATCGGCGGACTATTTTCCACCACTGGATAAGAGCATCAGCCGGGAGGTGGCGAACGAGCTCGCCAAGCTGTTCATCCACAAGCTGGCGGATTATAAAAACAAGGAAACGTACTGGCTGCATGAATCGATACCACTGTATCTGGAGGCACTGGCGTTGCGCAACGTACGTGATTGGTGCCAGTCGGGACGCAGACTTTTTGCTCTTATCAGCTTCTCTTGTCCTACTTTCCAGATGACTACCACGAATTCGACGACACTGGATGACTTCCTGCTCGAGGGTCGGTTGCGTTCGATGCGCGAGGAGATGAACACCAAAACGTCCGCACTGAACATCTTCACCAATCACTGGGAGGAGGATACACACTTCGAGCTGGTCAAGTACAAAGGGTTGAGTGTGTTGCGCATGATGAACTACACGCTCGGACAGCGTACGTTTGATCACTTCATACGGGAGTACTTCCGCTACCGGATGGAGAGCGAATCGATCGATGTCATTGACATACTGAACAATGGTGGGGAAGGTGTGAGCCGTACGGACAGTGTGTTCCACAGCTTCCTGTATAGCTGGAGCAGCCTGGAGAAGTATCCCATCATCAATATCAAACGAAACAATGCGACGGGCGTCTTTGAGCTGCGTCAGATTCCGCTACCGTTCGAAGAAGAACCGGCAGAACAGCTCTGGACCGTGCCGGTAACGTTTATAAACGATACAAACCAACGACTGTTCGTAGAGAAGGTACGCTGGCTGACGGACGGTGAAAACTTGCTTACGGTCAAGTCGGACTGTAAAACGTCCAATAACAGCTCCTGGATTATAGTGAACCCGAGCGGTATTGGTAGGTTGCTAATTAGCTAATGTGTTTTTTCTCTGGAGCAGGTGGTAAAGAATGGTCCCTCGTTGCAGGTTATTACCGAGTTAATTATGAACCGTCCCATTGGATTAAGCTTGCTCACGTGTTAAATGGTAACTTCCACTATCTGCCATACACAACGCTTGCTATAATAGTGGACGATGCGCTTAATCTGGCACGGTTGGGGCAGCTGAATTACTCGATTGCATTTAATGTGGTTTCGTTCTTGAAGCAGAATAACGAACACTATCAACCGTGGAAGCTGGCACTCAGCAATCTGGAATTTGTATATCACGCCACTGAGGATCTGCCCAGCTTCCGGCATATAGAGGTAAGGAATATGAATCTACCGTCTATTTAATCTGCTTTATTCTATTCTAGTAAAACTACTTAATTTCATTGAATATTTCTTTGGGCTTAATCTCGTAGCGTTTCTTAGAGTACCTCATACTGGACAAATATGAAGAGATACAGCACAGTAACGACACTACCTATTACAACCCTTTGATCAAAGAGCTGATCGTGCAGTGGGCCTGTAAGCTTGGTGTCACTTCCTGCATCGAACAGCATAAAGCTCTGTTTCAGGCGATCTTCTACAATCAAACCGTCTCGCCTTTCGAACAGCGCGAGGAAAAACTCCTACGCATTTTGTGCACCACCGTCAAGTACAGTGGCCTGTCCGAGTGGAAAAAGGTTGAGCAGCAGTACCGCGAAACTACCGATATCAACTATCAGCGCATCCTGATCAAAAGTCTCGGCTGCACCAGAGAAATAAGCATGATCAAGCGTTACCTTGGCCTGCTGAAGCATCCCCATTTTAGCATGTACAGCAAGGAAATTCTTACCTCGGTCAGCGAGAACAAGGTCGCACTGAAGTACACGCTAGACTTTCTCTTCAACGAGTGGATCGATGTGCGGCAGTATCTGACGCTGTACGACATCTCGATTCTGCTGCGCAGCATCTCGAACATGAACGAGTTTAAGATGTACGAGCAGATCTTCTTCCGCTACTCGTACACGTTCCAGACGATGGATAAGGAAATTCTCAAGCGCATGCGTGACATCATTATCAAGCTAATGGTATGGCGGAACGAGATAGCGCCTGTGATTGAGTTCGAGCCGTTTGACTTTAGCACGGACGCGGCAAACCAGGACGCGATGTACCTGTGACAGGTTGTGCCGTTGTTTTGTAAGTTTTTGTTTGTTATCGTTTACTGTTCATTAGTTTTGCTGAACGTCCGTTTGGTATTAAATAGTGCGTATTATGTGAGACTTAGCACCTGCATATGTGAAAAACGGTCTGCCAATAAAGAATAGCAGTATAGGAAATGAGCAGACAATCGTATAAACTTACCTCGAATGCATCCAATCATGGCTAATCAGCTCGTTTCGTCCATGTCTTTCGAGTACAGAAACGACTGATGTAAATCATTTCATTCTTTTATTCTGCTTCTCGTACTGCACAACGGTGGTTCATTTCGTTACGTAACGCTTGTACGTTGATTCGTTGTCTTTGTAATATTTGACCGCAAAGTCACATTCCAGCTTGACCATCAGTCGCTTCTCTATGGCGTATTGAAACGCAGACTGTAGTGGGAGAGAACGAGAGACGGAAGCGAAACATGAAAACATGTTCGGGAGCACAAGGGACTGCATTTTTGCTTACCTCTACTAGCTTTGTACCTAACCCTTTGCCTTTGCCAGCATCCGGCACGTAGGTATGATCCAAGCTGATAACGTTGCGGTCTTCCGAATATTGCAGATATGCCTCATCGTTCTTGCCCAAATCAATCACAAACTTCTTGCGTTGAAAATCATTTCTAACCGCGCCCACTGTACAGTACGCACGGTTCGCACTGATGCGTGATGCTAACAGCCTCGCCGATAGCAAACAGGACATAATTAGGAAGATTATGATATTGTTTCACACGAAAACAAGAGGTGCTAATGAAAATTGCGCCTGATTTACAATTCAAAACAAACGAGTAAATAAAAGCTGACCGAACTGTCAAATTGGTCGTGTGCGACAAGAGCAGGTAGGGGAGAAAAAAGAAGGAAAATTGCTAGAAGTGTGAACAGTTTACAAAGAGCCCGACACACGATTGAAAACATAAAAAAATATTTTTTTTGGGTAACAAATATTTTTTTCTAACAATCTAATCTAAGTTGATTTTATAGATTTTATAGTTGCGGACATCTGGAATAAGAATGTGATAAAATGAAACTAAAGTGTGCGATGCCCTGATCGTTTCAAGCGCTCTTTCTCTTTGCCGGGTTCGTGTCTTCTTTTTTACCAAATTTCCTACAGTGATCGTCAATTCCGCTGTCAGATTTGGTTTTGTTTTGTTTTATTGCGATAGGCTTGGTTGTGGTTTCGTAAACAACTTTTTTGAAGAGTTTTATTAATTATCTCGTTCTTATTTCAACTACATCTAGCTAAGCTTCAAATGTGCATGCATCTGTAGAAGAAAGTAGAAAATGCGATATTTGTGAGTTGTTCGAAGCATCGGTGAGGAATCGTAGCATGCATAGCGAAAGGTAAACGAAGCGTTGCTATGGTAACGCATTGATTGTAACTACACTGGCAACATAACTGTGAAAATTCTTTACGCGTGTTTTTGCAGCTAAAGTGAGGCATTGCTCTTATATCAGGAAAATATCAAAATGGAAGAGCACGACTATCGCAGTGTAATTATTTACCATGCCCGGAACCGGTACTACTACACGATGCAACGTTCTGCGCTGGAGGCAATGGCCAAATACACCAACGACGTCAGCTTCCGGTTCTTGAACGGTCTCGCACTGATACTGGATGGATTTCGTCTTCAGGAAGGGATTCGCGAGCTAAATCAACTTCGCAGCGAAACGGATCTCGGTATGGCGGTAACACTTTGTCTTATGTACACACACAAACGGTGCCACATCGTCGACAAGGAAGAGCTGATCAGTCTCGATGCGCAGCTGAAAGAGGAGCGGAAGCGTTTAACGGCCCATTCCGCTTATTATGCGGCCCTGTTTCTGCATCTGAGTGGCAAAACAGAGAAGGCGAAAGAGTACACCGATAAGGCACTGCGATTGGCACCGAACCACTCGGATATACTGTCCTTAAAGGGATGGTGTGAGCTGCTGCTGGGTAAAATAAACAATCAAACACTTGAGCTGTTTAACCGTGCTCTGGAAACTGGTGGCAAGCATCTCGACGCGTACCTCGGACAGGTTAGGTTTTATCAGCTGAACAACGACTTTGATGCGGCAACGGCGGTACTGAACCAGGTCGCGGTCGGCTTTCCGGCCGTGATCATACCGCTGGTTGAAAAGATGAAGACGCACCTTGCCAACTGGCACTGGGAACACACGTCGGAGTTGGCAAACCGCATTCTAGCCGAGAAACCGGCCAGCCTGGAAGCGTTGACGGTGAAGATTATGGTGCTGATAGTGAAGGAGGGCAATTACGCGGCAGGTGCGAGCGCGTTACAGTATCTGGCAAGTTCGGTTGAGAAGATAGAACCGGGCAATGGGGAGCTGTTTCTGCAGCTGGGCCAACTTTACTCGGTCGTTTGTGGCCGGGATGCGAACGTGCTGACCGAAACGAGCAAGCTTGTCGAGAGAGCGGTCAAGCTGAAGGGTTCCAATGCGGAGTACCTGACGGAGCTGGGTTATCAAGCGATACTGCAACGAAGATACAGAGACGCAGTTGCCCATTTCAAGAACGCTACCAAAGTAAATGATAGCTCGATTAAAACACTCTGCGGGCTCACGTTATGTCAGATGCTGGAAAATGGCGTATCGGATCAAGTTAAGCAACAGCTAGAGTTTCTATCCGAGGTACAGGGACGCACACCTAACCCATTGTTACTGTTCATGACCGCTAAGCTGTACGCCGACAACACACCCAAAGCGACCGAGCTGCTGTTAGCCGCCTCCGAAGCTCATTTTAAAAACCTGAAAGCAATCCCTTACGGTCCCGAGTATCTGCGTCTTTTTAATCCTGACTTTCTACTGCAGCTCGTACACGAGCTGCTAGCACATTCGCCCGTAAAGGGCATGTCGGTGGGTTCGCTGCGCTCTACGCCAGGTGAATTGCAGCAACATCCAGTACTACTGCAAGCGGTTAACCTACTCGAATCGGTCGTGAAAGCCTGCCCGGGTTTGGTGGAAGCCGTGTATCTGCTTGCGGTTGTGCAACGTCTCGGTGGGGAGATTGGACTCGCTTCGGCCACTCTGAATCGTATCCTGCAGGAACTTGATCCAGCCTATTCGAGTGCACATCTTCTACTGGCGGAGGTGCACATCGAGCAGAAGCAGTATCAGCGTGCCGCGCAGAACCTGGAGATATGTCTCAGCCACAGTTTTAAGGTACGCGAGAACCCGATGTATCATCTGCTTTATGGCATGATTTTAAAGCACCAGCAACAGTACGAGGACGCATTGAAGAGTTTCTTTGTGGCGATGAACTTGTGCGGTATAGGTACCTCGGTTGGCGTTGCCGGTGGAACGATTGGAGTGCCCTCAAGTGGCCCTACTACGAAAGCGTCAATTGATATTGGTGCAGGTGGTGCACAATATCTCAACATAGCAGATCGGCTAACGCTCTACTTGGAGGTGATTGAAACACAGCAAAAGCTAAACCAACATACGGAAGCACTAAAGCTACTGGAGCTGGTGTCCACCGAGTTCGGTGGAACTACGGAAGAAGGTCGCTTAGTGCTGGCGATGGCCGATTTCTATCTGCAGCAGGGCAACCAAACGAAGGCAATAGATCTGTTGAAAAAAATGCAACCGAACCAACCGTATTATGTGCAGGCGAAGACGAAAATGGCATACATCTATCTGAACCATCGCAAGGATCGATTAACATTTTCACAATGTTTCCGCGAGCTGGTAGCGAACTGTCCGAATGCGTCGAGTTATCTGATGCTCGGTGATGCGTACATGTCCATCCAGGAACCGGACGATGCGATCAAAGCGTACCGTGAAGCAATAAGACAGAGCCCGCACGATGCACTTCTGGCAAGCAAGTTGGGCCGTGCCTACGTGCGTACGCACCAGTATCAGAAGGCAATCGCGTACTACCAGGAAGCGATACTGCATCCGGAAAACTATCCGCTGAAGCTCGATCTGGCTGAGCTGTATCTTAAGCTGAAGCAGTATCAAAACGCGGAACAGACACTTGCCGAGGAGTTGAGCGGTAAAGCAAGGTACGATGGGGATATTCCAGGAAACCTGGAAGACCTGGAAAAGGAATACTGTGGTGATGTTTCTAACCTTTTATTAATTATTTTATTGTATTCCCGCAGTGACTCTGATGAGCTTTCAGCGTTACAGGTGCGTACAAAACAGTACCTGTTGCTTGCTCGTATCCGAGAAAAAGCTGGACAATTAAACGCATCACTTCAGACGCTGAAGGAGGCACGAGATAATCAGCTTAAAGTGCAGCATCGATTGCTTCTCGATCAGACGACTACCGGCATACCGAGTGAGCAGAACAAAATGCTTGCAAGGTATGCATTTGATCCTACCTGGAAGTGACCGCGTACTATATGCAAATTATGCTCTATTTATGTTTGTAGAATCTGTGTCTTAATGGCGGAACAGTCCCAAGCGATACGCGACAACGAGCAGATGGTACATCACTACAAAGAAGCGCTCAAGTACACACCGAACGATGCGGGCGTAATGGCGTCCCTTGCCCGTATTTACATGCAGCTGAACCGTATGGACGAATGTCAGGCGACCTGCGTACAGATTGTGCAGCTCGACCCAAACAACGAGGTGGCACTGGTGATGATGGCGGATCTGTCCTTCCGGCGGATGGATTTTGAAAATGCAGCCTACCACTTCTCGCAGCTGCTGCTCTATCAACCTACGTACTGGACGGCTTTGGCGCGCCTAATCGAAGTGCTCCGACGCAGCGGCACACTGGTCGAGGCAGCCAGCTTTCTGCAGCGTGCCGAGGATGAAGCGACACGGTCGGATTGTGAAGCAGGGCTCAGCTACTGCAAGGGGTTGTGTGAATGGTATCGGGGCAATCCGAACAGTGCGTTGCGACTGTTCAACTACTGCCGTCGAAATGAAGAATGGGGCCAGCAGGCAATCTACAATATGATCGAGATTTGTCTCAATCCCGATGGCGATCTGCCGTGCGAAGGTTCCGTAATCGATATCGGTGCGGACGATCTCGAGATTAAGGATTCCCGTGCGATGGCACTGCGTACCGCGGAACGATTGTTGAACGAGTTGAAACCCCGTCCCGGTGTGCTGGATAACGAGGCACTCAACCACCGGCTGCTGGAAAATTTTCTGCTCGTCGCATCCCGGCAGAAGCATAGCGTCGAGCAGGCGCTGCAGAACTTTACCACGATCGCGTCCCAGGACGAGTACATCGGTGCGGTATACGGTATGGCCGTCACGCACGTCATCTTGAAGCAGAGCCAGCGGGCTAAAAATCAGCTGAAGCGCGTGGCGAAAAACACCTGGACGTTCGAGGAGGCGGAATATCTGGAGAAATGCTGGCTGTTGCTGGCGGACCTGTACAACCAGGCGGGAAAGTATGAGCTCGCAACGGATCTGCTAAAGCGCGTGCTGCAGCACAACAAATCGTGCACGAAGGCGTACGAGCTGGGCGGTATAGCGTTCGAGAAGGAGCAAAACTATCGTGCGGCGGCAATGTATTACGACAGTGCGTGGCGTTACTGTGGGAAATCGAAGCCAAACATTGGCTACAAGCTGGCCTTTAACTACATGAAAAACAAACGGTACGCTGACGCAATCGATATCTGCCAGCAGGTGCTGAAAATCCATCCGGAGTATCCATCGATACGCAAAGATATTTTGGAAAAGTGTCGAAACAACCTTAAGGTGTAACGCTGTGAAGCTTTTTATTTCGTTTATAGCGTGAATATGTAGTGGTTTTAATATGCAACGTTTGAACTAAGCGATTTCGCATGATCTCCAGGGTTAATATGATTTGACCCGATCAGCAGACGTGATGAGGCATCTTCTCACCGCCGTTAGCGCCATCTGTTGATCATTTATATATTCTGCTATTGGGTCTGTTAGCTGAAAATTAATAACTGAACATGGCGAGTGTATATCGCTCCTTGACATAAGATATTTATTTAGCCGAATACAATAACTTTTGCGACTTTTTTGCAAAAGGATAGAGTATACATGCATCAAAAGATCTTATTTACTATTAGTTTTGACCAACTTTGTAAGTTAAACTCTCTCATAATATACAAAAACAAACAATTGTTAGTGAATACAGTTAAAGTTTGGGCACACATTCCACACAAACTTATGGTATATAATATTTATTCATCAGTAATTACACTTCAAACCATCCAAGTTGGCGTCGTCGTCATGGTTTGTGAAAGAAAGTTTACATGTTTACGATTCAATTAACTAAAACACCTGTAATGCATATATTGCTGTATAGGTAGAATTGCCATACTTGATCCATTATATCGTTAAGGATTTATGTTTACTATGCCGACAGACGCCTATTACGTTACGTTGGGTTGGTTTACGTTTTTTTTTGGGTTTTAGTTAACTGCAACGCCTGCCAATACGAGCTAGAAATAATAATTAAGCTAAACACTTTGCAAATGGTTGGTGGGTTCCATTTTGCCGTCGATAGTGCAGCAAGGTTAGGCTTTTTTTTATATTTCCCATTACATCGATTCGTCCGTTTCATATTGCCATTTCCATTGTTTCATTCTTGTGCTTTCTTTTCAAATAGTATTTTGAGATCCGAACGCATTATCCGGTCGTAGGGAACTGTATGAATACACGATATTGAACTCAATTTCCGCTAGTGCTTACGTGCGCACATCCATTTTGTAATGCATCCATACCACGTGTGTGGGTGTATTTGTGGATGCTCGCTATGCAGGAAAACTCAACACTTTGGTCGGTTTGGGTTCGATTTTTACAAATTCAAATACATGATCTGTGTGGCGGATAGGGCCCCACAGAAGCTTAACATGGCGGCAATGGTAACTACGGCGGTCGTCGTACCGGTCCAGGCGACGATCGAACCCATACAGATGGACAGCACAAACTGGGCGAGAAACACCATACTGCTCACGATGGCCACGTCCGTGCCGAGCCCACGGATGGCGCCGGTGCTTTGTTTTGCCTCGCCACATTCGTTCAACTCAAACTGTGAATTAGATTAGTGAGCTCGTTACATCTGTCGGTATCTTTGGAACGATCTAGACGGGTAGAGATACTTACCACACCCTCCGAATGATAGTGGGCAACGAGCAGATAGGGCATGGTGAAGAGCGTCGAGTACATGACACCTGCAGTCCAGCTAAATACAATCACACCGACGCGATGCTTCGACAGAGCCATCAGTGACATACCCAAACAGTAGAAGAGTAACCCTCCAACGTAAACGCTCTTAGCTCGGAACCTCTTGATAAGCCGCTCGATGATCAGTGAGTAGCAGGCACATGACAGCGAGTACATCGCCATGCCCCAGCACCCAAATCGCACACCTGCTTCGTAGAGCAGATACTTCTCAGTACCGTCCAATGCCTGTAAGGAAGTGGAAGGTGATCTATTAGACGAGACAGCAACTGACGCAGATGTGACCTGTCTATACCTTCGGATCTCCATCAAACACGGCCTCGCCGACAAAGTCGGTAAAGTACAGTGAGTAGCAAACGTGTGCCATCCAGCAGAACAGATTCGTCAGACAAACCATCCGCAGCGAGTGCGGCATGTAGATGATCGACAGCAGGTACATACTGAGCGTAACGGCTGGCTTTTCTTCCTCGTACGGTGTATCGCGGCCATTGTCCTCGATGCTACGCTTGACGTTGCTAGTGGCGTCACCATTCGCTTTGGATGTTTCGTGCCGGCTAAAGCTAGTCTCGGTGAAGTTCTCGCCGGGGAGTTCGTCGTAGCTGGCGCCGGGTTGTTGGTCACCGCGCGTAACACCATCTGACGGTCGCTCGTGTAGCGTCGCACCGTAGGTGACGGGTTCCTCACTCCCCGTACGGTTCGGACGCAACTCCATCGGTGGATCCTGCCGTTCGAGCTCCTCCTCCAGGATCCACAGGGGAATTTCGCTAAAACTCGTCACCGTGCAGAGGACGCACACGATGAAGATGATCGTGATGAGTGAGAAGACGGCCCGCACATGTCCGCCCAGTACGATCCCGAGCGAGGTATTGTCCCAGTCGATACCGCCAAGCGAGTAGCCCATGAATCCGCCCAATCCCGCCATGATGGTGAAGGTGGACAACCCACGGGCGTGGTCCTCCGGCACGGTAACATCGAGCAGAAAGGCCCGTGCCGGACTTTGGCAGGCGTCCGCATCGAAATCGAGCAGTACCGTGCCGAGTATGGTGAAGAAGATACCCCACGGATGGCGTGGTCTCTGTGCGGGGATGTCCGGCGGTACCAGCGCCGCCTTGATCGTTGCGGTACGCTGCGACATTGGCTCCAAGCTGCGTTGTCTACCGTTGTCGGGTGGTTCCTGCCACACATAGCCAGCGATCGTACCGTCATCGCTACTGTTGCCACCGCTCCCAGTTGTGTTGATGGCGTACGGGTTAAAGTCACCGAGGGCGTACCCAACATCCTCACCGTTCGGGACGAGCAGCAAACCGAGCAGTACACCGATCGACAACAGCATTATGAACGGTCTCCGGCGGCCAAATTTGCTGCGACACCGGTCGCTCAGCGAACCGAGCACGGGCGTTAGAAAGAAGCCTACCAGCGGCGACAGACACCAGACCAGCGTCATGTGCTGATGTTCGACGCCGATCTTCAGCAGCGTCGGAGAGACGAATGCCGTCTCAGCCGCGTACGAAAACTCGATACCCATCACGGCGGCAGAGATGCGTATCAGCTCCAGGCGCGTTTTACGACTGGAAATGAAAAGTTATTCGCAACTTTTAGTGTCGTACAGGTTGAGCTTGTGTTCGCAATTAACGCCGCGTCGTTCGTACACTCACCGATAGATGTGCGAGAAGTCCACCGCACCCTCGTTCCATTCCGTTCTGACACCGTGCTCGGGGTCCGTACCCATCGGTGCGGCTGTGTGTGTTCCACCACCGTTCAGCACCGTATCTTTCAGGTACTGACGCACACCACCGGGATGGCGTTCGCGCCATCCTTCGTGCCACTGGCGGGCATTGGAACGCCACTCGTGCCAACGCCCGGTCAAACCCTGATACTCGTGCAGTTTGTCCATTCTTCGCAAGTGTTAAACTTTCCAAAAGCACCACTACAAAGGTTGAACCGATGATTGATCAAGAGCGTTAGTAGTGATTAGTAGCGGTGGTAGTGAGGTTAGTAATATCAGCAGGTGTTCATTGAATACGATGCTGCGTTGCTGCGATTTGATTGCTGCGTGTGAATTAGCTAGAAACACTGCTTACTTCGCTCGTTGTGGCGCTTTGATAGAGAGCTTTCTTTCAACGGTTGATTCGTGGAATGGTTTGTTATAAAAACGTCAAGAAAGCACACCATTATCTTGGAGTTCATCACTCCATCTTCGACTATGCAGTGAATAATTAAATTATGCACCTGGAAGCACAATGTTTAAAGCCAAATGCGTTGCACCAAGTTCCGCATAACTTCCCTCTTGTATTACTTAACATTGAGTTTCTGGTTAGCTAGACGAGTTCTCACTGTTCTCACTCATCTTTCAAAGTAAGAACATCCTAACTGTACCGCACCCTTTTCGCACTGTCGCAAATTGTCTATTAAACATACAGGTCCAAGACCAAACGCTTCCTTGAGTGGTGCCGATTATCATGGATTAAAAATGTGTGTAGTAACACTGGTGGAGCGAGTTAATTAGATTAAGGAAGAAAATATTTCACTCTTTCCACACGCGGACCAATATTGCAATGTGCAGCTTGTGTTCCGTTCCGGATTGTTTTTGTAGAGCAAGAAGGATAAAAAAAAAACCCATTTAAATGTTATAAACACAGCTTATATAATAATTAGCACATTGTTTTGAATTCGCGGTGTGTTAACAGGCTAACTTTAGTTGATAATGTACAGCATTATGGTTCACTATACGTGGGATTCTGTTTGAAGTTAACTGGCAACGGAATTGTAGCATTGTTGAGGTTGGAACATTTTAAAACAAACGAAAGTAATTAAAAACCAGCAGAAATGTTTACCAATAACACACCTACAATGCTCGAGCGTACTGCTATTGCAGCTGCATCTGCAACAGGGCAGCGATACGGTCACATCTATCAAACCACCATCACCACGCACGAATAACACACGAATGGCCAACGTTCCGCACACAACTAGCCTCGACGGGATCGTTATTAGCTCTGAAGTGTACGCTCGGCGAAACCACACCGCCAATGGTGTCGCGCGCGACTGACCACCGTCTTCAACCAACACCACCACCACCAGCAAGCGTCACAGGATCGATGACAGAGATTGGGCTGACACGAGTGGGACGAACTGTAAGTATGTCTTGCGTCGGGTGTACTTAGCAGAGGGAGCAATCGCGCTGCACTAGTCCGGATTCATTTACCTTTTTTCTTTGTTATTGTTATTTTTGTTTTGTTTTTAGGAAACTTTGAAGAATCCCTTCAGAGATCTGGCAGTGAGCAGCTTGAGTGTGAGTACCATATTTTAATAATCGTGCAGATTGTTCGTATATCGCAAGTTTAATTTGCTCGCTTATGCAATTTCCAACACTAAATGCCACGCTCGTCCATAATCGTTTCACAGTAATGTTATGCATGTGTAGTCCTAGAGGGCCTCGCGACTTCTGACGAACTCTCCTTACATATCCACCAATGTTGGATCGCCTTCGGGGGCCAACATTTTGTGGCTTCTTGCACATCTGGGTGGCTCCGTAGCGCGTTTGAACGCTAGTTGTCCGATAATTAGGCCATAACCGGGTACCTTGGACATCGATCACATGACGTCTTCGATTATGTCAGTGGCGAGGATGGAATCTGATCTGCTTGCGCGTGGAATTTGCAAGAGGTGAGTTGCACACGGTGCCAGATTAAAGAGGTGTTTGGGATGTGGATTCTGAACTGAAAGACGGACTAACTACCTTGACCCAGAAACAGGGTGATTAGATAAAATTTATTAGAAGCACATGAAGTACACGGTTGAGATAGTGCCGGGCGGTGTGCTAGTGATTTCGAAATGTAAAGTATTTCTGAAGTAGCTCAAAAATCACCCTTAAACATATCGGTTCGTTTATTTAACTTTCAGCGAAGTTGTTCACGCTACGAACCAAGACGGAACAGCCTTCCAAAGGTATTTTGTTTCCCCACTAAGCTCCTTATCTTCGTGCGGTTCTAATTAGATCTCTGGAGAATTGTTTCCCTGATGCTCTCGGTATCCTCAGCTTAGTCCAAACAAAGAACCGCTGACAACTGGCCATTACTCTGACGGTGATACGAACCCCAAACCAAGAAGATATCTGCATTACATCTGGGAAGCGTTGCAGTTTTGTTAGATATGGCGAATAATTAACCGCTTCTTTAAGTCCAATTAGCGCCAGAGAAAGTTCCTCCTGTCCGTTGGAGCGTGGACGTTGTCTGTGCCTCAAATATTTGTCACATGGCATTAGTCAACTTTCCCGAACAGAGCTACCGGTCATCTAGAGAGAAACAGAACGAGTGAGAAGAGAGAGATAGGGAGTTTGAGCGAGAGTGAGAGACAGCAATAGTAAATATTGGTAAGTGAAAGGGGAGAAATCTTGTCAGAAGCGAAAAGGAGAGAGCGCTACTACAAGTAATGTTACAGCTTAGTACATCTAGTAGTCTGATTCGCCATCTTTAACATGGCTACGTTACTGCGAGAAATAGGCTTCCTTGTTGGTTCGGGCCAGCATCCACGATAGAGGCGTTGAAGAGCACTCTACTGGAATCCTTTCATTCGCTCGTCTCTGATGTCTATATCGGAGATGTCATTCTTAGTGGCTAATGATTTTTTAATTGGAGCAGCCTCTGTTAGCAGTACCTTGCCCAGGGCTTGTACGATACGCAACTTTCTTGCCGGCATTGAAAGGATATCACCCGCAGGGCAAGATAAGACGTACGGCTAAGGTGTTGAACCTCCTTCGCCACACACGGCATGTCACTGCCTCGGCCTATGTCTACGAGGATGCGGAGGGTTCCGGTATGCTATGCTGATTGTATTTTCTCACAATGAGCTTTCATTCCACATACCACCTCTTCCGTCACCGGCTCTTCGCCAGGTCCACCCCTTTCGCGTTCTTTCCCCGGCAATGCATACTTACTCACTCTCGCCAAACATTTCGCCCTCCCTACCAAGCAGGGTAGCGCCATTATGCGATTGCGCAAATAAATTCTGTTACAAAAAGAAAGGAAAAAAAAAACGGGGAAAAGCAGCACGAAGCACAGCAGCCAGCAAGCGTACGGTGATGTAAGCGATTGATAATGGAAAAAAGGGCGAACGAAATTTTCCCCCAAAACACACCGTTATCGGGGCGCAGGAACGGAAATTCTTTCGCTTCTTCTTGCTGTTGCTGGCGCTTTGCATTGTGCACTGGTGATTTTTCGTAGCGTTCTTCGATGCTGTGGGCACACTGTGGGCAGGTGTTCGCGGTGTGGTGTATGCGGACGGGGATGTTGGGGGAGGGGGTTATTGTTAACGGAAAGATCTCAATTCATTGCAAAATCTGTTAAACGGGATTGCCTTCTCTCTCTCTCGCTTTGTTACACTGCGCCTGGCTGGTCTCTTTATTTATTATTCTCGCTACCATTGTACTTGTATGTTCAATGTAGATATTCTCTTTTGTTTACCGCTTTCTTTCTTCTTCGCCATATTGCTGCGCTTCGGTATCCGGGTATCGTGTGTGGAAGTGGTGCGGGAAAAAAAAGGGGGCCAAAAAATGATGTGTCAACATAAGCTGCACCCAGAAATTGTAGGCACCGTCCTTCAGTGGTATGATGAATTTCGTTCACTGCGGGTACGATCGTCGCAAGTGAATTTAGAATGATCGTAATGAACACGAATGAACCACCACTGCGATCTTCCCGGCAACGAATTATATTCAACCGAGATTCCGTCTAATTCGAATTACCAGCGTGAGTTCCCTTAACGCATCTTTAATATTCAGTGTGAACACGTTCCGTATCATGTCACCCATATTTGGGTGACGCGAAATAAAGTCTCTAAAGTCCTCGTCACCCAAATGTGGGTGACGCTGTTGTGCACTTTGAATAAAGTTTTCTTTGGCATTTTTGGACACAGAATCAATCGAATAAGGTCCACAGAGTAAAAAAGGAATGAACAACCAAACAGTAATTGTTAACTGTTATAGATAATTATTATGATGCTTAGTAAATAATTAGTATGCTTTCCGTTTTTTCGTACACGATGTTGATAAAACCTCTCAATATCTGTTGTGGGTTTGGACAGCACACGCTACCAATCAAAGTTAAAATTTCTACATTTATGTCGATTTTAGCGATAGTTAGCCAAAAAGAATTTTATAATAAAAATATTTGAAATTTGAAGTATTTGAAATTAGAATACAAAACCTCACATAATAACAAAATATTAATATTTACTTATCGCGAGTACCGCGTAGATTCGACAACAGACAGAACAGAGTTCTATTAAAATACATTTTAAGATGAAGCGCTACGTATTCAACTTATAAAACATTTAAAACACATGCAAATTGAGTGTATCTTCATTTAAAATATTAAAGTTTACGCAATAAGTCAGACGAAAATGAAATTCTGCAACAAACACATGTGAAATGAAGGAAAAAAAACGACATCTTTTGGTTCGCCTTCCGTAGTGCAAACGGTTGTACGGTTTCACTTTTGGTAGCTTTCGATGGTTGCTCCCGACAAAACGGTTTCCCACCGTTGAACTCCGGAGTGTAATCTGAGAGGATACTCAGCGACGAGAAGCTTCAGCGACTGCACCTTGGGCATGGAAGCGTACCAGGTTATCAGTGGCACCATCGGTATGGCGGATGTTGAGCACTCTCTCGATCCTGTGGCGTTCTCGGTGCAGAGAGAGAGCAGGAGCGAGCGCCGGAGAGATTTCGCCCGATGTTCGCTCTTTTTATTCCCCTGCACGGAGTACGCGGTACCGTGTCGGTGCCCATCCTCACAGCATCTTCGCATCAACGCATCGTCACCTCGTACATCATCATGTAGGCAGGCTTGGTGGTCCCCACTAGCGCTCTTCGCTCCGAGCCGCTTAGTGTTGTTTGACAGTGACGGGCTGAACATTTGAGCTCGGTGAATACGCGTTATCAGGCGCTTGTTCGGGTGAGTTGCACCGTGTGGTGTTGAAGTTTTAAATTCGCATACGCCACCGACCCTGCCGCGGGGGGGGGGAGGGGTTTCCCTTGCGCCTGCACCAGTGCTGCGGCGTGACCAGGCCGTGTCTAGGCGACCCACAAAACGGGCCCCAAAGTGCATTAAACGGAGCTTAAACATTTAGCCAAACAACGGGAAAATCGAACGACGCATGCAGAAACGCAGGATTCCTTTGTTGAGTGAGCAAAGTTTGGGATAGGTTTCTTTTTTTTGTATATATATAACGCAGGGCGGAGGACACGCTGTGTGCTCGGGCTGCATTCGTTGTTGACCAAGCACGACAAGGACGCGGCGCTTCTGGTGTCGCTGCAAATGAGGTTATTAAGCGTACTGGTTATATCCCTCTTTTTACACCAGCCCGAGCAAACAAACCAAGTGGTCGTTAAACAAAGGAAGCAACAGCAAACAAAAAAATACAGTGTTTACAGCAGTGTTTACAAAACCGCAACCAAACAATACACCGAAACAGTGCAAGCAGTAATCAAACGAAGATATAAAAACGAAAAGTCAACGAATGCGCTGCTGATTGCATACCGTTCAGGCGTCAACATGCTTCAAAGTCGCAACCATCAACGGCCCATCATCAACAATCTCATCGGCTAAAAGGAGTCAATTCAACCAGTGCGTAAAGCCAGAAAGGATATAAACCGTAAACGGGCGTTTTACATTCAGGTAACAGGATGTTTGAAGAATTTTTTTTTATGAAGAATTTAAGCAGCTTTTAAGCTTCCAACTACTGCCAGGGTATGACATATTTTAAGCCACCAAAGGGTGAGCAAATCGAAAAATAACCCCCCTCCCCCGTTTCTGCATCTGTTTGGTCGTTCGCCACAGTTTGGCACAGTTTCGAGCAGTGCCATCAATGTGTCGGGATCATGTATTGATGGGTTAAGAAAACACGCCTTAATATTGTGTAACTTTGCTGCCCGGAAAGAAAGGACGGTTTACTTCGGTAGGGAAAGGTTAAGAAAAAAAAAAAAACTGTACCCTACCCGACACACATATACGCACCCAAACACGCTGGCAAGGCACGCAGACCAGCCCACACGTGTATTTATCTTACACGGAGAATATGGGTGTTGTACTATCTTAATTTCTTCCAAGGAGAGCAAGATACCGAGCGGGAGAGAGCGATTTCTTAAGAATTGGACCATCGGACACCGGATTGATGGGTGGGCGAGGTTAGGAAGGAGGAGCGTGTGTGTCTGTGTGTGTGTGTGGGTTTAATTCGTCGAACAGTTGCATAAATACAGGCGACATTTGGTGTGGCGCTTCTTGAGGCGAAGTTTCTAAGATACGGTGAGCGCACCCTTAACCGTCAACGAGAACAGTAGCCTTCCACCCGTGTCCGGTTGACATCACTGCGAAGCAAACGCGGTTGGACGTTTGGTAGTTATGCAATGGAATTAGATAATTTTGCGTATCTGTTTGCGGCCCGAATCGCACAAAGCGAACGTTTCGAACCGATTTCCGAACAGCGCGAATGAGCTTTTACTTCATCCCCGAGTACACAGCCGGAGCAGCTGCGAGATGCGCGTTATCGAAGGCTTTTTTGTTTGCGGGAAAGAGCAGGCAAAACCAACGCTGGTGCTCGGAGAGCACACGTTGAGAGTTGTGGCAGCGGGTACCCTGCTGTGGTATGCGTGCGGAAGATGATAAAGGGAGGGAAAAGGATACGGCAGATGGTGTATGCGTGATAACGCGAGAGCGACAGAGACTACCCGACACCCATTGTTGGTGAGCTTTACTAAACAATCTGTCATCTGTGGGGTGAGTGGCAGCAGCTCGGAGCAGCTGGCGCTCGTGAGGGAATTTCTCTTCCGCGTTATCTGCTCCCAAAAGTTTCACGTGATGGCAAGGTAGTGGGGGGATGAGAGGGGGGAAACGCACACACCGAAACCGATTGGCGGGCAGATTTGGTCGAATCTTGTGCAACTGTTTGCGCCTCGCTGTCCGCCCCTCCGTGCACTCCGTCGATATTACAACGGTAGCACCCCAAGCACACAACAGAGAGAAAAAAAAAAAAACAAAAGCGGATGCTGCGAGACAAAACTGTCAAACAGCGACACGAAAGTTAACTTTTTTTTTTTTAACACAACGACTACTGCAAACGAGGCAAAGAAAGATGTTGGAAGCGAGCATGGGCGGGTTGTTCTGCATTTTCAATTAAGCGATCAGGATGTTTGCCCTGCCTGTGCCCGCTCGCACGTTGTAACGTTTCGCAGTAATCCATCCTCGTGGTTTATGTAATCAACCGACGTCGTCGTCCCTTATCTGACGCTGCTGCCAACTGCGAACAGGAAGTCGCTTTATGCGAGTGGCTAAGTAGTGTGTGTTTATGGGTAGTGTGTTGCCACCTTCCATTTTGTCGTCAACCGACGTCCATTCGCTCGGCATCGAAATTATCGTTTGGAGGGAGGTGTTCTTTGCGCGCGTGTGTGTGGAGTCTGTACGCAGACAGTGAAATGTGTTGACGTTCAGTTTTATTATGGTACGTGTGGGGAATGGTAAGCGTGACACCAGGCGTGACGGACAACCAAGGCACGCTGTTAGTAGCAGGGTGAGTGGTAGCGCCACGGTACCATCTCCGTGCGAAGCTGAGGTGATAAATGGGATGTAGGTGATGGGTTAATGGAATCAATGGTGCGTACGGTGAGATAGTGCGTTGCCTGTTTCTAGGACGCGACGCTACCCATAAAAGACACTCTGCTGGTCTTGGTGCGATACCTCACACTACTTCGCTTAAGCACATAAACACAGCTTCCACTAATGCGTTGTGGCCTATTCTGGCACGGTAACTATCATCTTACCGTGTTACTTCGGGTGGAGATACCATTCGCGCAATTCGCTTAGACGAATAACTTACATTATGGAGAGTGTCGTCGGGATATTAAATTACAATATGTATGTCTGATCGCCAACAGCTGCAATTACGTTGTCCTTCGGTTTTGTTTGTTGCCTGGTGTGCCCTCGTGAATGTTTGAGGGCTCTGCTGTAGTACTTTTATTGCTCGTAGTAATCGGTGCCTAAACATTGTAATTTCCTCAATGTCCTCGAGATCTCTTGTTTTCCCATTTTCTTGCGCAATATAAAGACAATCATTGGCAGTACACGAAGTGCACGATTAACATTACTTTGTCGTTTCTCCGTTTTAGGAATGATCGAACGTCTAGTAAAGAACCCAGCGGGAACGGCTGCCAGATGTGCGAATAGTAAAGCCAAGCGATTACAACGTTCCTACCAGTAAACAGTAGTGCAATGCATCGTGCTAGAGAGTAGTAGCTGCTCGTCAAGTACGTTCAGCTCATTCTACTCTCACGGCGCAGTAAAGGTTAAGCGTTGACGTGGAGAACTCAGAGAGATCTACGCATTAGTGTGAACGAAGGTTTAGGGGTGTCCTGGGTTTTGAAGGTACTGTAAGCTAAGCGGCAACCACACCTTCACCAGTGTGCTAAAAGGACGCGTTCCATCATGAGGGCAATCATGCCTACGTCGGGAGAAACGCTTCGGGCCTGGTTGCTGTCAGCGCTGGTCGTGCACGGTGCGGTCGCCGGTAATCCGGACGCCAAGCGACTGTACGACGATCTGCTGAGCAACTACAACAAGCTGGTCCGTCCCGTCGTAAACACGTCCGATGTGCTGCGCGTATGCATCAAGCTAAAGCTGTCTCAGCTAATCGATGTGGTAAGTAGGCGACATCCTAACCAGCGGGGAAGTGTACCCTAACTAATGTTATTTGTGTATTTTTTTGTTATTCTATCACGTAGAATTTGAAAAATCAAATTATGACCACCAACCTTTGGGTGGAACAGGTAAGTTGGTGGCAGTGGGGAATGGGGTACCTTCCCTGAGTTTGGTGTACATGAGTGTTCGGATGTGGGCTTTTTTTTCATTGATCAATTCCAATCCAGTCCTGGTACGACTACAAACTACGCTGGGAACCGAAAGAGTATGGCGGGGTGCAGATGCTACACGTACCCTCCGATCACATCTGGCGGCCAGACATAGTGTTGTACAATAAGTAAGTATGCTTAGCATGTTAAGATACGCCCTAGTGAAGGTTTTACCCGACGGAAAGAAAAACAGAAATTGAATCCCTTCAGACAGCTACAAAGACGTAAACAGTTGCAGAAAAAAACACTACAAGAGGGTATAGACACCTGACAGTGACACATTTCAGTATTGCATTTTTCAGACAATTTAACTGTTAGAATAATAACGTGAAACATCTTAACGTACATGTTGTTCCTTATTGTATTTTGGAGAATAAATTTAATATTATCGATTGCATTTTGTTTAAAACTCTTGACTATTTGACAATTTCAGTACTGAGTAAAACATGCTACACGACGTTGCCTCTGTACTGCAATACTCAGTTAGTTGTTCCTTTGAACGTTTGAAAGTGTTATACTGCTAGTAAGGTTCAGTAAATGTAGAATATTTAGTTTGCCATAAATGAACTTGTCCCTGAACGTATGCAATGCTATCGAACCCATTTTGGCTAGGATGTTGAGGAATAGTTTTTACAATTCCTTGAGGATTCCTAAGACCACATCCGGTGGCTTGTGGCTTTATGAAAAGAGATTGCATACCTCCAGGCGTGGTAATACACGTAATACCCAAATCCTGATTTAATAAACAGCTCAGACATTCTCCTGAATTTATAGAACGTTCACGTACTTACAGCTAGATATGCAAGGTATAGTTACATCGGATAGGACTCGAATTACTAACTTTTATAGCATACTTTTTTGCATTATATGTTAACACTTTGACAGCTACTAAACAAGGTTACTACAAGTACTATTATTTACACTAGCAACACTACTTTAACCACCGCTATCAAAATGTTTTATGAAACAACCTTATACCGCCTAGCATATCACTACAACTGTTGGATTTTATATGTAACTTTGCTCCTGTTTCGCCGATAAAACCCCACCATAAAACCCCTCCCCGCGGTCAGCTTGCGGGGAGGTGGGGTGAGGGGGTGACGGGAAACGAAAGTGAACCCTCGAAGTCTTTAGCCCAATTTATTTGTGTATGTGTGTGAATGTGGATTTCCTCTCTCTCTCTCTCTTTTTTCTCGCTCTGTCTGTCTCTCCCTGTCTCTTTATCTCGCTCTCTTTTATTCTGTAACACATACACACATACACCTATCTTTTTTCTCACTCACCCACTCTCTCTCTCTCTTTTTCTCTCTGGTTTTATGTTTTGTGTGGGGTTGTTTACTTTATGTTTTCATGTTTTCTGTTTTGTTTTCTTGTGAAAAAGCACACACGACAGCAGTCGGTTGGAGAGACAGGATCTACGAAAGGCCTGTGCTTCTGAAAACCTTGACCGTATCGCTAAACCTGCACCGGCAGCAAATGGCTCTGTCTAGTTCTGTTGCGAATATGACTATTTAACGCTTAGTTTTACACACAAAGTTTGGGGGAATAGGATTTTTTTTTTGTTCAACGCCACTAAACACAACTAAAGTGCACTGGGAGGGAGGGATTGACATACACGTGCTTTGTTCGTGGTGCGTGTTTTATGATAATTCTAGTGAAGTTGATTTCTTCTACCTGACCCAGCAATGTTGCCAAAACAACACAGTGAACTATTCAGTACATTACAGAACACGGCCGTATTTTAGTATAAAATGAATATAATAAACATTTCACTGTACATAAAACATCGTAACAAGTTAAACGTAAAACTAATTATAAATATTAATCAAATCAGAGATTACTTCTAAGTAACTTCTTCTTTGGAATGTGAAAATCCTTTGTTTCGTGATTTGTTTGGACTAAATGATGGATGGTTACTAGCAAAAATGGTTCCATCTGATGTTGTCAATATTAAACTGTTTTAAAAAATCTTATGGCATATTTCACTCGGTTAAGGTAATAGGAACATTTACAATATGAATTGTGTTTTTATTTATGATTCGCTTCACTGTTTCTATCGAAAAATGTATACTGCTGCTTGAAATAGCGAAGCGTTTTCTAAGCGTTTCAATGCTTCCAAATACTTATTACTTTAAATAAAGCGTTTTTATAACGTTTCAAGTTATTTAGAACAAATTTGTTTGTTTTTGTTCTTTAATTTTACCATTTGTTTGTTTCCTCTGTACAACTGGAAAGGGAAATCAACACACGATTTTGGGTTGGGAAACTGTTCAACTGAAATCTTTTGTTTGCTTTTAGTAAGAAAAATGGCATTTTCTTCGAAAAAAAAACGGGTGAAAAATCTCAACACGCACACCATTGTCACACCTTGACATAAACATTGTGCTCAGCGACAGCGATTAACAGCCATAAACGCTAACCCCCACCCCCCGCCCAAACCCCAACCCCCATTCGATGTACCCGTTGTATAAACAGATCAAACACCTGCTAAATATCATACGAAAATGTGTTACTTAACTAACCCATAACCTAACTAAGAACGTACGATTCATTAAAGCAAATGATAACCTTACTTAAATCACTGAAACCCTTTACCAAAAAAAAAAATCAAACCCCCTTATACGGCTCATAACAATTAAACCCCGTTTCTAAATATCTCAGTGCCGACGGCAATTTCGAGGTGACGTTAGCAACAAAAGCAACCATATATTCGGAAGGTTTGGTTGAATGGAAACCACCTGCCATTTATAAATCATCATGTGAAATTGACGTAGAATATTTTCCATTCGATGAACAAACATGCGTATTGAAATTTGGAAGTTGGACATATGATGGTTTTAAGGTAGGTTTTCTATAATACTCATCTGTTGGTTTTTCTAACAACAAAATAAGAAACAAAAATAACCACAGCCACCATCACACAAAAAAATATAAAAAAATATATTTTCTATATATATTTATACCCACGACTCACCAATACTACCTTCTTTGCTCCGCTAATGTTCCCTCTCATTGCGTTGTTAATATTTTTTTTAGTTTTATAATTTTTTCTCTAAGTTTGATCCTCTCTTGTTGGTTGATCAGTTTCTTTGTTCTTGGATATAGTTTTCTACTTGTTTGCATCGTTTACATATTTCTACATAATTTTTCTCGTTACAGTCTACCGGTTTTGTTTGGTGTTTTTTTTTTAGCTGTGAGATTACCGTTCGTAATCTAGCATGCCTTTTATTAAATTATGTTTAGACCTGATTTTATTACGCAACTTAGTAATTTTGTTTCAGGTTTTCTTTCATTATTGAGCATAATCGGTTTTTCTTGTTCAGTTTCTGCAGTTTCATGTGCTATATTCCTATCCTGTTATACTGTTATACTTTCCTTTTTATACGATATTTTACTGAAATTGTGAGTTTTTTTTTCATCTTGGCGGAAAGGATCTATCTTAGTAAACATGTTAAATAGAAAATTGTGTACTTTGCTATAAAAAACCACTTTTAGTACACACATGATTGTTTTTTGTACAACTGCTGTAAGCTCTTAAGATACATCCATTTCCTATAAGAACAATTATTATTTAGTTCATTTTCGATTTTTGTACGGTTCGGTTTTTGCCTATACCGATCTCTCCTTTTCCTGCCTCTCCTACAAGAAAAAAAAACAAGCTTACATAAATATTTGTAAATAGCTAAACAAAAACTCAGCCAAACCAAAAGCCAACTTGATGTATAGCAAACCAAACCATCAACCAGTTCATCAAGTTTTCAACTCGTACTTATCTCATTTGCTTGACGATTTTCTCACCATGTGTATTTATTGTTTTAGTATTTATTTTACGTTGTAAACTGCGTATAGCTCATTTAAAACAAAACCTCTACCTTCTAAGATTGTAAAGCATTCGGGTATCAAAATAAAAAAAAAAAAAAAAAAAACAAACAATCAACATGTCAACTGGCAAACACAGAAATTCGAACTTTGGAGAAGAAAACATAAAACTACAAAAGCAAACTAATGAAACAATGCATAAGGCAAGAGTATGCAGAGAATGGAGAAAACGAAAAAAACTCTAAAACGAGCAGAAGAAAGTGAAAAAAGTAATACAAAAGATAAAAAAAGAAACCGAAACACACACCACAACTGCGTCTGTGATGATTGCGATAACAACAACCCGACCACTGCCTATACGACTGCTAGTATATAGTGACACATATGTTTTGTATCTCTTTTGTTTTCATTTCTAAATGTACTCAGCTGTATAAAACGTGCTAACTTGTCCTCACGATAACCGTAGTTGAACTGTGAAATTGTTCCACTATCCACTCGAATCGATATGCGCGTATACATATATAAATATACATATTTATGGCCTTGCTTCACCATCCCTTTTTCACACCCAGTCTAGCTGTCATGTCTCTCTTCTTTCTTCTTTCCTTCCTTTTATTTTGTTTCTGTTTTTCTATTATACTGTAACATCGTTTTGAGTTTTTCTCTTCCATTATATATATTTTGTTAGTTTTGTTTTCAGCTATTTGCTGTTCTTTTAAATTTATAAGTTTTATTCGCTCTTTTTGGTCCGCCTTTACACCTTACATGATCCTTCTGTTATTTACATTTATTTATACTTCCAGTATTTACTGTTGATATTGTTATTTATATCTTTATATATTTTTTTGTTTACTTTGTTCTATCCTTCGCCTTCATTCTGCTTTTGTTTAGTAGTTTTCGATGTCTCTTTAGCGCATTTTTGTTAACTTTCCGATGATATTGATTCATTTGGCTGTTTTTAAAGACTTTTTCTGTGATGGCTGATACAGGTGATTCTCGGTTAGCGCTGTGTATAGCAAACAAAAAATAGAACAAACGAATCATGAAAAACACGTTAAAACCATGCAAACACCGTTGGAAATTGTTTAAAAAATATGTTAAACCCTGCCACTTATTTCCGTTAGGATGTGAATGGTACCGGTGTATGTTCTTGTCTGGTAACTATAAACAAAATCATATTATTTAATTTTATTTTTCACTTCAACCCAAAGTGGTTCGTCATTTTATTATAATGGATTAACACCATAAAACGTTGTGAAACATGATTTTGTTTTAACTTTAATTCTTAACTGTTCAAAAGCTCTGTATAACTGCGTTCTGTTTTATCATTTTTGACACAATGTTTTGTTTACTGGTACTAAATGACATTAAATAGTCTGAAGTGTTTAAACTAACCATTGCTATTGGGCAAACTGTAACGCAAACCATGTAATATGTTGTTTTACAAGAACTATTTCTTACATACGTGACAGAAATAGTACTTATGTACCGCTTTCACGTCACCTCATGCCATTGTTCGTCGTATTGAACTACTTATTACTCGACATCACGAAATAAATAAGCGCACAGCATTAAATCTAAACACAAAATTAAAAATGCTTGTATAAACATAAACAAAACAGTTGCTTTGGGCATAAAACACGTTCGCACTGGACGTTTCGTGGAGGTTGAAAGTCAGTAAATGGAAAATTTGCGTTGAGGAAAGTATCGCAGTTCGGCTTTTCTTGGTGGTTATTGTTTCCCGGCTACTAGAAAAGTAGGGACATTGTGCTATGAAACATACTGACTATCAAACAGCTGGCAAATTTTTGTATAATTTATATCACTTCACAAGCAGCACATGTGGTACGTGTAGTTAGCATATACCAATCACTGTCGCAAGGTAATATTTGGAACAATTTGAAGCCGAATAATCGAGACTGACCTGTATCAATGTTTGTAAATACTAGGGCTTTGTAATATAGAGAAGGCAACTCAAACTGGGGAAAAAACGCAATGGTATACGTGTTTCATCTTATAATCAATATATTAAAAATAACTTTCAGCAAACAATATTCTGTTCGTCCATTTATCGTATTGTCTTGTACCACGGTTAATCCCTCTGTTTGTCCCGTCATTCTATTCAAGTAGCATATTTTGTTACTACATACACAAAAGTTAAGTCTTTTTTTTGTATTGTCAAAAGTTACCCACCGGTGTTAAACTATGAAGTAAATTAAACATAAACCCGCAAAGTATTAATCAATCGTTAAAATTTGAGAAAAAAAACTCTTATTGTTTATCTACTCGATCCTAAGTATGATCCTCAAATGTTTGACCGTTCGTTTCTATTTCCATCCCTTTCGTTTAGCCGTCCTGTTGATAATATTGTTTGTTCTTTTTATCTTTGACAAACGCAAAAGAAAAAGTTCCCAAAAGTGTGAATTGTTTAAGAACTGAAATTAGTTTATAGCAAATGAAAAAAAAAGAAAAAAAACGAACACATGCATAATGAAAATTCGGAATGAATTGGAATCCAATTAATGTACTTTTACAATATTCCTCCTTTATTCTCTCTCTCTCTCTCTTGTTCTATCTGTCTTCTTGATCCCCTGTTTTATTATTGCTTTCAAATCTCGCTGTCTCTCTCGCTCTCTTTCTCTCTCTCTCTCTCTTGTTCTTTCTATAACCTTTTTTAACTTTCTATCTCATTCTCTCTCTCTTTCTCTTCTTACCTTATTAATCTCCGTTAGCAGGTTTAAACAGTGTTTTTGCGTTCTTCTTCTCTCCACAGTGCTGATGGTCATTATGAGGTAACACTTATGACCAAAGCAACCGTATATAATAATGGTATGGTCATTTGGCAACCACCAGCAGTTTACAAATCGTCGTGTTCGATCGATGTTGAATATTTCCCATACGATGTACAGACATGTGTTTTAAAATTGGGAAGCTGGACCTATGACGGTTTTAAGGTGCAAGAAATATTTTCTTTTATCATTTTAACTTCCATCTCAAGCAACTAAATTTTCACTCAGTTATCAAAAAAAAAAAAAAAAATACAACCACTATCAAATAATTAAACTAAAATGTCAATAGAAAAACAATCTGTTGTTTTATCTTTACTACACATTTGTTTTACTATCAGTTGACACACGATTTTTAGTATTTTATTTTATTTATATTTGTATGTATTTCATCTTACGTTATCAGTTTTAGTTTCCTGCTTTAGTTTTATTATTTTTGTTACTCTATTTAGACTTATTATTTTGTTTCTGTGATGTTCTCATCTTTTTACACCTTTCTAAGTTTTGCTCGGCAAAAGCAATGATGCGTGTTATTTGTTCTAGTTGGTTTTACGTTTTATCCACAAAAACCACTTTGTTTCTACGTTTTGTTACCATTCGTTCATCCACTTTCATTTCGTGTTTCTCTATTGTTTGTTGATCCATTTTAGTCCGCTTAGAAGCTCATCAGTGTCATGCCTTGAGTACTACATTTGCATCTTCTTGTTTTCGATTTTGCTCATGTTCAACAGCAGCATCATTACTAGCCAGCAACAAAGTGTTTTATTCTTTTTGTTGTTGTCTCTTGTTTGTGAAAGTACCCTAGAGGAGTCGTGTTAGATACCGTAATTGGAAACTTTACTTTACGTATTGTCCTCCTTCTATTGTTTGTCTATTTGGTTGTTCTTTCCGTTTTCGGTATGATTATGAACTTATACCTAATTCGTAAGAAATTGTTGATTGGACATTGATTGCGCAAAAAAAAAACCGAAACCAAAGTTCTAAAAACAAAACCTGTTTTGATTATGCATTATAACGTAACACTAGTATCTTGGTCATGTGTATAGTTCTCTTGATAGCAAGTTTGTTAGCAACTACCCAGCATTTTGCTTTGACAGCAAAAGAATGTTTATTGCTGTGTGTTTTTTTATTCCCTTTCTTATCGTCTTTTTTAAGACATGGGTTTGAGTTAAAGTTTTATGTGTTCTGTTTTTCATTTTTAACACAATTATTGTCATTGTTTACTTAATAAAATTATAAGGATAAAATTATAATAAAGATTCAGCTTACCATAAAAACCACTTGCCATAACAATTCCACCATAATTTATAATTAGACAATATAACCCATCTTTATTGTGGTTTCTTTTCTCTTTTGTTGATTAGAACTACATATATGTTCTTTTCCTCTTTTTCGTATAGTTTTATTTCAGTTCAAGTTTGTTTTTTCATAGTTCAATACTTTCCTTTATAATATTTTCATTTTGTAGCACTTTACGACCCGAGTATAGTTTGTAGCCTCGTCATTATACGTCAAAACAAAAAAAAAAACTTTTGGGTTGGAATGCTCCTGTTATGTTTTCACAATTTCTTACCCTCAACTTACGTTTCATTTAGGGAGCCAATGGTGCCTCATGTAATTGATTGATTGTGGTCTGTTAGCTGCTTGCCTTCTTGATCGAACGAACGTTATGAAATATTTCGTACTGCATCCTTAGCGAAACATTTTTCATGAGATTGAAACCAAAGCCTTGCACACCAGTGCCGATTAACAGTTGTTGAAAATATATATATTTATATACTTAGATAAATTAAAGTATTTTATGAAAGCAAACCGATTTCATCTAGCCGAAGTTTTACCGAGTACTAGCGAACGTTTCCGTATGATTTAACATTCTCCGTGTATTAGGAACTTTTGGGTGTTACCAATACTTCTTGCAAGAATGTTATGTTATAGTTTGCTTGTTTGATGTGTTTATCTCCCTTTTATTTTGGTTTTCCCTTTACGTCGACACCACCTCTTCGACGGTGTTTTTGATTTGTTACGTAATAAAAAAAAATAGATCACAACACGTGTGATGTTAATTTGAATAACAAAAAAAAAACAGAAACAAAACGTTACAAACAGCCCGGAAGCGATACAAAAATGCGTTAAAGATGTATCTGAGCTATATTTATATTAACAGTGAACAGTAATTCTACCTCATGTTTTACGTTCTTTTAGATGGCAATTTGAAGCGAACTGTTTAGTGTAAAGTAGAGTGTGTAATGCTGTTGAAATGAAGGAGATAATGTAGTGGAATGGCCTGAATGCTGCCACATAATTTATTTTTATCCGAAGCTAAATGACTGTTTTGCGAATGGGACAGCATTCCCTCTGGTAGAAGTAACAGTAGTCAGTCCAAGGCAAGTAGTTTGCAAGTATTCTAGCTTTTTGTGAAGTTGTGTCTACAGTTAGCGAAACAACATTATTCAGAGGAAAAGCTGTTGTTAACTTTTCGATTGAACTTTATCGCTGTTAAGAGCTGATGCCGGATATACGTATTCACGTAAAGTTTGGAAAACATTTCACGTTGTATTTGAAAACTTCTTCTATAGTGTCAGTGTTTTGATGTGAGCAAATCTAATATGGATCTTCAATATAAAACCTTTTATTCAGGATATGAACTCAGTTACAATATGATAAACTTCATTTTAAACAAATTTACACACACACACACACACACACACACACATACACACAAACTAATACTGGTTTTATTTGTTTCCGTACGGGGTCTTTGATAATAAAAAGGGAAACTTTTTCTTACGTGGATTGCTCTGTTTTGGAATCGGATTTATTTTATATACTGCTGTAATACTGTTTACAGGCAAAATACCAAAACCGTGTTATTAAACCAAACTTAAAAAGAAATGAAAACAGTTCTAAAACACTATAAAACGTTAACCGTTTGCTCTGACGGCGGTGAAAGCAAAAATTGGTTATACGCCGTCAGTTATGCAATCCGCATCACATGATGGTTAATTTCCACGCGAAAAACTATTCTAATAAGGCACACTGCCTGGGCGATCTACTCCTTCGTGTGAAGCTTTGCCCAAGTGAGAAATGTTTCGTTTGCTGGCATACATCGGTAGTTATTTTCTGTTCTGTACGGCTCAGTTCTACTTTCTCTCTCACTTTCTTTCTTTTTTTCCGCCCCCTGTCGTGCATACACGTTATATTTAATAAATTAAAAAAAAAAAACATTGGCAACAGTGTAATAACACATTTTTCTTTCTTTACTCTTACCATTATCATATCTCCATTCCTAATAGCCATTAGTCCGTGTCTACCCATATGGGACAGGGTAAGACAAAGGTTTGCGTTTCCGTTTCCTTTAATCTAAATCATAGCAAAATTAAACGTGATAGCTAAATAGTGGCTTCGATTGTTTACCAAATTCCATTGCTAACGAACTGCATGGTTGCAAATGAAGGAATGTTTTAGGATAAGTTTTGAAATACTTATGCTACCTGTAAACTCCTCTAAAGACTCAATATTCGCTTGAACACATGTGAACGACACGTTCTTCTACTAGTATTACTACTATTATCACAACCGATGCTGGTAGCAACGTTGATGCCCGCTGCTGTTATTACGAAAAAAACAGAGGATAAGGAATGAAAGAGACTCTAAATTTACTACCATTATGTTTTGTTCTTCATTTCTTTCTCTTCTGGTGTTATTATGTTTCATTCTTATCTGTCAAAGCGTTACCTGCCCGGTTCTCATCTTTCCTTTGTCTCTATTACTTTCTTTTCTTTTCCTCCGTTTATTTCATTGCTTTCACTATCTTCATTTGTTCTTTTCAAGACTAGCATGTAATGTTCCACATTTCGTCCTGAAAGTACATTTGCCAACATTCAACCAACTTTCAGAAAAGAAACAAAAATCAACAATTCTTGATACAAAAATTTCTTTTTTATAAGAAGAAAGTACAACGATTTCCCGGATTTCATAACAACTCCATCAATATCCGCCATTTTCTGGCTTTTCACACAAAGCAAAGGAGTGGTTTAGTTTATTAAGGTATTGTTTTTAGCATATTATTTCATTCATAGTGCTGAAATTGTGTGACACAACAGGGCTTAACATTCTGATGGACAAAACTAACCATTAAAACCGAAATTTAAATAAGAGTTACTAGCTGATCAGATGCTGTTTCTTTCATCAAAGAACTGTTCCATGCTTTTTGATTGCAATTAGATTTGGGATATACAAATTGGTACTTATCAAAAGCAAATGTCTGTAACTCGATGGTATGTGCGAACCTTTGCAGAAGGTGGGTTTCGAGCTAGATACCGTTTGCCGCAAGATGGCGCTAACTAGTATCTCGCTTATTTCGTGTCTGCCACGTCTAGCGCTTTGGATGTGTCTGTGGGTATTCAAGTGAGAGCGTTTCATTTGCATATGTAAAGGCTCTCACGCATCGCTTTGAGCATTCATTTGGCGCTTACGGGTGTATAATCGAGAGAAGTTTTCTCTTTGGATAATTGTGGTTAGAATATACTGATGCCAAGCCAAGCCAAGACGAGCACGATTACTGTAGTGTCGTGTGCAAATATAGGTAGTGGTAATGCGAACTGCTTATTATAGTAGTGTTGCGTATGAGCTGTCAACCGCTAACCACACATTGACATTTGCCGCGTGCATGTGTAACATTCTTATTTTCTTTTTTTATGTATTTTGACAGTTACTAATGTAAAGAGTAGTGGTAGCTACTCGTTTGGATATAAAATAACTATTAGAAGGAGTTTTTATTATAATCGTTTACTTCTTTTATTTTGTTTAAACTGTAAGGATTCGCTATTGACCACAAAAAAAAAAAAAAACAAAGAGCATGTCGGTCTATAACATCAAGCTTTTTACTTGAAAACTATATACGAAAGTTAGAGTACCTGTTAAGTGGCAAAGGCAGCAATGTTATACCTTTAATTGCATGATCATTAGCATATAGTAGGTGAAATCTTCCTAACAGTTGATGTTTATCTAGAACTATGAGATACGCGTCTTGGCTTGCCTGTTTGGTGTCATTTACTTTGCCTGAATGTTCCGCATCTGAAACTCGCCAGACCTATGGTGAGTTGGTTACCGGTTTGCCCAAAACTTACCCCATGACGAATGAACACAGAATGTCCGTAAGGAAAGGGATTTGATACCGGTTGGTTCAGCCGAGGTTTATAAAGGCAGCCAACCGAGCGTTGTAGCTAACACGACGTTCGACAACTTCGAGCACGACACTGTAGCCTCGTCCGACAGATGTAGCGCAAAGCCGTTCGTTCGGTTATGGGGAGAAGGGGGATGAACACCACTTCCCCGACTGTATCTGACTGATCCACCAGCCTGAACTGTGCCTGTGCATGACTGCCTGCTATTTTTCCTCTCTTAGTAAGTTTTCGTATACCGTATTTTATAACGAACCCCGCAGCCTGAGATAAAACGAAACAATTCGAGAAGCAAAAACAAAAACCTCAACACCAAATATCGACAAAATTGAATGGACCATCTTAATGCATACGAAGTTTTGTAGCAAAGACACTCTTTCCTAACCAAACACTTTCCGACACTGCCGTCTAATCGCAAAATGGCGCTCGTTGTAGTAAACGTTCTAAAAATGTCTATAAAGCAAGCACGCTCCTGAAATGAAAGATGGAAGCGTGACAGAATTGTTTTTTCAGCGTTTACTACGAGCGGTGCCGTGTTCCAAAATTTCGCGTCTATCCGTATTTAGCACCTGGTTCTAGGAATTCCACGAACTAGCTACGTTGTGGCCATGTGTACTAGCTCTCTTTCGTTTTACATTTGTTTCATACTGTCGTGTGCGCGTATTATTCTGTGGTTGTTGTTCTTGCATTTACCAGTTTTGCGATTCTACTCGTCTTGATGTTGCGTTCGTTGGAAACGTTCTCCTAGCAAGCAAGCAAATAAGCAAGCAAAAAAAAAAACATATGTATCACGTACTAATCTAAGCTCGTAATTGTTACTTAAAAAAAATAAGAAACTATCTAAAAGCAATGCTTCACCACCACCTCATAATGGTGTGTAACTAAATCCAAAAGCATACAAAACAAAAGATCATGAGTACAAAATGATGTTTAAAATAAACTGCTAAATAATAAATACACTTTTATCGTTAATAACATGAACAAGAAAAACAAAATCATTTGTTTGCGTAGTTGCATGTACTAAAACAAAAAAAAAACAATAAATAAAACAAGGTATGAAAATTAAAAACATAAAACAAACACTAAAAACAAACTATTAAACACAAAAATAAAATGCCTGCCCTAGCGTTTCATTACCCACCCGATTACCCTAATATCCAGCAATCCCGTTCCCTGCTCATGAAACATGAAATAAATAATAATAAAAAAAAATTACTCATAAACTCCTCATAATAAATATTTTAGCATACTAAACGATAAATACATCCATCCTGCTCTATGTCCGCTTGGTAGCGTAGTGTCATTGCCGACTATTGTCTCTTTCTTTCGCCACCTGTCAAATTTGTTTACTAACACTCCCTGTGTCAAGTGTAGCTCCCATTTCCTTACCTATTATTTATCGTTTAATGTTTTTTTTTTGTTTTCCGTAGAGCATTAGTGTGTGTTGCAACCGCTTCTTCATGTCGATTCGTTTTGTTTTGTTCTCATCTAGTTTTCACGTTCGATGGTGTAGTTTTGCTTTGTACGTTCTGTTGTTTTGTTTTCTGTCTAGTTTACTCGTATTTATACATTCAACTTTATGTTTTTCTTTTATACAAGCTACGCTCATTTCTAGTCTTGTTTTTGTTTGGTAAGTTTGTGTCGATTTTAACATGTTTTGAAGCTTTCATTTCTTCTTTACTGTTCGTTTCTTGTTTTTCTTTTGAATTTTTATTTTGTTGGTTTATTTTACGTTTTGTTTTACTTTTTTATTGGTTCCATGGTGCGTAAATGATTTTTCTTTTAATCTTCATGATGTTAATAGTTGTTGTAATTTTTATTTCTATTTACCACATAATGCTCTAAACGTGTTGCAAGTTTTACTAGTAGTGCTTCTTATTGACACATTTCACTCTCATTCGCTGTAGCACCTTTTGAACACCTGTCTCGCCTTTCATTCACTCATGCTCCAGCCACTTAACTACACCCACACGCACCCACACAAACACACACACGCAGCAAGTTCTCACATTACTGCTTGTATTGTTAATTTTCCACTTATTCATTACCTGGTTTTATATCGGTAAACTATTAGTTTGGAGCAACAAAAAGTAAAAGAAACAAATGAAACACACATCATCACTCTCTCCGCTCTGCTACTGTCACCTTTATTCATCACTACCACCAACAACTTATCACAATATACTACTATTCTTTTGTACGATTCGTTTTTTGTAACGCTCCCAGTTAGCTAAAAAGAAAGGAAATACCAGTCTATAACGATGCATTACTTTCTTCGCCTTTCTTTCTCGCCTTTCGCACCCGTCCGTTGTGTGTCGTCTGTTTATGTGTCTGTGGCGCGTTAACGTAACAAATGCGAACGAACCCGCTGAACGTATTGGGACCACTACTACGAAACACGCTACGTTACGCTGCAATGTGAACGCAAACTTCCCCCTTCCCGAACGAATACCCGGTCCCTTAAAAATTCTCCGGCTGTCAGGTTGACCTGCGGCATATGGACGAGAAGTCGGGCAGTAACATCGTAGACGTCGGTGTGGACTTGTCCGAGTTTTATATGTCCGTCGAGTGGGATATCTTGGAGGTGCCGGCTGTAAGGTAGCTACACCTATTATACGCTTGTCGTTAGTAGTAGTCGTGAACCGATCGTAACTAGAGAGCTAGCGCATTCGATAGATCCGGGCACGATCCGGGTCACCGGTACAATGCATTATACTAGGGGTTTTTTTTTAATCTTTTCACTAATCTCAGGAACGAAAAGTTCTACACCTGCTGCGACGAGCCGTACTTGGATATCACGTTCAACATAACGATGCGCCGAAAGACGCTCTTTTACACCGTCAACATCATCATTCCGTGCATGGGCATATCGTTTTTAACCGTGCTGACGTTCTATCTGCCTTCGGACAGTGGCGAAAAGGTAAGCACGATCGCCCCTAAATGTATGCAATTTACAAGACATATTTACCTTCTCTGTGTATTCTATACACTCACTGATCGCACTCGCTTTTCTTCCCAGGTAACGCTTTCGATATCGATTTTGATTAGCCTTCACGTGTTCTTCTTGCTGGTTGTCGAAATCATACCGCCAACGTCGCTAGTTGTGCCTTTGTTAGGAAAGTATCTCATCTTTGCCATGATACTTGTGTCCATTAGGTATGTTAACTTACAGGCTGTTTAACCTTTCGCGTATCCTCATACCAAGCCGACCATCTGCTCTCTTCCAGTATATGCGTCACGGTAGTGGTGTTGAACGTCCATTTCCGGTCACCTCAAACCCATCGAATGGCACCGTGGGTGAAAACGTTTTTTATTGGTAAGCATCCAACCACCAAGAACGATCAGTTGATTAATTGGAAATGTATTTTCTGTGTGTTTCTTTTTTCAATTTTAGACTTTTTACCACGATTTCTCTTTATGAAACGGCCACCGTACATCGAAAACCACAGGTAGGCACTGTTTGAGTATCGTCTGACCTCGATTCGCATTCCGAATGTTTCGATTCCAACTCTCTTTCCTTACTACTATTTTCCCTGTTTGATTACATAATCGGTTTTCTCTGTTCCCTCAATCGCTTTCCTGATATATCTCCAGTGATAAAACTATATTTACACTTCCTGTTTTACACCGCGTAACTTCCTTCAACAGGAAAAAAATGTAATCAAAATCCAACTTATGTTACGTTACCAAAGACAACCCGACTTTCACTTTTAGGCTCTGTTGCGAAGAATTTGCGTCGCGCTGTTAAAGTAATTATGACAATATGTTACAAAACTCGTGTCTTTTATGATACAGTAAATTGGTAAATGGGACCGAAGACGCGTCTTTTAGCTTTATTTACAAAATTTCGCTTATTCAGCATCCTGATCGCTACTATAATAATGGTGGCCACTGTGCCATAATCATGCTAGTATTGAAACTCTACAACAGCTGGACTGTTATAGGGCACTACTGCTAACGCGTACTTACATACAAACGCGATGTGATCGCAATCACAATAGGCGCAATAAAAAATGTGCAGTGAAGCTGTAACTTTTTTTATTTTTTACGTGAGCTAAAAGATTTTTTCTTTGAAATAAATAAATTATTATACTAAAATTTAGCGTTCGCTAGAATAAACGCTAGTCTATTCTAATACTCTACAAAACTCCGTCTTGCAGCATGTTGATTTCATACATCTTAGTAAAATCATCTTCTCACCTCACCCTCTCTTTGAATTGGCAGACTCGATTGAATGTTTAACTTTAATTAACTTATCAACTGTAATGCATCCAATTTAGCATTAATATCTTCATCTACTAGGTAGTATTTTAAAGCATCAAAAATGGCCGACGAAGTGCGTGTTCAGTACAATCGTACATGAAAATCCGGTTGTCTTTTTTGTATTGTTTGTTTGTTTGGTTTTGGTTTCGGTTCGCATATTTAACAACCCCAAACCTTTACATTCAATTGTTTCTTTCCCTTTTGTTTTTCCTTACATACTTCTACCCTTTTCCCTGCCCACCATCCCGCCCCTTACTCTTGTACACGTGGCCAACGTGATGGATGCACGTGTATGGAATGCAAAACCGTGCCGTATTATAAATATATATATAAATAGTTACGTAGCGAACTTTTTTCAATGCAGATATCAGCTCATTTCTATACTGTTTCTTTTTTTATCTTCTCGTTCTTTCTTTACGTTTACCTCTGTATTTGGGATTTTCTGCTTGTCGTAGAAAACTGCTATCCAAAGACCTACACGCTTGCTTTTATCCTTATTACTCGACTACTACATTAAATCGTATAGCTCGTTTTACTAATAGGGCTCCATCTAAAGAAGATCTTTCTCCGTCAAGGTATTTATGACATATTCAACTAAATTTATTTCACACAAACACAAATTATCTCTCTGTCTCTATCTCTCTCTATCTTTTTGTCTTTCTTGCCTCTGTGTTGAAATACCTTTATAAATATGAAACTCTTTCCTTCGTTCGCTTTCTTTCCTGTTTTGTGTCGTATTGTGGCGCTCCGTAAATTCGGTTCTGTTCTCTCGTTTCACCATTTACTACTTTCTATATGCGTTTTGCCGTTTGTTTTCTTCTTCTGCTCCCACTGCACCTGTGAGTGGTGAAGTGACATTTCAAAGCTGCTTAGGTATGCAACTAAATTCGTGCAACTCGTTGGTTTTGTTTTTACTTTCTTGAAACATATTTGTTGACACGTGGTGTTCTACTTTGTAAAACTACACAAGCTTTATAGGAGTTTATTGTGAACTTCACTAACTGCAACAAATGCATTAGTCTCACCTTCACCAAGTTTTCGTTCAATTCTTATTGCGTGCTCTCGCCAACTGTCAGCTCTAATCTTTCTTCAAATGTAATTTCTTCATAGTAGCAACCATTTGTTTTCATTTTTTTATAAGTTTATACTGCAAAACAGCATTTGGTTTGACAATGGTTTTTGGTTTTTCTTTAACTTTTAGTGTTTTGTGTGGTTTCAATACGTTTTTTTGTTGAAATTCTAACGATGGTGTCTCATGAAAACATTAATGAAAATGGTTAAAATCTTGTCAAAGCATGCAATTTGAGCAAACGGATAGTGTTGTTGACTTTATCGATTGGCTAGCGCCACCTATTGGCATATTGCACGAACTTAGTTGTCACCTCAAAACAAAAAAAAAAACAACATATTGATAGTAATTCATGAAGCACTTACCAGTAATGTGTTTAAAAGTTGTTAAAAATCATTGCAATAAGCGAAAAAGTTTAAACAGTATGGAAGAACATCTTAGTATCCGCGAGTAAAAACACATTAATGGAGGTGCAGTTTGAATTACACTCGTTGTTGAAAAGGACTTGTTTTACACTTCAAAATTCATTTACATATTTTTTGTACAATGTTTTTCAACACCATACAAATGACAAACCATCCTGGTGGTAAAAATTTCCCTTCAAAACCTTCAATTTGTATGGTGCGTGATGTTGCGTTTTTAGGCTAATGTGTTCCGCCATAATTTTGCTGCCATAATGAACCACTTAAAACAACCACAGACACATTTACCGTATTTCCCTGAGTAACACAGATGTCAAGAGTTCCAAAAACAAAAGAAAAACAACAAAACAAAAACAAATACTAGAATAAGCTTCCCATATCAGCGCGGCATGCTGTATATCCGTATGGCTGATCGGTTGTCCATTTTGTTTGCCCAGTTTGTCAGGTACGGGACCGTTCGGTGGAAGCTGTCAAATACACGGACCGATTCAGCTGCCCCATTCGGAGTCGGAGGAACTGTCGATGTCTACAGCAGCCGATACGGCCGTCCCGTCCGGCATCAAGAGCCCAGCGTTCAAACAGCCAGCCTTTTCGCACGCCGTCTGTTCGACCGAGGTACACCGGAGTTGCTTCTGCGTGCGGTTCATCGCCGAGCACACCAAGATGCTGGAAGATTCGACAAAGGTAGGTGGATGTACTGCACTTTTCCTTTGCGGTGTTGCAGCAGGAGTACTAACAACAAGCAGAAGAAGAAGAAGAAGAAGAAGAGGAGGAAGAAGAAGAAGCCTTAGTCTTGGTTTTAGAAGTCTGGATAAAGTAGCTAAATTCCTGAAGCTATGACCAGGTGGTGCGTCACTGAACATTGCAAATCCAAATAGACTACTTGAAAAAGTTACCTAACAGTATGCAATCCGCATAGCAAACATTCATGGAGCCCGACTACCGCCCTATTACATCTTTTTTTTTTTTTTTTTTTTTTCGTTAGAACGGCCTGGCCGTATCGACTTATTTTACCACGTAGCCGGATAGTCAGTCCTTGCTACGGGGGATTGGCCCGGATGGGATTTTGGTCCGGTCCGTTCGTGTGAAGACCGGCGCCGCTACCATCATGCCACCGGGCCGCCCCACCGCCCTATTACATTTTGTCGATTGTTCTTCTTTATTGCTTACGCGAATGTTGTTGATCTTCCAGGTAAAGGAAGACTGGAAGTACGTCGCAATGGTGCTCGATCGACTGTTTTTGTGGATCTTCACGCTGGCGGTGTTGGCCGGCACGGCCGGTATTATACTGCAGGCCCCAACCCTGTACGACGACCGGATACCGATCGACAAGACGTTTGACGAGCTGGCCACCTCGACCGTCGTACGCTGTCCCCCGCAATAACGCTCGCCGGCACTGTCGCAGCTGCCGGTTGGCTTCAGTTTCGGGTTCGGGTTGCTGCTAGTGTGCGCCGCAGCCCTGAGCAGCTGCCTGTTCATGTACGCCCGGTTGCGGGTCGCCCGTTGCACCCAGTCGGCCAAACAGTGCGATCTGAGCGCGGGAAAGCGTGCGGGATATATGATAGGGGCGAACCAGGACCCAAACTGTGTAGCGGTGGAGAGGCGGTGAAGCGGTGTAGCGTGTAGCGACCGGAGCAACCAACCTGTCGTTTCCCTACTATCGCCCTGCTTTAGTAGCACCTACTCGCACATTGCATACACACACACCTCCGATCGGCAGCGACGCAATGGAGATGGGATCAGCGTTCATCATGGCCCGCTACCAGCCCGTTCTTGATCGACGCTCATTTGACAACAGGATGTGGGTCGTACATGCAGTAGCAGATTTGTTTCGACTGTACATATTCCGCACGGTTGCAATGTGACGCGGGCAAACATCGAAACGTAAGAGCAGAGCGCATATAAAATGGCCGACACAATTTATCAGCAAAAAGAAGGTAGATAACTACACTCACATCCGTAAGCATTAAAGAAAACACACACATACACAAACGTCAAACAGTATTATATAGATACAGATAATAACTACAAGAGTTAACATTTAAGAGTAAGGTTTAAACGAGTAGAATTTTTATGTCTATAAAGAATAATACAACAAAAAAACGAGAAAAAGCAAAGCGACAAGAGAATGAGACAAGTGAAATACAATATTTTTTTATCGAACTATGAACATAAAAAAAACACACACACACACAGCTACACAAATTTGCTCCATTTCCATCATCCCTCGCCAAAAAAATAGTGTACGTGTGTGTGTGTGTGCAGGACAGATTTAACAGCGGACATGCTTCATTTTACACACATGACGTAGAAAACATATGAAAACAACAAGAACAGCAAAATAAAACAACAAATATGAACGATGTATTAATTACACCACGAAGCAGCCAAAAGGGTGTTTAGAATAATCGAAAACAAAATGCAAAACGGTTAGAGATGCATAGAAATGTTAACCAAAAAATCCAACAGGGAGAAAGAAAGAGGGAAGCAAAATGAGAATGAAACAATACAAACAAACCGAAACTGGCTGAATGGAACAGGGACAAGGAAGGCAAAACAAAAGAAAGAAAGAAGGAAACAAAACAAACAACAGTGACACTTATATCGGGTAAAGTAAAGAATGTGACGAAACGGAACAAAACAAGCGAAACGTTGTGTAGAGGAAAACAAAAACCAAAACAAAGGTAATGGAAGAAAACCAAACAGGTATCATAGTTTTAAACAAAGGCAAAACAAAGGGAAACGTTTAAAAAAACAGAAGATAAAAACGATTTAAAATCAGTGTAAAAGTTAAGCAAACAATGCAAAACAAAGCAAAAAAAAATAAGACAGGAACAACTGCTGTTGTTGTTACGTGGTTAACAATGTTCAATACCGTGGTTAGGCGCAAATGTTTAGATTTATCTTATTCTAAATTAGTTTCGTCTACGTGTAGCATCTTGTAAAACGGTGTAATCAACGATAGTAGACAGGGACACACAAAAATTCCCAATTTGGAGCAGCTTGTGTTTGGGTAAGAGGTTAGGTTATTTCTTTTTCTAAAGTATATATGTATACTGTAGATTGATGTTTTGTAGTTTTGCGTATTTTCTACCGTTATGGAAACGTGCTGTTTGTAATTGTCATTGGTTTTGTGTTGTTTTTTTTCTAGTAGCGAATCTAAAAATCATGAAAACTGAATAATCTGATGATATAGTGGATATTAAAGTGGAAACAAACCTATACTAGTGCGCTATGTTACAAGTAAAACAAAAAAAAAGCACATACACAAATGATGAGAGAGAAAACAAAACGGAAAACAAGAAGGAAAAGGTAGCTTTAAAGCATACAACGCAAACACAAAGAATCTTGCTCAATTAAAACGCTACACTGTTGTACTGGTTGCATAGATGCGGGCGCAAGGAGAAGCCGAGTGTCGCAGGCTCGACCACTAACGCTCCCGGGGGTATTGATAGTGGGGCTATTGGCCGATTTAGATGCTGCCTAAAGACTCTCTCTGCAACCAGGTGTCTCGCCTAGCTTAGTGACCTAGTGTAACACTCGTCCGGCCGCATACCGTTCACCGAATTGGTTGCGGAGAGATTCATTTAGTGTGCCACAACGGAGTGAAGTGAAGGATGGAAAAAGATACAATGAAGAAACAAAAAAAAAATATATAGACAACAACACATACTGCCAAGCGATAAATAATATGAGCGAAGGTAAAACAAACCACGCTAGGTCTAGATGGATGTATAACGCCGTTTCGTTTAACTATGCGTACAACTGATAGTAGGTACGTTTAGAGTGGGGCAAGATGGCCAAGATCTAAGCTCAAATATAGATACAATTGTGATTTGTACTTTGATAGTTAACAGTGATGGCATATATAATTTTAAACTGTTTTGTATGTTAATTAAGGTTATTTCAACCAAACAAACAAACAAACAAACGAAAAAAAATCAACCACAAACCTTCTAACGGACTTTAGCACACACACACCCCCGCACGCACACAGCAGCAGCAATTATTAGTCTCGTCCACAGCTCAATATATATATGGTTAACAAAGGCGACATGTACATCAATTGCTGTTTGTAGTTTGCCAACGAACTTTTACTTTCAGTGAGCCGGATTGCTTCATTAGTGTGCGTTCGAGGTTTTGCTGTACGCGTCAGGCTTGGTAAACAATCATTAGCGAATCCGCACACGAGAGGGAGAGTGAGAGAACGAGCTAGCGACGTGTCAGTTTTGCTGCACAAGCAGTGCAATCTTGCTCCACTCCACGCAACACAAGGAAGATGTTTTTTAATTATCGATTTACTAAACAGACCTCAGTAGTAACACGATCTAAATATAATTTTACTTCAGCACATCGAGAAGCTGGCTATAAGTGTGAAGCAAAAAAAAAACACACACAAGCCGTATGCAAAGTCTCATTTACTTTGTGTTCATCTTTCCGTAAGTCAACCAAATGCAAACAAAAACTATCTTTACAAAAAAACAAAACCACAAAAAAAGAACAAATCAAATATGTATAACAATTTACAAGTAGTGAAACGTAATGCTCGTAATAGTATGTGGGGTGAAACGAACAACACAAACACACACACACACACACACACACAAGACAAACAAATAACTACCAGACCTTCATTGCAATTTAGTTGAGCAAAAGAAGAGACACGTGGAGAGCGGATGGGAGCCATTTGCAAAATCCGCACACTCGAACCCCCGTAGACCATCCCGGTACCCATTGCCCATCACCATCTAAAGAATGTATAAAACAAACCAGGGATAGAGCCAAACTAAACAGAGCGGACGGATAAAACATACAAACCAAACCCCGATTACTAAAACCAATGAAGTAAACGCAGCAAAACCCAATACCCTGAAACAATGCCGACAAAGTCATGGACGCGCGCGCAGACGGAGAGAGCAAAGATGGTTAACAATATTAAATCAAGCAAAAGCATTACCTTTAGTGTGTAAAATGAACGAGGAAGAACAACAAAATGGCGAACCATCCTAGTAATAGCAAGTAAACACAAGGTATGCCGTTTCGTGTAAACAAAGATCAGTGTGTTCCTCGCTGTTCGATGCGGTTGGACTGTTGCTGAGGAATGCCTACCACTCCGATGCCGGTGCCTACTTTCATTTGATTCTTCTCTAATACTATTTTCAAACAACGTCAAAGCATTACAGATGCCGAAAGATGTCTGAATGATTTGCAGTGTACGCTTCGTTTTCAAAAGATGGCCGTTCCGGCATTTTGTTAACTGCTTTGTCTAAGTTTCTCGTGTTGCACGATTACCGTCACTGTGTGTTGTTTAGTTCAAAATTGTCCAAAAAGCGCTCTTGAACGTGCTATATCGTTCATTTATGCAACGCATTATTAACGTAAACCTGGATGGATTCGTCTGTCACAATCGGCCAACATGTCTACCAGCCATAAGCATCACTATTCTTAACCATTCGTACGAACACTAAGCGTGCGCAAACGTAACACCCAAAATACAAAACAAAAAATGCAAACAAAACGATCATACGTCGGGTGTGTATTAAATGCGAAACCAAGCAAACCAGCAGACACAACTGGATAGTCACTAAAATAAAGGAAAAAACAATATCTCCATATGATAGATGTTGAAAATATAATTTAATGTTGAAATGAACTACGGAAAGATATGTGGTCCTTTTGTACTTCTTCTACTTGGTCCGCACACGGTTGAGGCGCTGACACGGCGGTCCGTTTTCTGGAAGCTCTCCTCCATGTTCGGTTGTATCCAAGCTCTGACAGGTCTAGCTTCACATGATATAATCAAAAAGTTCACTGTGCTCCTTCTAGGCCTCTCGTCGCTGAAAAGGTCGCTGATGAACACGTTCCTGGTAGTGCAAGAATCCGGCATCCTCGACTCGTGCCACAACCATCTTCGGAAAATATAGATACAAATGTAATCTCGGCGACAAAACGATATTTTACTTTGGAATGATATGCTGTGCAAAATCGCGTTCCAATGGCTGCGTTTAGAGCATCCTGTATTTGCTCATGGGAATTTTATTTAATTATTTACCTAAACCCCTACCCGTAGCGTCATGTAAAAAAGTTATAAATCACTTCATTTACTACAGCTTAATGGATCCCATCAATTGTCTATCGTCTTTCTTTCTCCTTCTTAATGGACGGTTCGTGTCGTTCACGCTTAACTTTACTGTACACCTCCCGCGATCGTTCCGCACTACGTTCCGGTGTCCGCCTGTCCGAGCGTCCTTCCGCCTGCTTTCTCATCACCACCTCCGGTGCGCATCCTTCCATTAACAGCTGGTGCGTTTCTGCATCCGTTTTGTCCGTTTCCTTGGGTGGTCGGTAGTCCTGCACATGGTCAACACGGATCGTTTTTCCAACGAGCTTTATGCCGTTCAAATTGTCCACCGCCAGCACGGTGGATCGCTGATCTTCGTAACAGATAAAGGCGAATCCTTTCGACTTCCCGGTCGCTTTGTCCCGCACCAGGTGCACGTTCACGATCTCCCCGTACTGGGAAAACACGCACAGTATATCCCCTTCGGTAAGGTCATAGAGTAGCCCACCGACAAATATCCAAGCACTGCCGCTGTACTGATTGTGCCAGGAACCAATGCCGCCCGATTTCAAATCCAGTTCGCTTAGTTTTAGCACATTTTTCATATTACTGAAACGATGGGTGAAGACATTAATGATTTACATTAAACAGAGCCAGATAGAAAGCGGATTTTCATTATGGTTCCGAAAAATAATACTCACGTCATAGGATTCATTTTGACTTTGTGGGTTGATATACACTATCTTAGTCAATTAAACCAACTGTTTCACTAATTTTATCGCAAGAGCGGCAGATTTGTTATTCAGTTCCCGGGTTTTGTTTACATCGGATTGTTGTTGATTAAACGGCAGGCTAGCCCATTCTGAACAGTTTGACAGTTGCTGCAGAAGAACGGTTTTGACATAATCGGTTTTAGTTCGTGTTCACATTCAACATCGGATGCAGGGGTGGTAATATCAAGTTTCGCAAGAAAATTGAAACGGTTGTAAATCTAATCTTTGTGAATGAAAGTGATGTTATATCGGTTGATAGCCAAATTGTTGCATATTTCTGCTTGCTCTTTCGAGTGTTTTAAACGCATTTTGTAGCTTTTTTGTTATAATTTTCATTAGAACGGCCTGGCCATATCGACTGATGATACCACGTAACCGGATAGTCAGTCCTTGCTACGGGAGATTGGTCCGGATGGGATTTTGGTCCGGTTCGATTTTGTTCCTTTCTTCATTATGCCACCCCAACTATTGTAGACCCAATGACAGACTGGCATGATCGTTAGCCTTTTGAACTTTTCTGTTGTGCTAAGACTTTAAGCTGTACTCCTTCCATTTTTCATGCATTGCTTCTTTTATTTCCGATTCCTATTGTCTGACACCAAACCCGACAAAATGGTTGATGTAAATGATGCGAACATTCGTATTTGGAGATCGAAACATGCTTACATTAATATGGCTTCAATTGCACACGGACCGAAAAACGATACACTGCCGAAAATTGATGCAGACACCCTTGGTGAGGCTGGGAAAATGTTGAATAATGTTTATTTTTGTGTGATTTTTAAAATTTTTATATGTTTTGTCTTCGTAAAATTACTACCAGCTCCTTGATGAAGTAAAAGTTTAATTCTCTTAATGCTTTTCATTTTAAGGAAATAGTATTGTTTCCTTCATTCTTCATTCACATTAAGAATGTATTAGAAACGAATCCTACACATCTTATTATCTTATTAGCAAAATTAAAATTAACAAAATTAAATGCCGAGTTTTGATTTCGCTCCCGGACCGGAAAGCACACAGGAACTACTGCTCCGATATCGTATCGTGCCCATCACTATGCACTTTGACAGTTCTGCTGTGCCTGCTGATTTTAAACAAACGAGCCAGTGTTATTCAAATTGCCAAAATAAGACTTATTTCTAGCTCCGGTACGTGGTAAAAATTTGATACGGGCCCGATCGAGCTAACCGCGGGAAGCCTGCAAAGTGCCGCCACTGGTGTGGTGATTCTTTCCCGAAGGAATCTTCATGTTCATCGTATCGGGGTGCTGAGGAAGCCATTCTCATTAGAACGCAAAAAAGGGAAGCGTTCTTCGATACCCTTTGTGTTGCCCTCATTGAATCATCACTGGCAGTAGGTTATGGATATTCAGCGAGCAATGAATTCAATGCACACGCGTTTGAAGGTAAGCATTTCTGTGTGTTTTTTCCCACGAAAACGGCAATTATTCTATACACGCTTATCTGATTGTTGGTGTTTTTTTTTTCTTCAATCGCTTTCTTACAGCTGGTAGCATTCGTGCACTTCATTCTGATTGTGCTGGCTCTCGGAAGTGCTTGGCTGCCATCGGCTTATCTGTTCTATAACCTCCTATACATGGTAGCACTGTTCTGGGCGATACACTGTCGCGAATCGATCGACGCGGTCCAAATTGTATGTTTTGTCTCAATTGACACCTATCATTACAACATGTGGTTTACAACTGGTTTAACCCGTTAACGCCCACGTTCCCACTTTCTTGTTTGCAGTGTGCCGTCATCAATGGGTTTAGCTTCTTCTTCGATCTGATGGGTATCATTTCGTACTTTCCATCGCACGGTATCTTTTCCGCCGTGTTTGCCATACTCAACCTGGTCATCCGTCCGTTCAGTTTGTTGCTGCTGCAGCGTGAACTTTCCGACCGTGGCGGAAGCTTCGATCTCGGGCACGATGGTACGGGCGGCGTTGGTGAACACCCGACCAGCTACGAGGATATTGATGCACCGCACCAGCAGACACCGTCGCACGGGCAGGTGAATGTTAATCTGTTCAAGTGAGCGGAAGTTACCCCACCCGTATCAAGAACGAATCTCGATCGTGTTTTTCTCTATTGAATCAATGAATCTACTTTGTGTTTTGTCGCTCAAACATCGTGCCAGATGCGAGAAGGGAAGAAGGTACGAGTTAAGGAAGTTTTTGTTTATAAATGTGTAGGAAAGTTATAATCTCAGTGGTGAGCCACCAGTGTGGCGGCGAAGATAGCATAACTCGGCTGTTACCATCTCACAAACAACTTTAATCACGTTCTTGTTTTACTTGTAACGTGTTCGGAACTCAGTGAAATTTCTTTCAATTGTTTTAATCATACTGGCCAGGTTTTAACACATTTTATTCGAGCAATTAGTTTTGTTATTAATATTATACTCACGATCAACTATCGAACCATTTATTTAACATTGTTATAGTCACACGAATATGTTTTGCGAACGCTGAATGAGTTTTAAGATGGCAGATATGGAATTTGGATAAAGTCACCTTCACTATACTGCAGCGCGTATTGAATGTTGATAAAAAACAGAGATATTTTCGAAGGCAGGTTACAAAAAACTCAGTCGGTACAGTCAGCAAAAGTGAATCAGAAACATGTCTAGCTCGTTCTAGATGAAGCACTGTAATTATATCTAGATTAAGACGATAAAATTCTTATTTCTCGATATTTCGGTGCCAAAACAAACAATCGCTCGTTCATCCGAAACATTACCTCTAGCGAAAGTTCTAGTGTATGCATATTATAACTTAAGATACCGAATTTTTATTTCGTAGAAGCATACTAAACGCTCCGTTTGTCTTTCTTCATGTGTTTATCATCGAGAAGGTGATCTACCACACAGCCCACGAAACTAGCGCCATCTCGTGGTCAGTAGTGACTGCTGCGTTTTCCCAAAGACGATCGCCAACCGTTTGCCGATGATTGCGCCCTCTACCGTGAGCTAACCTAAAAAAAAACATTGCGCATCCAGCCAAGACGCAATCCAAATTACTTACCCTTGTACAGAAACATCGTACTTACAAAAAAGAAAAACACCGTGGACTGTTTTTTTTTGTTACAATTTTTCTTCAATAACTGTAATTTTATTTTTCAATTATAAAAATTAACACAAAGTTCACTTTGTCCTGTGCCCTGATGACACATTGCGCTCATCTCACCCTCCGTGTCTCATCCCCCTTTGCTTCATTTGCATCTGCCAGTTTTTTGCCATGCATTTGTGTATGTGTTGCTTGTTGTTGTCCTAATGTTTGTTTGTGTATGTGTGCACCTGCTCTATGCCATTGTCTTTTAGTGCGCTCTTGGCGCGCATTTCACGATTCGCAAACCGTCCACGTTTGCTGTTTTGGTTTGTTTGTTGTCCCCTTGTTGCTGGTATGTAAATGGTTTTCGTGTGTGTCTGTGTTTGTGTAAATGTTTCTTCGCAGTGAATGTATGTACGTGTGGAAGAGTATATGTGCACAGTGTGTGAGGGTTTGTATCATTTTTGGATTCTCTTCTTGTATCCTTCGCGCACATAACGCTCCGGTATGCGTGCATTGAATTGTGTTGGTGTGTGTGCATACGTACGGGTCTGTGTTTACTAACTTGTAAATGCTTCCTACTATACTGCAGGGTTAGAGGGTGTACTTATCGCTTTGCCTTTCCACCGGTTATTTATGAGATATTGTGTTTTGCTTTTCCCACTGTCACTGTCCCATTAATGCCACCCGCACTGTTTGTTGTTCCTGTGTGTGAGTGTGTGTTATACAGCTTTGTTTTGTATTTACTTTTCTCATGTTTTTTGCCTCGTGTGTGCGCGCTTTGTTTTACAGATTCCTATATAACCACGGTTTTCTTTGTTTGTTTGCAATCGACCGAGTAAAACCTATTATTTGGAGATAATATGACACATAGTGGAATAATGTAACAAACGTGAGCATCTCATGATGTTCAGGTTTTTCTTCATTACGTGGCTATGTGTGTGAGTTTTTTTTGTGTGTTGCTTCTCTTTTTGTTTGTTTGTTTTTTTTTTCGTCCAAAAAACGGCAGTATCATGTAAAGATGTGATTTTATTATATTCCAGTGTTTTGTTTTGCTTTCTTTTGCATCTTATTATGCAAAACTTTCATTTGTTATGTTTTTTTTGTTTTCGTTTTCTATCCTGCTCTCTTCACGCTTGTTTTGCTTTCATTTCACTAAGCTTGGTATGAACGAACATTTGTTTTTCTTTTCCTTTCTTGTATTGTTGTTTTTTTGGTTTGCAATGTGTATGACAGGAGGGCGAGGGAAAGGGTTTGGCTTGTAAGTATACTTTGATGCGAACTTCGTGTTTGTGTATGTGTGTGTGTAGTTTTTTTTAATTCTCCCAACCTTCCCATACGATGATATGATAAACATAAAACACGTTTTGGCGGTTTATTTCTTCTTCTTCTTCTTCTTACTATTCTCCTTCGTTTGGTGACATTTCAATATTTAGTTTTACAAACTTGTATGTGCAAGATACGCGGAAGTCTCCCGACGGGAGTAGATTCGGTAATTCATTTCCTTTTAGTCAGTCAGTAAGTGTTCTAACCATGTATGTGTGTGTGTGTTTGTTTGTTTGTTTTCTTCTTTTAATATTTCTGTTTTTTCCCGTTTTGCTTGCTATAGCCACACTTTCCGCCAGTCCCCGCCTGTACATAAGTCGATTTGTTTACTTTTGTTTTTATTTTTGCTGCTGTTGTTGTTTTGTTCGGAACTTTGAGCTATAGTTTTACCATATTCACTGCTCAAAAGCTAGTGCATTCTTTGACGTTTACCGGCGATTAATCTTTTTATTTCCCTTTGCTACGTGTTTACTGCTTTTTTACGCGACTTTTACTTAACTGAAGGTAAGTTTACTAACTTGATAAAAACAATTTCATCATTTTTTGTTGTTTTTTTTTCGGTGCGAAGATGAATGAACCTATAATGTGTTTGTGAGTGGTTATGGTTGTATTGTTGTTTTGTTTTTTATCTTTTTTATCTAATAGGTTATGGGCACGCCAGTTTGTTTCTTATTGTTGTTGTTCTGTTTTCTACGTTATTGTTGTTTTTTTCTATTTTTTTTCTCGTGCGGCCTACTTGACCGGGTGATTTTCTTATGCTCTTACCACTTAACGGTTTCATTGGCGCATTTGCATACTATTTACATGTCCGTCGCCCAATGTATGCGATTGTAATACATTTGTTCATTCGATGAGAGGTTTGTCTTCCTGCCCTGTCTCTGTAGACAGTGAACCCTATCGTGCACATAAGCGTTAGAATGTCTGTGTGTGTGTGTTTTTTTTGTGTGACTCCTGTATGTTTCTCATGACAGTTCGTTACTGCTGAATGTTGACTTGAGAATGAGTGTTTTTTTTCGTTTTCTTACAATTTTAATCTTTATTAGCTTAAAAAGCTGGTGTGAGTTATTTCGAGATAAAATTGTGTTAGTAGTGAAACACAAGGTAAAAAGAAACCGGTATGACAAAACGAAACTCGTTCAACATCTGTACATTATTCTGCTTTATCTCTAGGGTGTTTTGTTGCGAAATGTGATTCTGTCTTAATATTTTCTGTTATGTAGCTTGTTTTGCTATTGTTTTGTTGCTGTTTACATACTCTTTACATTTCTCTTTCGCGCACCTGTAAGTATGCGTGCGTGTGAGTGCGTAACAACAGTCTCGGTATCAATGACACCTGTTCCTGTTGCCACACACAGTCACACACGCACGCAAACTCCCATCGCTTCGGTGTACTTCCAGAGCAAGGGTGGAGCTCATTTAGCTCAGACATGTTTGAATGGGTGTTAATTAGGCTTTCGATCATTGATCATTACATGGATTACAGCAGCACAGTAAATATGAGTTTGGTGAAGTTTTGATAGTTTTGGTTCCATTCCTGCATTCCATGCTAATGTGTGTAAGTGAGAGTGTTTTGTTTTTGTATTTCATTTTTATTCCTGATTAATACTATTCTTTCCCCCTAACACACACCGTTCGATTGTTCTCTGTCCTGTACGTCCTGAATATGCTTATCGTGTTGTGGATGTGTTTGTTACATAGTGATTCTTGTTTTTGTTTTGATAAATGTGAGTATCATTTCGTTATTAAATGATTGGTTTTAGATACTTATTTAACAAAACATAATTAGCTAAAGTTAGTTTAAAAAAAGCCTGGCTGTGCACATAACATACATTTTGGCGTAAAAATTAAACAAAATCGCTTCAGATTCAATGTGATTTCCATACTGCAGTAATGCTTAAATTAGCCATTTTATATTACAAAATAAATTAAACAATTTTATTTGAAGAGTTTTACAAGTTTTCAATCCTTCCATATTTTACGTTTAAAATGTTTAATACATTAATTTACAAACTTGATAATTTATTTATTTAATTTTGTTGAAGAAGTCGGTTGGTTACAAGTAGAAACACACATTTACGATAATTAAGCTTCATGGTATTAAAATCATATTACCATTTACTGTTTTCGTATTGTATAATTAACTCCTAAAAGGAATATTTTTTTAAATTAATTACATCAGAAACACTTCAAACAGCTGATCTCACCATTACTATATTATGGGTGGCACTATGTTACGAATTGTTTTTTAAGTTTTACGCCAAAATGTATGCAACGTGGTGCAATATTAGTTTTCTTTTTTACCTTTAGTTGTATGCATTTTTCTACACAATCTGTTAACTTATATGTAACATTAGTGTACGGTTGTTGTGAAAAACAAATTAACTAACTACTCCCCCCCCCCCACTCCCTATAGCATTCCACTAGATAGTGTTTTAAAATTGCAACGCCTAAAGGTATGCAATGATAAGGACAATGCACCCTGTTGCTGATTCGTACGGTGTTTTAGGCGATACGGTTTAGACCACTATTGATCCTGACGTGGCCAAGGGGTTCAAGATGTTACTAACGTTAATTTGCATACATCAAGGCGTGCCCGTACCACACACATTATTCAGCCGAATGGTATCAGTGTAGATGCGTTTGCAGTACGCTAACCAAACAACACATAGTTTATAACAAAAATCATATACTATTTACTACAACAATGAAAAAACACAACAAATGTACACATACACAGCACTATTAGTAACAAATCGTTCATGTGTTAGAAGGGTTTTTATTCAGGGCTTCTCTTATCTTAACAAGTCAGCATCCTTTCCCTGCTTTTCGTCTTGTATAATGTCTGAATGGATCATTGTGTTTGTGTAGGTGTGTTTCGTGTGTCTGCGTTCGCGGTTGTGTCTCTGGAAAGAGGAAAATGAAGGGGGTAGGAGGGGAGAAGGGAGTGTTGGGGGAGGATGATCTCATCTAAATTTAGGTGTGTGTTGATTTTTTTTTTCTTATTATTTCCATGCATTAATACTCTATCCGCCCAATGTGACCTACTACCATTATGAAACGCCTAATTCGGTGTTATCTTTTTTTTTTTTTTTTCTTTGTTTGTTTTGCTTTGTTCTGTTTAGTTTTGTCTCGCTAGCTTCTTAACGCGAGTTGCTTCATTTTTGCAGCACTATATTTTTGTTTTCCTCTTAAATCCTAGTTAACTAGTGACGCTAGTGACAAATATGTACAATTAATTTAGAATAACGTTTACGACAATTTTTCTTCCTTCTTCCTTTCTTGTTCTTTGCTTTCGCGTATGCATGTGTGTCAATGTGTGTGGGTATGTGTGTTTTCTTCTTCTGTTTTGTTCGCCCCATTTCGCATCTTTATATTTACGCGCGCTCTATATGACTGGATGAATTATTCTAGCTTGATTTATTATATACGTGTTTATTTTGCAGGGTTGTTCATTCATTCATTCACTGTTGGTAGGGTACGTGTGTGTTAGTGTGTGTGCGTTAGCGTTGGCCCGGTCACTAACGCGCTCCGCTCCATTTGGCGTTTCGCCATGTTTGCGCCTGTCTACGATTAGTTAACCCTACTTTTCGCCCCGGGACACAATGTTTGTTGCACTTGCTTCAATTCTTTACGTTTTGCGGGCAATGTTGCCAAGGGTTTTTTTTGCTTTATTAAGGAAAGAGGATGGTAAGAGGGGTAGGAGGTTCGCTTCAATTGATATATGCAATTACCGTGTATTTTGTTTAAGTTTATTGTTTTGTTCGCTTGTTCGCTTCTGCGAACCCTTTCGTTACTCTATTGAAGCGTTTGTTTTGTTTTGTTTTCTTTTTTTTGTTACATTCGTTATTAAACTATCTTCTGTTGGGCTGTTGCATTCTTTTTTGTTATTTTTTGCCCCTTTGTTTTTGTTTCATTCGCTGCAGTAAGGGGCTGCGTGTTGGTTGCATCCGTTTATACAACGTTTCAACTCACTTCTTTGGTTCACCTGGTACGTTTTGTGGCTCGAGCAACAAAACAGTCAAAATAGCTGCTGAGGCAACACACAGCCCCGACGCGGTGCAAAAGATGGCTGGCACTTTTTGACGTTTGACATATTAGCGATTAAAGACAGCGTGGTATCGTACGCAGTACGTGGCTGTCTCACAGTTTTCACTCTCATATGTGTATACAAGATTTACGGCGGATGATTTGCACAAGAAACGGGATGTGCCCTTACGTACAAACCATCCTATTCGGTAGGCGCGCATGGCACACAGTTCCAAACTTCAATTCAACACCTCAAGAACAGCGCTTAAACGCGACGCGTTAAGTGTAGCGGTACAGTAAAACATGGTAATACAGTTTGTGACACATCCATATGCACGACTAATCGATAAAGGAGTTTTTTGCTAGTGTGTGCGCACAAACAAAACAAAAAAAAACATGACAGTTTAACGTTACACCAGGTAATGTCACGAGAATGTGAAACGTTAGTAGATGCCGTACGGCCGGTGGCCATACACATGTAGCACATCAGAGCACGAGTTTTATTGTATGTGTCAGTGGCATACTTTGCTTTGCGCGGCTGTGTGGGTGTGTGTGAGGGCGCGCTTTAGTAGTGAGCCATTCATTGACATCTTTAGCGTGACCCAGATTAGTCAACATTTCTTTGTTTCCGTTGGCTTTGTTTGGGTGAGTGTGTGTGTTTGTTGATATTTGTATACAAAATTGACGTTCATACGAAACGATTTGCTGCACTGTTATACGCAGGGAGATAATTTGGTTTTTGCAATGTTTTCTATGTGCTTGAAATGTGGCAATGTCTGCTGCATGTGTTTTTCTCGTATCTTTCACCTATTTCTTCCTGTTTCTGCTTTGTTTGTTGTTTATTGTTACAATGAAAGTTACTTACAATTTTCCATTAACTGATAATAAATTAATATTTGAAAGAACTGTAAAGAGTACATTTTTAGCTTTGTAAAAGTAATCAAAAGTGTGCTGCATTGAACACAAATATAGTTTTTGGAGAATTAGTCCATCTTTGTAAAATTATGTAAATGTAAAATGAAAAATGAATAAGAGAAGTAAAACATCAAACGAGTTTGAAGAATCAAAAACGAACAGCGAAAAAAGGAACGTACGATCGAAGAACGTGACAGAAGAAGAGAAAAATAAAATAAAACAACAAACGGTAAGGAAACGAGAGAAAGAGAGCGAGGTCTTTGAGATATTGTGACTGACATTTAGCTGCATTAGTTTTGTTTCCTTCACCGACATTTCTTCGCCTCTTTTGTTTCCTTTGCTTTGCAATCTTTACCTTAGCAGTAGGCTTTTTTACCCTCTCGTTGCTAACCTTCCATTTTGTTTTGATCGACTTGAGTGGAACTGTTTGTCTCAATTGCTTAATAACTTCTTTTTTTGTGTGTGCTCTACAGCTAACCACACGTCATTTTTGTGTGGCAGGTTCTGGCAGGTTGATTTATGCCGTGCATTCCATCGTATCTTCGCATTCTCAGGTGCTATCTCACCATCCCCGCAAATGCCTGCAACTCCGATCCCGCCCCGGTTTACCCACAAGTGGATCCATACTTGGGGACGGTCGGGAGTAGCCAAGGTGCCGCGTGCCGATACGCCGGTTCCGCTCAGGTACTTGAAACAGAGACAGAGAGTGGTATATGCAGTTTTGTTTAATCGGCAGTTGCACAGCTGGTGGCGCCTCGTTTATGTGGTGGTTTGGGTTTTGAGCTTTGCCGTGGTGCTGCTGGCCACCCTTTTCAAACGCTTGAGCAGGGGGAAAATTAGCTTTCAATCGAAAACAGCATGCAATGGCGCTGGTAGTGTTACTGGTAGTGATACCGTCACGCTAGCGCATCAAACGTCAAACCCAGGTGACGTAACCGCTGTCAGTACAGAATGTCAATCGGTGTCGTACATGCAATTAAACGCAAAACAGGCTTTTGCACGTAGCTGAAACAATCTAGCTCACTGTCAGTGTGTGTGTGTGTTTTTTTGTTAGAAAACATTGCGTAAAGGAATTTATATAAGCAGTTGAAATTGTTGCTGGTGACCAGATGCGGATGAGAGGTGGTAGAAACAACACTAACCCAAGATAGCGAGTGAGACCCTACCCGTTACACAGAAGAAGATATGATCCTGTTAACCGTTCTGCCCTCACTTATGAGTGAACTTTTTAATCTCGCAGGTTTGAGACATTTTGTTTTTTTTTTGGTTTTTTAAACACGCAAACTGATTTGTTTTGTTTCGCAATTATACGACTACGTCGGAATTTTCGCTTGATAAGGTTGTGTTTGTTACGACAATTCAAACCTTCTTCTTTATGAAATTCCTGTCAAACCGAGGTGACACATACCCACACACACACACACACACACACACAGCCACACATACACTCACATTACCATTCATTTTCTCTCTCTCTCTCTCTCACACACACACGCACAGACACACACACACACACGCACATAAGCAATCTCACGAGCAATATGCACACACATACGGCTTGTTTTCATGTATCTTTCGCTTTGATTTCTTAATTCTTTGCTTCATTACTAATGTTTCCTATAAATCCTCTTTCATCTACTTGTATCGTCTACGAGCTACCAAATTTATTAATTAGCTAAATATGTTGCAATTATCAAATTTATTTTCTTCACTATTCTAAATTACGATCGCATTTTTTTTTTCGTGTTTTTTCTTTCGGTTATATTTTCATGCTAGTCGTTATCTGCGCTTCCTCTCTCTCGCCTCTTTTTTCGCTCTTTCTCTCCCTTTCATGCTGTCACACTTTTTCGCTCTTTCGTTCTCTTGCTTTATCTTTTTTTCTTTCTAAAACTCTTTCTCTCTTTGCCTTTCTCCTTTTCTCTCACTTTTTCACTTGCGCTCTCTCTTCCTTCTCTCTCGCCTACTCGCTCTTTTTCTGTGATGCCTGCTTACTTCCACATAACCAAACACTTCTTTATACAGCGTGTGCAAATGTGTGTTTATGTGTTTGTGCGAGTGTGTGTGATAGAGAGTCTGTGAGTGTGTGCATACTTTACTCATTTTCTGTGTATGTGTTTGTTGTTTTTTCTTCTTCTGAATATTAGTTCTACCCTTCCATACTATTAACCTGTGGTGACGTATTCATGAACTGTGCTTAGTTTCGCAAAGTTTTGTCCATTAGTTTCACTCATTACCTTATGTTTATCTTACTTTGCTTTGGTTTCTTATACTCCTTTCTGCTATCTGCTTCATTTATCTAGTGTTGGTTTGCTTATTTTTATATGAGTCTGTTTCCATGCATTTACCATGTTTTTGCTTACTTTCCCGCCTTTTCAACAACTTCTATTTACGCATGCGATACAACAGACAATAAGTGTGTGCGTCTTTATGTCCTCCCCTCTCCCCCTACAAATTACTTCCATTTGTAAGCAATTGCAAAATTTTTACGCTAAACGATTTTGCGCTCCATATGATCGGATCGACTGTTTTTTCCTCTACGTTTT